>NC_138760.1:44182322-45382322 GCF_965113315.1 Podarcis vaucheri | reverse complement strand
TTTCTCTATGCATGGCACTTGTTTGTTGTTGACAGGGAATTGGGAATCCAGGATTATAGACATGGGGCTGTAGGTGTTACAGCCAATAACAGGCTTGCAGAGTTCAAAACTCTGACAAGAGCACCCACTTTAAGCATTCTACCGCTTTGAGATACTGCATGTTTTAATGCAAAGAGATATTAGCATTTAAACAATCAAAGGATATGAACCACTTTAAATGCTTTTCACAAAAGCATGGAAGATTAAATATATCCACGTGCAGTTTAGCTCATTCCTGCCACCCCAAGGTTGCATGAGCTATACACTGAATCACATGCACACCATTCATCTTCCTACCAGTTCCCAATTAGCTCATTTTATTTTTATACCAGAATGCTACAGGTGGGTAGCAGGAGCAAACAAAGAACCATATATGTCTGTCAGATGGGCTTGCACAGTTGATTCTAGTAAAACAGCTCCAGATGGCTCAAGCAAGTGAGCAGGCGAGTCTAAAAACAGTAGCAACAGGTCACTAGTTAGGTTGACCTTGAGGGTAAAATTGCTTAGCTTGTTTGAAACTAGTTGTGTAGGCACTTGCTTTGAAAGCTATCGACATTTAAGGGAACGTTTCCTGGTTATTCTCCTTGCTATGTCACACTCTTCTGCACCTGTTTATCTAAAGAGATTATAAGCCATGTTTGCCAAGTGAAGGACTTGTACCAGCTGTTACAGAGGTACCTTAATTGGGGAAGGAGGCACACACCAATGGATTGTCTGCTACTTCCACAGTCCTGCTGGCCAGGATATAAGGTGGGGCCCAGTTTTCCAGCATATGCTGTTTCACCAACTCCAGGCTGACACAGCACAGAGGCCTGGACTGTGCCCCTCTCCAGGAACAGGCCCTGCTTTGGATCTAGCAAATCCATCACTGCCAGGGTCTGCCCCTGCTCCCCAAACATTTCATTTTGCGACCTGCTATCAGCTACTCCCAACAGGAACACCACCAGTAATAGCATGTGCTCCACTGCACTTTTTGGCAGGAGCAATGGGGGCTTCTTTGCTGGCAGAGCCTACCACCATCACCATCAGAACCCCACAGAGTCCAACAAGGGGTACCTCCACCAAACCCCCACCAGTAATGTGGGCCATAAGTTAGGAGTTATCTGCACATTTTGGTATGGTGTCAAAAGGCAGCTCTCTTGCATGATTTCTTCCTGCTTTTCCCCCATCCCATTTATGGGAGACTCTGTATATGGTCTCTGACAATTGAAATATTACTTTGTAATGGTCCCTTCATATATTCCATGTTCAGTTGAACACATTAAGATGTTTTAAGAGTACATCCATAGTGTAACTGTGTCAAACCGATGTGTCATGCAGGTACGTAGGTCAAGGAGCTGGGATGGGCTGTATCTCTCTGTTGATGGAATATTCACTGTTGAACTCAGGTCTTATTTGGAGTAATAATGTATGGTATGGTCCCTGCACGCCTGCATCCATACACTTCAGTCAGCAAGTATCTTCTCAAAACATTCACACAGTACATTGACTGCACCAGTCATACTGCATCTTCTTTCCTAATGCACAATACGGTGCGTGATTGGGGCAGAACAGGTTGCTTTGCTGTCTTCATGGGACAACCATGGCTGGTACTATGTTGCTGGAGCTACCAGTGCCCAGTGGCAGAGCAAAATGTTCCCTTTTAAATCTCTCCTTGCAATCATATTTATTTTCTAATATAGTGATTACATTTTCTGATTGCTCTATTCAAATGTATTCAGAACTTTTAATCAACTTCTTTGTTAACTCAACAAGAAGGTGTATGTGTATTCCTCAACTAAACTGATGTTTTGGTAATTTTGGTTTCATGAAGCAGCAATCCTTTTTCTAATTCTTACTCACCTTGAAGTGTATTGTGTACAGGGTGAACACTCTGTGAATCCCTAAAGGAGCAAAAGGCAGTTAAATGCCCAATACAGGGGTAGCCAAACATGTGTAAGATGTTGCTGGACTACAGGCTCTATCACTCCGACCATTGGCCATATTGGCTGGGGTTGATGGGAGTTGGAGTCCAAAACATCTGGAAGGTACCATATTGGCTACCCCTGGCCTAACGAAAGCTTGCTTGCAGTTCAGAGCTGCTGAGATCAGAGTGCTGATGTCCATAAAAGAGAAAGTGCAAGCTCCCTTGTTATAGGGGAGCAATGGGGCTGAAGTGGACACAGTGGGATGGGTACTGGATATGTACACAGCAATCACCTGCCTCAAAGATGCCTTGGTAATTCTAGAAATGATTTGGTGAGCTTTTATCATTGTTTTAGTTCAAGAAAGTGCAATCCCTGGCATTTCTAGGTAGGGTTGGAAGAGACTTCTATCTGAAATCCTGGAGAGCAGCTACTAGTCAGTGTAGAAAATACTGAGCTAGTTGGACCAACATTCTGATTCAGTATAAAGCAGCTTCTTATGTCCCTATGTTTATGTTCAGAGGCAATATGCACTACATGCCAGTTGCTGGGCACAAAAGTAGGGAAGAGCTCTTGCCTGCATGCCCTGTTTGTGGGCTCCGTTAAGGCATTTGGTTGTCTGGGAGAAGCAAGGTGCTGAATTTGATGGACTTTTGGGCTAATCCAGCAGGATGGGTTTTATGTTCCAGCTTGTGTGTGTTGTGTTTTTAGTTTTACCTTGGCCAAGTTTAAAGATGCTTTCAACATGCAGATACTGTCATCAGTTTCAGTGTCCGCTAAAGCCCTTAGTCTGGATCAGTAAATGCTGGACTTGCTTTGGATTTTGTTTTTGTGTTTTGCCAGAAGGGTTTGCTGCAACCCCAGAATTTGCTCTGGACTATGATTTAGTGCTTCATAAAACAGTCTACCTCAGTCCAAAGCACTTAAGAGGCTGCTAGATGTTGTATTTCTTTTTATTGCTATAACTGTTGCCCAATTTGGTATAAGTGGATGAAATGTGTAGGCATAATAGGCCCTCCTTCTCTTAGGAGAAAGTCTTAAGGGAGGGGGAAATCTATCTCTCCTTTGTGCTTTTCAAGCCTTTCCCTCCCTCTAGATAAGAGTACTCTGTTAATGCTTAGAGGCACCTGAGTTGAGGGCTCTCCTACTCCCTGCCTTAGGCCGCAGCCTTGTAATATATTGCAGAAGCAATGCTGATGTGAGATGAAAAGGAAAAGGTCTAATGGGTTTTCATGGGGAGGGGGGCAGAGTGGGGGGGAGCAGGAGGGAGTTGGCAAGCAAAGGACTTAGTGGGGGCAGGAGTGGAGGGTTAGTGAGGTCCAGGGAGTAGGGGTTGGTGAGGTGGGACGGGTGGCAGGGGTGGCGAAGTAAGCAGAGGTGCAACCTCTAGTAATAATACAATGACTTAAGGCAGGCTTAGCTGATAAATAATACAGGAAATATAATATATCACTTTGGATAGACTAAGGTGTGTGCATGCATGTGAAAAATTCACACACAAACACACACTAAGAATTTAATAATGTAAAGTAGACCACGGCTGAATAAAATCACTTGAGACAGACTAAATAAAACAGATTACTGAACTTACATCAACTCTTCAGACCAGAAGTATTCAAAGGGGAAAAGCGGGGGTCCACTGACTCTAATAAGAACAAGCTAACAATGGAAGATTTAAATGTGAAGAAAAGAACTATAGGATTTAAAAAGAAAGGGTGGGCAAAGGGAGGGACTAGGCTGGACGTAAGGAAAAGAAAAGTCTCACTCCAATTACTCCACTAGAACTCTTTTAATAGCATTCTTCTTTCTCAGAGACAGAACTTCTGAAAGAGCCAGAAGCGCATAAAACCAAGGCTGTTTATTTACCTCAGCATCCCTGTCCCAAAGCAGTGGGATTGGAGAGTCCAGGTAAAATAATTCCTTCTGATGACAAGCTTTGCCTGTCAGTCACCATGGAGCTTTCTCTTCCCTTTCACCCCATGCTAGATACATTAATAGAATTAGGGAACATGAGTAACTTAGGTACATTACATTAAATGAGCGTACTCTGAATAGAACTTATTTGGATGCAATCCTTTAGTTTCATGTTTAGCAAACACTTGTTTGTAGCATTGTTCTGATACCTAAATCACCAAGACATCACAAAATGCTTTAGGGGATCCTTGCTTTGGTTTGGGGCACCTTATGCAGACCCTGCTTCACTTTTAGAATTCCTGCACTTCAGCTTGGGATTCATCTGCTGCATACTTCTCATAAATACTATCCGATCAAGATAGTATTGGCTGTAGCTAGTATGATTTTGGCAATATCTTGCATTGGAAAATCAGTGAGGAAAATATAGAGCGAACTGGTCAGCAAGAAAACAACATTGGCAAGTAGTTTTTAGTAGTGTCGCCTGGTCCATTATTGAGGGTGTAAGTTCCTTCTAGGGCTCAAAGATTTCCTAAGTTTTAGACAAGAGTATTCATAGACACAGAAAAGGTGGTCCAGACAATTTCAGTGTGGTATGTAAAAGCATGGTAAGTATTCAAGAGACAGAAAAGAAATATAGAGCAGTGCCCTCCATGACACTGTTTTGCTCTGAGAGCAACATACTCGGAGACTTCCATGTAAAGCCTTAAAGCTGCTTTGCTTTTCTCCTTCTCTTGAAATAATTTTGAAACTGTACTACCAACAAATTCTACACACTCAGAAGCCAGGGGGCAAATTAAAATAAGTTTGAATTTATTTAATCATGGCTTCTGAAATTTTATTTGAAATATAACCACACAGAGTTTAGAAGCATTGCATATTTTATATTTTCTCCAAGTTTAAATTTACAATTAAAAAATTCAAAAGCAATTTATAAACCAGGTTATCACGCCTGCAAATGACCTATGTTTCTTATATTATAACATGAGTCCAATGTTGACCCTGGGACTGCCGCTTCCCGCAGTGGGGAAAAAATGCCCATTGCTTATTAATACCTGTGAAATCATTTCCTGTAAATGTAGAAACTAATCATAGTGTAGAACTGTGAGTGGCACTTTATTGAAAAGAAGAGAGTCAGAAAAACAGCCAGAATGCCTTAGCACACACCAGGTGGTGACCTCGGTGTTGAACATGTTGCCTGTCGCTGGCTGATGTGGCTTTAGTGAAACATCCAAACAGCTGTGAGGTGTTTGCCCTGACCCAGGACTTGCCCTGACACCTCCCTGTAATGCTTTTCATATCCTAGGCAAGTTGGTGATAACTCTGGCCAGGGTGTCAGTCAAAGAAGCCATTGGGTCTCCTTCTCCCTTAGATCTCTCCTAGATAAAGCCCCTGGGCATAAACTGGCTGTGTTTGCTGAAGGGTCAGCCAGCCCCTGTTCACAAAAGAGTGCTCTGTCAACAATCCTCAAGGGGCGCTAGCATATCTGAGCAAACAAGCTCTTCACACCTGTTTAATGTTTTGAAAGCAAAGCCTTGGCTTGACAAGCTGCATCGAAGGCTGATTCCTTTTTGAAGATAGCAAACAAAAGGAAGGAAAGGGAGGACTGCTGATTTTAACACCCTGTGTTTCAGAATTGACTCTGGCAACACAGAGACTTTCCCTTTGCATCCATTCATGTTGACTTTCCGTGGTGCTATTCCGGGGTGGGACCTTGGCCTATGTCTTGCAGGTCGTTAGCTGATTGATCTTTTCTTGTTTGGATATGCTAGTGTTGGACTGAGGGAGATGGTGAAGCATATATCGCAGCCCCACAATTCTCTCATTATTCACTGCACTCCCAATTTATGTTTGTACTCTCATAAGCAGAACTACTGGGCGCCTTTTCTTAGCTTACCAATTAAATTCCATATGCCAGACGTGCAGTTCTTCTGCTCCTCATACTGTATTGGGTTCTACAATTTTTGAATATCTTCACAGATGTGAAGCAGTGACCTTAGGTAAGGAACTCTCACAAATATAAGGATACAGATTTGGCTTAAAGAGTCGTGGTGGTGCTGTTTTTATAAAAAAACATTGCTTTCGTTGATTTAAACTTAACAACACGACAAATATTATCAATAGCCAAAGCAAGTAGCAACATACATGTAGATCAGCATGTCAATCAGAAAAAAGTAACAGAGCCCATTACAGTACAACAGTGATATTGAAAGTTGGTGCAGAATGTCACAGGTGTGAGAAATCTTCAGTGTGGAATGTGTTGCTGAGGATTGACGGCCACTGCATTCCTGTGAATACAGCTAATAAAAGGGAGCTACACTGATGGAATGAAAATGAAAGAATTAAAAATAGCCTTTCCTTTTATATATGAGGGATACATTTCATTCACAAAATGGTAAATTGTTTATTTAGATCATTTTATTTTGTTAACTGCTTTGAGGTTTGTTTTTACAATCAAATGGTTATATACATTTTATTAAACAAAATAAATTTTGAATCAAACCTCCCCTCCTTCAATATATCAAAAGGGGGCTATTTTTGCAATCCTGACAATGTACAGATTTTAAGGCAATGGATTTTAAGTGATGGAAAACTCAGAGATGCAATTAAAAATCTTTTAAAAACCCTGTCATTCTAGCATCACATGTACAACACATGAGCTATTCCTATTCTGATTTCAGCTTCATTGCCTGAAATATGTTCAGCTTTATACTACCTGGGTTAATAAATTTGTCTCCTGGGAAAAAACCCACAAACCTCTTCAAAAACGCTTCTCTACCAAAATCATACCTGTTTGTTTTTCCCTGCTGTGAAAATAGTAGCTTGGGGAGCAATTTTCACTGAGCATGGAGTAAAGAATTAACTCCTCCCTCCACATTATGGTTTTGAACCTCTACCCTGTTTCACAAATTGCTGGCAAATTTACCCACAAACACTCCTGCCATGTTCCTCATCAACCTTGGTCCCCGTTTTCCTCTCCTTTCCTTTCTTTTTTGAAGGAAATTCAGTATCGTCCACTGGCAGTTTATTCTTCACTGTTTCACTCACTTTTTACTTTCTGTGAATTTTTAAACCTCTGCTTCTTTTTCTAACTAATAGGAAGAAGAGTTTCCTCCATTCTTTATTCTGATTTATCTATTTTTACACATTTTCTAAATATTATAGATGAATAGAAATATATTCTAAAATATAAATAGGTTTTTAAAAATATATCTATCATCTATCTATCGAGCTAGCTATCTAGCTATCTATCATCTATCAGCAATTCTCTTCTCTCTAGGTAGAACACATCCAGTCCTTTCAGCCATTTATTTTCTCTAGTTATCTTTGTTGCCTTGCATAGTAATACCAAATCTAAAAAGGGGTATAGATGCATTGCCATGTTTGTGGCGCCTTCCCCTCACATGTTGCATTTATTGCCTTCTCTTTTCTAGCTTGTTTTTTTGTAGATTATGAATCAAAAGGATTCGCTGGGATGTAGCTTACTGGACAACAGTAAGAGCCACATCCATTATTTGGCCAACTTACTTGCCTTCAGCTCTCCCCGCTATTGGAAAGGCTGTAGCCTTTGGGCTGAAAAAGGTTCCCCACTCCTTCCCCATACTAACTAATCTTATAACATCAAGTATACAACACAAGTACATATACACACATGCACTGAATCAGACCATTGGTCCGTCTCTAGCTCACTATTGGCTGCACTGACTGGCTATGGCTATGCAGGGTTTCAGAGAGATAATTCTTCCCAGCCCTACTGAACTAGATGCTCTACCACTAAGCTGCAACCCTTCCCCAGACTGGTTTTAAAACAGTCACAGATATTTTTCAAAGCTTCATGAACTCAGTTAAAGAAATAAACAAATGAAGTGTGCATTTTAACATTCTGAAGTTTTCAAATTTGGATGAATAATATTGACAAATGCAAACATTTCAGAATTCATTCAGGCCTGCCCCACTTAGTGAGAGTCCAGATCCCACCCAGTTACTCCTTCCTTTCTCATATGATCTCTCGGGGGTTCTTAGTGTCCCAATGAACCTTTAGCGTCCTGTTAGAAAACTCTATCAAGGTTGACGTGCTCCGTGGCATCCAGCGCCTCTTGCATGGGGTAGGGAGTAGGCATGTGGAAAAACACAAAAGTTAAGCTTAGAGGAGTTACCACAGCAAACTCAACGGCTGGTCCTTTTTCTCTGATAATCAGCCACACTAGATGTCTGTGGAAAAGCATGAAACCCACATAATGGTTCTCATTGTTCAATATCCTGCCTGGCTCCTGAGACCCCCGCCCCATGCACACACTTTCACAGCAGGAGAATCAGCCACTGAATGATTCTTATCCTGGGCAAACAAATCATCTCCCACCCCCTGCTCCCAAGCTCCACCTTGGAAACTGGAGATCAAGCGTATTTTGGCCAAGTTGTACTACGGCAGCACAAACACTTGGTTTTGCTCTGTTGGGCAGAAACAAGCAGCTTGACCTGCCAACTGTTCCCTGGAGCCAGCTCTACATCTGAGGAAAAACCAGTGCTTCCCAAGAGCTGCAATCTGTCAAGCCTCTGTTAGCATGTCTGGCACATCAAGAGGCTGAGCTGAGGTTTGTAATTCATTGGCATCAGGAGGAGGACCCAGTAAGTGCTCCCAAAGAGCTCACACTGTGTTCTGTTTCCTTAGCACGAGTCAGGAGACCAGGCAGAGGGAAAGTTAGGGTTTTGCCAAGCTGACTGTGTGAAAAAGTCATTTCTGGTGTGTTAGTGGACATCTTTTGAGTCCCCACCCCCACCCCCAAGGCTGCAAGATTCATCTATAATGGCACAACGTTACACATCAGGTGAAGTTGCCAGTTCCCTCTCCTGGAAGCTGTTGTAACACCCATTCATTGGCAATACTTAACCACTGTACTTGGAATGAAGTGACATTTCTGCATTTACAGGGACCTGATTTTTGAGCTACATGCAGATTACATCTTAGTATTCCTTGCTCATTAAACTGCATTAATTGTGGACCACAGACCCAATCTTACGTGTTTAGTTTGCTCACCTATATGAATTGGTTATTAGTAGATATCAAAGTGTGCCGGCAGGATATCTCCACATATAGAATACAATTGTTCTGTGTGATGCTTTCCTTAATGGCTGGTCCAGGAGCTGCAGCTGATGAAAACCTTTGCAGCAAAGTTGCTAAATTAATGGATGATTGGCCTATTAATAAATGCCTATTATCCATGTTGGGACGCGGGTGGTGCTGTGGGTAAAACCTCAGTGCTTAGGACTTGCCGATCATATGGTCGACGGTTCGAATCCCCGTGACGGGGTGAGCTCCCGTCTTTCGGTCCCAGCTCCTGCCCACCTAGCAGTTTGAAAGCACCCCCAAGTGCAAGTAGATAAATAGGTACCGCTTTATAGCGGGAAGGTAAATGGCGTTTCCGTGTGCTGTGCTGGTGCTGGTTCGCCAGAGTAGCTTCGTCACGCTGGCCCAGAAGTGTCCCCGGACAGCGCTGGCCCCCGGCCTCTTAAGTGAGATGGGCGCACAACCCTAGAGTCAGACACGACTGGCCCGTACGGGCAGGGGTACCTTTACCTTTACCTATTATCCATGTTGGCTATATGGATACTCAAGGCAATATGGCTTCTTCATGCGCCCCCTCCCTGAGAGGTCTGAAGGGTAGCAATAGGGTAATGGGCCATTTCTGCAGTGGCTCCACCATTTGTGGAATGATGGCCTGTCACCATCAGGTGCTGGACAAAAACTTTCCTGTATAACAAGGCCTTTGGCCTTTAACTATCTGTGGCCTTTTATAAGTGGATGGAATGTTTTTAATGTTTTGGTTTTAATGTGTCTATATGGGTGTTGTTTGCTTGTATGTAAGTTGCTTTAGGTTGTCTTGAGAACAAGAGAAAGGGACAGCTGTCACTGTCACCTACATGCCTTGACCGTAGGCTTCCTGGAAGCATCTGGTTGACCATTCTTGGAAACAGGATGCTGGAGTTGGTAGATTTCTGGTCTAATCCAGGAAGGACCTCTTTTATGTTGCTTAACATCTTCATATTGAAACCATGGCAGCAGCCGTAACATTTCAAGCTCGGGGCTAAGGTGTGACCTTAAGAGTGAGATCAAAAATGAAAAAGCTCATAGCTCCCAAACTGTAGTCATTGCCCAGCCATTGGCTCACCCTGTGAGTCACTTCTATCCAGACTGGATTTGCAACATCCCATGGATAATGTGGTTCCTTTTCCAAGGTCTTATCCAAAGCTAAATACAGTGGTGCCTCGCAAGACGAAAAGAATCCGTTCCGCGATTCTTGTCGTCTAGCGGTTTTTTCGTCTTGCGAAGCAAGCCCATTGATTAGCGCTACAGCGGTCTAGCGGCTTTCCGTGATCAGCTGTTAAGCGGGTTTTTCAGCGGAACAGCTGATAGGCGGCTTAGGAAAAGGAGGGGAGCGAAAAAAACCCGCGGGGACGCGCAAGATTTTTTCGTCTTGCGAAGCAATCCCATAGGGAAATTCGTTTTGCGAAGCGCCTCCAAAACGGAAAACCCTTTCGTCTAGCGGGTTTTCCGTCTTGCGAGGCGTTCGTCTTGCGGGGCACCACTGTAACATGAAAAGAGAACTGATATTAATCTTACATAAAAAGAGCCTGTTGGATCAGGTCAATGGTCCATCTAATCCAGCTTCCTGTTTTCACAGTGGCCAACCAGATGCCTGTGGGAAACCTGCTAGCAGGAGTTCAGCACAAAAACACTCATTCCTCCTGTGATTTCCAACAACTGGTATACAGAGGCACACTGCCTCAGAGAATGGAGTTGCAGCATGGCCATCAATGCCTAGAAGCCATTGATAGCCTTATCCTTCATGAATTTGCCCCATCATTTTAAAAAGACACCCTAGTTATTGACCACCACTGACTACTGTAAGTGCTGGTGCCGGGCTATTTTGCATCTTAGGCAAGACTAACTACTTGCACCCCCCCACCCCCCAAATTGCTAACTTGAATTTTCAAAAAACGGATGTCTTGCAGAAAAAAGAAAAGCCGAAAACCTTGAAACTGTGAAATTTATTTTAAATTGCAAGAATAAGTAATACAACAAACATTGATTATTTTTCTCGTATACAGAAGACAACGTTTTAGCACACAGGTCGTTTTGAATAATCTTGTGAATTGTGATGTTAAAATTTAAGTCTCTTAAAAGTTTCAATTTCAGGCACATCAATATCTCACTTTGTGTGCTGTGGCCTTTGCAAATTTTGTCACCAATTCCTTCTGATCAAGTGGTGATGCTTGGGCATGTTCAGCTAATATAGCTGCCAAGTCAACTAGTCTCTTTCACAGTATTGCTGAGCATTAAAAGATTGCATCTGAGAAAAGCCTGCTGGAGTAAGATCACATTTGCTGCTCAGATAATAAAAGTGGGCAGGGAATATATAGCATTTCATGTATCTCTCTTGGCTGTTCCAGATTTGGTCCCCATGACCTCCAATGGTGAGGGGAACCAGAGAAAGGCTGCAGAGGTTGGTTGAAGTGCATAACTCCAAGGCACAAAGGGGAGAATTATTTTTTAATACGTCTATAAAAATGTGGGTAAAAGAATAGGTAGAAACAAATAATTTGGAAATAAGGTGATGAGAATCACAATCAAAAAAAGGTCTGCCTCTCATTATGAAATACAAAGATTTGGAAATTGTAAAAAAGAAAGTTTGATAGCATCACCATGTGAGATTAACAAGAACAACCAGCAACAAATCTAGAATATAAAAGCCTTGAAAATATTTGGGAAGCAGGTAGAAGTTGTGTGCAGAGAGGTTCTGTTTTGCCTGCAGCCAGAGAAAGCTGCAACAAAGATCTTAACCAGATAAGACTGTGATTGTACAGACAAATAGCTTAAGCGGACAAATTGTTCCCAAGTGGATTCCAATTGAGTGCTAAAAAAACATTTTGCAAGCCCTTAGGCATTTATTTCTAACTGGACATGCTGCTCTTCGCTTCCCCAACTAAAATAGGGATTTAATGCATTAACCTTTCATCAGGCTTGGCATCTGTATTATCTATAAGCCTAGTTTGCATGAAATGCTAAGCCAAACCATGGTTTGGTGCAAGCCAATTTGTCACTTGCAGGAGTGAATATCACAAAGTCTGTGTACCTCTCCCAGGTCCTCCTGTTGTTGTGCTATCAAGGTCTAAGACATGGTTTGGCTTAGCATCACATCCAAGCTTTGGTACGTCGTTTATCCCCCCTAGACAAACCACAAAAGAAAACAAAAGAACCCCCCCCAAATATCTTGGCTCATATTGGACACAACCCTAAGCCAAGCTATGGTTTATCCCTGGGTAGCAAGGTAGTAGCAGAACTATAGGAGTGCAGGAACAGCCCATGTGCCCAGCTATGTAAGCAAGCAAGCATTTTTAGCAATATAATTGAGTGGAAAACTGTGGGAGGGGAAAGTGTCAAGCAATGCCAATCTCTAATTTGCTGCTTCAAATACCCACTTCAAAAAACTCTATTTTCTTAACCCCTCCATATCCACCCACCACATTTAAATGTGCAAAAAGCCCCTTGGCTTAGGAAGAAAATATCTTGTCGGATGCCACCCTGAGACTAATTTCTAATTGTTACATTTGTAAATCAGTATGTCTGCATTTGAACATCCAGAAAATGGGTGGGGTGACTATATTGGGGAAGGGGCAGTATAGGAGGCAATCTTTACTGACAGGTGGGATTTCTAGCCCTTGCAGAAAAGTTAAGAGAGCTGGAACATCCTCACCAATCCCAAAATCCCCAAAACTGGACATGGAACTGCAGTGATTGTGCATGAGCTCTTCTCTCATCATTCTGGAAATATACCGGGGCTTAGAGGAATAGGGGATTTTTGCTGGCTGAGTGGGAAGTGTAGTGCAGCTTGATTCTTACCCAGCCAACAGGGAGAGCTACCATGTGTTTTTGCTGCCCTTGCTCCCTTTAAAAGTGAAGGAAGCCTGATCACTGCCTTCTGGCACATTGTCTAAATAAGGCCCTATTCCCCTTTCCCCTAAGGTTGCATTGGGGCATTGCTTAGTTCCTAAAGTCACCAGAAGGACAAGGAAAGGATTTGCCTGACTTTCTGAAAACCTAATCACTATCCCTTTCAGCTAATCCATTTCATTCAGAGTAAGCATCTGATTTCCAATGTGTACATACATTCTCCAGTTACCTGTTTCGTGGCAAGGGAAGGCAGCAAATGTGTTTTGTTTGTTTTTTAAAAAAGTGATGCTGTCTTTTAATTGCATTTTCCTATTCGCTAAAATATTGCAAAAGAGAAAGTAGATCTTTAAAGAAAAAAGAATTGGCCAGCACCACCAACAAAGTGGACCTAAAAGAAAATAAGGCTTTCGCCAATGGGAGAGAAGCCAGTCTGATCTGTTACAGGAATCATGAAGTATGGGGAAGGAGGCTCTTGTGAGACTTTCTCATTTCAAAACACAAAACTATACAATTTATAGAAGACATCTGAAGGTAGCCCTGTATAGGGAAGTTTTTAATGTTGGATGTTTTATTATGTTTTTAATACTTGTTGGAAGCTGCCCAGAGTAGCTGGGACAATCCAGTCGGCAGAGTATATTATTATTATTGTTATTATTATTACACTTGTGAGATGTAGACTCACCACCCCAAAGCAAGCTGCTCCACTCTTCTGGAATTGTTCCCCCCCCCAACTCCTGTGGGTTCCCTGTGTTCCCTTGAACAAAATGGAACAGCTACAGAAGCAGTTGTTCAGCAGCAGCATGTTTACCAGAGCCATCAGAATTCAGCAGCTAAGGAGGAAAGCCATAATTGCATCACGTCCGGCCTTCCAAGGGAATGGTACATGGGAGCGATAGGATGTAACTCTGCTCCTCCTGGGCCTCTTCCAGCCTTTACTCTTTAGTTGTTTCTCTTTTTTATTAAATGTGCCAATGGCATTCATTCTCTTTTTTTGGAAGTTACTGTAATGGTAAGAGTATTTCTTAGCAAGTCCAATTCTTCCACGGGGCATCATAAAGCACAGCAGGCTAACAAGCATAATTGCCAATGAGTGCTGGCTGGAGGCCAGGCCAACCCAGCGGCAGGATTTTCAGAAGCTGGGCATTCAGGGACAGGGCGAAGACAATGGTTTCTAATCCATCCATCTCCACTCCTAATGAAATTAGAGCCTCTATGAGCTGCCGTTCCAATGGTGCCAGCATGGTTTGCAGGGCCTGGTTTCTGCATACAGGTGCACGGTGAAGGCAGGAAATAAGCAGTTACAAGAGTGTCTGCTTTGGATCTAAAGCAGCTAGGATGTGTTGTAATGTGTGGTACAGGACAATGGTGGCAGAACCCCAGACACAACAAAACCCCTGCGAGTTGGCACAGTAGAGCAGCCTCCCAGTGATTACTTGAGCGATAAGGAAGCAGAAACCTTGCTGCATTCCAAACCAGGATTAGAAATAGGATAGGAGGCGAGATGCAGACAGCTTTTCTGCCAGGCTGGATACTTTATACTGTTTTATGAGTGCTTTGTGTACGCGGTTTAGATATTTTCTAAGATGGAGCGTGCATCTATAGGCAGGAATTCAATCACTACAGCTGGGGAAGGAAACCTGTGGCCTTCCTGATGTTGCTGGATTATAACTCCCTGCAACCAGCATTGCTGATGGTCAGGGATGATAGGGGCTGTTGTCCGGCAGAACCTGGGCCCCCAAGCAGGCAGGGCAAGAATGGATGACACCAGAGCTTGCGTGAGAGAAGGTGAAGTTCTACTCTTGCTGTTACTTCTGTTACTTTCTTGTGGGCAGAATAGAACAACAAACTTTGGCTACAGCTTTTTACTACAGTGTTATCAATGGGACTTTTAACCTTGACTAATTGTATCCAAATTGTTGTTTGCTGGTCTGTAGCACTGATAACAAATCCTACCCATTGCATATGGCCTATTGTGCTAGGACTGAATTTAGTAGGCTAGGTTTGGTTGGTGTGTGTTCATGTGTTGGGGGAGAACCTGACTCACATTTGCTCTGGGATCTATAAATCCCCTCCCCAGCTCTATGCCGAAGGGAAAAAAATCAACATTTTTATTGGCCCAGGTCCTAACATATTTTTTCCTACCTCCCTCCTATGCCTGGAATGGTTTTTAAACTTTTAAAATTGGGTAGCATTTCCTTTGCTAAAGACGCTACTTCTTACTTCAAGCGACTGGTTTAAGACCCAGCAGACTTCGTAACATTTGTAAAAGAAACCAACATGTATTATGTAATTTACTTTAAAGTTTTATCACAAGATAAAAGCAAATAACTCCTCTTTCTTCTCAGTTGCCAGAGACGTGGCACACAGATAAACCTCTGAGATAGCTCAGTTGGTAGAGCCTGAGACTCTTAATCTCAGGGTTGTGGGTTTGAGCCCCACACTGAAGCAAAATATTCCTGCATTGCAGGGGGTTGGACAAAATAACCCTCTATTATTATTCTATTAACAATATTCTATTATTATTCTATTTCAATAAGAGATAGTTTGGCAGTCCACATTAGCGTTATGACCACTTAACACACCCACCCACCCACCCACCAAGAAGCTACATTGTAATTCTTAGGACTGAAATGTGATAATTAAGCAAATATAATGCCTTAATCTCCAACCAGCTGTATCAGGTAAACAAAGGAATAGGAGTTTTCTCTTCCAAACCAAACCGAGAAACGATGAGCCATGAGACCTTCATGATAAACCAGGAAGTCCAGGTGTGGATTTGCAGTGTTTGTTAGACATAGATGCATCTGTCAGTTTTGATGTATCTTCATTTCTCATTATTTATTTGTTTATTAATGAATGAATGAATGAATTGATTCCTATGAAGCATCCAGAGGTGATGCCACAATACAGTAAAATCATATATAAAGCACTTGCATATATGAAAACAGTTTCAACAATTGCATATATAAAAGCAATTTCACATCCAATACAGATACTGATTAGGATTATTAAAAAAACAACCCACACCTTCACTTAGAAAGCTTGTTGAAAGAGGAAACTCTTCAACTGGCACCAAAAGGACAGTAAGAGCAGCACCTGTCTTCTTTGTAAGCCAGAACCTAAATGAATGAGTGTAGATAAATCTTTTCATCCAAGAGTACTTGCAGCTGTTGCACCACAACGCTTTTGATCATACTGGATTAGTGTGAAATCAAAATCCTGTTGACTTGGTTGACACCAGAATTTTCTGTGGGAAAGAAAATTGGAGCCTTGTGTAGTTCGGATTTAATTTATAAATTGTGATTTTGAATTGGCACAAACAATTTATATGCTTAAAATGTGTCTTGTGTTTTCCATGAGAAAACAGAAACTCAGGTATTCATGCTAACTTGTTATACTACCTTGGTTGGCCCTGCCAAACATTTCCAGCTATAAGTTTTCTTGTATTATTTCCTTCTATACTCTGAATAGCAGGGATGACAACTTTAGGGCTTAGGACACGCTTAAGGTGTTCTCAGGTTTGCTCAGATATATTAAGGACAAGTATGTATCACTTTTGTCAAGGGTAATCCTAAATGAGTGCCATAGTCCACAGGCAGCAACATTTCTTCTCTCTCTCTCTTTTTGTCTCCTTTCTTTTCAGCTTGCAACTGCAACCTACACGCCAGAAGGTGCCGTTTTAATATGGAACTCTACAAATTATCTGGTCGCAAGAGTGGAGGTGTCTGCCTTAATTGCCGCCACAACACAGCAGGTCGTCACTGTCACTACTGTAAGGAAGGGTACTATCGGGACATGACCAAACCAATCACCCACAGGAAAGCATGCAAAGGTATGTGTGTCAGGGTAGCAGAAGCCAGGGGAACAGTGACAGGTTTACTAATGTCTTTCCTTCTCTGCCATATCTGTAAGTGTTTTCTTTCCAACAGTCTTTGGTATGTTTATTCAGAACTAAGCTCCACTGAGTCCAATGGGGCACATATTTCTGGGTAAATGTGCATAAGATGGCAGACTTATTGTCTGCTTCCAGCCTATTTATATTCAATATTACAAATTGCATCGAATTCTCTGGACTCTTTTGCCTCTCCTCTTTTTCTTCTTCACAGCCACACTCATGGGTTGAGAGTGGGGGAATTAAAGGAAAAAGCCAGGCACAAACAGAGCAATCACACCTCTTCAGAGCCTGATTTGTGTCTACACAGCTGGTCTTATGGTACTGGTAAAGGAGCTACGGCTCATAAACTTGGATATACTATCCATTACTGAGCTTACTATAAAGAACTGAAGCTGAAAAAGTGAGTTGCCTATTCTACACTGATCCCTATATGTGGCAGCTTAGGCTTGCAACACTTGGAATAAAGGGTCTTAAGTGGGGGGGGGCTTTTGAACACAAACTACACGTTTGTAGCAGTCTATCATGGAAAAGAAGACATATATTGCATGAAAGGAGGAAACATACTAATATCCTAATTTTAAAATGGTTCCTACAACTTTTTCCTCCTGTCTAGTATGCTGAAAAAAGTGTAGCTATCTAACAATGACAGTGTTAGGTAGACACTTCTTTTTGCAGGACCTGGTTCTTAGAGTCCTCAGGGCTGGCTTGTCCAGATGTACGTGCTCAAAAGCAGGGATGCACTTAGGTAATGTTAGTCTCTGAACTTAATAGTCTTAGGTGCCTAACCCCCCCCCCCTTCATTTTTTGTAATGTGTGTTACTTCAATGATTTCACAACTTGAGAAACCATCCTGTTCATTCTACTGAACAAGGGCCCTGGATCTCTGCTCCCAGAGTCTTGTTATGATGGCACCATTGCTTGAAAATTGAACTATTTTTGTTCCTCTTTAAGTAAGCAGCACAGCCCCTTTTGCAAGCTTGAGGTGTTATTCTGGTTAGAAAAAAAACACAGAATCATTTCATGGTTTTAATTCTGGGTGTCACTGGTGAAGCTGTGGGTATTGATTGATTCTGGTGTGGGGAATCCTAGGCCACAATACACCTCTCTCTCTCCCTCTCCTACACTGCCCATGCAGGCTATCCATCAATATGGCACCTGAGGATTATTCTGCTCTCTAGTTCTGGCTGGCTCTGTGACCAAGAATCACAGTAGCAGTGATAGCAGCAGCAGCAGCTTCTCCCTACCTTTGTGTTCTCAACAGTGCTTTCTTCCAGTTTTCCCCTACTTTTGTTCAGGATTGGGATGATTCATAGTAGGTGAGGGAGAAAGTGTCAGGAACTAGAGCTGGAATCTTACTCCTGAGAGAAACAATCCAGCTTCGAACCTCTCTTTTTTCTATAATATTTTATTAGGCTTTATCAACAGAAAAGTTCGAAAAAATACAAAAACAGAAAAATACAAAATTACAAAATTCAAAAATACAAACATTAAACGCAAAAAAGAAGAAAAAACACATATACAAGAAAACAAAATTCCCTCTTTCTTGATTTCTCATCTGTAGTTAACTTATTTTCCTGACTTCCTCACGTCTCCCTTTTTTGTATCCCTTTTAAAAATTGGTTCAGCAAATTCATGTCCTATTAGTTTATCTATTATCAATCCCATCTTACATTTTACCTTATTGCTAGAGCCCCTTCAATTCATTTCAATGTCATCAGCATTCAAAAATTTTACAATGTTTCTGTAAATAAGTTTTAAATTTCCTCCAGTCTTCTTCCACCAACTCTTCTCCCTGGTCTCGGATTCTGCCAGTCATTTCCGCCATTTCCATATAGTCTATTAGTTGCATGTGCCATTCTTCCAAGGTGGGTAGGTCTTGTCCAGCTTCGAACCTCTCTCTCTCTCTCTTTTTGCCTGTTGGACTGTGGGAGAATTGGAGCAGCCCAAGGGATTGACCCCAGCTCCGCTTCCATGGGAGATGTGTGAGCTTGTGCAAACCTTTACAGACCTCTCTCCCCTTTGAAAGGTATGGAATTTAGCTGTATGAGAAGCTGGTCCTGCAACTGCTATTACAGGAAAGAGATCTGGGCAGTTCAGTTCTGAAAGCTCCACTTGTCTGGACTATGTGCTATGTCCAAGAAACCATAATGCTTTCAGGATTTTTAAAGGGGGGGGGGAGAGATCAGAAGTCTGTTTTGTTCAACTTGTCACAGCTTATCAGCCTTTCCCCCTCCTCTTCGCTCCCCCCTCCTCACCATTCCCGCCCTTCAAACGCATAAGCACAGGCACACATGCAGAAATGTTGAATGGCTCAGAGCAGCTATTCAGAACACGTGTGACTAGACAAGTAAAAACAAAGAAGTGGAAAAGGGACCTCAGACATAGGAGAAGAAAGACAAAGGTGTGAATGGATTGTTGAGGTTATTCAGATCAGCATATGGGCCTCTCACATCAAAACAAAAGCTCGCCTTCCCTCCCCTTCCCACAGGTGTGCATACCAGCAAACACTGGGCTCCATTCAATAGGCTTAGTATCTGGGAAGACAAAGACTATTTCTTTTGCAAATACACATAGACACAGATCTACCATGCATACACACAGAGAGACAAATATATCCCTAATCCATATGAAAACAGCTTTATTATCTGGACAAAATAATAGAAAGCTAAAACTTCCCTTCATTGAGTGGCTCATCATTCAGTACTTGGCAAAACCCTACAAAGCAAAGTAAGTTTATTTACAATCAAGGATTTTATTTATCCGTTACTAAGTTTCTACCCCAGATTCATTTTCCAAGATGATGTAAAAATGTGCAGTTGCACATATGAAAACTGGAGTTCAGTGGAAAAGAAACAGGAACTTAAAAGACAATGGCAGCCAAGCCATTCCTACAAAGCCTTTGGGGCAACAACAGTAATGATAACAATGATGATGATGATGATGATGATGATGATGATGATGATTTCTTCCTGTCAACAGGAGGATTTATACAAAATCTACTTATCTACCTATGTGCTCCATCTTTTAAAATTTGAATGTTTGCTATGCATTAGATGCAAAATCTGTTCAGCATCAACAGAAGAGATAAAAGGCTAGATAAGACAATGCTACCCACACTAAAGTTAAGCATGTTCTGTCTCCTAACTGTAAATGAATGCAAAAGTGAAGGGGAAGGAGGCTGTAGATCAGTGCATTCAGAAGGTTCCTGGTTTAATCCCTGGCATCTAGGCATCTCTACGTAGGGCTAGAAAAGATTCCTTACCTGAAATAATGGAGAGCTGCTTCCTGTCACTACTAACAGCACAGGACTAGATGGACCAATGGTCTGACTTGGTATAAGATAGCTTCCTATGTTCCTAAGGAGGAGTGAGGTATGGGAGGTAAAAACTGTTAGGAATGTGGTTTTGTGTATAGTAGAGACAGGGAATTGTGAACAGGGAAACTGCAAGAAACCTGCATGCTGGAAGCTCCTCTGAGACACCCCCACCCCCGTCTCATAGCTTTTAGCAGATGTTGCTTTTTGCTTTTAAAATGTTATATTTGGAACCAGGAGGGCTAGAAGTGAAAGCTGAGAATCTCAGGAATATGGCAATAGAAGCCAATATTTGAAATTCATGGAATAACTGCAGCCATATACAGTGCCCCTGCTTATGCTCTCCAATCTCTCTCTCTCTGCTTTGGGCAAGGCCTTGCATTTCAGCTAAGTGTATGTCTGTGGGAGGCAGATGTATTGTGCACCCACCTCATTCATCTGATAGAAAGGAAACATGCCCAACTAATGTGGGCCACTCAGAACAGCCTGAACCTTTTGAATAAGCTGGAATTTCAGCAGCAGGGGAGGGTGAAACAGCCACATCACTGAATGTGGGCACTAAGTAAGGGGAGAGGGGGCGAGAGAAAAGATCTCTTGACATCATTGCTTGGCAGGTTTGGAATCCACAAGAGCAGGCAGATCTGAAAGAGGAAAGAAAATCAAGCCCGCAGTTGGGAGGGAAGCAACTGTGACACAACACAGTTTTAATATTTTTCAAGCTGCTCTGCTTTCCTGAGGGGGATAGCATGCTTATTGGCAAATTGCTGGCAGAGCACTGGGAAAGTATGTTTGGTAATGAAGCTGACAATTTAATTCTGAGTAAGTAACTCAGCTAAGTAACAAAGGCTGCACGCAACAAGAGAAAGCTTAACACATGGCCCCTTTCCTAACACAGATGAAGGGGCAAGAGAGATGCAGAGAGAAAGAGGTACAAGAACTAGAGGTAAACCAACATTTCTCAGAATATATTTTTTAAAAAGAAAACACCCCCCAACACACACAAATAAGGAAATACAGTGGTACCTTGGTTCTCAAACCCAATCCATTCCAGGAGTCTGTTCAGCTCCTGAAATCGTTCCAAAACCAAGGTGTGGCTTCTGATTGGCCGCAGAAGCTTTTTGCACTCAAGCGGAAACCGCATCGGATGTACGGCTTCCAAGAAACATTCACAAACTGGAACACCTACTTCTGGGTTTGCCGCGTTCGAGAGCCAATTTGTTCAACAACTAAGCCGTTCAAGAACCAAGGTACCACTGTATCTGCAGAATTTTCTGTGGCTATGGGTTTCCCCCACCATTTATTTAGTGACATTCCCCACCTGCCAATGCCCACAGAACTATCACAGGTCTAGGTCGTTGTTGAGGATGCAAAATGTTGACTAGGCTGACAACTGGGTTCGAATAAGCATATGGCTGCTTCAAGGAACTTATACAGGGCTTGGCACCTCTTCAAGCAAAACAAGATTTGGATCTTGGATTTGGATGTCATACATCTACCACCAGCTAGAATCAGGTTCAGAGGGAAAACAGCACCCATATCTTCGGAAATCTTAAAGAAGATAGCGGGTTCATTGGCTTCCTGCTATACACCATCAGAACAACAATATACCACTAGTCCCTCTAACTCAATGCACCTAAATCTGTTATAGGGATTCCCTCAACCCTCTGGAGCTTATTTGGGAAGGGTGCAGTGTGCATGTGGGGAGAGGAGAGAGGGTGGACACCTGTTGCACAAGTGGAAATCCTCTCATGGACAGAATGTGGTCATTGAATATTGCCCAGACACCTTTGATTTCCTTTGTCTTTTGTAGAATTAATTAGATTATCCAAAATCCATGGGTTGTTTTATCTCTTCATTTGTGAGGGTCTTTAGAAATGTTGGTGTAGGATTTAAAATTTTAATTGCATTTTACTGGTTGGTTCTTTAATTTTTGCAAACTACTCTGGAATCTATTTACAAGAAGGGTCAGTTTAGAAGCTCCATAGCTAAATAAAACATTTGCCTCTTAGTTTCCTTGATTTTAAGGAACCACTTCTAAAGTACTGTACTCAAAATTTCTGTTGAATGGCTTGCTTATTAATGTCCTCATAACAGTGGGCTTAATTTCATTAATTTGCTTTAAAAAGTAGTGCTCGTCTCTCCTCCTCTGAAAAAAAATTTATCAGTGCTGCCCAATATCCGTTTTTCCACTGACACAACAGCAACCTTATTTTTTGCCTGCTTATCCTAATAGAAACCTATTTACATTTGACTGTGCAATGAATGTTGCTAGTATTACAATTTTCAACTGACATTCTCTCTTCTAGATGGACTGCAAAGAATTCAAGTTGTTTCATTTTGTTCCTTTAAAAAACAATGATGTCATGTTTGTGCAAGATTTCCAAAACTCTGCTTAGTTTTGTTTAGTTTTTAACCAAGCAGGTGGAAACTATTCAGCTTGGGCCAGGTTAATGTGGTGGCTAGTGCAATGGGGATCAGCACTTAAAACTTGTCTGTGGCCCAGTGAAACAAAAGTCTCGTCCCAACATAACCTGTGCTCCTGACTCTATGGATGTGATTAAATTTCCATGCAGTGGGAGGGACATTATAAAACACAGATCTTAGTCATGCTGTACCACCCAGGGCCTGATGATTGATGAAGGATTGAGCACTGAATATTAGACTGCAAGAGTTGTGGGGGACCACTATACTTTGCTAATTCAGAGTCTGACACTGCATCGCTCAAGTTCCATCAGCCGCGGAATATTTAATCCATAACTATAAAAACCGTAACTAAGTGTTTGTCTCCTTTACATCTGGCTGACTGTTTGCTTTGTGAATATTGTTTTGTGAAGTTTGCCAAAAGTCTGGAAAATATTTTCTGTTGAAGTTTATGATTCGGCGTATGAACCTCCCTTGATTTCAGAATGTGAGAGCAACACGTTGGTGGATTGTTCTTCCCTTTTAGCCATGTGAGCCACAGCAAACACATCTGTCAAGGCTAATGGATGTAAAGAGAATGCAGCGCTAGGCTACAGGTTGGAAACCCCTGGCTCAATAGCAGCTCAACACTATTTTGCTGTGGTTTCTTATGGTTGCTTTCTGTTATTTAATGCAAACTGACTGGTGTGGTATTTTGCACGAGGGGGAATTCTTCTGAGGCATGGGCTTTGTCAAAGAGTACTCTTGTCCATCTAGGGATGTTTTGCTATTGGGACATTTAAAAACAATCGTGCTAAAACAGTTTTGTGAAAAGTTACCTTCTAACATTCTGAGCCATATCTCTACTGATAATAGTATTAATTTCCACTTCATCAGATAATCTGCCAGTAGGCTGATCTTCATAGAAATATGAGGTTTGGACACAATTCAGATTAAGAAATTAACCCACTTTCTGCATTTGCCATCAGCTTTACCAGCAACTCATCTTCCATTCTATATAGCTGAGAATGTTTCTTCATAAGACTTGATTCTTTCAACCATTTAGTCCTGATTCATTTACACTTGCATTTAATACATTTAAATCAATGCATCTAATGAAATGTCAATGCCTTGTGAGAGTAAAAGTGAGTAACTGCCTGCCAAGAAAGCATGCAGCAAAGTTCATAATTCTTGCAAGTATTTGTTGGCTGATATGAAGTAACTCCTGCCATTCTGTTAAGAGGCTGTGTGGGGTGTTTGTCCATAATAATGCAATTTCATCCATTTACTCTAACAGACATGCTGTGCTAAACTGCTTTCCTTCATCCCTGCGCTTTCCATCTGTCACTTCACCATACTATCTGAGCTGGTATTTCTGAATAGGCAATAGATTCACTGTTAAGAAAACACAGAAAGACTGAGTTACTTTGAAGGTACACTGGAAAAGTAAATTTGATTTGTTTGTTTCTGAAGTTGTATATGTCTTTTAATTCTCCATATGTACAAACAGTTTTTCTTCCTTTTAAAAACATATACATGATAGATGTTCAAAAATTGAAAATTTATGAAGGTCTGTTGTTGTTGTTGTTGTTGTTGTTGTTGTTGTTGTTGTTGTTGTTGTGTTTTAACAAAATCCTAGTTGACAGAACATTTAATTCCAATTTTTGATCTGAAAGTAACATTGTAGTCTTTGTAGGTACAAACGGGAGCTCAAAAAGGAAGAGCTCTTTGCTGCAAAAGCTTCATAAGTGAATGGCACACAAACAGAGTAATTTCAAAAAAGATAGTTCCATGACCTTTAAAACATTAAATTAATGAAGGATAGGAAAAAAACGAATAATGCAATCCCTTAATTTCAGCAGCTTTCTTTAAAAATCAGCAGGCAAAAACAAACAAAAGTAAACAATTTAATGGAATGTGAACATTTTTATTGGAGGAAACGAAAGACATATGAAATGGGTAATACTTTTCTTAAGAATCTAAAATGGTCAGATTAAATAATTTTTAAATAAATTGCAACTTTATCACTTACAGAATTATGCTGCTTTGTCACTTGTCTGTCCTGCTAGCTTTTTGTATAGAAAAATTTAAGCGGGCACCCTCAGCTCTGCACCATTCAGAGAAGCCAATACTAAGCAAATGGAAAAAGGAAAGGAAAGGAAACCTTTCGCTAGACCAGCAAGTGTGATGAGCTCCTTACTGCAACTTGGAAAGAAGCCACACAACAGGAAAAGAGATGACAGATTGAGTAGGGATATCACATGAAGTGGCAGGGTTGGGATCATGCCAAGGCCTACTGAAGCAGCCTGGAAGCAGAAAAGGAGCCAGGCTGCTGTATGCTACTGGGTGGTCAAAGGCAGAAATGAAATGCCAGTGGTTCAAGAAGGCATCATGTTTGAGAGATGAAGGATATAATTCATGTCCCATAAAATTAATGCAAGAAAGAGTTGCGTTATCACTAGATTGGTACTATTGGGACTTAGAAATGACTCAAAGCTCCTGTTCTCTCTCTCTCTCTCTCTCTCTCTCTCTCTCTCTCTCTCTCTCTCTCTCCTGGCAGCTGTCCCTGCCCCATCTCACCAGGAGGATTAATTTCTAGCACAGTTTCCAAATTAAAAGGGAAACTAACCCCAGAATCCTATACATGCCAACTTAGAAATAAATCCTATTGAGTTCAATTGGGCTTACTCCTGAGTAAGAATATTAGTCTTGCAACCTAAATGCCTATTTTAATCTTAATTGTATCCTCAGCAGTCAAACCGTTCATTGAACATCTACCTCAAAATAAGCAACCCTATTTTTCCGCTCTGTCTGTTCTGTTTAGAAGAATGTTTTCATGCAGAACCCTTTCTGTGGTCAAATACATTTATAGCATTGATCCAGGAATGGCTACACAACTTCTACTACCAATCTGTTCTGTTGAAGTACTGGACAATGCTGTTGGGCAGCTGTCTACGTAAATACGGAACCCTATGGAAACATATGCAGTTTAGGTGGCCAGTTGCAAGCATGAGACTGCTGCTTGCTGCATATGCTGAATCTGTGTCACTAGCAAATGTTCCACATCCTGTTTACATATTATGCATTATTGGTTTGTTTATAAAAAGGGGCCTTAAAAAAAGGTAGGCTCAGCTGAAGTTTTGGATTTGTGCCTTAGAAACTGGAGAAAAATATGATTTTCACCTTTCTCAAAGAGTTCCTGAAGCAGGAGGTGAAACAGGAACATTCACCTTCCTGTCCTCCTAGATAAATCATTGCATTATTTTTATTTCCTCACTCCTCCATATCCGCCCCCATCTTCTTAAAAAGAGTGAGGTTGATAGGGAAGTTCCAAATGACCTTTCTATGTAAAACCTGTTTTGTTGTATAATATATTTGGAATTGGTTCCATAAGCCCCTTTGATTAATTTCAACTCTGATATTTACCAGGCTACTGATACCAATGTAATTCTATTGAAACAGAGCCCCTGTTGAGTTTTATAGTATTTCTGTAAAACTGCTCTGCACACTGGGGAAAGGATTTCCATGCTTTTGATGAAAAAATGATGAATGATATGAACCATGAATGCACTCAGGCTCCACTTGCCAATATAAACCTATTGGGGAGCAGTGGAATTTAACATATGGAAAGGCGGCAAGTTGGCTTAATGCAAGCTAAACTTTTAATTAAGGATGCCAATCTTCCTCCTAAATGTCTGCTCTAGAGATTCTCAGCCAAATTTTGAGGCTTCAGTAAAGAATCATTGCTCAGCTTGCTCCCCCTGGGGAATCAATAGCTGCTGCTCCTTCTCACATGCACAGAGATTTGAGTTTTGTGAAAGGAAATAAGACCAAGCCTTAACCAGTTTTCTTCTATGAACAGCAGCATTTTGAATTATAGTGAGCTGAACCTCGGCTCACTGCATGACCATGGAGCAGTCTGCTTCCTTGGGTTTCTTTCTATGGAAAACAGAGGCAAGACTGGCAGGCTCATAATTTTGATATATCCAGATCAAATACACTTTGCTCAAGTTCTTTCTTTCTTTCTTTCTTTCTTTCTTTCTTTCTTTCTTTCTTTCTGTCAAATGGCTACAACGGTCTTAAAAGAAAGCCCAACCTTTAAGGGTTTATAACATTTTAAAACAAATTAGCACAGTTCACTGAGAAAAAGCTCGTGACATTACAGTATATTATATCTCCATGGTAACAAACAGCACTCCTGAAATATGCTTTCAAAAGATAAATGGTTGCAGTTAAATTTGAGGTAAGAACAAGTATTGTAGTGATCTGGTGCCTTGGAAGCAATGCTTTTCCAGCTGGGTTAAAATAATTAAAAAATCAGTAATACCCACAGTTAACAGTGTTTTATCCCAATTGAAAAAGCATTGTTTCCAAGTCGTGATGTCACTACGACACTGCAGTTTCTACACTGAATAACTTGGGAGTAAGTCCCATTTGCCTCAGTAGGGATTACTTGTGACTAGACAAGTAGAGGATTGCACAGCTATTCAGTGTGTTTTGTATATCATCATTGTGAAATCCCTCAGAATTGCTAACAAGCTACAGTTTTATATTTGTAGTCTCTTGTCTATTTAAAGCTTTTGTTGTTTTCTTTCTTCTTCGTATTTGCAATATAAAGTTGCACTACATGCTTAGGGGAAAAGAAAGCTTAAAGGTAAATCATATGCAAATACGAAAATTATTTCCATAGCAATAGTAGAACAGTGCTATTTGCATAGAAAGCAATGCTAATCAAATATGCATTATCTGCCGTAAAAGAGAGAGAAACAAACATTGCAGGAGCAATCCAGTAGATTTTAAAAGGTTGCCTATTGGATATTTTGGAGCCTCAAATCATTTCTACAATAACCAGTAAATGCAACATAGGAAGTTGCCTTCTGCTCTGTATTGTGACTGGCAGCAGCAGTTTCAGGCGGTGTGGGGTGGCAGTTCCATTTCAGCCTACCTGGAGATTCCAGAGATTGAATCTGGGACTTCCTGCATGACTCCCACTGATCTACAGCCCTTTCCACTTCATTGTAAAATTATTTGATTATGCCCAGCAAGCACAGAGAGCCTTTTCCCAAAGCAAGCCATCTGACTTAAAAGAAGAAAGTAGCTGGTGTGAACCTCGGTCCTATGCAGGCTTACTCAGATGTAAGGCCAGTTGAATCCAGTGGGACTTACAGGAATACTAATATTGCAACTTTAGTATTGTAATTTTCCCAGTTACCATATTTTTCGCTCTATAAGACGCACCAGACCACAAGACCACTAGTTTTTGGAGGAGGAAAACAAGAAAAAAATATTCTGAATCTCAGAAGCCAGAACAGCAAGAGGGATCGCTGTGCATTGAAAGCAGCAATCCCTCTTGCTGTTCTGGCTTCTGGGATAGCTGCGCAGCCTGCATTCGCTCCATAAGACACACACACATTTCCCCTTACTTTTTAGGAGGGGAAAAGTGAGTCTTATAGAGCAAAAAATACGGTATTTTAAAAAGGTCTGGTTTCCAGTTTCCCTAAGTCTGCTCCTTCAACACACGTGTATAATAGCACTGACTTGCTGGCACGAGGTCACAGCATGCTTGAAAATGCAGGAAAGAGAAGAAAAAGAGGAGGAGGAGGAAAGAAAAAGAAGAAATCAACTTCTGCTCTGAAAAGCACAAACAGAAAGTTGTGGGGATTTTGCCATCAATGAGCTACAGCAGCAGAGGCCCCAGCCACGGCTTCGTGAACATTAATTGAGCAAACTGAAAGTCTGTCTACATGCAGTGATAACACTACAGTGAAGTCACTCTGATGCCAAGAATTCAATCATGCTGCAGATGTCTTGAAGCTCCAGAGAAGCCAGTGGTTTCATACACTTCCACCCAGATTACATCTAAGTCCAGTTTTGTGTCCCAGAAAGGATCATCCCATCACTTTCCCTTTAGACTTGTTATGGTGATATTCTGGAACCTCAATTCTGGCAGGTGGTCTCTTCCCCCACAACTTTTTTATCCTTTGTCTCAGCAGACTGGGGACTCTGACTTTCTGTTGCTATAAAAATACAAAGGCAGTGAATTTCCTTCTTCAGCTGAGAAAAGAGTATTACATTTAAGTCTGCTTTCCCCTGCACTCCAGTTCAAAGATTCTAGGACATCCTCTCCTGGATTTTAGGAATTTATTAAAGCCTGTCGTATTTCCCCTTCCCTGTCAAATGTTAAAAACAGAAAGGCCTTCAGGGGGTGGGGGAACAAGGATGAGGCTTTCCGTGGTCCTTCATTAAGGCCAGAAACACATCTGGTCATAAATTGGACAAAGATTTCTTGGAACTGCATCTGACCTCCGGTGTGATTTCCAGAACATTGTGCTGACATATCTGCTAGACATCCCCTGTGACACAGCTCAGTCAAAAAATGGATGAGAACTATTCAGGGGTTCCCTGTTTTTGTGATCATATCTTGGTGCACGTGCTTACAGCTTCTAAAGCGTAGGAGCTCTGCACTTGCACAGATGCTCTCATTTGTCATACCTTTGGTATTTGGCTTCAGGAAATAAGATTATTTCACAGATGAAAATGTAAACAGGGCCCAAATCAGCCATTGCCCAAGAAGAGCTGTGGTAGAGAAGGGAGGAGAAATGCAAAGGGATAGTTGTGGTCTCTTGATCAGAAGGGCTGCTTGTTTATTCCTACATGCTGGGGACTTGTTTTCATGCTCATCGTATTTAGCTGCTTCAGGTAGATGATCAAACCTTGGTTCAAAATTTCTCTGATTTTGTGGGCTTCAGAAGTGTTGCTTCGTATCACCTTGTGGAATAAAGTTATCAACTGAACAAAATGAAATTGAATCACTGATTAAAAACAGCAGCAGCAATACAAACTCAAATGGCAACATCATATGTCATCACAATGCAAGCCATTATGGCAATAACAGAAGGCAAGGTGTGGTCAATCAAGGAGAATTTCTAAAGGATAGCCACATTACAAACTACAGTATTCACCAAAGGGGTTGAAGATTCAGATACTGCTGACCTCTGTTTCCCCCCACAAACTCTAAGAATGAACAAACAAAAAAGTAAGCATTTTGCTGTAACAATCTTCACAAACTACCAGTGATTCTGTGTACAGTGCTTGGGCAATTTAATAATGCAGAAACATGGAATCTCACATGAGGACAAAACTATTAATAGAACACAGTCATCTGAAGAATGATAATTGAGACCATTGAAATGTACAGGTGATTCAAATTAATGCACACAAGAACACTGATGTGGAATTTTAGAACTTGTGAGGAAACACATAGCAGCAGTACCTGAGCTGCAGCTCTGTGCACACTTTATTGGCAAAAGCCCCATTGAATTCAGTGGGACTTAAGGATCCATAGAATTTGGCTAATAGAATGACCCAAAGAATGGAGGAAAAGCTGGACAACCTTAGCTGACAATTGTGAGGTGCTAATGTAACACTGTGTGAGCCACAATGGTTCTAACTCCTTGCATAGTTAGGGAGTTCTGAGAGTTTGCATGCCCCCACCACTTCTGTAACACAACTTGTGAGGTGGGTTGTACATACATACAAGCATTCACCACCCCTACCCTTTGTTGAGGAGAAAGGGTTGAATGAAAAGTGTATAAATTAGGCTTTGGTTAATTAAACAATGTATCACCTTTTAAACTGGGAGTTTTGTTTTTGTTTGTTACTATGGTATTTTTGTGTGTGTTTTAATATTGTAAATTGCCCAGTGATCCTCAGATGAAGGGTGGTATACAAATTTAATCGATGATGATGATGATATTGTTTGCAGCTTAAACCCTTATAATTATATTATCACTAAATGAATGCAATATGCTTAGAATTCAGAATCGTTGCTCGTTTCACAGCCAGTTATACACAACTTTTTAAAATATACACTGTGATAAAATATAGATATGAAAATGATGCACATAGCACACTAGTGGTGGTGGGGAGACTCCTATAAACAGTAAGCCATAACCATACAAAATGACACAGGATTGTTTTAGAACATGAAGACAAATCAGCACATATAAGGTATATGAATACACATACCATAAAAGCTAAAATAATGCTTACTTATGAAAAATATGTAAGATACATTTAGGCAAATGATCTCTGATACTGGTAAATTGTGTTTCTTGAGTTCATAAACTTTGTCTCCTTTGACAAAGTATAGCTTCCTGTGTAACAAAAAGCTGTTGATCTTAAATGAATGTAAATTCCTTCTGTTACTCCTTCACTGTTAAATGGTCACATTCTAAATCAATATCTAGCTTGACAGAAGATTTAGTCTTTTCTGTATCTTTCAATACATTGACACACAGAGAGATTAGTGTTTGGAAATTATTGTGACATATTTAGTGAACTGGCTTGACCGACCTGTCTTTGGACAGGCATATCTCAGCATGTTCTAGCATTGTTGACAGATGGATTCTGGGACTTCTAAATGTATGACTATGAACATCTTAGTGACAGAGATAGAAAGAGAAACAACAACCCCAGACCATAAACTCAAGGCTGGACTTTAATTTTATTTCCAAGTGTCACATTCATTCACTATTTTTGAGGTTTGAATCACACCTCTGTGTCAGTGAAAATACGAATGTTTCAAATGCAAAGCAAGAAGAAAAGAAAAAAGAAGTCCATCTCAAGAGGGAAAACCTAGATCTAATAAGTGAACTGACAAAAATAAGTAAACAATGAGTACTGAATGTTCTTATACATACCTGCTACTGAAACATATTAGATTTCCCCAACAAAGAGCCATGCAACCCCAGTAAAATACATATTCACAGATAATTTTATTGTCATGAGCTGTATCACTGGAGACTGACAAAGATTCAGTAGCTCAAATGTCAAGCTTATCTTAAAGACTTAAATGAGAAATAATCTGAATTGTGTAGGCTCTGGTTCAGCAAACAGCTAGCTCTAAATGTTGAATTAAGTTTTCAAAAGGTGGGATGACAACATTTCATAATCCCATGAGTCCTGGCTTAGTAGGCAGCTTAACTCTAAAAGTGAGAAGAATGCAAGAAGAATTAATGTTGACTGGTTATGATGGTTATATGCATCCTCTGTGCTTATTTATAGAAGAGGTGGAGCACTTCAGGTCCAGGGGGTCAAATGTGGCCCTCCAGACCTCTCTGTCTGGCCCCTGGAACTCTCCTCAGGCCTCACCCATCACTGGCCCTGCTTAACACTCAGTATTTTTGCCTGGCTGGAATGTGCCCTTGAACTCTAATGCATTGTTTGTCCTGTTGGAGGACAGAGAGGAGTTTATGTTTTATATATAGAAAGTAAAATTTACATTTGTTGCTCTGTCCATTTTTGCCTCTTGCCCCTACTGGCATGCGGCCATCAGAAGGGTCACAGAATGGAATGGGGCCCTTGGGCTGAAAAGGTTCCTTGCCACTGATATATAGGAACGTAGGAAGCTATCTAAAACTGAGTTGCACCATATAGCTAGATCATGTACCACAAATGGGCAGCAGCTGTTCAGGGTTTCAGACCAGGGTCTTTTTCAGCTCAATGTGGAGGTGCTGGGGATTGAACTTTGGACCTTCTAGCATGTAATGTATGTGCTCTACAACTGAGCCATAACCCTTTCCTGACTAGACGGCGAAGGCAGTATGCCTCTCGAATGCCAGCTGCTGAAGGAAAGGAGTGGGGTTATTGCTTTCATGCCTTGCTTGCCTTCTCAAGAGGCATCTGGTTAGCTATTGACAATTTATGGCTGTCGCTTGTTGGCTAATGATGGACCATTGGTTTGATTCAGCAGAGCTCCCCCTGAATGCTCTTCAACAGGAATTTAGCCAGGAGAATTCACCACAATCTGCTGAGTTTAGTTATTGTTCCAGCTACAGAACAGGTGTTTCAATGACCTCGAGAGAGAAGAGGAAACCCTTCCTCTTCTTCTTGCTCCCACCAGCTGTGATGATTGGAGGTTGATAGTGAGGCTGGAACAGAATATTTCCTGAAGCACTGAACAAAGAGCAAACGTCTGCTTCAAAACTTTTAAATTCATTTTAGGCCACAAGTATACTAATAATCCTTGTGGTGTAATATAGTAGCTGGCACTGATTGTCCATCATGTTGCTTTCAGATTTTCTGGGGAAAGTTGCTGTGCTTATAGAGCACTGCTATAATAATGAGGCGATACCTGCAGTCCAGGGCACTGGCTACTCTCACCTCATTACTATAGCTTTGCTACAAAAAATCTTGCTGTCTTTGGATACTCTTGCTAGTTGATGATGCTTGTTCTTTTTGGAAAATCCTTCCTTCCTCTCCAGCTCCTCACCTCTGATCCTCTTGTTGTGTGTTCCCCCCACAGCATGTGATTGCCATCCCGTGGGTGCAGCTGGAAAAACCTGTAATCAAACCACAGGGCAATGTCCCTGCAAAGATGGCGTGACAGGCATCACTTGCAACCGATGTGCCAAAGGTTACCAGCAAAGCAGATCTCCCATTGCCCCCTGCATAAGTAGGTGGATGCGCTTTCCGACATTGGTACCATAACATAATGGATCCTAAATCTGGTCTGCTTACTAACACCTGATTGGATAGACTTAATTAATTTAGCTAGAGATACTGTTGGCCACTTTTCACATTGCAGTTTTCATGGGTAGTTGTTACAGGTCCACATTGTGAACCTAAAACTTCAGGTTTTAAGGCACATTCACTTCCACCACTATTTCAACTCGCTTATGCAGTGAAAATGCACAGTGAAGAGCTGGGGCTAATAGCAAGGAAAGACGTATATGGACCTGGAAACTGGGATAGGTTTGGTGAGTACACAGTGAAACTGTGTAATGTATACCCATTAAAGCTGTAATTTGTGCAGTGGCCCTGTGTGTTGTATGTCCAGGTTGAATTTTGCATGTCTCTATGTATATAAATATATGGATGAATTATACATATATCTTATTGATCACACTAGTAAGGTGATGCGAGTACAAGTTCCCACTTAAACAAAAGGTTTCAAAGTTCAAAACATGATTTTCTATGTTGCAGAACCATTTTTTCTAGCATGCCAGCAATAAACTATTGCCGTTTTTAAATTATGTTTGATTAAAATCATGTTTGGGCGCAGTCAATGTTTTCCTCCTAAAAGCATTAGCCCGGGTTCCATCATTGTTCAGAGCAACTTTCATACCAAAGCAGTTGGTTCTGTCTCTGTCATACAGAGAAAAAGAAATCAAAGACCAAAGCAACTTTGAAAAGCCAAAAAGAAACACAGAACAGCCATATAATGGCCATTACCCTGTTTCCTTAATACTAATGCAAAAATAAATAAGGTCATGGTTGAAAGAATCAAGTCTTTGAATAACTTCTCAGGATGCATTTCTGATAATCTGGAATAGTCATGAAAATTTCATACTCTTACACTGTTATGGAGTATTTATGGCCTGAAGCCATATGATGCAGGAACCTCACTGCAGCTGCCCTCTCCCTACAGCTTCTTTAAAATAAGATAAAAGATGTGAGAAACATCTGATCATGGATCCTCTTCATCACATACAGTATGAGACTCTAGAACTCACTACAAGGAACTGAAAGGAGATTATTCCTAGGACCAAATATGGCTCCAGGAAATATATGCCTTTCTCTTCTCTGATGGAGTCCTGATTACATCAAAATCATTGGAGACATTGTTCTTGTTTGCTATGATATTTAGATGGACACAACTAGATGTGCTTGATGAAGGCAAACTCTAGGTTAGCGCTGCACTAAAATGTACATGCACACACTTGCTGAACACCCTCTCTGGTCCCTGAAGGTTCATTTGCACAATCACTTTTTTTTCCTGACAACTTTTGAACTTGTCTTGTGAAAACGTTCATTCCTGGAGAGAGTAACAACTTTTACCTTTTCTTGTTTATCCTTCCCTTGTTTGCCTTTTCTTCTTTACCACAGAGATACCTGTTGTTCCTCCCACCACTGTGGCCAGTAGCACAGAAGAACCTGCAGGTATGTTATACTTTTTATCCTGTTCAAACTGTCGGGGGGGGGATATCCTGTTCCAAAGACAAGATAGGTCTGCTCCCCAAGTTATAGCAACAACAAAGTAAGCAGGACTGAAACTTATTCAAGGCTTTTTCCTGTAGGCGAGGGGGAGGTCATAAGCGTAATATTTTGTTTTTTTCATTTAAGAATACAATAATTAACATTAAATGTCAAGAATGGGTTATTACATAGCAAAAGAAATAGTGTTTGTGTGTTGTTGTTGTTTAGTCGTTTAGTCGTGTCCGACTCTTCGTGACCCCATGGACCAGAGCACGCCAGGCACTTCTGTCCTCCACTGCCTCCCGCAGTTTGATCAAACTCATGCTAGTAGCTTCAAGAACACCATCCAACCATCTCATTCTCTGTCGTCCCCTTCTCCTTGTGCCCTCCATCTTTCCCAACATCAGGGTCTTTTCCAGGGAGTCCTCTCTTCTCATGAGGTGGCCAAAGTATTGGAGCCTCAGCTTCACGATCTGTCCTTCCAGTGAGCACTCAGGGCTGATTTCCTTCAGAATGGATAGGTTTGATCTTCTTGCAGTCCATGGGACTCTCAAGAGTCTCCTCCAGCACCATAATTCAAAAGCATCAATTCTTCGGCGATCAGCCTTCTTTATGGTCCAGCTCTCACTTCCATACATCACTACTGGGAAAACCATGGCTTTTACTATACGGACCTTTGTTGGCAAGGTGATGTCTCTGCTTTTTAAGATGTTGTCTAGGTTTGCCATCGCCTTTCTCCCAAGGAGCAGGCGTCTTTTAATTTCGTAACTGCTGTCACCATCTGCAGTGATCATGGAGCCCAAGAAAGTAAAATCTCTCACTGCCTCCATTTCTTCCCCATCTATTTGCCAGGAGGTGATGGGCCCAGTGGCCATGATCTTCGTTTTTTTGATGTTGAGCTTCAGACCATATTTTGCGCTCTCCTCTTTCACCCTCATTAAAAGGTTCTTTAATTCCTCTTCACTTTCTGCCATCAAGGTTGTGTCATCTGCATATCTGAGGTTGTTGATATTTCTTCCGACAATCTTAATTCCAGCTTGGGATTCATCCAGCCCAGCCTTTCGCATGATGAATTCTGCATATAAGTTAAATAAGCAGGGAGACAATATACAGCCTTGCCGTACTCCTTTCCCAATTTGGAACCAATCAGTTGTTCGTATTGTGTAAAAAAACAGGCTCTGGGAAATAATTAAGTACATAGATTTAAACTGCAAAAAGACATGGAAAAGGCAAAAATTGTGTGAAATGAATGGCTAGCAATCCCAGAAGTCTTTGCACCAACCTTTGAGGCTTGTGGAGAGTTGGAGTTTGAGAGAAAGCTTTGGAGGGAGTGATTGTGGCGGAGTTTGGCGGATTTTGTGGAGTTTGGTACTTCAGGAGACCAGTCTGCCCCCCTTGTCATTTTTTCAACATCATCCTCTAGAGATGAGGAAAACTGAGAGCCCCCATTGCCACCATTCATGCCATTGTGGTAAGTGCTGCTGGCTTTTTAAAGGGGTTTTCACGAGTTTCCAGAGGTTTAGAGGGTGTTTACAGGCATTTTAGATGGTGTCCCCCACTATATGTGATTTCATGTATATGTGGAGTACCTGGGAATGTAAACCCTGTGTAAGTGAGGAGACGCCTGTAATGTATTACCTTTGGTTGGGTATTTTACAGTCTTGTGGGTAGCCTGACCTTGAGCAGAACAAATTTGGCAAACAGATGGAAGTAAAGAACCAGCTATTTAAATATGTTATTATTGTATCTTTTAAGGAACATTAGCAACATCACTGTTGTGGTACTCATTTATTCTTGTCGTCATCTGCTACTTTCAGTTTAGGATAAAAGCTATAGAAGTGCAAGTTTTTATTCTCTTTTCACAGAAAATTATTTACAGGGTAGAGAGGGAGTAGTAAACACTCAAACTTGCAACAGTATCTCCTGGATCCCTAAATTTTAAAAAATTATTATTTATTCATTCCCCTGAGTATATCATTTTCAATGGAACAATCCATCTTTTCAGAAGCAGATTGCAGCACAAGGCGTCTTCTCTTTAAAAGCACAAGGAAAGTTCAGCCAAACTGAACAATCTGATTGGCGGTGGGTCCCTAAGTGCATGATATCCCTTCAGTAGCAATTTTATTGACGTTTTTAAGCACCACTTTAGTCAGAGAGGATGAGCTCCCGTATTTTATCATTTTTATTTGACTGCCTAGCCCACTTGGGAGTGTGGCACCTTTCAGATTCCATCATTGCACACTTCCCCAGAAGTCCACAACACTGTCTTGGCTACATGTCACTTGGCATAAGCACAGGTGATAGCACAGCCACCCCTAAATGCAATCTGAGGGCTGTCTGAACATTGCAATCCAAAAGAAGAAATCTGGATGGAAGTTATATGTAGCAGCCCATTGGACAGAATCACTTTGCCGCACTTCTTCAAGAGTGTGCGTTGTTGTGGATAGAGTGCTCTGGTCAGACTGCAAGATTCAGTTTCAAATCCTCAGTCATGAAACTCGCTGGGTGACCTTGGCCCTGTCACTTATCTCGAGGTTTAATCTGCCAAACAGGGTCGTTGGAATAATAAAATGTGGGAATGAATGCTAATGTGGGGAATCAAGCTCCTTGGAGGAACGGCAGGATATAAATAAATGCTCAAGTTGAAAGTGGCTCGAAACTGAAAGAAAAGGGAATGTATATTTTGTAGAGAAATCTCAAATGGATCACGAGCCAAGACCAGCTTTAGTGTGAAAGAGAGAAAACATTGCCATTGCTGGTTCTGCACCAGGGTTTGCTTTAGTTATATAACATCTGCATTTGACTGGAAAAGTAATTAAAATTCATTTGCTTTTATAAAATTGCTCTTTGCCAACATTTTGAGCCAGCAGCCTTGCTGAACATTTTAAGCTGAGCAACCTGGACATTTTCTACTTCTCTCTCATTTTATAATTCTACTCCTAGACCTTGTCTTGCTGCTGGAGGGTAGCAATGGGCAGGTGGGCAATTCATGGGATAGCCGTGTGGCTGCTTAGACAAGGATTTAATCTCTCACGTTGGTTATTGCAGTGCACCTTCAAAAACACTTTGGAAGTTTGGGGGAGTATGATATGCTGCAGTTCATCTTTGACAGGTTACTCATGACAGGTCTTGGTAAAATTGCTTCTAGCTTTGCTGGCTTCCTGTTAGCTTCTGGGCCCAGTTAGCAGTATGAGTGACGAACTTTAAACCAGGGTACAGGCTAGGTCAACTACCCCCAGCATTTTGGAACCGAACATTTTGGATGGGTGCTGCAGTCCATCTGAAATTTTTGGGTTGGGGAAAACTTTGTCTTAGGGCCTGTATATCCTACTGATGGAGGCCATCCTGTGGAATGCTCTGCCAGCAGTTGGCTCCTTTGCTGCCATTTTTCTGGCAGTTTTTAATACATTGCTTCTTTCTTTCTTTCTTTCTTTCTTTCTTTCTTTCTTTCTTTCTTCTTTCCTTCCTTCTTTGTCTTTTCACAGTATAGTGAGTAACCAAGGAGTTGGTTTCTGCTGTTTCTTTCTACAGTTATGTTCTAAGTGTAGCTGCACTGTGGGGATGTGCCTGTTGTCCTAGTATTGTGCCTTTGTTAGTGGTAGTACTGCAGGTTTTATAGTGATTGTGCACTGCTTTACTTGTCACTTTTGTGGTAGAGACTCAATATATAAACTGAGAAATGTTGCCCCAAAGATGTAATGATTCCAGGGTGTGTTTTTGCTTTTGCTTGTATGGCTGCGTATGTTATGGCTGTTGTTTGTTTGAGTCATCTCAATCTGTTTGCTTTGTAGGCACTTTTCTGTGGTCCGTTTGCTCTGTTCCTGGCACATTGGCCTCTGGCTTGTGCAGCAGGTATATCTGTGGAGGGCTACTGAATGGGAATATAGCTCTGGCTTCAAGCTGAGGATTGCATTGTTGGACGAGATGACTAGAAGATGCTCTGACATTCACTCTGAAGGGGCTGACCAGGCAGGAATCTGGCTGAGAAACAGGCACACCATCCATGTCTGTGTGAGGGATGTGTGTGTGTGCGTGTGTGTGTGTGCACATGTGTGCATGTCAGAGAGAGAAGAGGGGGATGGATTGATGAAAAGAAGGGAAGGAGAGAGAAAGAGAGAGAGAAAAGGGGGAGTGGCCATGCCTACTTTTTGGCCTTGGCCCTGACCACCAGTGGTATGCAGCCCCCAACCAATATGGCCCTCAGCCCTGAAGTTTGCCTAGCCCTGATTTAGTGCATTCCAACTGTGATTGTAGACATGGATTGTTTCAGCTAAACAAACCTTCATTGACTTAAATGAATTATTCCATATGGTAAACTTGGCCTGTGAGCCACATTACGAAGTTCGGCACGACTTACCTCTTCTGGTGCACCAGCATCCAGCCTTGCCAGTTTTCCCTACCAGTTGCTGTTAGCGTCATTCATTTCTGGCTGCAAATTCTTTCCTGGATTATAGAATTGCTGCTGCTCAAAAGGCTAATCTGTATACCCTGGGCAGCTACTGGAAATAATAACTGGAAAAAATTCTTTGCTCTGCTGTAGGGCTAGGGTTTCCTGTAGGTCTTATCACGTTCCTAGGATTTCCCACAAAGTATAGGAGCAGAATAGTGTAAGATATGACCTGCTCTATCTTGGCTATCTGTGTGCTTCATTTGCAGCAGCTGTGATATAATGCAGTTACGCAAATGCTTGGACTGACCTAAGCTGGGCAGGACAACAGCCCAGAGGCCATACTGTAGGGAACATTCTTTCTCTGCCCCTGGAGATGGGCTGCATTTGGCCTTTCGATTTCCTCATTTTGCAGTTCCATAAACACTTTAGCTGAGAGAAATGGGGATAGGAGAGAGAAGGTGGGGAGAAAACTCTGGTAATTTTCCTGATAATCAGGAAGGCGAACCACTGTGACTCTGGAATGGCTATGTTGACTGACATTGCCGCTAGCATTGTTATACTTTGTAAAATACGAATTCATGTTCTAAATTAAATACATGACAATTCAGATTAGAACGATATTGTAGTTTGGTGGTTTAGTATTATTTCATCTGACATGCAACCAGCACAATTTCCACCCCCCCCCAATTTTTTAAAAAACTTTTAACATGAAAATACATTTAATTAACATTTGCAATGGGGTTGTCATTTTACACAGGATCAGCTACATGAAGGATTAGACCTCTCCAGAAAGTTGTATGGGCTGTTGGGAGTGGTCATAAATCCCACTGTTTGTTGATAAAGTCAATGAATGGGTGTCATATAGCATAGAATGAGTCTTTTTTGTGGTTTCCCCTGCAAACTGGGCATGGCAAGTTAGTTTTTCTGACAGGGCTACCTGCCAGGCTCTATCTAGCCACTTGCAGGGAAGAAACTAGGCTTTATTTCACCCGGGTCAAAGACTCACTTTGGTACCCCCTCCCATGCGCATTTGTGTACACACACAGAGAGAGACAGGGAACCTCAATGGCACCCCTCCGGAGGCTTCACCCAGGGCAAAAAAACCTGGCTACCCCCATAGCTATGGCTCTGCCACTTGTCATGTGAAAGGTGTGCAACTAGTACAAATATGCATGGGGACGCTCAATCCTATGCTTGTTTCTTGGTAGTAAGTTCCATGTGGGAGGAAGTTCCAGTCATAAGGAGCAGCAAGGGGAAATGTTACTTCAGGTAGCAACCTTTGAATGGTTGAGGATGGTAGAGCTTGACAAAATGATCTCTTGCAAAATATGTGCAGACAAGGACAGATGAGGCTAGGGAAGGTTTTGAATGCTGAAGACAAGAAGGGACTTAAAGATGAGGGCCAAAAAGTCAAAGTTTTGAGAGAGCTTAATAATTTTGGGAGGCAAAGGGAAGTATCAAATAGAATACCAAGGCTTTGTGCCTGGTCAACTGGGTGGACGGTGACACCGGTAACGGACAAAGAGATGATGGCTTGGGAGGAAAGATGAGAAGTTTGTTTTTAATCACGCTGAGCTTGAGACTATGTTGAAGCATCTAAGCAGAAATATCAGAAATGTAGTTGAAAATGCAAAGTATTCCCTAGCGGGGAACCTTTAGCCCTCCAGATGTTGTTGGATTACAACTTGCATCATGCCTGACCATTTACCATGGTCATTATCCAACAACATCCGAAGGATCACGGGCTTCCCATCCCTGCCCCTATTGTTATCACGTTGCTAGATTTTGTCGGATTCCAGTTTTCTTGCCTTCTGAAATGTGAGGTACCTTGTGACACCTCCATTTGAGCTCTGATATGATGAAGCAGCAAAGTGGGGGAGACAGGTGCTGCTGCAGTGGGCTCTGAACGAGATACTCCGGTGCTAAGCAGTACGCTCAAGCTTTAATAACAAAACATCTTGGCTGCTCCTTGTCCTTGCTGCCTTCATACCCTAATGGGAGAGACCCTAAAATGGCATTCAGCAAGTTAACACTATCCCCTTGCTTTCAGCAAGAACACATCACAATGGAGCCCCCTTACAATGGAGGGAGCCGAAGGTCATGACAAGGGTTAGAAGGCGCCCACCGGGGGCTATGACTTGCTGTCAAACATAAAGCAAAGGCCTTTGTACACCCCACCGCCACCCCTGGGTTTGAGCCCTTTCATTCTGCTTTGGTTTTGCGGGTGGATATGGCTGCTTTTCCACAATACGGCTTCTTGATAGAAGCTAGAAGGGAAGGAAGCAGGTGTGGGTACCCTTGACAACTGCATTCCATTCTCCTCTGAAACACTTACATATAGTAGAAATTCTTCATTGTAATTTAAAATAGATGTGCATTTTTAATATGCCACTTTCCCACAATTCTTTTACAATACTATTCGAATTCCCAATAATTGTATCATCGTTTAGGGGTGGGGGTGAGAGAGGCGTTGATGCATGATTTAAAAATAAAATGTTTGTTCTGAAGGGAGGTCCCATATGTAAATTTACTCCCCAACTAAGCCCAAATAAACAGTAGGTGGGAACCAAAGATGGTATAATGATTTCACTTCAAGATTGGCTTTATGAAGTCACATAGGCAGCTTACACTTTTAGCTGTGGGGTGAACCAGGAAACATGATGAAATTTTGTGTAGTGAAAATCTATTGAGCAGAGTCTGCCATCAGTTACTCGTGCAAGTCCCTTCTCTTAAACTGGTAGTATTACTCTGGATTTGCTACTCTTGAAAGTGCAGTGCAATATGGATGTGCTCCAGCTCTTCTCTGGAGCTTGAAGCTCAGTACAGAAAGGAAGTGGATCATCCAGATCTCACACCACACTTCCAAGTGCCTGGATTGCCTCTGAAGTTCAACATAGTTGTTTTATTACCTGTATGCCTTGTTTTTGTTCTGTGATGGGATGCAAGTTAACATACACGGATTCACAATCAGTGTGCCATGCAGGCACTGACAAGGATCAGAACTGCTTTGCTTAATCAAGGTTATTGTATCATGTGCCTCCAGACTGTTTTCTGGAACACATAAGCGGTAAGACACTGCCCCTCCCCTGCTAGTGAAGGGTCAGGAATCTGGCAATCACACATTTTAGCAGGCTAGCTAGACCAGACAAAACGTGCAAGCCCCTGATGGCCAGGGCTGAAGTACTCCCAAGTGTAACCCACCTTCCTTTTTTGTTCTCTTAAACCCAGTTTCAGTGTGATGGTATCACTTTCCTTTCTGGAGCCCCAGCAGTATGTTCTCTGCTTCTAGAAGCCTCTGAAGGGTGAATAAGAATTTTAAAGAAGTACTGCTGCCACTCAAGAAACAGAAACTTCTACGGTCCCCGTGGCATCCAGTTCAACTCATTGTCCCACTCTTGATGACATACTATTTTCTGTCTATCCTTGGACAAGTATTTTGCTGCTTCTTTTCATATGCTAAAGTCTTGCACAGTTGGACTTGCATTGGATTGAAAGATGGGAGGTGCATTCCAGCCCTTGGAAGGGTGAGCTGAATACTTGGGACAATTGTTGTTTAGGGGTAATTTGGGGAGCCCAGGGAGCATGAGCTCAAAGTTGATTGTGTGCTCCCCCCTCTGCTACCCGCCATCTTGCAAGGTTTCTAAAAGATTAAACTCACCTTTAACTTGTTTCTTATTCCTGTTTGTCTTCCCCATCATCTGCAAATGACAGGCAAGGCAGAAAATCTGCCCTGTGTTCAGACAGTAGGAAAAATCTCATCAAGTTGGTTTCCTATTCCCGCTTTTAACTGGGCGGATCTGAAATCAGCAGGGTTGTATTCCTTAAAGGGAGCTGTAATCAGGAACTCTTAAATTTGCCAGCACACAGCAGTTCACAAGTACACCCTCTCAAACTATCATTGGGCAAGCCATGAACAAGAAGAAAACTCTTTCTGCTTGATTATAATACTGTGGTGGCTATGAGTATATTCTCTTGGGCTGTAAGGCTGCAGGGACAAGGAGGGGCCACAGACAGATTTATTAATGGTGCCTCGGCTCCCACAGAAGCCTGTCCAAGTCTTGATTTCCGTCCTGGCAGCCCCAAGTGAGAGGCTTTAATCTAATTTCATGCCTTATTTGCGCCAATTTGTTTTTCAATCAATCTTGCTCAGCAAGAAGAAAGGATATTGCTAGGGGCTTATTTGTTCGGTCTTGTTCCAAGGGTGAGGTTAATAGCAGTTATGCTTTGCTGGGATTGCTGCAGGGTTCATGGAGCTTTACTTGTTCACTTCAGCTCCCTGTTTGCATCTGGCACATCCTCTTCTGCCCTAACTTTACATACCAACCACGCTTTACATACCAAGGGCACTTGAACCAGTTTGAGCAGCAGAACCCTGCAACTTGACTTCAGTAGGACTTTTGTTCTTAAAATAGATTATATGTCTCTGCAATTGTTGTTGTTAAATTTATTACAGGCCCTTCACCAGCAGATCCCAAGGCAGGTTACAAATAATTTAAAATTAAGAATTAGGAAGTTACTAATAAGTTACAAATAAGTTACCTGCTTGGCAGGGGGTTGGACTCGATGGCCCTTGTGGTCTCTTCCAACTCTATGATTCTATGATTCTACTAATAAGAAGCACTACAAAGCTGTTTAAACACTATGAACAGACCAAGAGCCGTGCCAGGCGTACTGTAGAAGTGGGAAGAGAGAGGAAGCCAAACTTCCCCTTTCCATTCTCCTAGATCTCATCCAAAGGGGTGTGGTGCATATTCACCCCCATGGGTGAGCTGGGTGTTCTTCCACTGCAGGAACAAACACAGTGGGGGAAATATCTATGAAGGGCAGGGCCAATCTACCCTGCTTTGTGTGAGACATGGAAGCATGGGGAGAGGAAGTGTGCTTCTTTAGAATATCCAGTGTGGCTCCAAGGAAGCTGGTATCAGTGAATTAGCATTTGTCAGCACAAAAGCTGTAACTCTGCTCTAGTGAATCTGTAGAATTATCTAGCCAACCTCCTCGGAATCACCTTGAGCATATGAATTGCACCTGTAGCAGAATGTAATTTTGCATATGCAATGTAATTTTGCATATACAACCTAGGACTAGCAAAATAGTGTCACCACGCAATCACTTTGGGATTCTGGGAGGACCACTGTCAGGTTTTAGACCCTGTTTGTGAGAGCTAGTGCTTTCACATAACAGTTGGCTCTGGTTACTTGTATAGCTTGTTATAAATGACATGTCTGCACAAATGCTGCCCAGTTTCAAGACCGAGGCAGCCTTGCACACTTTAGGTGATAATGGGGGAGCAGCTGGTACGGGCCTTAGCTAGTGCCAAACTGTGGAGGAACTCCATTTGGTTTAGCCATTGTCTCTACCGCTACAAAGCAAGCAAGTAAAAACCAGATGGCTATTGAACTATGTTCTTGTTTCTTACTTCCATTCTCCAGCTGCTAGAAGGTTTAAGGAAGTCTGGACATGTTTAGCCAGGCCAAAAGTAAATAGATATTTATTTGTTTGTTGCTGTTATTTATGTATTAAGCATTTGAAAATACTGATAAGCCCTGTACAAAGAGTAGAAAAGACAAATCTCTGCAATAATAGCATTCATTCTAACATGGGCATGCCTGATATATATGCTATACAAAAGGAAGAGTAATGTTTGACATGTCAAGTGTGATGCTATTCTTGAAAATCAAATATAAAAAGATACATTAAATGGTTCCAGAATAGCATTTTAAAAATTGAATAACAGAAACAGACAATACACTAACAACAAAATAATTAACAACAAAATAATTTATACAAGTCCCTTTTGATAGTAAAGTAAAAATAAATAAATCAGAAGTGGATGAAATGGATTCATCTATGAAATTATAAATGGGATATAAAAACACAATGTACATTGAACAATGAAGGAAATAAAAAAAAGAAAAAGGTCTTGCCTGTTCACCAACTCCACCAAATAAAATAAATTTTGATGGTATTTGCTACCCATGTGATTGTGATGTCATATATTTAATAAATAACCCTCTAAACAGAGGAGATATTTGACCCCTCAAATATTACACCAGACTGAAAATCTTCATGTAGTTGGTTTATTGTCTTTCCTCCACCACTGACAACACTTTTGCTTTTTTAAAATTTAAAGAGAGGTATAATATCAGTCAAAGGAACAAATAAAACTGAGTTTCTCTTCAGCCTGATGTGAGCCCTGTCTGTCAGTGCCACATGATGACATTCCTAATCCACACAAGGCATACTAAGCAGTTTACACATGTATGACGTCACACGTCATAACTTGCATAGAGGTTTCATGTTAATCCTGTTCTTAGAATGCCTTCTATGAGGAAGTTTCTTCTTCTGTGAAGTAGTTCTCATGTAACACACAGTTAGCGTTCTGTCTGATAGATCCACCCAGGCTTTGTGCTGAATTATGGTACCAAGGCAGAACCACTGCATGCCATTTTCTGCAGTGGGAACAGCATCTCCAGCCCCAGCCCCTCAGTGACCAGTCACCTTAAGGTTGCAAAGATAAAGGCAGGCTCAATCAATGAAAGGCTTGAAGCAGCAAAACATTTGGAGGAAATTGTAGCTACTTGGCAGAGAAAGCAGACACTGGCTCTGCAAAAGCATTTTTACTGTCACCCATGGAACCATTTGCTGCTCTGAAGTTGATCTTGAAGATATTAAAACCAATAAACTCACTCCAAGGACAGATTGAGCCTGAACATAAAATCATAGAATTGTAGGATGGGATGGGACCTGCATATCACGGAGTTCTTGTAGCAAGAGTAAGGAACCATCACTAACTGATTGGCCTACTTTATCTGAATTGTATTTTAACATGGGAGATAGAAATGGTGCCAGATAGTCTGTTAGCAAAAGCAATACCCCAGGTAACCTACCTGTGAGGTGTTTCCTGCTTTAGCTTTTGACTTCTCATTGCACCCTTTCCCTCCAGCACTGGCTGCCATGATTATGGAGGGCCATGTCGCTCATATTTGTGTTTTGGAGAAACGTCTGAAAATGTTCAGATGGTTTACCTGGAAATGGCTGCTCTCTCTAACTGGAATTTGTTTGGGGATTTAGTGGAACCCTAAAGTCAACCCTCGTGTCTCATTCCTTTTTAACACTTTGATGTGATCAACTATGGAGAATGGGTAATTTTACTAGTTCTTTTCCTGCTCCTCAGAGCAGGATTTTATTACAGTTTTGGCCCATTGTTCAATGACACCATTTCTCCTTCTCCTTCTCTTACATTCTATACCTCATGCTGAAATTGTGGCCTCCTGCAGGATTTGGGGTCAAGCAGCTTCTTATAAAGGGGTTTGGAGACCTGGCTTTGCAGCTGGAACTCAAAGCAGCTGGAGCATGCAGTTCCACAGAGACTGGATTAACTTGAAATTATGCTGTCTGTTGACTCGTTGGCCCATAATTTCGCTATGTGTGTTGTACTGTATAGAGCGTAGTAGCTACCCAAGTAAATGCATTGATCCCTTTTTAATGAAGTGTGCGCATGGTACCCACTGGTAGTTTTCTTGTCATCTTTAGCTGTTCGATCTTCTCAGGAGACAGGTGCTGCCTGCTCCTGCACACTGGGTGTGACATAGTAGCACAAGAGAACAAGGAATTTTGCAGGCATGGAAAATGTCTAAGCAATGTTCTTATTTAGGGTGTTTGATTCATCTAGCTGTAGAAACAGAGCCAACTCCTCCAAAAGATCAGCTCTGGTCTGCTTCACAGGTAACTTTCATGTGACTTGGAGATTATTTGTAGTGTTCTGTCTCACCTAAGCATGTTATCATGCTTAAAACTGCATGGCAAATTTTATGTTGGAGCTCATAATGGGAAAGCCATAATAGTTGCCACACGACCCGGAGACATCATGTCTCTGTGTTCTCCCCATCCCAGTTTGTTTCTCTGTGAGATACATTCTGTTCCTGAATCAGACACAAGTGCAACAGTGCTGAATAGTTCTGAGAAATCAAGATGATGATATTGATGATGACCATTCTGAGTGAGCAACTGGTGAGCAGCCATGAGAAATGAACCCCAAGAAATGTGAATACATAGGGAAATAAAACATGAAGCAGAAGAAGGAATAAAACAGATGTGCTGTGAACAATATGAGCCAATCTCCCACAAAATACAACCAGAATATCATGTACTGCAAACATGTCCACTTTGTCTCTCAAGCATCTGGCATTCCATCTGGGATGATGCATCTCAGCTGACACAAGAAGTGCACTTTGTCATAGGCTCCAAATAGCTCTAGCACCGTTGCTCAAGAAGTGTTTAGTGCTGTGCGGTTTTAGTGCCAGGCATTCTGATTATCCTATGATCTCCATCTCCACATGAACACCATCCTGTGAGCACAGACAGCAGCATGCTGGGAATTCCTTGTTCAAGGATTAGTAGATCATAGAAGGATCAGGGCAGGGAGGTTTTTCAGGCAAGGCTGTGTGTCAGTTGCTGCCCAGCACATGGAAACCCCAATGGCGGGTTTTTAATGCTGTCCACACTGTGCAAATACAAGAAGCACTAAAAAAGGTGAGCGCACTGATTTGTGAAGGAATCATTCAGAAAATAACTAAGCTAACAGATAGGAAAGGGGAAAAAATGCTCCTGACATGTTCTGAAGCTGCAAATGAGACAAAACAGCCGCCACACCTTTTTATCCTGCTTTAAGGATTTTAAAATTATATATATATATAAAAATTATATATATATTAAAGGTACCATTTCCCAAATCTGTTCTGTTTTGACTGGACAAGAGATTGCTGGGTTTGAGGTTGCAGCTTGCTTGTTTGTTTAAATAAGACTTAACATTTTCTCCAGTCTGGGGAGGTTTATGTGTGTTGTGTTCCCCTGTGGTACCCCAGCTCCTGGAGAGCCTTGCTCTTCTTACAAACTACACAAGTGGGGTTCCACCTGCTGAGCCCCGGTATTTTGGCCTTGGTCAGGGCAGTAGACACACTTCACAAAGCTTTCCCACCCCCCCAAAGAGTGCTTGGTCCAAACAGAGAGAGAATCAAGATGCAGAAGAGTGAATATGCTGTACATGCCTTGTGTTAAAGTGAAGGAAATGGGGGATAAAAGCATCATCTACTACAGCACATCTGTAGTCCTGTTTTGGTTCTGTGCATAGATGCTGAGCCATAATGCAGCAGGTTAGCAACACTGACCTTAATAGATAAACCTAAATGCTCTCTGTTGTTGCTAGATAGTTTCTGTGTCAATTGTGAAGGGCTATGTGTAGTTTGAGGCAAGCAGGAATACTAGTGAAAAGTATTTGGAGTTGTACTCTTCCACCCTTCTCAAGCGTTACATCGAGATGGCAAGTGAAATTGCCATCAGTGAAATCTTAAACAAGTCTTCAAGAGATGCCTGAAAGTCAAAAGCAAGGGTGTATGCGGAATCTCTGTTGGAAGAGTATTGCTCAGCTTGAGACCGGTGATGCTAAACAGTTAGAAGCAATAACGCCACAAGTTCCATGCAGAAATAAGGTTCCGTTGGGGTATTGCCAGTGTACATTTCATTTTCTCAAGCAGCAGTCCAAGGCCTAAAGCCTGGGAGATCACTCACCACCTCAGTATTGTATGCAACATTCTGAGCCTTGCCTTGGTTCCTAGGGGATCAGCCAGAAATATTAGTGATTTATCAACTCTATTGAGACAATGTACCGTATTTTTCGCACCATAGGGCGCACCGGACCATAGGGCGCACCCAGTTTTTAGGGGGGGAATTCAAGAAAAAAAATCTCTCCCCCCCCCCCCGCAGCCCCAAAGAGCAGCGTACAGGCTGCACACAACCTCTCCCTGCCGGAGGGGTTGCGTGCAGCTATGGATCAAGCCAAAGCAGGGAGCGGGATGGATCCCGCTCACTGTTTTGGCTTCCCCTAGCCCCGTGCAGCCTCTCCCTCCCGGGAGAGGCTGCGTGGGGCTAAAGAATCCATAGCCCCGTGCAGCCTCTCCTTGGCAGAGGGGTTGCGCGCAGCTATGGAGGAAGCCAAGGCTGCGCCTCTCCCGCTGTCTCCCGAGTTTGCGGGGCTGGCGATGGGGCTCTCCTGAAGCCTGGAGAGCGAGAGGGGTCGGTGCGCACCGACCCCTCTCGCTCTCCAGGCTTCAGCGAAAGCCTGCATTCGCACCATAGGACGCACACACATTTCCCCTTCATTTTTGGAGGGGGAAAAGTGTGTCCTATAGTGCGAAAAATACGGTACTTTTATTGTCCCAACAAAGGAAATGGCATGCAGAGGGAAAAACATAGAAAAAATAAGAAACAAAATTTCCTTCAGAAAGTGCATATTCTTGGGTATTGGGGAAAGGTAGAAGTAAACAAAAAGGACTGCACAGAAACATGAATTTGAACCACAATTCCATTTAGAACTTAAATGAAAGCTTGACTTATTATTCAATTATACATCTTGATATATTATACAAGTAGCTTTGTTTCAACCCCAAACTGACCCAAAATTGCTTTTATCATCTCTTGGTTGAAAATGTTTGTCTTACTTTTCTTTGTTGCTGCTTGCAAGCATGCTCGCAGCTTCTGTTGATGGATCAGTAATTGGAAGCAGTTAGAACAGTGTTCAACACAGTGGATGAGGGCTCTAGCCAACCTGGTAACACACATTCAAGCTTTTGCTCATTGACTTGGGATAGAGAATTCAACTTTTCCTCCAGGACTTGGAAAATGACTATAATAATGCAGCCCTACTCTTACAGAAGACAATGGCAAGACCCCCCATTGAATGTAACTGAATTGCAGCCTTTGCTAGTGGTGAACTAACTAAGGTTAGGTGAGATGAGTCTTTTTAAAAAATATATTGACAGTAGATCCACAGAACTATTCCATAGTAAATAGTTCAAGGACAAATATATTAGTGTGAGATGGGCCCAGAACAATTCACTGTATGGTAAAAGATGGACCAGGAACAACAAGGAGCGTTAGTCAGGCTGAAAGAAGCACCCAACCCTTCATGATGTTTGCTTTATAGCAGTGGGCAGATAGCTTTAACCGTCCGTATGGGGCTGCCTTCCTTCTCCATTTCTGGTCCTTCTAATCCTGATGTGGCCAATGTCTTTCCACAAGGGATACACTCTTATCTTAGGCAATAATTAGAGCTGTTGAACTGTATTTGTACTGAACTATATTTAATCAGTAGGCAAAGCTCTGCATTAGGCAGTGGTGGAAAAGAAGGGCAGAGGGAGGTTGTAGGTGTGAATGTGGTGGGGCTGGACTTTTCCCTTCCTCCATTGCTCATGAGTATAAATATGAAAATTTCTAAGTATTTTTATTACCTTTATCTGTACATCCTGTTTGCAACACAGTCAGGTAGGTAATTATACTATATGGATTTATAACATTAAAGGATGCTGTTCTGGCTTGGAAGGAGGGATATCAGTAAATACTGTTACTGTGGTTGCTCATTTCCATTGTATAGTCCCCTATATGGTCATTGGGCCTCTCATTCTTGAGCATACTGCTTGCAGACAAGCAAGAGGTGAATATGATCAGTCATAGATAGGAGGCCTATATTAGCTGATTTGAGCATTCTAAAGAAAGAGCAGGACATGAACATATAATGAACCATAATATTTATCAATCACTGCAGAAAAGCAAGTTGCCCATCATCATATGTTTTCCTACCAGCAAAGTATAATTCCTGACCCATCTGTGCACCAATTGGATAAGCAGGAACACTGCTGTAGAAACACTATACTCTGGCATACCTGGGAAACATAGTGCAGCCTGAGTTATGTGCAGCTCAGCCTTGCCAGAGACTGGAGAAAGAGAGAAAGAAATGCCACAGCAAGTAACAGTTTTTCATGCTCAGGGTCAAGCTGCACTCCCAGTGCTCAAAAGTGGCATGAAAATAGTTCTAGCACAGCCAAAGCAGGATGGAGGCAGTGCCAAAAAACTCAACACAGCATTACATTAGTGGCACTGGAACACAGGATGATGTTCAGGAGGAGTAAATCCATCGTATCACAGCAGTAAGGCCCATAGAAATGAAGCAGTCCCACTGGGGCATTTTATTTGCACACTCCAGTAGAGTGGACGCCAAAGGCTTTGCTAATGCTTCATAGGCTGCTAATTTCCTCCCTGACCCCTTTTGTTGAGGAGTGACCCCAGCCAGAATCCCTTTGCAATGAATGCCAAAGCCTGACACAGGTCTGGGTTAGGGGGTGACAAAGAGGCCTCTGTGGGCTTTAATCAGACTCCAGTTTGCAGTTTAAGAACGGGGGGGGGGCTGTGGCTCTCTAAAGATCTGGGTGGCACAATAAGCGAGGCCCTGGGGTCTCCCATGGAGGCAACCAGGTTGTGGCAGCCTGCAGAGGACAGCTTAAAGAATTTGTCAGGCGGGGATAGGAGGGGAGGGAAAGGGAGAGGAGGATAGCTTCTTTTGTGAGTTACTTTCTTTAGAAAGGAAGGTTTTCAGTGAATGCCCCCATTAGATGACCCAATCAGGTCCTGGCAGATGGATATCACAGGCATGCTGCTTATTCATAGCAGGCTACAGCATTCACTGTTCGCTTCTCCCCTCACACACACACTCCCTTCTTTTCATTCATTTTAAGACTAATTTGTTTTGTTAATGTTTTCTTCTGTCTCTTCCTCCTCGGCTCCCCTGAAGACTGTGATTCATACTGCAAGGCATCCAAAGGGAAACTGAAGATCAACATGAAGAAGTATTGCAAGAAGGACTATGGTGAGCTACCGTCCCTCTTCCCCGAGGGCACCCTAGAGTTAGTGTGCGTCTGCCTCTGTTTATGTCAGAAATTTCAATTTAAGTTCCATTTATTTTCTGAAATGCCATTGGATTCCTCTGTAGAATTGATGGGCCTGGGCCTGCATTTATGGTAAGCAGGATTTGGGACACTTTGTTTCTGGAGAAGCCCCTGCCAAAGGGTGCAGCAGAGGGGCATAAATACTGGGAAGGCGTGGGAGTGATGTGGCAGGTAGACAGTTTGGTTTTGCTCAGAGAGCTTCAAATGACCACTCAGTCTTGTCACTCACTGACGGTCTGGAGGCTGCACATGATGGTAAATGCCTCACTGGCAATTTGGTTGGTGGTTTTTATCTAATATTTTGTGTATGTGTGGGAAGGGAGAGAGACCTTCATGCTGTAGGCCAAATTAGGCCCATCAGTCCAGCCAAACATGGCTGCTTTGGCTGGCCACACTCACCTGCCACTCACACGATAGCATATGACATCAGGTGCAGGACTAGCAAAGCCATGACTGCCAAGGAACAATTGGGAGTGCACAAGTGTTTGGCAGCAGGGACTGTCTGAATCAGCATGGAATGCAAACTCCTTTGTGGTCAGTTCCACTTTGGAACTTCAATCCAGAGTGAAGCCAGGCCCCAGCAGAAAGCAGCAGGTCTTGTATTTTTGGCAGTGTATTCTATTCAAAGCAAAAAGCAAAAGTGCGAGAGAAGCAGGAAAAGTGGGAGAAGGAAGAGAAACTTCCTTGTTTGCCAATTTGCAAAAGCTGCTTGATGGTTGTTGTTTTATTATTATTATTATTATTATTATTATTATTATTATGCATTCCTTTCATGTGATTTGTCAGTGGTTTTCCAGCGAAAGTCAGCAATCACGTAATATGCCATCGATTATCCTTTGCGTCATCTGAGGACACAAAGATGGTCACAGATGAGAAACCTAACTAGTTTGCATTTGACGACCATTCATGTTAAAATATGTACAACTGTGCATAAAACCATAGAACTGGAACTAAAAGGACATCAATGGGAACTAATAGGCTATTCTGTACCTGAGGCATGCCCAACTTACTCGTAAGAGTATGGTGTGTTTAACTTTGCTTACTGTTTAAGAACACTGTAGAAGTGATCAGGAGATATTTTACAGTGTTAAGAGTTTGTGGGTGCTAGACACCTTAAATTCCTGGATTCAAGAATCCTGGAAATTGTATTTACCCCTCAAAGAACTGTAGTTCCTAACACCCTTAAAAAACTACCATTCCTAGGATTCTTTTTTGGGGAGAAGGGTGTGTGTGCTTTGAATGAATGGTGCATATGCAGCCTAGGTTAGAATTCTATACAACACCAGTTCCCTCCCTTGAAAAAAATAGGCAATGGTTAACCTCTGAGTATTTATCCAGATTATTGCTGACGGTACCGTCTTTGCTTAAATAGTGGTACAAAAATCTATACAACTTGAGTCTATTATACCATTGGGCATATCTGAGAAGTCTGAAGTTTAAAATAATTGTTATCATTAACACTATTTATGCATCTGCAGATGCTTGGGGGCAGAAGCATTTAAGGTTTGCTCCTGAGCAGCATTTCTTTCTCTCCAGATTGGGAATGTCCTGCTCAGGCTTGTGCATATCACCCTTCTTTCTTCTAGCTCCCTTACTATTGGTTTTACTGGTAACAAAATCAATCCCTTTCTCAGCCTAATCTCATTCTCAGGCTAGTCCTGGCCATGGTCTGTTTATATTCTAGCAGAACTTGAAAATGTAGCCTTTAAACTGCTGGTATGCCTATTGGTCATGTATGCACATGATGAACTATGCTGATTGCTGGCGGTCTCTGGAAAAGATTCCTCTGCCTCTTCCCTCCTCCCCCCCCCCCCCCGTTTCCTCACTGAATCAGAATTTCCAGCAGCAGCACATTCTGCTCATTTGAAACTTAAGGCACACTTTGGATGTGATTGCAAATGCTGAACTAAATTCGAGGTAGCATGCCTTCGCAACTTCTTGCCACAAGGGAATTTCTGGCAGTAACTCAGTTTGTTCTGTTCAGGAGACGTGTTGGGATTTTGCTTTGTATCTAGGCAGCTTATTGCAAATTCATGGGAGCAAGATTGCACCAAATAACAGGCAAGTAACAAAACGGCCCTCTCCTTGTACACAAAATCTCCTCCCACTTCACCAGGCCATGGCCACCTGCCCACTCCAGCAAAACAAAATTCCAACTTGCATTTGCAGAGCTAAACCCTGAATAATTTATCACATCCTTTTCCCATGGAAGGACAGTGTGCAGACTGTGCATGTATGTGACATTTAGTGAAAAAGTACTGTTGTTAGTTTCTTTGCCCAGTCCCCCATTGAGAGGGTCAAATGCAAAAGCTTGTTGTTTCGACTTGCTTTTTACAAAAAGGCAAATGTGTTCTGAAGCCTAAATGAGAAAGCCCCTCCTCCCTTTCTTCCACAATAAATATTCATAACCAGGGCTACAAAGAAGAGTCACATGGCTATGAGCAAACATGAGTTGGGAGGCTATATCTAGCACAGCACACATCTCAATGCCAGCTCTAGCCTTTTCTCTCTCTCTCTCTCTCTCTCTCTCTCTCTCTCTTTTTTTTTTTTTTGGAGCAGGGGGGAGAGGAGATGCCTTCAGTAGGCCTACTCCCTGAGAGATCCCACATCACCCTTCCTTCCATCTCCACTGCTCATTCACATACTCTCCCCCTCTCTGGACCCAACCTACAAAACCACCTAGAGGGGAAGCACAAGGCTGGATATTCCTACATCTCCTCCTCCCCTTGTTACTGCTTGCATACTCAGAGAGGGCAGGTGAAGGGGGCAGTGACAGCACTGAGTAGCAGCAGCATGATCAAGAACCCTGGGGGAACTGCAGTGTGTCCCTGAAGGTGCCCAAATAATCCCATCTCTGATGCCAGTCCCGCCTCCCCTTCAGTAATCAGTTCTGATCTAGCTTAGAGCCATCTTGTACTTCTGTATTTTCCACCTTCTCTGTCCTCTCTTGCACTGAGGTGTGATGTTACTTTCTGTTTTGTTAAGTTGCCTCTGCTGTTACATAACCTTACTCTCCCTAGGAAAGTAAAAGGCAATGTTTCATAAAATAGGAAATGTCATCTCAGTTTCTTTTTGAAGCTGAGTAAAACGGGGGTGGGGAGGTGCCAGGAGCCTGTTCACTTAAATTAATGCCTAAGGCTAAGGTGTTGTGTTCTCAACTCACAATCTAAGCCCAGGTGCAATTGCTCTCTTGGCTCTTCTAGAATCCATTCTTTTGAGACTGCAAGCACTATACTCCATTGAATCTCAGTTTTTGGGCCCCACCTATGGACAGGAGGAAAATTTAAATGCAGGTATTTAAATGTTTCAAGCCCCCCCCCCCCAGTTTTAGAACAAATTGCAGATAGGAGTGCTTCAAAATCAAATGATATTCAAATAGGCATGTGAGACCTTGCACACACGATTGTGAGAAAAACTCCTGATACGCCAAGTAACATTCACGTACTAGTAGCATGAAAGTTTCTTGCAGCCATGCCTTTAGGTGAGGGCAGCACAGTGTTCAAAACAGTCCAGCTGCAAAGAAAGTGCAGAGTGGGTTACACAGAGGGACAATAAAGGCTTTTTTGGGACTTCCCAGCAGGAAGCCAATTAGGAGACTGTTTTCTTCAACTTTATGGAATGATAGCAGTTCTGAATATCCTAACAGGTCCTAATTAGATTGAACATGGTTACTTCCCTTGTGAGCTAAATTGGGGTGCTATCATCTGGACAACTAGCTCCTATAGAGCTTTTATCATCATTTTAATTTGCTGGCTCAAAAGGGGGAGTGTGTCTTTAAAAATACAAAACAAAGAAAAATCCTGTCTCTTACTATTATTTATACCTTTTTAAAAAAGAATCATAAGCAAATTTAATTCTGTTCAAATATTTGGAGCTGAATAATGCCAGAGGGTACTTAATTTCAACCATCTTTATTTTGGCTCAAACCAAAATTGCTTTGGTTTGCCTCTAAGTTGAATTAATTAATGACTTTGCTTAACTTCAACAGGAAGGCTAGGGGGGAAATGAGCTGGTAGACTTGGAGAGTCTGTGAGATTCTGGGACGTTTATAAGTAGCTCATTGCATAGCCACAGAATACTAAAAGGGGGGGTTTGCCATGAGACACCAGTGCTGAAGCCACTGCTTCATGGGCTATGAAAAGAGGTGGCTACTTATTTGCTTCCTTCCTTTCAAACTGCAAAAATGTTAACAATTTCCTCCTAAAAATCTTCACTGAATCCCTCCCTCCCTCCCATAACTGCTTTTATCTTGTTATTTTATTCATAACCATTATGTCCCAATTGCATTTTAAGAGTGCCTTAACTACAATGGGCACTATACAAGCTCACTATCTAAAAATATTCTGTTTTGTGTTGTGTTTTAATCAGTGTACATATGCACTCATGCCCGGTGCTAACTTGTAAAAAAAGGGTCAAGGGGAAGAAATACAAACTGAAAACTGCAGCATACAGCACATGCACCAAATTAATCCTAGAAATTCTTCAAGTTAAACCGGAAGGCAGACAGAATGAAATGCTGGGCAGAGCCAAACCACAGCATAATAATGAAATTGAATAGGGGGATGTTGGCGGGGCGGGGGGGAGAAGAGATTTGCTCATCCCTAGATTGTACTCATTTCTCATACTGGGCACGTCTGATGTCTGGGCTTGAGGGAGATGTGGGTGAATGCATAAATAGGCATGTGGAGAAGGTAAAGCAACAGCACTAAGTTTGGGCCGAATCTGGTGGGGCATGGAGACACCTTTACACTCCCAGGTAACCATCGCCTTCTGATCAGACGAGTTTGCATCCAAAGGGAATAAACTACCCTTGCACCATAGTGTGCTTGCGCAGCACCACACCTGGACTGGGAAAGGCAAGAGATGGTTTCAGTTTCCTGGCCTGTTTAATCTCTTAATTCTTATGCATTGTTCACACCACTCCTTCTCCACTGCTGCCTGGACACACATTCACCCCCCCCCCCTTCATCCCCAGACAGCAGATGGAATGTCAGCGTCTCAGGCAGGCAGTCACTTTGATCTAGTTCACTTCCATGCATTTGTAAAATATTGTAGACTTCTTTTTCCAAGGTGCTTGGTCAACAGTGATGCCTCTGGTTATGGCCCATTAGGGTCACTAGGCAAATGGATGAAAAATAAATAATAAATCATTTGAGGCCCTATTTGGTACTTAACAGAACCAGCCAAACAGGACTTCCCTTTGACTCACAAATCACCAGTAGGAACCTAGCAATTCTCACTGCCTTCCCACCAATCAATTGTCATTTTTATTTATTTTTTGGGAAGGTGCAGGGGTGAGGAGTGAGTCTGGGGGTTCCTATCCCAAAAAGTGATATCACCGTTCTGCCACCTTCAGCCATCCTTGGAAAAATCCTTCTTTCATGGAGACTCTGGTTAGTCATCCTTTGTTGAAAGGCACTTTGGCAGCAGTACGTGGAAAAATAAAAAAATATGTTTTCAAAAGACCTTTTTTAAAAAAAGTATTCCACATAGAAACCCAAAACTCCTGAGGATAGAGCTGAAGAGGGAGAGGAAACATATGCTGTTCTAATAGCTAGTCTTCCAAACATTAATATGGTGAAACCATATTTCTGAGCTTTGGGGGAGTTTTCTGGGGTGGCAGTTCGTTCATGGCGAATCCTGGGTGTAACTGCATCCATATGTAGTGCATGGGTAACTTTGTGATAAAGGGAAGTTGTGCGGAAATGTGCCCTGCCAGGGTGGCCATAAAACTGGATAGAGGGGGAAATGAATTAAATCTTGCGAAGGAAGAAAGTGACTGGATGGGTCACACCCTTCACAAAAAGCAGAGATTAAACCTCGTAAATCTTCAATATTAAACTCAGATGTAACAGGTAAACCCCATAAGCCTTCTAGCCCCACTTCAAAAGTAAGATTTTAATAATAATAATAATGACAAACTTTGCTCCAGAGAGGGGTTGAAACTAGAATGACCTGGTCTAGGCTTAGATACTTTCAAAGAATGAAGGACCATATCAAACATACTTGTTCAGGGCCTGTGGACATCTGGAGAGGATGGGAAGGTGAACGAGGGGAACTCTCAGTGAATTTATTGAATTTTCCTCTGTTACTGTTGTGAGTAAGAAAGCAACTCCTAGCATTTGTGGGGAGAGATTGTCTTGCAGTCAATCCTCTGGGCAATTGCAATCAGATATTGTTGGTCCAAGCAATAATTCCTAAAGAACTTAAAAGGTTTTGCTACATGTCTGGGAATTTCACAGTGAGCAAGATTTCTTGGTTTGTGTGTGTTGCGCTGCATCCACGTTACAACATTTAGGTGCAGTTAAGAGCCCTCAAATAACGTGTTTATAAATGCGTAACTTGTAACGTTGCAGAGGAAATACAAGAGGTTTGTGCCTCCTCCCTGATTGTGACCCTTGCCAGTTTCTCAGCTGCCTGAAGTGCTGCAATGCCACCTGGTGGCTGGTTAACAGCACAGTGAAGAACAGAGCCTTGGCCCCGCACTAAAAGGATATGCATCTATCCTCAACACCGCATTTAAAAGCCCTGTAAGAATGGAGGTTGAGAAGGCAATGGCAACCAAACTCCTACAGGGTAGTAGGTAAGGATTTGGTGGATTCTGTTTTCTATACTTTATTGATGCAGTCCTTTCTCTGGAGACGTCTTTCCAGCACCACAGGTGTTCCTGGCTTAAATAGGCCGTATCCTAGCTCTGCTCATTGCTCAGCTTATTGTCCAGCTATTTCCCAGAAGGCTTGGGCTGTGTAATTTGGCCATGCATGAAGGGTTTTTTTTCCTGTTGTTGTTTTTAAATTTCCAAGAAAGATGACTCCTGGCTGACTTGGCCTTCTCCTCTCTAAACAAGAGTTTAAAAGAAGAGTTTACAAACATCAAGTCTGCTGCTTATTTTAATTGCACAGTAAGGGCCGTGAGCCGATGGCAGCCTGGGGACCCCTGCCCTCTTCTGCTCATATACTCCCAATGGTGCATGCCTGAGATATTTTTAGCAGGGAGCTGGACACACGCCACACCATGTCGGAAACTAGTGTCATCGGGGCCCCAGGCAGCAGCAAGCTCAATGTGAAAGCTGTGACTCATTTTATTTTGTTCTCCCCCTCAGGGGGTACATTGCTAGAGCACAGCAGGCTTGCAGAGCTGCTTACGGGGCACCTGCTGCTTGCTTCATCCACTTGCCCCCAGTTACCAACCCCAATCCTTTTGCCCATCGCATTTTTCCTGGTGCCAGGGCTCAGTCTAATCCACTTTGCTTGTGCTGATTTGACTGGGAGGGGGGCTTTGTGGCTCACAGCACAAGCTCAGCCATGAATGGAACAGAGATGCTGCCCCTGGTGGAATTTTCCCTCCTTCCCTGCTGAGAGAGGTTACCAACCCTGTTAACCAGATGGCTTGTCAGTTCTTTCCTTTAACCAAATGCTGACTTGTTCTCTTTCTACTCTGGCAGGCTGCTGAAGGATGTGCTAGCAGCTGTAGTAGGATTGTCTGTGTTACTCTCGCAGGGGGGCAGAAGGCTAAAACCAGCATAATTCAGGATAGGTTGTCCTCATTTTAACTGAAGCCAGAGCCCCCCTCCCATCACACTTTACGGTTTAGCAGTAAACTACTGCTTCCAAGCATAGCCAGGCTGCCTTGTATCATTTTGTGCAGTACAGCTTTGCTGGTAGAGAATCAGAGTGGGCCTGTGGTTTTGGGGCTGAGAAGCAGGCGTATCATTGTTGCTGAATGTTGCTTGTAATTTTTCTATGTGGGCTAGTCGGACAGGTCTCTATGAATATAGGAAGCTGCCTTACACAGTCAGGTTTTCAGGCAGGATTCTTTTGCTTCTACACCTGGAGATGCCAGGGATCAGACCTTTGTGTCTTGGGTTTACAATCAGCAGTGCCGCACTGGGACTGCAAGGTGAAGCAGGGAGGCTGCATTACAGTGCAGCATATGCTTTTTAAAAAAGCAGTTCACTGATGGCAGGATCTTGAGATATAATCCAAGTATAATTAAAAATATTCAGTGCCTTACATTATCAGTTTGAGACTAGGCTTGCCATATTTCAAACATTGAAAATCCGGACAGAAAAGTTGTTGCGTTTCAGGGGGGGGGGGCGGGTTGGCCCAAAGTTGTTGAGCTTCTTGGGCAAAATCACTATTTTAATGGAAAAGCAGCAACGTGGGATGCCATACGTCCTGATTTCCCCGATTTCCACCTGGACGCTGCTGCCAACTGCAGTATTCTGGATATGCCTGGGAAAATCTGGACATATGGCAGCCCTATTTGAGACAAGTGATCTCCAAGCAAAAGAAAAGTCAATGCCAAAATGTTCATAAATTGATCTGTCAACCAGTTGGGGGGCGGGATTTGCATCACTCTTGGGTCTTTGGGAAATATTTATAGTGGTCAGATTCATATAAGGTTTGCTGATATTTCCTAGAGCAGGTAGAGGCCCAAATGTAAGAAGAAGCCATTTAAAATTATAGTGACTCCTCTTAGTGCTAAATAGTGAAGTGATGGAAATGAGACTGATTGGATTATACTCAGCTTCTCGATGAAGCAATTTCACTCACAAAGGAAACAATAAAGAGGAATGTCAAACTCAAATAGATTAGAAGGCCAACTTCACCACCCACCACATACAGATACCAGACTCGCTTAAAAAGAAACAAACCCAAAAATGCAGTTCCACCTGAACTTGATACCAGATCATTATGTGGAAGAAATAAAAAGTGTTTGCCTCTGAACTTTCTCAGTGTATTTCCTTCACTGCAGAGCAACCTGAACAAGCCCCAACATATCTAGGATTTAAGGAGCAAGACTTCCAAGCTTACAGGAAGGCTTGAACCCCAGCACCTTGCTTTTCAGAAGTTAACCCTTGGCTCCCTCATCCTCCCCCCAACCCCTCCATCCAATCAAAGTATTTCCCCCATTCCAGTCCTTTTGAGTTTGGCACTCCAGAGTTAATTAATAGCCATTATCCCTTTTCCTCCAGACCAGAATAATTTCCTCCACCTGCCCCTCCTTACTGAATACTAGGAAACCGCCAGCTCCCACACTAAGTAGACTCCGGTGCATCTCATTTTCCTATACCTGCTATCCATGTTGTTAATGGTGAGGCCCGTGGAGGTTGTTGGTATGGCATAAGAATTCCTAATGGCCCTATTCACACAATTCCCTGGTCCTGGTTCCGTCCTTCTGATCCTGACAATCTAAGACATGGGAATGTTAATTTTGAGAGTCAGCCTAGGGGAAGAGTATAATTGTGGAGTTAAGGAACATGAAATATGCTTGAGTTTGGAACTTCGAGTATTTTAACTTTTGTATGGTTGTGATTTTTTCACATCTTTATTGTTTTATCTTTTTGTAAACCACTTGAGGGTGTATGAATTTTATGAAATAAATAAAATAACAAAGAAACACAACCTTGAAAAAAGAACACCAAAGATCCAAATCAGTTTAGCTTCACTGGGTTTTAAATTGAACCTCCTATAAATACCCCTTGCTCTCTTTATTTTCAACAACTTGAAGCACTCCAGCCAACAATCACCCTACTCCCACGTATCAAGCAATGCTCTGCTTTCCAAAATGACTTAAGATCTTCCCCCTTGTCACATCATTTACTGTGGGTGTGACTCTTCTCAGTTGTCTAATCTGGCAGAGGAAGAATTCTCAAACAGCCACTTCCCTTTTCAGCAGTACTTAGCCTACTTAGGATGGAGCTGAACAGTTGCCAGCTTCAATTTTCGCATCAAAATTGTGCTTTTGACAGCATAGGAACTTTACAGATTGATTGCCCACTTTTTCTGTGTGAAAGAAAAATTGTTCTCAAAACAAGGGGAGTTGCTCTGCAGCCCAAGAGGGGTGAAGCCCATGGATAAGCCTGGAGGAACTATGCAACCCCAGCTGAAAGGGAGTCTTAAAATGGACCATCCCGGGAAGCTGTTCAGTGCCACAGCAAGACTTGGAGGGGGCACACCAGAAGAAGTTGCTTAGTTTGTGGGGAGCCAGCTCTTGGTCAGTCCTTTTGGAGACTTACATGAGCACTGCTCAAGTCTTTCAGCTGAGTTTCCTCAACCTTTGTATCCATTTAGGGTAAAGGTTCTGTAGCCTATAAGGAAATTTAATAAAAGTAATTGGTGCACAGCATATATCATATTTATTTTAAGCAAAGCTGTGAATGGTTTCTACTCAGCATTACTAACACCGAACATTGAGATTTTAGGTTGGGGCTGTTTTCCGCACCATGAAAATCTTGTGGATTTGAGATGATTTGGTTAGTCTAACAGCATCTACGCTTGTGATTTGATTCACCCATCTGTAAACTTTTCGCCGGGTCACCCGATTGCCTTTTCATTTCTGTATACTATCACAAGTACGTCTAGGAAGGCAGGACATTTTTTAGAAGACCCTTACTGGCTGCTACTGAAGAGAAGGCAGTAGACTGGTAGTCTATTCATCCTACCCAGTGTGACAAATCTTGCATGCTTATGAGCTAGAAGCATTGGGTTAAAAAGGTAGGGACTCTGCTCTGTGGGGATGCATTGCAGCGATATTCTTTTCACAGGCTAGCCCCAGTACATGCCAAAAAACCAAACAGTGTGGCAAAGTTCTTGGTGGGTTTTAATTCCCTTTCCCCCAACCTTTTGCTCAAAATGAAAGGGGTGCCTTTTGTTACCATGGCCACCTTTCATGACTTCAGCCAAACAAGACCCTGACTTCCTTCACATTTTATTTATTTTTTTTAAGTTCTCATTGAGCCTCAAATCCCTAGGTAAGGGAAACATGGAAACAGTTACCATCATACTTAGACTTGGAATGTGGGACACTAGCAGAGACCACAGAGGTCAAGATGCCCAGCATGAAAAGAAGGGAGAGTTGGACAGGGAGAGACTTGTCTCCACAGGCAGAAGAGAGCTGGATACATTATTTCCCAAATGCCAATTTGCTTAGGGCAGGCACATATGTAGTCACAGGAAAGAGTGATGAAGGGTTAAGCAAAGACTGGAACAAAGTAGTTAACCAAACTGAAAGTGACTTATTACAATCAGGAAAAATGGGATGGCTTCTCTCTTTCTCTCTAAAGCACATTTCGGTCACAACTCCAGAAAAAAATAGGCAGGATCAAATGAAATCTGAATGCAATACAAGTAAGGGCAACTCTTCTCTTAAAACTAAACCCATCTATCGAGGACAAACAGACCACTTACTTCAATGACAGACAGATGCTGATAGTCCCCCACTGTCCCTCCAATGACCTTCCAGTATGGGAACACACTCTGAAGTACAGGCAACTCCTCTCATCTGCTGATTATATACATACAGTCTACCCATTTGAAAATACTGAATACTCGATCCCATTTAAAATATATACATAATGGGTCAATTTCCAAAGAGAAGGCATTGTAAGGGAATCTGCTACATATCACACTTTTTCTAGGTAGCATAATGCAGTTGGGCAGTTACATCCCCAGCATCCCTCTATTAAATCAGTTACCCCATAAAGGACAGTAAGAACATTTCTATCATGTAACTTACAAGTCTGTCATTTACAGCAATGTGACGTCCTTCATGCATATTTCTGGATTGCTCTTGGTTAACCACTGCTGTTCAAGCAACATTTGCTTTGTCCTTGAGGGGAGAATTGGGGTGTTAAATTGATTGTCCCTGTTCTTGGCTTTCTGTTCCCAGCTGTCCAGATCCACATCCTGAAAGCAGATAAGGCTGGAGAATGGTGGAAGTTCACAGTCAACATCATCTCTGTGTACAAGCAAGGGACAAACCGGATACGGCGCGGTGACCAGTTCCTTTGGATACGCTCCAAGGACATTGCCTGCAAGTGCCCGAAAATCAAACCCATGAAGAAATACTTGTTGCTGGGCCACGACGAGGATTCCCCTGACCAGAATGGCATCGTGGCAGACAAAAGCAGCCTTGTTATACAGTGGAGGGACACATGGGCTAGGCGACTGAGGAAGTTCCAGCAGCGGGAAAAGAAGGGGAAGTGCAAGAAAGCCTAGGGGGAGAGAACTGGAGATGGGAAGAGAGACTGAACATACTGCTTTGCGTAGGACTTGAAGCAGACGCGAATGGGATTAGGGTCACTGGCAAGAAGCTCACTTTGCATTATGTGTGACGGGGTGGGGGGCAAAGGAGGGGTTAATAACTTCTGTGAGACATGCCAATTATGTACCTCACAATACAGAAAAAACACAAAATGTAGTGAGAAGTGACAAGTTTAGAGAAGGACAGCCACGCGAGACCCTACTCACCATAGTAACAAATGTTAGGCCAGTTACTAGTTCCCATCATCCCCTTTGACTTTCCTTCTCTCTTTATTTCTGTCTAATCAGAAGAATGACCAACTGCCTTAAGTTCTCTAACATCAACTAGTCTTAAAGTCTAGGCACAGAAAGGACTCAACCTGTCACTGAAGCAAATATAAAGAGAGATGTTGAAGTTGCACAGAAATTGCCCTTTGAATACATCTCCTCCAAAGGAGATTAAATAATGTTCTTATTGGTTGGAAAGATGGAGCATATGGATCATGGCTTGAAACCAATTTCTGGGGCTACAATCAAATGAACAGCAAACAAGCAGCCTGAGTAGCACCATCCATTATCTGTCATGCAGCATTTAATGGACTGGGTCACCTTTTTATAAGAATCTAATCAAAGTTCAGAGAGATATAAGCTACTTACCCTGCAGACAAGGCAGTCAGTAGAGGGGTATGCTTTCTTGAAAATGCAGCCCCAGACTAAGGTCTTATTGCCTGACTTTAAAAGGCACTCTGCTAAGGAAAGAAAGCTGACAGCTATGAAGCATTGATGGAGCAATTGAAATAATAATTACTTAATAGCAATATCTGAAAACATGACCACCACCGATCTAATGGGTAATCTAAAGAATTAGTCAAATATAAATGACTCGGATTTTTAGGAGTTGTCCTTGCACTGCTGCTTTTGTGAATATAGCCCTACCCTGAGACCACTGGATTATTATTATTATTTTTAAATGCATTCACTAGGAAATGAAATAAACTCTGTCTATAATTTTAAGTAGTAATAACTTCTTTAGACACCCACTAGACTATCAATACTCATTTCAAAAGCAGAAAGCAAAAGTTACCATTGATAGATTCAAACTGACTCTACACACACACACACACACACACACACCCCTACCACTTTTGTGCCTCTCCACAGCAATGGTTATTAATATAAGATCCATTCAGTGCTTCCTCTTTTACCAGGAGGGTTGCTGAGCTGCAGACAGTCCTATGTGCTGGCTCTGCAGGGAATGAATTGACCAAGATGGGTACCATACCTGCTCCAGGGAAGGCCAAGTGGGAAAAGACACAAAAGAACAAAAGTGTTGCTAATGCTTACATGGAGCAAGGAGTGTCACTTCGGACAAGGAAACTCATGTTTGTAAGAACCCAAAATGTATGTTTTGCAGCCAATAACATACCTAGAATAAAGGGGATGCCCCCTCAAACACTCCCACAGCAGCTCTCTACGCTTTCCTTCCCCTAACTTCCATTTGAAGCAGATTTTTGTTCCACTCATGCAAATCTCCCATCAGCCCTAACTTGCAAACTAGGACTGTCTAGGCAGGCGGTTCACGCGTGAGCTCAGGGACGCCTGCTCTGCAAAATACAAACTTCCCCAAGATGTTTCCTATTAGGAAATATGGAAACATCCTTTTAATGACATTTTCCAGTGGTTTTGCCTTGTTTTATAGCAATTGACAATATTTATATAATGACATAAACTACCATAAAACAAACTGTAGCACAAATAGGTGTAAAGTGGCCAGATGCTGGGGAAGCGGAGAATAGGGGGGACAGGAGTTAGGATCCCTGGCTGAAGGCAGGGGGCGGGAACGAAGTGCTCTGACTCAACTGCTCTGCACACTGTTGAGAGTTTCTGGGCTCCCACTTCTTTATATGAACCTAGTTGCTGAAAAAGAAATATGCAGAACATTCTCACAGCTGAGGTGCATTTATCAGTGTTGTTCATACTGACTCTCGCTTTAGATTCAGAGGGAATTAGTTTACCTACTAAAATAGAAGACAAAAAAGAGCCAAGCCAACAACTGAAGCAAAAAGTGCTTGTCGCCATGTCCTGTTTCAGCCACACACTGCCCTGATCTACTCATACTGTGAAATTAAGTAGCATAATATAGATCGCGGGGTTCTATATTTTAGAGTGACACCCTCCATAAAATACTCCCTGAATGTAGAAAAGTAGCACAGCAGGAAGAGCTAGAACCGTACTGACATGCTAGTTTGTTTCCTTTTTTAAAAAAAAAAAACTTGCAGGGAATTTTGCATGCCGGGCAGCATTCAAAATGGTTATTTTCTCACCCACAAGTAGTACAATCCATTTTATCACCTCCAGATTCTACCGCCTAATTCTGCTGCATGACAGAACCCAAGTAAGTAACTCCAGAAAAGCTGCATCTTATTAGGGCCTTGGTTTTCAAACTTCCTATCTTCATGATACCTGTTCTACACTGATTTGTCCGCTGAGGAACTGTGCACTCTGCTGCTGTGCAATGTCCGCCATGATCGTGGGGCCTACCTGAGAGACGCTCCCCAGAGCCCCCCCAGCATTCTACTCAGTCTGCCGAGCGAAGAGGATCTGCTCATCAGGAGAAACCCTGAATAACCTTCTAAGGAACTCTAGGATTCCTAAGATCACAGTTTGAAAACCATTGCTCAAAACTCTTCAAATGCCATCAGCTTTCTTGTATTAGCAACATGTTGAAGTGTACTGTATTGAAAGAGTGGCCTGTAAAATCTTAGCACTGATAGAGACTCTGAATGCAGGCCCACCAGTGATAAACATCAGTGGTGAGGTAGGTACTCCTGTATGGAACATTCATTTTTAAAGTAGTAATTGGGTTTAAAGCTGAACTGAAACCCTCTGTTTAGCTTCACTTTTGCTACTGTTGAATTTTTTTTTTTATTCATGCTTTCAAACGTCCCTCTCAAAATTTCATCTATTTTTCATATAGAACCTAGACACTAAAGAAAACAGAGAGCCTGGTTTTTATTTTAAAATCAATGGCACGCAGGGGTTTTACAAGTCACACAGCCTGGGTAAAACAGGGTATAAAGATACTCTGCCTAGGCTGTAACTTAGTCAGGTTCAAACTCTTCTCTGAGCTGTGCCCTGTGGGGTAGCTCAGCGACTACATATTTTCTGTGTGTCCTAAAGGTAACAGGGAGGACGAGGGGGGCTTTTGTCTGAGTTCTCATTAGTGTTCCAGCACTGAACAGAAAACAATTTGATTTTCATATAACGTGCTTAGTAGTCTGACGAAAGATTTATCCTAGACTGAAAATTCAGAACGAAAAATCAAAGCTCCTAAAAATCCATCTCAGCCTGACGAGTGCACCCTTCTCTTTGACACAAACCTTTCCATATGGAATTATCTGGCTACAATACAGATCTTGGTGTGATGTCGTTTCCCCTTGACAGTTCTGTTCTGCATCTTAACTACACAGCAGCACATATATATTCCTGTGAGCATTCAGGAGCCAGTTCTATGTTTGGTTTTGGGAATTAGTACTGATAACCACTAAATGATTCCTCAAAACAATGTTTACAAGCAGATACCCTCACCGTGTGCCCAATCCCCTATAGGACAGCTGGAAAATGGCCTGCACTTCCATAGTGGACACCGATATCCGAGAAAGCTGTAAAGGCGGATGGAGACACCAAGATAGCAAAAGGCAGCCAAGGGGAGGGGGCTTATAGAGAAAACCAAGAATGCTGACTGTATAGTACAAAATGTAAAATAGGCTAGAACTCAGAAATTGTATATTAACCAGAAATGTAATATTTTAGATTACTTTATCCTCATCCCAAATTAGTAATAAGAGCCTTTTCCTTGTCATCTATATTGGCAGGGTTTGTTTTGCACATCCCACATTTAAAAAATATACCTATCTAGGTGTACTGCAATGGCCATATAGGAGAGTCAGAGAGACTTTCAGCTTCCATCAGTAAACTATGAAATAAAAGGAGTTATATTGGGGGGGGGGTTTGGCTTACATTATAGAACCCCTCTCTCTTTTTTCTCTAAAACAGAAATACAGCAACAAAGCCTCGGCATACTTTGGGCTACTTATTTGGTGGCGCTTCAAATCTTCCTACACCATCAAATGTGCTCAGGAGGTAGTATATGGTCAGAATTGTGTCTTACATTTAGGGTTGTCCTTTTTATTCGGAGGCTAACACTCAGTTAGGCAACCTTTCATAACAGAGAAGGTCAATAATCCTTTCCTGTTGGTTTCACAGCCAAAATTTAAGGGACTAGAACTCTGCAAGAGCAGCCCAGCAAAGGTGGTGGTTAAGGAAGTAGAGTGGCAAGCCGTAGTTTCCTAAACTTTCACTCAGAAAGTAAGGACAATGCACACTTAAAATCTAAATAACTAACTCTTTTTTGCAGTTGAGAAAATAAGTAAAACTATCGCCAAATTTAGTATTTAAATGAATCTCAAAAAAAGGAAGTTGATGCCTTGCACCTGCTCTAGGAGTGCCACACAGCAGCGGATTGTCAAGACTACATTCAAAGGTCTTCTTGAGAAACATTCCAAGCTCTACATTGACAGGGTAAAAGGGCAACACAAACCATTCTGAGAAGCAGCTGAAATGCCAAAACAATCACCACTCATGAGTAGCATTGAACAATGGCTTCCTCCCCATTTTATGTTTTGTTTTAGCTGGTTCATTGTATGCTCATTCCCTTGATCATCTTACCTTTTCCCTATTACACAGGGGGGGAAATCAGCTGTGTTTTGATTATTCCTGTTAATATCATGAATTGTAAATGTTGTTTAGTTATGACTATTACATAGAGTTTTGGGGCAATGTTTCTTTACAATGCATACTAATATATTATGGTTATATATATGAATATATTTAATGACATTTGGGGGAAAAGTTGTGGATTTTCTTATTCCCCCTCCCTCCGTTTTCTTTTATTTGTTAGATGGGCTGACAACTGAACCAGGAGCAGCATGTAACTGTGCAGGATCCATTTGATAGGACTAAATCCAGACATCTGTCAAATAAACTCTTGTAAACTTCTACTCACCTTATGCCAGTCTCTTCTGTTGAAACAGGATGAACAAGTTGGGCTAATTGCCATCAACTTAGCTTTGAAAGGGGATTAGGCAAATTCATGGATGATATAAGGCTATCGAATGCTGCTAATCGGGATGGCTGATCCTGATTAACTCCAGGATCAGAGGCAGTCTACCCCTAAATACCAGAGCTGTGGGAAACAAGTGAGAGTTAATTATTGTGCTCATATTCTGCTTGTAGGCGTCTCTTAAGCATCTGACTGGTCACGGTGAAAATCAAGATGCTGGACAGGCTGGTATGATCCGAAAGACTCTTACATACTTAGCAGTGTGATTCTGTGAGCTTCGGGGAATACAATATCTTCCTCTGAAAATAAGCAAGTATTTCTTACAACTCTTCCCTCTAAGGTTTCGAAAAGTAATGAAAAACAGCAACAATACTAGATCAGAAGTGGAGAATCAAGCAAGCACATCAGCATAAGCTGTTTTTATGTGTACTGAATTTTGCTTCTGCTGTAACTACAGCCTTTGTGAAGTTCTGAAGCGACTGCATTTTTCTTTCACCTTCAAAACACCCTTAATGTTGAGAAAGCCAATTATTCTGCATATATTTGAACCAAGGAAGGAAGTACACTGGACACCAGCATTCTCAAGCAGAAATAATTGGGTATTGTTACTCATTATCACAGGTAATAAGTATGTTCTGCTCTTGAAAAGGTGGTCCCACTGGGAAGCTTGGAAATACTGCTAGGTTTTTCCAGTGGCAACACCAATCTGCAACTGTTGTCGCTCCATGGATTAATTGGAGCTAAAACTTATCTTGACTAAGTCCTTTACTACCAAGGAACCATGAGCAACTCCTCTCCAAAAGTTAGGGATAGGCTTCCTGCTCAAAAGATGACACTTTCATGCACCATTTTAGAAATGATACACTAGATTTCCATACCAGCTCTTCTGGAAGCCATGGGGGAGTACCAGCCACACCAAAGGTAATGGAAGAAGCACCCAAGTCTGGTGATGTCTCTTGCTCTTTCCTCCATCTAATCAATACCACACAGTTCTACCAACTTGGGTTCCAATACAGATCTGGCTGAATGCTTCTCTTTCTAGAAAAGCTGCTTTACTTACTTTTTGGCTTTCATTTCTTTATTACAACTTAGAAAGGGGGATTGGGGGGGGGAGAACAATCTATGGAAAAAACCACTTTCAGCCAGCCCCCAGGTTCAAAAGATAACCTCCAGTAATAAGCGACACAAATGTTTGAATAATCTTCGGTGGAAAGTGGTGCTGTTACTTTCCAGAAGAACTCAAACAGAATCCATAGTTTTGCTGACCATGTCTCACCAGATTCTGCCATGTTTATGCGATCACTGCATGACTGTGCATGATAATTCTTCTTTGCATTCTTTGCTTGCTCTGTGAAAAGAGCGTTGCAAGCAGAAAGTCCAACGCTCAACCCCTAACTTCTCCAGGTAGGACTGACAATGTCGCCTGCCTGGAGAGCTGCTGCCAATACTGAACCAGATAGACCAATGGTTTGACTTAGTAGAAGGCAGCTTCCTATGTTCCCATGTTGTTTTTGGCTATTGTAAGGGAACATCCATATGGTGGGCAGCTCTAGAACCAACCACCTCTATGGAGTCTTAAAAAAAAGGGCTATTGATTGCACATGCACCCATCTCCTTCCAGTGGATCATGCAGTGGTTATCTTTTTGATCTAGGATCTCTCACTTTTGCAGTATACCACCCATTCCCAACAGTGGATTAGAGGTTCACTATTTACTGTAGCATGGCCAAAACAACATGCTCTGGAGACTGAAGTATTGATTATAAAAGGATTTGCACAGCTGCTTCCTGCACTGTCTTGGATGTGGGCACACATGTCTTAATGCAGCTTTCTTTAAATATCTACTGTTCTCATAGAAACATTTCCCAAAATTCATGCAGTCAAGAAATATCAGAGCTTAGGTGGGTTGACAGCCAGAGGCAGTCTTTAAAGTTCTTTAGAATCATAGAATCATAGAATCATAGAGTTGGAAGAGACCACAAGGGCCATCGAGTCCAACCCCCTGCCAAGCAGGAAACACCATCAGAGCACTCCTGACATATGGTTGTCAAGCCTCTGCTTAAAGACCTCCAAAGTAGGAGACTCCACCACACTCCTTGGCAGCAAATTCCACTGTCGAACAGCTCTTACTGTCAGGAAGTTCTTCCGAATGTTTAGGTGGAATCTTCTTTCTTGTAGTTTGGATCCATTGCTCCGTGTCCGCTTCTCTGGAGCAGTAGAAAACAACCTTTCTCCCTCCTCTATGTGACATCCTTTTATATATTTGAACATGGCTATCATATCACCCCTTAACCTCCTCTTCTCCAGGCTAAACATGCCCAGCTCCCTTAGCCGTTCCTCATAAGGCATCGTTTCCAGGCCTTTGACCATTTTGGTTGCCCTCTTCTGGACACGTTCCAGTTTGTCAGTGTCCTTCTTGAATTGTGGTGCCCAGAACTGGACACAGTACTCCAGGTGTGGTCTGACCAGAGCAGAATACAGTGGCACTATTACTTCCCTTAATCTAGATGCTATACTCCTATTGATGCAGCCCAGAATTGCATTGGCTTTTTTAGCTGCCGCGTCACACTGTTGGCTCATGTCAAGTTTGTGGTCAACCAAGACTCCTAGATCCTTTTCACATGTACTGCTCTCAAGCCAGGTGTCACCCATCTTGTATTTGTGCCTCTCATTTTTTTTGCCCAAGTGCAATACTTTACATTTCTCCCTGTTAAAATTCATCTTGTTTGTTTTTGCCCAGTTCTCTAATCTGTCAAGGTCGTTTTGAAGTGTGATCCTGTCCTCTGGGGTGTTAGCCACCCCTCCCAGTTTGGTGTCATCTGCAAATTTGATCAGGATGCCCTTGAGTCCATCATCCAAGTCGTTGATAAAGATGTTGAATAAGACCGGGCCCAAGACAGAACCCTGTGGCACCCCACTAGTCACTCTTCTCCAGGATGAAGAGGAACCATTGATGAGCACCCTTTGGGTTCGGTCAGTCAGTCAGTTACAAATCCACTGAGTGGTAGCATAGTCAAGACCGCATTTTACCAGCTTCTTTACAAGAATATCATGGGGCACCTTGTCAAATGCTTTGCTGAAATCAAGGTAGGCTACATCCACTGCGTTCCCTTCATCTACCAGGCTTGTAATTCTGTCAAAAAACGAGATCAGGTTAGTCTGACATGACTTATTTTTCAGAAATCCATGCTGACTATTGGTGATCACAGCATTCCTTTCTAGGTGCTCACAGACTGTTTGCTTAATGATCTGCTCCAGAATCTTCCCTGCTATTGATGTCAGACTGACTGGACGGTAATTATTTGGGTCCTCTCTTTTCCCCTTTTTGAAAATAGGAACAACATTTGCCCTCCTCCAGTCTGCCGGGACTTCGCCTGTTCTCCAGGAATTCTCAAAGATGACTGCCAGTGGTTCTGAGATCACATCTGCCAGTTCTTTTAATACTCTTGGATGCAGTTCATCTGGCCCTGGAGACTTGAATACATCTAATCTAGCCAAATATTCTTGTACTATCTCCTTAGTTATTCTGGGCTATGTTTCCTTTGCTGAATCATTTGCTTCAAATTCTTCAGGTCGGGCATTGTCTTCTTTATCTGAGAAGACTGAGGCAAAGAAGGCATTGAGGAGTTCAGCCCTTTCTGTGTCCCCTGTTTGCATTTCACCATCTTCTCCTCTGAGTGACCCCACTGTTTCTTTGTTCTTCCTTTTGCTACGAACATACCCATAAAAGCCTTTTTTGTTGCTTTTAACCTCTCTAGCAAGCCTGAGTTCATTCTGTGCTTTAGCTTTAGATTTCAAACTTCCCTGACCCACAGGAAAACAAAACAAAAGAAAAGAAAAGAAGGGCAGAAAATGAAATAATGATGTGCCCAAAGAGTAATACAGAAATTAAGTGTTTTATTCCGTCTTGTTATTGTAGTAAATTGATTAATCAAGTTGGCACATATGTAGCAAAATAATGTTTTCTGTAGGTGAGCAAACATTAAATAGCGACTTTTTGTATTGCTACTCTCAACTATTTTAATTTTTCATCTAAAATATAGATTTTGGAGCTTCAGGTAATCATGTTTCTTCCCAGATATTAATGTAGTTAGGAGGAAAACTACACAGCACAGCATAATGTGTTAGTGTTTGCATTTTAGGATAGAAATATCATCTGATTTTCCAAACAATACCAATTTGCTCCTGTCTATATAAATGTAACAGCAGTAACTGTTCTGTTTCAAGCCAAAGATTATCCAGGATTTATGTGCATCTGAAAGGTTTGTGCAAATATCCATGTGCAACAGAACATGGATCAGAGCAGCAGTTTGCCTGAATACCACCAGATCTACTGCCCTGACATTCAAAACCAAGATGTATTAATTTCAGCTTCAAAGATAATGTTAGAATGAAAACTCCAATATCTTAGCTTGGCATTCTAGAGATTAACTGTAGATCCCACCTAGCAGAGACAGGTGGAATTGGAATTAATTGCATTTATGCTTTGATGTTTGTTAGGAGATTCGCCTCCTACCAGTAACATTCTCAAAAATATCAAGTCCTACTGGATAGAGATTTTTGCAAAATGAATTTCTCCACCAGCCGTGCTTCTGCCAGTGCACTGAGAACGAGTCAAATACAGCCAAGTCCACAGAAAGTGTCAGTAATGAGATCGAATTTTCCTTGCCTCAGAGTGCTATGGCTCCAAAGTAATAGCTCCATTGGTTATTTTGTGGGCCACACAGCAACGACAACTATCGCAATCAGCAGTAGTACGATCACCACCATCATCCCTGAAAGGAATCAAAACAAAACCTAATTATCTCTGTAATTATTATAAATCTCAAATACAAAATTAAAGTTTCTAGAAGAATAACTTCACATCATAAAATAGTTCTTCCCATGTAGAAAAAAGTTTCTTCCCGTGTAGCTGCCATAATACAAGAAGGGGCATTTGTAGATTCTGCACAAGTGCCGCTCACTCAGCCCTAGTTTGAAATGGGAACAAAGCTCATCTCCGCTAATGAAGGCAATATGATTGTAAATTACATTAGAAGCTTAAAAGAGATTTGCACATGAAAAATGCCATATGAACATTTTCAGTAATTAGCAAAACACAAATGAGTTCTGGAACTTAACTTCTGATCTCAAATAACTCGATCATCTGAGCCACTGCTATTCTCATCCCACCTCCCTGATGGCTAATTTTACAAAGAGATGCTGTTTAACCAAGAAGGCAGGCGGTTCGGGCCCATCCAGGGACGGCTGTGGGCAGGGGGTCTGCGTTGCAGGGGGTGGCACTAGATGACCCTCGAGGTCCCTTCCAACTCTATAGTTCTATGACCCCAACAAGGCTACTTTTATGTTTAGCTGGTGTTCCGGTCCAATTGGGAAGTCTTAGCTTTAAAAGAAAACTAAAAATATTTGGAGATGTGATGGCCATTTTGTATGCCACCCTTCACTATCCTTGTGCCCTACAGATGGACTACAACTCCCATCAGCACCAGGCAGCAGAGCCAGATGAGACTGGGGCTGATGAAAGTTGTAATCCAAAACATCTGGACTGCATCAGGATGGTGAAGGCTGCCCTGTGCCATATGTAACTTGGTTCTTTATTGCACTACTTATGCTGAAAGATAGGATGTACATTTCTCTGCGACGTAGCTAAAGGCACAGTCTTTGCACAAGAGGAGGAAAACAATGAATATTTATACTTCAGTTGTCTGCTATGTTTCTCTGTGCCTTTTAAAAATCCTATACGTTTTCATTGCTAGATTCTATGTGTTAATTTAAAATCAGTAGTCAAAAGATACAAGATTCTTAGAGAATGAAAGCAGATCAAGATCATAGATAGAAATTTGTGATACATAATATTTCTAGGGAAACTCCCTCAAATAGCCTGAGAGGTAGAATTGTTAAAATGTAAGAGGAAGATGAAAAGGAAGGGGGGCTGAGATTGAAATCTGGAGGGAAAGCCAGACTAGTATAGCTGGATGGAAAAGAACAAATTTGAGATCTATGCCTCAAAAACGGGAAGTAGTTACTTTCATGATGACTGAAATCAGGCCTCCAAAGAAAATATGCAAAATCGTGCATGGCAAATGTAAACAGAAATGTACCCCTGAAATGAGTCACTCGGGTCTGTTTTACTCACTCACATACATTACAGAAGGACTGCACAATGATGGGCACTGTCTCCTGCCTTGCAGGGCTTCCAAGTGCCAGAGTCTTGCCAAGTTAGTGAGCAGTTCTCTTGGTGCTTTCTCAACACCTTGGGAATGGGTGATAAAGATGCCCAGGCAAGTTGCTCTTGCTATGCAAAATGTCACCAGTTTTTGAGAGCAAAGATTGGCTGCAACCAGAGAACTGCCGTTCCATGTTATTCTTTTTCATTTTCCTGTTGAGGCTCCAATTAATTAACAGAGTGTCCAGACATCAGAGAACAAACTGTAAGACACAGAGAGCCAATATGGCCCTGCAGATGTTTTGGAGCTCCCAGCAGCCCCAGCCACAACAGCTCATGGTCAGGGATGATGGAGTTGCAGTCTAAAACATCTGGAAAGCACCAGTTTAGCAACAGTGAACTAGAAGATGAATGCATAAATCTAACCGAAACCAGTCTGCTGTTGCTGTTAAAGAGACACTTCCCCCATGCACTCCCCCTTTCCCTTTCTGACATTTTCCTGTTGGGTAAGTGATCACTTTTGCAGTCACTTAAGTCAATATTCCACACCATCAAAGTAGCTTATTTGTAAATACCCTCACCTGCCTCTCTAGGGAATTGGTCTTGTACAGTGGTGCCCCGCAAGACGAATGCCTCGCAAGACGGAAAACTCGCTAGACGAAAGAGTTTTCCGTTTTGGAGGTGCTTCGCAAAACGAATCTCCTATGGGCTTGCTTCGCAAGACAAAAATGTCCTGCGAGTTCCTGCGGGGTTCCCCCCCTTTTTCTAAGCTGCTAAGCCGCTTATCAGCTGATCCGATAAGCCGCTAAAAGCCGCTAATAGCGCTAATCCGCTAATCCGTCAATGGGCTTGCTTCACAAGATGAAAAAACCGCTAGACGAAGAGAATCACAGAACAGATTCTTTTCGTCTTGCGAGGCACCACTGTATTACTTTGTGGCAGCCTGGCTCTTTCACCTGAGTGATGTGTCAGTGTAAACATTTCAAGTGTACATGTGGCCTCCTGCACCAAGGAAACTGACACATTATTACTTTTGACCTCCTTTTTAAATGTTACAGCTTGGGAAACAATGTTAACTCTTTAGTCCACTTTTGTTATCAAGAGCAGGCTTAGGTGAATGGTTGCTGAAGACTCAGAAAGTCGCATCCAATGGTGAGGGTCTGTATGTAAGCTTATTGGATTGGCTGTTAGCCCAATTCCCAAATCTCAAGGAAGGAACAGGTTTTTCCTTATTCAATTGTCTCCAAAAGACCCCACCACAGAAGTCAGTCGTATTCAAACCATAGCTGTCAACTTTTACCATTTTTTAAGTGAAATTCCCTTATTCCGAATAGGATTCCTCTCAAGAAAAGGGAAAAGTTGACAGCTTTGATTCAAACCGGTCAACATTCTCTTCCAAATTTCCCTTTACAATTCCCACTAGGCTAATGTGACAGAGGTTCCCAGTAGGTCACTTACACTTTACACATGGGGCACTGAGGCTGAGAAATAGCAACCTACAAAAACTATCCAGGAAGCCTGAGAAAATGTATAAATACCTAGGCTTCCTAGAACAAGTTTGGCACCAAACAGAGAGTCAAATCTGTGATAAAAAAACACATCCCTTTGCACCATTCAATTTCAGAAGCTGGAAGTTGAAAAGATGTGATTACTGATATATAAATGGTAAATGTGATGCACAGATGGACAATAGTCCCAGACATGATGATAACATACTGAAAAAAATCCATTTTAAAAAGGCAGGTTTAATGGAACTGCTTGATTACTGACCAAATTATGGAAACCTAGTAGCAATATTTCATTAAAGGATCTTTACCACAAAAACTAAATAAAATAGTAAACGCTTATTTATAAGCCACATGTTTTTAATGTAAATATCTGGATTGTTCTGGAAAGTAGCACTGCTACAAAATCCCACCTAGCATACAGGGCTTTGTCAAAATTAACACACCATGCAAGGTATAAGTGAAGTTAATGTTTCTCCAGATTTAAAAGTTGGAAGATAAAACCTATTTGTGTAAGCTACCGATACATTTTCTGTGTCTCCTGTGGATGCCAGTGGGAACTAAAAATGAAATTTGCAACACAGTTGTCAACTAACAAGTGCCGAGTCAGAGACAGACGCTCTTGCTACAATTCTGCCTGCCATTAGCTAAACAAAGGCAGATGTTGTGCAACACTGCTTTTTAATTCATTTCTCTTTTTAGCAATTTTATGTTTCTGAACCATATAAAATTATAATGTGGGGTTTCAATTAACGACTGGGCCTGAGCACCTCCATAAAAATCTCAAGAACCTATATGACAGGTAGGTAAAAGACCCCTGGACAGTTGACTATGGGGTGCGGCGCTCATCTCGCTTCAGGCCAAGGGAGCCGGCTTTCCGGGTCATGTGGCCAGACAGCTTTCTGGGTCATGTGGCCAGCATGACTAAACCGCTTCTGGCGCAATGGAACAACCATGATGGAAGCCAGAGCACATGGAAACGCCATTTACCTCCCCGCCACAGCAGTACCTATTTATCTACTTGCACTGGTGTGCTTTCGAACTGCGAGACTGGCAGAAGCTGGGACAAAGCAAGGGGAGCTCACCCTGTTGTGTGTATTCAAACCACTGACCTTCTGATCAGCAAGCCCAAGAGGCTCACTGGTTTAGACCACAGCGCCACCCACTCCCTAACCTGCATGAATTACCAGTTCTGGTCTAATTTCTAGTGTCACATAAGTGCAATATGTTGCTCAGGTCTGAAGTGCAATTTGTCTTCCATTTTTATCCATATTTTAACTGATTTAAAATGCTTTAAGTGATTTATAATACTTTGATAAAATAGCTGCAGTTTCCAACTCAGGCTGTATTGTAAACAACAGTTCTTAGTGCTAAATCAACGCCTGTGCACATTTTAAAACTGTCATTCTTCTAGGCACTGTAGATATCCCAAGTGCAAGACAGAGTCTGCCCAGAAGGATTACAACCTGCACCTTTGATTTAATAACATCTTCCTCCAAGGCCACCACCAACTTTATTGTATGAACCATTGACCCCAACAGCTCCTCCAAGATCAAACAAGGCAAGCTGCATCATTTAATCACGGAAACACCTGAGACTGTTTTATGCATTTATTTATGATCACCATTCCAGTATGAAAGATTAAAAATGATTAAAGATATAATCACTCTACAGGAATGCCAATCAGAAATAAATGTGTGCAGATACAACAGTTTCAAAATCTTCACAGCCCAATCCAACAGTTGGTAAGAAACTCTCTTTTCTTTTTCACCGAGACTGGCTGGCAAAGTAATGAGAAGAAGAGAAAATAAAAAGCAGAAGTCCATGAGAATTCCTGCATGTCAAACTCAGTCAGAAAAAGTGTGTAGTGAGTTTTCAGTCCAAAATGTTTATTGTCTCTATGATGAAATAATCCCTAGAGTTTATGGTCCCAAACCACATGCATAACCCAACTGAATGAGAGGAAATGAGATAAGTGTTTCCCCTCATCTATCATTGTTAGACCTCCATTTCTAGTTCCATCATATATATATATAATCTGTTGCTACTTTTCTAAAAGAGAAATCAATGCCAGATAATATGCATCGCTATTTCCAAGTGGAATTTCAAAGACGGCCTATTTTCTTTCCAGAAAGAAGAGTTGCTTCAAACCCTCCATTTAGAGCAAACCTTTCCAATCAGAGGATTGCTTGCTTTGAGCATATTTTAAAACATTTCCATTTCATGTAGCGGTCCAGTCAAAAGATATTACTTTGTCTCTCTATGGTATTTCCACTCATACCTCTACCCTTACAAACACTCAGGTGTGTTCATAACTACTACTTGATAGAGCCCTGTTAGCTTGAAAATAAAATGAAACTAAACAAGAGACAACAGACATGATTCAGTGACAAACATATAAATAAAAAGCATAAGCAAAAAAATTACTCACAGGATACAAACTGCCTCTGTGTAGCGTTGTGGGAAAAGAATAATTTCAAATGCCTATAGCCCACAGTTTGCAGCTCCAAGAACATAAGGAACTCCCACTGCTGGCTATGAAATGGGGGAAGCTGTGAGCAAATAAGGATATTAGTTGACCAAAGTGTAATCTCAAGAGCCTCTGTCTATAATATTTGAGAACAGTCCTTGTGGACTCGAGATGAGCAAATGTTGTTTCCATCTTCAAACATTCCAGCTAAACATTGGGAAGAGTCTCTTGGAAGGTGGTGGACTCTCCTTCCTTGGAGGTTTTTAAACAGAGGTTGAATGGCCATCAGTCATGGATGCTTTAGCTGAGATTCCTGCATTGCAGGGGGTTGGACTAGAGGATCCTCAGGGATCCCTTCCAACTCTACAATTCTAAGACAATCTCATTTCCTCCTTGGCCACCCCTCACAGAGGAATGAAGAGGAGGAAGTGTGCCTTTTGACAGTGATGGCAGACAAAGGGCTGCAGCAAGAGGAAGCACATGAAGGCCTGATGGCTGGCCTGCTCATTTGCTCAGCCAGGTTCCCCACTAGGACCCTGGGCTTTCCTCAGCTTGTTGCTTGTGCATGTGAATGAGCTAACAAGCAAGCAGGTGGGTGGTGGCAGTGACAGGGGAGCAGGGAAAGACCACTTGGGCCACTCAGCTGCCTGCTCGTTTGCTCACTGCGACGATATTCTCACTCTTTCCACCTGCTCTCATTGTGCTGCAGTTCACATGGCCGCCAAGAGGCAAACTGCTGCAGCATGATTACCTTTTTCTTACAAACACGTTCTATAGTAAGATAAGACAATAACTAAAGAGATGCACAGTTTGGTTACCTCCCTACCCCCAATAATGCAGAAGCATGCTGAGATAGCAGCCAGGAAGCTCTGAGATGCAAGTGCTGCTTGTATTAACTAGCACCCTCACACTGGGACTGTACCATGATTTTGCCATCATGAAAGCCCTTTCCTGAGCCACAACAATTGCTCAAATTGGAACAGTGAGTACCTCCAGTTGTGAGTTCAGCAACAGCCACTTGAGCATGCTCTCAACCAAGCTACTGCAACCTGGTCTCTATTCCCCCCCCACACACCAACAAAAAAACCACCCACCCATAAATGTGGCATAAACTGTGGGTTAAACCACAGAGCCTAGGGCTTGCCGATCAAAAGTTCAGCAGTTCGAATCCCCACGATGGGGTGAGCTCCCGTTGTTCGGTCCCAGCTCCTGCCAACCTAGCAATTCTAAAGCACGCAGTGCAAGTAGATAAATACCGTATTTTTTGCACCATAACACTCACTTTTTTCCTCCTAGAAAGTAAGGGGAAATGTCTGTGCGTGTTATGGAGCGAATGCCTGCGGATGGCCGGGGGGATCTGCTGCAGTCGTAAGCAGAGGATCCATGGTTCTCCTTCCTTCCCTCCTCCGTGGTTACAAAGCATGGATCCACATGGATCCTCAGGATTTTTGCATTGGGCTACTCCAAACTCGCTGTCAGATCACGTCTGTGGCCACAGCATGAACCACAAAAAATAATATATCCACTATTTCGTTTAGAATATTTTTTTTCTTGTTTTCCTCCTCTAAAAACTACGTGCGTGTTATGGTCTGGTGCGTGTTATAGAGCGAAAAATACGGTAGGTACCGCTCTGGCGGGAAGGTAAACGGTGTTTCCGTGTGCTGCTCTGGTTCGCCAGAAGCGGCTTAGTCATGCTGGCCACATGAACCTGAAGCTGTACGCCGGCTCCCTCGGCCAGTAAAGCGAGATGAGTACCGCAACCGCAGAGTCGTCCACGACTGGACCTAATAGTCAGGGGTCCCTTTACCTTTTACAGAATAGACATTTTCTTTAGAATTATTGTCTTCTTCGTGCACAACATACGAGCAGGCACGTAGACATTCCAGCAAAAGAAAAAGTGAGCCCTGACTCAGGTGACTACATCAGTACAACAAAAAGAAAGGATATTTTGGGAGAAATACACTGGCTGGTTTTTCCCCCCATGTTAATGCAAAAAAGGTCTATACCCAAATAGAAGGGTATATTGAAAATATTAGATCCTTATGGGCCTTGTGGTCCCTGGAATACTTCTGCATTCTTGATCACAGTATGACAATGAAAGTGATTTCTCTTTAATGCATTCAGTTATTGGAAGACTAAAAATATCCCCTAGGCCTGGTACTGCTCTGTTCTCTTTTACCAAGACACATCTTCATCCTAATATGTTGCATTTCAAAGACAGCAATAAACATTTCAGTATGGGTTACCCAGTCCCCAGGCTCATATTCTCTATTTCCATCATAGCCCTGTTATCACATATGAAAAACTCTTAGCTCCACTGCCATCATAAATCAGTTTTTGAGAAATTAAGCATGAAAAATTCCAGCTACATAATTTTTCATCTTGAAGAGAACAAACCTATGAAGCAAACAGATTTTTGTGTGATGGATTAATGCACACATCCCATGGGAAATGCAGATATTAAATAATATATTAAGAATTCCACTAACACACACACTTTGAGTTTATGCTCTGCCTGATCATACATATTCCCTCTTCAAGACAGAAGCTAATGTTTTATACAAAGCAAGAGAACACAAGTGCATCATCTAACCTTCAGTATTTATGTTCCTAAATCCTCATTTAAGCAACTCAAGCCGTCCTATAGCTAGGAGGATATACATTTCTTTTCCAGTCCTGCGACTGTTGGTGAACCCTTGTCCATCAGTTCCGACACAAGCCTAATGCAAGAGAGGCAAGAGACTCCAGCATCTCTGACTGAATACTTGGCAATGAGACTCAAACAGACTGGGATGCATTCCCCTCCACCCTCAAAGCACACAAGTGAGATTTTGCTGAAGTATCCAAACTGATTTGTTTCATGCAACATTCCTTCACTTTTCATTTCATCAGGGCTGAAAGAATGCACAGATCATGCCAACTTGGCTTCAAGAGCCATAGAGCTCAATCTAGCCAATATGAGCTCGCACCTTATCTTTATTAAGTTTTAATTGCATCAGACATTGCTGGCATGTTGTCTTCATACCATAAAACAAAAAATGGGGTCCCTCTGTCACCCCTTCCCAGCTCACATCAGGAGTATGATCTCACACCTCTCTGACTCATTTTACAGGTAGATGACTTAAGACCAAATATATCCTACTCTGTGTCGCACCCCTGCAGCCCTACTGGAGAACCACCAACACATGCCTAACTTTCTAAAGTGAAGCCCCATTAGCACCTTTTGCTGTGCTTCTCTTCAAGGCTCATTGCTGAAACTTTGGCGGTAGCACCACAAGCCTCCTGTGACCTGTTACTAGATCATCAATCCATGTCAAGGAATCACCGATCTATAAACTGGGTAACAATGCAATTTAGAGACATCTGGGACTCCAAGAACACACCACAATTTTATTAGAAAAAAGGGATACAAATGATACACTCAGCCACAGTTGCTTGCGTCATTCCTTTAAGCTTGCAAATTTGATCGCAGTTGCCTAACAGCTTGTAACAGCTGTTACAAGTCTACTGCCAGAATTGCTCCATGCTCATGTTGCACACCTGAATGGAGTGTCTCGAAATAATTCACCTTAAATTGGTTTCCAGAATACCTAAGTAACTCAAACCAGTGCTAGTTCTGTATATTATGATGTGGCCCAGGGTGCACCATCCTGTAATGTTCCTGGAAACTGGGATGATTTTTAAGCATTTAAGTTCTATGTAAAGTTTTCAGACATCGTGATTATGTGCAGTCTAATAAATCTGCTGAAGATATTAACACTTCTTGGGCTGTTTTTTGCATGAAAATGCAGGAATTATTTTACCATTTGACAGCAAATACAATGCTTCTAACCATGATTCTAAACTTAAATGAACAGCACAAACCTAAAGCACAGCATTGTAAAATAGTTATGGAGTAGCATATATTTGGTTTACCTGTAAAATGAGTCCTGTGGGTATGTGTATCTCCTACATACACAGGTAGGCATTTTTACATGCAGTGAGTTGGACTTTCGTGAGACATGATCAATTACCACCTAAAGGTCACTCAGCTTGCTGGTAACTATCCACAGTTGTTATGCAGATGTTTAAAAAGTTAAACAAGAGTATCTCCCAGTTAATTTCCCCCAAGAGAAAACCCTGATGTACTTATCCATACTCTTCCTGCAAATCCATCAGCCTTGGAACATGGCAAACACTTTCCCCCAGATCAGAGAATAGTTATTAACATGTTGTCTCTTGAAATTTGCTGTAAGGCCCATTACTGCACTTAAATGAAGGGTGTTTTTCAAGCTCTCTTTCTCACTTAACCTACCAGTAAACATGGGAAACCATTAGTTCAAGCTGCCACAATTAACTCTCAGCTTTCCCTTCAAAGGCTTGGAGAGTCTGAAGCTACTTATCATGCAAACAGCCTAGGAGCCTCTTTCTCCTTGTGAGGCAACAGGAGGGGAAAACTACTGAGTTAAGTAGATTATTGGGGAAGGAGTCACACTCAGCTGCCCTATGAGATGATTAGACTCTGGGAAATGCAGACTCCAAATCTCCTGCTCCTGACAGTGAACATTCATCAACTGCATTTGGATAATCTGCTATCAAGAACCTTTACAGAAGCTTCCAATACTCTTCTACCAATGGTATGGCAGGTGGAAAGGAACACATTTATTTGTGCAAAAGAAATCATCACTAGCTGCTGCAAAAACAGCCTTTTCAAAAATGCAGATGCATCTTTGGCTAAATCACTCTGATAGATCATGCCCACTAAAGACACACATACATGCCCTGGTAAGAATGGGTGCTTAGAAAAAACTCTGTGTCTGTCTTGACACCAAGTTACACTTCCTGATTTTACCAGTTCTTTCCTCCTTATAATTCAGTCATGAACATTATCAGCCACAAACTGGAGCCCAAATATTCTCCTCCCTTTCCTGATTTTGTAATTTTCAGCAGTCCTCAGTAGTTTTGGTTATCAAATTCAGTTAAGAGAAAAAATAAGGGAAGAGTGTTGCCCCTTTCCTCTCAGCCTACTTTCTTCCTTACACACACTTTTCTCTTTGGTATGTTAAGCGTGCATGAGAATTATCTGTGGCTGAATAACTGATGAGCCTCTTTATAGGTTTACATGCACAGAAGGAAGCTTGAAGCATAGCATGATGTGAAAATAGCCCACTACTCATGTGCTATTCAGCAGAAACTGTTTTACAGGAAGAGTTCAACAAAATGAAAGGAGATTATCCATGAGAAAGTAGATAGGAACAGAAAGTGTTCAGATAAAGTTACTGAGAGGAAACCTAAACAACCAACCCTAAGCTACTTCCTCAGTCCTTTGGTGCAAACTGCTAAGGACAAGCGCTGCAGTGAGTCCAAAAGGGGAACCTTGCCTGATCAACAACAAAAGAAAACCAAAAGGCTTCCACAAGTGGATCATATAGTTGTTATAAAACAGCCACAAGAGTGCAAACTGATTATTTAAACTTGCAATTGAACTTTCCATACCTCATTCATTCACTAACATCCACTCATGGGTTATCCCCTTTTTGCAGATATAGAGAAAGAGGGCCAAGAGGTAGTGACTTGCCGAAGGGCTTCCGGTGTCCAACATTTAATCCACTGAACCACCTTGTTCAGTGATGTTGAAAGAGCTTATGAGAGGAAGGGATTTAAACACAGGGAGATGTAAGCAACCAAACCCTGAAGTAGGAAGCTGCTATTACTCGTACAATTTAAGCAAAGCTATATTGCCAATCTCAGTTCTGCACTGAAAAATCTTCAGATATTTAAAGAAGGATTTGCTCTGCTCTGCAGTAACTGAGGACAGAAAGATGCTCATATGGATTCAACAAGAATGGATGGAAGAAATATGTAGAACATGTATGTATTAAAACTTTGAAAAACATTAGTAGTAGTAGTAGTAATGAACCCCAAGGTTCCAAGTCATACTCTAATACCCATAGAGCAGCCCCTCTCAACCCTCGACTACAACTGCTATCATTCCTGATCACTGGTCCTGCTAGCTAGGAATGATGGGAGTTGTAGTCCAACAACATCTGGGGACCCAAGGTTGAGGGAGGCTGCTATAAAGTATAAGGGATTTTGTTTTGGGCACTCACCCTTAGTTTTAACTAGGGTTGCCTCAGTTAATCAGAAGTCTGACTGTTTCTCTCCCCCAAAAGTTTTTAACTGCAACTCATTCCAAATGCAACTCATTGTGGAAACTGCATGGCAGCAAATTAAACCTATGAATTCACCTCATAAACCAGAATCCAAAATGACTGTATGTTAATTCGAATCTCTGCCTAATCCTGTTGTTTTCTCCCTGCTCTACAAATGGCAATAAGTTCTAGAAAATGTTAATCCATGTGCAAATATTTTTCTCTTTTCCTGTGTGCACAAGTATCGGCAGAGAGAGTGAAGGGCTACAGCAACTCAGCTTGAGAGTAAACTTAGAAACTCCAGCCCCCGATGTTCTATTTTTAATACTGCTATGAAAGAACAAAATTTCTCAATACGAACGCCTCCACTAAATGCCTCCCTCTCTTTGGAAAAAGAAATATACAGAGTAGGAAACTCTCCTTAAGATCCAAACACGTGGAATACTTTAATATGGCATGTGTTTATTGAGATACCTGTGACCTGGCCATGCATAAATAACCACCATGAATTGTTCTTAAAAAGCAAGCATGTAAGCAGTGGAATTTTTAAATATGCAGGTAGTGTCTCAGACCTCATCATACAAGTAAAGTTTTGCATAAGCTAAGCTTCCAGGCATGTTCACACAAAGCATATTATACAAATCAAATTCCTAAGATTATTCAAGTATGAGTGATGATCCCCCCCCCCCCAGCACCAGGAAGATCTTACCTTCCAATAAGAGTTGCAGCAGCTAATATTGAGTGTAAGTGGAAAAAGTACCCATGGCCACTAGGGACATTTCTAGGTTAGGTATCTGATCTTTTGGGACACGGGTGGCGCTGTGGGTTAAACCACAGTGCCTAGGACTTCCTGATCGAATGGTCGGCGGTTCGAATCCCCGCGCGACGGGGTGAGCTCCCATCATTCGGTCCCAGCTCCTGCCTACCTAGCAGTTCGAAAGCACCCCAAAGTGCAAGTAGATAAATAGGGACCGCTCTCCAGCGGGAAGGTAAACGGCGTTTCCGTGTGCTGCGCTAGTGCTGGCTCGCCAGAGCAGCTTCGTCATGCTGGCCACATGACCCGGAAGTGTCTTTGGGCGGCGCCGGCTCCCGGCCTCTTGAGCGAGATGAACACGCAACCCTAGAGTCGGACACGACTGGCCCGTACGGGCAGGGGTACCTTTACCTGATCTTTTAAGTGAATATGAATGGAAGGAAGCACTGCATCTTCAGTCTTGTCTGCCTTCTGCTTAAAGTCTATTCCACGTTATCTAACCACAAGAGCTTTTAGACGCTGATTCACAAGTGGATCTCCACTCCCCAAAACAGCAACAAGAATGGTGGGGAAATAGACTGAACAGCTGTTAATAATACCCTCTTATACCCGTCAGAAAGGAAGCAGAATCACACCAGAAGGATGCTACTGTCAAATGGGATCAGCAGGTATAGTAGCAACAGCTGAGATTGTCCACTACAAGCAGAGAAGTCTCTGGGCTCAAATCTGGCCTAAAGCCAGAATGAAACAGATTTAAAACTATCAGTCTCGTGCAGGAATGTACAGAGTTAGACACTATCGTTGTGCCTCATGAATGGCAAGTTAAGAGCATGGTCCAAGTTTCTTCTTAGTTGCTTTTCTAGCAGAGACATTACCCCTACCTTGAGGGTAGCCAACCTGGTCCCTCTAGATGTTATGGACTGCAACTCATCAACCACAGACAGCATTGCCAATGATGCAAGGTGGTCAGAACATCTGGAGGGGAACACAGCAGCTGCTCCTGACCTACCTCATCCAATCATATTCACAGCCTATGTGATAGAGGATAGAGAGTCCTTCAAGTGCCTATCCAGGCCACCTCACTATTCACCTGTTCGACTTCTCTCCCCTGAACACAGTCACAACTACCAAGACCTCTGATGAACTGAGAGGCAAGATATGGTCACTTCTATAGGCATTAATTCTCATGCAAATGAATAGAAAGGGCTGGCCTTATGGCTTATCTAAAACCATAACCAGGAGTTTAGGCTTTTCCTGGAAATGGAAGGCCGGCCATTAAGCTTTGGACAACACTCTCAAAGTGCTAGGTTTTCTCCTGTGAAAAACCAAAATAACAATGAATCTTTTTTGTTAATCATTAAAGTATTAAAAATAAATCTGACTCTTCTAGAAGGGAACGTCATAGGTTATAAATTGTATACCTGGACTCATTAATATCTGGGTATGAAACCCCAGATATAGTCCCACATACAGAAATGGACCCAGTGTTGACTCCTTGAGGAAAAGTGTTTGCCCTTTGTGGTTTAGCCTCTGACCTTCCTTAAGGCTAAACAATCATCCGCTGGAAAGTGTTACAAAACCTCTTCTACCTCCCACTGGCTTTTTATTTATACACACACACGCACACATATATAAAGGTTGGTTACTCTCCAGTTCCTAAGAAAGACTCCCTCCAGCTCCTCTCGCTTTCTCTTGGGGATGTGGGCTCACTTCTCCGAACAAGAGGATGACCTCCAGCAACATGGGGCCTGCACTTGCTACTGTCTTCAGTTTGGCAACCCAACACAAAGGCAGTGGGCCTGGTATATACAATTTTGGGGCCAAGCTCCCTATTCACAGAAACAGGCTCCCCAAGAGACAAAGCCTGCAAGATTCTTAATTAAGTCTAAGTGAAAGACGGCCTAACCACATCCTGCTCACATCTTCTGAGTACCTTCATTCTGGACTTCAAACAGCCACAGAACACTGCCCATCAAGCACGCCAAGGCATTCACAGCCAGCAACAAACAACACCCCCCCCTTTAAAATATAGAAAGCCTAGTCTTCGGCACTGCCTCTTCAGCCTGCTCTCTTTTGCTGCTGATTTTAGACATGTCTCTGGTTTGTAAAACAGGAAACAAAGGGACTTCTTGTGTGTCAGAAGCCCTCCAGAGGGTCTGCATTTCATTCCTCCCTCTCCAGGCAGTGTCTGGAGAGCTCTTTAGCCCATTTCGTCTCATTAACATTTCCATGAAGGATCAAAGAATATATTAAAAAAATATCTAAGTATTAAGTACAATTCCTGCTAGGGAAGCCGCATAAACAGATACGTTTAAGAAACCTGTGCAAATTCCTTTGCCTGACCCATTTCTTTATTAGATAATTGTCTCTTCGCAAGAACAACAACAGCTTTTCTTTCCATTGAGCTGCCCTTTCTACAAATCCTGTGAAAATCTTGATAAATACATTCCATTGAACACCCCCCTCCCCAAAACCAGCAAACAATTTCTGTTTTCCAAGCTTCGCTGTGATAATGTCCCTTGCAAACAGAAACCAATTATTCCCTGGCAGTAAGTCACCCGCAGTATGAATTGCTGTAATTTTGCCCCTTTTAGCAGCTGCTCAGGGTGGGCTGAGAGGTGGCTGTGGTAATGAAGCACGGATGAATACTAAAGAAGCACTGAGGCATGGCATCCTGTGGAGCAGCAGTGTTTAATTTTTCCTAAAGTACTTTCTTGCTCCAGGAAGCAAATCAATGAGATTTATGTGTCAGAAAGGGAGCTTTCTACTGTATATTTGCATTCACAATCCCAACTAGAATACGAATTTCTATGCACCTGACTAGCTTGTAAAAAACTTTCACCTTATGTTTTAAAAGTGCTAACACAGCCCTCCCCCTCCCTCTCCACAATTCTTTGCTTTCTCATTAGAAATGCCCAGCAACATCCCCCAGACAAAGGCACTGCAAACAAAGTGTATGGAAAGGAGTGAGAGGGGGGGAAATTAGGGGAAACAAAAAAAGAAAAGAAAAGAAAGACGTGCAGAGGAATTCCTTTTTTCACTGATCTGTGGAATACATTAATATCCCAAACTGTTGGCACAGACTCGAACGCTCAGATGGGTGACAATGCAAGCAATGACTCTGAGTCTGGGATCTTCAAATAAACCTCCGCTGCTGTCATGGCCACCGGGAAAGAGGCTGAGGGCAATATTCGCTGACCTTCATTTCGTTGTTTCACCAGACCTAACTGCTGGACCTTTGTTTGCCTGTTACTAGGAGTTCCTCTTTCAAAAATGTCAGCATTTCCTAGACGATACAAGAGCCAGTTTATTAGGTAAATAAACCCACCCTAAAGCAGTCTCTCCTGCTCCACGATGAGAATCCACGGAGAGCACAGACAAGGAGCAAATCTGAACCCTCGAAATGAAGGGAGAGAGAGACCGCAGAACTTTGGAGCGCATTTCAAAGCCAAATATGAAAAGGCCATCAAATGTTATATTGAGCCATCAAGGAATACGACTAGGAAGACTGAAAACTGCAACAGAGAAGACCTTTCGAGTAACCAGGGATTTGTGTGGCTTATGGCACTTTCCATGAAACACATATGCACCACAGAAGTCTCTGGCCCAGACTCCGCAAACCAGGATGAATGCAGGGAAATGATAGGTGTCCCTCATTTCCAAATATTACAGTCCCATGTACATCTACAGGACAGGCATCACAGATCCACACTGTCACTCACCACTGTTTTGGCAATCAATTACTTTGCAGTTGTATTTCTTTGGTGAAAGCGGGGGAGGGGGGCATTTATTCCACCCTTCCTTCTTTTTGAGGACTCCAAAGGAAGGACAGAGTTACTGAACACCATCTACAGCAGCAATGAGACAGTGAAATCCACCACACAACACCGTGGATTCAGATGCTTCCCTCAAGATTGGCCTCCTCATTTATTTGAAAAAATGGTCAATGCCTTGGCCCCAGATCCTAGCCCAACAGCAGGGCTGCAGTTGCACAATGAAGAGCAAACATGAGCTGGTCCCTCTCCTCTACTACACAAACAGGCCCTGAGCATGAACCGCCAACTGCGCAAACTATTGGTTTATGTGACTGTCCCGCCATTTTCTTGAGGTTCAGAAATGCTACAGATCAGCCCAGCATGTAATCAGGCACTCATGAGGAAGGGCCAGTTCACATTGCACATGGTTTCATGTGGTGGAGGGAATGATGTTTGCACTGCTCCTAATGGATCTCTCAGTTTTGTTTCAGGTATGAAAACAAAGAAGGAGAGGGGGAAAGGAAAAGCAGCAACAGTATCAGACTGGCTGGTTGGATATGCGAAATCTTTCAGGTGGAACAGGGTATGTTAACCAAGGTATCTTTAACCAAGAAAAAGCACCTTGGATGTCCTTGCTTTTAGGAATGAAATACTATGAATCCTTATCATCTCTATTTTGGAGGCTGACGTGCACCTTAAGATTGCCCTTATAAGTGGGGAAAGTCTTTATCCTGGAGCTTTCCACCATCCTTCCATTATCTGCACCCTATATTTCTGCGGCCTAGCATCTGCTTTTGAAATACCCGTCTTTCTGGTGAAGGGAATTAAAGAGCTTCAGAAAAATGCATGCAGAATCAGGAAAGCGGGCCACATATGATTTTCACCCAGCTCCCACAAAACAAAACAAACTAAGTCATGATCTCAACAGAACCTCAGCACGATAGCCAATTGTATTTTTTTCTCTGTTTTTAAAGGAAAATTAAACAACCACCTAAAATCACAGGGAAGCCTCCACCGACTTGCAGGATGTGCTATAAAATAAACAGCAGGCGTCAAATTCTGATTATCACATTTCTGCACTTTTTCCAGAAATATCAAGCAGTGATTTAACTCCTGGACACGTATCCTTGGAAACCAAACTATAAGCAGCTGCCCCTGGATGTTCACACAATGCCAGGTTTCCCCTCTTTGTATTCAAATATAACTAATTACTTGGCCTTTGAAATGATAGATGGTTGAGGGGGCGTCCCGGGGACGCACCCCAGCCCTCCAATGGCAGAGCCAGATTGCTGGGTCTAGCAACAGCTGCTCCAAATCCCCCACGAGGTGAGAGCAGGCACCAGAGAGGCTCTATTTGAACAGCTGCATATGCAAATGTAATTAACTAGGTGTTGCTGGCCTCTTCCGCTCACCCAGCCTGCATAGGCATGCTAGACTCCCCTTACCCATTTCTTTAAGGTGAAAGGCTGGGGGGGGGGACACAACAGTATTTTCTCACTAGACATGCCAAATCCTCTTCTGAGTTTAAAGAAAGAGTAAATAACAAGGATATAATTATGAGTATCAGATGCAAACTGCCTACCAATCCTGCGTCTTATCACTCTAAATTTTTAGATTTCTGCTCTTGGAAGCCTAACGAGACAAAATATTAACTAAGCTCGGGGTTTATTTTTCTTTGGGGAGACTGTGGGAGTTGGAAGGATTTTAGTGTCCAGACTATTTCTTTCTGAATGCTTTCACCATGGACTTCTGCCAAGTGACAAAGAGGTTGCTCAGTGATTAAAGCATTGGGATAGAATTCCAGAGATACAGGTTTAATGATAGCCATGCCATGGGGCTGTTTGGGTGACCTTGGCAAGTCAAGCAACTTATTGTTTACTCCACTTCACCAAAGGAGAATGGGAAAAGGAGAGAGTGCATCTGATGGTGGTGGGAGGTGAGCATATTAGGATCTGTGATGCTCTTGACAAGATATAAAGAAGAAAGAAATATGTATGAAACGATGCTGTCTTGTGAGCGTCCACTGCTGCTTAGGGTCTTGAACTCTGCAAATCATAGCATGCTGGGCAATATTATCTGAGCTTCTGATTAACATGCCACAGCAGTTGAAGTCCTCAAAAAGCACAAACATTTTGACAGGCATAAGGGGATGATATATGAGAGAAGCAGTCCCAGAGTCTGAATCTGAAATAAATGACAGCTCAGCAGTTACAGGGCCCCAGTGCAGCCAAAGGCCACTGTTGGTCACCATCCAGACAAGTTATCTCTATGTCTCAGGGCCAAATTAGACTGATCTTAACTTCATGAATGAAATTAATGCATATTTTTATTATGTAAATAGCAGCTGAAATAAGAAACCACCTCCAATCTTACAAGAAGAAGTTACTATGTTTTTATGCCCCTTCTCCAAACTTGGTCCATTGCTCTGCTATCGGTATGAGGTGTCACACACACTTCATGGAATAAGATCTGCCAACATCACAAACCAAATGGTAGTAACATCGTGGAAAGTGATTCCAAATACCCAGATATCTGGGCTTAGGGAACATGAAAAGGAGCAAAGAGAAAAATGGAACAGTTCATAAACCAGGAAAAAAAGTTGTTTCAGGGAAATCATCTTTTGGTTCAGACCCAAGGCAACTGTCCGTGCAGTTATTGGAAAGAACGCTGGCACAATCTTCTGGCAAACCGGCCACAGGAAAGGCTGACTTCATGTCACACTGAACTAAGCTCCCCGCAATACTAAAAATAAAGCGGATGGAACTTTCACTCGTCAGAATATATATACTTTGCATCAGCTGAACAAACCTGATTACTTGCAGCCCTGAATTTATCAAGCCAATTGACTTTCTGAGAAAAATAGCCAAAGAATGTGGGTACTGCACAGAATGATGAATAAGGTGAGAGCTGGGGGCATACTCCTACTTTCTAGGGACATTCTTTTAGGATGCCATCCACATTTTAAAACCCCCACAGATTTATTTAAAGTTTGCAGCAAAGTTTGAGGAACACCGTAAAAAAATAATATTCCTGTGAGAAGTTAATACAGCGCAGCGCATACCGATTTAGGTGATAGAAATTAAAGCCATGATTTTTGTTCTCCCCTAAAGACACCATAAAAACTAAAAGCAAAGAGACATCTCGCTGCGATGCCCCCTTGTGGAACAGAAGAAAATGGGAGGTTTTAATACAACCCATTTTTACCATTTATATGCATTTCTAGTGAGCTGGAAGAACTGGCAGGGAAAGAGGGGAAAGCGTGGAGGATAGACTAAGTCATCTTTAATTTTCCTTGGAACTATCGGATGAAATATACCTTTGTTCTCTGACTCTTAGCATTTCATAGAGCCAGGTTGCTAGGTAAAATCAAATCAATCTGAAAAGCAACTGCCATCTGCTTGATGATGGGGGAAAAATATCACTAGCCTACACTATATGATTTCACAACTAGATACGGGAGCAAATCCCTGCTATCAGATTCAGAACTCAACTACACAGCAATCTGTAGGGGTTTAATATCAAATGGCTGACTGCCACCAGGCCTAAGATGTTGATGCTAATAATGCTAGCACAAACTGTATGCTTCTGAAGCTCCTCCCGCCCCCCAGTACCATGGTAAAGTTGCTAATAAATAACAACAACATTTATAGCAACATCTAAAGCCAGGAGATCAGACATTTTCCATCATCATCCCCTCCTCCCCGCAGAGCCATCATGAACCACCACTATCTTAACCAAGTATATTATGTTTGTTAACTATTAATTTCCATTTACTGTCCGCGGCATTGAAGTCTTTTCTGCCAGACAGAAGGAGGGATACAAATACTTCTAACAAACACAGGATTTTTCTTTCTAAGTGCAGTTGAAGAGTCTAACTTGATGGCCTTCCTTCTTTTTTGCTTAAGTCATTTAAGAGACATTCAGTAAATTAAGTGCACTGTGAACACAAAACTCAACAATGAAGATCAAGGATTCCCCTGCCCCACACAATTGGTTTTAAATCTAAGTCTTTTGAAATTTAACACATGCAGTTATCTGAAACATCAAGGAATCATAGAAGAGTATTCAGTTGTATTTTATCAGCCTGACCAGTGTTTCATACTGTTTTGCACTAACCCAGGGTTTCCAAACTTGGGTCCCCAGCTGTTTTTGCACTACAATTCCCATCATCCCATGATGGGAATTGTAGTGCAAAAACAGCTGGGGACCCAAGTTTGGGAAACCCTGCACTAAACCAACGTATTATATGGAAACAAAATGGTGCTAAATATCCTATACCTATCATGTGCCAAGAAAATAAAGATTTAAAATTATGTACACATGTGGCTTAACCGGCAACATACAGTTTATTACAGACATAGGCAAACTCCGCCCCTCCAGATGTTTGGGACTATAATTCTCATCATCCCTAGCTAACACAACTAGTGGTCCGGGATGATGGGAATTTTAGTCCCAAATGATGTAGGGGGGGGGAGTTTGACTATGTCTGGTTTATTATGTTTGACAATATGGAAAGTGCAATAGTAGAAACAAAAATTGCAACATTGGTGGCCTTCACATAAGAGAACACTCTGCTTTGTAGGGTATCTGTAGGCACAGGCATTTTACCAAATGGAATCACTTCTACAAATAACTCCCCTTCTCTATATGAGGATACTAATTTTACTCCTCTTCTATCATGTCTTCTTTTTTTCTCTCCTCACACTCTTTCTCAAAAGCAGTAGCTGCTTAAACCATGCTTAATTAACTGCCATTAACCATTACAAGAAGGCAGTGAAAAAAGATTTATACTGCTTCAGGCCAATAATTAGAAGCTACAAAATGGCTTCTAATTAAAAAAAATATATTTAAAAAGTAGACCTTTAAGTCAAACCATATCTTACCACAAGAAGATGATTTTCTGTCCACTGTCATTACACGCTTGGTTTGGTTGCGCAGCTTGTTGTCGGTATTTTCTACTAAATTGGTGATATCGTCGATGATTTCTATTAAAAAAGAGATATTGTTATATAGTATTAATACCCAGGTTTTCCACCATCACACCCAAACAAATGCAATGTTATCATTTCATGGCACCCTTCCAGCAACCAAGAGCTCTGCAGCTTTGTTCTAACTTATCGGCATGGCAGCCCTCTGAGGAAGGTTAGACAGATGGCTGTTTTAAATGTGACAGAAGCCAAGCAGAAGCCACCCAAAAACATCACGGTAGTTGTAGCCCATGTAGATGCTGCACTTAGCTAGCATAATGGATTAAGAACGTGCAGACACATCTGTTGCTTGGCCCATAGTTAGTAGTTAGTACAAAATGCTTTATAAATTTAGACCAGGAGAAGGGTGAAAATTTTATCAGGGCTGTTTGGAGTGCCTGCACAGAACCTCCACTTTTGAACTTTTGCTACCTGGAAATGACCAGAGATTAGAAACTGGCCCTGCACATTCAGCCCTCATGCTACTTGCACTGCACTATATTGCCCCACAGATGTTGTCAAAACCTGCAAATGGAAAATATCTGCACCTTTGCATATTGGTATAAATACAATTTCTAAGGCTCAGTTATAACTGAGAATAAAAACTGAAGCATGATCCTGTTTAAGCAGCTTCCTTATAGAATATCTCTCTTACAGTTGTACTTCTGCTCTCCAATATTCCATTTTTCAGCACAAATAATGACATCATGACTATATGCAAGCGCTAACTGCACTTCGGCGTTAAAAAAAAACATTATTTGCTTATTTGTTTCCAGCTGAGATTCAAGGTGCAGGTATTGATATATGTGAATAGCAAACTCCACTCTCCAAGTCTGGATTCACATGTATTCCCCCAAAATGGGGGGGGGGGTGCAGGGGAGGGGGAGAGACTGAGCATGTTCAGTGGACACAGAATGCTGGCTGACTGCTGAAGGAAGGCAGGGGGCAGAATGGAACATTGTAGGGAAGAGGGATAAAGTGAAATGAGAGAGGAAAGAAGGCACAGCTGCCTGGCATCCTGGAACTCCACACTTAGCACAGGCCCCACTTGCACTGAGAAGTGTAAGAACATAAAAATATATATAGAAAGTGGTTAACATTCCAGTTTCTTCAGAGATGGCATATCCAGGTGAAAAAGTCATTGATAACAGCAGAGAAAAACGTCTCCTAAGGATGCCATACATCCACTGAAAACTCATCGGGTTCACAAGGGTGACGCTGTATAAAACAGCTCCTTACAGAATGGTTGGTTTCCATCACAGACCTTGAAATGGATTCAGAGTGAAAAAACAAGGAAAATTATTAAGTAGTACAAAAATTAGCAAGCTGCCAACATCCGAGTGAAGTTTCAACATGTTGTCTTCCAGTTGCAAGCCTCTTGCTCTTGGCTATTGGTCAACGTTTTAGTAAATTCAATCCCGTCTTCACATATACAGTCGGTGTGGCAGGGGTGAGGCCAACTGACAGGTGGTAGGTTATGAAGTAATTTATGAGCAAAAGCTTCTACTAGTATTGTCAGGGGTTCAGAAGCAGAGACGCAGAGAAGGGTGGAAACAGAGAGCGAGGGGGAGGAAGCCGAAGGGAGAATGAGTGATGATGACGACCCGAGATCTCCAAGCCTAAGCAGTGAGTCAGAGGACTCCCAAAAGGGAGCCCCAGTGAGCAGAGCAAGGGGGGGATCCGGGGGGACACCCCAGGAGGAAGGGAACAGAGGAGATTCAGAGAGCAGCAGCTGGAAGTCGGGACCCACGCTCATAACTGAGGGCGGCAGCAGCTGGAAGTCGGGACCCACGCTCAAGACTGAGAGCAGCAGGGAGGAAGGTAGCCAGGCATCGGGTTCCGGAGGCTGTCAGCAGGAGGGAGGGCACGAGTCAGGGGTGGTCACGCCCTCCTCAGAGAGCGAGGCAACGGTTAAGAGGAAAGTAGAAAGTTGGGCGCGCGCGCCAAGTTCAAATGCAGCGGAAGCTGGAGCAGTAAGCAGCCCGGAGAGTGAGCCAGGTCCTAAAGCCCGCCGCAAGGAGGCAGAAGGATCAGGGGGGTCAGCGTCAGAGGAGAGTAGAAGGGAGGAGGCCCAGGGGGGCAGAAGGACCCAGAGACGTAGGGAGAGGCGAAGGAGGTGGAGCAAGGCTAGGGTATTAAGCTGGTGTGCAAGAGGCGGGGACTCAGACGGGTCTTCGCCGACCTAGAGCAGAAGGTGTAGAGCTGCACGCTGCAGTTCGGAAATGAAACCTGTAACTCAATAAAGACTCTTTTAAAGTGGACGCTGTGTGGCGTGGTCCTATGTGAGCTGGGACCTGGTAGCAGCTCTGACAGTAAGACCCGTCTCTCAAAGCTTCAGAAACCTGAAACCTCGCAGCGGGAACAGAAGCCGCTAGGGGAGGAAGAGGGGTGTCTGTAAGCGAGCTCACAAAGGTTAGCAAGATGACGGAAGAACAGAGGATCTCCGCGCTGCAAGAGGCAGTGACCCAGTTGTCCTCAGAGGTATTGGCTTCCAAGAAACGGGAGGAGGAGACTACAGCCGCCTACAGAGACCTACACGCCAGGTTTGAAATGCTTGTTAAGCAAGGGCAACCGGGACCCAGACCGGAGGGCGTGGGATTGGCACGGAGAGCAGGAGGGCTTGTGGCTCACTTCGATGGGACTTTGCAACAGTACCCTAATTTTAGAGCAGACGTAATGTGCGCACTGCAACTGCTGGCAAAAGACTTTAGAGATGAGGAAGAGAAGGTGGGGTTCATATTGTCCCATTTGCATGGGGATGCCAAAGCCTGGCTGCGCAATTTGTGGAGGGATAAAGATCCGGCGCTTCAGAATGCAGATGCCTTTATCAAAGCGATGGATGCGTGTTTTTTGTCTACTATTGATGTGGATCTTGCCAGACGGGAGATTCATGGACTAAAACAAGGGAGGGCGAGCGTCCGGCAGTATCACGCCCGATTTTTTGCGCTGGTCAGTGCTTTAGAATGGGATCGGGATTCGCCCCCTGTCAGAGACCTCTTCTGGGAGGGTCTAAGTTCAGCGGTTAAGGATGAAATTGCAAGGGGGGAGAGGCCCCGAAGCACGCAGGAGGTGGTCCAAAGGGCGCTGACTGTGGGGGTGAGGCTGGAAGAACGTCCATGGTGCAGAGATGAAGGACGTGGAGGGCGCGAAGCAGCGAGAAGTTTCTCTTTCGTTCCGAGGGAAGCAGCGCGTGCGCAATCCACACCTCCGCCAGGAGGGGGAGGGGAACCGATGGAGGTTGGAGGTGCAAGGGCTCAGTCAGCAGCCAGAGCCCTAGCACCGGCAGCAGTGAAAGCGAAGCCTCCTAGAGGGAACAGGAAGTGTTACATCTGCGAGGATCCAGGCCATTTGGCGAAGGAGTGTCCCCGGAGGCTCCACAAGCACACTGCAGCCTCAGCAATGGTGACTGCAGCAACGCAGCAAGGAGAACCACAGCAGGGAAACGACAATGTCTGGCTGGAGACGGAGGCACTGGGGCCCAGCCAGACGCATCTGTGAAGCAGTCCCCAGCAATCTTGCAACCCACGGATCCCCTCCCACCCAAACCAGTAGTGCAGCTCACAGCATCTCTCCAGCTACCCGACGGCGTCACTATCGAAGTGCCGCTTTCTGTGGATTCTGGAAGCAACGCAGACTTTATAGCGCAGAGCTTTGTGGAGCAGCACGCTATACAGCTATTGCCTGCCACTCTGCCCCTGCAAGTCGTCACAGTGGATGGCAGAGAGTTGCTAGGGGGGCAGGTGGTGAAGCAGACGCCACCGATGGTGATGCGCCTTGGCAACCACAGGGAAGTCATCAGTTTTAATGTCACCCAACTGTCGGACACGCCCATTGTGTTGGGCATGAGTTGGCTGGACAGGCACAGTCCGACACTGGCTTGGTACCAGAGACAACTGATCTTCGGCTCCTCTTATTGCGCAGAACACTGCATCCTGCCCCGACGGGAGGGAGAGGAGGAGGAATCACAACTGCAGTTGGGATCGTTGCAAGCGGTCCCCCACAAATACGCGAGCTTTTTGGAGGTCTTCTGCGAGAAGGAGGCGGACAAGCTACCCCCTCACCGGCCATATGACTGCAAGATTGACCTCCTACCGGGGGCGACGCTGCCGAAGGGGCGGCTATACTCCATGTCTGAAGATGAAATGCAGAAACTCAAACAGTTCATCGAGCATAATCTGGAGCGTGGATTCATCAGAGAGTCCAAGGCAGTGGGGGGCAGTCCCGTTTTCTTCGTGAAAAAGAAAGACACGCCCCAAAAAAGACTAGTTGTGGACTACCGCCTTTTGAACCAGATGACCAAACCGTCTGATTACCCCATGCCCAGGATTGACGACCTCCTCGCGACGGTGCGCAAGGGACGCGTGTTCACCAAGTTGGACCTGCGAGGGGCGTACAATCTCATCCGCATGCGGGAGGGCGATGAGTGGAAGACGGCCATGTTCACACCGCTGGGCACATACGAATACAGAGTTATGCCCTTTGGATTACAAAATGGCTCTCACTGTTTTCAAGCTTTTATGCATCACGTGTTGGAGGGACTCCTCTACAAGACATGCGTCTGCTTCCTGGATGACATCCTGATTTTCTCTGACTCGCAGCAAGCTCACGACCGAGACGTGAGGGAGGTGCTCAGCAGGTTGCAACAACATAGACTGTACGCCAAGCTGGAGAAGTGCCAGTTCGACACGACGGAGGTGGATTTCCTGGGATACAAGTTGTCGGACAAGGGGATAGCCATGGACAGCACCAAGGTTCGTGCGGTATTGGATTGGAAAAGCCCGCGCAACCAGAAGGAGGTCCAGCGGTTTGTCGGCTTCGCCAACTTCTATCGCAAGTTTATCAAGGGGTTCGCGATGCAGACGGCAGCAATTACGGACACGCTCAGCTCCAAAAAAAAGAAATTCATCTGGACGGAGCAGGCGGAACAGTCCTTTCAAGCGCTCAAGCATCTCTTCGCATCGGAGAAGCAACTGCTGCATATCGACCCCAGTAAACCGTTGAGGGTAGAGACAGACGCGTCAGACAGAGCCGTGGGAGCTGTCCTGCTGCAGCGAGACCCGCAGGGGGTGTGGCGGCCGGGAGCGTTCTACTCCAGAAAGCTCAGCAAGTCGGAGCAGAACTACACCATCTGGGACAGGGAGTTGCTGGCCATTCATGCAGCTTTCAAGGCGTGGAGGCACTTCCTAATCGGCGCCAAGCACACGGTGCAGGTCTGCACGGACCACAAGAATCTGGAGCACTGGCGCACGGCTCAGTTCCTGAACCAGAGGCAGATACGTTGGGCGGAGTTCTTTGCTGACTTCAATTTCCGAATAGAGTACGTCCCAGGCGACACCAACATCATGGCGGATGCACTGTCCCGAAAACCGCAATACCTAGAAGAGGTGACGCCAGCGGCGGCCATGCACATCTTCGCACCGACGGCGTGGGCGTGTGCCTCAGCTACAGTAGACCTGGATGCGGTGCGACGTGCATTGCGGGACGACTCATTCGCGCAAGACAAGATGGCGGAACTGCTCAGAGGCACGGCTACCACGGACGAGTTCCAGGTGCGGGACGGCTTGCTCCTACGCAAAGGGGCTGTCTATGTACCAGGAGACGACCTTCGCGCCAAGGTACTGCAACAGTTGCACGACGCACCCACGGCCGGTCACTTTGGCACAGAGAAAACGATGGAATTAGTCGCGAGAGACTTCTGGTGGCCCAGGCTGAGAGGAGAGGTCGCGGACTACGTCGCGAGGTGCGACACCTGCCAGAGGGCCAAGCCGGTACACAGACCACCGGCGGGACTGTTAGAACCGCTGCAAACACCGTTTGAACCGTGGGAGAGGGTGGCCCTGGACTTTGTGACGGATTTACCCAACTCGAGAGGCAAGACAGCTGTGCTAGTGGTGGTGGACTTGTTCACCAAGATGGCACATTTCATTCCGTGTGCGAAGGTGGCCACGGCGGAACAAACCGCCAAACTGTTCATAGATCACGTGTTCAAAGTGCATGGCCTGCCACGGTCTATCCTGTCCGACCGCGGACGCCAGTTCATCTCGTCTTTCTGGCAGAAGCTGATGGGTTTTCTAAATGTCAAGGTCAATCTGGCATCAGCAAGACACCCGCAGACCAACGGGCAAGCAGAGAGGGTCAATGCCATCATGCAGCAGTACCTGAGATGCTATGCCAATCAACAGCCTGCGACGTGGGTGGATTACCTGCCGCTAGCCGAGTTCGCTTACAACAACACGAAGCACGTGTCCACAGGAGTGACGCCGTTCTTTGCCAACAATGGGAGGAATCCCAGAACCTTCCCGGGACTGGAGAGAGTGGGGGAAGGAGAACCACAGACGGCGGACGCGTTCGCGTCAGAGCTGCAGGCGGTCCACGATCAACTCAGACGGCAGCTGGAGCTAGCTAAGCACGCCTACAAGGTGCAAGCTGACAAGCACAGGCGGGTTGGCGAAGTGATCCAAGTGGGAGACTGGGTCTGGTTGGCAGCCCACGCAGTGCCGACCAGGTCGCTTGCCAAGAAGAAGTTGGGGCACAAGCAGATCGGTCCGTACCAAGTCGAAGCGCAGATCAACCCGGTAGCCTTCCGACTGGCGCTGCCGGAGGGTTCCAGAATGCATCCGGTGTTCCACAGGTCGGTGCTCACTCCCTACAAGGCACCTCACAGGTTCCAGGAGCCAGGGACGGCGCCAAGTCCGCTCCGGGAACGGACGGAGACGCGGGAGGTGAAGCACCAGGACCACATCAACGAGGTCACGGAGATTTTGGACTCCAGATGGGGGGAAGAGGGAGTCGAATACCTCTTAGCCAGAGAGGGCACCCGGGCCAGCGCCAATAGCTGGGTACCAGACTACGCTTTGGAGGAACCCCTGCTCAAGGACGAGTTTCATGCCCTCTTCCCACACAAACCCATGCCAGCGAGCTTCTTCGACGACTGGTTGTTCACACCCACACTTTCTTCCAGCACGTTCCATGGATTCGACTCAGAAGGGGAACCCGCACGGAGCACCCGTTCCCCAGAAGGTTCACCGGCAGGTTCGGCATCAGGCAACTCGTATTGGTGGGACGATCGACCAGAGGAGCGATGGCGCAGGAAGTGGCTGGAGATGCCAGGTCGAGCGACCGACGCAGAGACTGACATGGACGTGTTCGGGGAGGACCTCGGGTTCGAGCACGGCGGTACAGAGATGGAAGAGCAACAAGTCAACGTCGACGACCGCGAGGGGGAAGACTCGGAGGTCTTCAGTTGGCGGCCACCCACGGGGAGTGACCTGTATCCAGCATTCCCTCCCATGATGATGGAGCGCCCAGCACCCACACCTGACAGCGGGGAGGGGGGAAGGGGGGGCTTCGAGGGGGGGATGGATGTCAGGGGTTCAGAAGCAGAGACGCAGAGAAGGGTGGAAACAGAGAGCGAGGGGGAGGAAGCCGAAGGGAGAATGAGTGATGATGACGACCCGAGATCTCCAAGCCTAAGCAGTGAGTCAGAGGACTCCCAAAAGGGAGCCCCAGTGAGCAGAGCAAGGGGGGGATCCGGGGGGACACCCCAGGAGGAAGGGAACAGAGGAGATTCAGAGAGCAGCAGCTGGAAGTCGGGACCCACGCTCATAACTGAGGGCGGCAGCAGCTGGAAGTCGGGACCCACGCTCAAGACTGAGAGCAGCAGGGAGGAAGGTAGCCAGGCATCGGGTTCCGGAGGCTGTCAGCAGGAGGGAGGGCACGAGTCAGGGGTGGTCACGCCCTCCTCAGAGAGCGAGGCAACGGTTAAGAGGAAAGTAGAAAGTTGGGCGCGCGCGCCAAGTTCAAATGCAGCGGAAGCTGGAGCAGTAAGCAGCCCGGAGAGTGAGCCAGGTCCTAAAGCCCGCCGCAAGGAGGCAGAAGGATCAGGGGGGTCAGCGTCAGAGGAGAGTAGAAGGGAGGAGGCCCAGGGGGGCAGAAGGACCCAGAGACGTAGGGAGAGGCGAAGGAGGTGGAGCAAGGCTAGGGTATTAAGCTGGTGTGCAAGAGGCGGGGACTCAGACGGGTCTTCGCCGACCTAGAGCAGAAGGTGTAGAGCTGCACGCTGCAGTTCGGAAATGAAACCTGTAACTCAATAAAGACTCTTTTAAAGTGGACGCTGTGTGGCGTGGTCCTATGTGAGCTGGGACCTGGTAGCAGCTCTGACAAGTATGTTTGCTCAGTACGAACGATGAAAATTCAAAACTGATGACTTTCACAAGTTACACAGCCACATTAAAGTAGTTTTAAAAACAAAAAATAGTGTCACTGTCTTTGAATTATGTTTTTCTGGCTTCTGGAGCACAAAACAGAAAACTGTTCCAGAAAGAACAACTGCCAAGTGTATAAATTGACCATGCCCCACTTTGAGTCCATTTACATTCAATAAAAAAGAGGAATTGTACAGCATTTTCTTGAGCAACCACAGTACTTTCAAGGCCTCACTGCTTAAACTACCCCTGTAGTTTGTACATTATAAACACTTCACTTTATAAACAGTTACATCTATGGGGATGGTTTACATTTGGAATACCAGCCTCTCTGCTCTGAAAACCATACAAATGATATTGTATTTTATTGTATTTCAGTAGCCAAGACTGTGAGCTGTGAGCCACCTGTTAACCTCACCCACAAATTCACTAGGTAGTCTTGGGCAGGCTAGCATTCTTCTCGGTGCTAAGCCCTACCATCAGTAATAGAGAGGGAAAATACTGCTGTACCTTACAAGGGTGTGGCAAGGATTGCTGAGATTATGTGAAGTGTACTGAATTCCTGAAGTGTTCCATGTATACTATACATTGTATAGGAAAGCTCTCATTCATGGCAAGGTGCCACTGAGGTTTCCAGGTAGACCAGACCTGGAAATCCCTAATCTTTATGAGCCCAAAATATGCAGTCTGTGTGAGGCACCGATCAGGAACCCAGGACATTACAAAATGTTAAGGAAAAGGAAAATAAACAGCCTTCCCTTCCATCACTCTTCTTTAACATGAATTCACCAGGAAAGAATTTGGAGGGGGAAACGGGTAGAGAGGGAAAGAGAACTCTGTGAAATTCAGGGCAGATGGGCAATGAAGAAGGAAAACTGGAAACTGCTCAGCTTAAGAAAATAACATTTTTGTTCTGTAGGAAGTAAAATGCTCCTTCTCTCCACCCCCATGGGAGAAGGAAGATTTACTTGGTTACATCCCATCCTGAATCAGGGTTTCTGTCTGTGTGCTACTCAGGTGTGCCCTCTCCCAAGAGGCTTGCAAGTTTTTATACTTCTGAACCACACACAGAGTCCCAAGCATGGCGGGATTCCTATAGCACTCAGAAGAAAAGCAGGCTGCTTGCCATATAACCTCCTCGTATTTGTACTAATTGATTTTCTGATTTATTTAAAATATGTAAAAGCCTTACTTGGATTTGGCAGCTGCCTTAAAGAACAGGCTTCGCAGATCCTGCCCACTGAGTAAGCCAAATACAAACTGCACTTGCAAAATGCAGAGGGGAATGGATTTAGCAGCAGCGCAGCGCTGGGTACAATCGCATCTTAGCTACAGATTAATAAGACTACCGGAGAGCAGGATTTCCTTTATTTCAGTTCCACCCAGCCTTTCTTCCATGTGTGAGGTTCCAAGCCAGGCTTTTATTCGAACTTGATGATGTTACAGCGTGACGCAAGGCTGCCACCGCACACCAGGTGCCACGGCCACTGCCTTACCTCTTGCACTCTGGCGTCATGGTGGTGACTGGACCAGGGCCTTGTGGCAGAGGCAGAAGCCCAGGTCCAGTGGCTGTGCAAGAGTGAAAGAGGTAAGGCAGCGGCGGTGGCACCCAGTGTGCAGTGGCAGCTGCGGAGGAGGCAGAGGTGAAGACTGGGCACCCACGGGCACACATAACTAACATTTTGTGGGAGCCCAGGCACACAGAGAGATGGCGCCTATGATTTAAGTGGAGGCAAACACACATTGTTCCAAAGGGAAGGAATGATAGTGGACAAAGGCAGGGCATGGCAGCGCCCTCAGCACTAGACATAACAGGTAACCGAAGCAAAGAATGCCACTGTTCCCATCTTCTTCTTCTTCTACTGCTGCTGCCACCTCCTGCAGGTAAAAGTTATTGCCCCAGAACCTCAGAAACCACCCTTTGACATAACATGGGTGTGTGTGTGTGTGTGTGTGTGTGAAATTAGTCACTCTTCTGGAGTTCTGTATGGAGGAGGAGGAGGACCACGTTCAACATGGCCTTCTACCATCTGGCTGGCATGCTGTATCAGGGTTGGGTGAGCCTCTCATTGCTTCTGCAGAACCCTTTAAGTTTTCTCTAGCTGGAGATGGCAGCAGCTGTGGAGGAACAGCTGCATCTAGGTCCCGCATATGATTTGCTGCTATGCATACTGAGCTGCGGGAGGTGGCAGCAGAAGTAGAAGAAGATGGGCACTGGTGACAAGCAGGTACATAGTAGCAAGTCTGGTGAGGAACTAAGATATTCTTTTTGAGAAAACTGTCACAGATTTCCTTCCTCTCACCTGTAATGTTAGCCAGTTCTAATGGACTGATTTGATTTTTGTTGTGTGGCTAAAGTGCATTATTCTCATTATTAGAAACTGCCTCTGTTTCATGAAGAAGGGACTATAAATTATAAAAAGAAAGGAATAAATGTCCTGGAAGAGCAAGAAGATGCCATCTGCGATGGAAAGCGATGGGGAAAAATATTTTAAAAAGTCAGGCAGTTAGAGATGTGAATCTGCACAGGGGGAGGCAAGACTGAGGGAGAGATACCTGAGAGACAAAAAGATCACATGAGACAAGCAGAGAGTATGTATAGAGGCAGGTGTGGGAAACCTTTGGCCATCCACATATTGTTTGACCAAATCTCCCATCAGTCTTGACCATGCTGGCTCGAGGGCGGTTGGGCATTGTAGTTCAGCAGGTTCCCCACCCTAATATAGAAAAATTGCAGGTCTGGGTGATGTGGATTGAGAAACAGATGAACATGTGAAAGCGATTAAGACTACGTTAGTAGCAGGGGTTCACTGTACTAACATAGTGGCAAGAGAAGAACACCCCACACCTACCATTTTGGTTGTGACGGAGTACACAAACAAATTGGCTGGCAAACCAATGAGTGACAAGGCAGCCAGCCTCTGCATGGATGGTATTGGCTAGCTGGAATCAGGACGCCTGGAAGCCTCCCAGTAGCTTCCTCGCTCAAATCCCTTATATTTATTCTGGAGGTACACAGTGTAAAACCCAGCTTCTCCAAATAGATCTATATCAACAGAGTAATGTATATCTGTAAAATATATACCACAAAACTAGTCATGGGACATGGCAAATATATGTATACTGGAACCGGGTTTAAGAAAAACATCTCAAAACCTGAAGCCCAGAACATTTCATATCATACCAAGAACATTACAGTATGACGAAGCTTAATCTGGAGGCAACCCAGTCTCCATAGCTGTTGCCACCATCCAAGGGAGCACCTTAGAGTGAAATGCCAAGGAAATGAATCATGCAAAGCACCAGGCTACACACTTCAAAACAACGCAACACTATGCTCAATAGAAGAAAGCAAACATTGTGTATCATGCCAGTGATGAAAAAGATTGTGGCCAATGTGCACATGCGAAGCAGAGCACTTTAATACTGAGCACCAAATGGAATCTAAAGCCCAAAGAAAAATCTAAAACCCAAAGCAAATAAAAGCCATAAATTCTCATCTATGCCCAAATAATGGGAAAGTTTAATAAATGTCTAAGAGGATGAAACCTATAAGCAGCCCTTTACACAAGAGCTAGTCTCAAATAATAGCAAACGGAAGCAAGTAGTGCTGCTATAAACTTTGATTTCCTCAGCAAATGCTTAGAGGCAACGGTCTTGACATCATGAGAACGACCTTGCTAGATTAGGCCAAAGGCCCACCTGGCTCACAGCATCCAACATGAGTGCAACAGCTCTCTCCCCCATTGTGATTCCCAGCAACTGGTATTCAGAGGCATACTGTCTCTGACAGTGGAGGTAGAACATTTGGTAATGGCTAAGTTTCCTCTTTTCAAGTCAAATGTGTGTGTTAGGTTTTCTTGGCAACTGTCCATTTACATATATATTGAATTTGATAGCACTATGGTCTCTATTCCCAGTCTGCTCAACAACATTTAATCATGAACCAGATCCCAAAAACTGCTTAAGATTAAGCCCAGGGTTGTTGCCCTTCTGGTAGCCCCCATGACCAACTATTCTAGGGCACAGTCATTTAGGGTATCTTGAAATTTTATCTTTTCTTCATGACTGGAGCACATATACACTCAGTCTGTGTGAGGGTAATTGAAGTCACCTGTTACTACATTTCCTCTTTTGAATGTCTCCTTGATTTCATTCTCCATCTGACTATTTACAGTGGTGCCCTGCAAGAAGAATGCCTTGCAAGATGAAAAACTCGCTAGACGAAAGGGTTTTGCGGTTTTTGAGCTGCTTCGCAAGACGAATTTCCCTATGGGCTTGCTTCACAAGACGAAACGTCTTGCGTTTTTTGCAAGTTTGTTTCCTTTTTCTTAACACCCTTAATACAGTTGCGACTTGACTTCGAGGACGCGGTGTGGTAGCCTTTTTTGAGTTTTTTGGCGATTTTTGAAGCTTTTCCAAAACTTTTCCGACACCGTGCTTCGCAAGACGAAAAATTCGCTAGATGAAAAAACTCGCAGAACGAATTAATTTCGTCTTGCGAGGCACCACTGTACTAAATTTAGTAAATAATAAAATGTTTGTGAAAAGGGGGTTGTTCATTTGTTTTTGTTCTTGTTTCCATTATGTATTTTGTGTTCTGTTTTTGTATTTTTATGTTGTGAACCACCCTAGGATTTTTGGTATACAAATCTATGAATGAATGAATGAATATCGCCCTGAACATTTTGTTTAACTACATCTCAACTAAAGCATTCATGACAGATGGCCATCCAACCTCTGCTTAAAAACCTCCACCTCCCATCAACCCTAGCTTGTATAGTCAATGGTCAGGAGTGATGGGAACTGAAGTACAGTAACATATTGAGGGCCACAGGTTCTCTACCCTGAAACTAAAGAATTTATATTTGCAAAATTATTCCGGAGAATGAAGAAAGAATAACTACATACCATCAGTTACAGCAATAATCATCACTTAGAATGAGTACTTGGTGGAAAGAGTAGTGGGGCAAGAACTGAGCTCAGAATCCATGAATATTAACTGGAGCCCTTGCTCTCCAACATGCACCAGGGATTTTCTTTTCCAGCTGCTTATTTTGTTTTATTCAAACAAAACACACAAGCATTAATTTTAGTTGTATTTAATTGAATAATTTCCCAGGAGAATAGTTCAGCAGAGTTTTAGAGCAGCTTGTTTCCAAAACCCATTACTGACTGGCATATACCACAGCATCTGCGTGCCAACCAAAATAGGATGCTTTAATGTTACTGGAACTACTTTCGTTCCAGATGTGTTGAGAACTCCTGGTGATATAATGCAGGCAATAGCTGTATTTACACAAGGTAGTATTTTGAGTATCCTTTTCCAGTTATCTTGGGTAAGATAACAGACCCCTTAATTGGAAGCATTTGAATATAAAGCGAGGTCACTTGTTTCTCCCCCTCATTCTTAAAGTTTTCCTTGCTTTGCTTTTCATTAAAATTGAATGTGAGGCAGACCAACAGTTAGCAAAGCAACAGATCATAAAAACATGAACATCTGCAATCTGAAAGACCTTAACAAGAAACATTGCATGGGCCACTCCAACTCATGGGGGCAAAATGTTGTGGTCGTGTCACCTTATGTAACTCCTCAAAGCAAATGAGCCAAATTAGACATCTCTGCACATTTTTTTTAAAAAAATGCAAATAGGAAAGGCTAGTTGATAACGATCACAATTTGTATTGGGAGGGAACCCCCCACCCCGGCTGTCAACCTGGATCCAATGGAGAATTGCTTTCCTATGCAAATAGCAGCTTCAGCAAAATGGTTATCATGAATGAAGTGGAGGAATAGGTTAAATTTCACATCCTTGCCTTCCATGATCTCAAAAATATACAGGAAGCCCCCCTCAGGTGCTAATTGAATTTCTAAAATGTACATATTAAATGAAAAGATGCATGCAATATTACATCTAGTTTGGTCCTTAGATGTTCAACAGAAGCAGAATTAGGACTGCAGTGGTGCAGTTTTGGTACTTGATTAAGGTTTAGGGTAAAACAGAACACGACTTGACCAAAGTGGCTTTCTAACATGCTAGGCCAGGGGTGGGAAACCTTATTCAGGTCACATTCCCTTCTAGGCAACCTTCGGGGGGGGGGCATATGCCAATGCTGGGCAGGACCAGAAACCAAAGTGAACAGAACAATAAATGTCAACCTTGCCTTTGCACAATAGACTATCTTTTATGCACATTCCTCTCTATTCCCATCCAGGCAAGCAAGCTGCATTATCAGGGATATGTTCTAATCTAGTCAGACATACATACTCGAGGAGGATGCAAAGCAGGGCCAGTGAAGGGTGTGGCAGGGGTAATATACCTAAGAGGAGTGGTGAATATAAACACTGCCTATGTTGTTACACAGAAGGTTTCCCATTAAGGAAGAGGCTTGGAAAGAGATGGGGAAGCAGGATAGGAGTTGCATGAAATTCAAAGGCTGCCTCCTTAAAGGACCTTAGTGGTTTTTAGCACACAAATACATTCTGTGACTGGCAGAGTTGAAAGCAATTACCCTCTCGAGATCTAACTAGATGGGGCTTTAGGCACATGATGTAAGAAGGTGCTTGGACTGGTCACATCTTGTCTACAAAAAAGCAAAAAGTAGTGGAAGATGTTGCATGGGATGAGGGCTAACAATTTGGGGCATTCTCCTGCTGATAACTTCCTTCTCCCCAACTGTTATTTCCCCACATTTTTAGATGTTATGAGTAAGAGCATTTTCAGAGGGTATTGTTTTTGGTAAGAAAATGGTATGGGATGAGAAGTAAGCCATCTTCCCACCACTTCATGGCCCTGATCAGGATTAGGGACCTTTTTGGCTAGTCTGAGCACAGTTTAAAACCATGTGTTTAAAGTCATGGCCAGTTTGAGCCTCAATAATTTGTTTATGGGCAGTAGCCATCATCCTGGTGCCATTCTCCTTCCAGCTGAAAAGTTGGCCACTGGCCTGAGTACTGTCAGTCTCTGGTTCCTGCCATTTATTTCAAGCAATTGTACACATTTATAATTAAGCCGCAGCCTGTTTTGTTTCCAGCTCTATGTGCATCGTTTCCCCGTTCCACTCTGTTCCCACTGTGGACACACAAATCAAAACACAGACAAATACAAACAGCAGCTGCAACAAAAGTAATTTAATCTAGTTTAAGCTAAAGAATCAAAGGGAATTAGCTGCTCCAATCCTTTTTCCATCCCAAATGGGATGTGGATACCTTAACTTTGACTGCATTCTATTCTAAGCATTGCTTACCCCAAACTGGTACGTGAAGTCATTTTGATGAAAAACAAAATCAAAATATGATTAATTCTAATGCTAGTTTGAAGCCAGTTTGAAAACATGAATAACATCTGCCAACAGGTAAGAAACAACAACGGATCTTCTGATACTTCCTAGTTTTGCATAACTGTCCTGTCTATGTCCTCAAGACCTATAATTTCCCTCCTGCTGTAGCATGCGTATGAATCTAAACCACAGGCGTGTTTGCATTCTGCAAAACTCTGGGCTTCGGACCTGGAATAAAATTAGCACCTAATATCAATATATTCTGTCCATATTTCCTACACTGGACAGAATATGTGCATATTGCATCCCAATGAAGAACTACTGGACCCTGATAAGTAGGGAACAGAGATGTACATGCAATCCTTTAGTCATTGGGCCATTAAATCTATGTTGAAATGATACTGTCTCCTGCTGGATAGCGTTTCATGAACTATGAAACAAGGTGGCCCCAAAGCCAATACACACATAAACTTCAATGGGCAACGAGAGATTCAGTCCAATAAATCCCCACTGCCATTCTGAGCTGCTGGCCTGTTTGGCAATATATCACCAGTGAAAGGACCATTAGAAAACACTCACTGGTCAGCAAGACACAGATGTGAACTCCTCTGTTTGACCTGCTTGGCACTGAGTGATGAAAGCTATGCACTGATTGATAACTCACAAAAGGCAGGAATCCTGCTGCAATACAAAGACCTTGCCACATGGGAGTACAGTGATAGCATCTCAAACACCTTGCAAGCAGTTTACTTTAACTAGATCAAAGTAAACACCATTAGTTGCAGAACCAAGAGCTTTAAGTCACTGATCAGAGCGCTCATACTATTCTTCCCTGCAAGAAAAGTCACTGTGACAATTATGTGTGCTTGAAGATAAACCAAACTTAAATACCTCCACTTTCAGAAGAGTCTCAGATTCTGGAAATGCCTGAATTACAAAGGTGAAGACAAGTAAGAATAAACCTGGAATTCCTGAAAAATTAGAGGGGAACTAATTTTCTTTTTAAAAAAATCCAGACTTAAACAAGCACTGGGATATCTATATATAAAAATGGATAGGACCTCATTTGATACCTCAACTGAAGGACATACCCAAAATGCCACTGAACACACAGAAAGCTGAAATTTAATGCTCACATATTCCAAAACACCCTGTTAGTAAAGTCAGAAAGGAAGTTCATACATCTCCCCCTCAAAACTTGGGGATATGAAGTCTGGGGATATGAAGTCTGTCTCAACCGTGGGCAGCATGCCAGCCCAGCTCCTAAAGCAATGACTGACACTGGAATCAACCTCTTTCTGGGGGAGGGGATTTTTTTTTAGTGAGAGCAGGAAAGCAAATCTGAAAATGGGGCAAGCTGTATGCACCTTTGGGGAAACTTTCCCTTTCACGTGCTTTAACAATCCTCAGACTGATAGGGGACTATACTAGTACTAGTATATATCTAAAGGGATTAAGTGCTTAATATTCAGGTAACCAGATGCTAGATTAAAACTCCTATCGAGTGTGTTTATTCTTACTTATAATATCTGTTTTCCTCTCCTATTTGCTACAAAATGGAAACATGGACAGTTTAAAGAGTTTAAAAGCTTTAGGAGGTGGTTGGGCCCCGAAATTCATTCTATGACACCGATCATGACATGACTATTGAAGGTCTCTCCTTTATTTGGGGAAGCCATCTAATTATCTGTGCTCCTGGAGGCCCCCTCTGGCACTATGTAGTCCAATTTTGCTCCCTGGTATACTGAGGAGCTGCTGCTGCTGAAACAGATGGGCAAGGCCTGAACAGTATGTGGCATAAATCTCACTACTTCATCTTCAGGAGTGTCACTAGTAGTTTCCCAAGTTGGTGAGGCTCATTTGATAACAACAAGAAAGAGAGAACATTGTGGGGTACTCTACCAACAGAAATTCAGCAGGCACCTTCTGTTTCAACTTTTAAATGCCTGCTGAAAACTTTTCTATTCTGCGAAGCCTATGCAGGCGATGAAGAACACATCTTCCCACAATAGTTAATTGAAGACTGATTTTAACTTCCATATGGTTTTAACTGTATGGTTTTATGTGTTATTGTTGTTAACCGCTTTGTTTTTTTAAAAAATGAAATAGTGATATATAAATATTATTATAAATAAACAAACTACATATGATGATACTATAACATTCTCATTTAAGTCTACACATTAGCCATAGGACTCTAGTTAACTTTATTTTTTATAGTTCACCACTTGGTGCTCAGCAATATGTTTTCCCTTTTAAAAGTGAACCATCACATCTGAAAGGAAACAGGAAATAAGTTTAGGACTTCAAGTGACATTTTGAGCCTTCAAAGAAAAGGGGGGAAAATCACACATACCTAATTTAATCCTTCATTTTCTTTTTTTAAGGAAAGGTCTGACATCTGGACTGACAATCTGCATTCCAAAGTTTCGGCCCATCACAAATTGAAACAGCTGAGTTATAAATCTTTAGGAAGAGGGTGATTGGTCATGGAAAACAGCAAACGTGCACTTAAAAACAAGTGTAGTTTGGAAAGAAGATAAAACTCACAGTACAGCTAGCTTTCCCTGGGACAACTTCTCCAAAGGACTTGCGCAGATAAATCTTGCTCATGAAAATAAATCCTGCACCTGACATCAGTAACGCTACATCTGATCTCACGGTAGCTTGTTTCTTTCTTGTTTTTAATTCGCAACAGGTTTATAATAAGAAAAAATGAAGCTCGGGACCTCTACATCTGGTTGCTGAATGAATGCCACATATATTCCTCCTCATTCCCACTCTCATATAATATATACATTGCTGATTTCTCAAGAGCCCTTTCACATATTATTTTTACAGCAAGGAAAAACTGATATTTGGCATACAGTCTTGATAAAGCTGAGTACTCATCTCCCACGAGCAACCCAGGGCTCCAGACTGCTTGTGCCACAAGCTTGAGAACAGCTCTTATCCCTGACACTGTTTCGCAAGCCCAGCACCCCTTGGTTTCACTGGCAAATTGGGTTAGATGGGGTGAGCTTGTTGCTTCAACATTACCATTACAGAAACTAAAATCTAAATTGTAAGTAAATGTGATTTAATGAGAGGTTCTAAGTCTTGGCATATATCAAGCAAATATCCTCTTCATTAGATGTGAGTTGTAGAATCTAATTTTTTAGGTAGGATTATCTAATTTAACACTTGGATCATAATAACCTAGTATTGGCAACTCCTCATTAAAAGCAATGTTGGTACCTCTTATTCAACCACTTTGGAACCACATGCTATGACTTTTGTCTTTACTTGCATAAAGTGAGACCACCCTCCCTCGTCTCATTCTGCAGACACACCATTACCAAACTCTTGCCCATTTTATGTACAGATAACGAGTGCAACATAAAACATCCCTTATGTGCTACAAACCAATCACAAATGCCATTTAATATAATTACAGCTTAAATGAAAAGTATAATGATCCTTACAACTTCTGCCTATCAGCAGAGGAAATGGTCCTAAACTAGGGGAACTTGCATTCATAGGCCACAATATACTGTTTAGAATGCAATCCTTTGAAGATCAATAGGGGAAAATAAAAAAGGATGATTTTGTGTGGTGGTTTTGTGAAGTTTGTTTTTAGGAACAAAAGGTGATGCACACCAGCTTGATATGCAAAGAAGTGACCTCATCGGGCTGTTAACCCAACTAAAAAGCAAGATCATCCCATGCAAGAAGATGTGCTGCTTAAATGCAGTTGTTTTGGACTTTGAGTGGCATCAGCATTAACAGAATATCAATGCAAACTTCATTACACAGGCAGAACATGGCACATAGATTTCAGTCTTCTTCAAACAGTACAGCCACATTGAAAAGTGGAATTTCAGACTAGTGTCTCACGTTTCCCCCCATTTATGCTCAGACTATGGTAAGGCTTGCTGATGTATTGCTAGAAACAGTGTCTGTATTATGAATTCATACAACAACAAAAGATTCCTTGTAAAAAGGTAGCCGGCAGTGGAAGAGAAGAAAGGGTAGCACTTTCAGACTCAGCAAGAATTGGAGAAACAAGGCCACACATTTTTGCCTTCACACTTTCAAGTTGGGTCACATATTTCTATTCTTTCGGGGGTGGGGGCTGTGAAATGAGCAACATGCTTTAAAAGATACTGAAGTGTCAATCTTAATTTTTAACATTCTAATTATTATTTAAGAAGCTTAACTGTTGTGGGATATGGAAATAGAATTTCTTTTTTCTATAGTTCTAGAATAACTAGGTTGTAGAAGTCCCCTCATAGGCAGACTGCAATGTGTGGTCCAGCTGGTCAATTGTCTATGGAGCACCATTGACCCCCGATGTGCAACAATATTCTAGAAACCATTTAGCAGCATGCCTCCTCAGGTATACAGTGTAAGTGCCTAAGCCATCCTTATATGCTATTAATACTAATTTTTTGTCTGATAAACGGTGAAACTCAGAAGGTTGCACTTCTGACTACTAAGCTGAAAAGAGGTTAGTATCTTCTAATTCTACAGCTCCACACCAACTTACTAAGTGGTAAGGAATTTTCTACCATGCTTTGTCTTAGCTGTCTGGATACATGAAGACATGGGTTTGGAGGCAGTCAATAATGGCTGCCAGGGTAGTTACCTGACACAGATGGAACCAAAAAGATATTCCTTCTTCAATAGTCAAATAATTGAGGGAGGAAGGCAGAGAAACATTTTTATTGCAAAGTGTCATTTTTATTATGTTTTGGAATTAGAAGGGAAAAGACAATGCACAACTAAACAAACTGAGTGTTGAAGAGAAAAGGAGGACTATTAAAGCCCTATCTTCTACAGGAAGCTTCAGAAATATAATCTCCAATTTAATATACAGTGGTACCTCGGGTTAAGTACTTAATTCATTCCAGAGGTCTGTTCTTAACCTGAAACTGTTCTTAACCTGAAGGACCACTTTAGCTAATGGGGCCTCCTCCTGCTGCTGCGCTGCCGCTGCACAATTTCTGTTCTCGTCCTGAAGCAAAGTTCTTAACCCAAGGTAATATTTCTGGGTTAGCGGAGTCTGTAACCTGAAGCGTATGTAACCCGAGGTACCACTGTAGAGCTAATAGGGTAACTCGTCTAAGCTGTTTGACAATTTTATTTAGTGTGCATTTTGAATTTAAAGATGTTTAACTGGCTACTTTTACTTTATCTGCTCTTTGTGCGATATTGCTTATTTGTAATTTTTCATTGTGAATTTTAAATGTTTATGCTGATGTAGTTATTTTAAGCACGTGATACACTTTTTAATGGCATTAATTTGAGATCCCTGTCCTACAGAATTTCTAAAATGTGGTGCAGTTTTTTCTGTCACACATCTGACTGTGGGGTAAAAGATGAGAGCCCTTTCTCAATGAGACTTCCCACATTTACCATTTGGTAAATTGGTGAGCTGAATCCATGGCACGTGACACTGAGAGGGGGAAGATATTTCTCTGAGCTAATCTCATGACTAGTGTATTTTCCCCTTTAGGGAACAGAACCCAACTATTACTGCAGGCCAGGGGTAAAGCATTTACATGCAGAAGGTCCCAATTTATTTCCTGATAGGCCTGGGAGAGACCCCTGTGAAATCCTGATGGTTTTGTGAGTTCAGTTTTGAGACTCTCTGTGGGATGTGCATACAAAATATTGCTTTTACGATGCGAAAGTACACAGAGTATATGCCTTCACATGTATTACTTAAAGCACAATCTACTTTTTTAAATGTCCCAAATTCCCCACCCCAGAAAAAAATCCTCTAAGAGAGAATGCTTTATTGGTGAGGATATATTAAGTATCTACTTCCCGAAACAAAGAGCTGGGAATTAGTGACAAGACACTGCAGCGATGCATGGTGGAGTTCATCTTTACTCCATGGCAACAGAACAACTGACTGACTAACTAATTAGGGGTGGAGCAAGAGCAACCACAGAATCCTACTAAGCCAGCCATGGTCATCTTTACTGCTACACTTCAACCCACTTTTAAAGAAACAAACAAGCTTCTCCACATTTATTACTTGGCAGGTTGATCATCTGCATTCACCCCATGTCTCTATCTCCCATTAAATTAACATGCATCAAGTCATTCCAAAAGAGCCCTGAGATGCACTTTGGGATCCAAGTCTATGAAAAAGTAGTAAACCAGGGGTATCCTTCCAGAAGCCAATTCTCCCTAAATATATTACAGGATATGAAGCTGAGATGCCGGCTGCTTTGTAAGCCTGGAGCACAGCTCTAGATTTTCTCAAATGCTGCTGCTAGGAATGGGCTCCTTCCTAGGCCAAGGAGATTCTTTTCATAGGGGTGCATCCCAGAAACATTCAGTGGATTTTCCATCTCAGCTTTGTACGAGGTGCATATGGCGAGGTTTGGCATCCTTTGGTGGCAGTTCTCCAGGAATTAGGGAGCTGGACTGGACTTACTTGCACCTAGATCATTTCCAACTACATTTGGTCCATGTTCTCAGAGCAGAAACAGTGCAAGGGTCAGTGTGGTGCAGTGGTTAGAGTTTTGTATTAGGACCTGGGAGACCAGGGTTGAAATCTCCACTCATCTATGAAGCTCACTGGGTTACAGCCAGTGGCTGTCTCCCCCCCCCCCAGAAAAATAGGTGCCAGTACTCACCATGAAGTTGTTACAGTAAGTGCCACAACTTTTTAACCAAAAAAAGAGGTGCTGGTACTGAGTGCCCTTCCCTTGAGTACCCCCTGAAAAAAAGCATTGCTTACAGGGTTCTTGAGGACAAAACGCGGAGAGAAAAACCAATGTATTTGAGCAATGTGGAGGAAAGATGGGGTATACATCAAAAATTTTAAAGAAACAGCTCATACAATGGAACCTCGGGTTACAAACACTCGGGTTACAAACACTTCGGGTTACAGACTCTGCTAACGTGGAAGTAGTACTTTGGGTTAAGACCTTTACCTCAGGGTGAGAACAGAAATTGCGCGCCAGTGGCACGGCAGCAGTGGGAAGCCCCATTAGCTAAAGTGGTACCTCAGGTTAAGATCAGTTTCAGGTTAAGAACAGACCTCCGGAATGAATTAAGTTTGTAACCAGAGGTACCACTATACAAGATAAAATAAAAAGAACACAATCATGGTTGCTCAAGCCTTGATTTCAACCACTGGATGGTGAAAGGTATGCATAAATGGCAAAACTTATAAAAGAGGCAGAGTATGCCCAATTGTTCATTCCTGCATCCTACATTTTGACATACAAAGAGTTCTAGACTAGATCAGAAGGAAACAAATAAGAAATTATAGAGCATAATCAATGTCTATAGCTATCAGGAGCTCAAAGAAACTCTTCTCTTGTCACTGACTGTGTTGACTACACTGGCTTCATACTTCTGCACCTCATGTCTCCCAGAATGAGGAAAAGATAACATTCACCTGTCTAGCAAAAAACCATTTGCAAACATTCAGGAAAAGCATTAATCCAACAGGTGGGCCAAGTGATATATCATGAGCCTCCTGTCAGTAAACAGATATGATTAACGACCACACTGCCTCATTTTGCTGAGGTCTGACTGCTAACTTCTCTGGCGCATTGCTGCGGTTCTCACAGAACAGTTCCCAGCACTCGGCAGACTCCTCATAGCAGCTGTTAAATGAAAACTTAAAGAGTGTATTTTCAATAAAACAAGAGGGATTTTACCTTCTGTGTCAGAAATGATAAATAGTTTCCAATGAGTTTCTGCTGGGAACCAGGGCGCTAATGCTAAGCCAATGTGAATGGGATCGTTATGGAACGGCAAGTATGGCCGTGCATTTGGCCCATGTGGGGAGGACCCCAGCGCCCCAGCCAAAAGCTCCAGTGCTCCCAGCAGAGTCACTCAGCAGCCTCACTCTCTTCACCCTTCCCCATCCAGTCAGATTATATGGAAAGCACCAGGGGAGGTAATGCTAAGTATGTCAGGCTGTGTCTGCTCCAGACACAATAATGGAAACAGGAAAGCTATGCATACATACAGATACAGAGGCTGCATTAAGTAATAAGAACCAGAAGAAACAACCCACTCTGCAGCCAGGACAGGAGCACTGTGTGGAAGGATGGGAATTCTGGGCCAGGATGGAATCAGGTTTTGAAGTGTGCAACATGGCTAGAACTTGAAACGGGGATAATAATGCATAGAAGACTGGTGACTCTGACTAAGAAAGAGTACTGATCTTATGTTGTCCATCTTGTGTCATCTACAAAAAATGTTGCTGATTAAACTGCCTTACTCTGCCCTTAGTTCTTACAAAGGGATTCCACTATCTGTTTCCTAGAATATGAGAAAGCTCTTCCTAAAGTAACTGTGGGGACAAAAAACAGCAAATAAATGGCCGATTGGCAAAAACTGGAGTCAAACCCTGACACCAGCTCGTCAGGACACGTCAAGGAGCACAACTAAAGATGGAATTATAGACTTGTGATGAAGTTATACATTTAAAATCCTCTCTCCGGAGAGGGCTGCAAGAATGAATAGGTCTGGTTTGCACAGTGGGGATCTAAAGCAGGAATAGGTAACCTGTGGCCCTCCAGATGTTGGAGGGCTACAACTCCCATCATCCCTGATCATGTTGGCTGGGGCTAATAACAACTAGTGTCCAACAACTTCTTCCTCGTCCTTGAGTTGGTGTTAAGAAACAATTGTCTAAATTGCATTGGCTGTTGATGCTTGCCTGAGTGTGGAGCATAACAAGAAGAATTCCAAGCTATAAATACTTCATTTACCTTTGTATATGGGTATAGTGTGGAGCAAAACTGGAATACAGGACTTGGATATGCATTCCAGTCACTGGGCTGAGCTTCTGGGTCCATGTCGTTCAAAGTGTCTTCCTGTCTTTGTTGCCCTGTCTGTTGCCCAACACATGCCCTTCTTTGCCTTTCACGAGCCATTGCCAAAATATTGTTACAGAAATAGAAAATCTAATTTGGATTATCTATGATGCAGCCTTTGAGTCGTGATTTTACTAATTTAGCCCAAGGAGAGCTTAGGCACATTTAGGACACCCTGAGAAGGAGAGTTGGACACATTTAGGAGCGCCAAGGACACTGAAAATGTTGAAACAGATGCACCATCTTCTTCCCACTGAGCTGGCGGCAAGATTAAAGAGCTCACATCCCTGATTTTGGCAAGCGCAAAAGCAATTCCCTTAAATGCAGGATGCTCTTATAAGCACTTTTGTATATTGTATCTAATCAACATGCTCTCTGAACAACCTGGAGATATGATTAGACTCTGCACAATTCAAGCAGCTGATGTGATGACAAGAAGAAAGCTGCCAGTTCTCATTTCCCAAATAGGACATGGTATGATTGCTTTTCCCTCCAGTTTACATAGACCTAATTTAATAGTTAGCCTGAAAGATCCTTTTAACTGATTTTTTAAAATCATCCATCTTTATCATCCACAGCACAAATCATCACAAGAAGGCTATCAAAAAGGCCCAGTAGTCAGCTCGGCATAATTTGAGATGAATACTGCTTCATGCAATCCATGGCAAGTCTCTCTAAATCCTTCTGCAGAATCAAGTACAAAGAATACATTTAGCAATTTTACAGTGCGAGAGACGAAGGTCAAGCACTCTGTTTGAGTGCCCAAAGCGTAATTCTTGCTCAATAAAGAACGTAAAATACTGTATTCTTAAGAATCTGCCACATTCATATTGGGGGTGAAAAGAGGCCAGTGGTATTAATTCATTAAGACAGATTAATGCGGCCTCAGCTCACCCGCCCCCAATTGCATAAATGCAATTATGACTTTCCTTGATTGGCTGCCAATGTGATATAAGTCTAAGAGAAATGAACCTTTTCTACTGAGACAGAACAATAAATGGGTTTCCTTGAATACAGTGGTTGAGGAATCCAAGTTCCTGACCTCAAATGTTTTACTAGTAGTGCTCTATGCAGTAGGGAACTATCAGAATGACATTTGCTGAAACGCGGGTGATTTACGATATAATTGGTTCTGCACATGTGCCAAGAGTAAAACTCCTAAACCCAACAAAAATCAAGATTAATTACTGATTAACATATGAAAAGGGAATAGTGCGATACAGGTGGTGCAACAAGCTTACTCCCCCTCTACAAACTTGTGATTAAGGAAGTTATTTCTGAGGTCATATTAAGCCCAATGCATCTTCCCCTGCACTCTCTCTGGGAAAAGGAAGAAGGACTGTTACCCAGCTTTTTCATTACATGCTCTGGACTTCCATAAACAAATGCTAGGCGGCTTTTCAGAGGCAGAGGCAGCAATGGGTGAATGAGCAGTCAGAATGGGGAAGGTGCTATTAGTGCCTAGTCTTTACAGTACAGACTGCCTATGTTGCGTGGGCAAATTACTTACAGATTATTCATCCCAGAAGCATAAACTGTGAAAAACGGAAGAAAAGCAGCTTCTACTTACTTACTGCTCCAGAACAACCAGTTTTCACTTTTCCTGCCATAAAAGGGGGTTAGTTAGCTGCAACTGCATCATGTAGTCTGCAATATAAATGTCTAAAACAGAATTCAATTGCCAAAGAGCACCAAACTGATCCTGAGTATGTGGCGGAACCAGGTAATGCTAAAATGCCATTTACTAACCCACCTTGGGGTTTAAAAGTAAGTTTGAGAAACATCAGAAGCCTAAAATGCCAGAGTTCTTGAACAATATGAAAAACGCTAACATCTTGCACAAATATTTTAAAGTCCTTCTATATCCCTTTTGTCATATTTTAGTTGTAATGAAACACCTAGCACTGCAAATGGAGTGCTCTACGAGTAAAAAAAAACAGTATTATAAGAGTCAATGACATTGTGAAAAGCCATCAGATTCTTATCACCCCCACTGGTTCCAAATTTGTCAACTGAGAAATTATGTAACCATGGAAATTTTTAGAAAAGGAACCTTGTATTCAGGATTTGAATACTAAGTTCTAACAACAGACAAAACTAAGGGATTACCATCAAAAATATACCGTCTTCTAATGAAATAAGTGTTACAGAAAAAGGAATTTTTTTAGAAAGAGATGGGTAAAATGACTGACACTTCTATGCAGATGGACATCTGTTTTTACTGGCACAGCAAGCAATGCCATCTGTGTCAGCTTTAGCTTTTTTATCAACTGTAATATAGTTGGTATTTAACCCTAAATAAATTAAATAAAACTGATAAGAACAAAACATACGGAGGTTGAAAATGTGGACAAATAGCAGCTGATGATCTCCATATGTGATGGCACTGTCCCAAAATTCAAGAACGCAAGGACTCAAACAGAGAAGATAATCCAAAGGACAGTTGGTTATGATTTAAAACTGAGACCAAAGATACGACTTATTGTATACTGCTTAGAGAGCTCTTCAATTGAGCGGTTTATAAATCTTCTAAATAAAATAAAATCATATATGTGAAGCGGGTCCTAACAGATGGTGACTGACCATGAGTCAACAGCTCAATGAAGATCTTGTTGTGAAAAAGGCAAAATAGGGTGGTTTTTCCATAACAGTTAGACAGGTAATGTTTTGTTTTGCCCTTAAATGGTCAGCCCTTCCATCTAGGACAATTCTCCTTCCCACTACACAAGAATATGAAAAAATGTCCTTGCAATCTCCTAAGATTCCCTGCTATTATTCTAGCTCAATCATCTCTTCCTCTCTAAATATCACATCAATATATCACTAGCAGTCAAGCAAAATAGTAAAAAGCCTAAGTTATTGCAAGGGTGCAGTGGAATGGATTTGGTAATCATCAAGAGAGTGATTTGTATTAAAACAGCAATATAGACCTCTAGAGGAAGCAGCAACTGCCTTAAAAAAAATATTAAATGACACAATGTTGATTCTGTGTTGGGGTAAGAACAAAGAGGGTAATGTTGCCATTTCCAAAACTGTTCTTTAGCTGCTTTCTGGTAAAAAGAAATCATTTTGACTGGGTGCGTAGCTTCCTCAACCCTGAAGGGCTGGAGCAAGGGACAAAGTATTAGTACACAAGAAGAAACACAAAGAAAGATATTAAGATTTCAGAGCTTTGTCAGCGGATCCACAGCCATCACAAAATAGCCAAAATGCAAGTATTTTATACTACTTCCAGAGCACACACTACAAACCTGTTCCTCTAGAGAAGGGAGTGCACCCCCTCCCAGAACAGGTTGTCCTCCTAATTTCCAGACACAAGACTTGCCTGTCCATCCCAGCTCCATCTTATCAGGATTCAGCCTAAGTTTACTGATCCTCATTCAGCCCATCACTTCCTCTAGACACTGGTCCAGCACTGCACAGCTGCTACTACTGATTCAAACAGAATGGAGAGATGGAATGGGTATCATCTGTATAAGGGTAGCGCAGAGACCCAAATCTTTGGATGACAGCAGGCCAGGAGAGCAGCACAAACATGCAGAGGGGGACCCAAACAGTATAGTTACAGAGTGTCAATTTCTCCCAAATAGTATCTGAACTATTTCATAAATGATAGACATTAATTGGAAGCAGCTGCAAGATGATTCATTCTTCCATAGATAATTACATATACTTATGTGAATCATTCATTTGGGTAATTTCAAAGATTCTTTTTTTAAAAAAAACCCTTTGGGATGAAGCAAGTTAAGCCAGGCAACAGGTCTTTTACAAGGAAGCTGTGTGAAATGGCAATTGCACTAGCTGTCAACATATATCCACTTTAAGACAGAGAAACCCTGACAATGGCAAGAGGACTAATGTGGCATGCCTGTCAGGTGTTTTTTAGTTGCATTCAAACTGGTCTGTACCCCACAGTTAAGCCTATCTTTCAAATCTTACCTCCAAAAACAAATAAATAAACAAGGGAGCATTTAAAATGTAATATCCAACCACTATTTTGATTTTAAATATTTTTTCCTGTTCTAATTTTATTAAGAGCAATTTAAAAAGGGAAAAAATTCCCCTCTGATTATTGCCTATCAGGTACATTTGGAAATGCACAAAATTTAAGCATCAGACCAAGATGTGAAAGGCTTGAAGCTAGTTCAAGGACCACATTCCAGAGAGATGCACCAACCACTTCTGGAACGAGGCTTGTAATCTCAGCAACGGTCCTCCGATACACATGGCAAGCCCCTTTTGAAGGTTGGTAGACTTTCAAAAACAAATTGGGATTGGCAGTTAAATGTAAAAACAAACAAACCCCAAACCCTAAGGATCCTGACCAATTGGTACAGAGGATCAATCTGTAGAAATAACAGTGTGTTGGGTTAAGATGACAAACCATGGAGTCTTCAAATACTGGTTTTAGAATATGAAGAGGAAAAAAACATTCATTTTTTCAAAGCTACAATAGAAATGGTTACACTGGTATAGATGTCTGGTTCACTGTCAGTATTATTTTATTAACATCTGGTGGCAGTTATATATTTTGGAAATTCAATTCAATATATTTAACTTTGCAATTCCTTATTTCAAACATTAGTTTGTTGTATTTTAAGGGCATCTCTATTCTTAAAGTACCTCTGACCCCAATGGCTATTATCAAATGCAGTATGAACTCTCAAGCACATACCGCTAATATTTCAGTGTTTCACAAAATGTTCATCATTACCCCCATCCTACCCACAAGGGGGGGGGTTATCAATGCTGCTAGCAGTTCCATAAATTTTACATCTCTACTCTAGTAAACAGGACTCAAATACATAAAATGTGGGAAGGGCAGTGGACAAGGTCATTGACTCATTTTTCATCCTCTAATAAATGAGGCCTATCCACATGGGGATGGGTGGAAAAACAGGACAGGCATTTGTTTGAAGACCTGGAATATTCTCTCTACTTTCCAACATTGTTTACAAGAAACTTTCAGAGCTTCTGCAGAACTCAATTCCAGCAGAACATAGGAATCTAACTCTGCACTCACACCAGGCGCTGGAAAATTTAAGTTTTTGACGTTACATGTAAAACAGTTTTCTTCATCCTACCTTCTCTCCTAACTCCACCCAAATTATTTCCCTTTTTTGCCCTAGTACCACCAGTTGTTTATGTAACTGGAGAAGAGACAGACCTTCTTCTTCCCAAGTGATTTAAAGTGCTCCAGTGTTAAAAGTAAAACAGAGAACACAAAGATGTTAAAATATTAATCATCTTGTGCAGCATCCACTGGGAGTAAGTGAAAAATGCAGAGCTTTGCAATTTGTTGGCCTCACTTCCTCACTAGGCACAAAGAAACTCCCTTTCCTGCACATATGGAGAATACTAGGGAAGGAATTTACCTTGGGGGCCATTTTCATCCATAGTTCAGTCTTCCATGTGAAAAGATCATAGCGCCCATCCCTGAGAGCTGGTACCTATTTCAGAATGCCTTAACCATGATTCAGAACATACACCTTTTAGGAGGTACTAGTACAGCACAAAAAAATGTATATTGAAAAGCTGAGAGGACATCAAATACCAGTGGTATTTGACCCCGGTTAAGTTAGCAATAGGACGCGGGTGGCGCTGTGGGTTAAAGCCTCAGCGCCTAGGGCTTGCCGATCGAAAGGTCGGCGGTTCGAATCCCCGCGGCGGGGTGCGCTCCCGCTGCTCGGTCCCAGCGCCTGCCAACCTAGCAGTTCGAAAGCACCCCCGGGGGCAAGTAGATAAATAGGTACCGCTTACCAGCGGGAAGGTAAACGGCGTTCCGTGTGCGGCTCTGGCTCGCCAGATGCAGCTTTGTCACGCTGGCCATGTGACCCGGAAGTGTCTCCGGACAGCGCTGGCCCCCGGCCTATAGATGTGAGATGGGCGCACAAACCCCAGAGTCTGTCAAGACTGGCCCGTTCGGGCAGGGGTACCTTTACCTTTACCTTTTTAAGTTAGCAATAATGTACAGAACAAGTCCAAATACTTGTTGGAAATGTAAAGAAAAAGAAGGTACCTTTTATCATATGTGGTGGATGTGTAAAGTAACTAAAAGTTTCTGGGAGATGATATATAATGAAATGAAAAAAATGTTTAAAATATATTTTGTTAAAAAACCAGAAGCTTTTTTATTAGGAATTTTAGGTACCAAGATACCGAAGGACCAGAAAAGACTGTTTATGTATGCGACAACAGCCGCATGGATGCTATTAGCCCAGGGATGGAAGGAAGAGACAACCCCTACCAGAGAAGAATGGCAAACCAAGTTGATGGACTATGCCGAAGTGGAGAAATTAACTGGGAAGCTTAGAAACCAAGAAGATAAGAACTTTAACAAAGAATGGAGAAAAGTTTATAATTTATTTACAAGACCATTGTAAACAGGTTAAAACATTGGCAGGATTTTAGCCACACTTGTGAAGTAACGGAAAGTATGAACAATTTGAAAGGATAAAAATTTGGACAAGTACTGATATGCAGTTGTAAATATTATTAGGACCCATGGAAGGGATGAGGGGAAGTCAGGAGATTCAGAGTAATCTTGATATTTGGATCTTTTTTTGTTGTGTGTGTGTGTGTGTGTGTAAGAAAAGCTGAGAGGGTGGTAGATTGCTTGTGCATTCCTGATCTGGGAACATGAAGCGCAAGATAGCTACAGGCTCACACGCGCTCTGGTTGTCTACACGTGGAGGCAACTGCTTCATAGTGAATGTGTACTAGTTCCATGAAGATTAGATTACAATTGTCCAAAGTGACGTTCCCAAGAACAAAATGCAACTCTCAGTCAACCCCTACCTCTTAAATTCTAGGCAATCCCCAGCATAAAATTTAAAACCCAGTGCAATGTCCTACAATTAGACATATACAAAAGAGAAGTTAGAAAATAATAGATCCAAAACAAATGAGTAATGCAGACACCCAACCAGACACACTGGCATAAAGAACTATCTGAAGGACACATGAGGGGAAACCAATCTTAAAAGGTCACAAAACCATATTCTGCTTTGCAAATTGAACTCACCTCTTGAATTGCACCAAGAAGCAGATCAACAATGAACGCAGACCACAAAGATCTGCTGCGATGGGATCCCTGCAGCCAAACTGATCAAAGTGCAAATATATAATATATACATTCCACCACCATCTGCAGCTAGACAAGAACAATCAACTATTTTCTTCAGAAATACCAGTGATCAGAACTGATCTACTAGGAAGAAAGTAAGTTGGTAACAATGTACCATGAACAATAGGATTTCAAATATTCAAGTTAAAGGATATATTCTCCTCCTCACTCATCCCTAATGAACTGTATAGTTGAATGCAGGGTTTTTTTTGAGGAAATGGAAGGATTGGAAGGGAGGATTTTGCATGCTGAAAATGACAGAATAATAGATTGAACAAACCAACAGCTCTGGCCAGTATGGCATCCTCTATTCCAAAAAGTGCTTATAAAACAGAAGATAAGTATTGTATGTGGTGTTTAAAAGCAAGAAAAATAAGAAAGGCTCTGGAAAGAAAATATTTGCCACTCTCCTCCTCAAAGCATTTTATTTCAAATAACCTCTGCTAATTGAGGGAAAAGATGAAGGATTGTGTGGGGAGGAAGGGTGGTGACTGACAAATTAAGATTGCATGAAACGGCTGTTCACTCTCAAAACAACCATTTCTGCTTCCAATGAGAATATTTAAATACCTCTTGAATTTATAAAGCATTGCAGATTCCTGAAGAACTGGAGGGAGACCATCTTTTGCCTTCAAGTTTTAATTTAGGATAAGGCAAAGATGAAGAGTCTTTCAGACATTGTCTGGATGCCAAGTCCCATCAGGCCCAGCTGGCATGGCTGACTGTCAGGGATGATGGGAGCTGTAGTCCAAAAATATCTTGATGGCCACAGGCTTCCTACCCGTGTAGGAATGGTTTAAATTATATTTAAGGGGTCCCTATCTTTAATGAGATCCAGCATTTAGAAAGGCAAATCATCATAAGGTATAGTCCCTTTCCATAACTCGTTAAATCCTTGGATAAATAGGAAAAACTTTTCTATTCCAGCTCAGTGTCAGGGCTCTTTCTCACTGAGCATACCTCTGCAAAGCAAATAGCCCAAAGGTCACTGCTTGGGTTTTCCAGTTTTCCTTTGAGCTCATCCACACTGTTACAAGGCAGAGAGAGCATCTCTTCTGGAATGAATGTGTGTCTTCTGTTGGGTGTAAGTAGCTTATACCCTTCAAGCCCCGGCACCACTGTGAATAGAAAAAAAGAACACATGCTGCAAGATAAACAGCTACTCAAGCTTTATCAGTATGGATTCTCAGAGGGCTAGAAATAGAGCACGATCTCAGTGGTTATGGGAATTGCTACCTCATTATTGAGGTGTGAACAGCTAGAATTTAAGAGTGTTTATTACCATTCACTCTTCACGTAAAACCAAGCATGTTTGTACTGGCACAGATCTGCTAATTAGATGCACACTGAATGCCCCCAACACAGATTCTGCCCATGCAAAGTACATTAAACCCAGCATTTGACCTTAAGGTGGGTTCAGTCCCCTTGGCAGCATGCTAAGTGGCTAAGCTGCAGAATAAATATCTGTGCGAGGCTAATCCTCTTCCACAAAGAAATATCAGTGGGTCATTTTGGATATTATTTCTTTCCAGGATCATAGTGGGAATTCAAAACCAGGATTTCCTTGGTTTACTTAGGATCTCCTCCCCAAAGTAAGTGAAGCAGAGAGGGTGATGGAAGAGGGAGCACTGAAGACCAGGGCCCACCCTCATCTCACATGAACACCCCCCCCCCCACGAGCTGTTTCCACTTAAAGAGGAGGAGACCAATGATATGGGTTCTGAATTAAATTAAGGGAATACATTGGCAGGGAGCAGTGTAAGTTTCTAACAACTGAGCACAAAAGCTCATTAAGGAATAAGCCATCATGAGCTGTGAAAGCAAAAGGGCGAAATGCCTATCCTCTCAACTGGCCTTCCCTTTCTTCTCCCCATTTGGGAGATGCCAAAGTCTGGCTGTACAAGCGGTTAAAATCATTGTAACCTTTAAGACTTAAGTGGTGAAGAATGAGCAAGATAAGCAACTGGAACCAGATGGAAGCTGTATGTAAATGACACCATCACTAGTGGCATACAGCTCTAATGCACTATTTATAAACTCTCTGCACACAGGTTGAAGGAAAAGTAGGACAGGTGACAATCAGTCCTTCTTAGAATATAATACATAACACTTTGCACTTTGCACTTATGAAACCCACTTCCCCTCCTACCACTGCAGATACACAATAGGAACACAACAGGAATCTGTGCTAGTTCAGCTTTGTCTACAATGACTGACAGCAGCTCTCCAGTATTTCACACAGGGTTTTACCAGCAGCCTTCTGCACCTCCAATCTCCACAAACCTTAAACCAATCCTGTAAGGAACGTAATTTTCATTTTCCTCATATTACAGATTAGGGAGCTGAGGGTGAGAGATGGTGGCTCATCCAAGGCCACCTAGCAAACCTGTGGTTGAGGTGACATTTGACCTGAGGCCTTACCAGCTCACTCTATTCACTATGGTACATTAGCTGTCATATAAAACCTTAATTTTGACACATCAATGAACTTACTAGAAATGCATATACAGAAGCACCTTGGTTGTCAAACTTAACCCGTTCCGGAAGTCTGTTCCAAAACCAAAGCGTTCCAAAAACAAGGTGCGCTTTAACATACAAAGTAATGCAAAATGGATTAATCCGTTCCAGACTTTTAAAAACAACCCCCCCAAAACAGCAATTTAACATGAATTTTACTATCTAACGAGACCACTGATCCATGAAATGAAAGCAATAAACAATGTACTGCAATTACACAATCAATCAATCAATCAATCAATCAGTAGCTGAACTGGGTTCCATGCAGTCACAAAAACAAAACAAAAATGCAAAATAAATAGCAAAAACAGACAGTCCTCAGTGCAGTGGCGTAGTGTGGGGGGTACCAGGGGGGCCGGCCGCACCGGGCGCAACATCTGGGGGGGGCGCGCTCGCTGCCTCCGGAGTCGCCAAAGAGCCTCGGGCGCAGGCTGTAGCGGAGCCGCATGTCTCGCGGAACCGACGAGCTGTGCGCGCGTCCAGGCTGAAGGCGCCCGGCAGGCAGCGGCTCTCAGCGCTCGCCGCGGAGGACGCGCCAGGCAGCCCCTCCTCACAGCCCCGCCTCCGCCGGTGCTGCTGCAGCTGCTGGGCCGTTGCATTTTCCTCACCTCTCTGCCCCCCCCTCCTCCGGGCAAGCGGCGTCGTTTGGGCGGCAGCGCCAGCGGCAACTCACAGGTTAGGGGTTGGGGGGGGCGCAAATTACTTGCCTTGCCCCGGGTTAGGGGCGCAAATTACTTGCGTTGCCCCGGGTGCTGACAACTCACGCTACGCCGCTGCCTCAGTGTAACACTCAAATTGGAAGTGTGGCCCTCAAATCAGAAGCGCAACACTCAAAATGGAGCACGTTCGGCTTCCGAAAAAATTTCGCAAACCAGATCACTTACTGCCAGGTTCTGGTTCCAAGTTTTTTGAGTACCAAAGAGTTTGAGAACCAAGGTACCACTGTAATTGATTAGCTTAATGGAGCAAATTGCTGCAGTATCACAGGAAAGGTTAAAGATTTTTTTAAAAAATTAACTTTAAAACAAAATATCCCATTTTACATAAATAATATATTCCCTGGAGGACTAGTTTTTAACATCATTGCCTGAAGAAGAGTTTGGATTTGATATCCCGCCTTTCACTCCCCTTCAGGGGTCTCAAAGCGGCTAACAATCTCCTTTCCCTTCCTCCCCCACAACAAACACTCTGTGAGGTGAGTGGGGCTGAGAGACTTCAGAGAAGTGTGACTGGCCCAAGGTCACCCAGCAGCTGCATGTGGAGGAGCGGAGACGCGAACCCGGTTCCCCAGATTACGAGACTACCGCTCTTAACCACTACACCACACTGGCTCTCTGAATAGAGATAAAAGATTATGCACAACATATTCAGCTCCTATTTTTTTTTTACACTGGATTAAAAAGCAATCTGAACTCTCCATTTGTAACTCTACAATTAAATGGTTGGTAGTGTCAACTGAAGCTTTTGGTACAAGCAAAAGACTTTCTACAAACCATCAGAGAAGAACGTGAGGATTAAGACTGTTGCAAGGAACCTTTTTTTTTAAAGTAACTAACTTTCCTTTCCCCCTGTAATTATTATTAACAGGAACCTTTCAAAAGCTTTTCTATTTCCAAAAACAAATCTCTTGCTAATGTCAATAATTGTAGTTGCTATATGAAGTGTTTTACAAGATACAGCTGACGAATAATTATTTTTCCCTTATTGAATATGTTTTTAGTAGGAAGAAGCCATACAGTAATGATGAATAAAACCAGCTTGTTTTTAAACTTCAGCTTTAAAATTTACTTGGGCCCAATTAAAACATTATTAGAGTTCTTTAAAAAGTACCATAGGATATTTTTACGTCCCCCAAACTCTAGAATAAAACTCCAACTTTTTTTCATAGGGAAGTTGCTCCACCCCCTTGGTCATTTTAGTTGCCCTTTTCTGAACCCTTTCCAACTCTGGAACATCCTTCTTGAGATGCGGCAACCAGAACTGTACTCCAAATGTATTCCAAATGTGGTCACGACACAGATTTGTATAACAGCATTATGATATCAGCAGTTTTATTTTCAAGTCACTTCCTAATGATCCCTAGCATGGAATCCGCCTTCTTCATGACCACTGTACACTGGGTCGACATCTTCATTGAGCTGTCTAATGAAGCTACCCAAGGCCTCTTTCCTGCTAGCTCAGACCCCATAAACATAAATATGAAAATAAGATGCTTTGCCTCAATATGCATCACTTTGCACTTGTTTACACTGAACTGCATTTGCCATTTTACAAACTCAAACAATTTAATATCATCACCAAACTTGGCTACCTCACTGCCCACTCCTAGCTCTAGATCATTTATCAACAAGTTAAAAAGCACAGGTCCTAATACCAATCCTTTGAGGACTCAATTTTCTAGGCTTCTCCACTTGGAGAACTGTCCATTTATTCTTATTCTTTGCTTTCTGCAACTTAACCAATTCCTGAGCCACAAGAGGACCTCTCCTTTTATTCCTTAATGGCTAAAGCTTATTGAGAAGTCTTTGGTGAGCTGCTTCGATGACAGCTTTTTGAAAGTTCAAATACACTGTATCAAGGAAGGCAGTAGTTCATGGAGAATTAAAAATCCAAAGAGCTAGATTAATGTTAAAATAGGCAAAAAAAAATCACAAAATAAATAACCACATCTATATACCAAACCCATATAAAATTAGTCATTTCCTAGACATGTAAGGAAACGAAATGTTTGAGGTAGTCAGAATTATCAGCTTTATAAACTCCTTGAGATGCAAAATTTATGCCAGCAACCAATGACTCTTCTCCACCACCAGAATATGTATTGTCCAAGGTATTTCCTATTACAAAATAGAACAGTACTCTTTTAGGGTGTCCCACTTGAGGTTATGCTCCTTAGATATTACACACAAATATCTTTATCACCCTGAGTTACTGTAAATGACAGGATGTGACTAAGTGACTCATTACTTTGTGGTTGCTAGATTCTGAGTGCCCAGATTGTTCCTGTAACACCTCATGGCAAAAGTCAGACCTAGGCTGTAGGGTCCATTGCCTGTCTCTGGTGTGATTGTTCATGCTTGGGTTGGGTTACACATCCTCTTGGAAAAGCACTAAGTAAACTAGGAACAGGCAAAAGCCTCTTCAATGGGATCACTAGGATGCAACTGACTCTCAGTACGTCAAACTCTTAGCCTTTGGCATGCAATGTCCAGTACTGGGGCAAAAAGCAGGTTACCCATCATTACAAAATACTGGGGGGAGGGGGGAAAGCATTTGAAGGGTCAATTCTGGTGATACAATGCTGATGGATTTGCTTTCTTCAACTGGAACAAGGTGAACAGGAATTCAGAATTTACATTTTTTTGTGGATTTAAATTTATAAGGTGCTCTGAAATAAGGTAGAGGCAAAAAATTCAGCTGGCAACGTATCTTCCTTTTCAAAATTAATCATTTGCTTCCCATTCAGTTTTGTTTTTCTCTGCACATGATAAAGGGATGCAATGGTAGCAGTGATATAATGCAGGAGAAATGGATGTGGGACATTTTTATTCAGTGGATTTATGTTTGGAATCAATTTAGAGTTAGCACACCTATTCCAGCTTCAACAGATTGACAGATAAGCTACGTTAAAAATAAAAACCAGAAGACACTTGCATATATTTCATATTTCCCACTTAAATTATTTTACACTTAAATATCAGCCTTTCATGAGACTAGAGCTTAGATATGACAGACCTGCTATTAAAGTAAAATCAAATGAGAAGTAAGTTTTAATGCTCATTTTTCTCTTTGTGTGTACAGTACTTAAAACTTCTTATTTCTTTTGCTTGAATGCATATCTTCAAGATGGATGAAGGAATGCTTGATATTCCTCTCTTCCCACCAAGAATGATGCGGCTTACTTCAGAATTGTGTAATCATGGCAATGAAATTTCTTATAACTAAGGGCATAGCAAGATGTCACAGGGGCACAACTGATGGCTTAGAATGCAGGTCATGTCACAAAGCTGTAAAAAAAGGATGCGTGGGCAACAGAACCATACTTCAGCCATTCCCAAAGGAGAAAAACATTAAATATACCACAGGAATTAGAATATTCACAGAATCAAGAATGTACTTAAAGCTCACTCTTTAGAAAGATATTGTTTGCAACACTCTGCAAATCACTTTTGGTGACAATCTTGTTCTTCAAAGAAACAAAAATCAAAAAGCACCTGCTTCCTATGCTGTCATCGCCCACAACATTAATTTACTATTAATTAATTTCATTTATATTTCACCCTTCTTGGAGCAGTAAACACTGTCATTTGTACCATCACTGATCAGTAGTTTAGGGGGACAGTGTGTGACCAGAACAAGGCACATAGTGAGTTTTGCGGGGGTTTGAACCCGGCTCTCCCAACTCCGGTGGTGATATGGAAATATGATGGGTAGTTCGATTCACTGCGGTTTGCATTACAGTCATTTACCATGCTCTTGGGGAGCAACGAGATCTACGGGAGCTAGTTTCATAGGCTTGGCAGTGCTGCTTTCCTGCAGACCATTACGAATTCATCTGGCTCCAAACACACACAGTTGCTTGTACACTTGTCAGAGATTACATATTATGAAAATGGCCTCAATACAGACCAAAAATACACAGATGAGGGAACTGTGTCTTCTGTCCAAGACAGATCACTGAACGATAATTTGTGCAGATACTGAGTTGATATTAATCAAGGGCGGAACACTTCTGGAAAAATATGTGCTCCACATCGCACACGAGGCTAATCAGAGACCCCATGTACAAAGGTCTGATTATATTGCCTAGGAATGGGAGTTCTCAGAACTAGTCATGGAAGAGACCCAAACTGAAGTTCAGCAACTCCAACTCTGACTAAACAAACATACACATGAGCAGCAGAAGGTATTCACGTGATATGCATTGAAGTTTTGGTGAGATTTGGAATCAGTGTGGGCAGATCATAATCATTTTACCTTGATTTATTTGTTTGTACTTTTGTCAGTTTAAATCTGTTCCACCAATGGAACACTCCCCCCGGCTCCTTTTACAAATGCTGTTTTATGGTGCTCTTTTAAAGTTATGTCAAGACAGATTATTTTTTTTAAGTCTCCACATCTCTTCCCTCCTAAGGCCTTCAGTTTAGTAATCTCAGAACAGCTGGGGTTTTAATCTGTTTTCTCCGAGGACTGAGATTAGAGAAATGCTTTTTTTTTAAAAAAAGTTTCCCATTTCAAATCTGGCAGGCAAGTAAAGTTGTTGTAGACTAGGACAACATTTGTGAATTTTAATTTTCAAGGCTGATCTCACTCCATCATTCCCGCAGTACGTAACAAATTAATAAACCCAGGGACATGTGAGCAGGCAAGTCTGATAACTTTTGTGCAATGCTTGCCAGGGCTGAATATGCACCTCAGAAACCCTGGAAAAAACAGGATCAGATTGGGAGCAGAAAGGGTGAAAAACAGGGCATGAGGACCCAATATGTGCACTTGACCCTTAGACTACTAGTATTAATGTTTGATGTTCGACAGTGGAATTTGCTGCCAAGGAGTGTGGTGGAGTCTCCTTCTTTGGAGGTCTTTAAGCAGAGCCTTGACAACCATATGTCAGGAGTGCTCTGATGGTGTTTCCTGCTTGGCAGGGGGTTGGACTCGATGGCTCTTGTGGTCTCTTCCAACTCTATGATTCTATGTTTTTAATATTCTGTTGGGAGCCACCCAGAGTGGCTGGGGAAACCCAGCCAGATGGGTGAGGTATAAATTTGTTGTTGTTGTTGCTGCTGCTGTTGTTGGCAGTGACACCTTCTCAATGAAGAAAGTGCTCAGCAAATGGGGAAGTATCAGAGCTGCTGCCTTCCAGTCACTTAATGTTCACACAACCCTCTCTAGAAGCAGACCAGATGGATCAAATCTTTGCAGAGATCACACAGCTGGAAACATTCCAAAGTTCTACCATACTGTAAGAAAAAAGAAAAGCTCAAAAATCTATAGATTTGCTCCCATGGGGTCATCTCAACAACTGAGTGAGTGCTACAGTATGGTTTAACTTCAAATCTGTCTCTCATACTAGCCCAGGAAAAAGAAAAGGGTGTGCATCACCAGACTTCTACAAGCTACATTATAATGCAGGATCCAATTGATCCCACTGAAACTTTAGGATGTAAAATACAGCTGGGTGTTTGTATATAACTACTTGCCTGGGACGCCACAAGGAAAAACAAGGCATTCCGATCAGGTGAGTGAGCAGACTGGTGGCGAAGGAAGTAAAGTGTCTACCTCTGTAGCAAGAATGAAAATACAGTCGTTCGGTGATCAGTCTTATCCCTCACTCACGAACCTGGTGCTCCTAGGCACTGAGGAAGGAGCTTCCTGAATATCCCCTGCTGGAGGAAAGCAAATCACTTCCTCTGCAGCTGGCAGCAAAACCAAGTGAGCTTCCATGCTGGACTGGTAGAGGATAAAGCTGAGCCTCTTCCCCCACGGTCAGCATGGAAACCATGTAGGCTGGCAGACAAGGGGCAGAGACAACTGCCCCTGCTTCATTTGTTAGGAGACTTTATAATCATAATAAAACCTAGCCTGCAAATGTTGTGATCCATGCAAAGCAAGCAGCGCTAAGGTGAAAGAGGCCAAAACTTTTAAAATGCCAACACCCTATCCTGAAGGAGAGTGCATGTGCTCCTTTCTGTGGCCTCCTGCCAGACCTGCCTCCTGGACTAGGTGAAACAGGAGGTATTAGACTGCACTGGCAAATCACGCTGGGGGGAAGGTGCCCGTGAAGGTCCTGGCTCAGGGTCCACACATTTCTGACTGCTAGCCTTAAGTTCAGTATTGTTCAGTTCCTCAGCCCGTGGGTGGTGCAAAAGCCAAAGAGTCGATCAGTTCATCCTCCCAGATCTGAGCTCGAGGCTGAGGCCATGGCAGCTAAGAGGCTACTTTTCTTTCATATTTTTTTTTAAGTCAGGCTAGCAACTTTTCAGGGCTTATAATGGCAAGGCTGATCTAATTGTCAGCCCTAGATGTGATCATTTAAACTAAAAAAGAATATGTAAGCATACTCCCAGACCAAAGGACAAACTATGGGTAAAAAATAATGCTAAACTGGAAAAGGTGCGTTGCACAGCTCCAAGAAAAAACGAAAAACTACCAATCATGCGCTCCTCAAGGTCAAGAACCGATCATGCACTAGGCATTTTTCTGTCCTGTGCTGCCACCTACTGGCTCAGACAGGAATAATCAAACAGCTAACCATACCTAACCTGCTTAGGTCTCTCTCTGCTCTCATGGAAGGCTCCCTTGAAAAGCACAAGTATGAACTGACACACAAACACCCTCCACCAGAGCTACATGTTGGTGACACACTTTTTAGACATGCATCATTTCGCGGCACAGTAACTCAAAGTTTTACTAGCAAATCGGAGGTTAAACTAAGCCCTTTCCAGCCCTGGGAGAACATGAGGAGTGTTCGTGCGACACACCTACACACTGCAGCCGACACACTAATGTATCCCGACACACAGTTTGAAAGGCCCTGCCTTACACCTACCTACAAACAGAAACTGTAGCCTCTTGAGCGAAGGGACTACTGTTCCTGGGACACTGCTGTAAATAATCTGTCCTCCTTTTACAGCTCATTTTCTAGATCTAAGAGGCAGACCCCCCAACAAAGGCACAGGGACCAAAATAAAAGTACCCTGAGGCCCAATTCTATGTCCAAGGGGCATCCACACCAATGTACTCTGGTTAATTTTGCAACTGATGGGAGAGAAGGGGAGGCATAGAAAATATTTTATGACACAGTGGCATCCAGGGCCATACCACACCATACAGGAGATAATGATCCAGGCGGACATGGGCAGATTGAGTAACAGTTTTGAAACAATTCTTCACTTTTTAAAACTTCTCTGAAATCTGTACTTTGATGACATAAAAATTCGGCACTCTCTCTTTCCCATTGCTCGGCCTGAACCCAATGCTGGGAGTGGGAAGCAAACTCTGTTGTCAATTCACTTTTATACCATCACAATTAGAAATGAAGATGATTAATTGTGGCTTTTCTATTACTGTTCGGGGAGGGGGGGAACTATCATTGGGAGTGGTTGATAATGATGCAGCAGAGATGACGCGCCGAAGGTTTTCAGTAGAACAGAACTATGAGAAGGTACAACACCGAAAATAATGACTGTGTGCTCTCTTGAACCCATCAAACTCTGAAAGCAGGACGGTCCTTACCATTCTGTTCCTCTAACTCATTCCCAATTTCCTGCCCCATCTGTTTTTGACGGGCTAAGACAGAAGAGAGAGCATCAAGACCAGCATCTTGCTCTGCACAGGGGAGAAACAAAAACAACAACAAAAAAATGAATCAAATTAAATTCCAGCGTTCTGATGCTAAACCCCAAATTTATGACCCACGACAGCTAAGCAACATTATGAAAAGTCTGCAACTGAAGTGTTAAAAACTTAATGACCCAAAGACCTCACCGATGGCACGACAATGAATTCCAAAGCAGACAGATCTTAAGAAACTAGGGTAAAAGTGACAGTGCTGGGTAGTGTCTTAGAAAAGAAAGTTTAGCCAAGAGTCCCAAACCCTTCAGAAACTGGATTTGCAGCTGCTCCTCCATCGTAAGAGCACTGGATGTTTTTCATTTCATTTTGGCACACTCATATAGTTTCCTGATTAAGCCTTTTTGATTTTCCAGGGAAGGTTTAACACGACTGAGAAACAAATAGGTGATGCAAGCACCAAGGAATCCAAAGGGTTTCTCAAGCTGCGTGTTAATGTGGCGTTTATGGGGGGAGATAATCCAACTCTTGGCAAGGGGAGCTGTAGCCAGCACAGCCGCAATAGAAGTCTCCCTCTAGTCTTACAAAATGCCCCCTATTGTAATCCAGAGCACATGGCATTACCACACCCTTGGTCCCAATGGCACTGAATTACACTCCAGTCGTACACAGCTCTCTTTTGTACTGGAGCCCTCTTGGAGAGTTGCTTTTGGGGAGGTCCTCCAAAGACAGCACAATCAACTACTGTGGGTAGCGTTTTGCAAAGGGGGAGGGGGTTCTTTTACAGGTGCCGGAGCGGGAGAGTTGTGTGCCAATGGCTGTTTAAGCAAAGAGGGCAAAAGATTAATGGCTAACTGATGGCTCAATAGATCTTTCTGCAGAAGCCGTTATTTTTATTTTTTAAAAAAACTCCCTACTTGACAGCATATACAATTGCTTTGAAATGCCCCCAAAGTGTCCACGAGGTTTTAAGACAAGCACTACAGGAGCAGAAAGTTGTTGTGGAAAAGCTGGCTTACTGGCATCCAGACGCTGTTTCCCATACAGATGGCATAGCCAAGCACCACACCATTATGACTGCTGGTGCATGGGAGAGCGTTTCCAAGGCCAAAAATACTCCTCCTACCATCAGGGAGAAGGACGTAGAACTTAATCAGCAAAAGAGGCCTCACAACTACTTCACATAAAATCACTGTTCAAGAAAAAGCATAGAGCCTAGGAGACAGAAATGATGTCAATGAGAGGAGCAGGAAAGGGCTATATTCTGCGTGGGGAACTGGATCTGGCTGGCAATGACACCAGGTGGCCTTTTTTGCTAACAGGGGTCTTCGTACAGCAATTTGAAACAGGCCCCTGAAGAAAATCAGTCTTCAAAAGCCCCTTTCAAAGCACTATCTTCCAAGCCCTTTTTAGACACTGCTAAAAAGCTGATGGGCAGTGCCTGCAGACCCACTTTTGGCTGAGCCAGGACTTTACCTGCCCCACACCTGACATTGGGTGTAGGGAAGGCGGATGTCCCTTGACATGGCCTTGAGGGGCAAACAGGAAAGCCCAGAGGACCTAATTGGGTCCGTGGGTCAGAAGTTCCCCATCCCCAGGCTATTTGGCGATGGAAGCCTGGGCATGGGGAAGGACTCGATCTACTTAAACAAGAGACCAGGGTAGATCTACACAACCTGTGGCTCACTATGCCAATACAGCCTGCTGGGTTTATGCTGCTGCCTGACAGTTGCTTTGACAGCTCTGTTTTAAGGTTCAGCACCTACAGCAAAGGCTTACCGAGCCCCAAGTAAGCCACATTTTCTTGGTGGGACACAAGCCACACAACCAGTTCTAAGCTCATAATGATGAGGCAGCCCAGATCAAGGTGCCACTCTGGTTGTTTCAGGCTAAGAGTGGTCTGCAAGATAAAGTGGGCCAGTAAAAATTTTCATCCCTCACAAACAAGCCTGGATAAGAATGAGGTTTCCCTATCTACACACTGACATACGTTAGCCTGATTAGTGTGAAGTACGTCCAAGATCTTCCACCAGCAACCAAGGGATGCAGAAGACTGATATCTTCCAAGGAGCCTGGAAAATTCTGGAACCGAAACTACGTTGGCACTTAAGGCTTGGTGCCTAATTATCTGAGGCATCTTAAGGAATTCCGGTTTAACAAGCCAGCTCCTAGCTACCCACAGAATTGTTTTTCAAATGACGAGTGTGTGAACTTAAGCAGAGAAATGCCCCCATGGACTCAAAACAAACATTTAACAAAGTGCTCGAATGTTTTGGATGGTCAGGGACAAAACAAACTGGACATCAGAAATCAATACCTCCATCCTATACAAAAGAAGGTGAAGGTGGAAGATTTTCTGACCTAGGTCACTGGAGTAAGAGGATGCAATCAACACCAGTGGCTATCAACCATGATGCCTATGTAGAGGTTCTAGGATAGGATTAAGGCTTTAAAAACCAAGAAGGATGACTTACCTTCTATAATTCTCTGTTGCTGCTGCTGGATTTCATGAAAGCCAAGCCCTCTTGTTTCCTCAGGCTCCTCCACAAGCCATGGGTTTACGACACCTTGTCTGACCCCTCCAGCCATTAGGCTAGACCTGAAAAAATATATTTTTTTTAAAAAAATACAAGCTTCAACATTTTAAAATAATTTATTCAAAGGAGGGGGGGGGACCCCAGCAAGCCTGCCATACAGTTTCTGAAGCATCAACATAAAAAAGTGCAACTGCATCTCCGAAATTGCACACATACAAAATGTATGAATGACTTTTTTGCATATCTGCAAAGAGTACAACATGTGTATATTATGAAACATACCCCCACTTTTCTTCTTGCAATATATTTTTATACAGAGGAAGGAGCTGCAACTGCAGACTTTGCATGACACCAAAGTCCTTTTTTTCCTGCAGCTACAGCTCTGCTGCTCCCTACTTAACAGATGGTGCTGGGAGAGGAGAGGACCCAGAAGGCAGGGTGGCTGCTGTGGTATCTGGCCAGCAGACCAGACTTGGGAGAACTCCCACTGAATTCAGAGGGACTTGCATGCATAATAGTGAACGGGCATGCACTTAACCTGGAGGTAGGATTTTATGCAGCACTGCAATATTAATATAAGTGAAAGACAGAGACAGGCCCTCATATTCTGTTGAAGTGCATCTATGCAACAGAAGAATGAAGTGTAATGGATGAAAACCAGGATCTCTACCAAATTCATTTCTGCAGCATACAGTAAATGTGTGAATTTTCAGTATGAGAGAGACACCTGCTGGCTAAAAGTGCAAGTTGCACAAGCCCTTCAGATACATCAAGACTGGGGTATTTGTGATTCTCCAGGTGCTGTTGGGAGTCCCATCAACTCCAGGCAGCATGGCCAATGATCAAGGAAGATGAGAGTTGGGTGAGCAACAGGTTCTTCATGCCTTAGATACATTTAACCGCTGACTATAAGCATATGCCATGCTAAAAAAAGGGGGGGTCACTTTACATAGAAAGAGTGCCCTGTCCACCAAATCAAATACCTGTCTACCAAATGAATTACATGTTAGTGCTTAGAGTTTACGGAAGGACTGGTGCATCACTGGCACATCTGCTTTGCATGGAAAAAATGCCAGGCTCAGTCCCCAGCACCTCCTGATAGGGCTGGGAGAGACTGAAAGCAGCATTGGCCCTCCAAGGTCTACTGAAGTGACAAACCAGTGCCTCGGCCCTGTCCGTGAAGCTATTTTTAGTAGCTCACAGCTCTTTCCCAAAACTGAATACTTCCAAAACTGTTTGCTGTGCTTTTCTAAGGCCTTCTGACAATGGGGCTACACCAGGGGGAGAAGCAGCACTTTTCCAAAGGTAGTAAGAGGCATCCAACATTTGAAGGGCTTTCCTCCCCATCTAAGGAAGAGAGGAACCTCTCTTCTTAGACCAGAGCTGCAGTGTGGAGGGACCTCTCCTCCTCTGCTGGCTGGCTGTGCATGAAAGTGTGCATTGGCCACATCCACCCCAGCATGTGGCCCTCAGTGGGATGGTCTACCGCAATGTGGCCTTCAGGCCAAATAAAAACAAGTATCTGTCTACGGCAGGGGTTGCTGAGCTAGATGAACGTATGATCTACCCTAGTATAAGGCAGTTTTTCTATGTTCTATAGCCAACTGCCGTCTCACCTGTTCGGTATCCACCAGACACATCAGTTAGAGAGCAGATAGCTGTATTTTTTTACATTGTTCAAATCTGATGGTATATGAAGAAGTGGACAGGCCCTGCTACCACGAATTGGCAAGGCCTTAAGATGCCACAGCATCTTCTTGGTCTTTTTTTTTTAGCAAAGAGAACAGTTCTTCGTTTACAAATCCAAATAAAATGAAATTTGGGGGACCCAAATCATTGATCTCTAGCTAATAAACAACCCAGGAACCAGCTGTATTAAATCCACTCTGGTTAAGTTGGCCATTCAATTTGTCACCTGTTACACATGTCAGCCACACTCACTAGGACAGAAGGAGCCTAAAGGTCATTTACCTCCTTGTTTTCTCTTTAATTAAAACCATCTTCACTTGCAGTTGAATTAAAACTACTACAGAAGAAGTAGGGCAGGATTCAATTGCTCTGCAGGGGGTTGGACTAGATGACTCTTGGGATCCCTTCCCAACTCTGTGATTCTGTTATTCTAGTTCCACTAGCAGAAGCCAGTTTAAGGGCTCTACCTAGTGCAACAGAACATTCCTCAGAGCACACACACCCCACAAGAAAAAATGGCTCTAGGGGGTTTGAGAGAAATCCCAGAACAGCACCCATAGGGAGGGTGGGGGCCGTTCTAGCTGGCAAGCTGAAGAGATTGCGCTGGCAAAATGACTGCTAAAGTACTCCTCTAATCTTCACCAGCCATATTATTACTGTGTGCCTCAAGAGCTCATAGTAATAATAAGCAAACAAGGCAGGCATGTGACATGCGGGGGAAATATATTCATATTTAGCAAAACAACCCCCATTAGCTTCAAGAATATTGTGTAATTCAGTATAATGGGGACATTTGTGTTTTTTAAAAAGCCAACTCCCATAGGGGACATTTTTACTCCTGTAAGGGGCCCAAATCCCCATTAAACGTTGTCAAAATAAAAAGGTGCAGCTCTCATCAGAGTCTTCCCAAGAGAAGATGGTCTAGCCAAATCCTCTGCTCCAAAATCCACAGCTGTGGCTCCACTAGCTCAAATGAGAAAAACCTTTTGCCATTTGAAAATGTCAATGAGAGAGAGGGGTGTGTGTCATGTAGTGGCACAGTTTTACCCCCAACCATGCTTTCTAGTTTTGGTTGCGGCAAGTGACCTGCTAGCATTTTAAAAATAATCTTTCTGACATGTTTGGTAGCTCTCTTCCCACCCAGGGCAGCCCAACTTCCTCTTTCTTCTGATCTTCCTCTGTTTCATTTTGGCAGTGTGAAGATTAAAGTTTATCCAATTAGCCACCCACTGCTTTTGCCAAGTTAATCACTTAAATCTTTGAAATTGTCACAGCACAGTGGAGTGTGCAGATAGCTTTTGATTATAGGAGCAGATTTAACTAATTAAAAGGCTTAGCAATGTGCCCAAATATAAAGGAAGCTGGAGGGTTATAATCAAGGGTTGTGCCTCTACTTAACAAACAGCAGCTTATCTTCCCAACTGCATTGTTTCACTGGTTAATTCTTACAAAATTTCCCAAGAAACACAAATTAGTCAAACAGACCTTTCCCTAGACCACGGCCACACATGAAGGCTTTCAAGCCTTAGAACAATCAACGTGAGTGATTTTAAAACAAAAACACAGGTCATGTGACATTGGTCTATGTGATTAATCACATTTCCCCTTGTGAATATGGCAGTACAGTAATAATATTTGAAGTGTTTTGAGTACTTCAATCTGGATTCATAAATTGCTGTAAAATGTGATTGGGGGTTTCCCAAAAACATTGGATACGAGGCCCTTGGAACAATCTGCATGGCAATATAGTGAATTTCCCCATTTCCCCCCCAGTACTGGGTGCTGCTTTCATTTTATTTGCTGTCTTGGTGCAACAGGTGGCATTAGGAGGATATAGAACTGGAAGGGATGCTGGAGGCCATGTAGTCCAACCCTTGGGCTCAATGCGGGATCTGCCACGCAGGATGTAACTGCAGCATCCCTAACAGAGGGCCACCCAGCTTCAGCTTAAATATCAGCAGCAAAAGACAGCCCTCCTCCTCCTGAGAGCGTCTGTTCCACTGTTGAGCAACATGTACCGTTATGAAGCTATTTCTAACAGCCAAAATCTGTTTCCCTGCTATTTCCACCCACTGTTTCTAGTTCTGCTCTCTGGAGCAAAAGAGAACAAGTCTGCTCCATCTTCTACAAGAGAGCCCTTCAGTTATTTGAAGACTGCAACCATGCGTCCTCCTTTTCTTCTCCAGGTTAAATGTAGCCTGATTATTCAAATGTTCCTCACAGGATGTTTCCAGACCCATCACTATCAGAGTCACCCTCCTCTGGACATGCTAATTCCTTTTTAAAATGTGGCACCCAGAACTGGACGTGGTACTCCAGATGAGGCCTGGCCAGCACAGGACAGAGTGGCATTATTACTTTTCTTGATTAGCATAACTCATAATTGCATTTGCCTCTTTAGCGGCTGCATTGCCCTGTTGGCTCTCTCAGCTTACAATGCACACAGAGACACTCAGAACCTTTCCACATGTCTTGCTGTCAAGCCAAATCTCTCCCATCCTGTAACTAGTGTATTTGATTTTTACTTGTATTTTTAAACCCAAGTAACTTTACATTTATCTCTCTTGTCAGTTTTGGTCATGCTCCAGCCTGTCAAGATAATTTTGAATCTAGATTTTGTCATCTGTGTCCTTAGCAATCAGATTGTTGAGAACCATTAATTGCTTACATCTCTTAGGCTTGGGGTAAGGGCTTTGCAACATTTAGTATATGTACAAGCACACACACAATAGGTAATTCAAAATACATGATACAAATATTAAGCGCTCTACCTGTAGCCAGTCAAAAGCCAGCTACAAGGAAGCCTGCTGAAAGATGCTCAGCTTGGGGTCTGGCCAGGGTCCAAGGGTGGAAGACATTTCTACAGTTCTATGCTAGCTGTGTAAGAAGAAGGAAGCTCCCATGCAGATGGTTTTAATCACGACTGTGGCTAGCATTAGTTCGGGTTTTCAATTTAGGAAGATGCTAGCTTCCTACAGGTGACATGCATCATTTCATCACCCTCTTAATTTTCTTTCCTTTTACCAGGGTAGCAATACACTCTCCATACTTCCAGTGACACCTCCCACAACTGCAGCTACTGCAAGCTAGAGATGGGGACTTTTCTCAAACTGCATTATAAATGCCCTACCATACAGGTTCACTCTCAGCATTAGCAAAAGCTGCATTATTAGTTTCGCAGGAAGTGGGTGGGTTTGCTCTTTTTGCCTTCTACTCTGTCACAGGATATCAACCCCCATTTCATTACAACTTCATCCATTTAATAGATTCTCTGATAAGGAGTCCAGCAAAGGGATCACCGTCTCCTTGGATGCAAGGAAAATATTAAGTTTAATATCTCACAATTTCCTGGACCTCGGCTTTGCCCCTAATGGCATCTCTAGGATGGTTCATGAAATTGGCATTCTACGTGTTAGATACACAAGTCTTCTTCACATTCAGATATTGCATGGTTAATTTAAAGGCAATTGAATAAAATGGTTTGGGTCGGGAGAAATAACTGCATTGAAGCAGCTATGCAAATGGCACAACCCTTTCGGATACTGAGAACTGTGTCCTAATTAAGTCTGACAATGCCGGAAGGTAAGCTACTTGGGTGCCTCATAAAGCAATGCCTTGATCTGTATCGTGGCCCAGGTTGTCACTTAAAATAAGAATTAGAAGTACTAAGGCCACTGTACCACACCAAGAGCACTCACATTAAAGCAGATTTCAAAGGATGTAAACTCACCGAATGGTGACCAAACGTAAACGGAGATTAATTTTGAGAATGCTTTCACAATTGCACACCATGAGGACAATAAGACATGTGATCACTGATGCAAGAAGGTTAATGAAGGGGATGACTACGGGATAGGACGGGGGGGGTGGAGGGAGAAGTGCGAAAAAAGCTCCTGAAAACGTGGGGTGTACTTTAAGGATGGATCAGATAAAAGAAAAGTGATGTCTGCATATAGGAACAGGAAGAGAGAAACAAAATGCCTACTCACAGTCAGATCAAACTGTCATGACCCCACTATATCCAACCACACCCACATCACACAACTTCTAAATTCTGAAAAGAAAATATGAAAATAGAAATATGCATGGGCATGATGAAATAGAATTTGGCTTGTAATATAGAATGGTTGGGCTTTTCTAAGGGAAAAAATAGCAATAATTATAGACCCCTAAGGGAGGAGCCAGAGCTCAACAGCAACTACAGCCAGATTGGAAAGATCTAACTATCAGGTTCAAGTTGGAATACATTTTCTTTTAAAATACACATGCAAAGCTAAGAGTTACAGCTTTGGAGATTCTTGGCTGGCCAAGAGAAATCCACAGAAATTTCCATAGCCAACAATAATTCTAGCACTAGCAGTTTCTAACCACCATCCACCTTTTTTTGGCACACTAACGTCCCCAATATTTCATTTATTTTTGTTTCAGAAAGGTGAGGATAGGACAGGAAATTATAAAAAACTTGAAATGTAAGAGGAATCTTGTTTACGCTGCAATTTGTATTTGTGGGTTCAGGGATGGAGGAAGCAACAGTTGCATGCTCCTCCTGGTGGCAATTCAGTAGTACTGAAATTCCCAAGACAATGTTGCATAGGCTCACTTTATGCTGTTGCTGGAGCATGAAATAAACGACGACTCAACTCAGATAATCCATCAACATGGAAAGCACTGCCCGACTGATTTCTCATGCTGAGTTAAACTAGCTAAATACAAAATCCAGCACACAGGAGAGCTGGAAGGATTTGCACTGCTTTCCAAGGGATTACAAGGCCAGAAAAACAATTAATCGATTAGACATTCTTCCAGAGTTTCCTCTTTCAACAACACAGGCAACCCAAAACACATTTCCTCCACCTGAAATGTCTTGGGTGATACATATATGCTTTAACTATTTCAAGCTTCTGTATAGAAGATATAAAAAGAGAATGGGATAGATCATCAAAACCCAACCAGCAGCTGGAATCATTTTCAAAATTTATGTTGCTTCTTTTTTCCCTTTAGCTTAGGACAAGTGGGAAATTAATCAGGATATCATCATTAATGTTAGCATATAATCATTAAATATTACTAAAAGATGCATCAATGTAATGTAAAAAGCACATCTTGAACCAATTTGCAAGACCAATACTATGTACCACCACGCTTCTCCTTCCAAATTTTGTAGTGTGACTGGTTTTCTTAAGGCATAGATCTCTATAGTTCCCTTATTCACAGTCCAGAGCAACACTGCAAGGACAAGGTATGCACTGCTGGGAAATTCCACTCCATAGATCCCCCTGTAGCTCTGGACCACATAACTGCCTTTCTTTTGATTGGCCAGTTTTCCTGGCTTGTGCCCTAAGGACACAAAACCACCCTGCCTAGACAAACTATGTGCAACTATCTCTTTATTTCTCATTTATCTCCCTCATCCATCCCTGACACCATATGACTCTTAAATTCCAATACACGCTTGCTTTCTGTGGCCATTGTGATGTGAAGTTTTGTCTTGCGTGGCTTCTGAGCCCATCTCTGTTAAAGTCTGCTTTGGCTTGACCTTGGCTCTGAACCACTTAAGACACTCGGCCTTTTAGCATGACTGGCTTTGATGCAACCTTCAGCTCCAATTTTTTTATTCGATTCTGAGTGCAGATGCTCCATCAAGTCTGGGTACCTGGTCAAGGTACTCAGAGAATACATGAAAAACAATATCCTGAAGGGGAGCATAACTGATCACACAAAAAACAGGTGGGGTCTGTGTGAAAATAAGGTACAGCAGAGGCAGTGAACCTGTGGCCCTCCAGATGTTGTTGGACTCCCAACAGGCCCCAGCCAATATGACCAGTCATCAGGAGGATTCCTGGGGTACAGGTACACTGGTGCTTCATAGCTCAAGAGAGAGCTACTCTCATGCATTTCTCATTTATAACTGTACCTTATCACATCCGGTTCTGTCCCCTCATTTTTGAAAGATGCCTGAAGATGACGATGTCGCGTGAGGAGGTCATCCACTAAGTTCTGCCGCCTGTCCCCTTCAAGTTGTGTTCTGCAGGAACTGGGTTAAGGTTGATTGCCAGAAACAAATGACTGAACATCTAGACCTCATACTTTTGGTATTAAATCCACAAATCAAGTAAGTTATGACTTCTTTATCCAGTCAGGAAGAACCACATGCGTACCTATCAGTACAGGAAAAAACATACTAGATCTATACTGGAGAGGCCAGAGTTAAAAAATATCTAAGTTCTATTATGACTAAATAAGGATATGAGGTTATCTTGTCCTAGGCAGAGAACTGACGACAGACTACTATCATTTTTATAACACTTTTCCATGTGTAAAAACTACTTTACAACATTTACCTCATTTTATAAGTCTATAAGACACATGGAACGTTTTAAAAACAAACAGCAAGGTGGCAAAAGTCATAACTGTGCAACTACTTATAGCAGAATTCAGACTCACACATGCAACTACCTAAGTGAGCATCGACTTGTAATAAAACCACATGGGCACAGCTTTACACAGCCCATTCAGTTGCGTGTGTAAAGTGGGCTCCAGTTGGATCTTACACAACATTTGCTGCAGCCCATTTAGTTAGGAATGCCTTGAAGAAGCGCTTGCACATACAGAACAAACCCTGGAAATAAAATGAAGACTGCAAACATTTTTTTTGTACCTGGGTTTTTCCCAAGTTGTTGGGGATTTTCTAAACACAAAGATATAATTTAACAGTCTCGTTCCTTTTCCAAAACAGAATGCTGACCCACTCTTGTCTCACTGGCCTTCCTGGTATACAGCTGTTTACATGGATACATCTGACGTGTTGATACAGAGTGAAGCAAGAGGTCCTTCAGACGCTCAGTCTTTTCTTTGAGGTTTTGCAACAGTGACCTGATGGAAACATTGAGCTGAAAAGAGACAAGAGCAAAAGGGAAATAAGTGAGATCAGCTCATCAGTGCTGCATTGAATTTGCAGATGAGACCATCCAGAAACACACAGAAATAAGCAAATAAAAACAGAGTATAGCTCATTATTACCCCATCAAAGTAGAGAAGAGTTACCTATGTAGGATAGCTTTTTTAAAAAATCCTATTAGAACTCCAGACAGTTAACCGGAAGGTGCACTTACAAACTTACTCATGTATCTGAGTTGTTTTTGGAGCCACTGATTTCCAGTTAAACTACTGCTTTTGTGAGCCAATGCCTTCTACAGCTTTCAAAAAGCAAGACATTCATGAAAAAGGAAGCCAGCTATACACAACAGGTTTGGAAAAGAGCACTCAAGTTAGATCATTCCCCCCAACCTTAGGATCCAGCAAGAAACCCTATCCATTTTAATCAAAGAGCAACAGTCAGTCCTTGTAACAATACTATAGTGCCAAGGAGCCGCAGTAGACCCTGCATTGCCAGCCTGGCAAAGAATGCCAGCCATCTTGGGAACAGAGAATGATCAGAAGAGGGCTACACTACATCCATCCACAGGGAACTGGTAATTTGTGGGGAATGTGGTGCTAAGCATTCATCAAGGACTTCATTCTGGATCAGAATCTCACGCGCACTCTTGAGGCAATCTACTGAAAGTCAAAGAGCAGCAAGTATTGCTAAGGTGACATAAGCTGACAGCTAACCCTGTTAAAGTCCAGGAACTCCCCAGAATTTCATGTCACTTTAATCCAAGGTAATGAAGCAATACCATCCACTCACAGGACCTTTCCCAGGTGACAATTCCTTGAGAACTAGCAGCTCCCACGACCATCCACTATATTGTAGCACAACAATGGAAACATTAGCCCTGTCTCATGTACACATTTGATTTAAAAGCAAAAAAGGGGTGGATGGCAAATTTCACTAATGCCCCTACACTAAGTATGTTTACTTGGATGTAATACCCACTGATTTTTTAAAATGGGATTTACAGTACTTCCAAATAAATCTTAACTTCTTAGGAATACAGACTTGCTACATCAGGGCAAAGTGGTTGGAAGAGGTTAAGAAAACAAACAATTTTCAATTTGAAGTCACAATCCACTAGCTCATTTCTGTAAAACAAGACCAGTTTTAACTATAGGACTTGTGCAACCACCCAACTGTGCTCTTATGTTACTGTAATCCATAAGGGAAACATTCTTGAGAGATTTGCATCCAGTGTGGACTTACATTTGCTTTCCACATTTTTTTTAAAAATGTATACATTTTACTGAGGAATGTTTCCAATCTTTCACTCTAAGTATTAACTACCAACAAAGCAAAGAGATGAGGAGGGGAAGGACTAGGAATAAGAGTAAGTTTTCTTTTGTCTCTCATTCAGAATGGCAATAGAAATGCTTGATTTTTTCTCACTACATTTTTTTAAAAAACGTCTAAGCGCATGAAAGTGGCAAAATCCCAGAAAAACAAGACACTGATGACATTTCCCCTACTTGGCAAACATGGGAAAAGAACATTTTTCTTCATTAAAACATTCCCTGGCCACAGACAACATGACTGAGCTGCTTAATGTTTTTCAACATCAGCCCATAACATCAGTTGTTATGGCAATAAATATTGCAATTGTTGGAAGCCTGTTTACACTGGACTCAAATGCTGGCTTCCTACCTGCTCACTGAGCGAGCGCCTGCAATTCTACTCACGTACAAACATGGAAAGTTTTCTTCAGGGAACCATTCGTCTACTGAGCAGTGTATTTTGTAACATGAACCACTGTTCCTACAGTATGGGGAGAGCGCAAAGGAACAATAGGTGGCCCTGACACATCTGCACTTGGTCACTGCTCTAGTCACAGACACACATTTCAAGATGTGCATCTTTCTTTCATACTTCAGGTATCTACTAAGTGAAACACAGCTTTGTGAAACAAATGCTGCATGTGAAGTAGCCCTAAATTATTAGGGCTCACCATACCTTCTGGATTCTCCTATCATCTGAAAGTGTAAAGGATTTTGCAATTTTACATGAAGCAAATCATTTCAGTCCAGCTTACTGAATATTTTCTGACCTGAGCTGGGCCTTTACCTTACAGCTATGGCTTAGCTTCCCTATTTCAGGATTAATAATACCATGGAAATAAGAACCTCTGCTTTGTCCCAACACTGGGTTTGTTCTGGTGCTGTTGCCTTCTCTCAGGGGACAGCCGAAAGCAATGACGTGACTAACAGGTAAAAGAACTGCAGCAAATGTCCAGCTCACTCATTTTACCTGACAACAATACAGTTTCAAAGTGCCATGTTCATGTTCTGAGACAGAGGTGGTTATCTTACATCAAGAGCATCCTCTTTCCAACTGACATCATAGTCTGTATCCTACCCTTACAAAACCAAGCAAAATATTATTGTTTCAAAAATATTTATTCCAATTTTTATCTCACTCTGTCACTAAGACTTAAAATAGGTAACTGTAATTTACAAATCCAGGCTAATGCGGAGGAGTGGGGACAGAATAAAATAACTAGTTACTAATCTCTTCAAGCTTGGTCTGTTAGAGCACTCAGCCTCAAAGAATCTGATGAGTCTTTTAAGGATAGAAGCTCCAGTGTTATAAGGCAGCTACCAAGATTACCTTTCAATAGATTTCAGGTGCACACAGCTTGCTCAGTCAAGAGGACACTGGCTGCTGATCTTAAAAGATGTAAGAGAAGGTAAAGCAAAGCTAGAAGGTGGTCCATGAATTATGCAGTACCTTAGTTGTACTTTCGCCATTCCTCTGACATCGATTGCGTTCTTGAATTTTTTCAGCAACCTCTTGGGCAGTATGGCAAGTGGATTCATACATCAACAACCTAAAACAAGTTAATATATTTTAACTAATATACATACATTCCTGCCTTTATTGTTCATCAAAATATTCAATCTTTCACCACTGCCCCTCGACCCATAAAGATGCCTATTTCAAGTCAAGTTGATTGTTTCTGTATCAGGTTTTGAGGTTATGCAGTACCATGCATGTTATGATTCCATAACTGGCAGTGCATGGACAGAAATAGTTCTATACCCTCCAGGATGAGAGCCTGGGATCACTCCAGGGAGAGGCGGGAGATAAGTATTAGATCGTTCAGTGAGAGTGGGACACAAGTCCAATACTGCTTCATGTATTAGAAGTGTATCTTATTGTGTATGCTTGGCAATGACCTTTTGTATGTGGGTTGAAAGTATGAGTAATTGATAGAGGTAATGTTTGGTGTAGCAAATGGTTGTAGTGGTTGTGTGAAATTGAGGGTGAGTGAGATTGAATGAATGATTGCACATATGCTGTGCTGTTTGAAATTTTATATTATACTGCCTAGTAGTTCGCTCTGATTTTATATTATGCTTATGGATTTTTAAATGTATTTTGTGGTGCAAATCATTGGATGTGGTTTGTGGAACATACTGTGTATGTAGACTGCTTTCAGGTATTTTAGGTAGTAAAGCAGTCTATAGATGGAAACAAGAAATAAAACAAATATGGACAGCTTATACATAAAAAAATTCCTCCAAATTTAGATCATAGCTAAAGAAGCTAACCCAACAAACATCCTATAGAGAAGCCAATATATTAATTGCCACCAAGTTTTAGCAAGTAACAAGACACAGGATGCTAAAACACCACTGAGGATTTTTAGCACATGGTCACAATTCATAAACAGCACCAAGGTAAGCTATTTTATTTCTATTCCACCCTTCCTCCAAATGAGCCTAGAGGGCAACAAGGCCCCACCTCTCAAATCTGCTCATGGGTCAAGAGAATCCCTGGAACAATGTACAATCAGTGTTTGAAACAGATATGAAAGTTAGGAGCTAAATGGCACCTTAAACCTAGATTATGGGTAAAACGATGTAATGTCTATGCACACTTTTTTATAATACAAACAAAGCTGAAAATGAATGAACTGCAGCTAAAATATTATGTTCGTTTTTCACATGGTCTAGTCCTTCCCCTACCCACCCCCTAATATTCTTAAGAGGGTCTCTTCTCCAGTCTTCAGAGAGTAGCTGGAAGTGGGGAGGCAGAAAAATCTCCTCCTTTCCTTCCACTCTGCACAGTTTTAATCTGAAATCTTAGGCACAGTACTGCACCTAGAACAACGGGAGTATTGAACACTGTGCACAATGTACTAGGGAAGAAGATTGTTCCATTAGACAAGCGGAGAGGCTTGTGATGACTGAGCAATCTCCTTAGTGCTACACTGAATTCACATGCAAACACTGTGGTCAACTTCCCCCTCTCACAGTAATTATATGTGGTTGAAGCAAACATACAGTCAGTCAACCTAAAGAAAAAATAAAGCATATCACTTGAGGTATTTATTGCTATTGTTATTGCCCTGGAAATAATCCCTGTACAAGTAAAGCAAGCTATCTTGACTAGAATTCCAATCCCTTGTCAAACTTGGGGAGCATTGCCTTGTATCCCAAGCACAATGCAAAAGTCTTAACCAGAAGTGTTTTATCCAGCACAAGGAACATATAATTTATTTAGCTTTTTAATTCAGTCTATCTAAATATCTCATAATAGGTGAACAGGTTAGGGAATCCCCGCCCCCAAAACAGATTGAGTCTACTACAAAGTGTGAGTGCTTAACGGAGGAGAAACTTGTCTCCCTCTGTTGCAAAGTAGTACAACTATATTACACCTAAGCATTTGCCATATCAAAGGAGGAATCAAACAAGGAAAAGCTGGGGGGAAATGGAAAGAAGTCGTCCCAGCAAAAGAATAATGGATATGAAAACTTATGGAATACGCCTAAATGGTGAAATTTACTGGAAAACTATGAAATCAATATAACAATTTTTTTATAAAAGAATGGAAATGGTTTATTAAATATTTACATATAAACTGTAAACATATAAAAACTTTGACAGGATTATTGTAATAACCTGCAGTTTTATAAGAGTATATATTTAAAGTAGATAAATAAATGAGTAAATTAAGTTAATGTGGAAGGAAGTTGAGTTTTTGAAACGTTGAAATGATTGTAAAATTACTGAAATGTATAAAACTGAAAATCATAAATAAAATAATAATAATAAAACAAGGAAAAGCTACACATGTGAAAATTCTCTCTGCTATGCTACTATCAAAGTACAAGCCTTCCTTTGTATCCACGCTAGGTGCTGGCTTTTTGGTCTTCTATTGCTACAGCACCAAGGCGGAAGAAGCTGCACCTGTGAAAATTCTCCCATCTCTACAGCACTAGCCCCACAACTGATTCCAGAGGAAGGAGATTGAAGGGAAGAATGGTGAGGACAGAAGAGGAGAAACCAAACCTCATACTATATTGCAGGGGGAACGGGGGTGCTGCTTTTCTGGGTTGCCACTCCCACTGTCCCTAACCATTGGTCATGCTGGCTGAGGTGACAGGAACTGTGTGCGGGGGGGGGGGCGGGGACGGAGATGCTACCACAAGCACCTGGAGGGTCAAACTCTCCCCATCCCTGCCTTAACAAGGCGGAAAGTGAGAGGCGGTAAGCAGCACTATGCCTTCAGGCTGCCCACGCCCGGTTAGCATTAAGTGGAAGGGGCAGGACGCGCCTGCCCTTCTCTGGCCGATATCAGGCCCAGAGTGAAGCCCCCCCCCCTCCACCCCTTGGGTCAAAGGCAGCAGCCCCGAAGGGAAACGCTCCACGGCTTCAACCAAGAGGTCTGCCCCCCCCCCCCCTCACAAACACACACACATTTACCAGGGGTCCGGAGCCATGGCGGCGCCCAGCCACCCAAAAAGCCTGTATTCCGAGTTCCGTGCCTGCAGCCGTTCCTAGTCAGGTCAGCTGACAACGGCGTCCGCGAAGGCTCAGGCGACCAACGAGACGGAGGAAAGCGCGACCCTCGGGCGCATTCGACGGAGGGGCCGAAAGGCGGGGCGTCACTGAAAACGAAAGAGAAAGGGGCGCCGGGTACAGAGAAAGAGGGAGAGGCGGGAGGGGCAGGGAAAACGGAAACCGCGCGTGCGCGAACCTTTATATCAATCCTGCTGGCTTATTTGGGATAGCACTGACTATGCAAGAGCGATCACTGCAACTAAATCTTGCAGCAACGTGGCTCATCTTGCTATTATATAACATCCCTTAAGTTAAAAAGGGTTGTTCCTTTTTATGTTATCACAGCTCCATAGAATACTGCAGATTAGGGGCAGGGAGCCTGGGTCTTGCAGATGCTGCTGGACCATTGGCCATGTGGCCTGGAACTGATTAGAGTTAGCTTCCAACATCATCATTGCAGCTGCTCTACCTCTGCTGTAGATTATTCTTAGTTCAGAACCACTCAGTCTACAGTTCTCTGCAGGACACACACCAATCTTGCTTCACAGTCTCTCTTTTCTTCTGGCAACCTAGGCTGCAACATCTGAAGACACTGCAAAGCTTGCATCATCAGTATTTGAATCACAAACACGCAAGGGAGTGATCAGTTAAAATTGTTGGCACACACTTATTTTTAATTATGTTACTCCATTGCTTCTTGACAGGTCTAACACTCCTTTACAAATGACTCCACTATCCTCTGGTCCTGAGGCATTTATGTTGCTTTCCTGATTGTTATTGCTGTTTTGTAATAATTGTTATTACTGTTTTTTAAAATTACATGTGCTAAGATCTGCTAATCTAGGGCTCACAGCCACCATAACGGAGGCTAATACATAGCGTGACTTGGCCCTTGTCCTGTGCTTTCAATAGCAGCATGGCATGCCGAAATTTAGCTGGTGAAGCTTTTCTTGGCATGGAGATAAACTTAAGTGATGGCCGGAAGAAAGCAATGAACTATGTAAAGTGTATCCCAAATCATAAATATGATTTGACTTCTGCTGCTGTAATAATTGTGAGCTGCAAACTGCTGCAGAGAAGAAAATTTATGTTCATTAATAATAAAAAAATTGTGTGTGTAATAGAAAACTAAACACAAATAAATGGTTTTTTTTTTTTATAATTTACTATTGCTACTAACCAGCCCTGCAGAAAGATAACATTATTGTGCCAATTAATAAAAATATATTGACATTGTTTGTTTTCTGTTAGGTGGTGTGGCTGGTGCAGTGCACACAAAAATAGAGTTGATAAAGGGACAGGACAAAGACTAAGACTAAGGGAGTGGGCACAGTTCACTAAATGTGGGTCAGGACTAGGGAGTATGCAACAAGGTCCTTAACACGTACCATATGGCACCAGTCTAGTTAAACTTTGATGAGTCCCCAAATGCTTTGTAGAAGAAAGGAGGCGAGTTGGTGATTTCAGAAAAGCAGTAGGAGTGCCACTTCCACCCCCCTCCCAGTCCCCCCCCCCCGTTGACAATAGCCTAACATTACTTTATCTGCTGCTCAATTTATGTACATCAAGCTGTTATCAAAGGCACTGTTGTTGTTTTTTAACGTGCTAATACTAGGCAGAAGAAATGCTTACAAGGATTATTTGATGCTCATGCATCAAAAGAATAAACAGATTTATTGCTTCAAACACAGCCAATATGTTGTGTGTTAACAGTGGTTAACATCCAGATATCACTGAAGGCTGAAATCCTATGTATACTTACTTGGGATTAAATCCCATTGAACTCTAGGACTGGCATCTATGAAAACATGCACAGGTTAGAGATACAGGAGAGGATTGCACAATTCATTAGTTGCAAACAGCATATCCTACTCTGATCATTTGAAGCTTCAGAGTCACTGCTATGGACTTAGACTGGGGAGACTTGGATTCAGATCCCCACACAACCAGAAAATTTACAGGGTGGATTATATCCCAACCTACCTTACATTACAACAGAGGTTTCATTCGGCCACAGCAACCTTTTCCTGTGCCTGATGTCATTTATGTCCCTAGCTGTGGGAAACTTCAAGCAACAGCTGTAATGAAGAATCAAGAGCACACACTGTGCTCCCGATTCTTCCTGTGAATTAAAAAATCTGCTTCTTTTTCAATTCAGTACCTTTTCATGTTGCCCTGCATGGGACAGTCCTGGATTATTAGGTTGTTGTGAGGGTAAAAAGGGGAGAACCATGTATGCCATCCTGAGCTAATATTGGCATTCCTTAATAATTCTGCAATAAGAGTTTTCAACACATATAAACTTAACATTTACAGCCATCCATGGCAGAAATGTCCCATGCAAAGACCTTAGCTCCATGTGAAAAGGGGGGACAGTAGGCCATGGAGGGGGATGTACACTGGAAAAGGTTCCTGTTGTGTGTGTGTTCAGAGTAGAGTGTGTAGTCCTCATGGTGGATGGAAGTGGTGCATTATGCCAGTCACTGAGCACAGAAAAGGGTTAAACAAGCATAAATGGATACCTATTAAATCATGGGTGTCAAATACCCTTTGTATGTGAAACTCTCACACCTTATCTTCAGTAAGCCTCCTGTTTCAGCTTGATCGTATCATGTGGCAGTCTGCTTAAGTACATTCATGACAATCAAGAAGTTAATAATCATTAACAGGGCATTTTGGCATCTCTCTGGTGCTTGAAAGCAACCAGTTAAGAGTTTAACAGCAGCAATGTTTACAGAAGTGAACTATATCCTCAGTTCACATTTTTTTGGCATCTGTTGCCTTGCAACATTCCCATCCCATTGCTCATTTCCTGTAGTAAGGTAAATCTATGTTATTTTGCTGATGCTTTAGAAATAGGTAAACAAGTGAAAGCAACTGCTTTAGGGTGTACAGTACAAAGTATTTTACACTTACAGCCACACTCCATGTTACAGTAAATAAGTTGTTGCACTGGGTGGGGGGGGGGGGAAGCTGCCAAGAGGACCTCTGATCAGGATCATGGCCTGAGAAAGGGAAAGGGACCTTAACTCTCCCTCCCCGTCATGGTCTCAACAAAACTTACTCATCTGAAGCTGCTACTTGTATTGAGAGGGAAGGCTGTAGCTCAGAGATAGAGCACATACTTTACATGCCGAAGGCCCCAGGTTCAAATCCTGATATTTCTCGGTAGGGTTGGGAAAGACTTCTTTCTGAAGCTATGGAGAGCATCTGCCAGTCATAGTGAAGATTTTTCCGTACCCATTTACCCACAGGACAAGTCTATAGGGCGGGGAGGCTTGCAGCTAATGGTAAGGTAAAGGTAAAGGTCCGTACGGGCCAGTCGTGTCCGACTCTGGGGTTGCACGCCCATCTCGCTTAAGAGGCCGGGGGCCAGCGCTGTCCGAAGACATTTCCGGGTCACGTGGCCAGCGTGACAAGCTGCATCTGGCGAGCCAGCGCAGCACATGGAAACACCATTTACCTTCCCACTAGTAAGTGGTCCCTATTTATCTACTTGCACCCGGGGGGTGCTTTCGAACAGCTAGGTTGGCAGGCGCTGGGACCGAGCAACGGGAGTGCACCCCGCCATGGGGATTTGAACCGCCGACCTGACGATCGGCAAGTCCTAGGCGCTGAGGTTTTACCCACAGCGCCACCCGCGTCCCAGCTAATGGTAGGTGCAACCAAAACCCAAAGAGGGCAGAGCTGGCAAGCTTGTAACTCTTTTACTTCTTTCTCCCTCTTGCTCAGTGTGGTCCAGAGATCAAGAGTGGGGCCACAGCGTCTGCTGGGCCACTTGAAATGAGTCAGGGGGGTGTAACTGGTTACCCATCACTAGTGTAGACAATGCTGAGCCATAGCTGTCAACTTACAGATTTGAAAATAAGGGACCAGCAGCCTCGAAAATAAGGGATTTTCAGAGCACAGGTATGTTCAACTTCTGAGCCCCTCCGAGCCAAAGGCAGAAAGCCCAGCCAGCAGCCAAACAAAGCGTCAAGCAGTGGTTCCCACAGCGCAGCAACCCAGTAAAGGGGATACAGCAAGGAAAACCACAATCACCTCTCCGCTGGGAAGCACTGAGCAAAGGCGAGTCCCCAGGCAACGTGGCTGATTTGATCGGCACAAGGCACGCAAGCTCCACCCCCCAGTCGTTCTTAGACTCCTTATTGGGTGAGCAACACAGCCAAGCAACACAGTTGGAGCCTCCCTCCTCCCTGGCCATCAGGGAGGGAGGGAGAGGAGCTGCTTCCTTTGAAACCTGGGAAATTTAAGGGACATCATCAATATGGGACAGCAGCGGGACACGGCACTCAGATAATGGACTTTCCCGCCAAATAAGGGACGGTTGACAGCTATGTGTTGAGCTAGATGACAAAAGGTGGTTGATATTATCCAACAAGCCTTCTATGAGCCGCCTCCTAGATGTAAATAGCACTGCACAGCACCTCTTTCAAGAAGGAGGCTAGGCCTATTGACCTGATGGCTGACAACAGATCGTTTGAACGAGCATCTCCCAGTTTGACAATTGAAGCCCAGCAATCTTAATCCACTTCCCTTACCTGATCCTCCCTCTGAACTGAATTCATGACTGGTCTGTTCCTATTCTTCCATGTATTCATAAACAACCTTTATTTTGTTTTATTTAGGCATTTCTGCACCACACAATCGGCTGTGTGCTCTGGGCGGTTCACAATTGAAAATCAATAAAATGCAAGTACAGGACTAAGAACAATCCATGCAGAAAAGCAATGCCAGCTCAAAGTTAATAAAAAGCAGCATGAAACCACCCAACAGCATAAAATCAGTAAGCAGCACTTAGGAAATAGCAAGCGGAAGGCAAAATAGTTCTAAGGACTAAAATAATGGGATGTAATATTTATCTGGAGAGCCATTCCATAATGGGAGACTTGATTTGAAAATTCTCTTGTCTTCTTAGCATAGGAGAATACTGTTTACTGGCTTTGGCAAGGAGCTCTTTCTGGTCAGTCTATTTTTGGACTTCCCTGCTCTTCCTCATTAATTCTTCAATAAACGATTTTTCCTCACACACACACACCCTGGAATCACAGAAACAGTGAAGCTTTTCCTTTGCGTGTCCATCATAATTTACAGAATGCAGGATGATTTGTTTTGGTAAACAAAGGGCAGGATGCTGATTAAGCTTCACAGGACAGGAGATGCATGATTAATCCAGAATGAGTGTTTGCTCACTTGACAGTAACAATAGACACATCAAGCACAAGAAGAAAAATCTTTGGTGCCCTTTTCATGAGTTAAATGACAGTATTTATTTGACTCATCAGTTTTTACATTGAAAGCTGAACCTGAGAGATTATGACACACCCAAGGTCACACAATGGTTTGCACATAGTGATGTAAACCATGCTCCATTAATCTATGGTTTATTAAGCCATGGCTTAGTGCTCTGTGTAAATCCAGCCCAGCAGAGTAACTATTGTTTATTAACTATGTTTAAAGGTTGCCCATTAAACAATGTTTGTAGTTGGTTCATAAACCTTCATTAATGTTAATCATAGCTTAGCGTTACATGTAACCACCTCTTTAAAAAGGAAATTATAGAAGGCATAAAAAGTATACATTTCCTACAGAGCCTCCACTACCCAAAAGCTACAGAACTGTGACTAAAGGGTGATGAATTTTTTCCCCAAACCCTTCCAAGGCTCAGCTGTTATCATTGGTGCTTTTAATTGCTCTATGATGTAATAAACAATATTTAAGTGACTGATGCCTCAGCTTTAACTATGGTTACCATTAAAACCATGGTTTAGTATTCTGTGCAAACCAACTCAATGAATCCATGCTGAGCATGATTTATTCATTCTATTTTTATCCCTCCATTACTTTAAGCTGTGCAAGCCCACAGAAAAAGGTACCATATTCAAAAAGACCAGCACAACAATGCAACAACAGGAAGCCCTGGTTCTTCCTTTTAGCCTTGGCTTGAAAATTTGAGCAGTGGCTTGAACTTTCATGTGCCTGATTTAATATGTGATATCAGGTCAGGAAAGCTATGTGTCATTTGCCTAAAACAGTTTGGTGGGCCAACCTTCAAGGGAATTTGAACCTAGATCTCCTTGATCCTAGAGTCCAACACTCTAAACACTACAGCACAGTATAATGGTATCATTCAAGGCTCTTGTCCCAAGCTAGCTACCCAACCTTATTTTACCCAGAAGTTAAGTCTCACTGAATTCAATAAGATAAGCAGATCCTTAACCCAGTGTGCACTGGACTTTGTGGGGAGGGGGCTTTGCTGCTGCAGAAGCCTACACTGGACCCATAGGAAGCATGGTAGAGCACACACTATTATTGCTGTTGGCCATAATCATTGTGGGGTCCTGAAAGAGCAGGGGCAATTGTGGAAACAACATACCCAACTATGCCCCCTCCTGGCTTCCACCCTGGCCAGGCTGCATATGTCCCTGTTAGGCTTGCTTCGTTACTTTCCATAAATGTGCATTGAACTGTATCCTACCTACAACCAAGCCCACTGGATTCTCCATGCCACTGTCAGGACACTGTCATCATGAAACACTGATCAACTGATTACTCTGCTAGTGGCACTAGTGTCTTCTCTCTCTCTCTCTCTCCCCCCCCCCCCCGTAGTAGAATTGGTCTTAACACACCATGCAGCAGTTTTCTGTTTCCGCTTCACTTTTCTGAACCCTTTAGCAAAGTGGATTGAAGAAGATGCTGGGCTCAATTCCTGTCTTTGCACATTTGACAAGAGGTAATCATGAAACATTCATCATGTTCAGCTGCATTCCTCATTGGGAGGGAATGGGGCCTCTGCATATTTCATTTCTTCCCCATTAAATTTTAAGAAAGAGTGATCCCTTGCTCACAATTCTTTAATTAGTTCTTTTTATCCACCTCCATTTGGCTTGCTTCGATTCATCTAGAAGAAGGCAACCTTCCAGATTGCTGCATGTCAAGAATATGCGAGGAAGAATGCATTTTGGCACTCTTCTCAACGTAGGCTTGGTCAGTGGCACTTACTTCTGAGTAAACATGCAACAGATCAGGATGCACATGATGCAAACTCAAGTGTGTAGCTGCAGCAGCAAGAACTTGTGGGGCAGAAATTAGTTTCATTGTTTGGGGCCATTAGGTAGCAACAGGTGCCACTTTTATTTAACTAGTCTCATTCCTGTTCTCTTATCATCAGCTTGATCTATAAAAATTAGAAGATGATAATGTTTATCTCTACAGGCTGTGAAATGCTCAGCCAATTAACATGCTGTTAAAGGCACAGACATATACCAGACTGTGTTTTTCTGATCAGCTCTAGGGCTAGAAATGAATGGTTTGAAAACATTTGCAGGGAGAAGGTTGTGCTGTGATTAGGAGGGATGGAATACTGTTGCACACCACCTTAATCCAGATTCCAGGGGTTCCTTGCAAGTACCCAGGGTTCGGTTTCCTCAGAATGAGGTACAGCAGAGACTGTGGTATCTCTATGATACATGGTTTATTTATGCATATATACAACCTGCAGATTGATGTATTACACACATTAACAGCAGGAGGCACTCTGATGGTGAATAATTCCCAGTCATTACATTCCCATCTTAACAGTCCCACCATCTTTCTCAGTGCAAGTATAGCAGTCACTTCAGAACTTGTCCTTCTTTCCCAGGTTGGACAAAACTCAAACAACAGCCCTGCGCTTATTGTATTCCACTCAAAATTAAAACTGTTTATACACGTACCTTTAAAGAATATTGAAATTACATTCTTTGCCTTGGAGAATTCTGGGCACTGTAGTTTACCTCTCACAGAGTTACAATTCCCAGCAACCCTTAACAAATTACAGTGCCCAGAATTCTTTGAGGGAAGGCATGAGCTTTGAATGTGCTTTAAAGGTGTAGTGTGTATGCAGCCTGTGTAAACAAAAGGCCTCCCCTGTGTAGCTCTGTGGTACATTTATAACAGCTTTCCCCTTTGTTTTTATACACTCTGAACCTCACAGCTTCGTCAGTTAAAACACTTGGCATTCACTGTTCACATGATTCTATTTCTATCTTCAAGTAGAAACAAAGGAACCAGCGGGAAGCAGTTGGAGAGCCAGTTTTGTTGTTTATGTTCCATCCTTTCAAGGACGTTTAAACAAGGACAGAAATCGAGAGACACCCCTACTTCCCCTCCCCTCTCCTCTGTATATTGGTATGTTTGTTTTTCTGGTACACATGGGACTCGTTTTCTTGTGATATTGCAAGGACCACACAGGGAAATAAAGTTTACCCTTGGAAAAAATAAATGAGCCTTTTTAATGGTCCTGATGATATTTTGATCAGTATCTTGCCTATTTACATCCTGCTTGACAGAGAGGCATATGGCAGGCATGAATGAGTGAGTAGGTGGGGGAACATTTTACTAGTGTTTACACCAAATAAGCATCTCCTTCGGGGAGGAGCTGGCTGCACAGGAGGCCTCGGGCCCAATAAATGAGGCACAGGAGCAAAGCTTCAACCAGGTCATTCGAGCAAGGACAAGGGATGCTGCAGATTGGGCTGAGTTATACCAGCCCCACTGGGGCCCCCAGAGCAGATGTCCCTTTGGACAAAGCAAGGGCAAGGAAAACAGCAAACACCATGATGGGTGAGCTAAAGGAAGGCAACCTGGAGACCACACAAGGTAAGACATCTCCAAACAACCTTGCAGATCACTGGGGGGGGGGAGTAGAGTCAGCCTAGACCTCTCTTGCCCTGACCTAGCCACTGTGATCCACACGACGGTCACCTCCAGACTGGATTATTGTAACTCGCTCTACGTGGGGTTGCCCTTGAGACTGACCCAGAAACTCCAGCGGGTGCAGAATGCTGCAGCGAGACTCCTTACGGGGTCCTCGCTGCGAGATCACATTCACCCGGTGCTATACCAGCTGCACTAGCTCCCGGTGGAGTACAGGATCAGGTTTAAGGTGCTGGTTTTAACCTTTAAAGCCCTATACGGCCTAGGACCCTCGTACCTACGGGACCGCCTCTCCTGGTATGTCCCACAGAGAAACTTACGGTCTTCAAATAAAAACATCCTGAAGGTCCCAGGCCACAGAGAGGTTAGGCTGGCCTCAACTAGAGCCAGGGCTTTTTCGGCTGTGGCTCCAATCTAGTGGAACACTCTGTCACAAGAGACCTTGCGGGACTTGACATCTTTCCGCAGGGCCTGCAAGACAGAGCTGTTCCACCAGGGCTTTGGCCAGGGCACAGCCTGACTCCCTTCTTTGGCAATCTTCGTGGAGCTCTGGCCCAATGGTTGCCATTGGTTTGATTTGAATTAATTTTATAATAAATGATTTTAGAGTGTTGTGTTGTGTTGAACTGTTGTACTGTTTTATTGTTGTTAGCCGCCCTGAGCCCGGCTTCGGCTGGGGAGAGCGGGATATTTATTTATTTATTTATTTATTTATTTATTTAACTAACTAACTAAATTGTATTTATATACCAGAAGGTGGCTTGAGCAGCCCAGGCTAACAAGCTGTTAACCTGGATAGAAGTGTTATTTGCTCTTAACGAGTAGTTAGTTGTAATAGTGCATTAGATCCAGGTGCTGCAGGGTTTTGCATTTGGCTGGGGTAGACCCGATGTCTGTTTTCTTCCGAGGGCTAGTACACAAACTGTGTGGCCACAGGTTTTCCACACCTGAACTACATACAGCAACTACATCCAGCTTTAAAGCTCCAGGCCCTCAATTTAGCATGCTCCCTGAGATGCTAGATAGAGGGAAGCATGCATTTACAGGCTGTTTCTGTTTCATTTCATTCTTTTATTATGCATGTTTTATTTGCACAATAGGTTTACAGTGTACTGTACTAAAGAAAGCAAGACTTTCATCAATTCAACTTGTGTATGCATTATCAGTTTAAAATGCTAGTTGTTCTTTTTCTTAATTCTGATTGAAGCTGGTTTGGAGGAAATAAATCAAATAGCAGCATTTCCCAATAAATGACAGTGTGTACACAGCTTCAGTCTAACCAGGCCCTTATTTCTGGATAGAGGCAAGGCATGTAGATATGGCACAAGCAGGATGCTTTCTGTTGTATAAGCTAGCTTTACTAACATAGTTTAAAAAGCAAATCCTAACTACAGAACAGCACAAGCTGCAGAACATAATGTTATCTGAGATATATTTATTTATCCATGTGCTGTTAAAAGACAACAACACCTCCTAAAAACACTTAACCACAAGTTTCAGTTACTGATGAAGCCACAATTTTTCAGCAATTGCAAAACATTCCAACTACTCTTAGGTCATCGTTAACTAACTCTTTTTAGCAATTGCACAGTATTTCCCCCAGGGGGACTCAACTTCAACAGCAGAGCTAAAGAACTTGCCCACAGCACACATTTACCGTAATTTCAGAGGTTTTCATCTAATGCAGGAGTTTTAGGCACACCTCGGGTCTGTAGACAACTATAATGACCTTCCCTGGCACAGTTTAGCCTCTCCAGTAGTTTCTTTTATCTCTTGATCCATTTTCTCCAACATGTTTTGTTTACCTTGCCTTTTGTATATGATTTCCTTTGCCATGTAACTTCTTTGTTCCCAGGACTTTCCATATGGCTTATCCCAGTGATACGTAAGGACCACCCCCACTCTCCCACCACAGATGCAAGCCTTTTTTCTTCATTTCTTTCTTGCTCTCAGTTCTTTGGTTTCTATATTCTGACCTGCTCCCCGCTTTCCAAGTGATAAGAACAGGGCCAGCCCCGTTATAATGCAAAGTAGATCTAGCCAATTAGGGAAAGAGAATGTGACATACTCCTTGGTTCATTTTAAGGTGTGTCTGTGTGTGTGTCTTCCCTGGTGAAAATGTCCTTGCCGCCCCATAGAATGAAGCTCAGAAATCCAGGATGATAGCGTAACTGCATTTATGAATTTTCTAACTCCAGCTTGTCTGTATGAATTTTCTAACTCCAGCTTGTTTGTATGAATTTTCTAACTCCAGCTTGTTTGTATGAATTCTCTAACTCCAGCTTGTTTGTATGAATTCTCTAACTCCAGCTTGTTTGTATGAATTCTCTAACTCCAGCTTGTTTGTATGAATTCTCTAACTCCAGCTTGTTTGTATGAATTCTCTAACTCCAGCTTGTTTGTATGAATTCTCTAACTCCAGCTTGTTTGTATGAATTTTCTAACTCCAGCTTGTTTGTATGAATTCTCTAACTCCAGCTTGTTTGTATGAATTTTCTAACTCCAGCTTGTTTGTATGAATTTTCTAACTCCAGCTTGTGTATACCACCCATAAGCGCTGACTTATGTGGCACACTGGGTGCTCAGGTACCCACAAATTTTTAATGAAGGCCCCCCCCAAGGTTCCACTCCACGGAGTGAGCATACCACAGGGCCTGTGCATGTGACGTTGGCACACCCCCCCCGTTACATGCGTGAGTGATGTCAGCATGCTGCGGGTCATGCTGATGTCTTGTGCTCATGCTGCAGGGCGTGCCGACACTACACAGGCACACTGCGATGGTGCCAGCATGCCCCAGGCACCCACTGTTTTGGGGCCAAGGTGGCGCACCTGATACCACCCTTCATCCGAAGATCTCAGGGCAGTTCGCAGCATAAAATGCGCATTTAAGACGTGATTCCCCCCTTCCCCAAAACTTATAAGAACGAAAGAGAAAACCTTCCCGATGCAGAGAAATCCATCATTATTATACCCATACAGTGGTACCTCGGGTTACAGATGCTTCAGGTTACAGACACTTCAGGTTAGACTCCACTAACCCAAAAATAGTACCTCGGGTTAAGAACTTTACCTCAGGATGAGAACAGAAATTGTGTGGCAGTGGCGCGGGAGTGGGAGGCCCCATTAGCTAAAGTGGTACCTCAGGTTAAGAACAGTTTCCGGTTAAGAACGGACCTCCAGAACGAATTAAGTTCTTAACCTGAGGTACCACTGTATTGCTGGGTATGGGGAGGTTGAGAGGATATGGTTTATATCAGTCCTGCACCCGGTGTTGCTTTACCCACTTTACTGGAAGGACGGCAAAGTTAAGAGTGTTGTATGACAACCCCGCTGTTGTTATTCTGGTTTGTTGCTGCTGCTGTTAAAGGGAAATGCAGGATGGACTGTGAAATTGGTTGTAGCAGCTGAGAAATTAATTAAAGGCACAGGGGTGAAGGGAGCTAGGGGAAAAAAGTTTCAGTTGTGGGTGGAAGGACGTTATCTAGATGCCAGACATAGACAGAAGGTCTAGCCATTTAGAGAGAGAAATGGGCGTCGACATGGTGCATAAGTTTCTTGGAGGCCAGGCCTTTCCATCTTGGATGACTATTTGTCACCAGATCTATCAGAAATGGTAGACATGTTCTTTGATGTCAGTTCTGTATGCATGTATACACCCCCCTGCATCTAAAATATTCCTGCAGACACCAGTGAACTGGAGTGTGTCACTTTCCCAGACCCTGAAGGATATTACATCCCCAGGCTAGAAATAAAAAGCCAGGGATCAAATACATTAACATTATTTTGTTAAGTGCCTGAGACCCATCATTTGGAGAAACCATAGCTACAGACTCTGTAACTGCAATCAGGGCCTCCAAACTAACATCACCCTCTTCAGCTCTGAGGAGAGCAACAACTTCCAGATGGTTTTTTGCATTTGATTGTCACTTGCTACTCTCCCCTCCCCACCTTCTTTCCCCAAGCAATGAGCCATTGCAGCTGACACCCGTGTTTCTGTTCTGGCATTTCTATTTCTGTAGCATCTCTGCAGTACAAATTAATAATATAACAATGCTATAAATTGTTAGGCGACAGGTGTTAACTGAATGCTAAGCATTAGCACAGTTTAACTTGCAGCCATTATGAAGGATTCTGGGAAAATAGTTCTGGACCTTATCAACTCCAAACCTACAACAGCAAGTGTGCACTGAACTGTTATCTCTCCCACCTGCAGGACCATGCAAAATCACAGTGATATCACTCCCAGTATATTTCAGCTTTAACTATTCAGCCTCTAAGGTGCTTTTGGAATTACTCTTCCCAATGTATCTTCTAAACCTAATGCAGGGATGAATAGCATTAGGACCTGGGCAGCCATTCTTGGAGGCATGCTATTCGGAACAGATTTTAGTAAAAACTTGCAAGTTCTTACTCTATCATGTCATCAGAGATGTCAACAGGATTTCCTGTAAACAGTATACTGTATAGGGATTAGGGTCCCTGCATCCCAACCCCCAATCTATTGACAAGAACTGCTGCTTAGGCAGATAGATTAATGTAACCTAGCCTAATTTAGAGGGCTGTTGCAAATGTAAAATGGGGAGGGGAGGAAAACATACACAATCTTGTGCTCTTGGGTAGAAAAGCAAAATGCAAATATATGCTACACAGCACATAGTTATCTGAAGAAGTGTGCATGCACACAAAAGCTTATACAGTGGTACCTCGGGTTACAGGTGCTTCAGGTTACAAACTCTGCTAACCCAGAAATAGTACCTCTTGTTAATAACTTTGCTTCAGGATGAGAACAGGAATCGCATGGCGGTGGCACGGTGACAGCGGGAGGCCCCATTAGCTAAAGTGGTACCTCAGGTTAAGAACAGTTTCAGGTTAAGTACGGACCTCCGGAACGAATTAAGCACTTAACCTGAGGTACCACTGTATTTGGATTTGTAAATGAAGAACTGTTCTCTTTGCTAAAAAAAAAGACCAAGAAGATGCTGTGGCATCTTAAGGCCTTGCCAATTCGTAGTAGCAGGGCCTGTCCACTTCTTCATATACCATCAGATTTGATCAGTGTAAAAAAATACATCTATCCGCTAGCTAACTGATGTGTCTGGTGGATACTGAACAGGTGAGACGGAAATTGGCTATAGAACATAGAAAAACAGTTTCAGGTTAAGAACAGACCTCCAGAACGAATTAAGTTCTTAACCTGAGGTACCACTGTACCCAGAACAAACTTAGTTGGTCTCTAAGGTGCTACTGAACATTTTACATTTTTATTTATTTATTTTGACTGCATGAGACCAACACGGCTACGTACCTGAATCGAGAAGCACATAGTTAAATTATGGAAGAAATGCTCATGGAAAGCAGTGTTGGGATGTAGATGGTCATCAACTTGGAAATAAAAAGAGGATTAGATAAATTGATGGAACATAAAGCTACTAGCCACAATGACTAGGGTATGCTTTCATTGTATGCTTCTGAATACTAGTTACTTGAAACCATAGGAGGGGAGAGTGCTGCTGCATTTAGGTCTTGTGTTTAGCTTCCCACAGGCATCTGGGTGGCCACTGTAAAAACAGGATGCTGGACTAGAAGGGCCACTGGCCTGAACTGGCAGGGCTCTTATGTTCTTACATCATTGCAGTCACACACATCACATAAATACTGCAACACTATAAAAGCAGCCTCCTTGCTCTAACTGCAGTGTTTCACAATCCAGATATTTACAGCAAGATACCCAGGCAAACAAAAAGTTTGGCAACCCTGATAGCTAACAGACACAGAAAGCTGTATACATTATTTAACCATACATTGCATGGGGCATCCCAACCTAAATTTTATTTTATTACTTATGTTTTAGCAGATCAGGAAGCAGGATCAATTAAGTATTAAACACACTGTGATTAATGTGACCTATATTCACCATGATTTCTAACGTTTCACCGGTTTTACGTTCTGTCTTCTATTTTAGAAAGCCCTAAACTCCATCATGGGGAGAATCAGCAAAGTAACCCATCTGTTTATTTTATGGCTGTCATCTGCAGCTGCAGGCATGACATCTCTTTTCTCCTGAGGAGGCCTTCCCAGGAAGTGGGTATTAATTGCCTGCCTGCCTGCCTGTCCCCACCTCTCTCTCATTTAAATGATAATCTACCTTGTTACTTGAAGAAGATGCAGTTGCCTGGCTCAGATTGCATGATATTATTCACGCCTTGATTGGCTTTTCACAAGCCTGCCTCTGGAACACTGAACGGGCCATATCATCAAGCAGGTGGTTACCCTTTTGCCCATGCCAACAATTTCACATTAGGAGATTCTGATTTCAGATCTAAATGGAGTTGAAGCTTTCTGAAGGAAGCCTATGGAATACTTCCTAGCTTCCCGAACTCCCTACTCCCTCAGAGAATATGTGCTTGGGTGATTTTAGGCTCCAAATACAGTCTGGGAAAATGCACTTTGAAAATCCTGTTGCTATGCAAATACCGTATTTTTCTCTCTATAAGACGCACCAGACCACAAGATGCACCTAGTTTTTGGAGGAGGAAAACAAGAAAAAAAATATTCTGAATCTCAGAAGCCAGAACAGCAAGAGGGATCACTGCACAGTGAAAGCAGCAATCCCTCTTGCTGTTCTGGCTTCTGGGATAGCTGCGCAGCCAACATTCGCTCCATAAGACGCACACACATTTCCCCTTACTTTTTACGAGGGAAAAAGTGAGTCTTATAGAGCAAAAAATACGGTAGTTCCTTTTGCCTTTTCGTACCACTTTAAGATAAAGCGTGGTTTATAAATCAGTTTTAGAATACCATTTATTCATTCTAACAATGCCTAATGATTTTGATTTCCTAACCAACAAACCTATGTTTATATGTAACATAATGTGTATATGGATCTACATTCTCTGTGCCGGGGATTAGAAACCCCTTTTCAGCCCAAGGGCCACATTACTTTCTGGGGGCCACATGCTATTTCTGAGCAAGGCCAGAGGCAAACATGGGTGGGGCAATGAATTGAAGTTTTACCCTTGGACAGTAGGCTAGTTTCTACACACGCTCTCACACCCTTTATCTCCACCCAAGGAAGTAAGAGTTAAAAGACACATTCCAGCCTGGCAAAAACACTCAAGGAGGGTGAGAAGCAAGGCTAATGGTGGGAATGGCTTTGAGAGAGTCCCAAGGACCAGACAGAGAGACTAGAAGGGCCACATTCAACCCGCCAGGCCATCACCCTTGCTCTATGCTTACTCACATTTAAATGTTTTGTTGTTCTACCTTTTTAAGTAATGATGAGCAGATAGTTTTTATTTACATGAGAGATGGAAGCATCCCCAAATACCTAGAAGACTAAATAAAAGCCTGTGAGGTGACAAGTGATAACTATGACTGGTGCTTGTGTTTAAATTTTAAGTGGGAATTGTCTGTGGTTGCAGTTCCCAAGAGACTGGATAAAATCCCAGTGCTTTTCACCCACAGTTGTCAGGAACAGTTTAAGCAATCTGCCCGATGGTGAGGTGTGAATCGTACTGAACCATGGTGCTTTTGCTTCACAGAGACCACCGATCTATCTAAGGCCTCCTTGCAAATCCCTTCGGTGGTTGCGATGGACATGGACGCAGCCTCCTGCTTATGCTGCAGCGAATTTGTGGACCAGAACAAGATGCCCAAGCTGAACGAGCAGCAGGACAGACAGGAGCCCCTGTTTGGCAAGTCTATGAAGGAGCTCAAAAAGCTGGGGAGGGAAGGGCGCTGGGCAGGAAGTCACGCTCTGAGGGCGCAGGCTTATCAGCATGTAATCCAGCACATACCGTGCAGGCTCATGACCCCTGACGCTGAAGTCTACAGAGATGTTGCCAGCAAGCTGTTTGAAGCCCCGAACGAGAGCTTCGACCCATTACCTGAATTCCTGGAAGGAAGCATCATGCCCGAATACTGCCTCTCTGAAGAAGGGGTAATTGCAGTGAAAAGGATACTCATCTGCATTTCCAGCTTGTACCCCGACATCACCTACTGCCCGCTGCTTCCCGCTGTGACTGCCCTGATGCTCCATTACAGCCAAGGCGAGGCCCAGTGCTTTGAGGACACTTGCCGGCTCCTCTACTGCAACGCTCCCCACACCTCCTACATTGACCACTCCTTCCTCACCCACGAGGCTTCGTGCATGACCTTTGGGGACCTGGCCAACAAACACTGCCCAGCTGCCCACCGCCTGATAGCGAGCTCATCGGACAACATCTTTGAGGTGTATTCCGACTGGCTGGTCTGGCTTTTCGATGGCCTCCCGTTCGATTATGTCATCCGCATTTTTGACGTGTACCTTCTGGAGGGGCAGAAAGTCCTCTACCGGATCGCGCTGGCCCTGCTCAAGCAGTTCCAGCTGTCCGTGGCTTCGCAAGGCTTGGAGGTGGTGGATATCAAAGGGAGCTTGTGGGGTTTCATGCGGGACATTCGTGAGCACATGACCACTGACAAGCTTCTGGAAAAGGCGTTCAGCATCCGGCTTTTCTCCCGCAAAGAAATCTGGCTCCTTCAAATGGCTAACAGGAAGGCATTAGTGGAGAAAGGAGTGACCGCAGTGCAGCACAGGTACAAAAGGCCATGAGGCACCATCCAGTTAGATCAGTCAGTAGAACATGAGACTCAAGGTTGTGGGTTCAAAAGATTCCTGCATTGCCGGGGGTCCCTTCCAACTCTACAGTTCTATGATTCTATGAAGGATCTCCTTTACATCCTACTTTAGATATTGCACATTCTCTTTTGAGAAGCACTCCACCAAACATTACGGCTAAGTCAGTTACAGAGCACTCTATAGTACAGCTACAGATGACCAGAGACATTCAGTCACCATAAGATAATCTCATACAGGTTTTTTTTCCTGCTACCACTATGGTCCCCACTTTAAACAGTCATGACCTGCGACTAAAGAATTCTGGGAGCTGTAGTTTGTTAAAGGTGCTGAAATTTGATAGCAACCCCCTATTTCCTTCCTAGAATTACAATTTGCAGAGTTCCCTGGGGATTGATTGTTAAACCACTCTGGAAATAGTAGCTCTGGGAGAGGAACAGGACTCTCCCAACAACTCTCAGCACCTTTAACTAATTACAGCTCCCATAATCCTTTGGGGGTCGAAATCATGACTGATAGTGCTTCAAATGTATGGTGTGATTGTGGTCTCAGTATAGAAGCACAAAAAGGACCAGGATTGTCCCAAGTGACAAAGGGATTTAGGAAGCACAAAGGCACATGGCATTGGTAAAGTGATATTTCTGGGTCAGCTGCTTTAGAATTAATCTATACCACATTGCCAATTGTTGTATTCGTTCTCGAAAAAGTAATTGCCTTGACTAATTTTGGATCTCATTCTTTGGAACTGACACAACAGTCTGTTATGTCTACTACCATTGGACATAACATATGAAGAGCTGACTGTGTGTTTGGTTAGTAGTATCTTTGGAAGAAAAATCTTTGTCCTCAGGATCGGGATCTATGGAGCTATTTATAGTACAGGATTAATTATTTTTCCCTTCTCTCCTCTGCTGTACAGGCAACCATTTCACCTCACTGTGAATGCCCACAATTTCTCTTCCACCATTGTTACTGCTCAGGAAATGCGTGTTGTCTGGTCCTGGATCCCTGAACGATTTTCTTTGTTCTCACCTGTCCGCATATTCTCAACTTCAGAAAATGGATACAGCTTGCAGAGGTAAGTTGGCATCCGCACAGTGAGTTTCAAACCATCAGAATTCTAAACAGGATAAAGAAAATGAACAGAAAGGTTAAAACATTTGGGGCTTTTTAGTTTAGTTATAAGGCAAGTAATGGGAGACATGATAAGGTTTTATAAAATTATGCATGGTGAGAAGAAAAGCTTTTTTTCATCTCTCCTAATACTAGAACCTGGGGCCATCCGGTGAAGCTGAATGTGGGAAGTTTCAAGAAGCATAAAAGGAAATACTTCTTCACATAGTACATAGCTAAACCAGTGGAGAGAGATTTTTCTCTCTCTTCCACAGAAGACTTGGGACTATCCAGTGAAGACTCAGGGTAGTCCTTTGCACAGTGCATAGCTAACCTATGGAATGACCACTAATTTGGATGGCTTTAGAAGGAAATGAGAAAAAAATCATGGATATGGGTATCAATGGTTACGAGCCACAACAAGGCTTGTTCATTCAGGGAGGCTTGGGGAATAATTCAGGGTTGTGGAGGAAATGAGGTACCGGTAATATCCTGTGAAGTGTGTTACTTTGCCTTGGAATGGTGCGTTGTGTTTGGGTTTATTATGTATTTTGTGTTCTCACTTTGTATTTTTATGTTGTGAACCACCCTGTGACCTTCAGATGAACAGAGCAGTGCCGGTTTTATGTATAAGCTAAACAAGCTATAGTTTAGGGCCCCACTCTCTTGGGGGCCCCCAAAAAATGTAAAGGAAAAAACACCTGGATGTACATTTCCAAAATATAAGATAAAAAACAAATAAAATAAAGCGTACATACAGCAACAGTGTTTTGAGTTGTGTAGGCTCCTATGATGTGTAAATAATGGGCCCCGCCTGCTAGCCTGCTCCCTAAAATATTCAACACAAAAAACAGTGACAATTTGTTGTTGACAGCTGGACATACAAAGGGTCCCATTACCTTCAGTAGCTTAAAAGGTAAAGGGACCCCTGACTGTTAGGTCCCGTCGTGGACGACTCTGGGGTTGCGGCTCGGCACTCATCTTGCTTTACTGGCTGAGGGAGCCGTTGTACAGCTTCCATGTCATGTGGCCAGCATGACTAAGCCACTTCTGGCGAACCAGAGCAGCACACGGAAACGCTGTATACCTTCCCGCCGGAGCAGTACCTATTTATCTACTTGCACTCTGATGTGCTTTCAAACCGCTAGGTTGTTAGGAGCTGGGACTGAGCAATGGGATCTCATCCCGTCGAGGGGATTCAAACCACCGACCTTCTGATCGGCAAGCCCTTGACTCTGTGGTTCAACCCACAGCACCACCTGCGTCCCTTCAGTAGCTTAGGGCCTCATCAAACCTAAATCTGGCCCTGGAAAGGAGGCACACAAATTTAATAAATAACAAGAAGTTATCTGTTGGAGGCAGTATGCCTCTGAATGCCAATTTCTGGGAATCACAAGTGTGGAGACTACTGTTGCACTCAGATTTTGCTTGCGAGCTTCCCAGAAGCAACTAGTTGGCTACTGTGAGAACATGATGGTGGACTGTTGCTTATTATTCAGGGCATTTATCTAGGCTTAAGAATTAATGTGAGAATGTGCCCCAATGAATTATTATTATTTTTGCACAGGAATTGACATAGGGATAATGTTTGTTTAAAACATTTCTTCAGCTAAAAGGGCTCCCAAGGTAGCTGACATGAGATCGATAATAGTGTGTGCCCTCAGACTAGCATGACACAACGTGATAAAAAGGGAATAAGAAAACTCCAGGAATGGTTTTTAAAGATTGTATAAGGATCAGTTGGGGTGGAAACAGTTGAGGAAGAGAAGAAGCAAAATGGAGCTGATCTCTCTGGAGTGGCCCTGCTTCCCTTCCCTTCCTCTGCTCCAGGCTGATGGAAAGGAAGTGTTCCTATGCTTCTGACCCATAACATTTATGTTGCTTGGAGAGAAGTCTTCTGGAATCAGGACTGACTAAAAGCAAAAGGCAAAAAAAACCTGTACAATATCATGTTAAGATTTCAATGCAACACACAAATAAGCGAAGGGAAGCACTGCTTAATTTTGCTCCATGGATCATTTGGAGGCTGCTGCCAGTGTTGTCCTCCCCCCCCCCCCGCTGTTTTGAAAATGTGCATGCAGAAGCGGCTATAGGGATGCAGCCTGCTAATGTCAGAAGGGTCAACCATGAATTTGTGATGACTACCTTGGAAAGTTCCCAGGACTCGCTTTGCAGGCCTTGCATCTCATACTAGCACCTGGCCATTCTGTCATTACAAAGAGATGGGCCTCGAGCTATTTTCTATTGACATTTCCAAAATAAAAGAACGTAAATATTGAAGTCTGGCCAGGTACACTGGGACATATGTAACAACAGCAAATCTTGTTAGAAAACAGCCCTGATGGTCTGCTTGGTAGAAGTGTGAAAGCTCCCCCTGCCGTCTCAGAAGATATATAGTAGGATCTGATCAGTGTCACAGTCCTGGGGCAAATAATAGTTAAGACACACCCACCTCCAAAGAAATAACCTTTCGCAATCACAATTAAGCCGCCTGATTTCAGACCTAGGAATCGTATGTCAAGATCCTGCATGCACCCCTGAGATTATGTTGTGCTTAAAATTTTATCTGAGCAATTACCTGCACCACTGAGCAAAAATTCTGGCTTCAAACTCCACATAGCATGCCAGCTTTGCCTGTTATTACACATCCCTAAACAATACTGAAAATGAACGAAGGAGTGTTTTTGCCACCTCTCCTTTATGAGTTTGCAAAGGCTGCCTGTTTAACACAGCAATGGTAAGCACGAGGAGATTGATGACTGTCACTACGTACTGCTATTCCTCCAGGTATTTAAACTAGTAGCGTCCAAACCTATCGAAAGTGATGCACAGACAGATTTCTCAGTGATGCATGAAAACACCAAAGGGATGAAGTTACATCCAACTTCTGCAGAGACCTGTATCAGTGTTGCAACTCCATCTCCTCCCTGCATTACTTCTTCTTTCACCAGCAGTGGACTTAGTCCAAAAAATCCTCCCCCAAACCCAGGCAGGAGGATGCAAAGCATCATGGGGTCCAGCCAAAGAAGAAACAGAAGAGCATAGAGTGCAACAGGCAGTTTGGGTGGCTTACACAAGCCTTTGGCCTGATCCAGCAGGACTCTTGTTCTTAATGTGGAAAGCATGCAGTGGATCTGGATGATTATGCAGGAAGCCTGTTTTGCTTGCACCTTGATGCTTTCATTGCCCCAGGCTTCCTAGTAATGCAATAAAGTAGAATGTACTGTGCTGACAGGTCACAGTCCATTCGACTTCCACCTCAGTGCTATAATGGGATTGCTTTCCCTGACATTAGTTCATCCTTCTTCCATCTTTGTTTCTTGCAGGTTTTATTCCTGCTGTGAAGGCTATGAACCAACGGTACTGCTGTTAAAAACCACACTGGGGGAAGTAAGTCTCTTCTGAGCATCCGAGAGACCTGTGGGTCGGGCCTTTCTTCTATGGGTCTAGGCTGAAAACGCAAATAACAGAAATGTCAGAAACCATCAGCAGGGTACTCTGTAAACTCTGCCTGGACTAGAAACAAGTCCCGAAATTCTCTGCTGAAGGATCCTCGCTGAATAGTGAACACAAGCATTTGTTCGTTCATATCTGTAACTCACTCTGATGCTTGCCAAATCGGGAAGAGTGGCGATCGTGGAGGCAAATTGAGACCTGGGTCAGAATGGTTAGGAAGGCTATAAAGAGCATCTGTTTCGAGACACAGGACAGTACAGGTTACCTTACCCCCAGGTGAAAGGGATGCTTCCAAACAGTACTGTTCTTTCAGAATTGATAGAAGGCACTATTACTTTTCTTGGGTCACTCCTAAAGACAGCAATACTGGGCAAGCAAAGCTATTTTGTCATAACAAATGAATGAGTGTATTTATTCGTAACTGTGCTACTTTGGATGTCAGTTACATGCCAGTTGCATATCTGTTTCACTCCTAAGAAAGGAAAAAGAACCACCAAGTTCTGTTCCACCAAGTTTTCATACTCAATAGGGAGCTGCAGCCAAGGACAACACATTGCTTTCCACTCATAATCTTAGGTGTACACTTCAAAATGTAACACGTGAAATGGTCCAGGCTTTCCTTTAACTAAAGTGACATTGACACATTATGGGTGGTGCTTATCTTCATGGCTGGGTACCTGAAGGAACACTTGCTTCCACCTCAACCTGCTCAGGCCCCCCTCTCTGTCTATGTCAGCCTTTCTCAACCTGTGGGTCCCCAGATGTTGTTGAACTACAACTCCTATCACCCCTAGCTAGCAAGGCCAGAGCTCAGGGGTGATGGGAGTTGTAGTCCAACAACATCTGGGGACCCACAGGTTGAGAACCACTGGTCTAGGTGATCAGAGGTGAGTGAGGAGAGGCCTTTTCTGTTGTGGGGCTTTGCCTCGACAATCTTCTTTCCAAGAAGGCTCAGCCTTCAGGTCTTTAACAAAAGTCCTGTCTTTTATGGTGCTCTTTAAAGTTTTTAACTTTTTAATGTTCTGGTTTCATGCTGTTTTGCTTAAAACTTTTTAAAAGAAGGCTTGAATTATAGCGTGTAATCCATGTTTCTTTGATTTGTTAGACACCCCAGATCTGCATGTCATTGAAGGGAAGACACATTTTAAAATTTAGTTTAATTAACAGCGAGAGATCACAAATTACAAACCTTAAGCTCTCTGTCAATCCAAAGTCCCTATCCTAATATTTGCTCCAGTTTTATCTGCTTATTATGCTGTCATAAAATGGCTGAAAGACTGTGATAGTATCTCATTTTGTGACACTACTCTATTTGGTACATAGCCATATCCAATAATGGCTGTGCTGCTCCAATTAAAGCGTTCGAAGGGAGTGACCCTATCAATCTTCTGTGATAAAAGATATATATTTGGCTCCTCAGCTCTTTCTGTGATCCTCTAGGAATGACAAATGACAGAATTTATTGCTTCTTGCCTCTTCCTTCCATACAGGTGTGTGGAGCATTTCTGTCCTCTGACTGGAGCGAAAGGAAAAAAAGTGGGGGGACATCAAGTTTCTTTGGCACAGGAGAATGCTTTGTTTTCACAGTGAGTCTAAAATTTATTCCCACAATGGAGATTGGGTTGATTTTACAATTTTTAAAGTCCTTTTATTCATTGGCCTTCAACTGGTAGGTCACAGCCTGACCAATACTGGATCACAGTGCGAACTAAAGTGGGTCCCACCAGCAGCACCAACACCATATAAATAAGCAGTAAAAATTAAATGTGAGCCTCAAAATGCATTTTCAGGCTAAAGTTGAAGCCCACTCTGCCTATCCCAAAATGTAGCTGTGAGTCTCAACACCCCTACTAGGTAAGGCGGCCAACCAGCTGTAGAAGAGGGCAGGGCTCTACCTGTTGCAATTTCCTATTCTGTGCCACCTTGTTCTGAAAGCGCAGCATGACATGTGAGCACAGTGGGCTTCCTGCATGTAGTCAGGGATGACTGGGACTGCAGTCCAAAATCAGCTGGAGACCCAAGTTTGGAAAACCCTAGTCTAGATTATCTTGAAGGTTCCCTCCAAGCCTTAAATTCTATGTGCACTATGTTCATATTGAGGTTACCAGGAGCTCAGTTGGAACCAGTTCCCTCAAGGAGTCATGCCCTGGGGCATAGCTTTCCAATCTCTGTGTCGTGACACTTTAGTGTGTTGCCTCCAGTGTGTAGGTGTGCTGCATGAAAACTCCCTGTGTGCCTCCCAGGGCTGGAAGGTTTGACCTCCAGTTTGCTAGTAAAACTAAACGACTGTGTTGCGAAATAATGCATGTTGAAAAAGTGTGTCACCAACATGAAAAGTTTGGAAAGCTCTGTCCCAGGGGAAGGGCCACAGCTCAGAGTAGCACATAGTGCCAAGTTCAATCTCTGGCACCTCCAGGGCTAGGAGAGACCCCTCCCTGAAACCCTGGGGAGCTGCTGCCAGTCAGATGGGCTCAGGCCCTATGTGCTCTCCTGTTCCTGTGCTGCCCTAGCAGAGCAACCGCAATGGAAAAATATACTTGATTTATGTCATTTTGCTTTGAAAGGTTCACCCAGAAATGGAGAGATATGAGTGGGTGTTCATCAAGAAGCCAGAACAAGCTAAAGCTCTGCCTCGATCCCCACGCCCGCGCTCTCCATCTCCCTTCTCTTCCGAAGGTCACTCAACAACCAGCTCAAACCACCTCACTGTGCCAGTGTTGGACATGATTAAATACCGCCTCTCTCCATTCCTGGCTATTCGACACTTCAAGCTGCCTTCCAAAACAGCCTCCATGTTCATGTCTGGAACTCAGAAAGAGATCATCATAGGTAGCTATGCTTCTACTATGACACTATAGCTGTCACAGAGACCATAGTGCCACAGACATTTCTGGCACCCAGGACTGGCCCTATCATTAAGAGCGGGGAAGCTGCCTCAAGCAGCAGTTGCTGGCAGGCAAGGGAGGCAGCAGTGGCATGGTGGTGTTGGGGTAGAACTGAATGTGCCATGTGACCTGTCCTGCACAAACACCTAAACATTGACCATGCTGGTTGGGTCTGATGGGTGTTGCAGTTTAGCAACAGATCCCACATCCCTGCTGTTAGGGGTAAAGGATAAACCAAAACATTTCATAGAGGAACTGAGCACAAATATTATCAAATTGACAGCCTACCAGTGATATTACAATGAGGCCTGACTGCTTGCATGCAGCAATATACACCTATGGACTACACTATTTGCATGCAGAATAAGGCATTAATCTAAACTGAGAGAACTTTGTGCTCGTATATAATTTAGGGGTGCTGTGCTATATGTGAGCAACCTAGCAGCACATGCAGCTTGAGAATACTATGCCTACTGATGACAGCCACTAGGAGGCTACATGATCACATTAGCACAGAAAATATTCCCAAGTACTTTGGCGTAAGATAGGCATATGCCTTTCCAGTTTAAAAGCTTATTTTGGAGCTCCTTGCAAACCGTGTTGAAATTTAGGTCAGGTTTAGTCTCTGGAAATGCAAGATTAATCCCTTCGCTGTCTTTCACCAGTTCAATTATTTAGACGAAGCCATTTGAATGGTTGTTACTATGTTTCATCAGGTGGTTTGCTGACAGAGTAACTATAATGAAAAGGAACTAGTTTTGCAAAATACCAGATTTGGGGCCGATATACCGTACACACATTTCTTTTCTGTGCCCCTGCATATGCTGCTGTCCTCCAGTCAGAGTGTTTCAGATTTAACTTCACAGCAATGAAATCTGCTACTGATCATACAACAGAGGACAGCATTTCAGTTTGCTTTTCACAGCTCACAACAAATCTCTGTTCATTTTCCCCCAGGTGGTGGAGGAGGCCAAGCTCTGTTTATTGACGCTGATCTGCATCATGGGAGAACGGAGCACTGCGAAACATTTGACAACCCTCCTCTCTGCCAAGAAAACTTCCAGGTGCAGCTTCTAGAAGTCTGGGGCTTTCAAAACTCCTGATAGTGCCAATGAGATGCAATATTTCAGGCTGGCATTCATCTCCACAGCACTGGGCATGACAACTGGTAGTGAAAGAAATGACACAAGGTGGTATCTGGAGATGTCAGGAGCAGAACATTTTCACACATTTTGGAAACTGTCCACTAATGCGAGACTTTTGGCACTAGGCTTTCTAGTGAACAATACGAACAAAGGGAAATAGTCCCAACCAACTATAAATAAGATGAGGGGAAATGGGATAAAAATGTGAATAAACTGATGTAGTAGCGATAGTACAACGGTACCTCGGGTTACAGACACTTCAGGTTACAGACGCTTCAGGTTACAGACTCCGCTAACCCAGAGATATTGCCTCATGTTAAGAACTTGGCTTCAGGATGAGAACATAAATGGCACGGTGGCAGCGGAAGGCCCCATTAGCTAAAGTGGTGTCTCAGGTTAAGAACAGTCTCAGGTTACAAATGGACCTCCAGAACGAATTAAGTGCTTAACCCGAGGTACCACTGTATATGAAAAGTATTTTAATAAGATGGAATACCAGCTAAAACAGGGGCCGGCAACCTAAGGCCCATGAGCCACAAGCAGCCCACAGGGGTCGTTTAACCAGCCCATGAGCTGCCCCTGAACCGAGCTGCCTGCTTGGCAAGCCCCTGCGCGCTGCACTAAACTCGCTTCTGCGACACCGAAAATCGCGTCCGTGCATGCGGAGATGCTGAAAATTGTGAGTGCATGCGCTATCTGGCCCACAGAGGGATCTCCGCTGGAGTGAACTGGCCCAGGTGTGGTAAACCTTGCCGACTCCTGAACTAAAACCAATGTATGTCTCTGAGGCTTTCTGGTGATAATAAAAAATATATTATTTTACCACAGGGATGAGAAACCTGTGACCCTCCAACCTGTTGTTGGACTCCATCTCCTACAACCATGACCATTGGCCATGTTGTTGGGGCTGATGGGAGTTGGGAGGACACATCTTCCCAACCTCTGCTTTTTGTCATTTGCTCTGAAAACTCTTCTACTTAGATGTCTGAAAGGTTTAATTTTAATGAAGATACAGAAACGGTCACATTCTGCTCCCTTTTATTAGACAAACCGGATGGAAATTTCCAAGGACTCCTTTTATATTGGATTGTTTGGGGCAAAGATAGATGGTAGCTTAATAATAATAATGCCACATACTAGAGCAAAAGAACAGCAGTTTTTTTAAAATGTGTTTATAAATCATTGAAATAATAAATTCTAAGGTAATGTATATCAATCTATTTTTTTGTGTATGATGCATTTTCCTTCAGGTATCTTTATATTTTGAAATATGTACTGTTTTTCAAATTGTGTTATAATAAATAATGCTTTTGAAGCATGTTCCCACATGTGAAATGTTGCTGCCATGTGCTCCATTTAACACATCCTCTTTTTTTTTCCATTTTCACTTCTCCACACTGAGTGGGGAAGGGAGGCTCTTAAGATAATATTTAATCCTTGTATGCAACTCATAACCAAATCCTTTGTTTCCCAGCTATTTTATTTTATTCTTGATTGGGGGTTTTTTGGTCACCCTACAAACTTTACATAATTCCCACCCCAAATGCAACCAACCTGTGTAATATAAACTTTGTTACAGTGACTTATGATTACTGTCTGGAGCTTTCTTTCTTGCCCCATAAGATTATGATACTATTAAGCAGAGGGACGAACTGTCTTTAAAATTACCTGACTCTATGAGAAATAGTATACATTGGCTCAGTGGCGTAGCGTGGGGGGTGCAGGGGGGGCCGGCCGCACCGGGCGCAACATCTGGGGGTTAGGGTTAGGGTGCGCAAATCCACGGGTTAGGGGGCGCAAATCCACAGGTTAGGGGGCGCAAATTACTTGCCTTGCCCCGGGTGCTGACAACCCACGCTACGCCACTGCATTGGCTTAACTGTTGTGCAGGGTGGCTGATTTTGCCAGCAGAGGGGGAGAGAGAGAGAGAGAGAGAGAGAGAGCGAGAGCAACCAACATTGTTCCCTTGGCCCTTAATTCTTGCCTCTCTTTTTAAAATGTAATTCTGGAGAATAAAAGGCCACATTTGTAAAGCTCCTGTTACATTCAGCAGCACTTGTTATGCACACCTGTGTCGTTCTGCATCTGTACGACAGACTCAGACAGACAAGCAGGTAGCCTCTCCCTATGGCCAAAACAAGAGTTCAGAATGCCCTTGAGCCACCACAGACCTTCTCAAGAAAAAGGCAGGAGACATCTGGTGACTGGGCTGCTCTCTGGACTACCTCCCACCGCACCAACACTTCAAAACAGTTCTGCAGTTCCTCTGGGCATCATGCTGGATATAATCAAGAAATGCCAGCAAAAGATTTGCCATAAAATGGCCCTTTCCTCTTAAAGAGTGGCTACTTTTAGACGAGGGATGAAAACAGGGAACCTACTTTCCCAATTCACCTACATCCTAAAGATGAAAGGAAATAAAATTGTCTCTGCCCTTCAGGGCTGCCAATCATTCCACATTTCTTCCTGTGCTGATGAATAAACAATGCTATGTGCCATCTCACTGTCATCAAAGTTGTATATTTACAACAAAGAGATTGGTAGCATGGTTGACACCAGACACCAACAAGCATCATTGTTGTTTAAAATATAAAAGTATATAGCACATTCACTAAAGCACAGAGTCTATATATATCAGTAGCATTGAGATACACAACACTTAGTAGGTTTTAGAACCTATCTGTTAAACCAGATGCTTTCTGGGATGGCAAACAAGAAGAGTACCTGAGGATAAGGCTTGTTGCATCTGAGAAGGTGGACTCTAATCCATAGAGCTTTGTGCCTTAATAAATGGTTTAGAGTTTAAAGTGTAACAACAAGACTCTTTCCAGTTGTTTTCAAGCAATTACCACAACTACCATTCTGGAAAATGTGTTCAGTATATATGTTCCTGATTGCACCTCTGTTTTCTGGCTCTTATTTTCTTTATCTATCGAACACATAACTGATCAATATACCCAAGGGAGCATAAAAAGGCTATGGCAGTGTAAGGTAAAATGACAAAAAGCACAAATAAATGTAATGAAGGTCATAACTGAGTTTTTTTTAACTATGTGATTGTGGTCAGGGGACAGATACAGATATAATAATTCCATCATAGATCATCTAAAAAGGAGTTCCAGCACACTGATAACCAGAGAGAGAAATGAGCAGGAAACCTTGGGGGTGAACATGGGTGACAGAGTAGTGATGGGGAATGTCTCTTGCAGGGATATATCAGAATAAAGGACCAAAATAGCAGGGTAGGGGAATGCCATGAAAATACTAAGTAAATAAGTTTTGCAATGAAAGTGAATGGCAGCCAATAGAGAGAAGTGAAGATCTGACATGATCACTTTAACTCAGCATTCAGCCACTTGAAAAAATTGTTGTGCATATGGTAACTAGAACTTGCATCTCCTGGAAGAGTATAATTTAGACAACACGTGTTAACTACTTAATGTACTATTGGGATACTTTAATACATTCTAATGCAAGCAGACAAAAACAAGTGTCTAAATGGACTAGTGTCTGAATGCTTGGGAATAGGCTGCTTAAAGGGATTGTTCCAAACTGCACATTTTTTGTGTGCACAGTTGTAAGATATGGTTGACTTAGGCTGTTTCCAAAGGGGGAGTGTGTCGTTGGATTTCCTGGGCGTACCAGAAAGACTTCTTAAAATAAAATTGATCTGGTTCAGAATCAAGAAATGAAGCAGGGTAGTTGTTAGGAATTTAGTGGGAATAAAGTTCTAAAAATGTTTAGTTAATGCCTAGGAATTGGTGCGTTGCAGTATATGCTCTGGGGGACAGGTGAACTACATCAATAACGTTGACTAGAGCATTGGCATTACCTGACCCTCTTACTGGATGCCCAGAGTGCAGGACAGAAAAGGCCACATAGATTTGTCTGTGCTTAATAGCATTCCCAGAAGAGTTAGCCTGTTTCCCTACGCTCTAATTCAGTAGAACTATAAATGTATAGAATTTACCCTAGCATAAATCCAGCAAACAGATATATTCCTATCCATTTATTCTACACCTATTGCCAGTGAGGAACTTCAAATGTTACAGTATATGCATATTGTTGCAATTATTCCAGAATGTGTCTGTTCACCAGCTTCCCACACACTTCTTCTGTCACTTTATGCAACACCAAAAGGCAATGTCCTTGAAAATGACAGGTACCTTTTCTGCCAGGGGACCTCCCTCCCTATGCAGTGAAGCTGATGTTGCAGGCTTCTGCCTTTGCTATTCTTGCATGTACCACCATTACCTGAAATATTAGCCTGGCAGAAGAAATTGGCACATGATGTGGACTCTGGGGATCAGATAGGGTGATTAAAGGCAGACAGTCACTTAAAGCGCTAATAGTCAACTTCTTGAGCTTGGGGAGCAAAAGTACCCAATTGTGCCCAATTCCTTCTCTAATGTTAGACCAGACAATGTCTAAAATGTGAGCCACAAATCCTCAGAATAAATCCTAACGGCCAAGAACTTCTGGTGAAAGGCCAGAATTTTGCAAAGATAGTTAGAAAAGGCAGCATGAAGTTTAAAAATGGAAGCCAATTTGGAATGTCTCTGCCTATGAGAGGCTTAAGGGATAACGTTCTTTACAAAGGTCAGCGTGGCAGACCAGTTTGAGTTCAGCACTGAGCAGCGTGGGGGAAATGTATGTTCAAATGCCCGCTCAGCAATGAAAATGCAGATTCAAATATTTAGCCATCTCTCAATCTAAGTAAACTCAGAACTGATATCCAATGATTGCAAACTTAACCTTTTTAGAGGAAATGCCAGGCATAAATGTGGCAAGATTCGAAAGACTGCTAGGAATGAAATACTGTGCACCTATCCTGTGGAAAGCAGGCATCATCAACATGACAGATTGACAGAGGCAGGCAGTAGCCACCAACCAATAACTAACCACACCATCTCAGTTTAACGTGGCATGAACTGAGACCCAGTTGAGGTAAGCACACATGGGCAGATAAGCACATGGATAAGTGTCAGCTCCAGATTTTGGGAGGCCCTTGGGCAAGATGCCCCCAGTGTGGTCTCTTATCTTATCCACTCTTCTTGCCACTGTCCTGAGGAGCAGAAATAGGTTGTCTGACCCATTAGAGCTGAAATGCCTGTCTGCATGTGTGTCCCTATTCACCTGCTTGTGTGTGGGTATCTGTTTGTGTTGTCTGCATGTGTGTGTGCATGCACAAACATTGCCCACACCCACTTTTGCCTTGGTCACAGTCACTACTGGCATGCAGCCCTTGAAGGGTTTGCCAACAGCAAATACAGAAATTTTAAAACACCTTAATAAATATGCAGTGAGAACAGTGATGTATGTTGATGATTAGACTGTGTTTCAGGAGTTCCCTAATGAGTAACTGTCATGCTGCACATTTCTTTTGCATCATGAAGCTGACAACTTGTAATCTCAAATGATGCAAAACTCTGTGCAGCTGAAGAGGAAAAAGTAAGGGAGTGGTGCTTCTAGGAATAAGGTGAAACTGTGAAGCTCCCTTGTTATTTATACTGTTGTATGCCGCATGTTGTTATAGTTCTATTTATAATATCGGAATTTTTTTGTATATTTGCTATTGTTTTGCTAAATTATGATTAAATTGTTACTATGTTACTGCTTTGCTGTTATTTGCCGTGCTGTGTTGTTTGCTATGTTAGTATGAAATTGTTTTTGTAGTGTTTGTTTGAAATGCATCCATTTCTTTGTTGTAATCAGCTTTGAGAATGATGATCTTTTTTGTGGAAAAGCAGCATACAGATATAATGAATAAATGAATGAGGTTGTCTTTAAAACCCAGCCTTTGCCTTTCTTGACTCTGCTGTGCATATAAAATCAAAACAAAGCTGCATTTATCCACATAGGGGATAAAAACTACAGGCGTGCTACATGAAATTCAAAGCTCAATAATACAGCATCTGCTTTGCATGCAGAAAGTTCCTGATTCATCATCATCATCATCATCATAAACTTTATTGCACTAGCCAAAGGTCATGGCATCATTCACAAAGGAAAAAAAAGAAAAACAACAAATAATCATAAAAACCATAAAAACATCAGGCACTGCAAACACAACGAACTACGGTCACGTCTCCTGGAAATTATTTGTTGCATACTATATAATAGCAGGGGGTTCTCAGATAGAATGTGCCAGCTTAAATGTCCAAATCACTTTTGCAATTGACCGCTATTTTATCTAGTTCTTTTCTCCTGATCTTCTTAGCCGCCAACACATATAGTACCACTTTATAAGTTACGAAGTCATCAGTATCACTCAGCAGCCATTTCACCCTTTCCACCCTGTTCAAGTGTGTTCCATTCATAAGCAGGGGTTTTTATAAATCGGTCTCTTGGTTCTATATATAGCGGGCATTGCAATAAATAGTGGTATAGGTCCTCTATGCAAGGTTGCACACACAGACAAAGTCTCTCTTTGTACTGTACTTTGCTGTACCGAACACCCACCACCGCCGAGGGCATCGATTGGAATCGTAATTCTGTAAAAGCGATTCTTAGTATGGCAAGTGGGAGCTTCGTCAGATAGCTAGCTTGGATGTGGTCTGTTTTGATAAGTGGGAACCATGGTGAATTTTTGGTAGAGGCAATCGTGGTTAAATCCTTTTATGCATCGGACCTGAAGAGACAATCTCTTAGGTACCTCTTACCCTGATTCAATCCATGGCATCTCCAGGCAGAGCTGGAAATGCCCCATCTGGAAATCTAGGGAGTCAGTGCCAGGCCATAGGAACAAAACTAAGCTACAAAGAACAATGGTCGGACTCAGAGTGTCAGCTATTAGAAATGCCAGTTAATTTTCAACTACTATTTGGTTCTGATTCTTATTTTTTACATAGGACTCAATTCTGACAAACAAACCATGGCCAAAAAGGAAATACTTCAGTCCAGCTCTGCTAGTGTTCATTTCACTTCAAGACGATATACACTGTTAAAGTAGGTGCCTCAATCATATTTTGCATATGTCCGGCGTGCTGTGAACACATATGAGCAACTATATAAGGCCAATATGACCACTAGCTTGGTCATATTCAGGCCAGGTGGACAGTGGGACCCATCCATCTTCTAGTCTGTAGCCAGTTGTTCTACTGAGTGCCAGGAAGGGATGGTTTCATGCTGTCCTAAATGGCAGTGGAGAGGCATGTACACCTTCTTTGTATTATTGCTTTTCAGTTAAAATATGGCATTAATTATTACTGACAATAGATTTCATCACAGGTGGAATAGTGAGGGATGGGAGATTAAGGCTCACCTGTGCTAACATGCTAGGCACCTGTAAAGAAGTTGAGGTGGAGGGGGTGGCTGAGGACCACTCTGCAGGTTCTAGGCAGCTGTGGGAACCAGAATGTGCTGTGGTTGAACTATGTGCCCCACCAGAGAGGGCCAGATTCAACTAACTTGGAGCAGTAGTGGAAGCCTGTGCAAGGACTTCCACTAGTACAATGAGCCTTTTCTCCCCCCCCCCCAATCTCTTCTGGAGGTTTGGGAGAACCCCCAGAACAATGCACAGGGAAGGAGAGATTTGTTTCATCTGGCAAGCAGAAATGCTTGCACTGATGGAACAATCATATTAGCACAACATTGAATTCCACTGAATTGTGACCCCTCTCACCACACACACAGAGCTTCTTTGTTAAATAGATGTACATCGGAAGAGACATGCTGGATCAGACCAAAAGCCAGTCTAGTTCAGCATTCTGTTTCCAGTGGTCAACTAGATGCTTATGGCAAACAGGACAGTGATTCCCATCAACTGGTATAGGCAGTAGGCTTGAAGGCAATTGTGCCATGGAGAGCCAGGCCAGTCATGCAGGCAGCACAGACACCAAACTCCTTGCCTGCCCCATCCTTTTTTCTTTCACACAGCCACTGACATAAATTGATTTTTCTGTAGTTAATCAGATAAAAGCCGTGGCCTGCTGTATTCCAGGACTACTGTTTGTCTCCTTCTTGCCTGACACTAATGTGCTCAATTTCTCATAGGTATGACCAGTGCTCCGTGAATTGAGAAACACACCAGCTCCTTAACTAGGCTTAGAAGGCAGAGCCAGGGCAGATACAGGCTGTTCAATCTCCACAAACCACACAGACTCCTGATGAGAAAAAGTGTTCCTTTAGTCGGAACAGGTACAGATGCCTGATAAAGTAGGACACACAGATACACACACCAGCACTTGCCAAAGATAGCATAATTGGCTGCCTGTCCTACCTTAGGAAAAAACTAAAAAAGTGGCAGCTTGCCTGAAAGTAGGGCAGCCCCTATCAAAAGCAGGATTCTCTACCCTACAGTAGCTAGAAGGAAAGGAAGCAAGTCAACTGGAAGAAGGTTGATTCAAGACACTTTAGTTTATAAAAATGATTGCTTTGCTCCATGCAAAAGGAAAAGCTCCCAGGATGTACATTTGACAATGAACCACCCAATCCAGCTAAGAGCCTTGCCACGTTCCAGGGAACCCTTAATGACACTTTGGGTGAATTTGTTAGCAGTGCCCCTATAAATATTTGATCCTGGCATTACTCTCTCAACAGAATCCTAAAAATATGGAAAAAGGCAGAAGCTTACACATTTTTGTCCATTTACAGTTTGAGTATAGTGGCAGCCCTAAGAAGCTGCAGTGATCCCAAGAATCATTGCTACGGCAAAGATTACTTGACATTGGAACATTTTTCAAACGTAGGGGTTGAACGAGCTAGGTGTCCTGCGGCATCAGTGAGCAGAAATAAGAACTTTTCTGGGACCTGATTCCAGCCAGGATTTAGCTTCTAGCATGTCAGGCTTTATTTTATTTAATTTGTTTTAATTTAAATTTTGACATTTATATACCACCCATTAAAACAAGGCCTCTGGGCAATTCACAAAACAATATAACAGCATGCTGAAACACATCAAAGCATAATTGAAAACCAGATTAATACAACCAAGATGAAAACATATAAAGCATAAAAAGAAGTCAAAATCCACATAAAAAAACCAGCACAGAACATTAAAAAAATAAATATAAAGAGATTTACACTGTCCCTATGGCATTCTCATATCTCCTAATTGTTCTCCTCTCCCTGTGGTAGCTAAGGAGATTAAAACTTAGTATATTGGTACAATGGCATCTTGTAAGAAACAAGTCATCCTCACTAGGCCTTAGCAGAGCAGAGCATATGAGGCTCCTTATTGTTTCATTGGGAGTGATGGGGCCCTGGAATTTCCCTGAAAGGCAAGATTTAGCTCCTCCAGATCCTATCTCAGAAAATGTTGAATCTTGTTATCACTGCCTGCAATATTCTATTTATGCTTTGTTTAGTTATTCAACGTTCTGAAACCATTTGGAAGCGATTTGGACAGACCACGGAGGATGAACATGAGCTTTCTAAGGCTGTAACCCTCTATCACTCACCTGGAGATAAGGTCCCATTGAACAGGTCTGGATACACATAGGATTGCACTGTAAGTCCCAGACTTCTAGTTTCAGTGGAGTTAAGGGGGGTACCTCCAGTTCAGCTTCCTGAGAGGGACCAGGCTCCCCCATGATACGAGTAGGTGAATTTGAACAGGTGAGAGGAAGCACACATCAATTATGTTTCTTTGGAGCTATGAAGTTTGTATAGGTTATGTATTCTACTCCACATTTCTACATGGCAACATTATAAAAGAAGATCTTCAAAGAGCTGCAAGAAACCAATTATTTCCCCCTAAAGAGAATCTTAGCGCTATTGAACTCAATGGGGCTTACTTCTGAGCAAACATGTATTCATTGCACTGTAAATCTCCCTGTCTGTATAGCTGATCAACATTTAGTCATAATTATGCCATAGAAAAGAGGAGACTTTTGTTTCCATATGTATTGGGGAGGTGACTGGGAGCATGACTCTGAGCCCTTCTGCTTCACACATCAACAGATGTCATAGTACATAGACAAAACAAAAACACAAAAAACACAAAGTGCTGCACCAACAAGTACAAAATAACCCCTCTGCAGCACCACAGATCCAACTCAATGGTGTAACATTGGAAATGGTGTAACTGCTACCTGGGCAGTTATCTTTGCACAAGGGCTAACATTGATGCCAAAATCCAGCACCGCCTGAGCTCTGCGAGTGCAGCTTTCTCCCAATTGAAGTGCAGAGCGTTTGAGGACTGGGACATTCTCAGGGAAACCAAAATGCTTGTTTACAGAGCTATTGTACTACCAACCTTACTGTATGCTTGTGAAACATGGACCACTTATAAACGCCACCTCCCACTCCTCGAAATATTCCATCAATGATGCCTCCGAAAAATTTTACACATCACTTGGGAAGACAGGCAAACTAATACCAGTGTACAGGAAGAAGCAAAGATCACCAGTGTCGAAGCAATGGTTCTTCAACATCAACTTCGTTGGACTGGTCATGTTGTGTGGATGCCTGATTATCGTCTTCCAAAGCAACTACTACTGTATTCCAAACTTAAAAATGGAAAGAGTAATGCTGGTGGTCAACAAAAGAGGTTTAAAGACTGTCTCAAGGCAAATTTTAAAAAATGTAGTATAAACACCAACAATTGGGAAACACTTGCCTGCGAGCGCTCCCACTGGAGAACAGCCTTTACCAAAGGTGTCATGGGCTTTGAAGACACTCAAACTCAGGACCCAAAGGAGAAAAGTGCTAAGAGGAAGGCACGTTTGGCAAATCCACACCGTAATCAACTCCTGCCTAGAAACCAATGTCCCCACTGTGGAAGGACGTGTGGATCCAGAATTGGCCTCCACAGTCACTTATGGACTCATTGTTAAAACTGTGTTTATGGAAGACAATCTTACTCGGCTACGAATGATTGCCAAAGAAGAAGAAGACATAGAGAGGGAAGCACTGTTTAGGGAATAAAAACCCATTCCATACTTCAGACTATGCATATGTATTCAGGAGCACCTGAATATGTGGTTATTATGTGGTGTAAAAAAGACGTAACCATAGCAACCTTTCAAAAAGCTTTTAAAAGCAGCCTTTTTAAAAGGTCTCCTTAAGCAGTTATTTTATGCATCCTGCTCTCCTGTTTTGAATTTTGAGGACGGTTTTAACTGCTGCTGTCCTTCATAACTGAATGTCTATTTTAATTTGTTTGTTAGACAGTATTGTTCAGTGATATTGATTGTTTACATATGATTTCTTTTTAGCACCGATTGTAAACTTCCCGGAGAGCCATTTGGTGGCAGAAAAGCAGCATAGAAACATGGAAATAAACAAAAACAACCAGAGAGTTGGGAAGGAGGTGGGAGAGGCTTAGAGGCCATTTAATACAATACCTTGTTTTAAGCAGAAAATCTAGAGGGAAAAACATATCCAGCCTCTGCTTGATGACATCCAGTCATGAAGTCTTCCCATCTCTCCAGGTAATTGATCCCATTGTTGAACAGCCCTTGTTATAAAGAACTGTCTCCTACTGTTCAACTGAAATTCACCTAAGGTCTGTTGCTCTCTGTGGCAGCAAAGAACAAGTCCATTTGCTCTTCTCTACGCGGCAAGGGCATCTGAAGAGTGACATCACATCTCAACTCTGGGCTAAGCATACCCAGTTCCTTCAACCTTCCCATATACTACTCTATGCGTAGTTTCCTGGCCACAAGCCCCATAAAACACAACTCCACTAATTTCTGAGTAAACGTGCATAGGATCACACCATTTTCAAACTGACAAAGAACCCTTTTGGAGAGGGGGGAGGAGAACGTAGAGAAAAGCTGGCCTTTCCCACTCTTTCTATGAATCCTTCTCTGAGATTTGCAGCTTCTCCTCAAGGAGCTGAGGGCATTGCCTCAGAGCAGGCGCGGGGAACCCTGCAATTACCCATGTATATTCCTGGACTCCAACTCCCACCAACCCTCTCCACTGGCCATTGGCAAAAGGCGCTGTTGCTGGGAACTGAACTTCAACTAGGGTTGCCACCTTTGTTCTGACAAAATACAGGACAAGGCAAGGCAGAGCGGTTGGGATTTTATTTCCATCTAGTGTTGAAGTGACTTCAAAGCAATCCATTGCAACCTATCGCAGCCTAACAGGACGGCGCCTCTGGAATATGTTCACACACACGTGTGTGCGGGCACAGACACACGCACGTAAATTTGTAACTCTGCCTGTGCTTTGCAACCCAGAGCTTAAATCCGTGACCTTTCACGCCCCCTTTTCAAACATATACATTTGGAGAGGAGAGGGGGGGGGGGAAGACCTGAAATTCAGGACGAACAGTATCAAGACCGGGGTGCGGGGCAGGTGGCCACTGGCAGCCTGGAGAGCCCCTTCCGCACCCGCGTCTAAACAGCGTGCTTGGGTTATGATCTGGTCAGAAGGAGCCCTCGAGGTCTCCACTTAGGTGTCTGCAGGAGGAAGGAACTGCTATCCCACACAGCTAGAATGATGTCCGCTCTCGCCCGCCAACCGAGTAGCTTTGCGGGCGCCTCAAAAGGAGAAGGAACCAAGAGACGCGTCTCCTCCCGCGGGCCGAAGCCACGCTCGGCTTTCTTCGCTTCCACCAAAGAGGCGCCCGCCCGGGCGCGCGCAGAGGTCCTGGGGCAGAGGCGTGTGAGAGCGCGCGGGCCTCCTGCGCGCCTGCGCGGTTTCCTTGGCGACGGCCGTACACAGCCCCTGAGCACTGGAGGAGGAGGCCATGGCGGCCCTCCCGAACGGGGAGAGCGGGTCCACTAAGGAAGATCTGGAAGGCCTCCAGCTGGAGGCGATCATCGGCTTCAATGGTACCAGGCGAGAAGAGGGGCGGGGAGGTTGTGGCCTGTGCCCGAGTGAGGTGAAGGGGGCAGGGACGCTGAGTGTTCGCTCGCTGAAAGGAAAGGTGCCGGGGCTCAAAGTTGGGTGCCTGGAGAAGTGGGACGCCCCGGTTTCGGAAGCTGGTGAAGGGCCGTCTTACCCCAGGCTCAAGGGCACCTGCCTTCTTTCCTAGCTGAGGCTTTCAAAACCGCCTCTCGGAACTGTGGAATGGCGGGATATAAGTATTAAAAAAAATACTTCTGCACGTGCATATACCGTACTTTACCCGCCAGTTGTGGGGAAGGGGGGGGGTAGTGCTAATAAATCTAGCTTTCCCATTTCCATGCCTACATTTCCCATTTCCATTCTTGCTGCAGCAGCAAGACGTATAATTGACAGCGGCCGAGAGAAGTGGCCAAATCCAGTTTTCCAAGTCTCTCAATCAAGAATAAGCTTTCCTGTGACAAAGCTTGTGCCTCTTAGGGTTTTATACCAAACTGCTTTAACTGTTTTGTGCAATGGTTATTTTGTGAGTTGCTCTGAGCATACCAAGGGGAAAGTCTAACCAACACACAAAAATAAAACAACGTTCTGGGACATAACCTCAGTGAGCTTTGTTTACAGTCTATTGGAGTCTTTAGGGTGCAGTACCAAGAAATGAGAAGTGAGTTGGTTCAGGGGTCTGGATATGGAGGAGTGATCAGTTGCTGGGCTTTATTTGGTGTGCTTTTAAAGTCCTCTTGGAAGCAAACCAGATGCCCTCTCTGGCTGAAGGCATTCTCTGTAAGTCTGTAATATATTAAAGGAGGAGCTTATGTTCAGAATACTCGCCTTGGGGAACTTTCCATGAAAAGCAAACAATGGAAAACCAGCATTGGCGACTGGGCATTTTTTTACAGCAAGTGAGTACAATAGTTGCATTTTAAAGGGTTTAGTGGGGACATAAAATGTAGAGTTCAGTTCACAGAGTGAGTGAGACTTGTGAGTTTTGATTTGGAGGAAGCACAGAGTTGCAGGAAAAGATTTGAGCATCTATGTTTTTCAGCAATCCTGTTGCGGTTCAGGCTGCGGAATGGGAGCTCCTTCAGCATTCTCCCAGAAGCCACAACTGGAAAAAAATAGGTTAAATATTTAAAGCAACTGAGAACCACAACCTTCTATCTCTTAGATCTCTGCCCAAAGGTAGGGCGGACTGGGAGCCAATCTGTATGGATCAAAAAGGGTCTGAGCACAGAGTTCTGCCTTAAAACTTTAGGCTAGATCAAACTCTGTATTCAGTTCAGTATATTCCCTAATGCCTGGGAAGAGCAGAGTGGAATGAGAGATTGGGAGAAAATCTGAGTGGCAGGAAGCATTATCAAACACTTGTGAAGTGCAGAGCAGTCTGTATGCTGAGCAGCGTGGGTTAGCATGGAACAGACATCCTGTGCTCATACGGTTTTATCACGAACTGTCATTTACTGCATGTGGAAAGCAAAGTAGAAGGTATCTAAGAAGACCCCTCCCTCACCTCAGTGCAGCTAACTAATGCTCAGAGTTCCCTAGAGCATGACTCTGACTTTCTCTTTCATGTCCTTTCTTTGCTTACAGGGCATGTCCCCTTTGGCCTCATCTGCCACCCAGATCGAGAGCACCTCATCTACCCTTTGGGCTGCACAGTCATTGTCCAAGGCATAAATATTCGCACTCAGGCTTTTCTACATGGTCACACCAACAATGTCTCCTGTGTCACGGTTTCTTCAAGTGGATCCTATGTGGCTTCTGGTCAGATCACATTCATGGGATTCAAGGTGGATAAGGACACCTTTTAAAAAATGTATTGGACACCCAGTGGATGCTGCAAACAAAGACCTAGCAAAAGCATGGTTCTGATATCTGGTTTCTCAATACTGGCCTGGTTGTTTAGCCTTTAGGTTGTGTTGTGCCTACTGGTTTAGGTCCCATAACATTACACCCATGAGGAATACCTCTGAACAACCTTGTTTTATTTACTTTCATGTGGGCCCAGTGCAGTTGTAAACATGCAATTCGGAGGGGGATGTTTCAAGCCAAATTTTAAACAACAAGGAAGATGTTGAATTTCTGATTTACTTCATAGCATACCATGTGGCCCTGAGCAAATCACTTCAAGCAAGAGTGTCTAACCTGTGGTTCTCCATGTTGGCTTACAGCTCCCAGTATTCCTGACCATGCTGCCTGCAGCTGATGAGAGTTGGACCTCTAAAAATATCTGGAGGCCCACAGGTTAGCCATCTCTGCCTTAGAAACTTTTACTTCCTTATATGGAAGCCAACAGTGTTGCTTAATCCAGTGTTTCCCAACCGGTGTTCCGCGGCACACTAGTGTGCCGCGAGACGTTGCCTGGTGTGCCGTGGGAGGGAGGCGGGCGGCGAGAGGCAGGGCGGCGGCAGCGAGGAGAGGCCGCCCAGCGCGGGGCTCTCACCGTCTGCCTGCCTGGCTGCATGCGTGGCGCTGACGTCACGGGGCTGTAACGTGCCCCACATAGGCACACGCGGGGCGGCGAGCGAGCGAGCTCCCACATCCCATCGCCGACTCTGCACCAGAGCCCGCGGGGAAGGAGGCCATGTTCGCGGCGTGCGGGATCGCGGCCCCCCTCGCCCGCCTCCGGCCCGCTCCCCTCCCCCTGCACGCTGCCCTAGCCGTGCGGGTCTCCTCTCCCTGCGCCGCCGTCCCCTTTCCACATCCTAGGAGCCGCGGTCCGCCTTCCACCCCCGGGCCGCGGCGCAGCTCCCAGCCCGGGCTGGCCTCCGCCTCCTGGGACGCGCGCCCACCCCCGCGGCCCCCCAAACTTCGGAGCAACTCTCCAGACGCTTCTCCCCCGCCTCGGTCTCCCTCCTTTCCACTTCTCTTCCCCCCTTCCTTCCCTCTTTCTTTCTCTTTCTCTCCCACCCGCCTTTCCTTCTATTAACTTTCCTTTCCCCTTCCCATGTAGAACAGTCCCTGCAAATAAAAACCTAGCATATTTGGAAGAGGGATGCTAGCCTAACCATTACCTTCTATGCTGTTACTATTTTTTAATTTTTTTTTTACATAAGTAAAAAGTGACCTTTCCCCATCTGGCATGGTGGTGTGCCTCGAGATTTTTTTCATGAAACAAGTGTGCCTTTGCCCAAAAAAGGTTGGGAAACACTGGCTTAATCACTGTGTAAACACCTAGACTGAAGACTGAATAGAAACTTGACAATACTTTAAAAATATGGATCACGTCAAAGCATTCATGTTTTTCAGCACTTCTGCCTTGTGTCGATACATTCTTCTTGGCCCTGCCATTTGCCTTTAAAGTGAGATATGCTTGTGTTAGGTAACTGATTCACAGCAAGCTCTCTTACTCAGTAAGCCTGTAGCTGATCTGTAGGGCTGTTTAAGATGAGTTGTTTATGGCTTTTTAAATTTCATGTCTTGTTTTGTTCCAGTATCTTTCACATCACATGTTTTGGAACTGACCTAAGTGGTGTTAATATGCTGATACTTATTTTTGTGTGTTCCAGGCTGATATAATTTTATGGGATTACCAGAAAAAAGAGATGTTGACTCGGCTATCACTTCACAAGGGTAAAATTGAAAGTCTAGCATTCTCTCCAAATGACCTTTACCTAGTATCGCTGGGAGGTCAGGATGATGGAAGGTAACATTAATTGAAAAGTGGCTTTCTTTTTCTTTTTCATTATATAAACCAGGAATCAAATGTGAAGTAGATGACAACCCCTGTCTATGCCTGTCTGTCTATGTCTGTTTCCATTTATTTGCTTTGAGTTCTTTTCAGAACAACTCCAACATTACTTTTCCCTACTCATGTGTTTCCCAAAGATGCATGTGTGGAAGCTGGGAGAAATTAGCAGATGATGTATTTGTAATTTTGAAATGAGGCTGATATGCACAAGTGACAAAGCTGCTGCAAACTGGTCTGTCAGTTAAATGAGTCAAAATCATGTCTGACTGTTCTAGTTTTACTGTTTACACTGTTGGCCTTTCTATCTCTAACTCATCACACAAATGTAAGAGAAATATAAAAATAAGGGTTAAGAGAATCAGCCTTCAGTCTTTGTGAGTTAAGTAATAAAGCAGACTAAAATACAATGCCAATGGTGGGTGGGCTCCTGGAGGCCTGGTCACACACACACACACACACACACACACACACATTATTCACAATGGTGCTTGTTCTACCCTAACACTCCTGATTGACGCCAGCAAGTCTCACAACATCTAACTACTAAGTACTGTACATTGATACAGCAAAATACGTTAGGCTGGACACACACACCCCACCTTGATCTTAGTCCCAGTAAAGTGTATCTTCCCCCACCAGGTTTGGGTCCTGATAACAGTGTATCTGTCTGCAACACCTGAAATATTGGCATCAATATGTTTTGTGATGTTGCGGTGATGTTGTAGTCAATAGCCTCAGTCCTATTCACTGGCAAAGTTAAATTTACAGTCTAATTCTAAGGTACTCATGTCCCAAGGAATAGTCCAGATGAGATTCACTTCTACCCAACTATCTTTTGAGTGTCGGGTTTAACTTAGGGAGGGGGAGTGTTTCAAAATGGAAAAATCAGTTTCTTTAAAACAGCTATGTAACAAATGATGTCAAATGATGGTTTAGCGTTCAATGAGGAGTCAAGGAGCTCTTGTTCTCCATGGTTTTCTGCCTAGCTTCCTGATTTGAAACATTTTATCTGAACTGGCAACCTATAGTTTGTTCCTGCCCTGTAAATGGGAATCAGAAACCAGCATCTGAAAGCAGCAGGTGCAAGGGGAGGAGGATGGAGCACGCAAGACTGAGGCTCCTTGACTGCTTGTTTTTGTAATTCCATGCCATGGTTTGTTGTTATGCCTGAACCCAATTCTATGTGTCACGCTTCTAAGATTCTGATTTTGTGCATACTTACATTTGAGCCATAATTCAGTGGGAAGTTCTTCATTGTATTTTATCACGTTATGCTGTGAGCTGACCGGAGAACAATGTTAAATGAATGGATGACTGGCTAAAAATTATGTCCCCTTTTTGGCAGCGTGGTGGTGTGGAGCATCCCAAAGAAAGAGGCCATTTGCGGTAGCCCTGCTGCTGCACGTAGTGCTGGGAACCCTACCACACTGGTGTGTTCCAACTGCAGGGATGAAATGTTCATTACTGCTGGAAGGTATGGCTTTGTTTGTGACAAAGGCACCCATTTCATTTTAGAACTTCAAACTCTGCAAATATATTTCATTGTACAAGAGTGAATGGCAGGAATGCTGAATGAGGAAGAGAGTGGCTTCTCCTTCAGGGATCCTGAGTACAGTGGTACCTTGGTTCCCAAACTTAATCCGTTCCAGAAGTTTGTTTCAAAACCAAAGCGTTCTCAAACCAAGGGGTGCTTTCCCATAGAAAGTAATGCAAAATGGATTAATCTGTTCCAGACTTTTAAAAACAACCCCTAAAACAGCAATTTAACATTAATTTAAATATTTAATGAGACCATTGATCCATAAAATGAAAGCAACAATCAATGTACTGTACTATAAAATAAATAAGACAGGATTAAAAATGAAATTAATTTTTTTCTTTATGCACACTGATGATAGTCATCGTTTTGATGGGGGGCTTTTATCCATTTCTGCAGTCATACAATCAATCAATCAATCAATCAATCAATCAGTAGCTGAACTGGGTTCCACACAGTCACAAAAACAAGTCACAAAAATGAAGTCACAAGCCACAGTCACAAGTCAATCCCATTAAATGAAGAACAAATCACAGTCAAAAAAACAAAAAAAGCCACACAAACAGAAATGCAAAAAATGAGCAAAAACAAAAGTTCCAGATATCACCTCTGTGTTGCATGGGTGCTTGGGACTCAGCAGCTGACAGACTCAACAGGAAGCCTCTGATTAGCAGCGGGGAAACTCAATTTACAAACTGAACACACTCAACAGGAAGCGGAACATGTTCAGCTTCCAAGGCAAAGTTCACAAACTGGAACACCAGTGATCTATTTCCAAGTTGTTAATAAACTAAGCTGTTCTAAAACCAAGGTACCACTGTAGTAGTAATGATGGAATGGTTTTGGATTCCTGACAGACATTTCCACCAGTTTTAAACTTACCAGTGTATTGAGAAAGAGCTAAATCTTCAAATTTTGCGATTAACAAGAGGTTGTACAGCAGACACCTCCTATAACGTTTACAATGGCCGGGCAATGTAAAATTGCTCTGCACTGTGGCCTTTTAATACTGGAAGGAGGGTGTTTTTGAAATTGCTGGTTTCTTTCTTTCATCACCCATGGTATGCAATCATCTGCTTTAATAGAGAGTGAAGCAGAGGAATCAGTCACCTGCATTTTTGTTGGGGCTTGCTGTATCTTGAATGATTACTACTTATAGCCAATTGCAGGCAGTTTCCATAGAAAATAATGTAGCATGTGGGAGCTTTATGTTATGGTCAGAAAATATATTTATTTTCTCTGAAATGATCTAATCAAGCAACCAGTTCCACCTTCTGTCCCTGGATAACAAGAGAATAGAATGAGTTTGTGTTTAGCTTCTTAATACACTGCAGTGACACATCGTTAGTTGGCATATACTTTTCCAAAGGTGCCAGGCATTGGTAGGTGGAAGACAAATAGTAGATTCACCTTTGAATACTATGATCAAGAAATTTGTGTGACATTTTTTTCTATTTAGAGTCAATTTTGAAATATGTTTTTTGGCTGCAGTGGAACCATTCGCGTATGGGAATTGGATTTACCCAACAGAAAAATCCGACCAACTGAGTGTCAAACAGGGCAGCTGAAAAGAATAGTGACATGTGCTATGGTAAGCAGACTGCTGATCTAACAGTTGGATTGCTTTAGTGAACTCCGCTGTTGTGTTTTACTTTGCTGTCACTTGTTTCATTGCTTGGTAGTATTTTTTGGCAATTTAGTCTTTTTTTAATTGTGCCAAGTAAAAATATTTTTAGAAGGTGTGGGGTACGATTTAATAAATTAAGTAAATTTGTTGGCATCCATCTGTCTCCAAGTGTGTAAATAAATAAGCTGAACAGCAGTAGTGTCTGAGACATAAAGACACAGAAGAACTCCTTTCCCCCTGTGATTTCCAGGTCCTATGTGAGATGGCATCAAATTTCTATCCTATATTACTCAAAAGAAATTATGACAATGAATTTATGACTACTTGTCATCTTAAAAGGTGTGGCGTGTGCTTCTAATCTTTCTCCTCTTCATTCTTCCCCAGATGACTGATGATGACAGTTATTTTTATATTGGGACGTCCACTGGTGATGTCCTCAAACTCAATACAAAAAGCACATTGATGAGTACCTTTGGCCCAGTGAAGGAGAAATTCAGCCTGGTAAGTGGCTGCTGTGCTCCACCTCTCACTAGCAGAGAATGTAGTCATGCAGATAGTATAGCAACAACCAACTGTTGTAACCAGTGCTATATTTCCAGAAAAAGAGGTGCCAGAAACATGAACGTCTCCCTTGTTCTCTTATAATGGCAATGGCGCCCTCCTGAGAGGTTTCAGAACTGAGTTCCGGCTGAACAAAGGCCCTGGTTGTAACAAACATTTAGCAGGTGTCAGGTGACAAAGTGCCAGTATAGTTGCATCTGATCCTGTGTAAAACCCCTGACTTTGGGTGGACCCTTCATTCTGAGCAACTTGTTATTTGGGTGTAGACTGAGCTTACCTCCGCCTTGCCTTTTGGTATGTATCTGCAGGGAGGTTTAACCACTTACCTAGCTTCTTTTCTCTGGACTACCTGATAGTTGGGCATCGACTTGTTCACATCTCCAGTAAACTATGGTATGTCTAAGTGGCTATGGGCAAATCTCTCCCAACCTTTGTTTCCCACTGTAAAATGGGATCCCTAACAGTAAGTATTAGGACTATAGTAAACTGCCTTATACAAAGTCAGACAGTTTGCCTACCTAGTTCAGTACGGTCGTGCTAACTAGTCTAGCTGCTACTTGATCCTTTTAATTGTTGATGCCAGGGTTAGAGATGGGTCCTTCTGCATGAAAGACGTAACCCAAAGTTAATATCTCAGAACTGTTGTTAGGAGGAATGACAAAAGCACTAGTATTATGTATAGTAGAGTACAGGAATCTGGGCATGGGTTTCCTGACATAACACCTAGTAGGGTGCTAAATTTGTTCATATTTCTAACTGCTCCTCTGCCTACCTGACCAAATGGTAGCATCTTTGTGTGGGCAATTTTGAATACCTGGTGAAATTAATCTGTCCTTCCCAACACTCTCATAATTATATCAGCTCTTTTCCTCATTACATACACTGACTCTTGGCTATGTATCAGAATTCTAGTCTTTACATGTTTTCCGTTTGCTCTCTGTTGACATTTTTTCTCAGTCATATCTGTCCTCCCACTCATTTTTTCCTATGCATCCCCTTCATCCTAAGTCAGAATTGCTCCAGATCTGCTCTTGACTTCCCTTTCCCCATTCTCCCATTTCTATCTTTGTGTCTTGTGCTATGCTGATCCTGTGATTAGGAAAGCTTCCCCCTTCTCTCCTCCGTTCTTTCTGAAAACCTGCTTCATTAGCAAAGCTTTCCCTGAGTTACTCTAGACTCACCCTGATTTGATATTTCACTCACTGCTCTATGATACTTGCCTTTACATCATGTGCCTTTTGCAGATTATAAGCCTTCTAACTATGACTGTACAGCATCTGCATTGACTGGTACTGAATATTAAATGGTGAGAGGAGTAGCATCTCTTCTCTACAGAAGGGAGAAGGAAAGTACCATGTGGCTAGCAGTGTGATTATCTCCCCTCTCCATTCTAGTCTAATAAATGATGTCAATCAATTGGATGTGGACTGCTCACTTGGAGCACTCTTCCCTCAACTTGTACTCTCCAGAAATTGTTGGACTATAGCCCCCATCACTCTTAACCAATTATCTATGCTGGTTGGTGCTGATGGGGGTTGTAGTCCAACATCTGGAGGGCACCAGCTTGTGGAATGCTGACCTAGAGGAGTCTTGCTAACATAATCTATATGTGTTTTGCTCTATATCTGTTTGTGTGTGTGTTTTGCAGGATATGACTCTTGAGGCATTTTAAGATTAAACACATATTTCTATATGTTTATAGAGGATTAAACATGTAAGCTTTTGTGGACTAGAGCTTTGTTACATACATGAAGTAATAACTTGAAGGAAGGTACATTATTCTCTCTGCTATACTCATTGTATTTCATATAGATCTAGCCACAAAAATGTGTATGATGAAGTAGGCTCTATCCAACAAAAGCCTATGCCACAATATTTCTTTTAGCTTCTAAGATGTCCTAAGACTCTTTTTTAAAAATGGTATCAGGATTCATTCCTTTATCTTTTTCATCCCATCTTGCAAATAATTACAGTGGTACCTCGGGTTAAGTACTTAATACGTTCCGGAGGTCCGTACTTAACCTGAAACTGTTCTTAACCTGAAGCACGACTTTAGCTAATGGGGCCTCCTGCTGCTGCCGCGCCGCCGGGGCACAATTTCTGTTCTCATCCTGAAGCAAAGTTCTTAACCTGAAGCACTATTTCTGGGTTAACGGAGTCTGTAACCTGAAGCGTATGTAACCTGAAGCGTATGTAACCTGAGGTACCACTGTATCCCCTCCTGGGCCTGTGCTCATATCGTCATCGCTGTTGTCATCATCATCATCATCTTCATCAAGCAGCTTTGAGACAGCTTCCAGTCATAAAATAAGAAAATAAAAAAAATATTCAAAATCACAATAGCAAGCACAGTAAAACAACTGCAGTGTACTCAGACAGAATACGATACATGATCCAATCAGCAAAGTCAACAATACCCAATCACTTGAAGTCAGTGGTGCTCAATGTGCATGACATCACACTAGGGACAATTACTTTTTGTAGTGAGTAAATCAGTCATAATCTTTATTCAAAGGGAGATATATATTTGTTCATCAACTGTAATTTAGGAGCCTCATGTTCTGTTCTTTATAAGTCTTTTGCATAAATGACAAAATCTGATGACAGATGCAGAGCTTGGATGGTTCTTAACAGTTTGAGATGTGCAAGTTAATTCTTACTCATTTGCACAGACTAGATAGAAAAAGTATACTGTCCTTCAAATATTCTTTATTCTAGAGCCAGGCAGTAGTTTTCTAGAGCCAACGAAAACATTAGAAAGAGATTCTATTTCATGATAGTGTACTCCATTATCATAATGTCTGAAGGACCCAGGATATGCTACCTGTTAATGTATGACACACATGGGCCAGAGACATGTTAATGGTTGATTTGATAGCATAGGCCTATAAAACTGGAGCAGAACATCACAATCCAAATAATTGACATGAAGCAATATCTCCAGTCACCAAACACCTGTTAAATATTATTTATTTGCTATATCTTCACCTCTTCTTTCTCTAGTTTTCAGACTTATGAGAGATTCAGCCATATCATCAGAAGCACAAGACAGGCAATTGGTTTAATTAAAAAAAACAACCCTCAGCTTTCAGATGCAATGTACATGAAAACATGTTTTCTATAAAACATTGTAAATAGCACACAAGGAGACTCTCATGCTGGTTTCTGGAGCTCAGTACTTTATCAAATTTGCATCTCATTAGCAGAGCTTCCTAATTCATTTTAAATATAACAAACTATAGTAACATCTACTGAATGAAATGCTACAAAAAAATAAAAAGGTAAATAAAAATTAAAGCAAGTAACCTCATTCACATAAATCCCTTTATTTATTTAAGTTTTGAATATATTCCCCCATTAAATATGTAGCTGATTGTTTCCAGACTCCAAGTCCAGTCTTTAAGATCTTCAGGATAGGCCCTTCTTTCTGACCCTTCATCAGGGTAGCTGTTTCTTGAAGTAATATGTGAAAGGGCCTTCTTTGTGGTGACCCCCACTTACGGAATGCCCTTCCCTTCTGAAATATAGCTGGTACCAACCTTGTTTACTTAATGGTGTTCAGCTGATCTGTTAAACAATGGGGGTCAACTATAGTAGGTTTAAGACAGTTTAGAATAATATGTGATGGTTTGGACTATTATCTTTTATCTGCTTTCGTTCTTTGACTGGGATCTTTTTTAAAATCTTTTCATGCTGTAACGTGCCCTGGGATCATTAACTCGATGAAGGGTGGGCTTCAAATTTAAAAGAAATAAAACAAAACAATTATATTGCCATTTAAATCATTGGGATTTTTAATAGTTGGTTTAATAGGAAATGCATTGAAGCAGGCAGCAGAGATGTTCTCTACCGAGTTATCAATACTGTAACTATCTGGATATGGTTTTATTTTCAACTGACGATGAAAGATGCTTTAAAAGCAAAGTAAGGAAAAAGGCATTTCATTATAGACACATTGCAGCCTGAGTTATTCAAGTAAAAAGAAAGAATTGTGTGTCTTGGAAAGGGGTTATCAGAGATATTGGGATGTTTACATTTGAAAGCAATTAGGATGGATGCAGAGCTTCATTTTCCTGCAGGGAAATAAGTGAGCTTTATTTGGCTTGGAAGTTATCTCTTGTAATCGGAATCAGTCATGGCTGTGATTTCTTTGTGTAACAAGTAAATAATAAAAGAAAAGTTAAGCCATCCAGCAGCCTTTGTGTTTAGCTCACAAGGGAAATGGCAGGGTGTAAAGTGGAGTATTGCATCATTAATATGAACTACTGAACATTATGAATAACAAGTGTGGATTATAAAGCAATCTGCTTTCTCACTGTGATTCAAGGGACAGTCATCATAGGCAGGCCTTGTCCGTCTGAAGATTCTCTTTTTTGGTAGCTGTTAGTTGGTTTCTGATATGATTCCGTTGCAATAATTGGAACTTGCTTCCAAGTCAAGCTGTTTAGGATTGAGTGATGTCAGCAGTCTATCCAGGAAAATTAAAGCCCTGACGGGATTGTGTTAACACCACACATTACCTAGCAAGGTAGTAAAAGCCTGTCATCATGAAATTTCTCAAATGTAAGAGAGTTTATATGTAATTGTACCAACTGTGTCCCCCCCCCCTTCTTCAAACCAAGTCCTGTCTTAGGAAGTAGTATCCTGCAACATATCAAAAAACAGAGCTGATGCGGATTTGATATTTGGACACTTGTAAAGTCCCATTGACACCCCTAAGAAAGATTTGTGTTTAAAAGTAATCCTGCTTCTGCATAATAATTTATAGAGAGAAGGAACACCTACCATTTGGCTAATAATTTGTTCCACACCATTCACAGATGTTTCTTCTATGCCTCTTTGTTTTAGAAGGGCATTACATTTGGTAATTCAGTGGGAATTTCTGGAAGGCAGCAGAAATCACGTTTTTGGGTCATTTTCCTAAAAAAAACACCTCAACAATTTTTTGGGATGTCTGGATTTTTACTTCTTGAAATATGGCAACCCTACATCTTGGAACACTGAAACAATATGACATTTTCCAAACTGTTGCCCCTCCCCCCCAATATGTTTTTGACTACAACTCCCATCGACCCCAGACAGCAAACCTAATGGTCAGGGATAATGGGAGCTGTGTCTTCCAGATGTTTTGGACTGTCAGTTTGAGGAAGACTATGAGGTTGTGTTTGCCTGGTTAAAATTTACCCAGACTTCACAAGAGCTCTGCTCATAAATGTTCATGTGATTGGCTGCATATATGACAGGGGTGATGAACCTGTTATCTTCAAGATGATTTTGGACTACAATTCCTGTCTTCCCTGATCATTGGCCATTCTGGTTGGTGCTGGTGGGAGCTGAAATTCAACTGTCTTAAACTACAATAGCTCAAGGCTCATGGAAAGTTCAGCAGTGCCCCACCAAGATGCCAAGGCAGGAACTGAAAGCACTTGGAACACTTGCAGGACCTTGGATAGTTCCAATAGCCTTCCATGGTATCTTTGCAGCCTGCTGGTTTTTGAGGGACCTTGTTCTGCAGCCTTTTACCCCTATGGAGCTGGAAAGACAATGATGCACTGGGGGTCTCCTTCAAATTGGAAGAGACTGGCAAGGCTCTGTCCCTTAGCTGGGGCTGTGCTGTCCTGGAAGTTCTTCTGTCAAGGACAAAGATGAAGTCTTGTTCTTCTCTGCCACACAACTCATAGTCTTTGTGAGTTGTGGGTCATTATACCAACAACATCTGGTGGGCCTCAGGTTAGCCTCCTCTGCGATACAAATCAGACCTAAGATTGCTGAGGGTGTCCCATAGTGTTTGGCAGTAAAAACCTGGAAATTATCAAGGGAGGAGGAGAATCATCCATTGGTTCCCTATGCTGAAATAAATGCAGAAATGACAAATGGAGACATTTTGGGAAGAAGATAGAGGGCTGCATAAACTATTAAGCTGGTTCAGGAAGGAAGTTCTTATGTGACTGCTAAATGAGCAATGAAACACTCAGAGAGCACTCTCTTATCATGTAAATAATCTTAATGAAGACTTCTCGTCGTGATCTTCCTCTTACCTGCTTCACAGTCCTCCCTTCTTCATTGTCATTCAGCATTCTACATGTCCTGTCTATCCATTCTCAAAAGCTCATCCTGTTAATGTCCATCTCCTAAATTTATGTCTATATTTTCATGAATTAGATCTTAAACTCTAAAAGGCACTTGACATTCTATGTGACTTCTCAGGAAAAGGCTGACCTAAGTGCATGCAGTGTGAAGGGGAGACACACACCACCACCCAGAAAACTATTCAGGAAGAGACTGCTGAACCTCCCACTGTGAAGCTCCCACTTCCTGCAGATTCACACTTTGTGTTGGGGAATGCACATTTTATGTGCTTACCACAAATACTAGTGGACCACATAAAATGAATGTGCTTGTCTGTCCAGGGAGGTGGTGTCCAACCTGATATGAACAGAGCTGTAAAAGGTGTTTCTTTCCTTGGTTATTTTTACATTGTTGAATAACAACAACTTTCCCTCTTTTGATAAGTCAGCACTGGTAAAAGAGTAATCTTAATTGCATACATACCACCTCAGATTGCAAGGCAAATACTCTGATCTGTCCAATCATCCTGCACAAATACAGTGATTTGGCTAGCATATAAGTGTCTTAATCCTGCTTTTTTCCCCCCTACAGGGAGTGACATCTTTGCTATTGCTGAAGACGGGAGACTTAGTCATTGGTACAGGAGCTGGAATTGTAGCTCTTTGTTCAGAATCAAACTATAAAGTAATAAAGTGAGTTTCTGAACATTCATTAGCAAGGACATTAGTGCACCCTGGTAGTTGCATTCAATATGGAAATAATGTGTATGATTACATTATGCCACCTACTTTTTCCGTGGGGTGAAGTGAGTCAGTTTTGAATTTATTAAAACAAAATTTGAATTTTATTTTGAATGTCAAATACATTTAGTTGCTACTTTGTAAGCAGAGAAACTAGAGAATAGAGTGTTGGTGCTCTTAGCTAGACCACTAGAAAAGAGAGCTTTTGACTGGAAAATGAAATTAGAAGTTCCATTTTGTCAAGAGAGCTTCAGACCAAAATCACTAAATATGGATCTTTACACAAGAGTTGCTAGCTTAATTTGATGGCTTTCAGTTCACAAAATCCAATGCAGAACTATAGATTTGTTAAAGTGTATTCTTGTCATTCAGTTGTGCTCAAAAATAAACCAATTTTATTTTTCATCCAATTTCAGTTAATAGATTATGGAAAATATCCACAGCTTTTCCCCGGAACATGATTAAAAAAAAATCACAAAGAAGCATTAATAATATAACAACAACAACAATTAATAGGAGAAACAGGAACATTAAATGCTTCCTAATCTCTCAATTTACAGACCGAGTACTGAAGCCAGGTCCTACCATGGGCTATTGGTGGAAGAAAGGATAACAATGCCGAAAACAAACATTAACTTAAACAAGCAAGGCCTGAGTAGGATGAATGGTCTTTTAAAAAAGTCATTTTCAGTACCAAACTTTCTTTTGGCTTCACAGAAAAGTTCAGTTGGATGGTGCTGTCACATCCATCACGCCACGAGGGCAGGGGCACCAGTTTTTTGTGGGCACTGAGGAGGCACAGATTTATCGGTTCTCATATTCGGACTTTAGGGATGAGCTCATAGCCACCTGCCACAATGAGGCCATCCATGATATCATTTTCCCATAGTAAGTATGATCCAAAGAATCTTGTTAATCCTGCATATATGTACAAGGTACAGTGGGTTTGGTAGACAGCAATCTTTATCTTTTGGATGGTCCTGTATGTTCACTGACTTGCAAAGGGGGGCACTTACTTAGGGTTAGCAAAACCAGCTAGTAAACTGTAGGCTCTAGCCTGCAGGAAATTCCAGGAAGCAGGACAGACAAGAAAGCAAATGGGGTTGGAGGGTTGTAGTCTTAAACATCTGGTGTGCACTAGGTTGTGGTTTTACTATCTGATTCTTTGTAGGTTTTCTCTCTGCTTTCTCTGCATGGTTACAATAGCTCTGTCTTGGAGCTTTGGATAAGACGCCCTATGCTGACACTGCACAGAGACGTATCACAGCATTTCTGCTTATGTTATTTTCAAAGACATCGGCATGCAAACCAATGTGTTAAGATGCATGGGAAAACATAATGCACACATATGTTTTTTTCCCAGGAAAGATGTGAGCACACCCAGCAAAGAAATAATGTTGGAAGCAACCCTCAAGTTGGTGGTTCTTTCTAATAAGCCCAAGGTCTATTCAATCCCAGTGCTCTGGGTTTGGCACATTCTGGGGAAAAGAAGAGAATTTAGAGAATAGAATACTTTGGGCAAGGATGAATGGAAAGAGTCAGCTGGATACTCACATAATAGGAGCTTGGCGGGGGGGGGGGGGGTTACACTCTTGCCAGTGCTGCTCTCCAATAAAATTTGCTTTGCTCATTGATGTTTCAGCAAATATGGCCCTCACATTCTCTTACCTTTCTGTAATGACTAGACACCTGCCAAATTCTGCACTGCAAGTAGATTTATACACAGATTTATATGCACAGTCTTCTTCATGTTCTTTCTGGGTCTGCAAGGCCTTTGGAGCATTTCTGTGAAAAGATTCCATTTCATTTCTAAGGTGTCCTTTACATGCAACCCCCAGCTTCATGGAAGCTATTTTTTTCATGAAAAGTTCCCCTATAATTGGGGTTGTATGTAATTGATTCAGTCAGGTGTGCAGAATCACACTGATCCCATGAGAAAGACCCACTTCAATTGCCCCCACCATGTGGCCAATCTGTTCATGGAAATGTGGGAGCCACATTGGGAGAAATCTGATCCCAAGTAGCTGGGACAGTCATCCATTCATTTTATTTGTATGCCAATTTCCCACCCAAAATTCATGCTGAAAGCAGCTTACAACAAAGAAACAGGGATGCATTGCAGCCAGTTGAATGGCATTTTATTTATTGTTGCAAGTCTGACTGCCCTCTTTTCCATCTCTAAAGCGCTGAATGTAAATTAATCCATGGCTAGCACTGCAGTGGCAATGTTGTGTTTCACAAGGTGTTTTGCTTGGTTAGATTCTGGGTGTGCCATACGCTGTGCTGTCTGTCCTAGCTCATCATCTGTTTGAATTCCCCTCATGAATAGGCAGGTGAATTCCCATTTGCTGTCAGTACTGAGACCGTGACATTTCTTCGAAATGATGGTTCAGTTGCTGTCTCCTGCAAATGGAGCCTGGCAGTATGGGGCAGAAGGACACGGTGGGTTTTGTAGGCCACAGCTGTCTCCCTTGCCCTACCTTTCATGCAATGTCAAACATTTTGCTAAGTTACATCAAGACGAGTGCTGGGAACAATTGCAGGTCGCCCTTGTCATCGGAGTGCCAACAGACATATCTTCTGTTTAATGAGACAGCCCTGTGAGGTTTACAGTAATCTGACGCTTGCGTGTGATTCATGCCTCCTGTGTGAGAGCTGTTCAGATGAGCTTGATGGAATGGCTATTGTTTGCTTTCACTTGAATTACTCATCTCTTTTCTCTTTCTGAGCAGGATACAGTGCAACCTGTGAACTATTCTTTTCTGTCTTGACTTATTCTGAAATACTTCAAAGTGATTGTAGTATTCTACTGTTCTGTGTACAGAGGATGGACTGCTTGACTCTAGTATGAGATTGACAGAATAATGTTATTTTAAGCAAAGATTATGAGGGGTTATTTATTTGTTTAAGGCATTTATATACCACTTAATCATTATTATTCGGCTGGAAGCCATCCAGAGTGGCTGGGGAAACCCAGCCAGATAGGTGGGCTAGAAATATTATGATTATGATTATGATTATTTCTTCTAAGTGGAATGGAAGTAAAGAGCTCATGGGAGTAACGAAACATGACTGGAAGCTAAGGTGTGATAGCCAAAGCTGGGGCTTTAACATAATTAGCACATGCTTAGCACATTCTTAGCACATGTCTCTCTGTTGGGGAATTCGTGGGCCTACAAATGTTGCTGCACTGCAACTCCCATCATCCCTGACCATTGGCCATGCTGGCTGTGGTTGATGGGAAGTGGAGCTCAACAACATTGGGAGGGCAACAGGTTCCTCATCCCTGCTGTAAGGGCTTTCAGTCCAAGTCCAGCATTAGGGAAAGGGTTTGCCCTACCCCAGATCCAGCAACTCCTTTCAGCAGTCAACCTGGAGGTTTTGAACATGTGGAGGGGCAAATGTAACAAGTCCCTTACCTCTTTCTACTCACACCTGCTCCCTAGAGCTGCTGCTCTGGTTTCCATCAGAATTGCCCGGAACTAGTAATACACCAGTAGCACCAGTCAAAGTGGCAAGTAATAAGCTCACCCATTGAGTCATGGTATTCTACATGCTTCATATCTATTATCTTCTCTCACTGGGCAAATCACCAGATCTGTGACATTCAAGCTCTCATCCATTTCTGAATTACCTTGAGAGCCAGTTTGAAAGAGGTTAGATCTTATTCTCCATTATGGTCATTTAATTATCACTGTGTGGATTTGCTATAATGTGATTATAACATTCACTTTTGAGCTGGACTTAGACACGTCAAGTTTCTTCTCAAAATGACTATGTTGGGTGTTCTGAATGAGAAAGGCCTTCAGGGGAATATGGCCCAGTGGCTCAGCTCTGGCATTTTAATACTATGGTTATTGAGAGTTAGCAGCAATTCTGTTTGAATATTCCTAAGCCAGATTCTCTGCCTCCCATAGTGGTACATCTGACTTGTTTGCCACCTGCTCCAAGAATGATATCCGTGTGTGGTATACACCTGAAAACAGGGAGCTGCTACGAATAACAGTCCCCAACATGACCTGCCATGCCATAGATTTTATGAGGGATGGCAAGAGCATCATTTCAGGTAAATACATTCTACATGTTCCAGTTTATTGTAGAATTGTATCCACAGCCAGTTGCCCTATGTTTTAAATTGTCCTTCTGTCATTAGATTCTGCCCAGTGCTTTCTAAGGTCTTTGTAGAACTACTGCTGTTGCCTTATGGGTAATTGAGCTACAATTGTCCACTGCATAATTTGGAATCATGGAACGGAGAGAGAATAGTTTTGTTGAATCCCCACAGACCTAAACTCTGTGGCTGCAGCTTCTTACATAGAAATCACCTGCTGAAGAGTGATGCTGTGAGTGCCATATCTTTTCCTTAGCATTTTCCTTGGCGAGAGCAGGTCATTAAAGCCATGTTATCTGGACATTGGCGAGCTCTGTAGCAGAACTGTGCGCTTTCCTGCTGCTTCCAGCCATAATGACCGTGAAAGTAGCAAAAAAACCAGGTGAAGGAAGGAAAAGTAGAAGAGACTTAGCAAAATCTTTCTATATTATTTTAGCATGGAATGATGGGAAGATCCGTGCCTTCACCCCAGAAACTGGGCGGCTAATGTACGTGATCGAACATGCTCACAGCATGGGTGTGACGGCTGTGGCTACCACAAGTGACGGCAAAAGAATCATCAGTGGTGGAGGCGAAGGCCAGGTAATGAGCCCTCAAAGTCCTTGTATCTCCTTTGCAGATTTCACCAACTTTTGTACTGATGGATTCCTACCTACAACACATTTCTTTTTAATGAGACACATGGCCAGTTGTGTGCCATTGCATGCTGAATAACTGTGTGGTGTATATATCCTGTGGCAGAGCAGACCCAAGAGCCTATGAAGCTCAAGCTCCACGTTGAAATTTCATTTCAGCCATGAATGCTTTCTCCCAAGTAGCCTTAAGCAGACCAATTCCTCAACTATAGTCCACATTATAACAGGGGATAATGATACTGGCCCCAAAATATACGGGATATTTATAGATTGCCAAGATAAAGCACTTAGAGAAAGACACTATAAAAATGCATTTTCTGAAGATTCCGCTTTTGGGTTACAGGTGAGAGTATGGGAGGTTGGCAAGGAGACGCGCAAACTGGAAGAGGTCATGAAAGAGCACATCTCTTCTATTTCATGCATCAAGATCAAGAAAAATAACCAGGAGTGTGTCACGGCCAGTATCGACGGATCATGCATTATCTGGGATCTTGTGTAAGGCCCTTCTTGCTTGGAATCGTGGCTGTCTGCAGCCACAGTATTGTGCTAATTTCTTCTTTCAACTAAGAGGGTTATCTTGAAGAGACAAAAAAGAAAAGAAAAAGCAGGGTGGACTCCAGGGACTTCTGGGATTTCAGTGCATGCCTCTGCAGCTGAAGGGGACTTGGCTATTTTATAAATCACAGATCAGTAGATCAGGGTCTGAAAAGTAAGAGTTATTGGTGGAGGGCTCTGCTTAAACCTAACAATACGTAACCTCAGAAACACTGGGTGTTTTTCTCCCCACCCCCAGTCGCTTCATGAGGCGTCAGATGATCTTGGCCAACACCTTGTTCAAATGTGTGTGTTACCATCCTGATGAGCACCAGCTTATTACAAGTGGCACAGACCGGAAGGTGAGTAAAGGTTACACTGGGACACGAGCCCAGCAAGACGGGTTATTGCCTAAGTACCCGGCTGCATGTCTCAGACATCTCTTGGAGTAAATGTATGAAGTAGGTTACTTGTTGCTGCACAGAGGAAGGCTCTCTCACACAGGTTTTCTTCTGGTTTCTAGATTGGTTACTGGGAGGTGTTTGATGGGTCCCCAATCAGAGACCTGGAGGGTTCCCTGTCCGGTTCTATCAATGGGATGGATATTACATCAGATGGAATCGTCTTTGTCACTGGTAAGTTGAATTTTTAAAAATGAACCTTATACTGGAGAGGCATTGTTCTCCTTCTGCAGAGATACTTGCTCCTTTTCTCATTCATTCCTGACAAGATCTTGTGCTATTGAGAACTGAAACTAAAGAAATCAGATATACTCTGTAAAGGCCAGAAAGAAAATGAGATTTGACTTTGAAAAATGTGGTGGTGGGCTACTTCTGAAAGGCTGCAATCCTATACTCATTTACCTGGGAATAAGCTCAGTTGTACTCAATGGTGCTTAATTTTGAGTAGACTTGTATAGGCTTCTATGATAATCATTATCGTGAATGACTGCACTCTGAGGTCCCTGTTGAAATCCATTGTTGGATTAGGGAGTTGCTCCCCATAGTCTTCATTCATGTATCATGCTCGTGGCTCCCTTCCTCCATTCATGTTGCACAACTTACACTTCTGACTACCATTTTCCAGCCCATTTTAGCCCCAAAATTCATTCTATATATACTCTTTCTCTGAGTATGGATCCTTTTGGTTCCAAAATGGCACTACCCACACACAAAACAAAGGTATCAGCAGCCTTGGGGGAAGTCAAAGGTTTGCATAACTACAATAACTCTTTGGAAAATACCCCGAGGAGAGAGGAAACCCAAAGCAACTCACTGAGGGCTGAGTAGACTTAACTGGCTCAGAGTGCTGACTGTTAGAGGGGACAAAGTGGTGCAGATGACTTAATGATGGTGCTGATGGTTCTCCAACCTTTTGGGGCCTGGGAGTACGTTGGGAAAGCTAAGAACCTCTTCCTGCACCACAAAATAATTGATCAGACAGACAAAAGATGCAATGCTCAGAATCGCCTCCTCCCCCCAAAACCCAGGCAAAACATCCCCGTCCTCCCAAAACAAAAACATGGAAGAGGAAAGCAATTCCTCCCAACAAAATACCCCCAATCTTTTAAAAATAAAAATTGGGAGAGCCTTGGTAAGCATGAAGGGTTGTGTGTTGCCAAGGACACGTTGGTGCTGATGGATTAGAGACTCCTGAAATACATTGCCATGGGCAGGCTGCCTGGAACCTTGAGCAGGAGCTCTCCAAACTGCAGCATTTTGTTGCAGCTGCCCCTTTTCTTTGCTTATTCCTTCAGTGGATTGCTGGCAGTCTTTCACAAAGTCTAACCTTCCTTCCTTCTCTCCCCTTCAGGAGGTGATGACCACCTAGTGAAAGTGTGGGATTACAACGAGGGTGAAGTGATGTTTGTTGGGGTTGGCCACAGTGGCAGCATCACCCGCCTGAAGATCTGCCCTAACAACAAATACATTGTGAGCGTGAGCGCTGATGGTGCCATCCTTCGCTGGAAGTACCCCCATGTCCACTGACGCCTAAGAGCAGCTGCCGCTAGACAAAGATTCCAGTTCTGAACTGTTCTTTTTTAAGTTGATGTGCTTTTCAAAACTTAGAAGCCCTTGCTGCTCCTAAGGGAGATAATAGTTCATTTTGTTTGAAATAGTCAGACCTTCCTGTAGTATTATTGTCCATAGATCCAAGTGCCTATTGTCTGCATTGGTTTCAGTTGGTGCTTAATCACATGGCGCTGTGAACCCCAGGCCTGGCACATTCGTATTTATGCTTGTGATGTATTCTGTTTGAAATTTCAGTTCAGAAAACTGTGTCATGTCCCCCTCCTTCACAATATATTCTGTGTTGTGCAACTCCACCGCTCTGTGTGCATCTTTAATTCGCCTCTGCTAAAGAGACAAAAAGCTTAGAATCATAGCAGCAATTCCACATTTGGAAAGGCTCTCGAAAGCTATTGTGTTCCAGGATGCAGTGATGCATTGGAATGCTAACCCCAGCAGTCCCTGTCAAGATCAGAGTGTAGGAATCTGCCTTATGTGGAGATAGAAGATCGGTCCCTCCAGCTCAGGATTGTCTACATGGACAAGCAGCAGCTCTCCAGGTTGCAGATAGGAATTCTTGCTTGCTTGCAAGCTTCTGCATGTGTTCCAACACCACTGGCAGACCTCCATTTTTGGGGCCCTGAAGCTTGGGCAAATCACAACCCCTTTACAACATCTGTGCTATTGACTCTCAAACTTCGGGATTGTTGAAATATATACAACAACAAAAATAATCACTTTCTGAGGCAAAATTGTGGTTTTATTGAAGCTGGTGGCTAAAAGCTTCCATTATCCTAAAAGACCCCAAGTTTTTGCTACCAACTGCTCAGCAGGAAAATGTGTGTGATTGAAGGTGGGGCAGGAAAGAAGGATTTGGGCAATTTGATCACATGACCTAACAAGAAGCACAGATTCCTCCCACTGCAGCTCAATTCTCTTTGCTGCCTCTTCAGTCATCATAATCTTGAGTGGGAAAGCACATTTTGTGTACATCAAGTTATGTAACTGCACCCTGTAACAATGAAAGGTGTACAGGGGTGCTGTTATTCATTGTACCTGCCAATGCATCCACTAGAGGGCACCCAAATGCTTTTCTACACCGCCTGGGAAAAGTTCAGATTTGGATTTTTACATATTAAATTTACTTTATGCCAGCTGCTTTGTAAAATCAATTCTGCTGTGGGAGACTGCTGGGAGAAATTTGTGTGTGTGTTATAAGCCAGACTGCTACTTTGCCTCCTCAGGCCTTCTTTGGATTGGGTTTAAGAAGGTTTGTATCATTAGGAATCCTTCGCATTTCTGGTCTGAAAAGTTATTTACACTCTCCGTCATCATGCACACTACTGTTCGGTTGTTACTATTATCAGTCCTGTTTAATAGATAAGGAACTGAGGCTGAGAGTTCGTTGGGAGTTCAGAGTTTCTAGGATTTGGTATTCAACTTAGATTTGTATCCATGTCTGTATCCAGTGTTTCCATGGCATATTCATATCACAGAGACCTATGAAAACTGATTCTCTTAAGTGTGAGATGGGTTTCCCTACTGTTGTGCAAATGATTCCAAAGGGATACATTATTTGCTATGTAACTGATTTATTATAGGCATAGTTATACTCCATCTGTCAAACATTCTCAAGGCAGGTTGCAAAGTTTCAAGATCCAAATTGCCTCTTCGCGTCCCTAACTCCTCCTGGCTCTATTTTCCCTTTCTGAATGCCTTGACCTGAATACCTTGATCTTCCACCAGCACCCTATCCTATTGGTACAATGTGAGCACTTTTTGTTCCATTCACTGCTGGCCAGTGAAACGTTTTCTATTTTAGGTGAGCTTTTGTTTCCTCTGGGCAGGACTCACCTGGAGAACCTCAACTCATGTCGTTATCTATCCTTCTCCTATTGATCTGATTCATGTCATTCATAGAACTAGAGCAGATTCTGCCTGGCAAGCTTGGTTTTGACTTGTTAAAGAGTATTTTTATACTATCCTTCCAGCATATTCCCAGGACATTTTACAAAATGGACAACACCACTAGATATGAAAATTAGTAAGATAAATCCATAAAATTATTTTTAAAAACAGCATAAAGCAGTCAGTCTAGGGTGAGTGGAAGCAAAGGAGAACATTACTTTTGCACTGGGTAGAAGAAACTTTGGCAGGTGCATTTTCCATGCAGAGGAGAGAGGAAGCCAAGTGTGTCCAAAACACTCTTTTCTACCTAATTGTTAAAAGGACTGTGACCCTACCCACATTGCTTCTAGCCAGCTTCATCCAGATGCAAAGTTTCCTTGATCATGGATGGTCTTTTGTAGAAAATAAGCAAAGTGGGCAATCTTGCAAAAAAACAGGGATTGTGGTTTGGAGTTGTTTCTGAAACCATTTTTTTATGCAGGCACATAGCATGGCTCCTGCTAGGCAGATTGCATTGCTTAGTTTAGTTGTCCCCATGGTGTAGTCTGGTGAGAACAGCAGGCAGGGGACCAGCAGGAGAGGGAGCAACCAGGATGTATGGCTGTGAGCTTTTGATGTACACACTGAAGGTAAATCCTTTGTCCTTTGGAGTACTAATGGGGATGGCATGTTTAGCCATCGTTGGGGAGGTTGAAACGGTTGAGAGAGGAGGGCTCACTGTGGCAAGGCCCCAGCTTTGACTGGGTATCCCCTGCATTCGATTGTTTTTATCTGTGCACTGTAGCACTTTGCTTCCTACAAAGATCCTAGATTTTTCCTTCTGAAGGGGTGAGCAGAACTAAGCTGGGAAAGACAAGCTCTGTGGAGCTGAACAGCTGGCTCCCATGCATATTCATCACTGAAACCGCCACAAACATAGTGCATAAGTTACCACAGCAGAAGGGTAACTGAGCTAGCAGCTGACCTTTCATGTTGAAAATCAATGAAGCATGTCTATGGCTGTTCCTCAGGTTGATAAGAGCTCCCAGGGAAAGCAGCCCTCACCTGTCTCTCTGCCATTCATACCTGCATCACCTCCATCTTTTAATACAATTACCAGCTAAACTTGCTTTGTTATGTATAATTTAACTCCGGCAGGAAGCTTTAAGATAAAGGAGACCTTTGCAGGCATCACTTTTAATTTCAGGAGATTCTTCCTCGCTCAAAGATGTGACTGAATTATTAGCAGGTTGCAGCAAGCTGTACTACTTGCCTTTGGGCCAACAACTCTCTTAAGAATGCACCAAATATAGAAAGTCTTAACATTCCATTTGCACATACAAGTAATTCTGAATGTAATGCTAATGTGGCTATTCCAGACATTAACTAATCCACACAGTTCCCTCCTCCCCATTTGCTGGCCTGAACAAAGGCACAGAGGTTAATCCTATTAGAGATGGGTGCTTTCAGAGATGACATTCTCTGCTCACCTGCATAGTGAAGTGGGAAATCCCATTCAGCTGGAGGGCAATCAAGAAGCAGCTGGAACATCTTCGACTGAAACTGAATTGCCACAGGCTGGCACACCCATTGTAAGAGCACTGTCAACGGGACACAAAGAGTAACTTTATTCACTACCAAACAGAAAATCAGTGTGTGTGCGCTCAGGTGAGAATTAAATGGAGCCTGGGCCAATTTTCAAAGAGTTCAAGATGGTTTAACATCTGTCAGCCCTGATCTAAGTCAATTTTGTGATGTAACTTCTGCTGTCTGCTACCTAGGTCCATGTGCTTTGTTTGCAGTTTAATATTCCAGGACGTGATTTTAAGGATCACAAGTAGACATGGAACCTGTTGATAATCCTGGCTCTGTTCTTTGGAAAGGACACTGGCCACACCTTCAGAAAGAAGACAAGGGGCCCCTGAATCTTCAGGGGGAACTGGCAACTTTGGTTGGGAACAGCATAATCAATAGAATGACCATGATCACTAGATTCATACATTCCAACTTTTTCCTACACAAAACCGGGATGCGAGTCATGTGACCTGCGCCTCGCTCTCACTTTTTTCCTGGGGCAAAAGCACAGGGCAAGAGCTCGAAAGATCATAGAATCCAAAATGGCTGTCAAGATCTTGTGCCAAAAAAGAAATGTCCTGTTTGTTTTGGTGTGCTTAGAAGATATGTAGCTTTAGGATTGCACTAGTACTGTATGTTGAATGTAATTTGAGTGCAAAGACACAAATCAGCAAATAGGATTTAGAGGGAGTGAAATTCAGGTTGCAGCTATGCAGTCAATACTTTACACATCTTCTCAGAAGTAAATGCTACTGGGATCAATGGGATTTACACCCAGGAAAAAGTGTGTTTAGGATTGGAGCCTGAGTCCTGTATATTGCATCTGCTGGAAATAATCCGAGAGCCAGTCAAAGCTGTTCCATATTTATAACACTGAATTGGAATATTTATCTTAATCTCTTGCAAAATTGGGCTCCTGCTGACCTTTGAAAATAGTTAAGCAAAATAGAATGTTTAGAGTTTATGCATTTTGTGGGTGGTGGGGAGGGAATGGAATGAAAATTCTATTTTAATATCATTCTAAGCTGCACATTTTAAAATTCGAATTGGTTTTTTCCAAAGTTAAATGTTTGGCATTCTTACGAATTTAAGGGATATCAGTATTTCTAGGCTGGTTTTTATACATATTTAATGAAAATGCTTCTGTTGCTTTTGATATACCTGAATTATGGACCCATACCTTGGAAAAGGCAGACCTAGATGTTTGTGCACATCTGTTAGTAATCTCCAGAGGAAATGGAAATAATTCAGTTTTTTATATATAAAATCCGTATATTCCACACGCTTACTAATCAAGTCTGAGTCTTAAGTAACTCACTAGCTGGCTTTGTGCCCGCAAACATAGAGATAGGCATTGTCAAGGGAGAAATCTGGGTGCTGCTTTTAGTAGCTGGTCGGCTTATCTGACTATCCTGAACATTAAAAATACACATCTTGGGACTCAGTACCCTTGAATGGGGTTCATTAAATTCCATTTAATTTTGGCATTTCCACTGAGAAATGCAAACTATTGTGGAGAACTGAATGTTAGATTTAGGGTTGCCATACAGCTGCAATTTTCTGGACATATCTGGAATACTGCAGTCAGCAGCAGTGTCTGGGCAGAAAAACACAACTTATCTGTCCGGATTCCCTATTGGAAAAATGAGAAACTGAGAGAAATAGAAACCGACCGATTCTTCTCTATGTGATTAACCAAGAATCCCCCACAAGTCACAAGTCAGAAATGCCGTTTAAATGACTTAAGCTGTGGATTTAAGTCTGTGTGGAGATAATTTTCTAACGAAAGCATGTTTTAAGAAGATCGTGGAAAGTATAAGAGCTTTGGAATGATGCAGTAAAAAATACCATCGCCATGTTGGCAAGTTCTGTCGGAGGACTTAAGCCTGGGAGGAGGAACAGAGTCGTGTTTATATTGTGGGTGAGCCTCTTCAGAGGGGCTTAAGAGCGACAGATCTGCAAGATTAATGATGGAAAGAGTGATGTTATTTATGAAAGCGATGATATATGGAAACCGTCTTGATATGAGGATTGGACGAACGGAAAATTCACACAGGATTATAATTGGTGCTTACCTGCTTAAAGAGATTATGAGAAGAGATCATAAAGGAAAAAAAGAAAAATGTACGAACAAGATGAGATGTGGAAACAGCAAGATAAGACTGGATAGAATTATGAATATTATTTGGACAGATTTGTGGAGCAGCAAGAAGATGATCGGAATCCCCCCTCGGAACTTGAAATATGGGTCCCCTCAACAAAAATTTAAAATTCGGCTTTTGTAATTTGGAATTTATGTGATGTGATTTGATATGATTTGATTGGTCGGTTAATAAAAATTATTAAAAAAAAAAAAAGAAACCGACCGATTCGCCCTTCCCTACTTGGAATAAAGGACATTGAGAGAAAACTATCTGACAGTCCCATCTCTGTTAAATACTTTACACGTTGTTCTCTGATATTTTGTCAATATTAGCTCTGCACAAGTACAGTGGTACCTTGGGTTAAGTACTTAATTTGTTCCAGAGGTCCGTTCTTAGCCTGAAACTGTTCTTAACCTAAAGCACCACTTTAGCTAATGGTGCCTCCTGCTGCTGCTGCGCCGCTGGAGCCCGATTTCTGTTCTTATCCTGAAGCAAAGTTCTTAACCTGAAGCACTATTTCTGGGTTAACGGAGTGTGTAACCTGAAGTGTATGTAACCTGAGGTACCACTGTAGTGCATTCTGTAAGATACCAGCTGGAAAAAGGTAACATAACAGTGCAATCCTAATAATGTATAAGTCCTACTGAATTCAGTGGAGCAGCTTACTTCCCAGGTAAGTAGGGTTAAGACTGCAGCCAGAGACTGTGTATACTCTGTGTACGCACTACACCTTTGGAGCACATTCAAAGCAATCCTGCCACATAAAAAAAGAATTATGTGAATTGTAGTTTTCCCCTTACAGAGCTACAATTCCCAGCACCTTTAATCTTCAGTGCCGAGGATTCTTTGATGGGGGAAGTGTTCTTTAAAGGTATAGTACGTATGTGGCCATTAACAGCTTAAAACACAGCAGGCCACATTTTTTCTCCACTTAGATTGAACTCACATGTGCCATGTGAACCTGAGTAACAGCTCTTCTTAGTTTTTGAATCTGTGGAGGTTAAAGATATCATTAATATTGTTGCCTGAGACATGAGGGTGAGGGAGCTAAGCATTCCCCAAAGAATTAAAGTTACATCAAAAGAAGTCCTTGAAGCTCAACATCCCTGGGAACAAACTGGAAATGTTGAGGGCTGCGTACGTGTGTGTTTAGAAGTAAAAATGCTGTAAGACTTGTTCTTAAACAGAAACCCAAGTTCACATTTGCACCGCCCACCTTTGCAGCATTTACACGAAGTCATGGTTTTATTTTAACTCTCCTTTAACAAAGGGCCTTTTTAGTCATCGAATTCCAGTCATGTTTGGTTTCTCTGGCTATCCTTCCTTTCCCCATTCAACTTCCTTCTCTGGTTTCTAGGCCTTGTTGATTGCCAAGTTGGGGGGGGGGGTTGTGGGAGCGGGACATCTTCTACCTGCTTTCAGTGATGTGAGACACAAATCCCAGGGGAAAAAACATTTCTCAGACTTCTCCTCTCTCTCTCCCCCCCCCTTTAATCTGCTTTTGCTTGAGTGATGGGAAATATCTATCTCAAAATCTATCCATCCCAATAATTGCTTAAAGGTAAAGGTAAAGGGACCCCTGACCATTAGGTCCAGTCGTGACTGACTCTGGGGTTGTGGTGCTCATCTTGCTTTAATGGCCGAGGGAGCTGCCGTACAGCTTCTGGATCATGTAGCCAGCATGACTAAGCCACTTCTGGCGAACCAGAGCAGTGCATGGAAATGCCGTTTACCTTCCCGCCGGGGCGGTACCTATTTATCTACTTGCACTTTGACGTGCTTTCGAACTGCTAGTTTGGCAGGAGCAGGGACCGAGCAACGGGAGCTCACCCCATTGCGGGGATTCGAACCACCGACCTTCTGATCGGCAAGTCCTAAGCTCTGTGGTTTAACCCACAGCGCCACCCACGCCCCAGAATAAATGCTTAGTAGTTACATTACTTTCATGGACCTGGAGAATAACAGATGGCCTTGCTGTCGCTTTCCCCATGTGATGCTGAAGTCATACTTCTCGTCCAGGCAATAAAAGGCTGGTGACATCAGAAGGCTTTCTGACTGATGAAAAGGCACAGGGTGGTGGTGGTTAGCCTTCCCTCCCTTTACAGTGCCATGCCTAGCCATCACACTCAGGTAAGTTAGCCCCACAAGTGATGACAGCAGCAGGAAACACAGGTCTCACACTAGTGTTTCCTGCAGGAAGAACCTAAACTATGGCTGTTCAACAGGTTGTTAAAGGTCCACAGCTTCATGCATCTGGGAACCCTAACTGGCACAGAGTCGACAATGTATGATGCCCATATTTTACAAGTATGCTGCAGACAACACCACCTGTATTACCCCTAAGTTATTTGCATACCCTCCAACATTTATCTGATGAAAATAGGGACGTCCTATTTCATCATCATCATCATTATATTATTTATACTCTGCCCATTTGACTGGGTTGCCCCACCCACTCTGGGCAGCTTCCAACATATATAAAAACATAATAAAACATAAAAAACCTTCCCTATACAGGGCTGCCTTCAGATGTCTTCTAAAGGTTCGGGGTGTGTGTCACATAATAATAATAATAATAATAATAATAATAATAATAATAATAATAATAATAATAATTTATTATTTATACCCCACCCATCTGGCTGGGTTTCCCCAGCCGCGCTGGGCGGCTTCCAACTGAATATTAAAAACAATACAGCATCAGACATTAAAAACTTCCGTAAAGAGGGCTGCCTTCAGTTGTCTTTTAAAAGTAAAATAGTTGTTTATTGCCTTGGCATCTGCTGGGAGGGCGTTCCACAGGGCAGGCGCCACTATCGAGAAGGCCCTCTGCCTGGTTCCCTGTAGCTTTGCTTCTCGCAATGAGGGAACTGCCAGAAGGCCCTCAGCGCTGGATCTCAGTGTCCGGGCTGAATGGTGGGGGTGGAGACGCTCCTTCAGGTATACAGGACCGAGGCCGTTTAGGGCTTTAAAGGTCAGCACCAACAGTAACACATAACTCCATTCCCATATTTCTCTGATGAAAGTAGGGACATCCTAAGGAAAAGTGGGACATTCCAGGATCAAATCAGAAACTGGGATGGCTTCTGTAAATCCGGGACGGTCCATTGAAAATAGGGACACTTGGAAGGGTGAAATACAAAATGAAAGACCCTCCCCTTCCAGCTTTTTGTCGTTGCAGAAAGAGCCTTAAACGGGACAAGGGAGATCTGTGGTCAGGTCTCGAAAGATACCCCACCCTCCTCCGTTAAAAAGCAGTAACACCCATCCTCTCTCCAGGTTTGGATCAAAGATTCAGTGCTGGGGCTGGGCAGGAATAGGAAACAGCAGGCCTAGGAGCTAAATGTGGCCCTCCATGGCTTTGTATCTGGTCCTCCTGGTTCTCCCGATAGCAGTCTTCTTCCCTAGGCCACACCTATCACGAGTCTGGCACCATGCCCTCCTGGAGCGATGTTGTCTGCGCGGAATGTGTCTTTGATCTGTGTATTTCCTCTTCCTTCCTTGAACGGAGCTTTAAGAGTGTGCAGAAACCTCCGATGGTAGGAGTCACTACACTTACTCTGCTCACTTTTGCCTCTGGCCCCACCCACAATTAGCATGCACGCCCCGCCCTGCCCCAAAGGTTGTTCACTAGGGACCGGTGGCTTTCAGGCTAAAAGAGGTTCACTGCTTCTGGGGTTAACCCCTTTTTCTTTGTGCCATTACTTTAGTGGTCCTGAGGCTGCTATTAGCTGCAGAGGAGAGCAAATAACAGGTACCCCGGCAGGTTAGCAGTTCTCAGACCTGAATTCCTTGTTTGTTTCTGTAAAGCCATTGCATGCTGCGTCTCTTAAAAATTCATGTGAAGCAGTTTCTAACGTTTGCACGATTCCACAAAAGCAAATCCAAACACAGCAAACTTAATTCAATGTCGGTCTCAAATCCTGCTTTGAAGCCAGCTTTACTCGGAATAATTCACAAAGTTCGGAGCGCAGGGGGTGTACAAAGGCTCTTTGAAAAGGGAAATATTTAATTGCTGTCAACCCTAGTCTGTCTTGACCAGAATCCCTAAGGCAGGTATAAAAATCCACCACAATAATCATGGTGGGGTTTCTCTCCCATAGACAAAAAGGGGAGAGGCTGTCACTGTTCATTTGCATACTTTTTTGTTTTAATTTATGCATTCTTTTTTTTTCTCCCCCCCCCTGAATTTTCCAATACCTATATTGGCCAATAAATTTAAGCCAAATGTCAACTGCTGGGGGGGGGGGGATGGGACAGAGATGGAAAGTGAAATAAATGTTTGTGTTTCATATAATCTTAATTCACCAAGTTTCCTATGCTTGAGAATTTGTATTGTTTTCTCCAGTGTTTAAGTAACTTGCCTGGTGTGTATTTGTACCTGATTGACTGTCCTCTCCAAGCTTAATTTCTGCACTGTGCCCCTGCAGACCCTCCAAGTGTCCCTATTTTCCAGGGACGTCCCTGATTTTGAGAAGCCATCCTGGTTTCTGATTTGATTCCAGAATGTCCTGCTTTTCCTAGGATAGATAGATAGATAGATAGATAGATAGATTCTTTATTGTCATTACACTAGTGCAACATTGCACAAGTGCAACGAAATTGGATGCCATCCCTTAAAAACAACAAAAGCAAAACAACAGCAACAACCAAACAAACCACCTTCCAACCACACCCACACCCACACCCATCAAACTCCCAGGTCTCACTATCGAGTTACAGCATTCAAAAAGGCCACAGCTCTTGGATAGAAACTGTTTTTCAGTCTATTTGTCCTTGACTTGATGTTTCTATACCTCCTGCCAGAAGGCAGTAGTGCAAACAGACTGTATCCCGGGTGAGATGGATCCTGCAGGATGTTGTTTGCTTTCCTAAGGCAACGGGAACCGTACAGTTCTTCCAAAGGTGGGAGAGGGTGACCAATAATCCTTTGGGCTGTGGTTATGACCTTCTGGAGCACCTTCCTCTCCCCAGCTGTACAACTGGAGAACCAAGCACAAATACAGTATGTAAGTATGCTCTCTATGGAGCCTCGGTAGAAGGACACCAGCAGTCTCTCACTCAGATTGTTCTTTTTTAAAAGTCTGAGGAAATAAATTCTCTGCTGGGCCTTCTTCACCAGAGCAGTGGTATTTGTGCTCCAAGTCATGCCCTGATCCATAGTCACTCCCAAAAACCTGAATTCCGCCACCCTCTCCACCCGTTCCCCGTTGATATACAAGGGCTGAATGTCCGCCTTTTTCTTCCTGTAATCCACCACCAATTCCTTGGTCTTAGCCGTATTAAGAGCCAGATTGTTCTCTCCACACCAAACACAGAGCTGCTCCACCTCGTCCCGATAGGCGGACTCATCCCCTCCTGAAATGAGCCCCACCACCGTAGTATCATCAGCAAACTTGATGATTTTGTTGCTGGAGTAGATGGCTGTACAGTCATACGTATAGAGAGCATAGAGCAGGGGACTCAACACGCAACCCTGTGGTGAGCCGGTGTTAAGGCTAAGGGCTGTGGACACATGTGGCCCTACTCTAACCCTCTGAGAACGTTCTGACAAAAAATCCAAAACCCAGAGACAGGTGGAGTTGGGGAGTCCAATCGTCTCTAGCTTGGACACCAGTCTATGGGGGAGGATAGTGTTAAAAGCAGAGCTAAAATCCACAAACAGCAGCCTCACATAATTCCCCGGCCGCTCCAGATGGGACAGAGCAGCATGGAGAGTGGTGGTGATAGCGTCTTCTGTGGATCTATTTGCCCTGTATGCAAACTGGTAGTTGTCAAAAGTTGATGGAAGACAGGAAATAATATGACGGCGCACCAGTTTCTCAAAACACTTCATGATGATTGGAGTCAGTGCAACTGGTCTGTAGTCATTCAAACTACTGATTGTGGATTTTTTAGGCAGAGGGACAATAGTTGACGACTTCAGGCAGGGTGGGACAATAGACTGGTGTAAGGACTTATTGAAGATCTTAGTGAAGACCCTCGCCAGCTGATCCGCACAGCCCTTCAACACCTTTCCAGTGATGCCATCAGGTCCAGCCGCCTTCCTCGGATTCACCATCCTCAATACTTGTCTCACCTCGTGCTCCTCTACAGTGAATGAGGGGCCCCTATGGGCTGGTGGCTGTAATACCGGCGTCTCAGGTGGCTCCTTCTCGAAGCGAGCAAAGAAGAGGTTAAGCTCCTCCGCCAGCAAGGGGTCACCGTCGACAGCACCAAGGTTAGGTTTGTAGTTGGTAATATGCTGAATCCCCTGCCACATCTGTCTTATGTTGTTGCTTCTTAAATTATCTTCAATCCTCTGCCTATAATCCAGTTTTGCCCGTCGAATACCCCTCTTCAAGTTTGCTGAAAATAGGACATCCCTATTTTCATGGGAGAAATGTTGGAAGGTTTGGATTTATCTGATCCCCAAGCTGTCCGAAGGCAATCGTGTATAGGGAAGGTTTTTTTAAAAAAAGTTTAATGTTTTATTATGTTTTGTTATATGTTGTAAGGTGCTCAGAGTGGCTGGGGCAACCCAGTAAGAAGTGTGGGGTATAAACAGTAAAATTATCATTATGGAATGGGACGGCCCTATTTTCACCGGAGAAATGTTGGAGGCTATGCCAGTGTGGTGTAGTGGTTAAGAGCGGTAGACTTGTAATCTGGTGAACCAGGTTCGCGTCTCCGCTCCTCCACATGCAGCTGCTGGGTGACCTTAGGCCAGTCACACTTCTTTGACGTCTCTCAGCCCCACTCACCTCACAGAGTGTTTGTTGTGGGGGAGAAAGGGAAAGGAGAATGTTAGCCACTTTGAGACTCCTTTGGGTAGTGATAAAGCAGGATATCAAATACAAATTCCTCCTCCTCCTCCTCCTCCTCCTCCTCCTCCTCCTCCTCTTCTTCTGAGCGTTTTGCTTTGCTCACTTTCTTGAACAATCTGCGCTCTTCTCCTTTCTTCATATTCTACCATGGATTCACTGTCCCCCATTGGGTTAAATGATTTTTAGAAACTCCAAACCCTTGACTATATCATTATTATAACTCAGAAAGGTTAACTAGGCCATGCACTGCAGATCAAAATGCACATATGCATTATAGCATAATATGTGTGTGACTTGACCTGTTAGTGTGTGACCTGGTTCACTCTCTTAAAGTACCTGCTCTGCATATTATTTTATTTTCTGTGCTGTTTGTGACACAGTTGTAGGGGCCACAGCTAGGTGGTAGAGCAGATACACATTCTGGGCATCTCAAGGTACAGCTGGGAAATACCCCTTTCTCAAATCCTGGAGAGCTGCTGCCAGTCAGTACAGACAACACTGGGACCCGGTATCATTTGCAGACGGTACCACTTGGTAGCAGGGGACTTGTGTTTTTGTTGTTTAGTCGTTTAGTCGTGTCCGACTCTTCGTGACCCCATGGACCAGAGCACGCCAGGCACGCCTGTCTTCCACCGCCTCCCGCAGTTTGGTCAAACTCATGCTGGTAGCTTTGAGAACACTGTCCAACCATCTCGTCCTCTGTCATCCCCTTCTCCTTGTGCCCTCAATCTTTCCCAACATCAGGGTCTTTTCCAGGGAGTCTTCTCTTCACATGAGGTGGCCAAAGTATTGGAGTCTCAGCTTCAGGATCTGTCCTTCCAGTGAGCATTCAGGGCTGATTTTCTTAAGAATGGATAGGTTTGATCTTCTTGCAGTCCATGGGACTCTCAAGAGTCTCCTCCAGCACCATAATTCAAAAGCATCAGTTCTTCGGCGATCAGCTTTCTTTATGGTCCAGCTCGCACTTCCATACATCACTACTGGGAAAACCATGGCTTTAACTATACGGACCTTTGTTGGCAAGGTGATGTCTTTGCTTTTTAAGATGCTGTCTAGGTTTGTCATTGCTTTTCTCCCAAGAAGCAGGCTTCTTAATTTTGTGACTGCTGTCACCATCTGCAGTGATCATGGAGCCCAAGAAAGTAAAATCTCATAGGCAAAAGCTCCACACCATGGACGTAGCCAGGATTTTTGTTAGGGGGGCAAAACCTCAGTTCGCTACATATTTTTATTGATTTTTTGGGGGCAGCTGCCCCTCCTTGCACCCCCTAGTTATGCCCATGCTCTACACTGAACATCAACAGTACCCTGTGGCTCCACCTGTATGAGTTCCCAGCTTCATCCTGTGCTATTCCTTGATCCTTTGTATTTCAAGAGCTGGCAAGGCTAGAATGGGATTGTTTAATGACCTGCAGACATAGAGGTATGTAGGGCAAAGACACTGTCCTTCTGTGTGTATGTGCAACTTCCCCTCCCATTCCTTGCAATCAAAGACATTCAGGTGTAGCAAATAAGGTGTAGCATAGATTTATATGTGCCTTGCTTTAAACTGCATTTGCCTGGCAAGGCAACTCGGTTTCGTTGGGGTATTTTTAATCCCTTCTCCTTCACCCCCCACTTGCTTATCTTCAAAGTATCAGCCTTATTCTCCCCAAACCAGAATGCAGTTGACGTTCTATGGTGGTTCTGCCTGGTCCCCGTGGATTTCCTCTGCGGGTGGTTGATTTGACACAGGCAGCTTCTTTCCTACGTCATGATGGAAGATAGCTTCTTTTCAACTAAAATGCTCTTTTGTAACAATTCCTAATTGAATGGCATTTTTCTTCTGAATCTCGGCAAAGATCAAGATGCAGAAAGTTAATTATCTAAGAAGAAATACATTTTCAAAGGTAATAGAATTTGGATTTCTTTCTTTCTTTTTTCCCCCTTGCAGAAAAAAAAATCCCCACACAGATAAGATGCGGGAGGACTGTTTCAGTGCATTGACTTTTATGACATAATCCTGTAATCATTTCCATGGAATCCATTGTTAATCTCTGCCACTGGATACTTAGTTAATTTATTTACATCTTTAGCTTGCCTAGTACCAGAGGCATGAATCAGTAAGCAATATATTTTAAAACATATGAAATTGTCACATTAAAATGAAACAGATCAAGATTAAACATTATCAAGTCCCCCTCCCCGCAGGATCTGGTGCCTTTATCAGCTATGTGTGTGACAAGCGAAGATTCTGCATGCAGATTTCTCCTCATTCAACTGGTTTAATACCACAGAAATCCCACCAGAAAAAAGAGTCAGCAGCAACTCTTCTTAATTTCCTTCCTAAACCAGCATTAAGCACTGACACCAAACACCAGTGTGTGTAAAAGGTCTTACAGCAAAAGGTGTGGATTGAGTTGCCTGACAGGTGCCCAAACTGCACCTTTGACATGCTCCTTTCCCTGACAGGAGGTTGCCATATCTGATGAGAGATGTGTTTGAAAGTGCAGCTGAGAGTGGCTATTGCTGGCCTGATCCATGCTTAAAAGCTCTGCTCAGGCGGGAGAAGTGAGGGTTTCTGTTATGTGTGTATTGTCCCCACCCCTGTCTTAAAGTTTCTGGAAGATGCTTAGGCTCTGGCCTCTCTCTCTATGGCATAGCTGTCAACTTTTCCCTTTTCTAAGGGAAATTCCATTATTCCGAATAGGATTCCTCGCAAGAAAAGGGAAAAGTTGACACCTATGCTCTATGGGCCAGATTTTGGCAGGGGAGGGACAGACACCAGGAATGCCTTTGTGTGTCTGCCATGTTGATAGTCACAAGGATTCTTTCAGGAGGGAGCATGACCTGTCAGACTGTACAGAGGGATCAGATTATGCCTTTCGGCACCATGGATGATACTGCAGTATCATTTTAGCAACCAGAAAAATGACGGCGAAAATGCCCCATTCTTCACTGCAAGAAGCACAAACAATGAAAATAGCCAGAAATGGCAGCTGGCTAATTTTCTTCCTGGTTTTAAATCACACTATGTACATCAGGGATGGGGAACCTCAGGCCTGGTAGTTGAATTTGACCCTCAAGACCTCTCTATATGCCCTTTCAAATGCTTCCCAGGCCAGTATTTTTGCCTGGCTGGAATGTGGCCTTGAATTCTGGCAACGCCTCTTGCTTGTCTGGCTGGTAGTCAGAGAGAAGTGTGTGTGTAGAAACTAGTCTACTGTACAAAAGCTAAAAAATTACATTTATTGCTCTACCCACCTTTGGCTCTGGCACGTGGGCCCTGGAAGACTGCCCAGAATGAGAGAATGAAGCCCTCAGGCTGAAAAAGGTTTCTTCACCCCTGACACACTTGAACTTATTTTTCCAGCTCTGTGTGCTAGGAGATGACGACAAAAGCCAGGAATTCCATTTGGACAATGAAAGCCTGCTGCCCAGTCCAAAAAAGTCTGGTGTCTGGTAAGAGTTTTGGGTTTGGATGTGGAGGACCTTGGCTCAAAGGGAGAGAAAACCAAGTGTTCTAGGCAGGCATGAGTCACAGCGCCTCCCTGATTCTAGAAGCAACTGCTGCTCGGGGCATCTCCTGTTTTGACCGGAAACTACAATGGCCCCACTTCTCACCCCCCAGGGTTGTTAGGGGAACGAACAAGGAATGTGCATTATTAACTGACAAACAAGCACAACAACAACAATTATACAGCAGTGGATAATAGCAGTAGGAAGAATAATACTACAGCACCACAACGATAATAATCACAGGCAGTGGCATATTTGTTACTCAAGGAAGTTTGAGCCTCTTTGGTGGCATTTTAGGATTAACTCTGTGACTAATTGCCACTTTAGATTCTGGAGAGTCTCCTGCAGGGGGCTTGCCTAAGCAGCCTACCAGGTGTCTTTTAACTCAGCTTCTGGGAAATCTTAGTTTGAATTATGATGTGGACACCATATATTATGTAGCCATCAGCATGCATCACGAGACCTTGAGTTTTGTAAGTTGTGCAAACAGCCCCGAGCCAGCACATTGTATAATGATGTTCCCAAGGCCTTTTTTATGACACCCAGGATCACTGAATGTTTTTTCCTAGACCAGAGTTGACCTAAGTTCTATCAATCAGCCGGAAACATTCCTAAAACATCAATCGTGCAGCAGGGCAGTGTCTTAAGAGGGCGAGTACAGGGTGCCTGCAGGACACCCTCATTATAGTAAACAGTAAGGTAGTCTCATTAAATTGTGAGTTAAACAGCAGCAAACAAAATATTTCTCTGCTTGGGAATTAAGCCAGATCCTAAGCAGTCCTCCATTAATCTCTTGTGCTGACCACCTCTTGTTAAGCTAGGCCCTGAAAAACACCAGGTGAGCCTGACAGCATTTTAAGAGTCTAAGTAAGCCTCATCCTTCGATCTTTCCCTGACGTTTCCTTAACGATGGCAGTAGCTGGCTCTCTCCATCTTTCTTTCACAATTTTTGTGCCCCATTAACTATTACTTTCTGCATTATAATTGAACATCCACATGATGTAAAAGTCACTTCTTGAAAACTAGTGGAACACAGAACATGTTTAGTGTTCAAATCTGTGCTATTTGATTTCAGACCACCAATTTGCCCAGAAAATTAACCCAGAAAATTGTGGGAATAAAGTGATGAAATTTGGATATACAGTGGTTGTTTTGCTGTTTAGTCGTTTAGTCGTGTCCGACTCTTCATGACCCCATGGACCAGAGCACGCCAGGCACTCCTGTCTTCCACTGCCTCCCGCAGCTTGGTCAGACTCATGTTTGTGGCTTCGAGAACACTGTCCAACCATCTTGTCCTCTGTCGTCCCCTTCTCCTTGTGCCCTCAATCTTTCCCAACATCAGGGTCTTTTCCAGGGAGTCTTCTCTTCTCATGAGGTGGCCAAAGTACTGGAGCCTCAGCTTCATGATCTGTCCTTCCAGTGACCGCTCAGGACTGATTTCCTTAAGAATGGATGCGTTTGACCTTCTTGCAGTCCATGGGACTCTCAAGAGTCTCCTCCAGCACCGTAATTCAAAAGCATCAATTCTTCGGCGATCAGCCTTCTTTATGGTCCAGCTCTCACTTCCATACATCACTACTGGGAAAACCATGGCTTTAACTATACGGACCTTTGTTGGCAACCTTTGTCTCTGCTTTTTAAGATGCTGTCTAGGTTTGCCATCGCCTTTCTCCCAAGGAGCAGGCGTCTTTTAATTTCGTGACTGCTGTCACCATCTGCAGTGATCATGGAGCCCAAGAAAGTAAAATCTCTCACTGCCTCCATTTCTTCCCCTTCTATTTGCCAGGAGGTGATGGGCCCAGTGGTACCTCAGGTTAAGTACTTAATATGTTCTGGAGGTCCGTTCTTAACCTGAAACTGTTCTTAACCTGAACCACCACTTTAGCTAATGGGGACTCCCGCTGCCGCCACGGGATTTCTGTTCTCATCCTGAAGCAAAGTTCTTAACCCGAGGTACTATTTCTGGGTTAGCAGAGTCTGTAACCTGAAGTGTATTGTAACCTGAAGCGTATGTAACCTGAGGTACCACTGTACCAGTATATAGTTCTTTCCTGTTGTTTTTTGTGGGGGAATCATGGGGAAACAGAAACACACATGTGCAGAGAGGGTGGGGGAGTAGCATCATTGTCTGATGATGTTCACTGTGTCACACCATGCCCACTGGTGTGGATGAAATTTATTGTGGCATGCCAATATCATCACTCAAAAAGGCACAGTTCCATAATGCAACAGGTTACTGCAGTGTGACTGGAGCATTAGAAAACAGGGCAGGATGATAGAATTGTAGAGTTGCAAGGAATATGAAAACAATTATAATCAGGAAAGCAAACACACTATTCCACATGTCTGAATGCACCTTTAATCTGGCTGCAACGAGTCTTTGCAAGATTAGGCCCTAGAACAGCTATATTTGACAGGTACGCTGACTGACCTATTTGTTAGGGGAAGGATTGATTGAAGAGAGGCGCTGGCTCCATGCCCAGAGAGAATCTCTTCTCCTCACAGCATTGCTACAATAAGGATGACATGCCTATTATGGAAGGTGGCCTCTTCCGCCTTTCTAAGCTGCACAACCTGACTCAAATCGGTGTGCTACATTATGGTCTGTAGCTTCTAACTATAAAGTTAGAAGAGGGACTCTGTCCATCTGAGAGACATCAGCATTTCTCTGACAACCAGATCCAGGTTGCCCTGCTTCTGCTCTGCTTCTCCCTCTCTCTCACACACCTGTCAGTCACTCTGCGCCTGACCCAGTGCCTCCGAGTAGCCTGGAGCTGACACCAGGTAACAAGCTCTTCTCTGAGGCCTGACCTTGTGCCCAAGCTAGTGATGAGGCTGCCTGGGTCTTATGCAGAACAGGCACCGAGTCATATAGGCCAGACTTGATACCTGCTATGAACGTTTTATCTCTCTAGCTCACTGGGAGCTTAGAAAACCAAAGCGGGAAGAAAGCTTGCTTTTACTGGTAAACGATATAAAGCCTAATGTGTGCCACTGTGACATTGCCAGAATGCTTAAGATTACATGCTATCCCCCCCCCCCAATTCTGCTGTTGAAAGACAATGGGTAGCTTAGCAATGCAGAGATGTGCTTGGTTTCTGTTCGAGTTTTGCTCTTGCACCAGAATTCCAGTTGGTTATCATTTGAGACTTTCTTATGCCCCTGTTTTTCAGTTCGGCGACTACGCTAAAAATATTCTGGGTCACTAGTTGGGAGGTTTCCCCCCTATGCTTTTAAAAACTGCCATTGCTATTGCTTGTGCTGTGAAAATCACAAAAGCCAATGTTTTTCCTCTAAAGCGACAAAGCCACAGAAGACTGCATGTGTCACACCTCATCTTGTTCCTTGGCTTGTTTCTCCCCCCCCCATCTTCTTCCCCACCTGCTCCATATGGAAGGTGGCTGGCTGGAGGGAGCTGTGGAGAAGCTGACCTGGTTGGGGTCATTCTCTTCTTGCTGGTTCCCTGGGTCAAGTACTGGCAAGTAAACAAAGATCAAGACTCATGACCATTAAATGGCCACAGGACTATATAGGGGCAGGAACTGGTAATGATAGGAAGAAGGTGGAAGCTGAGTAAAGGCCACCTAGTCTCCTTCTGGTTTCTCCAGCTCCTTTTATGGGAGATCGCCTATTCTCTGCAACCATAAAGGCTAGAAACACCAACTTTTCTTTGGAAGACGGTTGGGGAACTGAGGGCCAAATGTGCTCTGCCAGGACTCTGTCTGGCTCTTCAAACTCTCCCCAGGCCACACCTTTCACCACATCTGCTTAGCACCCTCCTTGGGTGTTTTTGCCTGGCTAAAACATTATCATGCATCTTGTTTGCCTAGATGGAAGAGAGAGGAGTGTGAAAGGTCACGTTCGTTGCTCTGACCACTTTTGCTTTTGGACACACCCACCAAAAGGTTGCCTGGGAGGAAAAGTGGTCCCCGGGCTGAAAAATGTTCCCCAGCCCTGCCTTAGAATAAAACAGAAGCTTTCTCAGAGCTCTTCAGAAATGACCTGCTTCAAAGATCCCCCCCCCCCGCATTTTGCAATGTAATGGGACAAAGCATTTTTTGGAGACATTGTGACTTGCCCAAAGCAGAGCTGGGATTTGATTTCTGTCTCCCCTCCAATATTTATATCAAACACTCTTATTTGATGGTCGCTCTAATTGACAGAGCAATCTATTGCTAATGGAACACATCTGTGCTGGTGAGAACGATGCTGCCTTTTTTCATCCACACACATTGACCAGACCACTTCCGGCAAGGGAAAGAGAGAGAGGCTGTCAAAGGCAAGCAGGGGCTTTGTCCATCTACAGCATGGATGTTCTTGATATGCTGCTGCCAAGTGATGCTCTGCTCTGAGATGAGGTAAGGCTTCTTCCTTTTGGCCCTGTAAAGCCATACTAAGGGGTTCTGCCCTTGAGTTGAGGACTTGGCTTTTTGCAAATGTGAAGGGATAGCAGCTGGAGCTGGAAGTGCAAAGGCTGAATGCCTTCCTTCTACTGCCACCGGATTTTATGTCTGTTGTAAAAGTTCCAGAGGACGGTCAGCATGCAAGTTTCCAATGAAAGTGAATGATGGGGGTGGGGGAAACTGGACTGGGGCCAGTCTTTGCTATATCCATTAAGCAAAGTGTCATTAGGTTCTGGTAAAGCAGCAGATTAAAATAATAATAATGGGGTGATGATGGTGCTTCATAGAACATGGCCACTTGTATACCACGCAAAAACAGGGCAATTTGCATAAGCTAATAGGTGTGCGTGTGAATACAAAAATTTAGAAATGCTTCTTACAATAGACTGTGACCAAGTGACCTGGATCCGTCTCTGCTCAATCTGCTGCCCAGGTGCTCACTGTTGACCAGCAACTTCAAGGCCCTCCTTGCTCCCCCTTTTTAGGGTTCCTTTTCCAGCTTGCGGCCAGGCAGCCCTTTCAAAGAGAGGGCTTCTCCTCTGTAATTTACCTACATAGGTTTGCTTTTACCTTTGCTGAAAGTGTTGGGGCTGTCCACTCCTTCTGGGGCTGTTTTTCTTTTCATTTAATACAAGCAGTGCAAGAAGAAATGGAAGGTGAAAGCCAACACAAGCTGTTCCTAATACAGGAAGGTATCAATAGGAGCAGGAAACCGTCAGCTGTATCTGTGTGTCAGGAGTAGGAGTCAGGTGTAGGTCAGCGGTAAAAGACATGGTGTCAGCGAAGTTAACTTTTTATTCAAAGAAACCGAAACAGTGCAGGCCTAGTAGTAGTAGAAGAAGTTTGGATTTGATACCCCACTTTATCACTACCCTAAGGAGTCTCAAAGCGGCTAACATTCTCCTTTCCCTTCCTCCCCCACAACAAACACTCTGTGAGGTGAGTGAGGCTGAGAGACTTCAAAGAAGTGTGACTGGCCCAAGGTCACCCAGCAGCTGCAGGTGGAGGAGCGGAGAAGCGAACCCGGTTCACCAGATTACGAGTCAATTGCTCTTAACCCAACAACTTTTCCCAGTAGGTCTTGCCCTGATGAGGCAGTTGTGAGGACTGTAGGTCCCTGCCTTCCCACAGCTGCCTAAGTTGCCTCCTTTCCTTTCTGCTCATTTCAGAAGACCTTGCAGAAGAGGAACTCTTGATGGATTTTGCACTAGATTGCACTGCAGCCATGGATATTGTGCGGAGCCACTGTCTAGTTTATTTCTTATAACTATTGGTTTCTTCAGGTCACACAGTTTGTGTGCCTGGCCACACAGTTTGGGAATGAATGACCACACTATAGTATTCCCATTGCCTAACTGCTTAGGAATTAACCTTCCTCCAGTTTTCAGCCCTAGATCATCCCCTTCCCCAACAAATTCACATAATGTTCAGGTCCTCTTGAATTCTTAAAGAACTCAAGGGGAACTGAGAGATCCTGGTATTCAAAGTGAGATTGTCTGTCTCTAAGGAGGATCCATAAGGGCAGTTTCCCAACTTAAAAAGTGATCTTGTTTACAGTGCAGGACTCAAGAGGCAAGTCCAGTTGAGTTCAGTAAGACTTCTAGCCACCTTAAAACACTCTCGTGCATCCCCATCTTATGAACAATATAACTTGTGTTCATATGGAAGGGCTTCAAGCCCTCAGCAGCCAAAGGTTTCAAACATAATTGGCTTAAGAGCTGAAGCCAGCTCAGCCCTCACTGATCATAGGCATGGAGCCAATGTGGACAGTGATGGCAAGCAACTGCTGCACTCTAATCTGTGCAGGCAAATTGGCCCTTATCACAGATGGTTTATGTTTTATGCAGGTGATGACTAGCAAAGTAGTTGTTTGACTACTGCGTGCCCATCTTGCAACTTAACCAACCAACATTTAATGGGTTACTAATGTGGATGAACCACTAACATACATATTATGCTTGACCTGTGTGGCAATTAGACACACATCCTTGCCGTATGCTGAACTAATCCATGTAACCTATATCTCCAAATGAAGTTCTTACTGAGCTGAGCAGTTCTCCTATCAGGAATCTGCACAACAAGCCTGTGTTGTAGGCCAATGTCCCCATCAGGCAAATAATGGCCAAGGCTGGTAGTGGCTTTCCTAAGGCATCCTATGACTTCATGGCAGAGGTGTGGCTTGAACTGAAAACTGCATGGATTCACTGACATTGCTATCCCCATATGTCTACTACTTGTGTGCATTTTCTAATCTACAGGGTGAGTCATATGTGTAAAGGATTCATGGGGGTTGCCTGAAATCCTTGTGTGCACTAACCCTTTGCCTGTATGCAGCTGCTACCACCCACAAACTTATTTCTGGCATACTCTTGTAAACCACCAGCTCTTCCACCCGCGGAGCAGTGTAATATTTGAAGCAGGGGAGCTCACAGGGGTGGAGCTAGCATGCTTACTTTTTAAAGAATGCCCACATCAATATCACCCCACCTCTTCTGTGGTGGGGCAACATTGGCATGGCAACTGATCCCCACTAACTCCTCTCACAAGGTCTGCCAACCTGGTCCAAATGGAGCAGTGCGGGATACATGGATCTGGTAGGAAATGGCCCTTCACATGCCCTTCTCCTTTATGAATGGACTCGTACCACCATAACCCTGTGCACAGTCACTGGGACCAGTAGGATCACTCTGCACCTGTGAGTTTGTGGTGGTGTGCAAAAACACAGACCTGCTCTGTCTCCAGTTGGCAATGATGGCCGTAGGGTAGGAACCACAAACCCGAGGCTACGGTAGGGTACCGGTATGTTGTCGTTGGAATGTTGACATCTTTCCTAAGCTGGAAAGAGATGCCCACCTCCACCTGGCACAGGCGAAGGTGGCGAGGCTGGCTTCTCCAGGATTCCCGGTGGCCCACGGCCGCACGCTGCCGCAAGCTAGCTCGCTCTCCCCGCCTCCCTAGCCGCTCCAGTCATCTGCCACTGACTGTGGAGCACCTGAGCAAAGGAGGAAGAGGGACGAGCCAGGCTGCAGGTAGTGCCGCCGCCGCCGCCACTACCCTCGCTGGCAACACCTGCCTGCCTGCCGCCCTCCCTTCGCCACCCAGCCTGCCTGGTCCAGGCGATCCTGCTCCGTGCGCCTGTCGGGCTCCAGCAGACGCCACTTCTTAGCGGCAGCAGAAGCAGCAGCAGCAGTAAAACCTCGCCTGCGAGAACCGCCGCCTCCCCGCTGTTGAACCAGGCGGGCGGGCGGGCGAGCTCCCAGCAGAGGGAGGCGCTTGGCGCCGCACCTCCAAACTCAGCGCGCGCGATCCACCCCCTCCGCCGAGTTTACTTCCCCTGTTCCCCAGGCTCTGGCGATCCGCGGGCGGCGACCCGAGGAGGCGGGGAAAGCGCCGTGCCTTGGGCGGAGGGGCGCAGCAAGATGCCCGCCTGCCCCCGGCCATGAGCCCGGCCCGCTCGCCTTCCCCGCCTCTCTGCCCTGCCCAGCCGGCGAGCGCGGAGGGAGGGCGGAGAGGCTCGGAGCGCGCAGGTAGCCGACGACAACAACGGGGAGAAGAAGGCAGCAAGCGCCGGCAGGCGGCGGCGGCGGCGGTGGAGCGGGTGGCCGTAGCCTCCTGGCGCCGATGGGCGAGCAAGAGGCGGGCGAGAAGCCCGGGCCCGGCCCCCCGGACGGGGTGGCCGGCGGAGAGCGCCCCCACGCCGGGGCCGGGCGGCGACGCCGAGGAGCCGTGCGCGCCCTGAGCAGGCTGGCGCGGCGCCTCTTGCAAACTTTGCGCGGCGCCCGGCAGCAGCAGCAGCAGCAGGCGAGAAGGCGAGAAGGCGCCGAGCCCGAGGACGACGAGGGCGGCTTCAAGCGCCCGCCCGGGCCCGAGCGCGAGAGAAGCCAAGCCAGCGGCGGCGGCGGCGGCAGCGGCGGCAGCGCCCGGCTGTCGTGGGGCGCGCAGAGTCCCCTGCCGGCGGCCGTTCCCGGGGACCCCAGGCCGCTCACGCCGGGCGCGCAGGGGCTGAAGAACCACGGCAACACGTGCTTCCTGAACGCCGTGGTGCAGTGCCTGAGCCACACCGAGCTGCTGGCTGCCTTCCTCCTGCTGGCGCTGCCCGACCAGCAAGGGCCACCCGGACCTGGAGCCGGAGCCGCCTCCGGGGAAGTCACCCAGCACTTGGCGGCGCTCGTACGCGCGCTCTGGACCCTCGAGTATACGCCGCAGCTCTCCGCGGACTTCAAGGTAGGGGGCGCACTTTTGCGCGGGATCTGCCCCTCTCTCCGGGGGGCCACGGGAAAGAGGCTCCGCGTCTAACGCCGGAGTCCTTCTCAGCCACATGTAGGCAGTCTTCGACGCTGCCTATTTCCACCCCCCCCCTCCCCAGTGTGACCTGCTGCTCCGGATCTGGCTCCGGCGAGCGCCGTTGAGCGGTCTGACTTCAACTCTGCCAGGCGCTGCGGGGACGCTGGACTGCACAGGTGGATTGCTAACCGTCACGCAGCTTCTGCACTTCGAGATGTGCTCCTTGATGGCAAACGGCTCCACTGGGCAGAGTTAGAAGGATTCCTTCACTCTCTCTCTCTCACACACACTCTTCTCTCTTTCTTTTTTCTCCAGCCACCTGTTTAGTCACACCGCACGCTTTAAAGCAAGCTACTGTGCTGCAGGCGGATTTGGCAATGGGGCCAGGTTGACTGCCTAGGCAGGTGGAGGAGTTGGAGGGCATTGCTAACAGATGGGTACGTGGTGCCACATCAGGGAGGCTAACTAGGATTTTTAAAAAGAAAAACAGAAGTGGGAGAATAAAATGCTCTTATGTGTTTTTTTATCAGGAATTTCTAGATTGCTTGTGATCTCACCCTGCTCCAAGTTCATACTTCCAGCAGCCTGAGCTCTTCCTGTTCTGTGTAAGCATAGTGTTTGCTGGTGTTGTGACAACTTGGTCAGGTCCTTGCCCATAGCCAGAGATGGGGAAAATGCTACTTTTTATCTTGAGGATTTTTAATTTAATAAATAAATTTCTGGGAGGGTAGTAAGAGAAACATTTGTGTGTCTGATAGAGCCTTTCATAAAGAATCTCACTCCTGCTTGGCTCCACCCGACACACAAATGCTTCCATTATCACCCTCCCAGAACCTCTCCTCCCCCTTTAAAAAAACCTCATTCCCTTTCTCTTTTTTCTGGGCAAAGGCGCTGGAGGTAGGGATGTGCTGGAGAGGGTTTTGCTTGCGAACGTTGCACACCTGGGAAGCTCTCCTGAAGTTTGTGGCGCTGCTGAACATTTGTACATTGCTCAGCATTTGTGAGCTGTGCTTTGAAGTTGGAAATGAAATACTCATTACTAAGCAATTGCTGTGGGAATGCCTCCCTTTCTCCTCCTCTTCCTGAAACCCCATTTTTCTATCGTGAGGGCCATGAAGCTGAATGGGTCACCCTAACTGGGTGTCTCCACTGCTGGAAGTTCAGAACTGTTCTGGTGAGCGTTCTGGGTTTCCCACCCAACCAGTTTGTTGTGATCCCCCAGCTAGGTTCACAGCACTTTGGGAACAGTCAGGCATGATACTCTACACTATGTCAGCACTGCCTGCTTGCCTTTAGGTGGGTTCACACTCTATGGGGTGAGGAGCAATTAATCTGGGGAAGCAGACTTGGTTCTAGAACTGCTTAGAAACACCAGCTGGAAGGGAAGAGATTGTTGTCAAGTCCACAATTTCCTGCCTGCCACAGGGCATGGTTGCCTGTATATCAACCCCAATCTGACTGGCAAGAAATAATAACGACAATAACAGCAATACTATATTGTTATTTATATGCCACCCATCTGTCTGAGTTGCCCCAGCCACTCTGGGTGGCTTCCAACAAATTAAAACATCAAACACAGTAAAACATCAAACATTAAAAACTTCCCTATTCCAGGCTGCCCTCAAGATGTCTTCTAAACATCAGATAGTTGTTTATTTCCTTGACATCTGATGGAAAGGCATTCCACAGGGTGGGCATGGCAATGAGGGAACCGCCAGAAGGTCCTTGGAGCTGGATCTCGGTGTCTGGACTGAATAATGGGGGTGGAGATGCTCTATCAGGTATACAGGGGTGAAGCATTTCTTTTTGGGTGGGTGGGAGTCCCAGGTGTTGCTTGCAAGTGGACTTCCACCCATCTCCTAATCAAGTGATTCATAGACTATTCAGCCACTTCATTAGGGGGCTGAGCATGGTCCAGTGTGCTGAGCCAGTGATTTGCCCTAGTGGCTTGTTTAAATGCCTGTAGTTTACTGAAGAAAAGACAGATGAGTGTGCACTGTGGAGGGTTTGAGTAGCAATGGGGAAAGATAGGCCTCTCTTCCATGGGTGGAAGGGAGAGGAATTGCCATTGGAATTTTTTGTTTTGTTTTGAGAATGCCTTCCCTAGAATAGTGGACCTAGGGAGCTAGGATCAGGAGGTTCTGTGCGGTTGAGGGATTCTGATTTATTTTTGTTGTTTTGAAACTGCTATCTGGTTACTTTTGTTGACAGGTTGTATTTCTTCAGAGGTGAGCCTTTTCTCCTTCTCTGATGCTCACATTTGGCTGCTGGCTGTCAGAGGCTTCTTTGAAGCAAATGCCTGAGCTGTAGCTTTGGCAAATCTTGTGTTACTAATTCAGCTCCTTGACAGTCCTGCTGATACTAGAGTGGAGTGTGTGTGTGTTTCTTTCCCTGTTGATGCAGCAAGCCACTGTCAAAGGTGAAATTGTTTCAGCGTCATCTGGTTATTATTATTTTTATACCATGCACAGGGTCTGTATGCTAAGAAGGAACCCCAGGTGGATACTGAATTATAGGCGAGGCTTCTGAATCTTTCAGCACTTTGCATTTTGTGGCGGTTTCTGGAAACATAGATTTCAAATTCCATTTGGAGAAAATTCTCAGAGTGGAATGTGAAACAAAAATGTCTCAACACTGAGCCTTAAAATGTGGCATGCGATGGTATAAGGAAGGGGCTAGATTCAGCCCCTGATTCAGCCCCTGAAGATGATGACATACTCTCACCTTCAGACTTACGGCATTTCCAAATTAATCATACTGAAGTTCATTTAAAATTCCTGTTTTATGTTGGATGCAAAAAAAGGTTTGGATAAGGAGAATGGTGGTGGAAAGACGATGTGCTGGGCAATGTTGGGTGGTGGGCTTGAGCCCCACATTGGGCAAAATATTCCTGCATTGCAAGGCTTTAGACTAGCTGACCCTCACGGTCCTTTCCAATTCTACAATTCTGTGGTTCTGTGGAAAGAAGCTGGGGCAGCCACGTCCTCACTCAATGATGGCAGCATCAAGACAGTTGCTTACTTATGGTACATCTTGAATGTGCCATCATAGCTCTAACACCACAAAAAAACAACAAAAAACCCCAGTAAGGCACACTTTTGTGGTGTCTCAAATGCAACTTGGTGGCGCCTCAAATGCATCACTGTGGTGTCTGTTCACACGCACATATCAGTGGGCCTTCTCAGTGGTGACTCCACACAGTGGCGTAGCATGGGGGGTGCAGGGGGGCCCGGCCGCACCGGGCGCAACATCTGGGGGGCGCGCTCGCACTCGCAGCTCTCTGCCCCTACCTAAATCCACGAGTTAGGGGGTGCAAATTACTTGCCTTGCCCCGGGTGCTGACAACCCACGCTACGCCACTGACTCCACACTAACGGAATGCTCTCCCCAGGGAGGCACCCTAGTTCCATCATCACATATCTTTGTGCGCCAGGCCAAAACATTACTTTTCTACCAGGCTTTTGGCTTTTAATTATCTGTGGCCTCCTTCGAGTGTGTGTGTGTGTGTGTGTGTGTGTGTGTGTTTAACTCTTCCTTTTAAAAATATAAATGAGTTTTGGATTTTACTCTGTCTCAGTTTTATGCTATTTACTTTTCTTGTTGTAAGTTGCTTTGAGTTACTTTTTGCAAAAAAAAAGAAAAGTGTCTAGTAAGTTTAAATAATAAAGATAAAATGTTAATAAGAGTAATTTTCAATAAGGCTATGATTTATGTTTGTTTGTCTTATGTGTTTATTTATAATGTTGTGAAAACCAATACTTTTTTTGGAAAAATAATAATAATAAAGATAAAATGTTTAGTAATCAAACATTGTTACTAGACAGAGCATGCAGGTCTACAGTTTGCAGATGCTCTCCATACTTTCAAAAGGAGAACTTCTCAAGTTCCTCCTTATGTCATCAACATCTGTACAAAGCATAGTAGTGGAGATGCAAATTTCTAAAACTAGTTGATTCTCCATATTGTTTTCCCTGCACTCTTGTTACAAGTTGGTAGCATCATGCCACTCAGGCTGCTGGAGGAAATTTGAATTCTCTGTGAAAAGCTGTGAGCTTCCTGTTTGTAACTACAGTCAATCATCATGATACCTTTGAAATATCAGGTATTTGTGTTTCATTTCAAAATGAGGCAGTGGAGGTCTTTCTGATATATAGTTTTTTTTACACACATATATACAACCTGAGCCTATGATGGAGGGCTTCACAGCATGAGCACCTTAAGAGGGCCTTGCTCCCCCTGAAGCTGTGGCCTTGGATTCAAACAGATATCAAACATTGCTCTGTCCCTCTCAGTTCCTTGTTTGATTCTTTGCTTCTAACCCTCATCACTCCAGCTCTCTGCTCTCAACTCTGGCTTTGTCTTCTAACTATCTGCGGGCTGAGGGGGGCCCCCCACCTATTTGCCATCTCACACAGAGCCCTTTTCCTTTGTTCCCCTTAATGGCCCATCACCCAGGCTATCGCCTTTTCAGGAAGCTAGCCTGGCTGATCTTTTAACACTTGCTGGATCCAGGGGTTAGGAGGGTCTTGGGCATACAGCCTATTTCCCCTCCTCCAAATCATAACATTATTATCATTTTACTTGGGGAGGGAGTGACTTCCATCGAACACAGTAGGGCTTTCTTTTGTTTAAGCCTCCATAGGCTCCTTTTACAATTGCTGATACACACACACACACATTTGTGACTGGATCGTCACAGATCTAGCTAACATTGCAGAAATAAATAAGAACTTCCACATTGCCCAGTGTCACCTCACATGCAGGTTTTCCTTGGCATCAGCCCACGCATTCATCTGCCAGCCTTTGAGAATTGGGTAATCAAAATGATGTATATATGTTCGTGAGCCAATTCTACTCCCTGCTGGCTGTCAGTCTGGGAACCCACCAGCTTCTCATATATGCCAGGCGGACGTGGCTTCTCTTACTTGAATGGGAGCTGGGAACCAAGCTGTGCAGAGGGAGGATTTCCCCTGAGGGGCCTGGTATAAAATGGGAACATAAAACTTAGGACCTCCAGACAACACTTCACCATTTCTGAAATGTACCAGCCAGACATACTTTATGTGGTATTTTTTAGCTGAGGGTTTGAGTTTGGGGGATTAAAATTGGATCGCCATCTCCAAAAGCTGAAAGAAGAACGCCCTTGTTCAACCTCAGTCCATGTATGACAGTTGTAGCTGCTGGTGGGTGGGAAGGCACTTTAGCGCGTACACACCCTCTGTTTATTTATTGTGAGGCTGAGTAGTGATGTGTTTGTGACGGGCTCTGTTTCTAGGAAACAGCAAGGCAAAGGACTCCGGGAAGGAGACTGTGCAGGGAAAAGACAGCGAGCGTAGAGAGTCCTGTTGAGAAAATTCCTCTTGTGCCAGTGCCATCACAGGCAATTTTCGCATTCCCGCAGAACAGAATCTGCCCTTTTCCAGTTCCACTTGAGTCTGCCTAGCACACTTCTGGTTTACAAAAGGACTTGGGAGTGTAGGGGCCTCATTGAGTCTCTCTCACAAATCCCCCTGTTGTCTGGTCACTTGGGAACCGATTGCTACAAGGAGCCTCTTTGGTAACCTTACCCTGGGAATACCCGAGAAGATCTTTTTCCATTCAGCTCTGTTCCTGATGATCAGGTGGAGAGGAGGGAGGCTTCAGGCTGCTGGCAGACAGGCAGGGGACCTCTGGCTGCTTGGATTGAACTGGGTTGCTCCTGTAACAGCCTTTTGAAACATCCAAGCGCAGATGCTGAGTTTGAAGCCCTCTTCAGTATCCAGTGCTCTCATTCTGCAGCAGCATTTTTAACCTCGGCATTTCAAGAGTGAGAACAGAATCTTTATCCATCACCTCTGCTGCTCTTGAGTCGCCCTAGATCATCCCTGGGCCACTTTGCACTTTCCACATAAGTTTGCCTCAGCTATGCTTAGTCCCCATGATACAGTAGAAGTGGGTGGGGTGCAGCTCCAGGACTTACAGTGGTACCTCGGGTTACATATGCTTCAGGTTACAGACTCTGTTAACCCAGAAATAGTACCTCGGGTTAAGAACTTTGCTTCAGGATGAGAAGAGAAATCATGTGGAGGTGGCAGCAGGAGGCCCCATTAGTTAAAGTGGTACCTCAGGTTAAGAATAGTCTCAGGTTAAGAACGGACCTCCAGAACGAATTAAGTTCTTAACCCAAGGCACCACTGTACTTTCTTTTCAGAATAGGAACTATGAAATCATCAGCCAGAGATCCTCTGGGCTGCCTGGGTGCAGAACATCCCAATTTATCCCTATGAAGTAGGCTAGGCTCAGATGGTGATTGAGGTCCAACTACGGTCACACACTGAATTTCATGGCCGATCAGCGCTATGAAGCCAGATGGACTCCTCAGCCCAAATGCTAACCTGGTGGGAGGGGACCTTTTTTGGCCCAGAAGGCCAGATCTTTCTCTGTCCTCACCCCTGTGGGTGAAGATTGACAGATGGGCAGTGCCTTCAACCTTGCTTTCTGCAGGGTTCACCTGAGAGATCGGGTTCCTCACAGGGAACTCAGCTGCACAGCTGACCCAGCTGCGTCTCTTCCTGGCACATACCTGATGTCACATATGATGTCAGGTGGTGGGACAGGTGGGCATGGTTTGTGGATCACCCTTTGCTAACTGATCATTCTATGACTATCAGCTGATCTTAACAGACTGAGTAATGTGGTGTGTACTGTCACTCTTTGGGTGTGTACACAGCTGTCTTCATTTTTGGACTCTCCTGGAGAACAAGGCTATAGACTCTTCTTAGGGGTGCAGCTGTGGAGGCCATCACAACAAATTCCTGCCATTCAAAATTTACAACTACACCACTGCTTAGACTGAGAAGCCCACATTCCAATTGTGCATTCCACTGTGCTGCATGAGTAAAAAAGGTAAAAGACCCCTGACAGTTAAGTCCAGTTTCGAATGACTGTGGGGTTGCGGCACTCATCTCGCTTTACTGGCCGAGGGAGCTGGCATTTGTCTGCAGACAGTTTTTCCGGGTCATGTGGCCAGCATGACTAAGCTGCTTCTGGCGCAACGGAACACCAAAACCAGAGCAGTGCATGGAAACGCCGTTTACCTTCCCACCGGAGCAGTACCTATTTATCTACTTGCACTTTGATGTGCTTTCGAACTGCTAGGTTGGCAGGAGCAGGGACCGAGCGATGGGAGCTCACCCCATTGCAGGGATTGAACCACCAACCTTCTGATCGGCAAGCCCTAGGTTCAGTGGTTTAGACCACAGCACCACCCGCGTCCCCTGTATGAGTACCAGAAGGTTAATCCAGTACTGTTTCTTTTTTTAAAAAAAAAGTTTAAAGAGCAACAAGGGTAAACACATCCTATGTATACTCTGCAGTTTCAGGAGTGTTTTGAAAAAAATAGCACCGCTTCCTGGCTGTGCAGCCTCCTGTTGAGAACCCAATACCCCTGGGGGGCAAAAATACCCCTCCATCATTGCCAGAGTGCAGGTTCTGGAATAATCCTTGAAAGCGCTAACTATCACTTTCTGCCCCACTGCTACTTTGTGGAAATATGTCCTTTCGAAGATCTTCTCTTCTTTACAAAACCCAGCCACCAGGGCAATATATTTATATCCCACCTTTCTAGTTTATTTAATAAACAGTGCAGGTGCCAGGCACACGGTTTTGGAAAAGGTATCCTACCAACAAGGCACACAACTTAAAAGTCCCTGTCTCCAGCAGCTTCCCACCTAAGCTCCATTGGTGGAGATACCTGGAGTAGTATTTCTGACAATGATTACAATGGATGGGCTAGTTTCAGTGGGATAAGGTAGTCGGGTAACATGTGGTTTGCTCCTCAGACAGTAGAGTTATTGGGGCCAGAAGGATTCAAGACCTGATTCTCACAGGCCTTCATTGGTAAATGGAGACAAATGAGCAATACTTTTCTTGGGTTTCTGAAATGCTGTTCCCACATTTGAATAATAATTTGCCTATGGGTGTTAGGAACCTCTATTCTCATTCTCAGGTATTGTGAGGTGAGGGACATGCAAATAAGGGTTGTGTAGATGATCTTCTCTCCCCCAACTCCAAACTGTGTGGAGCCATTCCCCTTCTTTCAGTGGCTTCTGTGAATAGTTGGTGAATCCTGTCTGGCCTACTCTGTCCTGTGCTGAAAATGGTACATGTTGTCATAGCAATTCAGCTGGGACAATCAGACAGGGCTAGAGGAATGGCTGGCTCTTCCTTGCTCAGCCCAGAAGCCTGTCAGTTTGGTCTGCTCTGAGATGGTTTGGCTCATGTTTATTTATTGCCCATGTTTCTGCTGAGCCCGTGCCAGTAATATCATACTTTTCATCGCAATTCTGCCACTACCACACCACTGACCTTCCTTTTCATTCTTCAGCACATACTTGATCAGTAATAAATGAGGTGTGTGGGGGAATTAAACAAAGCCCACAGCAGGCATTCAGATCCCAGACTTCAAGAGATGAAAGCAACAGTCCTTTTCAACTCATTTCGGAAATCGGTTAACCAGGAGTACCTGAATTTGAGGCTGTTTACTCCCACGCACGAACATGACTAAAACCCACATTCCCTCACTTAAATCACAGGGATATAAGAGCAGCTGAAAGGAATGGTTCCTATACAGCGACAAAGAGAAGCTTATGCCTTAATAAAATAGTTAGCCTTTAAGGGGCCACAAAACTCTTCTAGTGTTTATGCTGCAGTAGACTAACACAATTATCTTTCTGGGAATTGCTAATGTGAGTTGCCACTCACCATTTGTTCTACAGTTATATATTCATGAGTTGGAGATGCAATGTATAGTGTTCTGCATAATTTTTGTATTCTCTTGACACAAGCATAGGCAGTTTGGGTGTGTTATTGTCCCCAGAATGTTGGCCTTCAGCTGGGGACCCACTTCTTCAAGGATAAGGAATCAAGCCTTCCAGGCCCCTCTTATCTGGCCCTTGGGACTCTTCCCAGGTCACATACCCCCCCCCCCAGCAGTGCCCCACCCCAACGTTGTTAATTCCTAGAGTGCATTTGCCTGGCTTGAATGTCTTCTTGAATTGTAGACATGCTTCCTGTTTGCCAGTAAGGAGTTGTGTGTGAGAGAGGAAGAGAGAAAGAGAGAGAGAAAGAAAGAGGGTGTCTGTGTGTCACCAGTTGAGTGGCGATTGGAACCCTGGTCTCCCAGGTCCAACCATTACACCATTGCATCTGCCAACATTCCTTCTTCCAGATATCCAGAAAATCATTGATAGAAAGTCTTTAGGCTGGAAGCTTTTGAGTGTGTGTGTGTGTGTGTGTGTGTGTGTGTGTGTGTGTGTAGTGCCTACTTTAGAGCAGTACTTTTGCCAGAATTCAACAATTAAGGTTGCATAAATTTTCTTTGGAGAAACAGTTTTATTCCCCGCCCCCCCCCCTTCCAGCTCAGATTGAAACACTTCAGCCGCTCACCGTTTGGCCATGCCCACATTGAATTAGCAGTCAGCTTTCATCAGCCACATCTCCACACTGCCCCTTCAGAGATTGAGAAAACCAGTCACCTATCTTGATGCAGGGGAATTTAACCCCCTTCATTCTATCTGAAAGTGGGAGGGAGACAAAATGGTGATGGAATAACCAGATGTGCTTAATTTGACTTTGACATTTCTTGCCTTTCTTAACGTGGGGGTGGGGGGAACTGCCCTAGGTTAATATCTGCATCTCAGGTAGGGGCAGTGCTTTTTTCCCTGGGGGTACACATACCCCTAAACATTTTGTGAATCTAAGTTTGGCCTCATTGAGGGGCAGTATTTCAATATGAGTAGGAAAATGAAAGTACCCCTAAACATTTTTTTAAGAAAAAAAGCACTGGGTAGGGGCACAGGTATAGGAAGAGTTCAAAAAGTTGGCAAGCCTAAGTTTTTTAAAAAGCCCAGACACTTCACCACCAGAAATTTCTCATAAAAATAATTTCGGCGGGCGCCATCCCTTTCCCCTGCCTCCTGTTTTCCCAAATTAAATGTTAATTTGCACAGACACAGTAGCCTCTGCGTGTAGCACGAAGCAGAGTAACTGACCTGCCTTTTTGTGGGTTGTGCAGCGCAGCAATTTCTGGTGATTGCTGCCCACTCCTTCATGATGTATAGGCTCACCAAGGGAGGCTGCTGAGAACAATGTTTTGTTATAGTAATATTTCCCTTGCAAGTCTGGGTTTAATTTCTGTTTAATAGGATGGTTATTATGCAGCCACAAGGCTTCGGCGATGAGCTACCTGCTGAGGTTTCACTACATGTTACAGATAAGTATCTGGAGGGCAGATCTGTTAACACTCAGTTGGCTATATAGTTCCGTTAATAATCAAGGGCTTGTTAGCGTTTAATTGCTCTTCACTACCCAAAGAGCACGGGAAAGGGCCTTGCTTGAGGAGGAAGCGGGTATTAACTGCTTCCACAAGCTGCCCTCTGGGCTTTTGGACTGTGTGTGGCAAGATGGCTGCTGATGGATCTGGTCTCCTAGAGCAGAGACCAGTCATTTGTGGTCCTCCAGCATTTGTTGGACTCCCAACTTCCACCAGCCACAGCCAGCATGGCCAGTGGTCTAGAATGGTTGGAGCTGGAGTCCAGCAACACCTGGAGGAATGAAAGGTAGAGGGTGCTGGTGATGTCTCACATCTGACCTCACCTGTTAGAGGGACCCTCAGGCATTCTAGTCTCACCGGGTAACGTGTTACATCAGCAGAATCCCTGGGCTTCTTCTGGCACAACTGGGCTCCCCTCTTCTCCCCCTGCACACCCAAAAATTGGCTCAGAGGGGTGTTTTGGGAGAACACCCAGAACACTTGGGGGCAGCCAAGGGGGGAAATCATTCCATCTAGGAAGCAGCAACACTTGACAAGAACGTTCACCAAAGCACAACACTGAATTCCACCCACTATGCTGAGGGCTCCTCGAAGGGAACATTCCAATTTTACCTCAGGCACAACTTTTGTTCCAGCAAGTGAGTCCTGTCACATAATATCACTGCAGGGGTACAGGGTGCAAGACATTATACTGCCTGAGGTGGGAAAATCAAATGGTGTTCTCTCCCCCCTCTCTCGTCCCCAAATCTCACTGTCCATATATGTTGTACTACACACAATAAACGTAGACACCTTCACCAGAGGAGCTGTGCAGAGGTCAAGCCAGGATCTGGATATGAAAGGGGTAAGCTGTTGATAATGCACCCAGACCAGGAAGGCTACGTCCTAGCTGAAATATGAAGCCGTCTATAGCTCTGCCAATGACCAGCCTGGGAGAGTGGTGCCAGTCCACAGCCTGAGGTTACAAAGATGCTCCAAACTGCAGTTTTGATGGCTGTCCTCATGGGCAGCCATGCACATCACTGGTGGCTCCTGATAATGTCAAGTGTAGGCTGAACATCAAATGCCGATTGAATCCCTTTCCTTTGGAGTTGGTATGTGCCACACTTCTTAGCCCTTCAGCTGAGAAGGGCTACACCTTCTCCCCACCCTCACAATGCTCTTCAGAAGCCTTCACCTCCCTGCTGTTCCTGGCTAGTACCAAAATCCTATGGGGAGTGAGAGAGTCTCACCTTCCTGATTTTAGCTCAGCCCATTTCACTGAAGCTCAGGTGTGGTGTGGGCAACCCTGTAACTAGTGCTGCTTTGTACACCTGCATTCCAGCACAGCCTGGCACAATGCCCCGTGCTGGGCACACATTCTTTCTGTGCATGCTTTTTGCTGCATATTTCCAGGCTCTTAGTATTCCCGTCTCGGCATACTGAATGTCACACTTAAACAAGCATAGCAGTATTTAGGGAGCAGCTTGCTCTTGAAATAGAGTGTGTGGGAGATGTTAGTGTGGAGAGATGGGGGAGTAAGGGGGAATAGACCTTTTGGAGCACAGGAGATAGATCCTTAAGGCGTGGAAGTGCCCCGGATTGCACAGGAAAGGGTGGTGGTGGTGGGGAGGCAGCCTAATTCTGATCACCAGATGCTGAGAAGAAACAAGGAGTGGCCATCACATTCATACCTTGTTTGCATGTGGTGGCCAGAGGCATTTAGCTGCCTGCCAGGGAAGCGATAATGTGGGACTAGATGTACCTCTTCCCCCTCCTTCTGATTTAGAAACAGAGTGTTTATTTACATTCTTAAAAAGGTCATCCCTTCCGTGATTATGGCATCGGGGTAGGCTTGGAGACTTAGGCTGTCACATTAGAGCATCATAATCTCTAGCAGGCTAGTGCTTTAGGTTTCCTCTTGCATTGCAATTCTGCTTTTTCAGTACCTTTCTTGGGGACAGAACTGATGGGGGGAAACCCATGCAACTCTTGGCCATCGTGCACAAAGAGATGGCCTTGGGTATCGTGCCTTGGGTAGCAGTTGCATTTGCTGGTTGCAAGTAGGGTTGATACTGCTGCCCTCCCAATAGGGCACCTGTGGCTGTAAGGGTGGGGTGGGAACTATGGGTCCTCTATTTATTTATTTTTTTGCTGGACTACAGCCAGAGCCGTCTTTCCCATAGGGCTTAGTGGTGCATCACACCAGGGCGCCAGCTTCTTAGGGGCACCCCAGCAAGTGGGGGAGTGCTGGGGCTTTGCCGGCAGCCTCCACTTTCCCTGCATGCCCGCCAGCAGTGCCCCACCAACCATAAGGCTGGCGGGCATGCAGCTTCCCTCCCAAGCCTCCTTGGGAGGAGAGCGATCCCCATAGAGGCTTAGGATGGAACCATACAGTTGGCGGGTGTGCAGCTTCCCTCCCAAGTCTCCCAAGCCTCTGCGGGGATCGCTCTCCTCCTGAGGAGGCTTGGGAGGGGCGCAACTTCACTCCCAAGCCTCTGTGGGGATCGCTCTCCTGCAGCGGCATAGGGGAGAGTTGTGCGCTCCCTATCTGTGGTAATTTGGGGGTGCTGGGTGGATATTCGCACCCCGGCGCTGCATCTGACTAAAGACGGCCCTGACTACAGCTCCCATCACTCCTGACCAGTCCTGTAGCGTGGGTTGCCAGTGCCTGGGACCGTGCGGAGGGGTGGGTGGGAGAGAGGGAAATGGATGGAGTACACATGCCCAACAGTGCGGCGTCACCCAGGAGATTATGGCTGCAGAGATAAGAAAAGAAGAGTCCTTCCATTGTCTTGAGAAGCCACTTCCTGGTTTGCATGGAGAAGCCGTTTCAGCAGAGCACAAAAATCGAAGTACACAGCTGTCTTGAGGCAGCACCGGGTATTGATAATTAGTGGCTCCTGGGCTACCACCCCTGCCCCCCACGCTACACCACTGCTGGGGTAGATGGGAGTCATAGTGCTGAAGCATCTGTTAGGTCACCACTGCTTACCAGCTTCATGAGAGACAGACCACTGCTTTTCCCAGCATAGATGGGGGCCCGCAGTTCTCCTTGTGAGTTTGTGCCCATCCCACAGGCACCTTGCCAGAACAAAGTGTGTCGGGTGGCTTCATGGGTACCTGGGGCAAGCTCATAGTGGGTGGCTTTTGGCACAGGAATGGTGTGTCAGAGGAAGGTTTTTCCAGTTTTTGTTAAGCTGGGCAAGGTGATGTTCAGAGCTGCAACTGACTAGACTCCTCTTCATAGCAGAGATAATTGGCTCCTTCGAAATGTCCCCTTGTCAGCAAAGCACAGCAGGAAGTGGCTGGTTTTGCTTTGTGATCTAGGAGGACTTCTTTGCCCAGGAGCTGCAGGTAGGGCACCAAAGTGTAGCCTCCAAGAGGAAAGAGCAAAGTGGCCCTGACAGGCAAAAGGGAGAAAGATCCTGAACTCTTCTTGTCTTCGCCCTCCTGGGTTCCCAACAGTGTAGCTTTGGTTGTCATGGTAACTGTTGGGCAACTCAGAGGCAGGCAGAGAGCCTGTGTTTGTCTCCTGTAGATCCGACATTGGGGATCAATTTAGCATCCTCTTCTATTGCTGCAGGGATAAACCGTGTCGTCCCAATTTTTTCCTTTTGAAATATAAGCAGGGGTCAAACTGCAGAGGGGCATGATTTAGGAACTGGGTAGGTTTGGGGATTATTATTATGATATTTGAAATGTGAAGCGAGCAAGTCTGGTTTTGGTAAGTAAGGTGAAGATCACTTGCACAAAAATGACATGGTAATAGTGTTGAGGATGATGCCACACACTGTGGGATAAGCTTTTCTAGGGCACGAGCATGGTGTAGCTGTTAAAAAGCCAGTGTGTTTTAGTGGTTGTCCTAGACTAGGAAGACTTGGGTTCAAATCCCTGCTCAGCCATGCAACTCAGCCTAAGCTACCTTACAAGGTAGTTGTAAGGATAAAAAGGGCAGGGGGGAAGCTGTGGAGGCCACCTTGTGCTTCCTGCGGGAAAGGTGGGTGAGAAACCTAATAAATAAATTGAAAACTTTTGCTAGATTATCTGCAAGAATTGGACCTATTTTTCAGCAGGGGAGAAATACAGTGGTACCTCAGGTTACATATGCTTCAGGTTACATACACTTCAGGTTACAGACTCCGCTAACCCAGAAATAATGCTTCAGGTTAAGAACTTTGCTTCAGGATGAGAACAGAAATCGTGCTCCGGCGGCACAGCGGCAGCAGGAGGCCCCATTAGCTAAAGTGGTGCTTCAGGTTAAGAACAGTTTCAGATTAAGAATGGACCTCCGGAACGAATTAAGTACTTAACCCGAGGTACCACTGTAGTCGTCTTTGTAGCTTCAAGAGCAAAAAAAAGAAAGAATAAGGACTTGTGTCATTATGTAAAGAAACCTACTGCATTTAGGTATAGAAATAGGTTTGATGTGTATTGCGTGGCTCAACACGATTCTGCCTTGGAGAAGTTCCTGCTTTGTTAAGTTAAAAAGTGAGGAGGAAATGTCAAACTGAAGAGTAGTTCAGCTGTAGGGTTTCTTTTTCGCAACTCCATTGTATTGACCAGATTTACAACTATTCAAACTTATTACACCCAGATGCTATAGTGAGGGGAAAAAGTATTTGGTCCCCTGCTAAATTTGCCCATTTGCCCTCTGACGAAGAAATGACCAGTCCATAATTTTAATCGTAGGTTTATTGTAGCTGTGAGAGACAGAATAACAACAGGAAAACCCCCAGAAACCCAGAAGACAAAAGTCAGAGATTGATTTGCTTTATAATGAGTGAAATAAGTATTTGGTCCCCTATCAACCAGCCAGATGTCAGGCTACCTGGTTTCTTCACTTTATGTAACAAGCTGAGATTAGAAGCACCTGCTGTAATGGAGAGGTCTTACCTGTAATCCCAGCTCGCTACAGTACCTGTACAAAAGACACCTGTCGACAGAAGCAATCAATCCAACAGATTCCAAAGTAGCCACCATGACCAAGACCAAACAACTGTCCAAGGATGTCAGGGAGAAGATTGTAGAGTTGCACAAGGCTGGACTGGGCTGCAAGACTATTGCCAAGCAGCTTGGTGAGAAGGTGACAACAGTTGGTGCAATAATTCGCAAAAGGAAGAAACACAAAATAACTGTCAACCTCCCTTGGTCTGGGGCTCCATTCAAGATCTCATCTAGTGGAGTTGCAATGATCAGGAGGATGGTGATGAAGCAGCCCAGAACTACACGGGGGGAGCTTGTCAATGATCTTAGGGCAGCTGGGACCATAGTCACTGTGAAAACAGTTGGTACAACACTACGCCGTGAAGGACTGAGGTCTTCCAGAGCCCCTTGCAGGCCCATCTGTAGTTTGCCAATGCACATCTGAATGACCCAGAGGAGAACTGGGTGAAAGTGTTGTGGTCAGAGGAGACCAAAATCGAGCTCTTTGGCATCAACTCAACTCGCTGTGTTTGGAGGAGGAGGAATGCTGCCTACGACCCCAAGAACACCATCCCCACCATCAAACATCGAGGGGGACAAATTATGCTTTGGGGGTGTTTTTCTACTAAGAGGACAGGACACCTTCACCTCATCGAAGGGACGATGGATGGGACCATGTATCGTCCAATCTTGGGTGAGCACCTCCTTCCCTCAGCCAGGGCATTGAAAATGGGTCGAGGATGGGTATTCCAGCATGAGCCAAGGCAACAAAGGAGTGGCTCAAGAAGAAGCACATTAAGGTCCTGGAGTAGCCTAGCCAGTCTCCAGACCTTAATCTCATCAAAAATCTGTGGAGGGAGCTGAAGGTTCAAATAGCTACACATCAGCCTCGAAATCTTACTGACTTGGAGAGGATCTGCAAAGAGGAGTAGGACAAAATACCTCCTGAGTTGTGTGCAAACCTGGTGGCCACCTACAAGAAACGTCTGATCTCTGTAATTGCCAACAAGGGTTTTGCCACCAAGTGCTAAGTCATCTTTTGCAAAGGGATCAAATACTTATTTCACTCATTATAATGCACATCAGTCTCTGACCTTTGTCTTCTGGGTTTCTGGGGTTTTTCCTGTTGCTATTTTGTTTCTCACAGCTACAATAAACCTACCATTAAAATTATGGACTGGTCATTTCTTCGTCAGAGGGCAAATGGGCAAATTTAGCAGGAGATCAAATACTCCCCCCTCACTGTACCTGTAGATCTGGTCCAACAAATGTTCTACATTTTTTTCCTACTCCACAAGGAGTAGGCCTTGTGCGAGTTTTGTGGCTGCCTTGCCTAGCTGAGGCTACCTAGATACATATAGGGCAGTAGAATGGGGAAAGCTTTGAATCCATGGGGTACTATCCCCCATATTTTTCTGCCCCGCTTCTATGGCTACTTCTTTCTGTGTCCCTTCCCTTTAAAATTTCCTCCATGTCCTTGCCTACCGCTGCTGCTGTCCTTGCTACAAATAACACCATGTTCTTTGAATCCTGCCATCTTGGAGCCGGTCCAGATTATACAGCAGAAGTCATGCAAATGTGCTCTGCATAATTCAGGCTGAGCTCTTGCTTAGGTGACAAGCCTACATCTGGGCTGTGCCCTTTCTCTTATTTTAGTCAAGCGAATGAGTGACTTTTCCAGGGTTGCTCAGTGTGACTCTTAGGGCTTGTTCTCACTCAGGTGGTAAACCTTTGTTTGGACTGTCCCACTTTGACTGCAATTGGGGGCCTTCCTTGATGGACTGCTTCTTCATATCAAACAGTTCCATCCCCACAGAAAGTGGGTGTGTCTGGAAGAACACTTCTGGTTTATCTTCTCTCTGATGTGCCAGCCCCCACTTGCACTCTGAAGTGGTAGAGTCCAAACATCTTGTTTTGATGAGGCCTTATTCTGATTAATGTGATTCTGCTGCTCTTGGCTCTTTTTGATTACCCACAACTTAGCCCAAGCAGAGGGAAGATGTCAAGAAGGATCAAGGCATATGAATATTTTTTACCCTTCCATGGCTAGGGCCCCTTTCCTACACCATACAAAATATTAACTTTGAACTCTTGTTTGTTTGTTTTTAACTGCAGAATGTCGTATCTAAGTATGGCGCACAGTTCCGCGGAAACTCACAGCACGATGCCCTGGAGTTCTTACTGTGGCTGCTGGATCGTATGCATGAAGACTTGTGTTCGGTGTCTCTTAATCAAAAACTCAAGGTGTCTGGAAAGGTCAGTGCCTGGCAGGGGATACCCTGAAAGCTCTCTGACTTTACACATCAGATTGTAGGAATGTGCATAGAGTAGCTTTTGCATCTCATTTCTAATAATAATAATAATAATAATAATAATAATAATAATAATAATAATTTATTATTTGTACTCCACCCATCTGGCTGGGTTTCCCCAGCCACTCTGGGCGGCTTCCAACAAAGATGAAAAATACACTTAAATGTCACATATTAAAAACTTCCTTGAACAGGGCTGCCTTCAGATGTCTTCTGAATGTCAGGTAGTTGTTTATCTCTTTGACATCTGATGGGAGGGCGTTCCACAGGGCGGGCGCCACTGCCGAGAAGACCCTCTGCCTGGTTCCCTGTAACTTCACTTCTCGCAGCGAGGGAACCGCCAGAAGGCCCTTGGAGCTGGACCTCAGTGTCCGGGCAAAACGATGGGGGAGGAGACGCTCCTTCAGATATACTGGACCGAGGCCGTTTAGGGCCGTTTAGGGCCAACACTTTGAATTGTGCTCGGAAATGTAGGTCTTTCAAGACCGGTGTTATATGGTCTCGGCGGCCACTCCCAGTCACCAGTCTGGCTGCCGCATTCTGGATTAGTTGTAGTTTCCGGGTCACCTTTAAAGGTAGCCCCACGTAGAGCGCATTGCAGTAGTCCAAGTGGGAGATAACCAGAGCATGCACCACTCTGGCGAGACAGTCTGCAGGCAGATAGGGTCTCAGCCTACGTACCAGATGGAGCTGATAAACAGGTGCCCTGGATACAGATTTGACCTGTGCCTCAATGGACAGCTGTGAGTCCAAAATGACTCCCAGGCTGTGCACTTGGTCCTTCAGGGGCACAGGGAATCCTCCACACCTGCCCGCCTCCTGTCCCCCCAAAACAGTACTTCTGTCTTGTCAGGATTCAACCTCAATCTGTTAGCCACCATCCATCCTCCAACTGCCTCCAGACACTCACACAGGAACTTCACCACCTTCACTGGTTCTGATTTGAAAGAGAGGTAGAGCTGGGTATCATCCGCATACTGATGAACACCCAGCCCAAACCTCCTGATGATCTCTCCCAGTGGCTGCATGTAAATGTTGAAAAGCATGGGGGAGAGGACAGAACCCTTAGGCACCCCACAAGTGAGAGCCCAGGGGTCTGAACACTCATCCCCCCCACCACTTTCTGAACACAGCCCAGGAGGAAGGAGCGGAGCCACTGTATGACAGTGCCCCTAGCTCCCAGCCCCTCAAGATGGTCCAGAAGGATGTTATGGTCGATGGTATCAAACGCCGCTGAGAGATCCAGCAGAACTAGGAAACAGCTCTCACCTTTGTCCCTAGCCCGCCGGAGATCATCAACCAGTGCGACCAAGGCAGTTTCAGTCCCATGATGAGGCCTGAATCCCGACTGGAAGGGATTTCTCCTTCATTTGATGGGCGTTCCCTCAATGTGCAAATAGTTCCCAGGTGACAATGGGACCGGCTGCTAATGTCACAAAAGCACTGGTGTATTGACTGTTTTTTAAGCTTTGATTTTATTTACGTTCTACTGATCTTCACTTTTGTGAACTACCAGGAGGTTGTATTTAATTGGGTGGAATTTAAATGCCAAACAGTCAATGATGGCTTCACTAAAACAGAGGGAAGTAGTTACATTTCCCCAGTTCCTTAGAGAGGTAGTGGGTGCTCACTCCCAGGTGAAAGGCTGCAGGTTTCCCAAATGCAGTCTGTTATCTTCCCCTCCTGCTCAGCTTTCAGACTTTTCCTCTCCCTTCCACACTGGGAAGTGGTTCAAGAGGAGATGGTAGACTGACAGACCAGAATTCCATTATCCCAGTAGCTATCTGTGTGCCAATGCAATTTGGTATCTGTAGATATGTGTCTGCTGGTTTCTGTGTCACAGTGCTTTACACACCTCAAGTGCTTGGGTCAAACTTATTTCCTGCATTGCGACTTACAGCACATACATTCTCTCTCACACACTGTTTTGCTGTGTCTGAGTAAGAACATGATGGATACCCATCAACACAAGCCTCTGGCAAAACACACATTTTTCCTTCCTCTACCTGACTCTTGCCTTAATTATGGGGCTGGTACAGGGAAAAGCTGACTGAGGTGGGACACGTCATCCTGCCTTAAAACCGGGACAGGTTTCTGATGGACTTAAATGTAATAACCTTTCCTTTGGCTTGTTTACCTCCTTAGGGCCTACAGGAAGGAGGCTGTACCAGGTTTGATCTTTGGTTGTACAAGGTTTTACCAGATGTGGACATCCAAATCAGTGATTGAATAAAAAAGGACATAGAGTCAGTGTTTTCTTCCCTGTGAATGTGGGCCTGCAGGTGTTAGGTGGGGGGTTAAGGTGGAACTACCCTGGCTTTGATTATCAGTATGTTACCAAGTTAGAGCTGTGGCAGTGCCAGGCTGTTCAAAGTAGCCCCCTCTCCCTCTTTCTTGTTCCATTCCTCACTTTTCATCCTAAGGATCTAGGCTCTGGTTCTCCATCTTAGCCACTTGCTCTTATTAGTGGCATAGGGACACAGGTAGCACTGTGGTCTAAACCACTGAGCCTCTTGGGCTTGCCAATCAAAAGGTCAGCAGTTCAAATCCCTGTGATGGACTGTGCTCCCATTGCTCTGTCCCAGCTTCTGCCAACTTCTGCAAGTAGAGAAATAGGTACCACAATTGCAGAAAGGTAAATGGCATTTCCATGCGCTCTGGCTTCTGTCATGGTTTTTTGTTGTGCCAGAAGCAGTTTAGTCATGCTGACCACATGACCTGGAAAGCTGTCTGTGGACAAACACCGGCTCCCTCAGCCTAAAGAGAGATGAGCGCCGCACCCCATAGTCACCTTTGACTGGACTTAACCATCCAGGGGTCCTTTAAAGGTAAAGGTACCCCTGCCCATACGGGCCAGTCGTGTCCTACTCTGGGGTTGCGTGCCCATCTCACTTAAGAGACCGGGGGCCAGCGCTGTCCGGAGACACTTCCGGGTCACGTGGCCAGCGTGATGAAGCTGCTCTGGCGAACCTGCACTAGCGCAGCACACGGAAACGCCGTTTACCTTCCCACTAGAAAGCGGTCCCTATTTATCTACTTGCACTTGGGGGTGCTTTCGAACTGCTAGGTGGGCAGAAGCTGGGACCGAACGACAGGAGCTCACCCCGCCGCGGGGATTCGAACCACCGACCATATGATCGTCAAGTCCTAGGCGCTGAGGTTTTAACCACAGCGCCACCCGCGTCCCGCCAGGGGTCCTTTCCCTTTCCCTTATTATTGGCATGTGCAGAATCTTGAAGTGCCGGGGCTTCCTTTCAGCACCTGGCATCCGTTTCCTGGATACATTTTGGTTCCTTTCTGGCTGGAGATGGGTGTGTGGCTGAGAACAAAATCTCCTCCAAGATTACTAAATGTGCCCCCCAGGAAAGTGATGCCAAAGTATTAAAATTAGGGTTGCAAACTTCAGTCAATATGTTAGTTGACCTGTGGCTTTCTAGATGTTCTTGGACTCCAGCTCTCAACAGCCCTGGCCAGCATGGTCCAATGGTCAGGGATGATGAGAGTCAGGAATGCTGGAGAGCCATGGCTTCCTCAGCCCTGATCTGAAGCAGGAATGGGGAACCTGAGACCCTTCAGATGTTTCTGGACTACAGTTCCCTGATTACTGAGCATCCTGGCAGGGCCTGGTGGAAGTTAGCATCCATCAAAATCTGCAGGGCCTCAGGTTCCCCCAGATCAGGTTTTGATCTGTATGGTTGGAAGTTATGAGCTTGTTCAAATCTCTGAGTTGGTTTTGGTTCTCCTCAAAAGTTTGCTCCCTATTTTGTGGCATTTTTGTTGGTCCTAATAAGGATATTTGTCACTTTTGGATGTTTTCCCCTGCCGGCTATTTACACTTTTGGTTTTTTTTTAATAAAAGAAAATTCAAGAAAAATACAAAAACAAGGAGAATACAAAGTCACAAAATACCGTACAAAAATACAAACATTAAAACACAACAAAAGAAAAAAAAGGAAAAAGATAAAAACACATATAATGACAAAAGAACAAAAATTCCCTCTTTCTTAATTTCTCATCTTCAATTAACTTATTTTCCCGACTTCCTCACGTCTCCCATTCTTGTATCCCTTTTAAAAATTAATTCAGCAAATTCATATCCTATTAGTTTATCTGTTATTGATCCAATCTTACATTTTACTTTGTTGCTAGAACCCCTTGCGGTTCATTTCAATGTCATCAACATTCAAAAATTTTACAATATTTCTGCAAATAAATTTTAAATTTCCTCCAATCTTCCTCCACTGACTCCTCTCCCTGGTCTCGGATTCTGCCAGTCATTTCCGCCATCTCCATATAGTCTATTAGTTGCATCTATTTACACTTTTGGATACTACTCGGTCAAGACCAAGCTAGGTGTGACATGTGGAATGTGTGCTCAGATCTCTGGCCACCTTTTTCTTTGGTTAAAATCATCCAATATGTGTGTGTGTGCGTGCGTATGTGTGTCAATATTTCTATCTCTATCCATGGTATCTATCTATCTATCTATCTATCTATCTATCTATCTATCTATCTATAACTTGCACATCCAAACTCTCTCAATAGTTAGTGTGCTTCCCCTTAGGCTGTTTCCTTCTAATCGTCCCACAAGCGTACATATTATATACTAAGTACTGTAATCAGTGCATTTTCACTCCCTTAATTAGTGATCTTGTTAATGTATGTTCTTATGTTTGTTGCCTGTATTTTAAACTTTATTTCAAAATAAAATCCCATAAGTGGGATTCAACTAATGAGTCCCACCAGTGGAAATGCTACACAAGGACTTCTGTTTGTCCAGCAGAACTTCTTCCCCCCTTCCCCCCAATGTTCCCCACGATTGGTTCTGGGGTGGGGTGGGATAACCCCCTGGAACAGTGCACTGGGGGAGGTGAAGGGGGATTGTTCCATCTGGCAAGCTGAAATGCTTGTCCTGGAGGAATGATAGCCTTAGCACAACAATGAATTCCTCCCCATGTTGTTGTTGCTTAAATCTGTGCCAGGCTGCTGGTGATACTTTGGTAAGGGATGTGGGGCTGATGGAAGGATGATTAACCATTTGGTGCTATGCCATATCCCTACCTTAAACCTTCCCCTCACCTGCTGTTAGCCATGGAGGTGAAAAAGGCAGGTCCATTATGTACCTGACCTTGAGACCCCTTCGAAGTTAGGAAAAGCTTTGGTGTCAGCATTGAAACCATGGAGGAAAGAGGGGGGAAGCATGGAGGAAAGGCTTCAGTCCTTCTCTTCTAGTGTGATGGCCCTGATCCAGTGTCCTCTGGTGGCTTTTAACCTACTTATAAAAAATATTTATTTTGTTTTATTTCCAAACCCAACAAACAGTATATGTATTTTCTGACAGAATTTTTTCCCTTTTTATTATAAAAAAATATTAATTTCAGGTAGCAAAGCATAGCCACACATTTCCTCTTTAGGTATATATGCAAAATCCATTTAAGATATTTCTAAATGATCTTCGTCCGATATACTTTGCAGCAGTGTTCTATTCTTGTCCTGTGGCAGAGCCCACAGAGCAAGGTAGATCTGTCATTTCAGCACCGAGGAGAGCGCCTAGTGATCAACTTGTTCCCATAAGGTTTTGAAGTGAAGCAAGGCCTTGTGCGCCTCCGCCTGTAAGTCCACCTCTGCTAAGCTTAGCGCCTTTGGGGAGAGCTAGAGTCTTTGAAAGCAGCCTTTTTCAACCTTGGGATCCCAGATGTTGTTGGACTCCCAACTCTCATCAGCCCCAGCCAACATGGCCGGTGGGTTCAGAAATTATTGTCCAACAACATCTGGGGGCTTTCAAGTCACTTGATGTTCAAAGGCAGTGGAACAGATACTGTTTTAATTGGAGCTGTTCAGAATTGGGGGAAGAAGTTGAGTCCAGTGTTACTAAGCGAAATCTATAGAGGAGGCCTTCCATGAATACTCATCTACCATTAGGGGCCTTCATTTTTCTTTAAAGTCAGGTTGTGGGTATTGGGGCACAGGGACTCTTAAGTTTTTAGTTTCATGTAACCAATTAAAAGCCAGGTAGTCAATCAGCTGATAATTATTTGATATATGGACGGCCCTAACTGAAACAACAAGACAAATACAGCCGTACCTTGGTTTTTGAACAGCTTAGTTCTCGAACGTTTTGGCTCCCGAACGCTGCAAACCCGGAAGTGAGTTTTCTGATTTGTGAACTATTTTTGGAAGCCGAACATACACTGGGGCTTCCGCGACTTCCAGTTGGCTGCAGGAGCTTCTGGCAGCCAATCAGAAGCCACACTTTGGTTTCCGAACGTTTTGGAAATTGAACGGACTTCTGGAACAGATTCTGTTCAACTTCTGAGGTACGACTGTAGTTTTTATCAGTGGAATCCTCAGGCTTCAGTTAATAGTTCACATGGTGACAGATGACAAACTTGCTGACAGATGTATCTTTAAGCAAGTTCTGGACTTAATAACAAGCTCTTTGAAATCTGAGGAGAATTGCCTACGAAAAACAGTACACCAAGGACTGCACCATCTTGCCCAAGCAATGGCTCAACAAATCCATTTCATAGACAACTCTACAAAGGCCCAGCTAACCACTTTGACCTTCCAGGTAGACTTGGCCACTTCCAGATGGATCATAGAGTTAAGCCGAGTAGATGAAGGAAGTCTTTCTCTGCCTCTCTCCTCACTGTGTGAACCCCCATCAGAATCCCACTACTAATCTGCCACTAATTACACTTTCAGCAGCTTTCTGGAATGGAGTGGCAGCTGCTTTGCTGCTGGCAAAAATAGTATTTATTTATTTTTAAAAGCAAGCTACAGATTGTGCCTCTCTGTCTGTGGCTTATGCACACTGAGCTGGAGTTAGGGGGTATTTCTTCAGATAGTGCAGAGACTACACTTTTGAGCGAACGGCTCCTGTGTGTTGTGTTTTGCTGAGGACAACTGTTTGAATAAATGTTCAAACAGTCCACACCCTCCCTGTTGGGAGAGAGATCAGGGAGAGGGTATTAGAGCCCATCAGTCAAAAGACTTGCTTTCTGTATATGATGGGAGCCTCCCACCTGTCCTGTGAGGCAGAGCAGATTGAGATGTCCTTCTTTGTCCTATTATGCAGCAGCTGCCATCACTCTCTGCTTTCTTAGTCTCAAGTCGGGAGAATCTTAGGACTTAATGGATTTCTTCTGGGGAATGGCGTGAATGCTCTTATGTTTAAAACTTTCAAAGGCAACCCGCATTTGGCACGGGGGCAGGCCATCTCCCCTCACCCTGTAAGGCACAGCATGGAATTATGTACAGCCACTTACGAAGGGATTTTCAAAGGCATTCTTAACCTGTGTGGTGCCACACAGCACTTTATCTCAAAGCGACTGTAGGACTATATTAAAAAACCTAACCTTGGGCTTTCCCATGGATGATGGAGCAAGCTTGTTTTCTACTGCTCTGGAGGGTAATGACAAGAAAGGAGACTAAACATTAGGAAGAACTTTCTGCTTGACAGTGGAATGGACTACTTCTGAATGGGGTGGACTCCCCTTCACTGGAGGTTTTTAAACAGAGGTTGGATAGCGGTCGGTCAGGGATTCTTCACTGTAGAGGGCTGGACTAGATGACCCCTGGGGTCCCTTCCAACTCTACAGTTCTATGATCCTATGACCACCTGACAAACTGCAAGCAGCCAGACCATGCAGAAATGTGGACTACTCCACATATTTATATATATATATGTGTTTGTTCAATCCAAGCACTGCTCCAGGTGGTGCAAGTCAGATACGTTTGCTCCAAAATGCAGCAGCTAGCCTAGTTATGCCAGTCAAGAGCTGGTTCAGAGGGTTTGATGTGAAACTTAGTATTCTGTAGTGCCTTGGAAATGGGTCCATTTAGGGGACTGTACTGGTTACTTGTCGAAGAGGGAAGAGAAGTGAGAAATGGTTGCATTTCTCATTGGCCAGAAATAGGCAGATTTTCCACCTTGATATTTGTATTTTCAGGAAAGTGTAGGATCTGCATGCTTTGCTCACTTCCCGGTAATGTAGGAAGGAGTATTTAGGACAGAGATAGGAGTACCTAAATGTTGCACACAGAAGGGCTGGCTATTTCCCCTACATGGTATGGTTTTGATGTACATTTATTTATTCTGTGTACATTCCAGGATTTGCTGAGAGTGGCAAAACGGGGATGTAGACTGCACTTAGGCAACACTCCCCAGAGGGCAATGGTAGCCTGTTCTACATGATGGAGATAATCGCAGTGCCCCACCTTATAGGGTTATTGTAAAAATTACTGAGATAAGGGGTGTAGAGTTAAATGGACATTCAAAAATCCGCCATGTCAATGCCAAGTAGTTCTACCAAGTGCCACTATTACTGCAAGACTATCTTGCCTGGTGGCAGTTTCTACAGCTAAGTGATCCTGGAAGAACCAGAACTTCAGAGCTGGGCGGAGGAGCAAGAAATATGCATGAACATAGCCAGGATTTTTTGGGTGGGGGGCAGGACTTTTGTTAGGGGGGCAGAATCAATATGATTCATCAGCTAGTTTAGTATTTCTATTTTTTTACTTGATGTGGGGGGCGGGGGGAGCATCGCCCCTCAGCTATGCCCATGGTCCTAAGGTTCTCTCCTGCTGCTGGAAGGGGATGTTGCAGATGTTTGGGAGACTAGTACCAAGCTGCTATTGCTGGTGCAAATGTCTGCTATTGCTGGTGCAAACAATCAAGAATGATTTTTAATCATTCTTTAAATTTTCCGTGTCTGTAAATTGAATGAAAGACACACATATGCACATATAGTCTCTCTCTTGCTTTTTTAATATTACTTCAACAGCATTCCAGAGTGACACATTCCAGGCTAAAAAGAGAGTGTTCTTGACATCAGGCTATCTTCTCTTGACTTTTTCAAGTATGCAGTTGGATTTTTTAAGCACATCATATAAATTATACTGTAATGAGGAGTATATTTGGCTGGTTCTCAGTTTATAGCATGTCCTTGCAACTCTTACCCTCTTATCTGATCTCCGCGTAAACAGCTTGTTTCCTCCCTCAGTTTTCTAATACTACCCTTTTTCCATGCGCTCCCTGGAATCTCCAAAGGATCTCTACAAAGCAGCTCTGTTGCCTGTCCCAGCACTAAGCACCACAGCGCTGTGATCAGAGGTGAGTCCTTTGCCTGCTGCCTGTGTGTAAAAGGGCAGCTGTGGAATGAGGGTGAGGAAGAAGGCTGCCTTTTACTTTAAAGAGCAGGCGGAGGGGCTTATTTCCAATCTCAGCACTGTCCTGCTTGGCACTAAGAAGGGAAGTATGGTAAATGATCCCTCTGGCTGCTCTTCAGAGAGCTCAGGGAGTGGCAGAGGGATTCTATCTCTTGATCTCAGCACTGAGACTGGGAGATAAAGGACTCTATCTTCTGACCAGATTGGGAGATGAAGCTGCGAGGCTGGTAGGCTACTTCCCGTGTGTCTTTGTGAGCCAGATTTCATCTGTGGATTAGCCACCCCTGACCTAGCACTATATCATATTTTCAGTTGGGGCTATTAGGGATGCTACAGAAAGAGGGGAAGAAATAATCAGATCAACCTTTATCACATAACACCCTTCATAAATATATTTATCCATCCTTGTTTTAATGCTAATCAGATGCATTTGTCTAGACGGCTTGTCTGCATTTGTGACAGGTGTCAAAGTGTGATTGGCAGCTACCCCTAGGCAAGGATGAGAAACTACCAAAAAAGCACAAGCTTCTCCTTTCTTCTCCCCCTGGCAGGTGGCTTAGAACCTGCACCCCAGCTAGGTGAGGCTCCCCTTGGAATCTGCTAAGTATGCCAGCGGGCCTGTTGCCGTGAGTCACTGCACACCAGGGTAGACAAATCAATAACCGTAGACACTAACTGCACAAAACCCAGCTTGGAAATATGCAGCAAGAAACTAAGCATTGTAGTGGATGCTTCTCGGCTGCATTGGGCTGAGTGTGTGATGAACGCCGTCCTTCTTGCATTATGTGACGCAACACAGTGAAACTGGAAGTTGGAGCAATGTACTATTAGCAAAGCAGATTTAATCTGTTCAGACTGCAGTTCTCTATGCAGGAGTAAGCCCCGCTGAACACGGTGGGGTTTACTTCTGAGTAGACATGTACAGGAATGCACTATTGTTTGCTTTTCTGGGACCTGCTCAAATTGTGATTTGCCCTGGTATTTGGATAGGAGGTGTAGGAGACAAGAGCACCAACTAGTTGTCAAGGGGACATTATATTAATATTATTATTAATTAAGTTTATACCCCGCCCATCTGGCTGCGTTTCCCTAGCCACTCTGGGTCGCTCCCAACAGAATATTAAAAACACAATAAAACACCAATCCTTTAAAATCTCCCTATACAGGGCTGCCTTCAGATGGCTTCTAAAAGTCAGGTAGTTGTTTATTTCCTTGACATCTGATGGGAGGGCATTCCACAGGGTGGGCACCACTACCGACAAGGCCCTCTGCCTAGTTCTGAATGTTTCCCATGGCAGATGCCTCTTGCACGGGAGGTAGGGGTCCCATACTGATCTGGGTTTTTTTTTCCTTTTTAAATGGAAAGCAATATATAGCCTGTTGTTCAAAGGCTTATGTGCCCTCATTTTAAGTAAAATTGGGACTTGAAACAGACTCTGTATCCCTCATCCCCTGTGTTCAGCAGGGAGGCATAGTTGGTGCTTACCTGTGACAGGGCCTTCTTAGTGGCAGCTCCTCATCTGTGGAGTGCCCTGAGTCTGTCTCCCTCATTATTAACATTCATGAGGTTAAAAAGCTTTCCTGTTTACTCAGGCATTTGTTAGCTGTAATATACTGTTCCTAGCAATCTTGACATTATTAGCTGTCGCAGTATGTTTTTAGATGTTCTCAATGTTTTTTAAAATGACTTTTATTTATTTATATTTTATTTTCAATTCTGTTATTTTGCTACTTGGCTGTTTGCCACCCTTGGGTGGAAGGGCAGGAAACAGATTTTTAAAAACCAACCAACAAACAAAACACACTCCTCGACAGCTCTTATTCTCATGCCTGCTGTTGCTACCAGACATGAGCTTTCCTCAGATGTATTTCATCTAACTTTAATTTATTTCATATTTATCCTACCTATCCTCAAACAAGTGATCCAAACTAACAATAATATAACAATTATTAAAACAACAAATATTAAAACAACAGTAAAAACAATTGTAATAAAAGTACAAGAACAATAAGAAATCAATGGGGACAGTCTGCACCACTACAGATGGGTCCAGTTCCTGGATTTTGAAATGAAAGGGTCTCAGGTAGGAAAGTCCTCTGCCCCATGGCCCTGATTGGCTTTTACCACTTAGTGTAAATAACACTGGGCAATTCCTTTGACTCCCATTTGGCAGAAATAGCAGGAGTATGCTTCCCTTAGATATCTACTTAGGTAGTCGTACATGAGCAATGGTATAGCCATTTTTAAATGTAAGCATTCTTAGCTGACTCTTGAAAACTGGTTTTCCTGGTACAGTGGTACCTCACAAGACGAATGCCTCGTAAGACGAAAAACGCACAAGACGAAAGAGTTTTCCGTTTTTTGAGTCGTTCCGCAAGATGAATTTCCCTATGGGCTTGCTTCGCAAGACGTTTCGTCTTGCGAGTTCTTGCGAGTTTGTTTCCTTTTTCTTAAAGCCGCTAAGCCGTTAATAGCCGCTAAGCCGCTAATAGCCATGCTTCGCAAGACGAAAAAACCGCAAGAGGAAGAGACTCGTGGAACGGATTAATTTTGTCTTGCGAGGCACCACTGTAAAGGCATCTGTTGGCACACAAAACTCTCTTTTTGATTGCTTTATTTATTTATATTAAATCTATCCTTCAGTTGTGAGTCTAGAAACGATGGAAAAATCTTCAGATCAAGATTTTGTTGACATCTATTAGTTAAGAAACCCAAGCAGATAGACCATCCTGGAAATACATTGGAGTCTGAGAGGGCTAGGCATCCCTTGTCTCTTAGGATCACCACAGCATGCAAAGCTGGTGGTTAAGTTTCTAAGATTGGGGCCATGCCCCATGAATCAGTAGGCAAGATCAGGAGTAATTTTATTAAAGCAGGGATGAAACTAGGCTCATTTTCACCCTGGTCAAAGACCCAGTTTGGTCCCCCCCCCGGTGTCTTTGCATACACACAGGCTGGTGCCCCTTTGGAGGCTTCACTCAGGGCAAAATCTGCCCCCCCAAGCTACGGCTCTGATTAGAGGCTGTTTATTTGGAAGTGGAATGACAAACAGGCAAGATGAAAGAAGTAATCGCAAAGTCAGAGGTGTACCTAGGGGTTGGCAAAACCAGCCCCTACCAGGGGTGCAGGCCCAGGCGGTGGGACACAAAAATCACCTGTCAGGTATTGGAGTCCTCTCATGACATCTGGAGTGCCCCCACTGGCTCAGAAACCCAGTCGCTGCTTTGCCCACAGAAGGAATCTCCAGCAGGAAAAGCTGCTACTGCTGCAGGAGGAAAGGAAAGTGGCCATTGGAGTGGCTTGCAGGCAGAGAGCCACATCCAGCCCTGAAGAGGCATGTTCCTCCTGTCCAGGCAACCTTGCCTGCTTCTTAGATTTTTTCCCCGGGGGTCTGTGTCCCACCAATATAGCTCCTTGCTGGAGGTGCAAGGGACCCTCCACAAAGTATTAGAGCTGACTTAAACTGCCTTAAGCTAAAGGTGTTATGCAATTTCAGGAAGGAAAGGACACTCCGTCTTGTTCCAGGAATGGAACAATTGTTATGGGCCCGCGGCCAGGCAGTAACCCAACCCCTTCTCACCTACGCACCTATAGCTCGGTTGCGTTGGATGTGGGTCAAGCTGACGGGAAGACAGAAAGTCCCCTTTGAAAGGGAGCAAACACAAAGTGGCATTCAGCAGTGACCTCCCATAATTGTGTAATTTTGGGCTAATCTTGGCTAAACTCCCAAAGGTTGTTTTGGAGATTGTATCTCCAGGCAAAGCTTTGCTAAGCATACAAAAGTCAGTTTCATAAGTTGTCACCAGCCACTGTTTTCTTGCAACCCAAAGGTGTATTTAAGCAATAAAATGAAGCAAGACATAACTGCCCAGTGGTATAAGGGGCATCCATGAGACTTAATTCAACAGGGGATATATTTAAGGGTCTAAGTAAGTGACAGGAGCGAGCCAGCAGGAAACTACATTGAGCAAATTGGAGTTAACTCTTTCCTAGAAAAAAAGAAAGAAAAAAGCATTTGCACAGGATGTCAGGCCAGCTGAGCAGAGCAACTCTTCTCTGGCAGGTCTTGTCCCCATGAAGCAGTTGTGGAGACTGAAGGTCCCCACCTCCCCACAGCTGCCTAAGTCCCCTTCTCTCCAGGGTTTTCCCCAAGCACTCTGACACTATGCCTGTATGAAGCTAACTTCTCCTCTGCCCACTTTATGCTTCTCCTGGTTCTGGGAGACCATGGGGGAGGGGAGCTTGTTGCAGCAGGAGAGGGAGACACCTGTGTATCTTCAACAGCCAGATTCATCTCTGCCTCTTTGCCTCCCTCCTCTCCTATTTGAGCTTTTGCCTCTGATTCTGGACTTCTCTTTGCAACAGTCTCTCCAACTCCTCCCTCACTAATCCCTGTTACCTCTTCAGCCTCAGACAGCTTCTCCAAGTCTTCACCCTCTGACCACTCATCGTTATCCCACCACCAGTCCCCTGGCTCTGAGCCGCCTTCCCTTGAGGGTTTCCCAGCTGGTTCCTCCAGCCAGTCTGTGACAGCAAGTGTCTGTTCCCTGGTCAGAAGGGAACACTTTAAGGTGCGGAAATCCTCCGCATTCAGTTGTGTGAGCTCCCAATTTGCAGTCTGGAGTGGTACATCCCGGCTTGACATAGTCAGAGCTAGGAAAAAATGTATCAAATTCAGATGCAAAATTGAAGCCATGTCCAGATATTGTGAAGTTCCAGATCCGGCCAGATAAGTACTGTATTATGTATTAAACACTGACTCAGTATGAGGTAGTTTCCTATGTTCCTGTGAATGGGGAGGGAGGAGGAAAAAATAATCCCAGGCAGCAGTATTTTAAATTATAGTTCTTATAATGACCAGGTGGGGTGGAAACAATTCAGGAAGTCTGCTGGAACAGCTGCTGTTAGGCAACAGCTGACAGAGAGCTAAAGCCAGCTGATCTCTCAATGGAAATGACACAGCGCCTCTCTGTGCTTACCTACCTGGACCTTTAAAAAAGTGGGGCATGATTTGCTTTCTGTTCAGGTGCCAGGGTGTTCCTGTTTTTTGAGTCATCCCTGGACTGGCTCAAGTGACAGCACTCTCTGGTTCTGAGGTGACCGTTGTAGAAGACGCCTCTTGGGTAGATGTCGGTGTGACTTGCCTCTCTGCAGCGTAAGGTCTTCTGCATGCTGTAGTGACTCAGGTGATGGTGGATCTGCCATCTGTACACTGGCATTGTTGCAGCTTAGCTGGATGGGGCAGGATGGCGGTGGGGTTGGGCGTGTGGGTGGGGTGGGCACGTGGGCTTCATTGGCACATCTGCAAACGTTCTCCACCCAAATAAGCATTAAGCAATGCTGGTGTTGGGAGGGTGGCTGCACCCACACTCAGCTAAGTTTCATCTCTTGAATTCTCCCTTAGGAGAAAGTTCTTCTTATGGAATGTGGGCCATGCAGAAAGGCTAAACTCTTCTGTGACCCTTTAGGAGTGCTGGTGGTCAGACGCAAGAGAGGACATGTACCTTGGTGTTCTAGTGGAGAAGTGGGAATTGTCTACTATTAAAGGTGCAGGACCCATGTCCTCTTTTGCATCTGATGAAGTGAAGGCGGCTTTAGTTCTCTGCTGTTTGTGGCAGCTGTTTGATGGCTGAGGCTGTTTCCACAACACAGGAATGCCAAAGTTTAAGGACTTGATAAAATGGAGGGATGGAATAGCCATCTTCACCCCTCCCCACCTCAACAAATGACAGTCCAGGAAAAAATGCAATAGAGAAGCGAGGAGAATCTTAAAGGATCTTGGTGCATAACAACACCCTTAAGAGTATGGCACCTTGCACTTTAATTCTCCTGATAGTCCTTTGGACTAAGTCCCCTCTACTCAGGTCTCATCATGAGAACCAATATTAGGTCAACAGTGTCCAAGCTACCAACCTTCTGAGAAGCCTTACCACAGTGAGATGCTTCTAGAGGGACCCTTTGCATTGCAGGAAGTGTGAGGTGCAGTCAAGAATCATACTGTTCTCATGGGCTTCATTGTTTACTTGCATGAATTTTACTCTGCAGCACACCCAACACCCTCTTCTGCTTCTTTGCATGGCAAGGGGGACTTGATAGGAGCAAGAGATCTTTCAAATACATTGTCCAGAATTGTGAACTTTTGCCTGGAGGATCCCCTAATAATAATCTTCCAAAGAACATAACCATTAGGTTTTTCTTTAATTTTAAAAAAATGTTTACTTCACTTTATCAATAATAAAAAACTCATCTTGTGTGGCTAACAGCATGGTTTGAAAGATGACAAAGCATTCATTAAAATACAGAATAGATAACTGAGTTCTTGCACTTCTCTTTGAGCCAATGTGTCACCATGTTAGGAGATCAACTCCCATTTTAGGGAAATCTCCTTGCTTCCTAGAGTCTGGGAGCTATTACCCTCCTATTCTGTTGTTCTTCCTTGCGTATCAAGAGAAATTCTCTCCTTTGCTTTCATAGAGGGGAAAAAAAAACACTTTTCCAGACAGGGCAAATGGTTTGATTAATAGCATCATGAATTCTTTTCCTTCCATCCTGCTACGTTTGAGAAATCCATTAAAATGTTAAATCTCCTTTGTCTTAATAGGAGGGGGCAGGTGCGGGCAGCCTTGCTTCCTGAGCCGTGAGGTCACTGAGGCCCAATTCAGATTACTATTACAGCCCAGCAGCGGCTGCTGAAAAAGCCTGCTTGCATGCTCAGAGCACCGTGTCACAGCAAGGGGCAACCGTGCAGATCTCCCAGATTGTACAGTGACTTCCCATGCTGGTAGCACTTAGATTAGTGTGCTTGTGTAAGCCCCAGGCAGAAGTGTCACCGGCATATGCTTCCATTGCAAAATGGAGCCTTGACTATGCAGAAACAGTTTGTTGGAAACAATAGCCACAGAACAATGGTAACGTAGCAAGGGTGGGGGACCTGTTCTTCCATAAGCCAGTGGTCAATGGTTGATGGGAATGTTGGTCCATCCACATGGAAGGCTATAGTATAGGATTCCACTGACTGGTCCTGGACTCGGGTGGCAAAAGTTGCTTGCATGCTTCGGCTTAGTATACATTCTGCTAAGAATAGGGCTTGACCAGGTGTCCCTTTCTAGTCCCTAGGGAGACCAACCAGCCTGCTTTATTTGCAGATTTTTTAAAAAAATTCTTTTGTTGTCACACTCTGTGCAACAAAATGTGTTTGTCCTGTTCTGGGACTGGCAGGTGTTGGCTCAGCCTGCTTCTCCCTGATTTAATGAGGAGAGAGTGAAAGATTCCCAAACACCTTGAAGCTGGTAATTGAGCTTTTGCACCCTCTTCTCTCATCCAAACAACTTCACAGAGCAGGACAAAAAAATGTGTATGTTTATGAAAACCCATCAAAACAGAACCCTGCCAGAATTCTTTTTTTTTTTTTAAAAAAAATGCCTGTTAGCAAACACGGTCACCTAACCAACTCTCTCTATTCCCCCTTTTAGATGTGATTTTGCTGCTGAAAGGGAGTGGGAGATGTGAAAAAGCGAGAGAAATGTGATGGTGATGGAAGGGCAGGGAGAGAAGGTGGGAGGAAAGCAGGGACAACGAGCTGGAAGAACCCACATTTTAAAACAGTGTTAAGAAGGCAGAACTATGATGGCGGATTTGGCTGAGTGTCCATTGGGAGAATGTTTGTTTTGGGAAGTGTTTTCAGTGGCAGGTGGAATGTCGGGAGTTGTAGTCCAACAAGATCTGGAGGGGGGGCAGGCCCCCCAGTCCTGTAGCTCAACTGTGCTCTCTTATTTTCTCTGCAGCTTCCATCTGGGCAGGAAGAGGGCTCCAATAATGCAAGTGCTCAGCCAGCTGCCCAGCCGCTAAAGGGCCAGAGCTTTGTGCAGAACCACTTCCAGGCACAATACAGGTAAAAAGGGACCAAGTGCTATTCATTGCATTCCGGCATTTTGTTACAGTACTTCGAAAATGGCCAAGAATTATGTGCAAATCCATGTTTCAGAGCACCTCTAAGGCAGAACATGTTGGAGATGCTGCAAGCAGGCCAAAGTCCTGGAGAACCTGAGTTTAAGCTAAGGAGCATAATAGCTGACTAGCAGAAAGTGCAGGGTGAGCGAGAAACAGTGGTTTAGCTTGGACATACCAGATCTGGCTTGCCTCCTTCTCAGCAGCTTGCAACAGCAACTGTGACAGTGTAGCACTCACAAATACAGTGGTACCTCGGGTTAAGAACTTAATTCGTTCCGGAGGTCTGTTCTTAACCTGAAACTGTTCTTAACCTGAGATACCACTTTAGCTAATGGGGCCTCCTGCTGCTGCCGTGCTGCCACTGCGTGATTTCTGTTCTCATCCTGAAGCAAAGTTCTTAACCCGAGGTATTATTTCTGGGTTAGCGGAGTCTGTAACCTGAAGCGTCTGCAACCTGAAGTGTCTGTAACCCGAGGTACCATCAGTGGGTTAGTTTTGGAGATAATCAGGTGACTGATTCTGAACTCCCTGCACCACTGTGGTATTACTCTCTTCCTTTGTCCATCTGAGCTGCACAAAAAATTGTAGGGACATGATTGGACTGCAAGCGCACCCTTGCACCCGTGCAACTGCATGCACCCCTGCTGCAGGTTGTGACTTCAACAGCAAGTATTCCCCTTTCAGAAGAAGTGTCCCCCTTTCCTTACACCACCCCAGTGCAGACGGAGAGGCTGGTGAAGTGTGGAATGGAATAAAACGTGGCATGGCTCTGTCCCCTTTGCGTGGCCAGGGGTGACTCGCCTTAGCACAATCTTGCAAGCCTAGCAGCTCCCGACTCTTTTAGCCACCCTGAGCTGGATGCAGGCCAAGGGAAGCATTGCAGCCGTGCTTGTCTTAGAATGCACACACATGCACGAGGCTCCTGCTGCTGACACTGCTGTTTTGCGTCTCTGGCGGTGGGATGAAAGAGCTGGGAGCGGAGTGAAGTTTGAAGCTCCCGGTGTGAGGCTGCTCTCGAAGATAAGGCATTAATGACTAGCGCTTGCCAGAGCTTTCCATTGTAAGTCTGTCTCCCCCCACCCCACTGTGCACTGAATAGGGTGAGCCCTTGCTCCAGGCCACAGCAGGAGCAGGGACACAGCAGCCATGCAAGCAGATGAGGCTCCTACATTTGTCTTCCAATCATCAGAATTTAGTGGAAGCCAGTGCTGGACTTGCCTCCACCTTTCCCAGTATCTCAAGGGCATTGGCATCTCTTTCCCAAAGAAAGGTTGTGCGAACGGAAGGAGAACATGTGGGTGTGTTAGCTGAGCATGCTGCCATCCAGACTTATCACTTGTGTTCTGATTCTTTTGTTGAAGTAACAGGTGTCACTCAATTCCAAAACGTAGCACATCTGCAGGGGTTTCTTCCCATTTCACTTACTCAGTCCCTTCCTCTGGGTTCTGCGCAGCAGCTGACCTGTGAGCAACTTCCACATCAGTGCTTCCTCCTACGACTAGCCAGCCAAAAGGGCATTGTTGTAGTTGGGACGGGGAGCGGGGCACACACTCTGCTTCTTATATGGGTGGCTAAAAGGAGCCAGGATTTGCGATCAAGTTTTTTCTTCTTCTGACCTGCGAATAAAATCTGAGCTTTGCCTTTGAGGAATGCAGTGCCCCATCCTTTCCCCCATGTGGTCTTTCCATCTTCTTCTTGAGAAGGGATGGCAAGGAACCTGAAGGCACAGGGCTTCTGGATCACTTCTAGGGGATTAGAGGTCTTTGGCACGTTTGCACTTGTTAATCTTTAAGGCACCACAACACCCATTGTTGTTGCTGCTGCTGTTTCTACTCTGAAGGGCAGAGTAGAAAACCAAACTCCAAGCCCTGGAATCTGGAATTCTAGCCAACTCAGCCAACTGTGAACTTGACTTGCTTCAAAAACTTGGGCTCAAATTGAATTAGCTATATTATTCCCACTGCTGTGGCCCAGATGCCCGGTCAGGCCAGCAGAGGTACTACAAGCAAGGTACGTATCTCTGAATTTACAAAATATCCAGGAGCGGGTTCTGAATTTCTGAATGTTTATTAAGAAATTTGGAGACACTGTTGCAACAGACATTTCAGTCTCACTCATGCTTTCCTTTATCATGTGGCTGCTGAACATGCATAGGTTTGGAGGTAACAAATTCTGCCCCTGATCTACATGCATTCATTCAAGGAGAGCCCTGTCTATATTGCTTCTTCTGATCTGTGCACATTCTGCAGCCAGGGAGCCTTGAACAGGTATATTGTGGCAGGCTCCAAATGTGATAATTGCTAAATCTGAATTCGACTTTGCCCTGTTACAAACTTCAGGTGGAATTAAGCATTGTGCGAATATGATCATTCCATCAGTGTGAGCATTTCTGCTTGTCCAATGGAATGATTTCACACACACACACACACACACACACACACACACCCCTGTGTTGCTCTGGGGGTTCTCTTAACCCCCCAGAGTGGATTTTGGGTGGAGAGGAGGAATCCACATTGTACTAGTGGGTGTCTTTGCACTGGTTTCTGCCCCTTTGTTTTTCCGGGTAGTATTCAGAAAAGCAAAAGCGCACATAAAAGTGTTGAATAAGTCAAGACAGAACAGAGATAGGAAGAATTGTTTTGCTGCTTTGCCTCTAAGCTGCTGAGTAGGTTTTCCATAAGAGGAACTGAGCTAAATCAGACCAAAGGTTCATCTACTCTAGTAACCCACTTCTCACAATGATGAACAAGATGCCTCTGGGATGCACACCAGTTGGGCATTGTTCTCACCTGCTTCTAGCAATTGGCATTCAGTGATACTCTGTCTCTGAATGCAGACGTTCCATAAAACTATTATTGCTCCTATCCACTGATAATTATGGAATTCATTCATGAATTTATTTCATTTTTAAAAGCCATCTACAAGATGAATAGGGAACCTAGTGCCCTCTAGATGTTGTTGGACTCCAGCTCACATCAACCCCAGCCTGCCTGTCCTGTGGTCAGGGATGATGGAAGCTGTAGTCGAACCACATTTGGAGGTCTACAGTTTCCCCATCCCTGTTGCACTCACTAGTTGCATGGCCACACATTCTTTAATTATTTTTGCATCGTGTGAAGAAGCACTTTCACTTGTGTATCCTGGCTATCTCTCATGCTTTTCTGTGTTTGCTTCTTAAGCCTATTTGTTCTGCCGCACATAGAATTCTACGTGTTTGGATATTTTCTTGCCAACAAAACCCCATTGTTTCCTGGAGAATTGGACATGCACATCCAGTCTTTATTTGGAGAGACTCCAGTCTTTACCAATGAGGTAGGAAGAGAAACAGCTATGATGCTGTTATCTAGTACCTGTGATAGGATCAACAGCTGCTATCACAGCATGACCAAAACTGGAGCAGCTGCTGTTAGCTAGCCCCACAGATCTTCAGGCCAGTATTTCCCTTTGAGTATTGTGCAGTGCTGCCAGAGCTTGTGTGAAAATATGGAAACATATCCTGGCTTGAGTTTTGAAGTGCATCAGCTGGGCTTTTTGGTCCATAGAATAAGGCTTGGTCATCCCTATTCCCGAACCACATCTGCATTGCTTTGTTATATTTGGAGAACAGAAGAAGTGCCTTGAAACAACCAGCAAGCAGAAAGTGGGTTTTGGAAAGGTTAAGAGCTCTTTGAGATGAGTTGTGCTTAGAATATAAGGAAATCTCAGATGCTGGCAAAATCTTTATGGAATCAGAGTGATGACACCTGGACTTGTCCTCTGTGCGGCACGCAAGCCGGTGGAGCCAGTGACACTTGTGGAGCCAGAATGAAGCTGACAGCTGTTAACCAAAAAGGCTGCTGCATTAAGGGGCCGGAGCATGTCAAACAGGCTTTAGTAGAGTAAAGTGGCTTAGAGATTGCAAAGTTAAATTTATTCCAGTGCATGTGGACCTCTACAGCTTGTGCTTAGAGGACCTTATGCAGGGAGAGAACTAAATGAAGCAAGTTTTCTCAGTGGTGCCTTCTGGAGGGTGGCCTCAGTTGAACTCCACGCCGTATTCCCAAAAAAAACCTTGGAAGTCTGTGTCGACAGCAATGGGTGCCACTTCAGGGGCAAAAGCAATCATTATGGGAGATCTCCCCCTGCCAATGGAACTGGAGCAAAGTCAGATGCTCCATCTGTCTGAGTGGCCCATCCATTATCGCTGGTTCTACCTGTCACTTAGTCGGCAAACCGCCCATCACCAGATTTGCAGAATGCCTTGTGTTAGTTGGGGCCACAGATTGCGCTGTCCAAGGTGGTTTCCGTTGCATTTTAAAATCTGGGCAAGTGTCATCTGGCAGAGGATAAAGTGTGTCACATTTGAACACGTGACTTGTGTTAAAACTCTCGTTCAGTGGTGGACGACCCAAAAGTGATCTTCCTCATAAAGATATCTCAGGGGGAAGGAAATGAAGGCTACATCTGTTTGCGTGTTGCCTGCTCAAGACATCCAGTGTTGGGGTTGAGTGGAAGAGCTCATCTCATCACACACTGAACAGTGCTTGGGTGTGTGAGTGATTGTGTGGCCCACTGTAATGTGTGCTCTGTATTTTTGCCTAGTTGGCGAGTGACTTATATTTATTTAAATATTATAATCTGCACCTTCGTAAAATATATCACACAAAAATATAAAATCCGTAGAAGTATGCGTGAAACATAATCCAAAGCATGAATAGATATTGGTTGATTAAAAAGAGAAATGCAGATTGTGAAGGTGTCTAAATAATACAGTTTTCACATTTCAGGAATGGTTCTTGCCAAACCTCTACTGCTAAGGAGCTCCACAGAGTAGACATCTGTATTCCCCCACAGATGCACAAACCTTCCCTCCCTTCCCTCATAATGACAGATATTTTGCTAATAAACAGATAATAACTAGTTCACTTGTCACACCCTCAGCCCAACAGAGGTGTTCCCAGGGCCGTTGACACCCTGTTACAGTGGCGCCTTGCAGCTATTGCTTCCTATGAGGTGGGGAATTTGCATTAACCCCATTCCCCATTCTGGAGGAGCAGAGGTGGGAGACAGGAGAGGCCAGCCCCCCAATCCCCCATGTTCATTCCCAAGTCTCAGGCTTGCACTGCTTTGCTCCGCTGTGTGACATTGCAGCCATCTCCATGGCAACCCGTTGTAGTGTTTGAAAGGGTGGCTGGCGTGGTGGTAGCTAGGCAAATGCCGCCGCAGGGGCACACGCTAGGCTCCAGGAAGCCACTTTTCCAGCACCTTACTTTCCCCGGCTGATATCCATGCAAGCAAGCATTTCCACCTGGAAATGCGCTCAGAGAAAAAGGCACCCTCACCCCACCCTGCGTTGCTTTGCATGCCACACACCACTTCCCAGCTTGCATCCTGTGAACAAAAACAGCCTTTCCGGCAGGAAATTGAAATGGCCCCGTGTGACAGAACTGGCCCCTTCCTGAGCTCTGGAGAAGTCTCATTTTGACGGGCTTTATTTCCTAGCGTGAGCCATCACAAAAACTAATAGAAGTGCAGGGCAGTTGCTCTACGTGGTTTTCTACCTGTGCTGTGTGTATATATACACCATGGTTTTGTGTGTGCTCTGCAAGGAGCATTAAATTCAGTAGCCTGAGATTAGCAGAGGGTGGCAGGTTTCTAGCCCTTATGGCAATGAAGGTGAGTTTAATTATTTTTGTGGGCAATCGTTGGTGTAATCTCAGAAGCCAGGGAGGCAGGTTGGTGTGCGAGGGAAGGACAGGCAGCTAGGAAGCAACAGGGTGTCATTACTCTTTATATCTTCATGCCCTTCCATGTGCCTAGTGGAGCTGAACAATTATTGCGGAAGAGAAATGAACAAATGCACACATTTTATCGGTTTCCAAAATTGAAAGAAGTTTAGGTTTTCATTAAAAATAAAAAGGAGCGCCCAGGACTCCTTAAATAGTCAACACAACTGCACCCTTGGTCAGCAGAGGCTCTGTTGTTTTGCTCCGGACCACATCATTAAAAATTGCTGCAAATCTATTCTCCGATAGCGCCTAGATGTGGTGGTTGTAGTTTCCACGGTATCTGAGGCAGTTTTAAGATTCCATCCACCTTCTGCAGTGAAGCAGAAGAGCTTTAGATCTCTCCTTGCTGAGCCAGCCTCCCCCATGCCCAGCCTAACCCAATGTGCCCCCCCCCAAGGCCCCCTTTCCCATTGCGCTGGTTGGCAGAGAGAGACACGCCAGGCATGCCAAGCGGCTCTCCACTCCCCAATTAATCCCTTTCCCATTAATGCTTATTAAAAAGGGCTGCTTTCATTTTCAGCCTGCCAACCTCAGATCTGTGCGTCAAAGCCTGTCTATATGCAAACGATCTATTAATGGTGCAGTGCTGCTCTGCTCTGAGCTGGCTAGTGAAGGAATGGAAAAAGTAGGGCTCGGAGTTTGGCTTGACTTTAATTTAGGACGCGAGTGTGTGTGTGTGCGTTTTTTTGGGGGGGGGACGTGAGAGCGAGAGCTCGGGAGGTGAACTGGCTATTTCCATTAAATATATATAATATCCCTGCGGAGCTTGGATAGAGTACTTCTTCAAAACTTGGTACCTGAGCGGGAATGGCAGCAGGTGGGAGATTGAGTTTGCCAGGGTTTCTTACTCATGCGTGGTCTTTGGGGGTGGGGGGTGGGGGGAGCCGCCACAGCGCCATTGATAGCCATTCTTGTATTCTGGCACTGTGATCAGGGAAGGTAAAGAGAGCCCCGCTGGATCACTCCAAAGTTCCTCCTAGCACAGAATCCTCTTTCCCACAGTGCTCAGCCAGATGCTTCTGCGCAGCGCAGATACAAAGGGAACAACCCTCTTCTGTTCTTTGACCTCCCCCCGCCACCCCTCCGCCCGCCCAGCAACTGCCTCTGAGCTTGGGGTTGAGCTATTACGGTCAATAGTCACTGACAGACCGATTCCCCCTCTAATCCTCTTTCGAAGACATCTAAGGTAGCGCCCGTCCCCACATCTTTCTGGTGGCAAATTCCATTAGCTGTGTGAAAACAGTACTTTCTTTTGTCCGTCCTAAATCTACCCCTTCATCAGAATCGTTGTGTGATCGCAACTTCTAGTATTATAGCAGAAGGAGGGGGGGGGAGATGGATCTCTCTCCCTCTCTGTTTCTCTTTCCGTGCATAATTTTGTAAACCTCAGTGCCATTCCCCCCATTAGGCATTTTCTAAACGAATCCCTCCCCCAATACTTCAGCCTTTTTTCCGTGGGAAATGTGCTCCGGCTCTCCGATATTGAGGCCTTTCCTTAAATGTGTGTGTGTGAGAGAGAACTTGGAGTCCTACTGCAATCAGAGACATCCATTCCCCCCTTTGATCTTATCCACCAGGACTCTTCTTACAGTTAAGCTATGGAATTTGCTATCACACGGTGTAATGATGGCTGCTGCCTTTGACAGCATTAAAAGGGGATTAAGCACATTCATTGGGATAAGGCTATCTTGATGGTTATGTGTTAACTCCAGGATCAGAGACACCATGCCTCTGACATGCTGGGAATCGCAAGTGAGGAAAGTGCTATTGCACGCAGGTTCTGCTTGTAAGCTTCCCATAGGAATCTGGTAGGCCACTGTTGAGAACGCTAGTGGACCAGATGGGCCTTTGGCCTGATTCAGTGGGGCTTTCCTTATAGTATCATAGAATTGTAGAGTGTCGGCAGGAACCACAAGGCCCATCTAGTCCAACCCTTTGCAATGCAGGAATCCCCCCCCCCCCCGCAGCATGGGCTTGAACCCATGGCCCTGAGATTAAGATGCTCTACTGACTGAGCTGTGTTCCTCATTAATTAAATGATGATGGTGGTGATGATGATCTAGGAGGCCAAATAGTGCACCAGATGTCAAATTCTGGAGGGAGGGGAGGTGGTCTGCTTCTCCTGATGGTTTCACCTTGGCAAAGTCAGACTGCTAGTGCATGCAGTGTGGTTGTGTGAAAGTGAGTGGGAGCAAAAGAATGCAGATAAAAATAGGACTCGGTGTCTTTTAAAGTAATATTTCAAGGGTAGCTGCAAAGAAGGAGATAGGGCAAGCTTTAAGTACTGAGCAAAGCGGCTCCTGCTACAACCAATACCTGACTCCCCACCCCTCCATAACAAATACCAGCTTCCTAGAGGGCAGATTCAAATGTAAATGATGGCGGTAGTGGGGGGTTAGACTGTCTCCCAGTGCTGTGCCCTTGATCCAAATCTTTCCTTCTCCCCTGCAACACCTTATAACAAAGAAAAATCCATTGGCCAATCTGATCTCCTGTCACATTTAGTTTGGCCATTAGTCTCGAGATGTTGGCTGCAGTTTCTCGATGGGGGGAGGCCAAGCATTCAAACACCTTCTCCATTTTTGTTCCTTCACAGGTACAAGAGCTGAGCCTTGTACATGTATCTGCTAGAACTCTGTTTAGTGCAATGGATTGGTCTAACTGAATGTGGATACCATGCCAAATCCTATGTTGTGTAATGCACGGTGCCTCCATGCCTACAAATGCATGTCCAAAGGGGGTGTTTTGGGTCATTTCTGGTACACATTTAGCAAAACTGTGCTACAGAAAAGCAGATGCAGTAGTGCTTTTGGGTGGCATGATATGATGAAGGGTGTTACCTGCGTCCTTCTGAAAGCGCACCTGTATATTTAAGTGAGACTGCACCACTGATGAAAAAGGGACTTACCTGAAGTATCCACATAGGTGAAGATAACTTTCTATTATTAAGGAGTAGCTGATTGTTTTCCTTTCTAGAATGGATTCAGCCCTGCATGTTGAGTCTAACCCTCACTTCTTCCTTTTGGGGAAACTTTTATTTTTATGTCACATACTGGAGCCTGAACTCCCAGGTAATCTTGTTAGGTGCAATCCCATTAACTGGCTAGGACTTGCACCACTGAGCCAATCTCATTAAAAGCTGGTCTCACTTCTGATGATCGGCTCTGTTCACTGCTGAGGAAATAAGTCTGCTTCTGGTGGAATGGGCTAGCCCTGCTAGGTGGAGGGCTACTTGTGGAAAACCCACTCTTTACTGCTGAATTGGAGCAAACAGCACAAATTGCCGTTTGTTCTGATTCAGCATTAAAGAGCAGTTTTCTTGGGGAAAGCAGTGGGGCAGAAAATAACCACTCTGACTTTAAAGGGTGGACCTGTGCCTAGAAAGAGCAGGGATGAGCCCTGCTCACAGTATTGTAGCTTTGGTCTTTTATCTGTTCTTTGAAACCAAGGGTATGTATTGATATGCATCAAGGGGATTGCTTCAGTCAGCCACAAATCATCTTGGTGAAGCACAGAATGTCTCCATCACAAAAATGGATTTGGCGCTATGAGGCTACAAACAAGTGTCAGGAAGAGACACTATGCTGGATGAACAAAATGCGATTTGGTTATTACAGTGAACTCAGTGTTGGATGTGAGCTGAGGGGTCAGCTTTGTTTTCTAGCATGTGTGTAAAACATGTTCCCACCCCAGGGCAACTATGGGAGAGAAAAGTTTCATTCAGCGATAAGAGCTTCGAAATATTTTGTAGTATCTACCCTGTAGATAAAAGAATCGCCGGTTGTGGCATGGAACTGGTCACAGTGACATAGAGGATGAGCATGAGTGTAGTAACCAAAAATGTTGTTGCCTGGGGGACAGGGAAGAGTGTATTCATTTATGGCAAGTCAATTTACAGGGATACAAATTTAGAACTATTAACTGTCTGATCTTAAGCTCCTCAAAGTGACTTCAGTATCATGCTGCTTTTGATAATACTCGTAGACTGGGTGCAGATCTTCCTTGTGGTCATTCTTCTGTGGGGAGTCTACTGACTCAACCCTCTTTTTGTAGAACAAGGGGCCCCTTGGACAGCCCTTTGGCTGGAGCAATGCGGCTGTACCTGTGAGATTAAAATGGTAAATCTAAACAAATTTACTGGGAAGCAAGTCTCATGGACCTCAGCAGTGTTTATTTCCAAATTGTTAACGGGCAAATTTGACAAGGGGTGACCTCCTAGGACCTTAGTTATTCTGCATTCCACAAGTTCTCCTTTTAAGCCTTGAGGCCAGATATGAGCTTCAGACTTCTAGAATACAAAATGTGAGGTCAGCCCTACATTTTCACTGGTGTAGTTATCCCTTGACATGGGATCTGACAATGTTTCTCTCCCTCCCTTTCTAGGTCCTCCTTGACTTGCCCTCACTGCCTAAAGCAGAGCAACACCTTTGATCCCTTCCTGTGCATCTCATTGCCCATCCCTTTGCGCCAGACCAGGTATGTGAGCCAAGTACCCACACTTTCTCTCCCAGATCCTAGCTAGGGAAATGACGAATCAGTCTAATCAGGTCTGTGTCTCTTCTGCATGCATTGACCCGTAACTCCCTTGCACCCCACTTCTGCATGAATTTATGATTTCAAAGAAAAGCTGCATGAAAATTCACATTTTAATATTATTTTTAAAATGTATTTTGAAATTTATTTTCTTTCAAAATGTGCATGCATTTTGATATGTTCTTGAGCCGCAAACTCCCTTTGAGTTCAGTGGGGTTTACTCCCATGGAAGTGAGTCCAGGACTGCAGCCTGAGTTCCGATTCATACATTAGTCTGGAAGGGGGAGGATTATCAGGTCAGCTCCTAGTGAAATTAGCAAAAACCAAATTGCTCAGGCATCCCTGGTCCAGCCTCTCTGAGTAGTGCCTAGTAGTAAAGATCAGTGAAGTGGTCTGCTATTCCCCCCAGGCAGATTTCTTCATCAGCCCCATTTCAGGTGCAGAAAAGCCTTAGTTTTCCCCGAGGAGAAAGCAGACTGTCTTTTTGTCCAACCAAAGCAGGACCTTTCCCCTCTCAGAATCAGTGCATACAGACTCCTCTGCACATCTATTGGGAGTTGGCAAGGCAACTGCAATGGTCACCTACAGAGATAGGCCCTATTCACTTGCACTTTTGAGTCATTTCTGAGGGTTTTCCCACTCCCACCCAGCAAAACATTGTCTCTCTCTGTACAAGTTGGCTCTGCAAACACACACACACACACACACACACACACCAGCCAACAGTAACTAGTCCATGCTGTCCATTTATCTGCATGGTACTACTAAGCATTAAAACCAGGAAAGTTTTAAAAAGTCTTTAAAAATGCTCCCAAGATGTAACCCATCACCATAACTTGCAAGTCCTGGGAAAAAAAAGATATTTTCCTCCATGTACTTGGTAACTTTACAAGGATGTTGCGTTGAGTGGGAGTGAGGAAATGCCCCCCCCCCAGTAGGTACATGGGACAGCCATCTTTATTTCTGTATACTTTCCCAGGAAGAGACTTCACTTTATGATGTTTGAGTGCTTACCAGGAGTGTTGGATTGTGTTCATAAATTCTATAGACCCACCCACCCGCTCAATCTTCATTCACTCTCCGTAGATTAATCCACATTATTCACATTTATCTGTTTTTGATCCACAGATGGGTCTGTTGTTCCTCCGCCCCAGTGGGTAGTTTCACTCCCAAATGCGGAGCTAACGCGACTCCTCTGACATCTCTTTTCTGATGGTGCAGGAGTACATGTGGAGTCTGTCCTGTGCAGACTGCAGATGAGCCAGTAATGACTTTCCCCTCCAGCTAAAAACTTGCAGTCACAGCCAGTCACCGGCTTCCAGCAACGGCGCTCCCAGTTCTGCTTGCCACGGCTGATGCTTGGTGCATCTTTTCTTTAATAGCTAGAGGGCTTACCCAGGCCTCTGGTAGGCAGCTCCCATTTGTCGGCTGTTGCTGGAGCAAAGGAAGACAGAGGATTGCATGCAGGGGAGAAGAGACCAGTGTATCTAAAGCAGGCATGGGCAGACCTCAGGCTTGTAGGATCTACTTTGCTGTTAGGCTTTTTTTTTTTTTTTTTTTTACTTTTGTTTACTAGAACCCTGAGATCTACTTTGGGAAGCCCAAACATTAAAAATTTCACTGTTCAGGGCTGCCTTCAGAACTAACAATAATTTTATTATTTATATGGGTCCCAGGGCTCTGGATGCACCCTGTATCTCACCAGGGTGGGGCAGGACGGCCATTTGGCGGCCATTTTGCTGCACCATTCTAAGTTCCCTTTCCCGGCCCCTTTCCCTCCAGGCCTTTGAACGTCACCCTTGTCTTCCAATCCAAGAGCCAGCGATTTGTGCGTGTGGGCCTGGCTGTGCCTCTCCTCAGCACCGTGGCAAAGCTGAGGGAAATGGTGGCAGAGGAAGGCAAGATTTCACCTGACCAGGTAAGCCAGACGTGTTCCTGCCCCCATGCTCTGGGTGCCCTTGTTCCCTGCGAAATACATACAGTGGTACCTCTGGTTAAGAACTTAATTCGTTCTGAAGGTCCGTTCTTAACCTGAAACTGTTCTTAACCTGAAGCACCACTTTAGCTAATGGGGCCTCCCGCTGCAGCCGTGCCATCGCCACCGCATGATTTCTGCTCTCATCCTGAAGCAAAGTTCTTAACATGAGGTACTATTTCTGGGTTAGTGGAGTCTGTAACCTGAAGCGACTGTAACCTGAAGCGACTGTAACCTGAGGTACCACTGTATAAGCCCAGGAGGTTTTCCTTTCTCATATACTGCCTAAGTCCTCAAGCCTTGCAAGGCCCTGACCATTTCACTCTGCCGCTGCAGGTGATCCTGGCTGAGCTGGGCCAGTCAGGATTCCGGTGCTCCTTCTCGGACGACGAGGACCTGAACACCATCGCAGAGGGTGACAACATCTACGCTTTCCAGGCTCCTCTCTCCTCCAGCAGGGCCAACTCTTCCCGCCTCTCAGGTGTGTCCTGCTGTGGCGGCTGGAACGCATTCTGAATGTCCCTCCAAAAATGCCCATCAAATAAGCTCTGGAGAGGTGGCCAAGTTCTTCTCCATCCCCAGGCCCCTGGGCCCCTGCTCCTGTCCAGCTGGCTTCTCTCTTCCCCCTCTCCACATGGAGGTGTCTGGCACTCAGAGCTTCAGGTACTTTTGTATCAAATGGTGAAAAGTTGAAGAAAATAATAATTCCCTCCACTGAGTATTTATTCCCCCTGCCAATTCCATATTGTGCTCGGCCTGAGGGCCAAACCAAATATCAACATCACCAGAGCTGTGTTCTTAAATCCAGATTGCTGCAATAACATATCTGCCAAGTGCCCTGTTTTATGGATGGCCCCGTTGGCTTTGAAGGTGCCCCGGGGTCTGCCTTCGCCCCAGGGTTCATGTGGATTCATGTGGCTGGTGGGCAGGTGGGCAAGGGTGAGCAGAGAGCAGGTGGACAAGGGCAAAGGTGAGTGGAGATTGGGTGGGTGAGGGTGGGTGTCCTGCTTTGCCCTCCCAGAATGTTGCAGGGTATGCAATAATACAGGAAGCCGTTTGTGGAGGAGCCTAATTTAAGGGGCAAAAAGTGCTTTCCTCAGCCTTTTTCCTTTCATCTCCCCCAGCTTGCTGCTTGAGTCACTTCCAGTAGTGGGACCCTCCAACTGGAAGACAAGGAGTAAGGGAGAGGGGCTGTGGGGGTGTAAATTGAGAGAAGAGCTTCACTCACCCACACATCTGTTTTATTCCTCAAACAGGGGCACCCATCTCCCCCACCCATGTTCTTGGCCATGGCAGCAGATCCAGGTTTAAACACACTGATCTGCTGATGCCCATATCTAGCATGGCCTTGAGAAAGCCAGGCGGCCGTGCGACAGTCATGTGTGACAGACAGAATGCTCCTTTATTCAGTGACCAAGCAAAGATACTGCTGCCAAAAGTAACAGCCTCAGAGCCGGGCAATTTACTCGGCACTTATTAAGAATGTAGTACCTGTGCTGATGTTGTGAAGGTTGGGATGCTTTGCACAGCGGAATTCAGAAGCCAGTGAGAAGGAGAAGAGGAGGAGGAGGAGATGCCCGATGCAAGAGGAGAGAGTTTTCCTGGCTTGATGGGATCACAAGGAGGCCAGTAACTTTAAACTGAAGACTGGCTCTATCCATCAGCCTGCCCTTGTCTCCTCCAGCCAGCACAGATTAGCCACAGTCACAGCAAATAGCCTCAGAATGAGTGGGCTTTAGGGGCGCCGAGACTCTGTCACTTTAACGGCCTCTTATTAAGATCTACAGTCTTGTGATTGCATCATGAGGCCTCTGGGAAATACCTTTTCCCTGCAGAGTCAGAGGACCTTCTCCGCCTCCGCTGGCAGCTTTACTACCTAGCTGTGCAAAAGGCATTTTTCCTCGAGTCTGCTCTTTGTTTGGCTTTCGACTGGCTCTGGCAGACTGTGAAGAGGTGATGCACCTGTAAGGCTGAGACGCAGTTGCCGGGACCAGGTCTGAACTGACAAAATGGGACAGCTGCTTCTGAGAAGAATTGGATGGATGCTGATGCATTGATCAGCCCAGGAACCTCTCCTGTGCCCTTGGTCCTGTTGCTCAGCCTCCTGGCCTGATTTCCTTCTGAGAGGTTTCAAGTGGTTTAGCATTGAACACACAAGTGGGTGTTGTTGAAACTGATGCAGCGAAAGCTTTCCTGCTCCTGCTTTTCTGCAATAAGTGTGTTCTTCGGTTCCTTCTTTTTGAGGGTGTCTGGAGAGCACGTGTGGTATAGCCCTCGTCTGCTAGGGTCATCTCAGAGTGCACATTGTTTGAAAGCACCTGCTTTGCCAACTTGGGAAACTTTGCACATCATGGATGCTGCAAGGTTTCACCAGGGTTATTAACCTTCTGCATACAAGGCGAGTTTGATACATAGGCGCATTCACAAAAGTAGCTCCACACATGCATTCAGAGGTGGTCCTGGGCCATTTGGGAAAGGTGATTTCTGAACAGTGAATTGCTCAAAGGATGCTTCCAGACCATTGCTATTTTCAGGTGGGATTCAGATCATGTACCAGGAAATTCAGGTTGATTAATCAGGTTGATTAATGAATGAATGAATGTTAATATGGTGCTCTTAAAGCAAACTGGCTTCCTCCCCCAGATGGGACCTTTTTGTAATAAGCAAAGTGGTAGAAAAATAGACTGGGAAGTGTAGGATAAAAGTTGTATGGCATGTTTTCTAACTTCCCTGCAAACAAATAAGAAATGAATGCTCAGTAAATTAATGACATCACATAACCTCCTTGCAAACACTTGATAAACCTGTTAATTTTTCTGAGTGTTTCAATGCTGGGAGACACCACAGTTCACTAGAGCTTTTTTTCTCTCCCAGTGTTTGTTTGCTGTAGCTATTTCGCCCCCTCTCCACCCCCACTTCCCATCTGTTCTATTCTTTATGATTCCTTGTTGTGGCAAAAGATAAATAAAGTACAACAAGCTGATATTTTGCAATGAGTAACCGGTGCCTATTGTTCTGTATGCAGTTGGGTTTTCTTTTCTTTTCTTTTTCTTTTGCACCAAATATGCAAGGTCATATTTTGTCAGAAAAAAACTCTTACATTTTAGTATGCTTTGCTTCCCTAGTCCTAACTTGTTACCAATATGAATCACAGACTCATAGAATTGTAGAGTTGGAAGGGACCTTCAGGATCATCTAGTCAACCCCCCTGCAGTGCAGGAATATACGGGGACTGAACCTGCAACCTTGGTGTTATCAGCTCCATGCTCTAGGAAGCACTGTTTGGACTACAAAGCTATAATCCAGGTTAAAGGCAGCATTAGATTAGGAACACTTGTTAAAAAGAGAGAGAGAGAGTACTTAAAAAATTACGGTATAAAAGAAAACTTCTTGGCAGAATTAGACTAAACCTTGCATTGTATAAATATACGTTTGTAGGGACGTTAACAGAAACTATATAAGAAATATGTAACTGTGCGGTATAAGATAATCAACAGATAAAGTACAGCGAGACTAATTGGAAGTCATTTTTAATTTCTTGTTTTACAATCGTTCACATCACTGGGAGTACAAAGGATGTTAGTTATAAGAATTGTGTTGTTTCATATATTGCTTTATTGTTGTTTAGTCGTTTAGTTGTGTCCGACTCTTCGTGACCCCATAGACCAGAGCACGCCAGGCACTCCTGTCTTCCACTGCCTCCCCGCAGTTTGGTCAAACTCATGCTGGTAGCTTCGAGAACACTGTCCAACCATCTCGTCCTCTGTCATCCCCTTCTCCTTGTGCCCTCCATCTTTCCCAACATCAGGGTCTTTTCCAGGGAGTCTTCTCTTCTCATGAGGTGGCCAAAGTATTGGAGCCTCAGCTTCAGGATCTGTCCTTCCAGTGAGCACTCAGGGCTGATTTCCTTAAGAATGGATAGGTTTGATATATTGCTACTGTCTGTCAATTTATAATTTGTTTATTTGATTGTATATTTGTTTGTTAGTTTGTTTGCTTTCCTGGCAGAAATGTATCTATTTTAAAACGATAAAGATATATATTTTAAAAAAAATAGATTAGGAACACTTGTTACAGGATAGGCACAGACCAACTTTCTTGACCTGGGGTCCTCCAGATACGTTTCCCCCCAGCATGGCCATTTGGAGGGCACCAGCTTGGGGGAAGCTGCAATCCACCCCTAAGCCTGCTTTACTATGGTGTTCTGGCTCTGCCTTTCAGGCATTTGGGGAATGCTGTGCTGTGAACTAGTTCATGGCATACAGTAGGAAAAGATATGCCCATACCCTCTCCTGCACAGCATTCCAAGGTTTCTCAGTTTAAGCTTGAAACACTGAAAATGGTTGAGGTTTGTAGCGTTAATGCAGCTATGTCGAACCATTCAGGAAAAAGCCCATGGGAAAAATGTCTCCTTTAACGTAGCTGAAATGGAAACAGACGTGATTTGGCTGTTTGCAGTTGCTTCCATTCCAGTTATTAGCAGGCAGATGAAAGAGAGGTGACAGGCCTAAGATGAGACTGAGAATGATGTTGGGCTCCACCTCCCATTGGCAGGTGTCTCAAAGAAGGTGAAAACCCCTAGAGTTCCACCTCCACTTTCAGAAGTTGCCTGCTCCCATACAGTACCAGTTTTTGGGAATTGCAGGTGTCTGTGCATTCATCTCCAGCTTGCAGCCTTCCCATAAGCACCTGTCTGGTCAGCAGGCTCTTCTTATCTTCTTCTAGTTCCGTGACTACTGTGCAAGCTCAGGCAGGCGTACCTGGGAAAAACAACAACAAAGAGACAGATCCCCTCCTGCAAACACATTAATTGCAAAATTAATTGCAAAGCAGGTAGTGAGAGAGTCTGTAGAGCAGGTATAGGCAAACTTGGCCCTCCAGATGCTTAGGGACTACAACTCCCACCATCCCTGACCACTGGCCCTGTTAGCTAGGGGTGATGGGAGTTGTAGTCCCAAAACATCTGGAGGGCAAAGTTTGCCTATGTCTGCTGTAGAGCAACAACATGAAGCATCTCCAAAAACACACACACACACACACACACACACCACAGTCCCTGGAAGATTCCCCTAGGCATTGGAAGGTAGTGGCAGCATGAACCCACCTGTGCCAACTCAGCCAAACTCTACGGCAAGGGTCTTGTTGGATTACAACTCCCATAATTCCTGACCGCTGGCTGGGGTTGATGGGTGGGTCACTGGACCCCTAGAGTTTGACTGAAATGACACAGGTGGACTCATGCTGCTGCTAATGTGCTGTGTGCTTTGGGTACCTTTTGGGGACAATGATTTTTGGGAACTGCTGATGTTGTTGCTCTAGAGCAGCAGTTCTCAACCTGTGGGTCCCCCCAGCTGTTGTTGGACTACAACTCCCATCACCCCTAGCTAGCAAGGCCAGAGCTCAGGGATGATGGGAGTTGTAGTCCAACAACATCTGGGGACCCTCAGGTTGAGAACTGCTGCTCTAGAGACTCACTTGGATTGTAGAATTGTAGTATTGGAAGGGACCAGAGGGTCATATGGTCCAGTCCCCTGCAATGCAAGGATCTCAAGTAGATCACCCTAGGTCACAGAAGGCCACCCATCCTCTGCTTAAAAACCTCCAAGGAAAGAGACTCCACTACCTCTGTCCATTGTCGAACAGCTCTTACTGTCAGTCAGTTCTTCCTGATGTTTAGTCATAATCTTCTTCCTTGTAACTTTGAATCCATTGGTTTGGGTACTAGCCTCGGGAGCAGGAGAAAACAAGCTTGCTCCATCCTCCGCATGGCAGACCTGTGATCAATACCGTTTTATAATTAGTGTGTTGCCAAAAGGGGACCCATCTCTGTTTTGTGACTAATACAAGAAGTTATTTTTAGCCTCCCATGGACCTGGCAGGCAGCCAAGCCATCCGTGCTTCAAAAGGTCAGGCTCTGAATCGAGATAAATTGGTTTTACAGTCTGTAAAATGCCACTAGAGATCCAAAGAGCTCCAAGTCAGGGAGCTGGGAGGTGTTGTGAATCCTAGAGTGGCAGGAGGGTGTAGCCGAGGGTAAAAGCCCGTCAAGAACGAGAAAAGAAAAGAGAGGCAAAGGGGAACGGTGGTGCCTCTTCTAAAGAAACCCAGAAGTTTTGGGGGGAAACAATAATAAATATTCGGCATGCTTCCACCTGCTCTGTGTAGAATCATAGAGTCATAGAATTGTAGAGTTGGAAAGGGACCCTGAGGGTCATCTAGTCAACCCCCTGCAACACAGGGATCTCAACTAGATCATACATGACAGGTGTTTGAGTCTGTTTCAGTGTGTGTGGGGGGGAGGGAGGAAGCATTCAAACATGTAACTCCTTCCTTCAGCCTGAAGTGGAGCCACAGGCCAGAAAGGTCATTACTGCTTCATTCTGTTGATTTGATAAATGAGCCAAACGTGACTTCCAAGTTCATCCCAATTATTTTTTAATGTATTTTTATTAAAAATTCTCTTGGTTTACAAAAAGTATGTGTTCTCTCTCTCTCTTTCCAAGTAACATTTTTTTACAGATCAGTTTTGTTTGTTGAGACATTAGGAAGAAAAGGGGGGGGGGAGAGGTGGAGAGGGGGAGGTGAGAGGGGGTGGGGTCAGGTCCGATTTGAGAATCCCGCAGCTGTGAATTTTGAGATACTTCCCTGGATGATGATAATAATAATAATAATAATAATAATAATAATAATAATAATAATAATAATAATAATTCACCATTTATACCCCGCCCATCTGGCTGAGCCTCCCCAGCCACTCTGGGCAGCTTCCAATCGAGTGTTAAAAACAATACAGCATTAAATATTAAAAACTTCCCTAAACAGGGCTGCCTTCAGATGTCTTTTAAAGATAGGATAGCTGCTTATTTCCTTCACATCTGAAGGGAGGATGTTCCACAGGGCGGACACCACTACTGAGAAGGCCCTCTGCCTGGTTCCCTGGAACCTCACTTCTCGCAGTGAGGGAGCCGCCAGAAGGCCCTCGGCGCTGGATCTCAGTGTCCGGGCTGAACGATGGGGGTGGAGACGCTCTTTCAGGTATACAGGATATGGACTTTGCAAGGCTGAGGCTTCAAGAGGGCAGTTTGGTGGGGAAGAAGCCAGGTGCTGAGAGGAGATTGGGGATGAGCTGAGCCCTGGCACTTATGGCTGCATTTTGGGATGGATTAGCTTTATATGCAAAATGAGAAGGAAAACTGGAGACAAAGTGCCGTGGCAGTGATTTATTGCCTCTCCGGGCTAAACAAGAGGCCTTAATTGAAAAACATCAGAGGAGACAGCGCACGCAGATCTGGGAGATGAAGTTCATGGCAATCCTGCCTTTTGGACAGCCCTGTTGCCAGGTGGTTTTGATGAATTGCGCAGCCCAGATCTGGGGAGGTGGACAGATCGAGTTGCAAATTGGAGGTGCAGATTGGACTGATTATGCGTGAGCGTTTATTGCTGGTGATAATAGACACCAACTTGTTGAGAGTGTTAATATTTATTCTTCCTTGTGGAATCGCAGATCTGGAAGGGATTAATCTGAATCATTTTGTCAAACCTTTGTTCTAAGGCAATATGTCCTATATCTTATGAATTTCGGATGATCTGTGTCTAGATTTTCTATGAAAGTTCTGGAAATTGAGAGCCCGCAAATATCGAGTCATCGTATTCCCTTGCTATCTATTATAATTAGGAAGCTTCCCCCCAACCCTGAACCTCTCATGGGTTTTATTTACCATGGTATGGGGGTGGGAGGAAGCTGGGGGCACTTATTCAGTGGTTCCACTCCTTCCTCCTGGGCCATGTCCAGAAGTGGCGTGTGGGGATGAGTGTTTGGACCCCTGGGCGCTCACTTGTGGGGTGGCTTGGGGCTCCATCCTCTCCCAAATTGTTTTCAACATGTATATGAAGCCATTGGGGGAGATCATCAGGGGGTTGGGGTTGAGTGTTCACCAATATGCAGGTGATACCCAGCTCTACCTGTCTTTTAAATCAGAACCAGTAAAGGCAGTGAATGTCCTATGTGATTGTCTGGAGGCAGTTGGAGGATGGATGGGTGTTATTGGATTGAGGTGGAATCATGACAAGAAAGAAGTACTGTTTCTGGGAACAGGAGGCGGGCAGGTGTGGAGGACTCCCTGGTCCTGCATCGGGTAACTGTGCCCCCAAAGGACCAGCCTGGGGGTCATTTTGGACTCACAACTGTTCTTGGAAGTGCTGGTTAATTCTGTGTCCAGGGCAGCTGCCTACAAACTCCATCTGATATGCTGGCTGAAATCCTACCTACTGGCACACTGTCTCGCCAGAGTGGTACATACTCTGGTTATCTCCTGCTTGGGCTACTGCATTGCGCTCTGCATGGGGCTACATTTGAAAGTGACTTGGAAACTGCAGCTAATCCACAATGCAGCAGCTAGACTGGTGACTGAGAGTAGCTGCCGGGACCACATAACACCTGTCCTAAAGGATCTTCACTGGCTCCCAGCACATTTCAAAGTATTGGTGCTGACCTTTAAACGGCCTTGGCTCAGTATACCTGAATGATGTTCAAAGCTCATAGTTAAACCATGGCACTCACTCCCCCAGGAGAAGCTGATCGCCACCAACTTTGATGGCTTTAAAAGAACATTGCACAAATTCATGGAGGGTTGGGTTATCCATGGATAGTAGCCATGATGGCTATGCCCTGTGTCCATGACTGAAGGCAGTTATGCTTCTGAGTACCAGTTTATGGGAATCGCAGGTAGGCAGAGCGCAATTGTGTGCAGGTCCTTCTTGCAGGCTTCCCAGATGCTGCTCTAGAAGGCTGGGCTAGATGGAGCATTGGCCTGATCCATCAGCTCTTCCTATGTTCTTCTTTAAGCCATTCCCAAAGTAGTTGTCCAGTAGAGGAGAGGGATGCCTTGGGGATTTACTCATGTGCGTTATTCTTTCCTTTTCCCAGGTTGTCCCCACAGCCTCCCATCCTCTCCCAACTCTTCTGAGCCCGAAGGCCAGCGCTTGGCTCATAACGGGGCCATTTCATCGGAGTTCCTGCACCATGGCGGAGGGGGCAGGATCCTGCTCCTTGTCTGTAATGTGGCTGGGGCAGGGCAGCAGGCCGTGCGGTAAGTCCTGCCCAGCAGGAAAGCTCTTGCTAGAACGGTTAAGAGTTCTGCCACTGTGGCTCAATGGCAGAGCTTCAGCTTTGCAGGCCAAAGATCCCAGGTTCAATTCCTAGCATCACCAGGTAGGGCTAGGAGAGACTCCCTGTCTGAAACCCTGGAGGACCGCTGCCAGTCAGTGTGGACAATAACGGAACTAGATGGACCAATGGTCTGAAACAGCATAACACAGTTTCTTAGGTGCCTTTCCTGAAATGGGCACTTGACCTGTTGGCCGTCCCCTGTTACTCTCAGGCTCGCAGAGGCCTTTTCAGAGGGATGGGACTTCGAGCTTGGGAGTTAGTTAGTTGCTTGTTATTTTTGTTTTCTAGATCCCAGCTTGCTGATTAGCAGCTCTGAAAAAGCCGGAAGCAATCACAGAAGCAGCAGCTGGGCTTGTTAAGAGCAGTTTCCTTTGTGTCATTTGGCACAACATCTGGGCTGTGTAACATTAATGTTGAGCTCTGATAAAGCAAGCCTAGTGGCAAGTTAATTGTCTCCACTTGGTGACGAAGGGGCTTGGAATGGAAGCGCTGTCGCTTCAGCCAAATCAAGCTGTGCAGTGGGTCTGGAGAAACAACCACCGAGTGTCCTGAGCTGCGCTTTGGACCATTTGGCCTGCAGCGGTGTTCTGCCCGGTGTGCCACTTGTTCCTTCAAAAGCCCATTTCTTTCCCATGCTGGAGATGTGGATGGAGGTGGGGGGGAAGAGCTGCACTCAGTTTACCAGCCACTGATGGCTGCGAGGAGCTTGCGGGAGGGCGATTGGATGCAAAAGCACTGTAGGCGGGTAATGAATTCACATTGCACATCCCAAATGTCATTAAGTAACGCTCTGCATGCTTGCAGTGGCTAATAAACCAGTCATCGGCTGGGAAACGGCTTGTAACATGCTGAGCTTTATGGAGGGCAATTTATCTAGCAATATTTCCGTGTTACGTAGGCAGGCCTAGCATGTCTCCCTCTCCCCTCCTCCCAACCCAAGTGCTTTTGCAGGGACAAGAACTATATGGCTTGATTCCTAGAACTTTTGCCTGTCCTTTTCGTACCCCATTTATTCAGCCAAACAGCACACACAGATTGCAGGGCTCAGGAAATGGGGTACTGATAGTTGTCAGAACAAGAAAAGAGCTTATAAGATGCATTAGAGGAGAAGGTAGCAGGGTGTATGTCTCCAATAGATCAAGTGGTTTGCTTGATTTCCCCCCCTTATTTGATTTTGAAGGGAGAAAGGTTTTCCTGGCTTCTCTTCCTATCATTTCCATTAATTCTCTTTGTAGCTCTTAGGAGACTCAGTCTTTTGAGTTCTGCAAGCTGACCAAAGGAGCCTGGAGTTCCAATCTGTCAAGTCTGGCTGAGAGTTACGCTGGCACCACCAGAGTTTTGAGTGCCCAGCTGTCAACTTTCAGCCTGGGGAACCTTTAAGAGCATGGGATCAAGCAGTTCAGATCAAAAAGTGCAGTCTCTTGAATCCCTAGGTCAAATATGTTTAGATTCATAAAGTAATAAATAAAATACTTTCAAAACAGGCAAAATAGTTTTAGCATGGAAAATAAAGAAAGCAGAAAAATACACACACTTTTTTCTGCTCCTGGGAGGGATATATGAGACCAAGTTTCATTTGCCTTTAGTTGCAGAACTAGTAATGGGCTATGTGGAGTTTTTTTGGGGGGTTTTAACTCAAAAAGAAAATATTTTGCCAAAGAAAGTTAGCCTTTACAGTAGAAGACTTGCCTGCCCCAAATCTTTCATGCAGACTATCCGGCCAGCCTAGGCTTTCCCTCAAACTATTATCTTGGCTTTGAAGTGGAAATAAGATTTAGCTTTCCATTTAGTCGATTTGCATAGTCCCTAAGCCCGCCTGCCCTCAGCCTAAATTTGTTCAACTCCTTCCCGCCCATTTCATAGTAGACTGTGGAGTACAAGATCTGATAACACCTGATGAGAATGATGAAAGTCCTGAGCAAATATCTGCCATAAAATGCAAAATTTCCAGACATGACATTTTGATTGGCAATAGATGACTTGAAGCATTTCCAGGTTTTCCAGCCCACCTGTTTTCATATCTCACAGGTGACTAGCATGCCAAGTTTGTAATCTGCTTTGGAAATGGCCAAACAAGATTTTCTAGAACACTGGGGAACTGGTCGAGTATTATGCCAGAGACCCACGCAAGATCATTTATTTGCATAGATTTCTCATAGTATGTTTACCTCTTAGTTTACCCCTCTTGCAAAACCGATTAAGTTATTTCAGAATTCTCTTAGTTTGTGCTTTCACGTCTCATCACGACATTGGATATTGCTTGGGGAGCTTTCTTGCACCCAGTAAAGCTGACTGATGCAGAGGACTGGCGAAATATACAACAGGGTGAGAACACAGAGAGAGACAGTTTCCCTTAATCCTTTGCCTGCACTGCCTCCTGCTGGTCTTGCACCCTTCGTCTTGATGAGCTTCCCTTTAGTCTACATAGAGAAAGCTGAGATTGGTAACGTAACCGCCACCACTGTCAGCCATTCAAGAAAACATGAATGCACAACCAGTCACCCCTTCATCATTCTTCCCTTCTCAGGCAGTATCAGTTGGGGAGAAGCACAGAGGAGAACTGGCTGAACAAACATAGGGAATATAGGAAGCTGCCTTATAGCGAGTCAGGCCACTGAATCCATCCTGCTCAGTAGAGTTTGCACTGATGGGCAGTGAGCCTCCAGGGTTTCAGACAGGGGTCGTCTCCAGCCTTTCCTGGAGATGCTAGGGATTGAATCTGGGACCTTATACAAGGAAGGTTATATTCTATCACTGAGCTACGGTCCTACCCCAGGTCAAGCAGCACGTTGGTGTGAATGCTTTAAAAAGTGCAGGCATTTATATTAGTGGCTTGAGTGCAGGATGCTCTTTTCCTACCCAGGAACAGCAATGGGCCTTTAGTTTGCCGGCTGCCCATTGTCCAGGGTCAGCAGAGGGTCGCCTGAATGGTAACATTCCAGTTGGGTAGCAGCCTGGGAAGAATATCATCCCAACCTCAGAGATGCTGCTCTGTTATCCCCTGACATCTGAAATGTAGTTGCATTTCCCGGAGAGCAATGGGCCTGGGCAAAATGATGGGTGATGGAGGAGGAGAAGTGGGAAATTTAGAGCATCTTTCTTGCTGAACTCTGGCAGTCAGCTATTCTGAAATAAGTCCCCGCTGGCATGATCAAATTAATGTGATGTTGAATTCCACCCTTCATTCCATTGGGAAGTAACTTTAAAATTTAGATACCTCTGCCAGTGAGTGAGTGATGTCTTGGCTTCTTTTGTATCACTAAGTGAGCAAAAGGCACCTGGAGGCTTGTTTCTTTGCACAACCTACAGCAGTTCTTTAATGTGTTTTTCAGGTTTGGCCCACCTTTACTGATGCGGGAAGACAGAGCCATGTTGTGGGATCAGCTTCAGCAGTGCATCCTGGGCAAAATGCGCTATCTGATGAGAAGGGAGGCCCAAGTACAGGTGAGTCCATCCTGCTGTCCAGGCAATGTTGCATCTGCCCTGTTTCTCCTGCTCCTGGAGACTAGGAGAGATGCAGTGTTTGAAGGGCAGCAGCTTCTTACAGAACATACTGTACTCTCAGCAAAAATTAAGCAGGAACAGAGTGCCAAGAGTCAGTAAGCATGCCAGGGAGCTCTTGGGTCATCCTAACCTCTGCCCCAAATCCCTTAGGAAGCAGCCGTTGTTCTCCCAAGTCACAAATCATGATGGGGCAGGGGAAGCTGCCTCCACTTACAGGCAATTATTGGCCTGTAGCTGTAGTTATTTGTATATTTCTTTTCCATTTCAAATTGTTTATTTGCTTAACTACCCTTCATCAGCAAGAATCGTGGGGCAGTGTAGAGAAATATGATTAAAACAAGAAGTTCCGTCGAAGCACACAAAAACGTAGTAGTGTAGAACAATAATCTGGCCTTCACCTTAATTAATGCAACCAAATCAATGCAGAACAGCACCAAACTCTCCCAAAGACCCAAGTGAAGAGATGTGACTTACGACTGTCAGAAACTCAGTAATGAGGGTGACAACCAAAACACCTTGGGTGGGGTCATTTTATGGGCAGGATGCCACCACTGAAAAGTCCCCGTCCTGCGTTTTGGGATCATGAGCCTCCCCCCTCTCCCCCTCCCCCCACCGGCAGCAGATTTCAGTACCTTGGCTGGCAGGTACCAAGAGAGGCACTCCTTCAAAGTATTTGGGCTCAAAGTTGTTTACGGTTTTTAATCAGAACCTTAAATTGGCCCTGGCATTGGCAGCCAGTGAAGGTTGCACAGAATTGGTATTACGCGGTCCTTTACTCTATATAAGAGAGCAGGTCCCTGCCTCAAGAGGCTTACAAACTGGAATATAGATTGACAGTAGCAAAGAAAGGACAGAGGAAAGGAAAGGAAGACAGGGGAAAATGTGCTTTATTTCCATTACAAATACTTGGGCTTACTTAACAGCAGGGCACAGTGACAAAATTATAAACTTTTGATCTAGTTCTGAAGACACTAAATTCCTCATAGGGGAAAAATGATTTAGTTTAAGTGTTATATTTTTGTGTGTCTGTTACTTGCCTTTTGGAGTTGCTCTAAGTGGGTAGCGTTTTAATTAAATTACAGCTTATTAAATCATAATTGGTTGCCACAAGGGACCTAAAATTAAACTCCTGCGCAAAATGAAGATTGATTATTGCATCCAGATCCAGGGTAGTCACTTGTAGATGCTTGGCAGGTCTTTTTCCCTGGCATGATTGACACCGTGTAGTACTCTCGGAGGGGAGAGAATCCTGCTTCCGGCCTCCTAATCCCCTCTGTTTCTTCCAAACCGAACATTTGGAAATAAAAACCGCGGCAATAAACACTGCCGATTGCATGCAATGAGTGGAAAAAAGCATTCTCAGGGGTTGTATGTTTATAAATAGACATTTCCTCCCGTCTGTGTTCACGCTGAATGTTTGGCAAGGACTCATGTTTTCCCTTTTATGTTGGCTGGGACAGCAGAAGCAGTGTACCCTCCTGGCAACAGCGATGTGCTCACTGGGAACAGGGATGGGGTGAAGTGAGATGGTGGCTGCAAGGTTAGGGGAGGTATGGGGCAGCAGCAGTGGCAGCCCCAGAGGTGTGCGTATAGGGCTGTTGTCCCAACACTCCCTCAACCTCACCACTGCTGCCTCGCCTCCTTCTGAGGAGCATCTCTGGGAGGATACCACTTCCTCTGCCACCCCACCCCTCCATGAGCCCCACTGCTACATATGAGCTACCATTATGACGGGTGGCAGGGACTCCTGCATGGTGTTTCTCTTTGCCTGCATTGGCGGTGATGGTGGTAGTCCGCAAGTGCCGCACAGCAGTTGTCCCTCTACTTTTTCTTATAGGAGCAAGTAGACACCATTCATTTATATGGGTGGAAGCAAAGCAATGTACTCAGGAAGGTAATTGGAAGGGATGACTAAGCTGGCCCCCTTGTGAACACTGTGGCTGGGGGTGCGCTCTCATCTTTTTGCTGAAGGCTTTGAGATGGGAGCTGTAGAAGAACCGATGGCTACAGCAGGCATTTCCCAGCTGTTTGATCCTGATGTGTGGCCCAGCTCTTGCCTGCCTCTCCTGTGTTTGCAGATAGCAAGTTGGTGTGGTTCTGTGCAGTCTGTGAAGTGTTGTGTGTCCCTGTCTGGAAGATGTGCCAGGCATATAGTTCTGCTATTTTTTATTTCTATTTCAGCTTCTATGGCTAAATTATCTAGTCGAACACTGAAAACAGTAGGTGTTCCTTTTGGAAGAGATGCTCTCCAGATTCATCTCCAGAGCCGATCATTACCAGTGTAATTTGTGACTAAAAGTGGAGGGTGGTGGTTTTGTGCTCATCAGCACCAGGGGCCTCAGGGTAGCATGAACTGGGTGCCAAGACTCTCCTTGCCTCCCGCAAGCCGTTTTAGCCATTGCTGCAAATGTGGGTGTTGCAGAAAATAATGTTCTACTTCATTAAGGGTCCAGAAACCAAGCCTTATGAGGAATGCTTCAAGGACCTGGGTATGTTTAGCCTAGGAAAGAGGAGACTGAAAGGAGATATGACAGTCATCTTCAAACAGCTCTATGATTCTGTGATCATTACAGCTACCTCAATGCCCTGGAAATTACAGCATCCCAAAGTCTTTATGGGAAGTCCAGTTGTTCATTTATATACGTTTGGGACCTCGGTTCTCTCTGGAAAACTACTCACATCATGGCTTGTTCATCCATCCTAGTAGTGCTTATGGGTTGTCTGTGCTTACTTGGCAGTGAGTGAAAAACACTCTGCCCACGCTCAGTGGCATCCTGTTATCACTTCATGTATTTTGGGATTAAGGCCTGGGAATAGGAGCTCCCAGACTCAACCCATGAAGTGGTATGCTTCAAAGTAAGAAAGAAGGGGGCAATGAGAGAGAATTCTAAATGCAGAGAGATGATTTCCAGGACATTCTGTTTTCCCCTAAGACCCACAAAACCCCAGAAATTCCAGGTACATTTTATAAATGAAGGTGAGCAGCCTGCGGTGTATCATTCATTCTCCTTCATTGGTTATCTTTTGGAAGAGCAGAAAGAAATATATTGCTATTGCAGACTGTAGCATTTCCCATTGATCTGTGCAAGTCCATTGTCTGGTGGCCCATAGTAATGAACTGTTCAGAAGAAAATAATGTCCCTACTTAACACGCCTCGTCAGTGAATCAGGGCATGGGGACAAATTCATCCTTCCTGAGCCCAGCAGCTGCCTTAAAACAAGCCATTAGCACGTGCACAGTTTATGCTGTTTCAAGTTACCTTCATTCCGCCAGTCTAACTAAAACTTGGCTACCTTCATAACTTCCCAATGATGTGTCTCCTAGGATGGACTCGAAAGTCAAGCATTGCTTGGGACGGTTTGGCAAGGAAAGAGTGGGCTGAAAAATAAATAAAAGCAAACAAATAGCTACACGGCTGTCCTTTTAAATCTGACCACATGCAGAATGCTTTATGTTGTGAGGCTGGTATGTGCAGCAGCTTCAAGCCTATGGAATTTGCAGTAGACGGGGAAGATTGGATTTTAGACATGGTCAGCTACTTCCATGGGAAGCAGTTATCCTCACAGATCCAAAACAATCAGGGTGATTTTCATTGTTTTTATTTGGACCCACCCTATAAGATGGAAGGGCTGTAATTCAGGGGTGGAGTGTATGCTTTGCGTGACCCAGGTTCAGTGCCTGCCATCTCCAGATAAAGGCTATAAAAGGTTACTGCCTGAAATCCTGTAGAGCCACTGCCAGTCAGTTTACCAAACTAAATGGACTGATGGTCAGATTCGGTACAGCAGCTTCCTATGTTTCCATTCGTTATTCTGAATTTGGCTACAAGTGAATATTCAGCAGATCCTCCCCAGATTGCTTTGCTTTGAGCATCTGACATCAATGGGGTACATGTAATAGACCTGTAACTGGTATTTTATTTCAGTAGCTAAATGTAATTACAAAAGCACCAAGCAAAAGTCACCAGCCGCAGGCTTGGTGTTTACAGCGAGCTGTCCTTTAATGGCAAGTGCCTGCACAAGTGAGAGCAACTGGGCATTTCTGCTGTGTGCGCTGCATTCCCCCCCCCCCCTGTCAAGGCGGCAGCAGCAGCAGCTCATCTTGCAAAAGAGTCACGGAGAGTGGTGAGCCAGGAGCACGGTTCATCCGCAAGGGAGCCATCCCATAGCTGCTTGACATGAAATATTAAGATGGAGCTACCTAGCAAGACTGTGCCCCTTGCAGGAGGCATTGAGAGCCAAGACGTTTTCCCCGCTGCGGGCCAGGCAGCGAGTGGAGGTTTGCGGTCCATGAAGTCTTAATGAATTGGCTTCATAATAACCAGCTTTGAAACGAGCAGGCCAACTGCTACACCTTGGCTCAAAGACTGTGCGAGAACTCGAGCAGGAAGGCTTCCGCGTGGTCGTCACCTTGAAATGTGAAGGGTGAGAAGACTCACAGAGGCAGGCAAATGTCGCAATGCAAAGGCAGGCCGTTCTGCCAGCATGGAATTCACCATGTAAAAACGCCTTCTTCTGGAAAGGGAGCAGGTTATGTCTGGTTTTTGTAGAAGCTTCCAGCACTTCGGTGGGCCATGGGGCTTTCCTGTACTGCTGAGGGTAGGATTTTACTCCTTTTTGCGGAACAGAGCCTCTTCTCCTCCAAGGAGAAATCAATGGCCACAGCCCAAAGTCCACAAGAGCCAAAATCCCCTTGTAAAGCTTGCAGAGCATTGTGCAGTCCCCTAAGGATTTGAAGGGAGGCTGTTCTAAATGCAAACAGACCTCACAGGTAAATAACAAGACCATGACAAGCTCCTGAGGGGCAAACTTGTGATTTTTAACATGTCACGATGAGAGCCCCTAGTAACTGTCAGTTGCATGAATGGGCTGCACATGCTTAAAAGTGCTTCATATAATCATGGAATTGTAGAGTTGGGAGGGGCAATGAGGGTCTTCCAACCACCTGCGACTGAAACCTTTTACCCAACATGGGGCTCAAACCCACAACCCTGAGATTAAGAGCCTCATGCTCTACCAACTGAGCTATCCACAGGTCTGGCCTTCCATATCTCATTCAAATAGCTGTTGTCGTCTTTCCTGAGGAAGCAAAGGATTTAATAAGGTGAAGAATCAGTTGGGGGGGTTGGGCAGATCTGTGGCAAAACAAGAAAAATGGACTTAGGTAACAGGCGTTGATTGGTTGGTTGGTTGGTTGGTTGATTAATTGATTTATTTATTTTTAGAGAATAGAAAAGGCAAATGTTGGAAAGCTCACTTGGAACCCATATATATAAGGGTCTCCTGAATTCTGTTTCAGGGTATCTGAAGAAGTGTGCATGCACACGAAAACTCATACCAATAACAAACTTAGTTGGTCTCTAAGGTGCTACTGGAAGGATTTTTTTTATTTTGTTTCGACTACGGCAGACCAACACGGCTACTTACCTGTAACTAGAACTAGAACTCATGGACATTCCATGAAACTGAATGTTAGAAGATTAAGGACAGACCAAAGGAAGTTCTTCTTTACATAGCACACGGTTAAACTGGAATTTGCACCACCCGATGAAATGATGGCCACCAAATCAAATAACTTTAAAAGAGGATTAAGCATGTTCATGGTAGGTAAAGCTGTCAATGGGTATTGGTCACAAAGTGACACTCACACACCTCCCCTTCCTGATGTTAGGAGAGGCTGCCTAGTACAGTGCAGGGTCTCAGTTATACACCCCACACTCTGCCATCTTTTGCATGTTTCCGCTGAAAAGGAGGCCATCTACATCAGGAGCTAACAAGCCCCCTTGTAACTTAACGCAGCTTGTTCTGGGTTCCTGGTTCCAAAGAGCTGTTTTCATTAAGTTAGGTTTAATTAAAACATGCAGGTATTTAATTAACTCTGTGGCCCTCTGCTGCTTTCATGGCTGCCCCGGGGATATTTATAGAAGTGCAGGCAATGGAGCCAGCTGGCCTTTTGGAGGCAAATAAGTGGGGGGCAGGGCGGGTGTGGCTCTGCTGCCCTGCAGCTTTGAAGACCAGACATAAGAAAAGTGAGAAGCAAGTGACACGTGAGCAGAGCAATTTTTCTTATCCTGTATATCGAGACTGGGAGTAAAAAAAGGGGGAATCCTTAAGCATGTCAGGAAAAGTGAGATAGATAAAGGCAGGGCTAAGGGCATTTGATTTTCTGAATAAGAATGACCATGCAAAATTTGTTGTTGGGTTCCTCCTAAAAATGCCTGTCTGGAGTTTCTAGGTTGCATGGTTGCAAGGAGAGCAACGTGTCAGCAATATATCATGAAATGTCTTAAATTGGGGTGGAGTAGTAGAGAGAAATTGATCAGGATTTCCAGTGGGCATGGGGGCAGAGCGTATGCACCCTGCAGAACTATTTGGCTCTCTCCCTGGTTAACAGAAGCAGAGTCTTACACAACATAACTAAACAGTTCGCATAATGTATGTTTTGAAGTGACCAGACACCACCTGTTGCTCAGTGCTGGTGGTGAAGTCTTGAACTTCTGGACAAGAGGAACAGGGGGTGCAGAGACCCGTTCCAATGAGAGGTTTTCTAGTCCCCAGTGTGTCCAGGGTCCTATGTTTGTCATGTCGAGGAATGAGCTCTTAGTGGGAAGTCCTGTTCGTTTCGCACTAGGGAAATGAGGAATCCAGTAAATACCAGCTGGCCTCCAACATACTGTCTCCTGGAACTGTGATGTTGATTAGTCGACCTTTGTCAAATAAGTTCTCCATGTTTTTCTGGTACCCTGGACCCTGCTTGCAGATGGTGGATAATTGGGGCTCTGTCGTACTCACTCCAGAGACTCTGCCTATTTTTTCTGAGCTTTTTGGACTTCCAGTGTGGCATTCTCTTCATGGCAATGTACAGTTTTATTGGCTGATCTATAAACGTGGGGTCTGCTGTTGCCTCCTCAGCTCCGTGCGGATAGGAATGTAATGAAGCTAATTTTGAAGCGACACCAACTCCTGCTGGCAGAAGCCGGGGATGAAGTGGGGAGGAGGTGCGGGAGGTCAGAGTTGCTGGTTACTCCCTGCTCCCATCTCCAATACAAGCGGTGCTGAGGTGTGGGGCACATCACTCTTTCTGACACCTGTCCAAGGGGCGGGTGGATTATAATCTGAACAGTGTCAAGATAATGGACTCATATTTGTCCCCTCATCAGGTCTCATTACATTCTCTGTCAAGAAGATGAGGGAGCTGGACACAAAACATAATGAAATCTGGAATGTACTGGCTAATCATACTCTGGTTTTAATGACAAAACAGCATTATGGAGCGGGAGGGAGGAGTAAATGAGTCCATTTGTATGACAACAGGGAAATTGCAACTGGCACCAGGGCAATTTTCGGATGGAGCGGGAGCCAAGTGAGATGGTCGTTGTCGTATGGGATCCATCTGCCTGTGTGAACATGCAATTTACTTTAAGTATCAGACTCACACTCTTTGTGTTAGATTAATTAGTCCACAATACTGATCACCACCTATTTCTGTTTGGAAATGGAAATCACAGCTCTGCTCATAAGCATGCACTGGAAAACTAGAGGAAGCTTTCTTTTGCCACTCTTTCATCAACCCTCCCCCCCCCTTGATAGTGTGAACAAAGGGATGCTCTGAGTTTTATTGTCTACTAGCCACACACCTGACTTTAGGATGGGTGAGCCTAAGAAATAGATGTGAAGAGGATCTGTAGCCCTCCAGGTGTTATTTGGTTATAGCTCACACTGGTAGTCACACTGGCTGGAGCTGAGATACTATTGCATGGCGAACCGCTTGAGTCTTTGAGAAATGAGCTCCATAGTGAACTGTTTGAGTACTAGAGAAATGTGTGCCTCAACAACTACAACAGAATTATCCAATCATCTCAGCATAGTCAGATTCAACACTTGTTTTCCCTGCAATTGCTAAAGAGGGGCAGCAGCCCACTTCCTTGCAGAAGAAACAGACTGTGTTAACCATTCCGTAGTAAGGTACTCATTGAAAATCTGCTGGAGACACCTAGATTTACTCCCAAAGGATATGTGACACAAAAGATTAGCCACACAGCGCTCTTCCCACAGTGCAGCTGCCTCATTGTTTTTGCCCTTGTTTGCCCCACCCGAGCCCCTGATTTATCAGAAGTCTTTGCCAGGGAGAGCAGATCCTTTGACTCCTTCTCTCTCCCCTTCCTTTGTCTTTTTCAGGCTACTCCGAGCCTGTTCCAGGTGCGAGTGGTTGGTGGCTCTGCGCTTTGCAGCTACCTCTCTCCCCAGGACAGCTGGCCTCTCTATCATCCAGCGGTGGACAGGTAAGAGATCAGACATAGAGATACTGCTAGAAATAAGTGACTGGAGGGATCCTGTAATCAAAAGAGCAGAGGACTGAGGACCTGCCTATTCTGTTCTCTCACTAGTCATGGATCCTGTTTACTGAGCTTCTTCTTCCCTAACTTTATGCAGCAACCTCTGTTCATCTTCCTTCCTCCTGGGCTCCAAGAAGAGCTCCCTGTTGTAATAAGGAATTACAGTGGTACCTCTAGTTATGAACTTAATTCATTCCAGAGGTCCGTTCTTAACCTGAAACTGTTCTTAACTAGAGGCGTGCTTTCACTAATGGGGCCTCTTGCTGACGTTGCGCCACCAGCACACGATTTCTGTTTTCATCCTGGGGCAAAATTATCAACTTGAGGTAATGCTTCCAGGTTAGTAGAGTTTGTAACCGGAAGCGTTTGTAACCTGAGGTGTTTGTAACTCGAGGTACCACTGTATAGTGGTACCTTGGGTTACAGACACTTCAGGTTACAAATGCTTCAGGTTACAGACTCCGCTAACCCAGAAATATTGCCTCAGGTTAAGAACTTTGCTCCAGGATGAGAACACAAATGGCACGGTGGCAGTGGGAGGCCCCATTAGCTAAAGTGGTTGTTGTTTAGTCATTTAGTCGTGTCCGACTCTTCGTGACCCCATGGACCAGAGCACTCCAGGCACTCCTGTCTTCCACTGCCTCCGCAGTTTGGTCAGACTCATGCTGGTAGCTTCGAGAACACTGTCCAACCATCTCGTCCTCTCTCGTCCCCTTCTCCTTGTGCCCTCCATCTTTCCCAACATCAGGGTCTTTTCCAGGGAGTCTTCTCTTCTCATGAGGTGGCCATAGTATTGGAGCCTCAGCTTCATGAGCTAAAGTGGTACCTCAGGTTAAGAACAGTTTCTGGTTAAGAATGGACCTCCAGAACGCATTAAGTTCTTAACCCAAGGTACCACTGTACTGCATTTCTTTAGATTCTTAAGCTTCCCTCTTCTCTGAGTGGGTATCAGTGTGCTGGTGCTTGATGGCACTTTCAGGTAAAACTTTTAACAACAGACGCAGGATGTTAAAACACCACACCTGATATGAAACATGATCCAGAATAAACAAGCTCCAAGAATGCTTCTGGATGATGCTGAGACAAGTCTCAGAGGGTTTCTGTGGTTGTGGGACAGCAACCAAAGTTGCCTCTCTAACATGCATTTGATCTAAACTTGATGCATTGATGTTGGCCCCAAGACCTGTTTAGCCTAAGCTGTGTACACACTGTACCATTAAAACACATGGCGTTTCTTCTCTCTGTGCTCCTCCCAGCAGTCATTTCTCTCCTCGTCACTACTATGGACACTGCTATTGGCTGTGTAAATGCAAGAACCTAGGAAGCTGCCTTATACTGAGTCAGACCATTGCATCCATCTAGCTTAGTAGTGCCTACACTGGCTAGCAGCAGCTCTCCTGGATTTCAGACAGGGAGTGTCTCCCAATCCCACATGGAGCTGTTGTTGAGGATCGAACCTTCTGCCTGCCTGTGTCGCACAGAGCTATGTGTGGCCGTTTCGTGCTGGTTACCTTCCTTGACTTGACAAACCGGGCAGGTGGCCATTTTAACTGGGGTCCTGCCAGGTGGGTGCAGCTAAATAGATGGTGGGCAGCTAATTTCCTTCCGTGGCATCTTCCCTGCTTTCAAACTCCTGGCACCAAGGCTGCACACCAGGCCTGGCAGTCCTGAAGTGGCAGCGCCCAGCCGGACGTGCATTGCTGTCGGTCCATTGCGGAGGGGCCGATGAATTATTAATGCCTTGCCGCTGCTAGCTGGATTCTAGTCAAAGATAATGTTAGCTCAGATAATGTCCCCAGGAAGCAGAGAAGTGAATCGGCTGCTGTCACCGTGCGTGTGTATGTGCCACAACCCTTGCTAATTGCATTGCTCACTGGCCCCCAGAGCCTTCTATGTGGATCCCCATTGGGGAGTTAGGGGCATGGAGTTTAAACGGAAAGAAACAAGAACCCAACCTAAGCATCTCTTCTCTGGGTATGGGCACACCACAGCAAAAGGCTGGGGGCTGGGGGCTGGGAGCTGCCTGTTGCAGGAAAGATAAAAGGTTAAACTTTGGCTCTGAATTGGAGCGATGAGCCTAGCCTGCCCCTATCCTTGCCCTTTAGGGCTGCAGGTACTTGAACCTATTGCTAGCTATGCAAGTAGGCCTCCTGCGCCTGAACATCTTAAAGCAAAAATGGGGACATTGTGGCTGCTGTGGGGAAGAGCAGACCCACCAACGGGTCTCAGGGCTTTGCAATGAGGAAGTAGTCAGATGGCTAGAGGTGTACACTAGTGACAGCACGGCACCTGATTCCTGCATTGCAGGGGGTTGAAATAGATGATCCTCAGGGTCCCTTCCAGCTCTACAATTCTGTGATCTGTGTGTGATGGCAAAGAGGCTTTACTTCCCATTGGTTAATCTGTAGAAAGAGATGCGTTCTGGTTTTGAAGCCTGCCAAGGAGTCGAGCAGCCATGATCCCTGATCTGGGGACCCTAGTTCTTCATTTCAGATTTGCAGTTATTGCCTGTGTGTTGTTGTTTTTTTCAATGTCACTTTGCACCTGATCAGAGATGAATTCTTCATTCTTACTTTAGCTCCTCCCAGGCTGAGCCCTAGTACTAAAGACATGCACAGAATTCCAAATACTTTGGGAGGGAGTCGGACAAATGGGAAAAGGCCATGGTTTACAACAACAACAACAACAACAACAACTTATTATTTATACCCCACCCATTATTTATGCCCATAGCTCCCAACAGAATATTAGTAGTAATAATAAAAAAGCAATAAAACACCAAACATTAAAAACTTTCCTAAACAGGGCTGCCTTCAGATGTCTTCTAAAAGTCAGATAGTTGTTTATTTCCTTGACATCTGATGGGAGGGTTTTCCACAGGGCGAGCGCCACTACTGAGAAGGCCCTCTGCCTAGTTCCCTGTAGCTTCACTTCTCGCAGTGAGGGAACTGCCAGAAGGCCCTTGGAGGAGGACCTCATGCAAACTAGGGTCTGGCTCCATAATGCCCACACTGCAGCCCTTTGCACAAGCATGAACAAGACAATATGAGGCTTTTGAGGAGGCAAACCTCCATAGCAGGATTCCAGAAGCAGGAGCTGATTAATTGCCAAACACTTCTGAAGCAGTTTGGAGTTGGGGATCTTCAGAGACAAGCCCCACAGGTCAAAGTGACATGGAATGTACGGCAGTAACAGAGGCTTAGATGCTTCCTGGTGCACTGTTCCATCTTCCTGCAGAGCACTTCAGTTTGGTGGTCCTGGTGGTCCCGCACATGTGAAGCTGGTGATCGAGTGGGATGTGAGCACCAAAGAATGGTGAGTGTGCATTGCAAGTAAAGGTAAAGGGACCCCGGACCATTAGGTCCAGTCGTGACCGACTCTGGGGTTGCAGGTCTCATCTCGCTTTATTGGCCAAGGGAGCCACCGTACAGCTTCCGGGTCATGTGGCCAGCATGACTAAGCCGCTTCTGGCAAACCAGAGCAGCGCACGGAAATGCCGTTTACCTTCCCGCCAGAGCGGTACCTATTTATCTAATTGCACTTTGATGGGCTTTGGAACTGCTAGGTTGGCAGGAGCAAGGACCAAGCAATGGGAGCTCACCCCATGGTGGGGATTCGAACCGCCGACCTTCTGATCGGCAAGTCCTAGGCTCTGTGGTTTAACCCACAGCGCCACCCGCGTCCCATAGGTTGTGTTAAATCTCCCTGGCCTGCCATCATGGTGGGCACAAGTGTGGCTCCTTAAAGGACTTTCACTCCAGTCCCCCCCCCCCCGAAATTCAAATGGCGTTTGCACTGCACTGCATCTTCTTTGTCCCACATTGACAGATCCCTGAACTGGGCTGAATGGGGCATTTGCCGCATCAGCACAATTTGCCAAATGCACTACCTTCTGTCCGTAGAGCCCTTCAACTCTAATTTCCATTTTTCACCAAGGGTGCGCACCCCCCCCGCCATGCTCATGCATTGAGACTGTGTTTACACAAAGGGCAGATGCATGCCATTCACACAATTTCTGGCCAACTGGGCAGAGATATTATGGATTAAAGCTCTGGATGGGAATTGAGAGGAACAGGTGGTTGGCTTGGGCATGCGTGCATCATGTGGACCCATTTGCCCATTCATAGTAGAGTCACAATCAGGTCTGAGCCATTGCTGACCCCCTCCATTTGCATTTTTGCAGCTTGTTTGGCAACATCCAGGAAGAAGTGGTTGCGGATGCAGGAAGCGTGAGGCTGAAGCAGCAGCTCCACCAGCAGCAGCATAGTTGCACCCTGGACGAATGCTTCCAGCTCTACACCAAGGAGGAACAGGTATCCTCGTATGACTGCTGGGATTCAGCTTGTTTATCATTCATTTATTGCTTTTATCTCTGAGGTGTGCAAGGTGGCATACATAGTTCTCCCTATCCTCATTTAATCTTCCCAACAACCCTATGAAGTAGGTTGGGCTGAGAGGCAGCGACTGGCCCAAGGTCAGTGAGCTCCATGGCTGAGTGGGGATTTGAACCCTGGTCTCCCAGGGTTTATCCTAAACCACATGGGCACTCAGTTGTGATGGAAACAACTGAAGCAGGTCTTTCCCTATTGACTGGCAGATGGCAAACAACGGAGACCCTGTGATCATCATCCGAGCCCCTTCTTTATGTGGCTCCTCCATGAGAAGTTCAGAGAACGGCAACACGAGACGGGGCCTTTTCTGCAGTGGCTCCTTGCTTTTGCAATGCTCTCTCTAAGAAGGCATGCCTGGCACCCCTGTTACATATCCTTAGGCACCAGTCAAAAAGGTTCCTCTTCTCCCAAGCCTTTGGCTAATTAAACTATATACAGTGGTACCTTGAGTTACAAATGCCTCAGGTTACAAACGCTTCAGGTTACAAACTCCGCTAACCTGGAAGAGTTACCTCAAATTGAGAACTTTGCCCCAGGATGAGAACGAAAATCGCGTGCCGACGGCGCAGCAGCAGCAAGAGGCCCCATTAGCGAAAGCACACCTCTAGTTAAGAACAGTTTCAGGTTAAGAACGGACCTCTGGAATGAATTAAGTTCGTAACTAGAGGTACCACTGTATAGTCTTTTAAACTATAGGGGATGGGGATTGTTTTTGTTTGTTACTATGTTGTGCATATTGTAAACTGCCCTGTGATCCTCGGATGAAGAGCAGTATAGAAATTTAATTAACAGCAACAGCATGAGCAATAGAGATGGGAGTGCTCATCTTGTTCTCTCAGACTCTGTTTGGTTCAGGGGTGTCCTAAATTTAACATGACTAATAAGGGTGCATAGAAGAGGATGCGGGTGGCGCTGTGGGTTAAACCACAGAGCTTAGGACTTGCCGATCAGAAGGTCGGCGGTTCAAATCCCCACCACGGGGTGAGCTCCTGTTGCTCAGTCCCTGCTCCTGCCAACCTAGCAGTTCGAAAGCACGTCAAAGTGCAAGTAGATAAATAGGTACCGCTCTGGCGGGAAGGTAAACGGCATTTCCGTGCGCTGCTCTGGTTCGCCAGAAGCGGCTTAGTCATGCTGGCCACATGACCCGGAAGCTGTACGGCGGCTCCCTCAGCCAATAAAGTGAGATGAGCGCTGCAACCCCAGAGTCAGCCACGACTGGACCTAATGGTCAGGGGTCCCTTTACCTTTACCTTTAGAATATGCCCATCAAGCAGTGTTGCCACCCACCCCTCTCATTCACATGATTGCTGAATCTGTGCTCCAGTGTCTAACAAGCCCTTGGTGTCTGTTTTCTGTTCTCTCTTTCTCCCCCCCCCCACCATCCACCAGCTCGCCCCTGACGATGCCTGGCGCTGCCCTCACTGTCAGGTGCTCCAGCAGGGCATGGTGAAGCTCAGCCTATGGACACTGCCCGATATCCTCATCATTCACCTGAAGCGCTTCCGGCAGGTGGGCGAGCAGCGCCACAAGCTCTCCACGCTGGTGCACTTCCCCCTCCGCGGGCTTGACATGGCTCCCCACGTGGCCAAGCGCAACCGCGGCAGCAAGTGGGGCCCCTGGAAACACCCCGCCCTGGAAAGCGGCCAGTGCAACTTCCTCTACGACCTGTATGCCGTCTGCAATCACCACGGCAGCATGCAGGGCGGCCATTACACAGGTGAGCGCCCCACTGGTGGTGGGTGGTGGAAGTGCAGGAGTCCGTATAATTCTGGGTAACTACTGCTTAAGGAGAGTAGTTTGCTGGGATTTGTGGGAGAAGGGGGATCAAAAAAATCCTGCTCCAAGGAATGGTGAATTCTGCAAAATGAATACAGGTGTCCCCTTGCTCACGTGTGAATGCATAAACGTGCGGTGCTGGGAAATAAGTAAATGTTGTTGTTGTTGTTGTTTAGTCGTTTAGTCGTGTCTGACTCTTCGTGACCCCATGGACCAGAGCACTCCAGGCACTCCTGTCTTCCACTGCCTCCCGCAGTTTGATCAGACTCATGTTTGTAGCTTCGAGAACACTATCCAACCATCTCGCCCTCTGTCGTCCCCTTCTCCTTGTGCCCTCCATCTTTCCCAGCATCAGGGTCTTTTCCAGGGAGTTTTCTCTTCTCATGAGGTGGCCAAAGTATTGGAGCCTCAGCTTCACGATCTGTCCTTCTATTGGAGCCTCAGCTTCACGATCTGTCCTTCAATAAGTAAATAAGTAAATAGTTCAATTCAAACCCGGAAATGGCAGGAGGAAGCTGGAGAGCCCTTGTGTGTCTCAAAGAGATCCTCCCCAGAGCCTGAAGAGGATGTCAGTGAGGGTGCAGGAAGCCCCAAAGAGATCAGAGGCACAGTGAGGCATTGTTTACTATAGTTAAATGAATCTTCATTTAGATCTTTGCTCTGCATACCATATTGGCCCGGATATAAGCCGCACCCAAATATAAGCTGCACCTTTAAAATTCAAGGGGGGAGGGGAGGAAAGAAAAAAAAGACAGTACCCGAATATAAGCCGCTCCCTTAAAATTCCACAGGCACTCATACCCATAAATGGCAAATATAGAAGAAAATTCTACAGGTACTAGAGAGGACCTGCAAGTGGGTTAAACACCTGTTCGTAGCACCGTAAATGCAAATAAAAAAATCAATAAAGGTAAAGGTAAAGGTACCCCTGCCCGAACGGGCCAGTCTTGACAGACTCTGGGGTTTGTGCGCCCATCTCACATCTATTGGCCGGGGGCCAGCGCTGTCCGAAGACACTTCCGGGTCACGTGGCCAGCGTGACAACGCTGCTCTGGCGAGCCAGAGCCGCACACGGAACGCCGTTTACCTTCCCGCTGGTAAGCGGTACCTATTTATCTACTTGCCCCCGGGGGTGCTTTCGAACTGCTAGGTGGGCAGGCGCTGGGACCGAGCAGCGGGAGCGCACCCCGCCGCGGGGATTCGAACCGCCGACCTTTCGATCGGCAAGCCCTAGGCGCTGAGGCTTTAACCCACAGCGCCTGTAAAATACAGGGAAAGTGATGAATGACATTTGAATTAATTGCACAATAGTCTCAAGTTCGCAAATTGGCAGTAAAACTCCCCCCCCCCTTTTTACCATATGTCTGTTTAAGTAGCGATAACGTAAAAGCCAATTTTTGTAAGGTTGTGAATTTAAGCCGCACTTTAACTTTTCATGGTCGGAATTTGGAAAAAAGTGTGGTTTATATTTGGGCCAATACGGTATATTTCATTTTGTTTCTGCTAATTGCGGGGCAGGAGAAGGTGCTCAGATCTCGCTCCCTGGAAGCACTTCTTATCTCATTTCTCCCAGATGTGTTTGGGTTTATCTTCAGAGTTAGAAAACTAGAAATCTCTTTTGAAAAAAAGAAAACCAAGGCTGTGGGAGGAATTCAATGTCATGCTAATTTAAAGTTGCTTAGCAGTGCACTAGTTTGCACTAGCAGATGCTAGTGCAAGAAAAGGCATAGAAAACCATCCCTGGTTGTGCAACAGAGAACTACTGTAGTCCTGATACTTCCTGGTGCACAACAAGCTTCTACTTGCACAACTATTGCACTGCATTTTGAATTGCACAAGCTTTATATTAATCCTTACACTAGCAGAACAGCCCTTGTGCTGGTGGTTGAATCCAGGCCTGAGATTCTTAGGATGCTGAATACTATCCATGACAACAAATGTCTCTGTGTGAGACAATCACAGGCATGTGGATACAAGTATGTTTATCAAGCAGGAAATAAATGTGAAGCTCCAGTTCTGTTTGCAGACTACCTGCTTGGCCTGATCACATGCTAGAAAATTATCCCACTGTCCAGCAACTTTTCCTCTCTCTAGTGAACCCTTTGGCCCTCCAGATGTTGCTGAACTACAACTCCCACCCCAGAAAATATGGCCAATCGTCAGGGATGATGGAAGTTGTAGTTCATCAAAATCTAAAAGGGTCAATGGTTCCCCATGCCTGCAATAGATGCATTTGAAGCCCTCCATCTGAGAATAATCATTAGGATTGGTCTGGATCTCTCTCAGCAGCTTCAATATAAACCACACATTTGGAGGAAGTTCAGTCCCACCAGCCAGTGTCTCTGTTAATGTGGTTGTCTACTCTGTCCCCAGCCTACTGTCGCAACACCTTGGATGGTCATTGGTACAGCTATGATGACAGCACTGTGGAACCTGTCTTGGAGGATGAAGTCAGCACTCGTGGTGCTTACATCCTCTTCTACCAGAGACGCTGTGTGGTTCCAAGCTGGTCTGGTGGAAGCTCTGTTAGAGGTGCGTAAGCAGTGCTTAACCCATACAGTGACACTGTTCCGGGCATTTTATCTGTTCCATGTCATTTATCGGTGGAACTGACAAACACACAGAATTCCAGCAGACACGGTATTGGATTTTAGAGCATGAGTCTTGAGACTCATGCTGGTGTAAGTCAAAGATGTGGGCCTCATTCAGTCCAAAAGAAGTCACTGTAAACTTGCTTTACCTTGATGTGAGACCATTGCAGGACTCGTTGGGCAAGCCTCCACTGCCCAAGGGCTTTCAGACCTGCCCAACCCCCAGTAAAGGGGAGATGAACTTGAGAAAGTGCCAATTCATTTCTCTAAAACTCAGGAAACAGCTTGGCTGATTTCAGAGCTAGTCCCAGTTCAAATCCACATCTTTGAACCTCCCTACCCACTAGGTTATTTTTTGTCCCCCCCCCAAATAGATTTTATTAAAGTTTGAAAAAAGATATGCAAAAGTTAATATCAAATACCCAATATCTTTTTAGAATATCAAAGATAAAATAATCTAAATAAAAACACAGAAAAAGAAAAGAAAGAAAAAGAAAGAAAAGAAAAGAAAAGAAAAGAAAGAGAAAAATATAAGAAAAATGTTATTTTTCTAACAGAAACGTTGCCGTTTTGGAGTGTCATCAACACTTTTCACAATGTATATTGGGTGTGCTTGCTTTTAGTTTGTTGTTGAAGCATGATTCTCAAAGCAACACAAAAAGTCTCTGGACCTGAAAATGGACGTGAGATTTTGGTGGGTCCTTCCCCAAAGCAATATTTTTTTAAAAAATTTCCCTTCAATATGTCAGCCAATAATTTTCTCCTTTCCACTGTCCCACTTCATCTCTAGCTTTTTAGTTGCTTTTACACGTTTGTAATGTTCAGCAAATTCTTGGCTTACCTCACTCCAACCAACCCAGTCCTACATTCACAACATGGCAAGTTTTAGGTGACCAAGAGAAGGCCCATCTGGACCTCTGGTTGTGCAAAGCTTGCTGCTTCCCGTAATCCCTGGCTGACTTTGACAGCTGCACCTATTTTGGGGGAGTCCTTGGTGGAAGGCTCTCCCCAGAACACTTTAATTCTGTGGATTTCTCTTGCAGGTTCCACCGGTTCCTCTGTCTCGGAACACTGGCTGGCACGCCTCAGCGGAAATAGCAAGCGAGAGAGCCTGGTGTCCCGGAGCTCTGCTACCTGCCCATCTTTGACAAAAATGCCGGACTCGCCTACCCTCACCAATGCTAGCAGCTGCCCAGAGAAAGGTGCCTGATTCATGCTATGCTGCTCACTATACACCTAGGCTTTCTGGTACAAAGTCCACCTCATTCCAGCTGGCAGACCAGGTCCCTAGCCTTTGTCAGTGTTGACAAGGCTTGTAGGATGCTCCCTTTGCTGAATGGCTCTCAGTGGCAACCCATGGACTGTTCTGCTAGTGTAAGGATGAATATAAAGCTTGTGCAATTCAAATTGCAGTGCTATAGTTGTGCTAGTGGAAGCTTGTTGTGCACCAGGAAGTATCAGGACTACAGTGGTCATCTGTTGCACAACCAGGGGTGGTTTTCTATGCATTTTCTTGCACTAGCATCTGCTAGTGCAAACTAGTGCACTGCTAAGCGGCTTTAAATTGGCAAATTTGCCACAGCCCTTTTGAGCCAATCTCCAGCTCTGTGTTTGGTCCATCCATTTGCCCAGCTCATCCTGTATCCAGATAATGGGCAAGCTTCCCACCCCTCTGAATCCCAAATCAATTGGCTTGGAATGAAACCAAGCTGTTGCTTCTAGAATTGAGAAACAGCTTATTTGCAAGCCGGTCCGCATTCAGACTGAGCTCCCCACTCTTTGGAACGTATCCCCGAACACGTCATCCAAGCTTCTTCCCCATCCTTCCCTCTTTCACTTACCTGGTTGGTGCTGATGTCTGCTAAAGTCAGGAGGGATATATCTACCTTCTAGTGCCTGGTGTGCAGCAACCAGGATGTGTAATTTTCTCCAAGGGCTGTCATAATATCAGCAGCCAGATAAATGGGGTTTTTTTTTTGAGGGGGGGATATTGGAGGATTAATGGGTGAGTAAAAAGGAGATGAATTTGAGAAAGGTCAGCTTTGATTAAAATCTGAGCCTGAGAAGAATTCAGGAGTTCTAATGTCACTCAGGTCCAAGAATACAAGTCTGGGCAACGTCACTGTTTTTCTAAACAAGCTTACACATTCCTGTGTTGGGAGTGTGCGTCACTTCTCTGACTTTAGAGAGTAACTGGAGCTCCTGCCAACCATCTTAATTTTCTTTTCTAGGTGGCTTTGAGTCACGACCCCTGGTGCGTGGTGTTCAAGGCAGGAGCATCAGCCTGAAAGCTTCTCCCAGTAAGGCCAAACTGGGAGCCCCCAAGCCAGTGCCCTTGCGATGGTCCTTCATGTCCAAAGAATGGCCAGCAGAGCCTTCTGGGGAACTCGTGGAATACCTGGAATCTGGCCGCAGACCGCGGTTCACAAATGAGTCCATTGTCCCCCTCATGACCAAGGAAGGGGAGGACAGTGGGCCTTTAGTCGCCAAAGCAAAGCCCAATCCTCTGCTCGCAGGCGTGGGCACCACAGAGAGCACTGGCAAAGTGCCCACCAGCTTGGAGAACACAAGCAGCATGAAAAGAGCTGGGAAGCCAAAGGAGGATGTAGGCGAGCAGCCACGGACTCCAAAGAAACTGGTGCTATCTCTCAGCACAGTACCTCCAATGAAAGATGAGGAGCCCATGGGCAAAGTGAACATCAATGGGACCTTGCGCACTGGGACAAACCTTCCCCCATCCAACTATCAGCCCAAGAGCAGAGGAGCCCAGGACCAAAAGCTCATGTCCTGTGTTGGGGAGAGGGACACTGAGGGTGAGAAGCAGCCAGAGGGGAAGCTGGCTGTCTTCAGAGTTGGCTTCCTGCGGAGGGACCCTAAGAGACACAGTGAGTCTGAGAGACATGGTGCTGCACCACCAGCCATGGCATCCTCCCGGTCATCTCTCTCCAATGGTACATTGAGTTCCATCACAGGCAGCAGAGCAGTTGGCTCCGCCCTGGGCCGCAGCTCCACGGAGGGGCTGCCTAATGGGCGGATCTGCCGTTCTGAGTTGGACATCAAGCGTGCTCAAAGCTCCTGCAGCAGCAAGGGAAAGAGTGACTGGTTGCTGAGCAGGTCAACCTCCTTCGGCAAGACAAACAACAGTGTCTCCTTGCAGGGTTACACACCACCGCTAACTCTAGAGGGGGTTTCTTGTGGCACTTTCCAGCGGGCACGATACCACACGGCATCTCTGGGCAGGAGACTAGCTGTACCCGAATCCAGCTTCTGAACTAGCCCGTGATTTCATGTGGAAGTACTGAAAGAGTGCCAACCCTGGGTGCTCTGGAGGTGCCAGGGCCTTTGGAAAGATCTGTAGATTGCTGGAAAGTTTCGCTGGTGCTTGGTGCTTGTTTCACGGGGAGTTTCTCAAGGGGTGCTGAGTGACACCATTGCCTTGCCTGGGAAGGAAGACGCAACAGGGATATTGTGAACCATGGGGTTAGAAGGGGGCGGGGAGAGAGGGATAGATCAGATGGGAGAATCTTAGAGTTAAAAGTATTTATTCTGTACCGAGAGATAGCTTTAATGATGCTAGCGAGAGGATGTGCTGTTTTGTGACGGCATTTATTTTGGTACCAGGTAATGGGGAAGAGAAAAATATGGGGAGAATCTAGACATTGCCCTATGCAATAATACCAGCTTTTCTATTTTCTGCAGGCCTTTGGGTTTTACAGATCTATTTGTTATTAAAAATGTCTCAAATGCGTGATGAGCCTCAATGGTTTGGGGGATCAGTGGTGGACATGAGTGGGTTAATCCAGAGGTTGTCTGTTCACTTGGAAGTTCTGGCAACTGGGAGGGGTAATTTCGGTTTTTGTGTTCCAATCCAAATGGATTCTGACGCATTCTTCTCAAAGCCTTTAAATGTATAAAGTACACAGTATAAAATGGACTCTGGGGGCAACTCTGTGCATTTCCTGGAGCTCCTTCCTACACACCAGAATGATCAAACTAGAGCTGTCTTAGATGTGAAATGTTTGATGTGCAGCTGGAATCCGAGTTCCTGCTATTAAGTTGCCTTGCTTGTGGCTCCACTTCATACACGATTCTTACCTCAAGCAACCAGATATGCCTGCATATTCTTGCCTCCAAAAGGTCCATTAACTTCTGGGTCTACTCTTAGTGTGAGACAATGATGAAATAATCAGACAGATAGTTAGCACTGTGGGGTGGAATGATGAGAGAAGGCTTTGGATTAGAGAGGTAGAGCTGGGAAGCCATCAGTATGGGGGTAATACTCAAAGCCATGTGATCTGACAGAGACTTCCAGAAGGCCAGTCAGTCAGTCAGTTTTATTGCACATAGCCAAAGGCTGCCGCAATGTACACAGAATTATTTGACAATTAAAAGAAAATATACTGAATTGGTAAAAAAAGACTTAAAACATATAATAATAATAATAATTCTTCAAACACCCCCCCACCAGGGACCCCAATGGAGGGGTGTGTGTGGAAGCAGAAAAACAAACCACCCCATAGAAAGGTTGGGTGAGTGTAGGCAGGGAGGAGCACAAGCCGAGGCCGGTCACTGAAACCTAGGACATGGGAGGAATTGAGTAGGAGTAGGTGATCCGCTGTCCACAAAGGGGTTAAGGAGAATTAGGACAGAGATCTTTGGATTTGTCAGTGTCTAAGGTGGTTGGTGATTTTGGAGAGTTCCACTTCAATGGAGTGCAAAGAACAGAACCCAGACTGCAGGGAGACAAGAGAGAGAGAGAGAGCAAAAGAGGGATGCGTCAGAAGTGTGTCATTATGGTGCCTGTGCAAGCAGTGCAGCCTGCGGAATCCAATTTATACTGCTGGTGTGGGGCCCCCGCTGCACAGTCCTTTCTAGAGCTACAAAGCAAGCTGCTGCGCAGACATTCTTTCAGAGGGTGTTGGCATTCTTAGGCTTTCATTGCTTCTGCCTGGTGTGTTTCTATCTATCTATCCCCAACATCTGTGAAGAAAAAGCTGTACACCTGAATGACAGCCCTAGTTTCCCAGACTCCCTGGAAAATGTTCTTAAGTGTGCAGGAGAGCATGACTTTGGACTCATTAACTTGCTGGCACAACTGTGTCTCTGGCCGAATGTAAGCGTCCCCTTACCAGGCTGCTGCAGGCTGAGCTTTGTTGACATGGGGGATGGAGTGAGCCATCTCCCACTCCCTGGGGGCTCTTTTGTTAAGCCATTGCCTAGCAACTTCAGCAGGAGCACAGTGAACTATGGCGTCCTCCCAGGCAGCCAGCAGCTTTTTATACCACACGGATGATTTCACCTTTGAAGAGAGGACTTCAATGTATCAGTTGCGGCTGGAGAGGCAGAGAGTGGATGGGAAGGTTTGTGCCTGGGATGAGCGGGAGATATACTTCCAGGGGTCCTCCAGCCCCATATTCAGCAAACTCCCTGTGGGAGCCTAAGGACCCCAATCTTAACATGTGAGGGAGCTTTAAATAGGGCTAGCTATAAAACCCGTTTGGCTGTTTGAAAAAAGGGGCAATTCAGACAAGTTTCTTTAACTGAAGTCATGGATGTTCTTAGATGATGGAATGCTCTGCACTTCCTCTTGACGTAGGAAGCAAATTCATATGAAATCTTGGGTGCCAAATGTAGGTTTCACTGTTTTCCAGCCCCCAGAGCTGCATACACTGTCATGTAGCACCTCTGTTTTTCCAGCACCTACACTGGAAACCAGGTAAGTTTCGTGAGGCTTTGCAAATAAGTGCACACCCACTTTGGTCACAAAGTCCATAGTTTGTGTGCAGTCTCTGTGAGATGTCATGGTTTCTTTGTTTTGTTTTGTTTTGAAAAAAACCAACTTGTGTACATGGCTGAATGAGCAAAAATTGGAGACATTTGGAGCAATTAAGCGAATATATATGATTGTTTGTTTGTTTGTTCATTTTGGGGGAAACACTGTGAATGACCCTCAATTATTTTGATGGAGTACATCTAAAGATCTGTACTTTCTTGGGGGACAGTGACAGAAGGATGCTTATTTACACGTGTGAAAGACTCCTTAGCACTTGAGTGTGTCTCTGGCCAGTGCATTGAAATGTGACTGTGTGTCATTAGAGAATCCCAACTTCTGATTGGCCAGCAGGCAGAAACCGCTCTTGAAAATTTCTAGTCACGGATTGGCTGCTTCATGTTACCATTTAGATTTGCATTTCTGTGCCAAAAATCATTGGTACCTACATTATAATTCCATGGCTGAAATTTGCCACTGTTGGCACAAATATGTCTTCCCTCCCTGTTAATGCTGCTGTAGATGAACTTAGCAAAAAACGGATCTCAGGTAACAGCACAACTTCTACTCCCAAAAGTGTAGCTCCTGCCTGCCCATAAGTTTTGAAATGTCACCACAAGGCTCAGATGTTATCGTTAGAGGTCAAGTGTTGCCTGAGCAACAGCCGCCCCATTCAGCTAGCCTGCCAATGCCAAAAGACAATGCACCTTTGAGAGAAAAACGGGCATGCCTGACACTGCTCCTAAGACACCAGGAGCCACGGTTGTCAACAAACAGCTTTGTTTGGCCAGAACTGCCTCATGGTTGACGCAGAGTGTAACATTATCTGGATAGATTTCTATGATTTATTCAAAGCTCCCCAAGCTCCATCTCCCAGAATCAGGTTTTTAGAAGCCAGGCCACTATGTCAAGGTTTAAAGCAGGCACCTCAGGAAAGGGGACTTATGAGCAGGAGAGCGAGATGTGGGAGAAGCAGGAAGCATCACCATCTGAGGAAGAGAGAACAAACTTACTTGATCAGCTCCTCCATGAAAAAGTGCACAGTGGGACAAAGGAAACAGTGAGTACTCTAGATCAGGGATTCCATGTACCTGCTTAATTCCTCACTGTGGCTGAGGGTGTGTGTGTGAGTGTGTGTGTGTGTGAGAGAGAGAGAGAGAGAGAGAGAGAGAGAGAGCAGGACTCGAGTGTGTGATATATTAGCTGTGAGCATTAGCTTGGGTGGAGTGGGGCGGGGTGCACGGGACTGATACCTGTGTTCAAAATGACACTGCTGAATGAACATTTTGTGGATACAGTTTGTAAGTGTGTGTCCGTTTTGCCCACTATGAGTTGTGTGGTGTAATATTAGACCTTAGAAAGCATCTTTTTATACCCCTGATGAAAATGGGTCCTGGGCCACTATAATCTGTTGCTCTACCAGTCTGCTTCTTGGGACTCAGTTAGCCCTTGCTTGGTATCAACACAGTCGCTGCCCTTGTTTTATCCCTCCTAGAAGCAGGTGAAAGTTGATAGTTTCGGGAGAGCACATCAAAACCTCCTGTTCGAGTGATGTTCACTGTTCACTTATTCATCCTCTACTTTTCTGAGATTGGAACCAAAAGGAATCACTTGGAGAAGTGGCAGAGGTTTACTTCTTGTGGCCCATGTCTTCTGTGAGTCATCTACAGTGTATCCTCAATGGTTCCAAGCAGAGTGACCTACCAGGAGAAAATCAAACCCTTTATGCTCACATATTCAAACACACATCTATGCCCCTCCTGTCAGTGTTGTAACATGCAGTCTGGCTGTTCCTATTACTGGTAAGTGAAGGGCCTATTTTCTTAGTAGGGGTCCTAATTCCAAGCATAGGCCTAAATATTCAAGCATTGCATCCAATTGAATTGCAGCAATATGGCTCAGCAGGCAGCCTTTTGGAAGCCATAGAAATTGGAAGTGAACTTAGTGTGGAACTCATCTTTTTTTAAAAAAGGTATGATATCTGAATGAAAAGTGTTCTGTACAAGGAATGCAATACTGTTACTAAATGTTTCCAAATGGCAATAGTGAGGCAAGTGAGCCATGGATTAGTGGACATAACTTGCTTGACCAAATATTTTCTTATCTAAAACAAGTGTCATTCTGTTTTCACCTGGTAAAGGTTGAAGGGTAAATTACATCACGGGCCATTTTCCTTTGATCTTTAGCATTCTACATTTCTGAGAACAAAACCAGCCGCTTAAATTGCACTTATTGGTGGATTTAAATGTACACAAGATGAAAATGGGCTATGTCCTGCTGTATGGTTGAACATATGAAAACGAAAGACACAAAGGCATTGGAAAGCAGGGGTGGAGAACATCTGGCCTGTGGACCAACCTCAAGGGCAGTCCAGCCTTCAAGTTATGAATGCATGGACAGCTGTGGCCATGTGAGACTGAAGCAAGTTTAAGACGGCAATATAAATATCTACAGTATTTAGAAGTGATTCCTACTGAACTCAGTGGGGTTTATTTCCAAATAAGCCTGCTTAGGTTCAAATTGCAAGCACCTTTTCCGAGTTTATAAGTCCGCTTTCACCAACCTAGTGCCTCCAGATTTTAAATGGTTTTTATTGACAGAGTTTCATAGACAACAAAGGCACATATAACACCTCTGTTTTCAATTCACAGAGTCCTATCCACTGGTAGGTGTACATCTGGTGTGAGACGTTGCTATCATAGGCACACTGAGGTTACGGGGAGGGGAGAAAGAGGGGGAAAGAAAGATGCTTTGGACTACAACTCCCCTCAGCCCCAACTAGTCAGGGCTGTCATAATGAATGCCTATTTAATTATAACACAAACACAGACTTCAGGCTAAGCAGCAAGGCTTCATTCACAAGAGCTCATGCATGAGCATACTTAATCATGCAAGCAGAATAAGTATTTTGAGTGAAATGTCTTAGTTTACTCAAAGGAAGTCAAGCAGAAAATAGATTGCAGGGAGGGGGAGGGAAATTTTTTAGCACTAACTCTATTTCACCCTCTCTTAAACTAAGAAACAAGGTGCAAAATCTTAAATTAGAGCCAGTGTGGTGTAGTGGTTAAGAGCGGTAGACTCGTAATCTGGGGAACCGGGTTCGTGTCTCCGCTCCTCCACATGCAGCTGCTGGGTGACCTTGGGTTAGTCACACTTCTCTCAGCCCCACTCACCTCACAGAGTGTTTGTTGTGGGGGAGGAAGGGAAAGGAGAATGTTAGCCGCTTTGAGACTCCTTCGGTAGTGATAATGCGGGATATCAAATACAAACTCTTCTTCTCAAATTACAGTTTGTGGTAATCTTACAACCTCATGCTATTGTCTGCCCCAAAACCTTTATAGGTGCAAATGACATTAAATGTGGGACCGCATAACCTCCCCAGTATCACCATAAGCACAAATAATAATTAGGAATGTGCAATAATAGATGTTGCAAAAAATAGCAGGGCAAACAAAGAGATTCTATTGGTCACAACCAGAGATTAATAACGGAAGAAAGGTACCGTATTTTTCCATCTATAAGATGCCCCCTATTTTGGGGGACTCCGATTTAAGAAAATGGGGGGGGGGGAGATGGCCCCCATGTATAAGATGCCCCCCAATGAAAAAAAACCTAGTCCTATACACAGAAAAATACGGTAATTTTTATAACAATATCAAAAACAACATGTTTTAAATATCTCAAAATGTAACTCTTTACACAGCTGATAGTATGCCTTAGTTTGTAGCTTCCGATAACAGATGCTTTCTTTTTGTCCTTTAGAAATCTCTTCTCCACCGGCTGATTTTCCTGGCCAAGATCTCACCAGATCTGGCTGACAAAAGGGATTTAGCTGGTAAGGAAACATCCTCCTGCTGGCTGCTTCATCTTTCTAGATAATTCACAAGAGGTTCTAGAATGGGGTGAGGCAAATGAATGAAATGGGCTGCCCATTGCCATCTTGTTAGCCATATTGGTGGCTAGGGCAAATATTAGAGGCCTTTGGGAGGCTGCCTGGAGGGGGGGGGGAGCACACGAGTTTGGCTAAGCTAAGTCGCAGAAGCCAGCACAAGTATTCCCACTAGTACAGTGGGACTTCCTCCCCTCTCCCCTCCCCCTCTCCCTCTCCCCTCCCCAAATCTGCTCCAGAAGGTTGGGAGAACCCCCAGGCTGGCAGGAGAAGGGAAGGCATTCTGTCAGACAAGACGAAATATGTGTCAGCAAACTGTTTTTGCCTACCAAGCATAAATGAGATGCTCTTTTTTTAGCTAAGGCAATTGAAGCAAGTTACACGCAGGGAAAGTGTTAACCTGCGCAGCACTGAAATGAAAAATAGTAGGAAATTTTGTAGGGTCGGTCGAAGAGAGGCAGTGCAGAATCCTTGTAGGGCTGTCACTGAGTCACTGGGTGAAGTGTTAGGATACCTCCATATTTTAACATGAGCTTCAGATTCATAGGTTATCTCAGATTAATAAAAAGAGGAGCTCTCTAAAGAAAATGCAGATATTAAGAAAGGATTGCAGGCATTGGGCTTCCTGCTCTACAAACCCACACCTTTCTTTCCTATTTCGCAAGCCTGATTTTAGTTTGGCTTTACAGCAAGGAGGGCAGGGGATGGGCGAGCCTGAGAGGCTGGGGGGGACAGGTGTTACCTGGCTGTGCCCACTGTATGGGGGTTGGCATGCTATTCCAAGAACGAGTCAAGCCTGCCTTGCTTCTCCTCAGAGTACTGGGAACAACTGTTTGCGAGTCTTCAGCGCTCCTATTACCAGAGCGATGGGGTCACAGGCCTACTGCTGCTCTACCCTGCATATGTTGTACACATACTGGAGGTAAGGTCTCTTGGTGAGGTGGTTCCACTGTTGAAAGATATGTTGGGATAGCTCCATTGGTGGAGTGTGAGACTCTTTAGTCTCAGCGTTGTGGGTTTGAGCCCCACGTTGGGCAAAAGATTCTTGCATGGCAGTGAGTTGGCCGACATGGTCTTCACGGTCCTTTTCCAACTTTATGATTCTATGGTTATGCTCAAGTTTATGAGTGACTCTGTCACCCACATCCTGAGGTTGCTGGATCAGTCCTTCGTGCCTATGGCCTGTCTATGAATTTACTGTTGTCTTGACTCCTGCCCCAAAGGACAGAACACACATTGGCACTAGCTGGGATCCAAGCATTACAATCCTGCTCTTTCACCTCTCTCACCACCTCCCACTCCATCTTTTCCCCCAGCCAGAGCCCTCTCCCCACAGGTCCCTTTCCACCAGTGCTTGGAATGGTACCCTTTCCATTATTGAGGTAAAGGCCATAACAAGGAATGAGGAGGTGAGACGGTGGCTCTGGAAAAGCAGCTCCTCTATGTGCTCAGCAGCCTTACTAAGGAAATCATGAGAGGGCTTCCTTTTCCAGAATCTGTTGTGTTTGTTGACTCCATTGCTGAGGTAGTCTCCTTGGCAGTATCTGCTTTTTTCTTGTTATCAGACATCCTTGGATGTTGTGAAGTCAGCCTCTCACTGTTCGTAACCACGGCAACGGACAGCCTAGGAGTCCTTAGCTGGAGTTGGCATCTGGACCAGTTTTAGATCAATGGTTAACTGTGGTGTCTTGCTCCTTCCTTCATTGTTTTGGAAACCTTACATCACAATTCTGCTCCTTCAATACACACAGCAAAATTTGTTGCACTTTCACTTCCATCTGAAAAACCTGGGCTCGTCCACCCTTCCGTTTGTTCTGTGCCTAAAAAGCCTGGCTCCCAGCAGTTTTCTGCTTCACCCGCACTTTCTAGGCATGGGTTCAAGCTGTTTCCCCCTTGCCCCACTCCTTTCCCAGGGAAAACCTGCTCTTTAGTACTGAATCGGAGCAAGTGTCAATCTGGAGAAAACCACTTTGCTGTTTGCTCCGATTGAGCACTAAAGAGCAGTTTTCCCTTGGGGGGGGGTTGCATGCAAAATCAGGACTGGGTTAACCATTAAGCAAAATAAGCATGTGCTTAGGGCATCAAGGGAAGGGGGACACCACAGAAATTTTCCATTGCTGGGTTTTTATCATTAATAGTCACAAATTACTCAGCTGAGCATTCATTTTCTGATTTGAATTATATTAAAAATTCCAACAGAACAATTATGCAACAAGGGAAGCTGGATGTCTTATCTCTACTAAGTATAGAAGCAGATGTGTTATGCAAGATTAGTTTTGAGGATCTGATCAAAGACTTTGCAATTGGAAAAAGCAGCAGAATTTTTTTTCCAATTATAGATAAAGTGGAAGTATACAAAAATAAACATTATTTTCCATCTTACTGTTGGTTTTGTTCCATTTTGAAAAATAAAACTTTATTTTATGGTTTATTATTGTGTATATATATACACACACACACACACGGATATTTAAAGCTTCTAATCTGGTCTTGTGCAAAATGTTTGCTCTGGCACTGAGCTATAGCCCTTTCCCCCCAAACCATCCAAAAAAACAGGCTATTTGGAGCCTGTTGCACTTCTGCAAAGTTGTTCAAAATGAGTGCCCCTGCTTTATTGCTAGGTTGCATTTTCAACCAGATGTGTTGATTTTTCTTTCAGTCATCCAGTGATGTGCTTTATGCTGTCCTGCGAGACCTGAGGGATATGGAGCAGCAGCAGAGGTGAGCAGATGGTGGCAATTATGTGCCCTCTTCAAGCCTAGGGCTGGTTGTCAGGAGAGCAATTTTGATTAACAGGATTTGATTTGATATACTAGCAGTGCAATCCTCTCAGAAACACCATTAAGTTCAGCAAGGCTTACTCCTAGGCAAGTAGGCATGAGATCACAGTCTAAATATACCTTTCGATCTTGTAGGATGCAAGGACTGAACCCCACAGTGCTAATGTTTCTGTAGGCTTCACTAAAGGGAACTTCCAGCAATTCCTGATAGACTGCCATACTACATGACCTTGGCCCTTGCATGGACTCTTGGCTTAGTCTATCATACAGGGGTGTTCTGAGGATGAATGAGGATCCCCCCAAACTTTTTGGAGGAGCAGTGGATAAAAACTCCAATACTAATAACACATATTCTGATACCAAGAGGCTGATGGGCAGTTGACATCTTTACTTCTCACTGATTCAAATATTGTGGTGCCTTTTATATGTGAATGAGCTTAACAGATTTCATATCACGTGAGGGAAGCAATACTTAACATTCAACATTTTGCCTAACTACACATTATATTTATGACATGATTAGCAATCATGTAGTGGGTTTAATTAAAAATAAAATACTAGGCATTTGTGGTGATGGTGGTGGTAGTATATCAGCGTATCCTTTTCCAGCTGTGATCTTAATAAAAACGGTAATCGGCATTAGGAGGGGGGGGGAGTTCCTATTGACATCAATGGGAAGTTTTCTCTTAGTACTAATTGCCATATGGGGTGAGTGTGCATGAGACCTTTATGGAGATTGCAGTTGGGAAGAGGGGAGGTTTAAGCCTCTCTTGACACTGTAGTGTCAATTACAACGTGATATTTAATTGTAAAAAACCACAATGTGATTGTTAATCACATCATGAACCTGTAGTTTGGCCTGAGTTACTGAGTGGCAAGAGTTCATATTTGCATTTATGAACCTGCCCTTAGAAAACATTGGGCCTGGGGTGTCACAACCTTGCAGGAGCTCTCTGGTTCTGTGGATGTCAGTGCACTTGGCTCAGTTTCCAGCTTTTCATGTTTTGAAGCTTTTATTCTTTGAAGGAGCTTAAGGAATCCCTTAATGCCTATGAGAGGAAGGCTAGAGTTAGGACCTTTCATGGTGGTGATGTATTTGTTTAGAGCTTCCGACTCTGCTAAATGGCATTGTGTGATACATTGAAATGTACCCCCATACAGCTACAAGCACCATTAAGCTACCAATTCACAGGATTCTTTGTGGATGGAGACATACTTTAAATGTATGCTGTGCATGCAGACTCAGGCCAAATCCTGCTGCTGGGTGGAGGGGGTTTGTTTGCCCCATTACCTTTGTTTCTGTCCTGAGAGGTACCCCACCCATCAATAGTTGTTTTTCTCTTGGTTTCAAAAGAAAGTGCAAGCTCTGAGCTGTGATTTCTTGACCTTTGTTTCAGAGTGTTAGTCCTGGGTGCCAAGATCCTTGTCATGTCCCACAACCTCCCTTCCCGACTCTTCCAGCAGTGGAACTACAAAGTGCTGAATGTGCCTGAGAGATACCAGGAGTACAGTGCAGCCCGAGAAGAGCCGACGGAGGCTATCATCTGCGAGTGCCTCACCACGCTCCTGAAACTTGGCAAGCATCTACAGAGGTACCCCAAGGTATGGGCCCTTGAGCCATTGCCAGAATGGGTCTGACACTCTCTTAGCCTGTTCTACTATTGTTTTCGCTGTTTTGGTACCTGCAGAGCATGCATTATTAGTATGTCAGGCGCTGCACGCACAGAGACTGAAGACCGCCACCAGCCATTTGCAATGCAGCCTAGTAGTGCCTGATATGATGGAGGTCACGAAGAAGAGATGGGAGCTTTTTTTGGCCACGGAGGAGTGAGAGAAAGAGTGGCTGAAGGAGGCATGGCAACAGCTCTCCAATTTGATGGTGTTGGTGGTGATAGTAGTAATTTATATACTGCTTAATGCCAGATTAGGCTTCCACTAGTATAAAAACCAGTTGCACAGACTTTTAAACATAAACGCTCACAATTAAAATACAACAGTAAAAAAAATAATCCTCTTAAAACATTAAAATATAAGCATCCATAATTAAAATATGCAACAAAACAATCCCATTAGAACAACAGCAAGCTACAACAGCATCTCTTCCTCAAATAGCTTGGGAAACTGATGCCACGCCATCAAAAAGTAAGGCTGGGATAAGTTTCATCTCTAATGCAGTGGTATTTTTCTTTTCATTGTGCCTTTCATTGCACTGACTGGTAAGTGACCCAAGCATCATAAAACGGGACAAGTCAGCAAAATATTCCCACCAGCACAGTGTTCCTATCTTCATATAGACCATGGGATTCACCTGACGCTGAGTTCTTAACTTCTTCTCCAGAAGCCCAAGAACCTTGAAGATGCCATCCTGGAGAAGGTCCCAGAGCTCATTGTTCCCCAAGATACCATCTGCCACCTGCTGGAATGCCAAGAGTTACTGAGTGCAGCTCAGTACCTGCAACTTTATGACTCCCCTTTGAACATTCTGATGGACTCAGGTATGGACCAATCATGGAAGGCTAGGGAGGAAGGCTCGGGGCAGGCCCATAGCCCATTTTGTGGGACAGGGGCCTAAAAGGCACAGGTAAGAGTATTTAGGGGAAGGATGTAGAACACCTCCTTGGAAAATAGATGATCCAAGGGTATGGTCTGAAGGCACATGAGACTACCACCATGTTGCTGGAACTAAGTGGGTTTGTTTCTGGTTGGTGCCTGGGTGACTACATGGAAACCACATGTATACTGCTTTGGGCTTCATGGTGAGAGAAAGGCCAGATTAGTCTGTAAGAAATCAAACAAGCCAGGTCCTAGGTTTAATCCCCTGCATCTGCAGGTAGGCCTTGGAAGATCCCTACCTGGATCTTGGAGAGCTGTTGCCAGTCAGTCTGATTTGTCAAAAGGTAGAGCTCCTTGTATTCATATTCATTGCAGAACTATCACAACATAAATACTGTAAGCCCAATATGTTTAAAGTGGTTTGATTTGATTAACTATTAATTTGATCACATTTACAAACAAGGGCTTAGAGTTTAGCTGTTATCCAAATACATTTGCGCTTGTTCCCCAGAACATTGGAAGGCAAGGGTACTTCTTAGGAGCAAATGGGTAGAATACACTGCCCTCTTTTCCTGTGATCTCCACCTGTGAAATGGCCATGGAGGCTAAAAATTCAGGGAAGGAGACGGGGGTATTCTTTTTTTTTTATAATAATTTTTATTACATTTTTTCCAAATTACAGAGAAAACAAAAAGAAAGACAGAGCTAAAGAAAAAAAGAAAGAAAAAACAGAAAATCTCAACCATTTCGACAACTTATTTCAAATTTCCATTGGACTTCCCCACATCTCCCATATGAGTGCATTCTTGATAATAAAATTTGCCAACAAATTATACCCTTATTTCATATGTTTCTTTACATTTTCAGTTGCAATTTAAGTTTAAATCTCTTATTCTCCAATTACTCTAAAAATGTAACATAATATCCTTTTTACCCGTTTAAACTTTGATTCTTTCATGAATATTGTCAGTTTCATAGATAATTAAATTTCATTGCTGGGGCTAACGTTCCCAATCATACGACGTCTTATGTTTCATACAACTTATAATACTTCTGCAAATAGTCTTTAAATTTTTTCCAGTCCTCCTCCATTGCCTCTTCTCCCAGGTCTCGGATCCTTGCAGTCATCTCGGCCAGTTCCATGTAGTTCATCAATTGCGTCTGCCAGTCCTCCAGTGTGGGCAAATCTTGGGTCTTCCAATGCTTAGCAATAAGGATTCTTGCTGCTGTTGTAGCATACATAAATAAAGTTCTATCCTTTTTTAACACCTTCTGGCCGACAATGCCCAGAAGGAAGGCCTCTGGTTTCTTGGGGAAGGTGTACTTAAACACCTTTTTTAACTCGTTATAAATCATTTCCCAAAAGGCCTTCAATCTTGGACAAGTCCACCAGAGGTGAAAGAATGTCCCTTCAGCCTCCTTACATTTCCAACATTTATTGTCAGACAAATGGTATATCTTAGCAAGTTTGACTGGGGTCATGTACCACCGGTATACCATTTTCATAATGTTTTCTTTCAAGGCATTACATGCCGTAAATTTCATACCGGTGGTCCATAACCTTTCCCAGTCTTCGGACATAATATTGTAACCAATGTCTTGAGCCCATTTTACCATGGCTGACTTAACTGTCTCATCCTGAGTGTTCCATTTAAGCAGCAAGTTGTACATTCTCGATAATACCTTGGTCTTTGGTTCTAGCAACTCTGTCTCAAGTTTCGATCTTTCCACCTGGAATCCTACCTTTTTATCTAGCTTAAAAACCTCATTAATTTGGGCATAGTGTAGCCAATTTTGCACCTTATCCTTTAGTTTTTCAAAGCTCTGCAACCTCCAATTACCTCCGATGTTTTCTATTATTTCCCAATATTTCGGCCAATGTGCCTCCATATTGGCTGTTTTCCGAGCTTTGGCCTCTATTGGTGAGATCCACCTCGGAGTTTTAGTTTCCAATAAGTCTTTGTATTTTTTCCAGACCATATATATTGCTTTCCTGACAATATGGTTTTTGAACATTCCATATGTTTTCCCCTTGTCATACCACAAATACGCATGCCAACCTAACGAATTGTTAAAGCCTTCCAGATCTAGGACATCAGTGTTTTCCAATAAGATCCAATCCTTCATCCAGCAGAAGGCCGCAGCTTCATAGTATAACCTTAAGTCCGGCAGGGCAAACCCCCCTCTCTCCTTTGCATCAGTTAGTATTTTAAACTTTATTCGGGGCTTTTTGCCCTGCCAGACGAACCTAGAAATATCCCTCTGCCACTTTCCAAAACATTCCACTCTGTCCACGACCTGCAAGGCTTGAAACAGAAACAACATTTTTGGCAAAACGTTCATTTTTATAACTGCAATTCGGCCTAACAAGGATAATTTCAGTCTTGACCAGATTTCCAAATCTTTTTTAACCTCTGACCAGCATTTTTCATAATTATCTTTGAATAGATTCAAATTCTTAGAAGACAGATTAACCCCCAGGTATTTCACTTTTTTAACAATGTTTAGTTCTGTTTCCCTCTGGAACCCCTCTGTTTCAATAGCCGTCAAATTTTTCCCTAACACCTTAGTTTTTTGTTTGTTCAACTTAAAACCCGCCACCCGACCAAATTTCTGAATCAATTCCAAAACTCTTTTTGTACTAGGTTCTGGCTCCTGTAATGTTAAAACCAAGTCATCTGCAAATGCTTTCAGTTTATATTGTTTCGCTCCGACCCGTATTCCTTGTACCTGCCGGTCCTCCCTTATCATATTCAGCAAAACCTCCAGAACCGAGATAAACAACAGAGGGGATAGGGGGCACCCCTGGCGTGTTCCTTTTTCAATATGAAGTTCTTCTGTCACCACATTGTTCACTATCAACTTAGCTTTTTGTTCCGAATAGATTGCCTCTATTCCATTCTCAAACCCCCTTCCCACTCCCATCCCTTCCAAGTTTTTCTTCATAAATTTCCAAGAAATATTGTCAAAGGCCTTCTCCGCATCAATAAAAATTAACACTGCTTTGGTGTTAATGTTTGTTTGTAAAAGTTCCAGAATATCGATAATGTTCCTAGTGTTGTCAAACAAATGTCTGCCTGGGAGAAAGCCTGCTTGGTCCTTATGAATTACTTCATTTAATACTTTTTTAAATCTATTAGCTAGAACATCCGCAAATATTTTGTAATCCACATTTAGGAGTGAGATGGGTCGGTAGTTCTTAAGTTGAGTCTTTTCAGTTTCCACTTTAGGTATCAGTGTGATGAATGCTTCTTTCCACGTATCTGGTGCCCTCCCTCCCCCCATAATCTGGTTACAAACCTCCATTAATGGTTGTATCAAGTAGTCTTTTAAAGCCTTATAGTATTTGGAGGTGAGTCCATCAGGGCCTGGAGATTTGCCTAGCTGCGTATTCTGAATGGCATCCTCAATTTCCTGTTGTGTTATTTTACAGTTCAAGATTGATCTCTTTTCTTGTGATAATTCTGGAAGGCCGTTTTCTTTCAAAAATTGTTCTATCTCAGTCGCATCCTCGGATCCTTGTGTATACAATTTTTTAAAATATTTCTGGAAACACTTTCTAATTTCTCCCGGTTTCTGAATGTTCTTTCCTTCAACTTCTAGATTGGTAACATAATTTAATTTTTGTCTCTTTTTCAACTGCCAAGCTAGCAGTTTCCCACATTTATTCGCCGACTCAAAAGATCTTTGTTTCATTTGTTTAATCTTCCATTCCACTTCTTGATTAATCAGTTTCGCATATTGTGACTGGTGGAATTTAATTTCTCTTAAAGTCTCCTTTGATTTTGGGTTTAATCTTAATTTTTTCTCACCATCTCTTATCTTCTCCAATATCTTATCCTTTTTACCATTCCAGAACTTTTTCTTGATCGTATTCTGTTGTATCAGAAACCCTCTCATAACAGCTTTACTCGCGTCCCAGATTATTCTTTTTTCCACCGAGGTATTCAAGTTAATTTCAAAATAGTCCTTTAAAGCTTTTTGGGCCTTCTTTACAATCTCTTGATCTCTTAGCAGGTTGTCATTCATTTTCCATCTGAAGGAATCGGCAGTAGTTAGTCTCATTTCCATTTTCAAAGCGTTATGGTCGGAGCATGTCTTTGGGCAGATTTCTATTTTTATAGTCTTAGGTGCCAGCCCTCTAGTTGTCCAAATTTGGTCGATTCTTGTCCATGACAGATGGGCCTCAGAAAAGAAAGTTCCTTCTTTACCAAGGGGGTTTCTCGTCCTCCATAAATCAATTAAATCCATATTGTCAGTTAATTCAAAAAAGGTTTTTGGTAGTCTTCCATCTTTGGTCAAATTCTGGTTCTGTGACTTATCCATAAAAGTAGAGACAACCCCATTCATATCTCCCATCATAATGATGTTAGAGTAGTCCAGATAGTCCAGTAATGTCTCATGCAGCTTCTTGTAAAATTCTGATTTCCCCTCATTTGGTGCGTAGATTCCTAATATCAATATTTTCTCTCCTTGGGTCGATATTTCAATAGCCAGGATTCTTCCTTGTTCATCTTTGAACAAGAATTTTGGTGAAAGGTTCTCCTTGGCGTAGATCACCACGCCTCTCTTTTTAACTCTGTCTGATGAAATAAATTCTTGGCCTAATCTTTTATTTATTAACACCTTCTTGTGTAACCTGGTCACATGAGTTTCTTGCAAACAAATTATATCCAAATTTTCTTTCTTTAGAATATGGAAGATCCTTTTGCGTTTTTCTGGGGAATTCGCGCCATTAATGTTCCAACTATACAGCTGCAGAGACATCCTGTATCGATCTGTTGTTACTCTTTATTGGGTGTCTTCTTTTTTGTCCGGGTCCGAAGGTGGTGGCTCTTTCCCGAACTCTGGTGGTGGCCAAATAGCTGCTGCTCCTTTCTGCAGGTCTTCTCCGTTGTCGTGTAGGAACTTCTGACTATCCTCTTTCGTTTTGATTTTTATCTTCTTTCCTTTGTATTTGAATGAAAGGCCTTGTGGAAACTCCCACCTGTATGGTATTCCGTTACCTCTCAAAAGTCCAGCTAGGTCAGTATAGTTAGATCTGAGATCCAGTAATTGCTTAGGGATGTCCTTGTAGATTTGTGCTCTTCTGTCCTGTATCACAAGTGCTTTGTTAAAATGTAGGTCAAGTAGCTTGTCTCTCTCCTGTTTAGTCCTTAAGATGATCAAACAGTCTCTAGGCCTGTCTTTTCCAACGACTCTTCCCAATCTAAATGCGGTTGTTATTTTAAAGTCTGTGTCTTCATTAATACCCCAGAATTTAGAGAATTCTGCTGTTAGAAAACCTATCAAGTCCTCTTTCTCAATCTCTGGGATAGAGCGTAATCTCAGATTATTTTCCTTATTTCGCAGTTCCACCAAAGACAGGTAGGCCTGCTGGTCTGTAATATGTTTGTGGAGAGGTCTTACCTCTCCTTTCAGTTCCTCCACTCCTTTTGCTGCGGCCTCTGCTTTTTGGTTCGCAGCCTCCGCCAATTTTCGATTTTCAGATGTTGCGTCGTTTAGATTTCCAATGTCTTGTGAGTGCTTAGCCACCTGTTCTGAAAGTTTGGTAATTGAGGATGTGGCTAAATCAATTTTTGCAGTTTGGTCATCCACTTTTTTGTTCAAAATTGCAAATTGTTGTAACATTTCCTCTAACAAAGTGTTAGACCCTCCAGATGCCATATCCTCACCTGTTAATTGTTCAGCTTCTTCAGCTAGAGTTGTTGGCGAGGGTGCAGTCTGCAAAACGGCAGGGACTGAAGATCTGCGTCCCTGAGAAAATAGGGTTGTTTGTGTCAGTTTGCCTTTCCCTGCCTTCGACGCAGCTCTTGTTTTTACTCTGTCGCTCATTCCCCACCTGTCTTTGGATTCAAGGTCAGGCTGTCAAAATTTTCCTGGGAAAAGCAGGCCTTGGAGTAAACAACCAAACCACAGAGAGACAAAGCAAAATTGGTTCCCAGGAAATTGTAAATCCCAAACTCCACTAGAGGGAGTACTGTTGCAGTTCAGGGAGGAAGAGACAAAGTTTCAGTCGCCATTAAAGTTCCTGCAATTGAGTAAATTAACAATAGTCTTTGGAGAAGACCTTTTCCCTCAAGCAGAGCTCTCACAATGTTGCCACAAGTCTCTTAAAAGGTGCAAAGTGCAGTTGTTAAATTGTATCCAACAGTGATGCCTCTAAATATCCATTTCAAATTTGTAAGTGTATCTGCAAAACAGCCTTTTGTCCCTCTGCAAGTCCGGGGCTTGGGTTTTTAAAGTCTTTAAAATTTTTTAGTAAGTTTAGCAGAGGAGGAAGTCCCCATAGAAAAAGATAGAGCCAGTCCCAAAGAAATAAAAGTAACTTGCCTTTCAGTTTCCAGCTTCTCTAAGCGTATGGTTTCTCTTGTTTTAAAGCCCTTCTGTACTGCTTCCAGCCTGTCAGATCCTTTGCCTTTGATCACTAAGCACCATCGGGAGACGGACTTCCTTTTTCTCGTCTCCCGCTTTCAGCCAAATTCATAAATTTTGTAATCCAATCTCAGGTGAATCTTACTCACGAGTAGTTGGTCTGTAATCCAATGTAGAAGGAAGAAAGGTCGGCGCTCATCCGTAACAGCCGCGCGGCTTCACTCCCGCAGAAAGAGCGATGAATCCACAGCACCGCTTCCCCTCCGCGCTTCCGGAGCCCCTTACGGGGTCCCTTCTTCGTTTTGGGGGTTGCTCTAGGTGCCCGCCGGATCCCACGGCCACGAGCTCACTCTGCTCGTGGTTTTTCTTAGTGGGTCGTCGCTTTGCCGCAGCGAACGACCCTTTTCTGCGGAGCCCCTCTTCGCAGCGCGAAGAGGACCGCCATTACTTGTTTCGCGCCGCCTCCGGAAAGGAGACGGGGGTATTCTTTAGGGGCCCCAGCAGCAATTATTTAAGGTCCCCAAAACAGATTTTCCCCAGTGTTCCTACTAGAGATACTTTAAGTGGATGCACCAAGGCATGAACCTGGGTTTTTCTGCATGCAAATCATGTCTCTAATGCTTGGGCTAGCTGCCCAGCTGCTGTACTTACGTACCTTAAAGGCAAGTGCCAAGACTGATCTTTTTTGCTGCTGCCTTTTTCAGCTGCTGAGAGATGTCCTTGTGAAGCTGAGTGAATAATTATTTATTTTTTAAAAAACACCTTTACTCGGGCACCCAGGATGGGCAGCACCTGTGTACACAGAAGTACTTATAGCAGTACCTTACTGCTGTATTGCATGAACACTTTGGGAATAAACTTTAGCTGTACTGTGAACATCCATGTGAACGCAGCCTGCATCTGAACCTCAAATCTGTGAGCCTCAGGATATGCCACAGGCACCTGGCTCATCAACTCACCAACGTGTGCTGGCTAGAAATATAATAGGTTAGATTTTGAGAACAGTTGCTTAGCTTCTGAAAATCTAACCGATTGTATATCTTAGGAGAGCAGACACTTAGGTGTCACAGCATCCTATGGGTGCTTGCTGTGTTCAGTCGTACTGTACTTTCCTCCAGGAAAGTGCACAAGAGATGACAGCTTTAGCTACCTCAATCCCCTCTGCTGTAAAAAGCTAGAGCAGAGTTCAAAGTTGAAATAGGTACTGCCTTGCCCAAGGCTCTCTACAAAGCATTCAAGGCAAGGCTGGTGTACTAGCAAAAAGAAGGCGCTGAGCATCCTGCTGTAACAAAACAATTAAATGCAAGGCTTGGGAATCAGAGGACTCAGCTGGTCTCTAAATCTGCCTCCGCCCCTCTAAGGATATTTGCAGGTATCCTGAAGGATTCTTGATAGCAACAAGCTTATTGGCTTGCCTGGGTCTAATGGCAAAATGCTAACTGCCCCATGTAGTTAGCGAAGCTACTAGAAGAGGGCAGATGTGAAATTCAAAAGTGGGAAACTTGACAAAACTCTGGATTTCAGAGAGATTTGCACAGATTCTGGTTGTGGTTTGTTAGTGTGTCTTCCAGGAGAAATGTTTGGCCAAAGGGCACAAGATACTGGAGAAAGGGTTTTTAATCTAGGTGATTTAATTTGCCATCTAAAAGCAGAAGAGCTGTAAAGTAATAAAGGTAACCAAAAGATGACTGTCTTTTGAGCTCAGCCCCTTGGTCCTTCCAATTAGAATAGTGTTGTGTTATTTGGAGGGGGGGTTGCATCAGTTCTGCACATGGAGAGGTACAACGGATGGCTCCACAGAGATGGGACTGATTGTGTGTTACAGCATACCTTTCAATACAGTGGCAATTAAGTTATTTTTAACTTGCAGAGTAGTTATACCTTTCCTCTCATCATGTAATATGTTATGTGCACCAGTGGATTTTGGTTCTGTGTGCCTCCACGTCACTGCTTAGTGTGGTGTAGTGGTTAAGAGTGGTAGTCTGGTAATCTGGGGAACTGGGTTCGCATCTCCGCTCCTCCACATGCAGCTGCTGGGTGACGTTGGGCTAGTCACACTTCTCTGAAGTCTCTCAGCCTCACTCACCTCACAGAGTGTTTGTTGTGGGGGAAGAAGGGAAAGGAGAATGTTAGCCACTTTTCCTTCGCTTTTTTCGGGTTTTTCCTTCGGGTAGTGATAAAGCGGGATATCAAATCCAAACTCTTCTTCTTAGCAGTAGATTGGCAGCCAGGAGGTGAGCTGGGACTTCAATGGCCTACCTGGCTTTTTGGGGGGAGGGGGAGAGTTAAAGACAAATAGAGTAAGGTTACCAGATTTTTTTTCAATGAATCCGGGGACACTTTTCAACTTCAGTAAGAATGTTAGGATTTTGTCAGGGGACTGATTTGTAAATCTGGGGACTGTCCCCAGGAAACAAGAACGTCTGGTAACCTTAAAATAGAGTACAGTGGTGCCTCGCAAGACGAAAAGAATCCGTTCTGTGATTCTCTTCGTCTAGCGGTTTTTTTGTCTTGCGAAGCAAGCCCATTGAAGGATTAGCGGATTAGCGCTATTAGCACTATTAGCGGCTTATCTGCTGATCGGATCAGCTGATAAGCGGCTTAGCGGCTTAGAAAAAGTGGGGCTCGCAAGACATTGTCGTCTTGCAAAGCAAGCCCATAGGAAATTCGTTTTGCGAAGCACCTCCAAAACGGAAAACTCTTTCGTCTAGCGAGTTTTCCGTATTGCGAGGCATTCGTCTCGCGGGGCACCACTGTAACTGGATGCAGGCAGGGCAGAAGGCAGCAAATGAAACAGGAATAGCAACTATCCAGGCATTGCCAAGGAATCCTATGGGAAACCTTTCCCTGTGCTGCTGGGAGATCTGCGGACAGAAAGCTCACATGCTCTCAATTCTTGGTTGAGTTGTACACACACACGTCAATGAACATATGGATGGACCAAATGCCTGTACTGTATCTAGATCCATGTCTTGTGCTATAGAGCAGACACCCCTATTCTTCTTCCAAGTTTTATGGGGCAAAACAGCAGCTATGGGGAAATGGTACCATGGTAAGTTAAATTTCCTCCCTCTCTCTGCTGTGGTTCCTATGTGATTCTATGTCTATACCTATGAACTAATTAAAACAATCCCCCATATAATGTCCAATTGAATGATCTGAGAGGCAATGGATCCTTCATTGCTATAGAAAGAAGCAACTCTGTAACCCAGATTCTCCCCCCACCCAACCCCTGAATCTTAGGTTTATTTCAGGCAATGTGTATGTAAAAGAGATGGTGGGTTGAGCTTCTGGCTGCCATAGGAAGACTTTGCTCTCGGACCTTGCTATCTCTGTGGCCTCTACTGATGTCTATGTTTGGATTTAAACATGAGTCAATTCCACACACTAAGAAAACATGTGGATTTATTTCACTGGTTACGGAGCAATACAGAGAAAATGCCCCTTCAAAATTTATTTGATATTCTCTCTCTCTCTCATCCCTTTTCACTTGCCAAGAGACACATAAAAGGGTTTTCACCTTTGGCAGGGTTTAATTTGAAATCAGTCAATGCTGCCATTTATATAGCCCTTGTTTTGGTTGAAGGGCTTGTGTTTCGAAGCGATGATCCCACATCAGTTTAAGTTCTTCACGCACAGCATAAAGGTACAGTACAGCAAATTGTATGCTTCCCACTGCATGCAGGCACTTGCATGATGCTTCCCAGCGCATGAGTATAGTCACAGGCCACTTGTTGCTAGACCAGACTAACACCACCTGCTTCATACAGGAACAACTTTTAGTCACCTGTCACATTAACATCGCTGCCTGCTGCTATAGAAGCAATCGCTTTTGAATTCCACTGCTCTGCATAGTATTAATCACATTGCAATAAGCACAGGTTTGTGTGAACATGCAACACTGTATGCCTGGTATAGAGATTCCTCTTCCAATCCCAAAACAAAGCTGCTAATCCACTTCTGTACCACGGTGGAGGAAAGCTATGGAGATAGCAGTTTGATTATGAAGATTAGCTTATTTTAGAGATGGGAACGCCTCCATTATGTGTTTCTTCTCCTCCTCAGAAGGCCACAGTGCAATGCCAGTTTAATGCTTGTTCCTTCCCACACTCCTTATGACGCTTATCAGATGCTTCAACACCAGTGATGTTTTCTCAGTCTCCCTTCCCCTTTGGCCAGCTAGCCTGATGAAGAGTTCTGGAGAGCTCAAAAGCTTGCATACAGCACACTCTTTTTTGACATCTTGGTTGGCCTAATACAAACTTTGGGATTTTTTCTTAACACCATTGCAGATACCTTAACATCTTTAAGATTGCTTCACTAAATGAAGAAGGGGAAGTTGATCTCCAGCTTGTTGGACTTCACCTCCCCTTATCCCTGATCATTGGGCTAGCTGGGCCGATGAGAGTTGGGAGGCAAATGGCACCTGGAGTTTCACAGCTTTTCCACCGCTACACAAAATGCTCTGGATCAAATGTGGTTGTTAGTTAGCTGTCTTGCTAGAGGAACAGCAGAGAATCTTGAGCTCATAATGATCCCTGGAAAAGCAGCATTCATCACAAGGTACGAGCTCTTGGAAAGCATCTGGGTAAACTGGGAAGACAGACTAAGCTCTCTTGGCTATACAGGATGGTATCTCTTTTTGTTTTTTTTAAAAAAATAAAGGACCTGACTCTTGCCATTAATTCTTTTACTCTGTTCACACCAACTGCTATTCTAGGGGCTAAGGTCACACTACATCACTCACTCTGCTTGTGGAAGTATACTGTGTCAAAATTCATGTATGTTTGTTCATGTATGCTTGTTGTCGCCCGAGAAATACAGAAACAAGAACCACCAAGATGCATACCTGTTGTGCTCCAAGTGGCTTTACTTTGGGCAGCATCCCTGTGCTCCCATCAAAGCTAGAGGATCATCACATTTTGCAGCTTACACGTTTGCATTCTTAAAACAAAGTATGGGACGGATGCAAGCTTACTCTGGGCTAGCGCCTACAGAAGTGTCCAACACTGTTCCTTTTGTATGTTAGGGCCATTTAAGTGCAAATGGCCTTTTCTGTCAAGTGCATCAGCCACAAACACACCTTCCTATATAGCTGGATCATTGCTTTTCTGTTTGCTTGAATTTGTAAGCCGCTTTGAGCAGCTCCTTTGTGAAGGGAACAAGTGAAGCATAAGCCACTGCTTGTTCTTTTATTGAGTCATAACCTCGTCTTGCCAACCCTTGCCCCCAGTCTGTCTAGCATAGGCGCCGACTCCATGGGGCCTGAGGGGGCCCGAGCCCCCTCAAAAATTCATTTGGGGGGCTCTGCCCCCCCAATAATTTAAGAAAATTATTAGGCACCTTGCCAAAAACCGCGCAGGGGACTCCGGCGCGCGCCTCCCAAAGTGACCGGGAGCTCCTGAGAAGGGGCGGGCAGGTCGGTCAGTCAGAGGAAGACCCCCAGCGGTGGGACTTTAGAAAGGAATGGAGCCGCGGGGCCAAGGAACGGCGTATTCGTCGCCGGCGAGGGACCAGGGTGAGGGGAGAATGGAGGGGACGGGAGTTCCTGCCACCGGAGCGGGGCTTTTTTCTGGGTTCGGCTAAGGTGACGTTGGTAGGAGGGGGTGGCCGCCTCCCGGTATGGGCCCCCCCAATATTTTTTATAAGTCGGCGCCCCTGCTGTCTAGCATAAATCTCCAGCACCTTGAGATGGTTCTAACACTCCACTTCTTCTGTCTCCAAAACAGAGACGACATGGCCTTTGGCAGAACGGTTAAAATTGCATCTTGAATGGGCTGCTGCAAAGAGAACCCACTTTCAATAAGGAAAAAAGACTCGGGACAAAATGTATTGCATTTGGAGCAGAGTGGTAGTAGCAGGAAATCAAGACTGAATACCTTAAGATTTGATTGAGAATTCAACAGCAAAGGAGGTGTTTTAAAGTGATCACTGGGAAGCATGGGTAGGATGAAAGGAGACACAGTTGAGCAATTTTTTCATGTCACTTGTTGTTTTAGTTCACCGTTTGTGGAAATATTGAAAATCTCTAGCATTGCTCAGAAATCTTAGGCATTCCTTCAATTCAGAACCAGCATCTAAATGGCAATGTTTTCAAAATAAAGCATGATCTCACTTACTAGAATGGATTGCAAGACAGTGTGGTGCAGTAGTTCGTAGTTTTGAACTAAGAAGCTGTGAGACCAGCGTTCACATCTCCATTGGCTGATATGGGACAAGTCACCATTTTTTAGCTTGAACTACTGTAAGGAGGATAAAATGAGTAGTGGAGGAGAGGAAGTTCATACTAGTGGGGTAGCAGAGCTGAAAACAATGCCAATATATTTCACATCTGGCAAACCAATGCAACTCTTTGGTTTCAGATAGCCCATGAGTCTGAAAAGCCCAGGACACAAGTTCTCATGGCCCTCTAGTGGCTATGGTGTCTCATTTACCAGACGTAATGTATTTAGCGTTCCACTCTGGAAGTGTATACTCAATTCTGACCAAGCTAAGCCTCTAAATTGTATAGAAACGCCAAAGGAACTTGGGGAGAGCTGCCATTGTCAGTGGCTATTCAGGGAGACTGCCACAGGTGTCCTTAAGATCCAGAACAGATGGGACATGCAACGACTAATCATGCCACCTTATTAAGAGCGCAGATGCCTCTTGTGCCTAATGAGTTATTTGCTTTGGGCTTTGATCCTGGGTCCGTCTGAGATAGCAGGAACATTGGCACTTGGGATGGAGCACACACACACAAACAAGGAAATCCCCATGGAGCGAGAGCAGATGCCTGCAATTGTGCTTGGCAGGCAGCAGATGGGTCCTGGGCTACTGCCACTTCCAAGAGGAGGAAAAAAATAAGGCTTCTTTATGGGGCAGAGTTTGCTTCAATTGCCACCTGATCAACAGCTCTGCTGAAATGACCCATTACTAATTGTCAGTCGGTCACACTTTGGGCGAAGTTGTTTTTTTTTTTTTAAATGCTGAACATGCCAACTACAGCTTTTGTGGCTCGAATTTTCCCCACTACACCCTACAGCCAACAAGGTTTCTGTAGATATCTGTGCCCCTGGGTATCTGCAGTTGGTAACTTGAATAAAGGAGGAAATTGGGGTGTAACTTTTTTTTAAAAAAAGTTAAGATTTATACAGTGACCACACACTGGTGGCAGCCATTGGGGGTGAGGGGAAGCTGTTGGCTTTTAAGGAAGGAGAGAGAATCACTGAGCTCTCACCCTAAAATAGATAGGGTGGCAAAACAGGCGTCCAGGGAGCAGGTCAGATATGAGAGGCACATTGCTTTCCCCACAGCTCCAGCAGCACAGAAGTTATTTAGGGATGCAGTGGTGAAATTGAAAACATCTCTCAGCAGCCCAGGATACATTAAATGATTGCACATGTGCCACTTAGAGCACTATCAAGGCTCCTTGCACACATATGAAATACAGAAATCCATTTTTAAAATGTATTTGTAATATGTTTTCTTGAAAAAGAAAAGAAAACCCATTGACAGGGATTCCGGAAAGTAGCTTTGTAACTGCATTGGCATTGCTGCATTTTGTATGGGTGAGTCACTTGTGACCTAAATACATTTGATCTGATGGGCATTTTTAGCCAGCTCTCCATTCATCTTTTCAGCCTCCTCCTGGTGGTGGCACTGTACACATAGGAAATGGATTTTTCCTACATTTCAAACCTGGGTTGGGGAACTTGTGGTCCTTCATATTTTTCTGTAGTATAATACCACTCCTATCATCCCTGGCCACTGGCCATTCTGGTTGGGGCGGATAAAAGTCTTCTTCCACTAGGAAAGTGGTCCTTTGATCAGGATGAACAGGCGTGTCTCCCTTACTCAATGCCTCTTCTCCTCAGGTGATCATCTGCTGCATGTACACTTGCTTTTATCTGCCCTTGTCCTAAAGCCATTTCCCACTCAACATGAGAAAGTTGGGGGAAAGCCTGGCCAACTTCACCAGCTCCCTATCCCCTCCTTGCACCTGCACTGGCATCATGAAATCATTAGCATAGTGGGTTAGACAGGGAATGCAGGCAGGGAGAGAGTTAACACTATCAGACCATCACCAGCCATCTCTTCATCCAAGAGCAGCCTCAGGACAATACAGACCAGTAGCAGAGGCAGCCAGCTGTAGGAATGCATTTCTCCCATTCCATCTGGAGAAACAAAACTGTAACGGATGAATGGTGAATATGAACAGTACAAGCAACTCACCATTTATGCATGTTCAAGGCACACGTGCACCACTGCGAACCCGGAAGTGGCATGGAAAGAGGCAAAAACAGCCCTAAATGAGCACAAAAATGGTGGTGTGAAAACAGCATCTAGCAATCCCACGAGCCTTTGCACTGACCTTTTGAGGCCTGTGAAGAGATGGAGGGAGTGATTGTGGTAGAGTCTGGTGGATTTTTTTTTGTTTTTTAGGGGGTTCCAGAGGTTTAGAGGGCGTTTTCAGGCTTTTTCAATGGCGTTCCCAATATATGTGATTTCACTTACATGTCTGGTGCCTCAGGATATAAAGATAAAGGTACCCCTGACCGTTAGGTCCAGTCACGGATGACTCTGGGGTTGCGGCGCTCCCCTCGCTTTACTGGCCAAGGGAACCGGCGTACAGCTTCCGGGTCATGTGGCCAGCATGAGTAAGCCGCTTCTGGCGAACCAGAGCAGTGCACGGAAACGCCATTTACCTTCCTGCTGAAGCGGTACCTATTTATCTACTTGCACTTTGACGTGCTTTCGAACTGTTAGGTTGGCAGGAGCAGGGACCGAGCAACGGGAGCTCACCCATTGCGGCGATTTGAACCGCCGACTTTCTGATCGGCAAGTCCTAGGCTCTGTGGTTTAGACCACAGCGCTACCCACGTCCCTTACCTCAGGATATAACCCCTATGTAAAAGGGGAGTTGCCTGCAAATGAAAAAGGGAGGGGCGCTTCCAACGTGATCATTAAAATGCTTTAAAAAAATGTACCTGTGACTTCAGCCTAATTTTTGAAGTGGCCTGAAAAATGTAAGTTTCGCTGCTGAATAAGCCTGTCTCACCAGGTATATTTTGTTTGCAGCCAAGAGCCACCCCTCTCTGCTAACCCAAACCCAGCAAACAACAGACGAGAGAAACAGAGATACCACAAAAGTCATTAATTGTACTTTAATGAGACCATACATTGGGGAAGTGGAGGGGTGGGGGGCAGAAATGGAGAAAGCAGGAGACCCCCCGAGAAAGGAGCTGCTCAGTGCTTGGGGTGGGTCTGTCTTGCCAGTAATTTTAAGATGCAGCACAAAATACCAATTGGCAATGCCCCCTGCTTGAGCAGCAAATACACCAAGTGACTGGAACTGGAAAGAGCAGTTAAGAGTACCGTTTCGCACCCCCCCTCTCTCTCCTCCCCACACCTTTCTAACAACAATCTGCACTTGTTTCCCTGCCTCTTCCACCTTGAGTGATGAACTACACATTATCACAGCCTGTGGCAAAGCAAGAGCACCCAGACTTGCAAAAAACACTGCTGGGGCGGGGAACACACATACACAAAAAATAGAGGGTGTTTGGAGACATTTATCATAAATCCAAGGGTGGGAAAGGTCTGTGTGTATGCCTGTGTTGGAAGAATTATGATAAGCCTTTAAATTTACATTGTACATTTGTACACCCGTTCTGATGGAATGGCCCCAAATAAACCAAATATATATATATATTTATAGACTTTTATATATATATATATATACAAATATATATCTATCTCAGCAGATATATATATATATCTCATCTCTTTTTTAAAAGGATAAAAGGTTACATCTGCCTTTGCATGCACAGTTGAGAGCTTTGCTCTCCTCAGTCGAACCCTGGGCTAAACAACGGTGGGGAGCTGCAATCGGGCCACTATAAACATATATTCTGTTGGTGGTATTTGTCTCCCCTTTCCCTGCCGCCAAGACATGGTGCCAACAGCAGAGAGAGAAGGGGGGAAATGAGCCCGTGACGCTGGTGAACAAGAACTCCACACGACCAGGTTCCACTTCTGACACCACAATGCAGGGAGGGTAGGTATGCTTAGGAACACATTTATTGCTAATCGAGTAACTGCTTCCTGACATACAGGAGACCATCACTCACCCATATCAACAGCTACCACTCCCTCCGGCTTCTGACCACTGCCAAACACCTGTACCCCCCACCCCCAAGAGTGGCCCCTCTTCCATCTACTAGCTTCTCCCCCAGGGGGAGTCAAGCAAAAACCAATGAAAAAAGGAAGGGGAGGGGGAAAATGGAATGGTAAAGGATTCGAGAAGGCCAGACACCCATTCCCTTTAGAGGCTTGTGGATCCACAGAGACTCACAAGGCTGTATCTGGCTATTTCAGAAATAAGGATGTCAGGGACTGAACGAAAATATAGATGTACGCTGCTTGTGTGTGTGGGTCTCTCTCTTTCTCTCCCCCACCACTCAGCTTCTAAAACAAACATTCCTTGGCCACAATCTATAAGGAAGAGATACACGAACCAGCACAGATGGAGTGGAAAGAGTAAGGACAGCTGGAGCGAAAGCAGGAGGCAGAAGGGACAAAAGACACTGCCAAGGTCAATAAGCCAAAAACCCAGTGGGTGCCTTCGGTGGAGTTCAGCCGGTGAGCAGCCTGCCATGCTCCTGAATCTCTCTGCCCTGTGCACAACACCAGAATTCCCCAACAGGGCTGGTTGGACTTAATTCTTTGTCTGAGGGTCCGAAAAGCTCAAAAGGGAGATAAATAGGCACCACGTCAAAAAGGCAAAATTTGGATAAGGCTAAACAAACAGGAGACAAAAATAAATAAATAAATTGGAAATTGCACCAGCAATGCTCTTTTGCCAGGGTTAGCACCAGGCCCACAGGTCTGTCAAGTCTTGCACAAAGGGGCTGGCAAGTGGAACTCCAGAAGAGAGACCGCCCGCCCCCCGCCGGACAAGGTCTCTGGACAACATCGCCTTCTGTAGTGTTCATGGGGCACCGATATGTACAAGAGAGCACATTAGAGGGACAAGGGGCTTTTGTGTCATAGGGCGGTGCTTTCCGAATCCTCCTCTGAATTGATTTTTCCTTGTACCGGATGTCTCTGGACTTGTCCCAGTGGGTCCAGGTGGAGTGTGGCATCAACCTCTACATGGATGGAAGGGATATCAAGGTGGGCAAGATCTGCAATCAGGCACAGACACACAGGGAGACAGAAAATTACCATGCTGCTCCAGGCAACGCCTGCCCACCCGTTCATATACAGATTAAGACAGACAAAAATAGTCAACGTTTTAACTTAAAACTGAGCAGGAAGTACAGTTCTCGGAGCCTGTTAATGCCAGAGGAAAGGGATGTCATAATATAATCTTGGCTTGTGCCTTTTGCTGCTGCAACATTCTTCACAGCTGTCCCTTCCCCGCAAGCACGCATGAAGCGGGGTCTAGGCCACATGCTTCTTAATCTCAACAACAGCTCAGCAAACCAGATTCTGGGCCGATGGCAGCTGACAGCAGCATATCCTGCAGTTTCAGAACCTAGTCTTAACCATGGGCCTGTAAATAGCAACTTGGATTGTCTTCTGTTGTGAGAGAGGATGTTCAGGCAACCATGCAGGAAAGAGTTTGGAAATGGGAAGACAGTTTCCCTTCCAGTCCTCCTCCCATTTTCACCATCCATGTGCCACAAATGACTTAGCATACTGGTACATGGGCAGGCAGGCAAATCACTTGAAGGATATTGAATTGAGAAGATACTTGCAAAGTTGCTTTAAATGTCTTTAGGGGAAAGACCCCGAGACCCCAATCTCATTTGGCAAGGGGGTATCAACATAACAAAATGTGCCAAAGCTGCCTGGACACCTTTGCTGTCCCCTTAGCTCAGCCTTGCTGAAAACGGTTCCGTGTAATGAAGGAATCTAGGCAGCCAGTACTTCAATACAACTTACACCTAGAATTTATCATTTCTGTTCCCTCCGCTGTCCCCGTAAGTGGCAAGTATCCCGTTCAACTTCTCAAGGTTCACTTTTCTATTACATGCTTTTTGGTGGTTTACTATCCATAGACATGCTATCAGAAATAAGTAAAATATTTAACTTGTTTGCACATCGGGCCAAATGACCAGGTTGGCTTATAAATGTGCAAAACCATCCTGAAGAGCTAGTCAATTGCAGAAATGACAAGGGATATTATTAAATACATGTCTTCTCAGAGCAGAATATTTTTGGTCCTTGCTTAATCCAATGAACTAAGAGGCGGCATTGAATAAAGGAAAGGCAGCTCTTTCCTAAATCTCATCTGGGCCACTCCTCAGGATGTGAAAAAGATGTTCAAAATGTGCCTACCAAATCTCCCCATATCTCTGAAGGAGACAAGAATATTTGTGGACACAGGTAAGCACATGCCCAGCAGCCAAAGTATACACACAAATCTCTCCTCTGGATGATACAGTGTTCACAGCATATCCCCATGATGGATATACTCTAAATGCCTCTTTCACAAATCATATGAAGTAACTCCACGGTGTGGACAAAAGTGGCTAGGAATTGATGGACAAGTCCTTCCAAACAGATGATCTGAAGACTATGTGCAATTAGGACTGAGTAGGCGTACTTATCTGTTGATAAACAAAAGCATCCAGATTTATCAAAACGACAACATCCCATGCACAGCCATGACCTATCCCCAGAGCTCCACAAGACACAAATAGGCTATGACAAAACATCCTGTTCACCCCTCCTTTCCAGTCGGACAAGCCTCCTATATCAATTAAGATGCAGACAGTCCGTATCTAGCCAGGGAGGAGCATGTCACACTATGTATAATTTTAAGCAATGAAAGTCACTGCTTCTCTCGGAAGCAAAGGAATAGCTTCCACATGGCTACTTGTGAGACAGGAGAAGTGAACTTGTATGTCAAGAACCTGCAAGCTGCATGGGATCCTTGCATACTGAGGAAAAATCACCCTCATAATAGGATTTTACTCCTGAGAGCATTCCCCCATGAATTGGGAATGGGGAAGCAATTCTAAATCAGCTGTGGGAGATGTACTTCAGAACAAGGGGCGATTCGCTAGGCTTTTCAGCTGAGCCGAGGACCTTTATAGTGTAAAAAGCAGGAGTGTCCCTCCAGATGTTGCTGGATTTCAGCTGCGGTGAGGGATGCTGGGGGCCAGAGCCCAACAAATTCTGGAGGGCTGCAGTCTCCCACTGATACTGTAAAGGCAGCTGTCCTTACTTGGGTGAGAAGAAGACCCCACAAGCTTTGTATCCTTTTGAGCAGTGGCACACATAGCCTTGACCATCACCTGCTCCTGGGTTGCCCTTTTGGCCTCACCCACAACAAACAACTGCCATTAATATTCATTAATGGCAATATCATGACATCCCTTTGGAAATAACACATGGAATGGGAGAGGGAGAAAGTCACATTGGTAAGAAAGGGGCTAGCAAGGTTAGGAGCCAGTAAATCCCATGGCTTGGAAAGGAATTAGTTGAATGCCTGCATATATAGATATATATATATTTAAACACACACACACACACACATATTTAAACACACACACACACACACACACACACACACACACGGATGTCAGGCATGAAAGGCCAAGTGAGAAGCAACCCCCCCCCCCGCCTGCAAGTTTACTAATGACATCGTTATCAGTCAGCTGGGGAGTGGAGAGCAGGCTCGAGCAGCCATGCAGTTCCGGATCAGCGTGCCCCATGCAAGGCCAGCGAGATGGGGTGGGTGGGTGGGTGTGACTCTGTGAGGAAAGGCACAGGGGCCAGGGGTGGCAGGGGTGACATTGGCAGCAGCAGCAGTAGTAGTAGTGGTTCAGGGAGGAGGGCAGGGACTCCAGCTTACCCTGAGCATTCCCCTCACACCTATCCAATATTGCATCACGAGCCTCAAACAGCTGCAGGGACACAATGGTAGGATTGGGAGAAAGGAACAGAAGAGAAACAGGAAAAGCAACAAAGACAAAAAAAAAAAATAGTACACAACAAGACCTCCAATTGCACCTGCCTACCAGAAAAAAGCACCAGCGGGAAGCTGGAGACACAAAATCCCTCTCAAATGTTGACCACACAGGCATGGCCATTCCCAAAGCACAAGCTGTAGCAACAGGAGCCACGATCGGCCCACGTGTCCAGAATGGACTGCAATTGACCTCTCCCCAATGTTTTGGAGGCCCCAGGCCTTCAGAAGAACAGGGATCAGTTGATCAAAAGCACAGGTCATCCTGGAGTTATGTACAGTCAAACCACCCCTGAGTTTTGAGACTTTGCCTGATAGCTGTGCCTCTACTCTGCCATTGGGACACAAAGATTGGCCACTACTGACCTCCAGATCCAAAGCTGCAGCCACCCAAGGAATAGAGCCCTGTGCGGAGACAGGTGTGCCGAAGAGTGGACCAGTTTCGTTCTGCTCCTGCATTTCTGGCCATATTTGAAATTCCCAAATGAAGGCTGAACTGCTGCCTCTCTCAGAGACTCTGCCGGAATGTGGAAGGCCTTTCTAGACACTCTGGTTTCCCAAGGGTAATATACATATTTCCCCCTCAGTGGTATTTTACTGCTTAACCAAATAGCACTACTGGTTGGGTTATTTACTGTTAAATTTTTTTACTGAAGATGTGCAGTCTAGCATTTGAAATTATGAATGCACAGCCTGGGAGGGGGAAGGGAAGAAGGGGGTTAAAAAAAGGCAAAATAGCTGTGCAGCAGGGATGGGGAACCTTTGGCCTGGGGGCCCAATGCAGTTCTCTAGGCCTTTTCTTGGGCCTTTGGAACTCTTCCCAGGGCATACTTTCCATCCTTCACCAGCCTTGCTTCACACCCTCCTCAAGGGCTTTTCCCTGGCTGGAATACGCCCTTGAACTCTGACAATGCCTCTTTGCTTCCATGGATGGAGGACAGAGAGAGTGGTGCATGTGTAGAAATCAGCCTTTTCAGAGGGAGAAGGGATTACCAGCACTTGTGCAATGTCCCTTTTGTCTGGAAAGGCTAAGTTCCCAGCTAAAAAGGTCTGTGTTATGCTCAGCTTTCACGTTCAAAGTATTCCCTTCTAGATCATCCTCAAGCAGCGTTTTAGCTCAGCTAACTCACTACATATGACCTGGAATCGGAAGGTGATCCTCATTCCCTCACAGTGTATGCAATTTTCCCCTTGATATTTTGTTCTAAATGCAACACTTGAATTTTGGCCTTGCTTCTCAGGTAGTTTCAGAATCCTGTTTTGAATGGCAATCACTTCCTGCTTGAGTGATTAAGTAGGTGACAAGCACCGGAATTTATGTACAGCATAGCTCAATTGTTGCTTTGCCACTTGCCTGTGGAATACAGAAAAAAACCAAAGGACTGTGCCACCAGGAAACTCCACCCTCAGTCTTGACTGGATTATGGTGCTCTGCACTAGTTGTTCCTACCTTTTGCTCTTGGCTCTGCAGTGCTTCTCACCAGCTGCCTTAAGCAATCCAAAGGCAGACCTGGAACTTCCCCCTAAGCCAACAGTGCCCTTCGGATACCCAGGACCACAACTCCCATCATCCTCAGCCAGCACGGACAAAGATCAAGGATGATGCAAGTTCTGCCCGCAACAACTGGAGGGCACCACGTTGGCAAGCTCTGCCCATACACTGCTCCCTCCTCCACTCTGTCTCTGCTAGCAACCCCCCACACCCCTAGAGTGCTGTCCCTCTGCCACTGCTTTGTTACCTGTGGACATGCTCTCCCCGGGGGACATGCCGTCAAGTACTGTGTGCTCCATGGACTGCGGACTAGAGCCGGATGCGTTTGATGTGGGAGGCTGTGGAGGTGGCAGCGTGGGCCTCTGTCGCGGCTTAGGGGTGGGCCGAGATTTGGTTAAAGTGCTCGTCAGGGAAGGAGGAGAAGACAGAGAAGGAGCAGCTGCCGGGGAGAGTGGGCCCGAGCCCAGGGAGTAGCCTGGTGGGTAACTCAGTCCATAGGGTGATGGGGTGCTTGGTGGGGTGGGAGAAAGGCTGGCAGGGGACGGCTGCCCCGTAGACTGATCGGACATACCACCTGACTGGCCGTAAGGAACCTTGGCAGGGATGGGGGTCAGCTTCTTTGAAACTGCAGAAGACAAGAGAGAAAGAGACACACATACAAACACACAGATACAGGTGGTTGTCATTCATCACTGGGAGGTCAGGTGAGCTTTTTACTACTGGCTTTCTAAATACAACCATCAGGCCTGCTTGAGCCCTGGTGAATGGAAGCTCAGGCGTAAGGGCAACCTGTGCTCATGGGAAGTCATGTCTGGAACATGGACTCAGAGACAATGGACCATATTTAACCAACTCATAGTACTAGTGGAAGCCAACAGAAGGGTTCTCTGCTAGCGCAATGGGACTTCCTCCCCTCCCCTTGCACTCAATTAAATCTGTTCCAGAGGTTTAGGAGAACTCACAGAACAGTGTACGAGGGGAGAGGAGATTGTTCCATCAGTCAACTAGAAATGCTTGCGTTGACAGAACAATCTCTTTAGTGCTATGCTAAATGCAGAGCAGAAGTAGGGCTTGAACCTAGCTCTTTTTTACGTCCTCCAGGTTAACTGTCCAACGGACCCCACTTGCTCATTCTGGTGACTTTATTTCTTAGACAAGCATTCAAGTGTTTGTGGCAGGATCTTTCCTACCAGATTTCTCAGTCTTATGAGGACACCTGAAAGGAGAACTAATAATCTGCAATCATTGCCGTTGCCCACAGAGAAAACAGGAGCCCTGGCCAAAAAGCAGTCAGTTAACTAGTGGAATTAAATTGTGTGGTTAACACACAAAGAAAGAAAGAAAGAAAGAAAGAAAGAAAGAAAGGGAGGAGGAGGAGGAGTTTGGATTTGGTATCCTGCTTTATCACTACCCGAAGGAGTCTCAAAGCGGGTAAAATTCTCCTTTCCCTTCCTTCCCCACAACAAACACACTGTGAGGTGAGTGGGGCTGAGAGACTTCAAAGAAGTGTGACTAGCCCAAGGTCACCCAGCAGCTGCATGTGGAGGAGCGGAGATGTGAACCCGGTTCACCAGATTACAAGTCTACCGCTCTGAACCACTACACCACCCTGAGAGAGAGTTGTTGCTTTGTTCGTTTCACCCAGCTGAACCCATTCCTGTTGCCCTATTCAGGTGTGAATACCTACCTTTCCGCAGGGTGTGTGGGCTCTGTTCTGTGGACAGCTGCTGTGTGAGACCAGGCAACTGCTGTGTGGTCCCACATGGTGCTGCAGGGCCACAAACCGGGCTCCCTTTCTGCCCAGAAACAGGAGAGAGTTCCTTGGTTTTTAGTGTGCTAAAAAGAAACAAAAGGTGGACAAGAAGCAGCAGTCATGAGCCGCTTTGTACGAAGAGCATCTTAAGTGCAAAAATCCCCCTCTCCCATGGCCTCCCCCTCCTCCTGTCCCACAGTCCCAGGGCGCAGGCCCATAACCCTCCACTATGATAAGCCAATGATGCTTGCAAAGCAAAGCGTTTTGATGCCTTGCTCCCGAACATACGCTCAAAGGACCAGACAAACTTGCACATCCACCTTCAAAAGCAGATCTGAGCATGACTAGAGCATGAATGGCACTGCAGCCCTCTCAGTCACTCTGTACACAGCAATGAGACGAAACAAAATGGAGGGAAGCCGTTTTCCAGAGAGACCACTCTGTGGGGCAGGTGGGGCAGGAGGAGGAACAGGAGCAATACGATCTGTTCCTCGTGGTGGGGATGGGTTGGGGCACCTCACAGATTTAAGAGGTGAACTTGAGGCCATGTCAGTTGTCCAAGTTTGTTCCTTTGCACTCAAGCTTACAAGTGGCCACCAACCCCAAGGCAGTGTGGCAAGCCATGGTTTACCTCAGTGAGGGAACTGAGGGGAGGGTGTTTGTCACAAATAATATGTGGCAAGAAAGGTGCTACTCAAGGTGGTTGGCTAGACCAGGCAACTCAATGCGGTAATTGGAAACCTGGATGGTGAAGGCCTCAACGTTTGCCAGGCTGAGGTGGGTGCCCCCTGCACCTCTAAATAGGTTGGACCCAAAGAAGCTATTGGACTGGCACAGCTGTTTTGGACCCAACTCAAAATCTTGTAATACAAGGCTGGGCAAACATGTGCCCCCCCCATGTTGCTGAACTCCAGCTCCCATCAGCCTCAGTTGGCATGGACTGTTGACAGAGATTATAGGAGCTGTAGTGCAACAACAGTATCTGAAAGGCCACAGAATCCTCACTTCTGATGTAAGTCTTTGCAACTTGGGGTCCAAAGAAAGGGCTGGTTGGTTGGATGCTATTGACACTAAATGCTTACCCATGCAATATCTATTGCATGGGATTCACCTAAATAGCCCTTTAAGCAGAAGTTCTGTGCAACATACCCTGCTTGTGCAATGGGGCTTTCCCAACCCTCATTGTGTGCTCCCTGAGCCTGTCAAAATTGGCCCCGTCATGTGTGGGAAGGGGGAAGGAAAGGGAGGGTTGTTCCATCTGGCAAACTGCAATATTTGTGCAGACAGAATTTGGGGGTGGTGTTGAAAATTCTCTTACAGAGCACTTTGGGCATGTCTCAGAAGTTCACTTCACAGGGGAAGAAAGGTGACCAATGAAACCTATTTTAAGCCTGGATTTGGCTTCAAGGAACTTCCTCCCTTGCAGGATCCATCAGCTGATACAGCTGAAGTTCTCTCCAGGAGATCTGTAGCAATGTGGAGGCCAACAGGAAGGCCTCATTTGCCTACCGAGGAGGCGTGAAGGGCCTAGGTATCGTCCCTGTGCGTAGACCTGTGGTACGTGGCAAGCAAGTGGTGCTCACCCTTCCACCACTGTGCCCAATTTGCCCGAGCATTTGTCAAATAAGAGGTTATTTACCTAGCGAGCCCGGTTCCTCTGTCTCTGGCACAGGTGCAGCTGACCCAGGGGGGAGAGACTGACATATGGGAGCTGTAAGGAGTGCCAGGAGGATCGGGTTTGGATAAGGTGAGGGGGGGTTTCATGTAGACAGAGGAGAGGTTAGTCTCAGGACCATGCAACTCTGTGAAGGAGCTCTGCTTAGGGAGGTGCAGGAAATACGGTTTCGGGTTAGAGTTAATGTCAAGCTGCTGAGGGGAGGGAGAGGAAGAAGAGGAGGAGGAGGAAGGGGGAGGCAGCGTTTGGCTGTACCCTGGCCACCGGTACAGTGGCAAGGGGGGCTCCGGCCTAGCGCATGGGCCAGTCTTGGGGTGGTGGTGGTGGAAGGATGAGTAGCAGGGGTATGGGGGAGGCTTGTCGTCCTCAGGGGATGGGTAGATGTAACAGGAATCCGACCAACTAGACGACACACCATCCGTGCTGCAAATGTCCAAAACAACAAAACAAAAACAAAAAAAGAGAGCAGAGAGCGTTTGTACAGGGAAGAACCGAACAGGAGTTTTGAAAACAGCCCATAAGCATTTGCCAGGAGAGGGTTGGGGTGGGGGTGGGGGAGAGAAGAAGGAGAGAAGAGAACAACAACCAAAAATTCAAGGAAAGCAAGAGGGGCTCCTCAACTGCAAGGTACACAGTGGCTGGGGCAGCAGTCCCCACCTTCCTGAGCTGACAGCTCCAGGCCCGGGTTTCTGCTTATCTCTCATGAGCCACCCAAATGTAGAAAATGGCACTTGGAAACTTCGTCTGCTGGAAAACAGAAGCTAGGCCTGTGCAATGTCTACCTTGCCAACGTCACCTATTCCTAAACAGTTGTTTGGGGAGATCTGGAAAACATCTCTAGATGACAGTTGTCCTGAGTGGTGGCTTTGTCTCAGGGGCTTGGTGTGTGTGTGTGTGTGTGTGTGTGTGTGTGTGTGTGTGTGTGTAGGGGCTTGGGGGAGGAGGAATACCCCACAAGGAAAATGTTCTTCCATATGAAGGAAATGGGTATCTATGGGTTGGATTTCACCCATAAGTGCTAATTTGAAAATAAAACCAAGCCAGGGGGCATTTGAGGGTTCACTATGGAATTCAAGGCCCCCCACAATTCCGAAAATTGATTACTCTTGTCAATTAACTTGGGACAAACTAATCCGTCACAAAACAAGTGGGTCACACTGCATAGTAGAACCTGCTGCCTCATTACACTGGGAAGCCAGGCAACCCTAAGCAGAATATTGGATTGAGAACTAGTGATCTGAGGAAAGCATGGCAGAGAAAACAGCGGGACAGTGTACCGAGATGCAATGCCAGGCAAGCATCAAGGTTTGCCATGTAACTCCTGGACTCCTTCCAAAGTGTGAGGTATGCAATTGCAGGTGAGAGAGACCCCAGGGGAGGCAAGGAAGCATGGAATGAGTTCTAATGAAGTTGCATGTCCTTCTATCAAGGGCTTGACTTTGCCCCCATCCTTCTTTCTTGGCCTCTTTCCCTGGCTAATGCGAGCTCACAAACAGAGAAGTGCCACCCAAATTGGCACTTGGCAATTTACTGGAAAGGAACAAGCCTGGAAAAACTGAAGTTGAGAAAGAACCAGGAATGTCATAGAAAGTCAAAAGAAAAGACTGCAAATGGTGGATCCTGCAGGACAAGACAAATGCTGCCTATTATTGGAGCCTACAGGCTGGAGAAGTAGCAAGGCTGGGACTAAATCTCTCTTCTTGCCAGTGTAAACACAGATTTTTTGTTTTTTAACATCAGGGATCTCAATTCAGATTTAGCCCATATTTCCTCCTGTTTTGTGAGAATATGTGCAACAGAAAGGTGAGAGTGCCTGCCTTTGTGGATGATTTTGCCAGCTTCTTATTCCCATGCATGTCTCACTCCCTCCCCTGCTTTTAGTGGGTATGTTGACATGCAACGCATTAAACGTCTAATTCCATGCTTGCTTTCAGCAGGGAGCACATCTATGGCAGAAGCACAGACCAGAAACATATGCATGATCCCCCCTATGGATAAGCCCCTACTCTCTGCACATATGAATATGGCAAACATGGTCAGTCATTTCTAACTTGCCACAGAGCTGACCCTTACAAATGAATCCACAGCACAAAATAACACAAGTCTTGCATTAGGTCTGAAAATCCAGGACTAAAAACATGGCAGCTGGATGAAGCTGGGCCCTAAAAACTGTCGGCAGAGCCAGACCTTTGCCTTAAGTGGATATCAATAAAATACCAGATCAGAATAAGCCTCTCTGTGCTGCTGGTGCCAAATTCCAACAGGAGGAGGTGGCAAAATAGGAGGGTCTGCCCAGTCTCGGTAGCGCAAAACCAGGAAAAGAATTTTGTTCTATGTTACTATTCTTGGTGCCAGTCTCCCTGCTTGTCTAAAATCTTTGGAGCAGACAGGTCTGGTTTTTTTTTTTTTATTGCTTACATTCAGCTGGGCCACAGGAAAGTATTATTTTGTGCCTCAATTCTCTCTCATTCAAACACACACACAAACACACACACACTTGCAAAGTGAAAGCGGAAGCGTAACTAAAGAGGGCCCATGCAGGTGTGGGAGTGGCAGACGTGTCCACAGAGACTTCCAGGACCACAGAACACAGTGGCAGCTGCCTGCGCTGCCCTCCAGCACTTACCTTGCTCTCTCAGCCCCTGGCGGGAAACCGAAGCTAGTTGGAGTAGGGGAGGGAGTAGCTGAAATGTCAAGAGATTGCTCAGGAATTGGTGACTGAGGAGTAGCAGCAAGATCGGAAGGCGGAGCGGGGGGCTGCATGGCAGGAGGGGTGGAGGATGCCTTACGAACTATGGAGGTGCCTCTGCGAGCCACCCATGAGGTGTCCATCACCCGGACGCCCATGCTATGGGGGGGAACACAGAGATAGTCCCTTACCAACTCGGAAGCAATCATTGAGAGCATTAAACACACACATTTACATTGCAGGGGGAAGGAGGGAAGCCATCTAGGTGCATCCAAGGTCTGAAAGGATCCACGTACAGTCAACGGGAGCCAATTACTTAAATGTAGACTCTAGAGAGGGGTTTCTGGCACGGCCGTGAGGGTCATTTGGGTCAAAGGCTGCTCTGCTGGGACACCCAGTGGCCACTTGCAATCCTCAGGGCAGCCGCAAAAACAGTAACCTTCCAAAGCTGGTAAAGTTTTGCATCAAAGGGAGGTTCTCCCAGACATCAGCAAGAACAGGCAGCCTCGGGACCATGAAGCCTTTCGAAAGAGCCACAGACCTGGACATAAAACATCTATGGCGGGGGGCAGGGGGAGCATCTGGAATATTAAAAAAGTGTGCAGCCAGGACACCTGTGATTAATTTCCCAAGAGGAAAATGATGCCCTTTGCATTGGGGATGATAAAAAACTGGAAAAACAACATCCTGCAGGAAAGGGGGAAGGGCCATAGGTCGATGACAGAGCACATGCGCCCAGGGTCCATCACTACCACCTTGGGGAAAAGGGCTAGGAAAAACTTCTGCCTATCAAGACCAAGGTTTCCCAAACTTGGGTCTTCCAGTGTTTTTGGACTACAGTTCCTATCATCCCTGACCACTGGTCCTGCTAGCTAGGGATGGTGGGACTTCTGATCCAAATTTGGGAAACTCTGATCTAGACCTTGGAAAGCCGCTGTCCACCAAAGCAGACTCTGTAATAAGGCAGCTTCAAATTTTGACGGGGCACTCAAAAGACAGGCTCCCGTCTCAGTGCCCTCGAGGAGAAGCTGGCTTCTGCTCTGCTGGCAAGGCCATGGGTGCTCTGAATTGACTGGGTCTTGACACTGAAGGTAGGAATGGTTCAAGAGCTACCCAGAGGATACCATACCTTTGGATTTTCCTAAGGCTGCATGGACAGAAACATACAGGTATTAGTGTAACAGAAACTAAGGCCAAATGCTTCTCCTGCTGCGTCAGTTTGGCAGGCCTTTGGGAAAGGGGCTGGGAAGTCCAAGGCTGCAGCTTGCGAAAAGCAGGGGGATCGGGGCGATTTGGCTGCAGAGAAGCATATTGCTAAGTGGAGAAGCAGGACATTCAGTGAAAGGCAGAATTTGAGGAAATGGAAGGTTTTTGTGAAAGCAATACCAGTTGTTTTGCAGTTTTGTGTGTGTGTGTGTGTGTGTGTGTGTGTGTGTGTAGGGAGAATGCGGGAGAGGGAGAGCAGGCTAGAGGTGAACCTAATAGGGGATTACAATAATCTTTGCATGGTTCTTCTTCTGGGATCCAGAGGAGAGAGGCTTTGGAAATTAGACCTAACAATATTTGATGTCTGCACTGAGCACTGTAAGACTCCACAACATACAGAAAGCTCCTCAAGAGTGGGATTACAATGTTTCCAGTATCAAGTCTCTATCTGGGATCTTTTCCAGGTTGTGCCTTCCTGTCAGAGCTCTTTCATGGCATAAGAAAATAACCTATGACTTCTGTTGCACTGCACAGCTCCAGGTACTTGCCACAACCTTCTACAGAGAGCTAAATTTCCTTTGCATGCATCATGCAAAAATAAAAAACAAATGTTGAGAATTCTCACTGAGGCCTTTCCTAGACCTTGGGATCACTATAACATTGACACAGGTAAAGCATACTAAAACTAAGCCTGAGAACAGTTCCAAGTCAAACCCTCATGAGACTTTTTAAAGACAAAAGATCTGACAATGCAGTTTCCATCAGGCAAGGGCATTCCTTACTATCCAAGCTTTATGCATATGGATGGCAAACTCAGTAGGGCATTCATGGCCACTCTGAAGAGATCAAAACAAGTCACAGGAGAGAAAAGGTCCAAATTGAGAATGTCTTTGTAAATCCAAGAAAAGAAAAACAATCACTAAACTAACTGAGGAATTGCAAGTAGGAAGTTTTAAACGGCATATGTTTATTATAGGAATGTGAGCTTTAAACTGATTAGGCAGGAATGCATAAGGTGTACTGCATACCAATATTAAGCTCTCCAATCACTGATTAAGACCCCCTCCCCCCAAATAATAATAATTGGGGGAGGTGATACAAGCAGGGACTGCAGGCCTAGGAACTTTTGGATGACTTTCCACCATGCAGGCCACACTTCATTCCCCGCCCCACAATAAAATTCATGCTATTTATTTATTTCATACAATTTATATACCACTTGATTCTAAAAACATCAAAGCTGTTTACAAAACTCATGCCAGCCCCCTCTTCCCTGAGCCTGCTTTGACAAATAGAAACTTACAAGAAGGTACCAGATAGTGCATGACTTGCCACATGAAGTTTTTACTTAAATAATGGATGTGACTAACTTGGGTCCATTAATTTCAATGGGTCTACTCTGAGACGGACACAGCTGAATACAATCCAATGTGTCTTTTAAAACCAATAGACCATTAATCCATGGTCCATTACCTAGTTAATTTTTGAGAGATGTTTTCTTTCCCTTTCCTATCAATAGATCTCTTCCATATTTAAAAGAAAGATGAAACATTGTCCTTTCTTCTAACAATGAATGACAGCTTTTTAATTTCAAGACCTCACTAAAAGAACAACCACTCTTCCCTCTCCTCCTCCAGAATGGTAAAGCTACCACATCAGTGTTTTACAGTATACATTTAATACTACTAGCTCACACCTAGAGGATGCAGGAGATGTTAGCGAGAACCTGTAGACCCATGACCAGATGCACATAGCCTGAGCAGGACAGGCTCTAATGTATGAAAGGTGGAAAGCATCTCCTCCCTCACTCCATTTCCTCCTAGCAGAGGAAACACAGTCCAGAATAACTAAGGAGATAGTACAAGAATACTTGGCTAGTTTAGATGTATTCAAGTCTCCAGGGCCAGATGGACTGCATCCAAGAGTATTAAAAGAACTGGCAGATGTGATCTCTGAACCACTGGCAGTCATCTTTGAGAATTCCTGGAGAACAGGCGAAGTCCCGGCAGACTGGAGGAGGGCAAATGTTGTCCCTATTTTCAAAAAGGGGAAAAGAGAGGACCCAAATAATTATCGCCCAGTCTGTCTGACATCAATACCAGGGAAGATTCTGGAGCAGATCATTAAGCAAACAGTCTGTGAGCACCTAGAAAGGAATGCTGAGATCACCAATAGTCAGCATGGATTTCTGAAAAATAAGTCATGTCAGACTAACCTGATCTCGTTTTTTGACAGAATTACAAGCCTGGTAGATGAAGGGAACGCAGTGGATGTAGCCTACCTTGATTTCAGCAAGGCATTTGACAAGGTGCCCCATGATATTTTTGTAAAGAAGCTGGTAAAATGTGGTCTTGACTATGCTACCACTCAGTGGATTTGTAACTGGCTGACTAACCGAACCCAAAGAGTGCTCATCAATGGTTCCTCTTCATCCTGGAGAAGAGTGACTAGTGGGGTGCCACAGGGTTCTGTCTTGGGCCCGGTCTTATTCAACATCTTTATCAACGACTTGGATGATGGACTCAAGGGCATCCTGATCAAATTTGCAGATGACACCAAACTGGGAGGGGTGGCTAACACCCCAGAGGACAGGATCAATCTTCAAAACAACCTTGACAGATTAGAGAACTGGGCCAAAACAAACAAGATGAACTTTAACAGGGAGAAATGTAAAGTATTGCACTTGGGCAAAAAAAATGAGAGGCACAAATACAAGATGGGTGACACCTGGCTTGAGAGCAGTACATGTGAAAAGGATCTAGGAGTCTTGGTTGACCACAAACTTGACATGAGCCAACAGTGTGACGCGGCAGCTAAAAAAGCCAATGCAATTCTGGGCTGCATCAATAGGAGTATAGCATCTAGATCAAGGGAAGTAATAGTGCCACTGTATTCTGCTCTGGTCAGACCTCACCTGGAGTACTGTGTCCAGTTCTGGGCACCACAGTTCAAGAAGGACACTGACAAACTGGAACGTGTCCAGAGGAGGGCAACCAAAATGGTCAAAGGCCTGGAAACGATGCCTTATGAGGAACGGCTAAGGGAGCTGGGCATGTTTAGCCTGGAGAAGAGGAGGTTAAGGGGTGATATGATAGCCATGTTCAAATATATAAAAGGATGTCATATAGAGGAGGGAGAAAGGTTGTTTTCTGCTGCTCCAGAGAAGCGGACACGGAGCAATGGATCCAAACTACAAGAAGGAAGATTCCACCTAAACATTAGGAAGAACTTCCTGACAGTAAGAGCTGTTCGACAGTGGAATTTGCTGCCAAGGAGTGTGGTGGAGTCTTCTTCTTTGGAGGTCTTTAAGCAGAGGCTTGACAACCATATGTCAGGAGTGCTCTGATGGTGTTTCCTGCTTGGCAGGGGGTTGGACTCGATGGCCCTTGTGGTCTCTTCCAACTCTATGATTCTATGATTCTATGATTCTACTCCCTGGCTACCAAGAGCTATCAATGCCCTGGATTCCAGATCTACAGCTCTTCAGATCTACAGATGGTAGAGAAAGGAGCAGCACTGTAACTACTGCATGTGCTCAGGCCAATTGAGCAGGCAGAGTGCTGCTCCCCTGTGCTAACCTTACCACAGCAAGGAACAACTGCTAAGAAATATGCATGCGAAGCTAGGGTCAACAGGATCCAATAGGCATCTCAGTAGCTCAGCATCTTTCTTCACCCATGGCTGTATTGCTCCCTCTTCTGATCTCAGTACAGAAGTCCCCTTTAATGGGTAGCAGAAGCAAACGGTGCTATGGTGATATGTTGTCAATCGTGGAAGATAAGTCTCCCCCCCTTTTTTTTTTGCTCTCCGCCAGAGTAGTTCTGGATGGCAAAAACTACAAATGCCCCAGCATGCTGATCAGGCATACATGTGACCCATTATTTAGGCTCTTAGAAAATGACATCAAACATCCATCAACCAACTGATAACATGTTTTGAAATGTTCACTGCATCACTAGGAAATCAGTGTAAGACAAATTTCACTCTGGAAGTTATCAGGACCAGTTTTAGTACAGTGAGGTAGATCTCAGCTTCCCATCCCAGGGAACACCTATGCTGCTTGTTGGGTCAGTGCACAGAGCCATACAGCTAGCTTGGGCCAGGCACATACCAGGTGAATAGGCAGACAGGCCAGGTGCAACAGCCCCGCTTCCCTTTAAAGAGGCCACGGGCCAGGTGCCTGCAGATGGTGTGGCGTCAGGAGCGGGGTGGGATGTTAGTGGCAAGGCAGTGAAGTGTGTTTGCACGCCTAGAAAACATGGGCACTACTTCTACAGAGCAGCAGCGACTCCAGGCCAGCACAGCCCCTTCCCAGCTCCCCTCCCCTTACTCCTCCTGCAGCAAAATAAAAAGCACCCCCTACCCATCCTTCTTGTAGAACTCCAGCATCATGTTGTCTGTGGCCACGCTAAGCGGTCGCCGGGCCTGGTCAGGATGCTTGCGGTCGGCGTGGTCCATATCAGGAGACGGCATGGAATTGTAATTTGCGTTGTGGTTCACATGCACAGGGCTGCCATAGTTCCCGGTCAAGTTGAACTCAATGTCTAGTTAGGAGAGAGAAAAATGGCCAAGTAGTGCTTGTGGCTCCCACTTGAAGCCAGAGGGAGGACAGACAGAGGCTTGGCAAGGATAAGTGTAAATCAAATATATACACACACACCCTGGAAGCAGACGTTCCTGGTCAGCGTTCAAGAAGGACACTGACAAACTGGAACGTGTCCAGAGGAGGGCAACCAAAATGGTCAAAGGCCTGGAAACGATGCCTTATGAGGAACGGCTAAGGGAGCTGGGCATGTTTAGCCTGGAGAAGAGGAGGTTAAGGGGTGATATGATAGCCATGTTCAAATATATAGAAGGATGCCATATAGAGGAGGGAGAAAGGTTGTTTTCTGCTGCTCCAGAGAAGCAGACACGGAGCAATGGATCCAAACTACAAGAAAGAAGATTCCACCTAAACATTAGGAAGAACTTCCTGACAGTAAGAGCTGTTTGACAGTGGAATTTGCTGCCAAGGCGTGTGGTGGAGTCTCCTCCTTTGGAGGTCTTTAAGCAGAGGCTTGACAACCATATGTCAGGAGTGCTCTGATGGTGTTTCCTGCTTGGCAGGGGGTTGGACTCGATGGCCCTTGTGGTCTATTCCAACTCTATGATTCTATGATATACACACCTCTTGGTAGTTCTGCCGCCCTCATAGGTTTTGGTGGTGGCAGCCTAGAAAAGGACAATTCTCTGTGGCAGCCCCCTAAGTTGTGGAGTTCTCTCCCCACAGAGGTGCATCTGGACCCTTCACTATACAGCTTTCAGCAGATGCAGAAGATGCACCTGTTCACCTGGCCTTTTGAAACTGGAGACATGTGTTTTCAGCACCCACCCTATTCCTGTGGCTGTAATTTGTTTTAAACTGCATTTTAAATTATTGCGACCCACCCTGCTTGTGAAGGGTGAGCAAAAACAACAACAACAACAACAACAACAACAACAAGTGTCATAAACACTTCTAATGTGGTTGGGGAACCTAGCAGCCCCATATAGGATTTTCTAGGTAACAACTGTTCTCAATAGTACCACGCAAAGCATAAACAGGGAAACCAAGCCCATGGAAAGATGCTTGTCTGGAACAGCAAATGATCAGAAGCACAGACCTTTGGTTTAGGAGGCACAGGCTGAGAGTTCAAGAACCCCTAGCCAAGACTATGGAGAATGATAGTCAGGGAAAGGAATAGCAAGAACCACAAATGATGCCTACAGGAGGTGATCTATCCAAAAAGGATAAAATCTGTGGCCTGGCTGTCACCAGTTCTGCCCTGCCCACTTTGCCTTAGGTCAGTTGGGCTCTAGCAAACAAAAGACAGCCCTACCTCCTGGAAAGAACCAATCTGCATGCTGGATGAGGGGCTCAATAATTGCAACAATCTGCAGGGAGACGGTCGCCATCATCTCGGTGATGTTTCTGAAACAAAAAGGTGGGAGAGAGAAAGGGACAGGTAAGGAGGGCAGTAAGACAGGTCCTTCCGAAGGGCAAAACAAAATGACAACATCACAGGGTTGGAAGGGACTAGAGCTGGCATCCCCAAACTTGGCCCTCCAGCTGTTTTGGGACTACAGTTTCCATCATCCCTGACCACTGGTCCTGTTAGCTAGGGATGATGGGAGTTGTAGTCCCAAAACAGCTGGAGGGCCAAGTTTGGGGATGCCTGGACTAGAGGATAAAGTACAGCTCCTGGCTCTAAGGCAACATGTCTCCTGCAGATTCTTCTGTTTCCTCCCAAATCCAGTTGCAATGGGCTGGTCTCAGGAACCTGCCAAGGTTGGTCAGCTACGAAAGGTAGGATGCTGCTCTGGATACTTTACCAGACATTTTCAGAGGAACTGGGGCAGATTGGTTTCTATATTCTACATTTGTTCACCGGACACCCACTAGCACTAGAAGCGATGATTTGCATTGTGGTGATGTGTTTGTAAAACAAACTATGGGACTTGTATACATTAATGGTGGCAATGGGTGTGATCTATCCCATGCTGATGCTCAGTAACTACCCATTCTCTTCAACTGTGTTTGTGTTTCTGAAATGCAAATAATTGAGAAATACAGAGAAGAGTTCTAAGGATACGTTCCTATGCACGCTGACACAGGTGTAAGCTCTACTGAACGCATTGGGACACCCTTGTGAGTAAGCATGCACAGGATTGTGCTGCAAGGGTGATTCCTCCACTCAGCAATCTGCCTATCCTTTTCTCATGCCTTACTGCAACTCATTTTCCACATTTTGCCCTCACTTCATCCCTGCTCTTCACCCTGAGAGAGACATCCAGATGTTGCAAACAGATCAAAGCATGAAAATTGAACAAGAGGCTTGCAAAATGAAGGTAAGAAAACCCAGCCCCAGGACCGGTATGTTCTTAGTTATATTATCTAGCATTTCAGAACTGCAGTGTTCTAGATGTCAGCCGCTTACCCTTCTGTCTGAGGCCAGAGAAGGTTAGGCCCCAGCACAATCGCTATGTTGCTTGGGGTCATTTTGTTTGCATCCTGGTACTCTGTTAAGTGTGCAAGGAATTTGATCAGGTACCTGCAATGGAAGGCAACAGAGTTAAAATGGAGTGATGGGTGCACATTCAGCAGCTACTGACTGGGTTATTAGACTATTGCTAACCAATAGACATGCACTAGTGGATACTTTCCCAGGGGTTCATACGAATAAATGGGCAAGTGCCATTATTTGCATTTTACAGGTACCAACCACCAGGGGGAGAAGCTCACATTGACTAGTATTGTAATGTACAAATCACTGGGTATCAGGCCGGCAATGTAAGATGCCTCAAACATCACTGTATATAAGCCAAGGAGAATGCACTGCTTGGCACAGTAGTGACCACTTTCTCCCGATGGTTTATTGGTGACTGCTGCTGCTGCAGTCCTCCTCTAGCCCTTCTATGCAGTGCACATCTAACTTCCAGCAAGAAATATACTGACTTTGCCACTAAGGTTGGGAATCAAGCCCTCTTGGTGCCCCTCCTGTAAGAAGAGAAAAACAGTATTGCAACACCGCCTGTAGATATCTGCCTCTGAATTTCAAGAGGGGCAGGAGCGATTTACCCTGCCGCCCAACAAGTATCTTGGCGTTGCTGCCCGATATCCTCAAGCACCAGATGTGACTGACATTAGCCCTAGCATCAGTGTACTTGTAGGCAATACCTCGATGTGGGAGCTACCCCTGAAGTTGGCCTGGAAGCTGCAGCTGGTGGCATGACATTGGGGCAGACAACCACTATCGTATTATGCCGCAGCTGAAAAACTGCTACTGGCCTTAAGTTCAAGGTGCTGATAATGGCGTACCCTGTACACAGGTTGGGACCAGGAAACCTAAAAGACCTTCTCACCCTTTATATACCCAATCAATCACTTCTCTCTGCAGGAGAATGCCTCTTGCAGATACTATCTCATCTGGAGACCTGTTCTACACAGTATAGGAATCAGGCCTTTACCATGGTGCTGTCTACCTTTTGGAAGTACATATCAGACAGGCACCATTGCTATTGTCTTTTTGGTGCCAATTTCCCCCAAGCCTTTTAAAAGGGATATTTTTTAAAAAATAATAATAATAATAAATCCTGGTCCATATCTGTATTAAATTTGAAGTTGTTTTTACAAATTAAATGGTTCCACATAAGTTTTTATTATGGATGCTTTTGTACTGTAGAATTTATTTGAGAAATGTCATAGGAAGCAATTCCTAAATGGAAAGGAATAAATGATAAATAAAAAATATTGCGTGTATCTGCTCCTGTATAATCATTCTAGCAAAGCAGCATGCCAGATCTCCCTCCTGTCTCTTAGGGAGGATCCTTGTGAAACTGGTTTAGATGTTGAGGTAGGAAGCATCCCTTGCTACTCAGAAGGCAGTGAGCTGGAGGCAAAGTTTCCCTCGAGGTGCATTGCAAAGAGTCAGGAGTGCCAAGCACTCTTGTGTCTCATTGACACAACCCTGTTTAAATGCAATGCCTGTCGCAGAGAGGCCTCCTGGTGGAATTAACGTGGCAACTTTAGACACAGCAAGCTTCCAAAGCCATTACAAGCTTCTCCCCAACACCCAAGTACAGGCAAAACATCTTGCTGGCAGTGGGTGAGAACTAGCAAGTCCTTTACTGTGGTGCAGACAAGATCAAGTTTCAGCCCAGCCTAGCTCTTGAAACGAGAAGCCCTGGTCTCTTTTTGCAAGGCAGGCCATGTGAGAGAAGAGAACACCTGGCACAAAACAGGTGATAGGTGCTTGGAGCAATGGTTACCCATCCACGTATATTTCTCTTCTCTTGCGCGCTGGGACTGAAGCTGCATCAGAAACTTTCCAGGCCAGGAAATGCAAAATATCATCAACATTAATCAACCTTCACCCCACCCACCCACCATTATTTTAAAGGTACAGTGGTACCTTGGTTCTAGAACTTAAAACCAAGGCGCAGCTTCTGATTGGCTGCACGAGCTTCCTGCAGTCAAGCCGAAGCAGCATCGGATGTTCGGCTTCCAAAAATTGTTCGCAAACTGGAACACTCCAGGTTTGTGGCATTCGGGAGCCAAAACATATGAGTGCCAAGGCGTTCGAGAACCAAGGTATGACTGTATAGCCTTTTGGGTGGACCTTTTGGCCACATAACAATTGCAAACTGTAAAATTGATGTCAGCAAGAGACAGACAGTGAAGACGAAGTGAAGGCATATCCTTTGGCTGGCATACACCTGCCTTAGATTGTTGTAGCTGGGCTTGGGCAACTTCTCAAGGGCATTCCACAGGGCCTGCAGCCTCTTGTCTTGGTCCTGGATGCTGCGAAGCAAGAATGAGATGTCTGGGATTAATTCAGCAGTGGGACAATGGATAAAACATTTGGGGATTTTGTATCTCTGCACCTTCAGCCTCTCTTTCCTAAGCTTGCCTGAGCTGAGGCAGTGGCATAGAGACAAGCTGTGAACAGACGAGGCACCGAGGGAGCCGCCCCCTTGCCCTCCATTAATTTCACACTTGAAACCTGTCACACTACAGACAGGACAGGACAGGACAGTCACTGCTGGGAAAGCTGCCAATGCGCTTCACATTTCACCTCTCTGGGAATGTGACTTCTGCTCCTTGTACTGGAAGCAACAGTTGCGGTGGGGCCTGCTTGCACAATCACTTATCCTGAAGTGACAAGCCCCAGATCGCACTTCAGCATCAGATTTATGCAAATGTTTAAAGCAGACCTTTGAAAAGTGTAGCCACTTTAAATGCCTGGTAAGATCAGGGACAGTCTTGGCTCCCTTTTCTTATGTCAGGCGATGAGGGCTGGAAGAACGTCTTCATTCCCAATCTTATTAGGGAAGCTTTAGGCTAGACTATAGCTGTGGCAAATTTTGAGAAAATCCCCTTCCTAGCAGCAGAGATGTCATTACTCAGTCTCAAGAGGGGACAAGCTGAGGCAATTCATTTGAAGCAAAACCAATTAAAGAAAATGGCAATTCATTTGAATCTGTTGGAGTACTTGGGACACAACAAGCTCTTCAGAACTGGGCCCTGGATCCAAAGGAAATTAGTTAAATTTGAGTCCTGCTGAAACACTAACTGATTGATCACATTGTGACTTAGGTGCAACTAATGTTTTCTGGTCTTGGTGTGGGAAGCAGAGGAATTCCTTGGGAAACTAAGGTGGGCAACCTTAGACATACAGCTTTGACATATGTCAGAGAATAGTCTCCTTTCTATGCATAGCAGACACCTGTTGCTTGGGACTCATTCACATTTCACCAATGGGGCCTGAATTTGAATATATCTGCATATTGAATGAAGCCCTGAATGTGTGAGGGTGTGGCCCTGAAAAGTGACTAATAAATAAGTGAGAGAAACAAATAAATGATAATGTCATACATGTCCATAGGCAGAGGCTCTTGGAGAAATAATTAGAATATGTTCAATTTTGGGGTGGGTGGGGATTGGAATTTCCCACAATAAATTACACCAAATGGGTTTGATCTGTCCCATGAAGTTCCTGGTTCTGCATGGCAAATATTGTGGGCTCCCAGAATTCGGAATTCCCTCCCTAGAGAAGCTAGACTGGCTCTTTCCTTGCTGTCCTTCTGCCAGCAGATGAAGACTTTCTTGTTTCAACAGGCATTTGGGAACTGACTGGTTTTAATTAAAGGGCTGGTGCCGTGCTGCTTTTATTGTAACCACTGGTAAGTTTTAAAACATATTCTATATATGTGTTGTTGTTGTTTAATCGTTTAGTCATGTCTGACTCTTCGTGACCCCATGGACCAGAGCACACCAGGCACTCCTGTCTTCCACTGCCTCCTGCAGTTTGGTCAAACTCATGCTGGTAACTTCGAGAACACCATCCAACCATCTCATTCTCTGTCGTCCCCTTCTCCTTGTGCCCTCCATCTTTCCCAACATCAGGGTCTTTTCCAGGGAGTCTTCTCTTCTCATGAGGTGGCCAAATATTGGAGCCTCAGCTTCACGATCTGCCCTTCCAGTGATCACTCAGGGCTGATTTCCTTAAGAATGGAGAGGTTTGATCTTCTTGCAGTCCATGGGACTCTCAAGTGTCTCCTCCAACACCAAAATTCAAAAGCATCAATTCTTTGGCGATCAGCCTTCTTTGTGGTCCAGCTCTCACTTCCATAAATCACTACTCATAGCTGTAATTCTATCCATGTTTAATTATACTTTAATGACTGGTTTTTCTGTGTTTTGAGCAGTTCTTGTTTTTATCTGTAAGCCACCTTGAGTCTTGTCAGGGAACAAACAGTAATTTATATATAAACAATTTATAATTTATGTATAAACAAACAATAATTTTGAGTGAATCTGATAAGGTACAAGTTTCAGCCTGATCCTCTGCATGTTTACTTGGAAGCAATTTTCCCTGAATTCAATAGGACTTATTCTGAAAGAAGCGTCCAGAATTTCAACCTTGTTTGATATTCTATTTTTATAGCAGAAGGTGAAGAAGCAGGGCTCAAGCAACGGTGAACAACTCACTTTGAGGCTTGGATCCATTCTTCATAGAGTTCAAATGTCATGAGCGGTTCTGGCAATTCCCGAAGATAGGACTTCAGTGCCCCTGTGCAAGAGACATAGAAACACAGAACATGCATTACCAAAGCAGAAAGCCTCATCCTAATTTGGAGGGATTTTTTTTCCTCATTGAACTTTCTTTGGTTTGGGGCAACAGCTGAAGTCGATGAACCAGCCCTTAACTGACAGGAGCAAAAATGCTTTACTATCTAATGCTGAGATCAATATTTCCCTTTCTGGACACAAGAACTAATATAGATGACCATCTGACAACATGGTAGAGTTTCCTACCACTTGGTCATTTGTATTAAAGTAAATGTGGCAGGAGGTTTTTTGCTACTCATCCCAACATATGATGAAGAGCGGTGTGTACGTATGCTCTTAAAATAAATAGCAAGGCTTCTCCACATGGCTAGATGACTCTCTGTATCCATATTAGTGCGAGGGGGGTGGACTGCCTTGTGCTGTAGGAGTTTCACAACTACAGCTGTGTTTTAAAGGGGGGACGACAATATTTTCTCTGCTTTTCAGATTTTATTTCAAGTGCTATTTCTGTATTTGAAAAGAGTTTAAAAACTGCAGTAATTATACACCTATAGCTTTAGATATAATATAGTTTTAAAAACTATTAATGTTAGCTTTGGTGTGTTTGAGGGTTTGTCTGGTGTGTATATGTTTGTGTGTGACTCATTGACTCAAGTTACAATTCTGCCTTTGGTTTGATAAGCATGCTTAGGGGGTTGTGTGCATAATTGATTAATTGTCTACGTTTGCCACTGAAAGCAACCTTCTTCCATTCGTTCAAGCTAATAGTATTCACTACAACACCAGTCTGGTATGCCAAGACAAGAGCAGCTCTTACCTGCAATGGCATGTGGGTCAGCTGAGTACTCCTGAACATCCACAACACAGCAGTCAAGAGCTGCCTTAAGCTTCTTTAGTTTAGAGGCTGAAGGGGCCACCCGGAATAGGCCCTGCAAACACAAGATGTGAAATAAAAGTGTGTGTGGTTGTGGGGCGGGGGGAGGCGGTAATGACATGTCTGTCCAGCTTGCAAATCCCAAGGAAGGTAGTATGGGCAACACAGCGTTGGGGCTAGGGATGGGAATATGGGGGGGGGATGGTAAGCACTCCCAGGCCTTAGCATGAAGGGGCATCAGTTGCCCGATACAGACCTCCTCCTGCATGCCACATTCCAGGAGCATAGTGACACACGCCTCGATGGGGAAAGCAATCTCCCGGCCACTGACAGCTAGGTGCTCCTCCAGGGGCTTCCCAAAGGAGGGCTTTTCAATCCAAGCTTCTGTGGAAGGCAGTCCAAATAAGAAGCAATCACGATGTACCCACAACTCACCCTCTTGGTAACATGCAGTAGCCAGACTTCTACACACTCCTGGCTTGTTTGCAGAGCTGTCCCTAATGCCATGTGCCTCGAGACTGGAAGATCACCCTCTGTTTACATGTCTAAAGCCGTTTTCAGGCATCATCACCTTAACAGTGCCTTAAGAGGCAACTAGGGTACAGCGTGGACTTGCAGCTAACTTCGCTACATGGGATTGTGCTCAACTCCTTCTGGCCCCTTGCCTGATTAAAGGGAGGAACCCGCAGAACCATGGGGGTACGTCAACACAATTGAGAACCTAGACTTCCACTTTCCTCAGGGCTACTGCAATGTGGTCTACATGGGGCTGCCTTTGAAGATGGGGTGGAACCCACAGCTAGTGCAGAAGGCAGACACCAGAGCGCTGAGGGGTATATCCAGCTGGTAAAAATCTAGTACTGATTCTACACAGGCTCCACTGACTGCAAAGAAGCTACTGGGCACAATTCAAGGTTTTGATGTTTACAAAAAAAAACAACCCAATGACTTAGGCCCCTCCTCTGCGGTCACAGCCAACCTATGGAACATCTTCTTCCAGGAGATTTGGTCAGTTTAAAGTATTGGCTAAGGTTTCAAATATATTTTGGTATAATATCCTAGGATCTCACTGATGAAGAGTGGTTAGCAAACTGAACAAAACACACCCAGAAAAGAGCCTTAATCCGGACAGCATCCTATAGCGCTAACCTTGTTGATTCCTCATAGCTTTTGTGAGCTCAAGAGTAGGCCCAAATGAGTCCTTACATTTTGATTAGAGTAAGGTGCTGGCAACGATTCTAGGAATGATGTATATGGTGGCATTATTATTTTTAGTATTCTGGCTGGCTGCAATCCACAGACCTACTTCATTTTGTGACTGCTAAGCTGTCACACTGTCTCATCTACCACAAAGGCAACCGTTAGCAGGCCGGGGGCTCTGGATTGATGGGTAGAATCACCTTGACTTTTGATGCTTGGTATGGTAGTCACGTTGCCTCAGAGAGCAGCACTGCACGTCTCTCATGTAATATGTGACAAATGGTAATGTAAGAGACACTGCATCACACTTACCCTGCTGTGCTTTGATCTGAGGCAACACATTCTGCAAAAGTGCTAATGACTTCCTGTGGTACTCTGCTTGCACTTCTATTAACTGGGAGAAAGATGAAACAAGAGGCAGCTTGTAAGAAAACTCATGCCCTGGAAAGCATTATGGTTTTCCAAAGGGAGATGGGAAGGTTGAGGCGCATGAGTGCCCCACCCCCCTCATGAAAAGCCAAGTTTTCTGCTACTTACAGTCTGAAAATAGTTTGCATAGTCTATCTCTTTGGCCACAAAGTTGTACATGTCAGCTGAGAGCTGATCCTGCGGGAAGTACAGAAACGACAAGAGTTACACGGATGCAAAATGGCCAAGTCAAACTCACTGCAACAGCTGTAGTGCTGCAAAATGCATTTCCTTTCCAGAAATTCAGATAAAATATAAAACACCCCTATAGTAAGAATGTTAATTGGATCACAATTCACACATTCATCTACCACTTGCCCAAAGTTCTATTCATCAAACTAGGGCAAATGGCTGAAAATTGCAGTTTTAAATACTCTCCTCCCCAAGCGATAGTATTTGTTACTGCACCAACAATACTAGGCTTCAATGGGCTAAGAACAGTGGCTTTTGGAGCCATCACCTGAGCCACATTCCAGATGCCACAAATGATGCTTCACCAGGAATAGAAAGACAGAGAGAGATAAAGAAAGAAATGATAGATGATAGATATAGATAGATAGATGATAGATAGATAGATAGATAGATAGATAGATAGATAGATAGATAGATAGATGATAGATAGATAGATGATAGATAGATGATAGATAGATGATAGATAGATGATAGATAGAAAGATAGAAAGATAGAAAAATGATAGATAGATGATAGATAGATAGATACCCTGCAAATCTCCACTCTGTTTGCTGCCTCCTCCATCTCTTCCCTGAGAGCATCCGCTTTGGCACCTGAAGGCTGCAAGTTGCTTGACAAACCTGAAGATTTGGCTGACTGCTGCCACCTGCCGGAGAAAGAAGTTAAATGACATTAGCAACAGATGAGGAGGACTCCTACTTGTAGGTGGGGCAGAACTTTTAGCAAGGGCAGTCACCAGTACAAGAGCCTGAAGGCACACCATCAGCTTGAAGGCACACAACCTTTCAATCCCACCCTTTCCTCAGGTTGTCTTTAGACTCTCCCTCAATCACCATTTGTAAATTCACATATATATCCACTAAACAACTGCTTTTCTTATCAGAAGAAGCAACAATAGCAAACCCTTGGAAAGAATGACCTGGGAAACTCCAAAATGCAAGCAATACTCAATGGATGCAATAATCTATGGAGTAATTTGCCCTTAAGATGGAAACCTCCTAAACCCATTGAACACCATGAGGGAGCCTAAAAATCTGCTACTTGCATCCTTATCTTTACTGCCATCTGCCTGTGATAGAACTTAATAGGATACTGCTTTGTTGAAGAAGATAACGTTTTAAAAAACATGCAGCATGCAGCAAAGTCCTGTGCTGAGGAGAGACAGAGATGTTCCACTGATTGACCTCACTGGCCAGCTCAGAATGTCAGACTAAGCCTGCCTCCGATCTGAGGATGATCAGGATGTCAGCTTAAATGACATCTGCCTAGTGGGCCATTCCTACAGCAATGAAACCACTGGAATGGTTCCAACTCCCCACTTTCTTCTAACCAAAATGTTACGTCCCAAGCTGTCTTATTCTCTAAACCACAGCCTGCCTAAATAAGAGGGTTTTGTTTTTTTAAACAGGTGTTAAATCAGTACATTAAAAGTGCCTGCCCAAGATTTAAAAGTTATCCACTCACGTTACCCTGACTGCTCAGGCAAAGCTGGTCCCCTGAAGCAACTTCCATGCCACAAGAACTGGGCCTAAATAATTGTGCAGCTATTTCAATCCGTTCTAGTTCTAATTATATATAATGTACATAATTAAATTTTCTGTTTTGCAATTTAAAGTACTCATTTTTACATCCTTAAGATGTCAATGACTTCCCTTCTTCTCTTTCCACGGTTCATTCTGCATATCACAAATCCCTGCATATTTCACAAAAAACTATACCATTCAGTATTCCATTATTACATCCATCAAAACTTATTCACACTGTTGAATTTATCTTAATGCTGCCAGCGTTTTCAGCTGTACACAGTTATTTCCCATATATTCAATAAACGTTTTCCAGTCTTCTCTAAACGCATGTTCTTCTTGTTCTCTTACTCTATACATTAAGTCTGCAAGCTGCGCATATTCGGTCAACTTAATTTGCCATTCTTCTTTGTTTGGGACCTCACTCGTTTTCCATTTTTGTGCTAACAAAACATGGGCCGCAGTAGTGGCATACATAAATAACCTTTTTTGACACCAGGTGTGCAGCTATAGATTTGGCCTGATGAAAAACTTAGGGCCCATCCTTGAAAGCCATGAATGAACATAAGTAGAGCCTGCTAGATCAGGCCAATGACCCATCTAGTTCTGCATCATGTTCTCACAGTTGCTGTGGGAAACCAGCAAACAGAGCATGAGCACAAGAGTGCTCTCCCCTCTTGCGGTTTCCAGAAGCATTGCTACCTCCAACTGTGGCAGAAGAACGCAGCCATCATGGCGGGTAGCCATCAGTAGGTTTCCCAGGTGATCTGGCAGACATCCCAAAATCCATGACATGGACGAGCAGCCTGTATTCAGCAGCAGCACATTCTGTCTCATGTAGGATTAAGGCAGATATCTGTGGCCAGCAGTGGGAAGATGTCCTCCACTTGAGATCAGGGAGGATTTTTTTCTTTAAATCCTCAGTTAACTCAATACTTCTAGTCGGAGTAACCAGCTGTTTATAACCAGTTTCAAATAAGAAGATTATTTCCAAAGATCAGCAAACCTAATTTGAAGGGAAAACAGAAGTGCCGTCTGGCTCCTCTCAAATCATTCCCCCTCCCACCTTTGAGGGCCAGACGCTGTCAGTTCTTGCAGTGCTGAAATGCTGACACAGACGTTAGGTGTTTAAGGGTGGACCACATCCATAATCTTAGTGGAATTAAAGTGAAAGGGTGAGTGCCATCCACATCAGGCTCTCCCAACATTGGGAGAACACAAATCCCTCAGAAGCCGTTCATCTTTATCTCCAATGTATTTTCCTTTATGGCACAGAGAAAATAGCCACCTGTCACTATGGAATCTAGAACACTGCCTCTTCCTCCCGCTGACTTTCACATGCGTAAATTCATTCCTTCTAATCTTGTTCCCTTTTGCTGCAGCACCCAAGAGGCTTCATCCCATGACCACACTATGACATAGGACCAGCTGAAAGTTCTTTTGCTGACTGCAGCAGCATCGCACTATCTCGTGGGCAAAAGGCAGTTCAGGATGCTCCCCTGGTTTCCTACCGATTTGTCTGAGAAGACGAAGAATCTTGTTGTATCTTAAAGTTGAGCTTATTTACTGAAACATGAACTTCTCTGTGGTGTAGTGGTTAAGAGTGGTGGACTCGTAATCTGGTGAACTGGGTTCGCTTCCCTGCTCCTCCACATGCAGCTGCTAGCAGGGTGACCTTGGGCTAGTCACACTTCTCTGAAGTCTCTCAGCCTCACTCACCTCACAGAGTGTTTGTTGTGGGGGAGGAAGGGAAAGGAGATTGTTGGCCGCTTTGTGACTCCTCAGGGTAGTGATAAAGTGGGATATCAAATCCAAACTACTCTTCTTCTTCTTCTTCGGCAGATGCGTGAAAGTGTATGTTCTTTTGGCGATGGGAGGAACAGAGCCAGTGTGGTGTAGAGTGGTTAGACTAGGATAGGACCTGGAGACCATGGTTTCAATTCCCTACTCACGAGATGATCTTAGGCCAGTCGCAGTCTCTCAGCCTTACCTATCTCACAGGGTTGTTTTGAGGATAAAACAGGGAGGAGGTGGTGGCGAATCATAAAAAACACCTGCAGCTTCTTGAAAAGTAGGACATAAATGTAATAATTAAAACAAAACAAGCCTGGTGGTGGCTGTGGTGAGATTTTTTTCCACTTCACGGAAATACCAGTTCAATTGTCTGCAGACCTCATGAGTTGACCAGTTTTGTGGCAACATATCAATGGCACCTCCAGGGAATGAGATCAGCTTGCACTAGGCAAAAATAGCTTGCTTTCGAGGAGCACCGGGAAGGAAATAAACACAATTTACATTTTTTCCAGACATGATCAGAAATACCAGCTTGCTGTTTCGGCTGACTTGGGGGCATAGTGATAGTGACACGATTTGGCTTTCAGATTATCTGTTTGGCCCAGTGAGGGAGAGTCTCAGCCACCTGCTTCACAGCTGAAGAGGCAGGAAAGAGAGCTCTTCCTTGGGCATGATCAGAGGCACAGTATACCAGCTAATAAGACATGATGTGGTAATCCCTTCTCTCTTTCACCAAGAGCAGAGTCAGAGTAAATGCAGACTCCTCACTGAATGACACTGACAGAAATTTAATACTAGACCATTGTAGGAGACTGTAAATCCTCCTGCGTTGCCTTCTCTTTTGGATCCTCTGACAGAAAAAGATCTGGAGACATGGGAATTCTGTAGGACATTTTAGCTGGATCTGACAGACTGAGGAGTAAGGTAAAGGTACCCCTGCCCGTATGGGCCAGTCGTGTCCGACTCTAGGGTTGTGCGCCCATCTCACTTAAGAGGCTGGGGGCCAGCGCTGTCCGGAGACACTTCCGGGTCACGTGGCCAGCATGACGAAGCTGCTCTAGCGAGCCAGCACCAGCTGTTTACCTTCCCGCTGTAAAGCGGTACCTATTTATCTACTTGCACTTAGGGGTGCTTTCGAACTGCTAGGTGGGCAGGAGCTGGGACCGAAAGATGGGAGCTCACCCTGCCGCGGGGATTCGAACCGCAGACCATGCGATTGGCAAGCCCTAGGCACTGAGGTTTTATCCACAGCGCCACCCGCGTCCCCAGACTGAGGAGTACACAGGATCAAACAACTGGGGGAATTTCCAAAGCCCTCACTGACTCCATCTACGTCTGTGGAAAGAGCTGAAAGTATCTCAGAATGCTCTCACTCCATCTTCCAGGGAGCCTTCTTTTACCAAAGGGGAAACAGAAACATGGCCTCTTCACATAGAAGAGGAGGAGGAGGAGGAGGAGGAGGAGGAGTTTGGACTTGATATCCTGCCTTTCACTCCCCTTAAGGAGTCTCAAAGCAGCCAAAAATCTCCTTTCCCTTCGTCCCCCACAACAAACATACTCTGTGAGGTGAGTGAGGCTGAGAGACTTCAGAGAAGTGTGACTATCCCAAGGTCACCCAGCAGCTGCATGGGAAGGAGCGGGGAAGCGAACCCGGTTCACCAGATTACGAGTCCACCACTCTTAACCACTACACCACGCTGACGTAGTGTTGCTGTTGAGCATAACCCACTGAGGGCAAGACTGAGGGCAGTGAAAGAAGCCTGATGGGCAAATAGCACAAGACACAAAATATGTCATTCTAGCAGTAAATCCATCAGGGACAGATTTTTAAAATTTTGTTTTCACTGGTAGTTCAAAGGCTAAAAGTAGCAGCTTCCCCTGTATGAGCCTATTCAATCCCTTCTCTATGTGACCCTTCCAAAAGAAGTTCAGAGGGTGGAAACAAGAAAATGGGCCTTTCTGGAGGTAGCCCCCATTTGTGGAATGCTCTCCCCAAGTAAATTTGCCAGGCATCAACGTCTGCCATATTTTCAGTGCCAGGCAGATGTTCTTATTCTCCCAGGTGTTTGGGCATTAATTTGTGCTCTGATAACGGTGCCTGTTTTTATTTTATCTTGGTGTTTGTCTTGTTGCTGGGTGGGAAATAGTATTTTGATGATTTTGTAATTGATTGCTGGAGGATGAATTTTTTTAGTGCTTATTTAAACAATTCCTTTGAAACATATTGCATTTTTATGGTTTAAAGTTGCTTCAAGACACCTTCATTCATAGAAAGCAACACATAAATTGAATGAACAAAACTAGTGCATTTATCTGTGATTTGCTGCTTAACCCACTGGAACTTGATATGGCTTTTTATTATTGTTATGTATATTAAACGATAGTATTTATAATTTTTTTTAAAAAAAATGCATGAATTTTTAACATGAAGAAACATGAAGCAAGGGACATGGTACTTTAAGGATGGGCAGACAAAAAGCTAACATGCTTCTTACCTTGTCCTTGACGAATCCATGTCCAGAACTAATTTCGCTAAGTGTTTCCTCTGTTTTTGGATATTGGGGATTTCTACCTAAAATAAATGATAGTAACATGGGTATTTTCTGCAGAGAACGCCAATAAACATCCCTGTCACTGAATCCAAGCAAGGTCAAAGTGAATTCTCAGGATTCTGCATCTGATTCGGAGCCTAGAGTCAACACCAGCAGCTGGGGGCATATACCACTGTTGGACAGTTCCCAGATGACAAGAAGCCACATACTGCTCCCAGAACAACTTGCCGTCAATGTTCTCCGGCTGGTGTTAAAAGCAGAAAATTGGAAAAGAAACAGGCAGCAGTGCTTGGCAGCTATCTCAATTTAGATCTGAAAAATACTTTTAGCCCATCCACTTTAAAGAAATATGACAGGAGGAAAGGAAAAAAACGAAGGTGATGACTGTGGTGTCCCTATCCTAGAGAACACCTAATTAGCCAGTGGTGCATGTATCCCCTCAGCTCCAAAATGCCTGATTTGAAAGTAGACCCACAAGAACACGGAGCACTTCTGGAATACACTCAACCTCTCTTAAAAATAGTCTAGCTTCCTTTCTGCAAAGTGAGATTTTCCTTGTTTGGTCTTGTGCATGTGAACTTGTAACAGCAAAACAAGAACACACACACCTCTCCTCTGACAATATAGGGAGCAGCAAAATACAAACAGAAAGGCTGACAACATGGAGCAACTTAAAATGGCTACCATGTTTTGGTGTAAAATACCAGGATTCAAAGGCCACACTGTGAGGAGAAAGTTCACAATGCTTTTTTAAAAAGAAATTCAAAGTAGGCTGGGATACATTTACCTAGAGAGGGCAGCATTCAAAATCTGACATGATTTTTAAGTATTCCTTACACACACACACACACACACACACACACACACGCACACACTTTAAAACCTGAAGAAAATTTTGTTCTTGGCTCCCAGAGTTGCCTCTCTTTTACTCTTGCCTTACTTCCTGGCCCCACATAATCCTGTTTCTGCTTCACAACCCCTCCCAGCCTTGCTGCTTAATGAACCCATAGCTTGAGTTTTTCTCACAGAGCCAAACTCAAGTCTTTCTACCTGCCCATGAGCTTTACTGGCTGCCCAGTCTTTTCACCTAACGGGAACTTGTTGAGCCGGCACTGTCCTGCTCCCTGCCTGCACCCAACTTCCAATGGGCCAAATACCAGAAGTCCTTCATTGCAGATGTGTTTCTTATCCTTCTTGAATCTTCTTCAGAATTGCCCCCTTGATTCAGAGGCCTTTCTTGTTGGAGCAGAGGTAAGGGAACTTGCTGGGCTTGAACTCCCATAATCCCTGGTCACTGGGCAAGCTAGCAGGGGCTGAAGGGAGTTAAAAGTGCATAATGTCTGGTGTGCCATAAGTCCCCCCCTACTTTCGAGGTTATACCACTTATACCAGGCATAGGCAAACTCCGGCCCTCCAGATGTTTGTGACTACAATTCCCATCATCCCTGACCACTGGTCCTGTTAGCTAGGGATGATGGGAATTGTAGTCCCAAACATCCGGAGGGCCGGAGTTTGCCTATGCCTGACTTATACCAACACATCAGAACAACCCGAAACAGTGCTCATTGCAGCTATTAACTGCCACTGCTTGTGTTTTTTCTCACCTCAGCCAATACAAAGAGAGGCTCGATCACATCCCGCTCAACTTCCAGCTCAAAGTGGATGAGCTCTTGAGAAAGCTTGTCCTCTGCTTCCCCACATAACTTCAGCATCTTCCTGCAGGGCATGAAAACAGATAATCACACTGAAGTGGTACGGCAAGCAACAGAGATGGGAAGGCGAACAAGAGAGACAGACAGAGAGAGGTACAGAGATGGTCATGGGCCTGAGACAGATGATGTGTGGCAGGCAGAGGATCTTAAGCACTAATCATACAGGCTCTGTAAGGCAGCAGGCCAAGAGGCTTCTATATCACCTGAGGCACAAAATGGTTCTATGTCGTTCCACTAACATGCTTTGGTTTATTTGTAATAAAACAGGCTGGTGTGAAACGACAACTTATTGCTGCATCCTGCAAAGGTGCCATGGCAGAGGCAACACCTAGTATCTTTTTATTGTCCTTCGTATTGATTTATGCTATAAACCGCCTTGCTATTTTACATGAAACAGTGTCTCTAAATGTTTAAAGCACATGAAATAAGACTGAGGAGACCCAACCTGAAAAAGGTTGGTTGGAAAAGGGGGTGGCAATTGAAAAGTAGCAAGAAGCTATTAAAATTGGTTCAGGCAAAAGGATTTTTCATTACAATGCTAGACTTGCGATCCTTTTATTTTTAATGCATTTTACAGTTCTTGTTTGTGAGCTGCCTTAAATGTTTTATAAAGGAAAGGGCAGGGTATAAATATTTTAAATAAATCCACCAACATGTTTCCTACTGAAGTGGCCTTTCAGCTGAGGAACATTATTGTGACTGGAACAGATTAAAAAAGAGAGAGAGAGAGAGCTGTATCTTGCCCAATAGGTGGGTATTTTGAATGGGAAGAATCTTACCCAAGCAGGGAGTCGTCCCCTAGAATAGCAGAACCTTCCATCAAGCATTGGGCTAGCGATGTCAAAGGCAATTTCTTCTGCAACAAAAGCAACTGCTGTATAAATTTAGGGTTTGTTTTTAAATCCATCACATCACAGTTTGAGCCCACTTCATTCCCAGAAAATGACACTATTTCCAAACAATATTATTTGTTTATAAAAAAAACCCCACGAACCCCTGGTTTACTAACTCTTATGCTCACATACAATTTACACACAGGAGGGGAGGAAAGCTAGCTGTGCTGTCTTCTCAGCCTGATTCCCTCCCTCCTGCCTCTTCTCCATGTGAAACACGTAGAGACATGAACCCAGCTCTGTTGTCTGGTGGGTGCTGGAATCTCTCACCGAGCGCTTATCAGAATCCGATCCCTGCTGACCCTGAAGACACGCTGTCAGTTTCTTGTGTGTGCTGTGGGAGACCTGCTTCACCAACTCCAAACGCTTCTCCACCTGGGGATGAACACAACAAGAAGGCATCACATCAGAGGTGCTTGTCCTCAACCCTCAACTATCTGGACATAGAGAGAGAAACAATTCAGTTCACATAGGCCCTGCCCTCTGGGTCCCCTTAACGTGTCCAATTGCATACTCCATTCATCAGCAGCCAATTTTAACACGCTGGACTATATGACAATTAAGGAACAAATGACACAATAAATAGTTGATTAACATTATCAGACTTCACAAATTATTTATTTCCTGGCTCTTTTCTTAGCCACCCAACAACTATCATTTTCAGGGTGAAGTACACAAGTATTTAAAGCAAATTAAGATAATGCAATTCAAAAACACCAAGATAACCATCATTGCAAACACAAGGCAGAAAGCTAAAAGATTATACCAAGCAGGAGGTACTACAGACCTTAAAAGTCTCCAGAAAGTAAAACAGACACATTAAAAGACCACATAACAGAGGGTTTAATAAAATCTGTGAGAATGAAAAGTTAGTTGCCTGATGCCACAAGGCAGGCATTTATGAGGAACGGCTAAGGGAGCTGGGCATGTTTAGCCTGGAGAAGAGGAGGTTAAGGGGTGATATGATAGCCATGTTCAAATATATAAAAGGATGTCATATAGAGGAGGGAGAAAGGTTGTTTTCTGCTGCTCCAGAGAAGCGGACACGGAGCAATGGATCCAAACTACAAGAAAGAAGATTCCACCTAAACATTAGGAAGAACTTCCTGACAGTAAGAGCTGTTCGACAGTGGAATTTGCTGCCAAGGAGTGTGGTGGAGTCTCCTTCTTTGGAGGTCTTTAAGCAGAGGCTTGACAACTATATGTCAGGAGTGCTCTGATGGTGTTTCCTGCTTGGCAGGGGGTTGGACTCGATGGCCCTTGTGGTCTCTTCCAACTCTATGATTCTATGATTCTATGATCTAAATGTGAGGTTATTGCTGAGGAGGACCTGTTTCCTGTTGCTACTACACAATATTCCAACTAGCAGAAAAACCTGGTGAAAAGCCCACATTGATGACCACAGGGCACGTTTAGGTGCATATGGGAAGAGATGGTTATTCAGACACTTTGGCCCCAAGTCATGAAAGAACTCAAATGTCAAAGTGAGCACTCTGAATCAGGCTCCGAAATGAAGTTACAAAGAAGGGTACTCTGAGTTGGATATGATTTCACCAGAGTTTAAATTAAAAAGTTACAAGTAACATAAAATAAAAACCAGGCCCATAAGCTGTGATAGCAGAGATGCCAGGCAATCTGGAAACTACATCCCAGGCAAAAGGATCTCCAAGAAATATAGTTTTCCAAAATGCTCGAGGGGCACTTTTGAGTGTCTGAGTATTCAAGAAAACTATACTTCCCAGTCTTCCTTGATTACTTGAGCATCCTCAGAAATGCAGGAAATGGCACTCAAGATGCCAGCAAAATCTGAACTTTGGCATCCTCAGTCACTTCCTATGTTACTTCAGCATTCAGGAATGATGCACTTAGTACAATGTTTGGTTTGTACCATCTTTGGTTTACCAAGCCCAAACACCACTCTCTAGCTATGGAAGTGAATTAGTAATCCAAAAATAAGTGTGTTTACCCATTCTAATCCCATTTTGGTAATTTACAGACAAACCACTGCGGTTAAAAGTTTGAGAGAGGAGAAACAACTGTTTTAGCGTTGATTTTAATTTAATATCCTGAAACAAAAGCTGGAACTTAAGTAGAATAAAATGTTGTGATTCCTATTTTAGGAATGAATGGAGATATGGTGGATAAGTAACTGTGTCTGTATTAAGAAAGGAAGCAATGTAATGAGATGCTAAAAGGACAACTGCAAAATAAAGGCTTGGAATTATGGAGGCAACCCGAAAGTGAATGTTCAAATGAAGAATGTAGCTAGCTACCTGAAGCCACTGTTGAAATACCTCCTGTAATTGACTGGCTTCTAGAGACTAGTCAGTTTTGGAAAATGGCATAATTATCTGGCTGATCTCATAAGGGGAGATATATCTTCTGAAAATAGGCATGGACAGCTCATCTGGCATGCACTCTAGCAAAAATGGTAGTGGGACCCCTTTAGGTCTCCCAGGATTGATTTGGGGGCCTGGAAAGAGAAGATGTCAGAGACTGCTACTGAGACTTTAAAATAAAATAAAATAAACTGGCAGATGCTCACATCCAGGAACTGGGAGCTGGCTCTTTGGTTCTTACTTGCTCACTGGAGACATTGCATACAGCTCAACAGTCCAAGTCAAAGATACTAAATAAAAATGTAGAATCCCTTTGAAATGTGAAAGGGACGGTGGTATTAGGTTTTCACGTTTAGGTTCTCAAGTTTCACATTTCAAAGAGATTCTGCATTTTTATTTAGTAACTTAGACTTGGATTGTTGAGCTGTATGCAATGTCTCCAGTGATCAATTGCGAGCCAACTTTTAGTGCAAAATATCCTTGACTTCAGTGAAAAGTTATATTCAGAAGTTGCCCCAAACTTTCCTTATTAAAAATGAAGAGTGACTAGAGACTACCTGCCCTGTAAAAAGTCATTGACCACCTGTTTGAAAGCTAGTCACAAAAGGCAACTGGTTTTTTTTTTTGGGGGGGGGGAGAGAGGTTAGTTTTTATTTCATTAAAGATTTTCTTGTTTTACAAAAGTGTTTGCAATGTCTCTCTTGTATCCCCCCCCCATGTAACATTTTTACAAATCAGTTTCATTTGTTGAGACTTTGGGAAGAAAAGGGGGAAAGAGGTGGAGAGGGGGAAAGATGGGTGGGGGTGGGGTCAGGCAACGGTGTTACTATTTTACTTACTGTATGTAGGGTTTGGTGTCAACGTTGCTTGTGTAGGTTCTTTGCTGTTCACTCCAAAACGCCCACCCCACTCACACACGAAAACAAAGTTCAACACAGCCAATCACAAATGAACAACCACACCCTAGGCCAACCCCAACCTCTCTCACCACCAAAGGAACACAAATGAACACAAGGCAACTGTTCTGCTGATGAGGCACATATTATATTTAGTATCCTCTCTACATATATATGCTACTATAGAATTCTGAAAGAGATCACCCCCCCCCCCATTCATGCTATTTTCTAAGTCAATATGGAGGTGCTACAGCTTGAGACTTCTTTGAAACTGGATCTACTTGGTCGTTGGTGTAAGCAAGAGAAATTTTTTGACCTTCAGAGGCTGCCAGTGAGACTGCATTCCACAATCCTCCAACGTTCATTGTGGAGACTTGATGGATAGATTTCTCATACATCCAATTTTGTTATTACCAACTTCATGTTAAGCATGCTGATTTCATTTCCTATTAGAGGATAGCCCCTGATAAACCGGCCTCTTCAACGTTTAGTTTTGTATTTTGCGCATGGAGTAGTGTACAATATCAAATGATTGCAGAAGATGTCAGAAAGATAAACACTGTACCTGCAAGAGATCTTCATTTAGGACTTCTGTTTTTTCAGCCCTAAAGAGAGAGAGAAAAGAAGGAAAATGTAATTCAAGACAGAGAAACCTTTGTGTGTGGGGGGATGAGTTTTATCTTTGAGCTGGTTGTCTGTTTATTAATGGTTTCATTAATGTTCTTATTTGACGGGATGTGGTTTTAAAAAAATGTATTCTACTTCGTCATAAATGGAATTGTATTTTTTATCTGTTATTGTGTAAGCTGCCTTGAGTGAATTTTAGACATCATGGTGTACTATAACCACTTAATCTTTGTTATTGAAAACAGCATGCCCGACTAAATGAGCATTGAGTCTGATCTAGCAAGGCTCTTCCTACATTCTGGAGTCATATTCCTCACCCACCAAATTAAAATGAAAACACCCCACCCTCCCAAATTCCTAAACCGTTGTTCATAATTAATACATTCTGCCTTCACCCCCAGGTCATTTGAATATCCCCTTTCAGCACTTTCTCCAGTACTACAGTATCCTTTTCAAGACAGGTGACCATAATGTTAAATATGGCTGCATTATAGATCCATGAAACTTGCTTTAAAAGGGGGGGGGACCAATGAGTTCCTAACACAGAAACGACCCTTTTCAATATAATAGTACACTGATCGAACGTTTGTACTCCTTTGCCTTGTGTATAATGCATTCCTCAAATGTAAATAAAACTACCATATGGCAAACCGCAGCTAAGTGCGGCTTTTTGTTGTACTTGTACATAAATCAGCCTAGCATCCCTGACTCGGGCATATACCTCAAGCCGTTCCCTTAACAAAGCGCTAAAACCAACATCATCCTTGTGCTACCCAATCTAAATCATAACCGTTTCAACCCATTATCCGTCAGGATGGTTTTAGCTAATATCTAATTTATAGCTAGGTAAAGGTAAAGATACCCCTGAACGTTCAGTCCTGTCGCGGATGACTCTGGGGTTGTGCACTCATCTCGCTTTGCAGGCCGAGGGAGCCGGAATTTGTCCGCAGACAGCATCCAGGTCATGTGGCCAGCATGACTAAGCCGCTTCTGGCGAACCAGAGCAGCGCACGGAAACGCCGTTTACCTTCCTGCGGGAGCGGTACCTATTTATCTACTTGCACTTTGACGTGCTTTCGAACTGCTTGGTTGGCAGGAGCTGAACCAAGCAATGGGAGCTCACCCCGCCGCGGGGGTTCGAACCGCCAACCTTCCAATCGGCAAGCCCTAGGCTCTGTGGTTTAGACCACAGCGCCACCCGCGTCCCTTAAATTTATAGCTACTCCCACCTTATTTCTTTTCCCTTCCTTTGGTATCTACATAATAGTTGAACCTTCATCTCTTTTTAGTAACCACCCACTCTGCTTTCTTCCCTCTTCATCTTTTTTTGTCTCTAGACCACGTATACCCATCGTACTTTCCTCCCGAACAGATCTTTCTCCTTTAGCTTTACAGCAGTTTGATCTTCATAGCGAAACCATAAAATCTAAAGGCTTCAAAACTCATATTTCACTGCAGATCCTTTACCCATCTGAAAGCTTTCTAAACACCTTATGTCAGTTCTGTCTCTAACAGCTGTGATGTGTAGGCTCCCTTTCTTCAAATAGAAGTGCTATATATTGATGTTTGCCAAATTCGCATCTATTAGATGAACTTTCTACCCCCGTCCTCCTCCCACTGCCTCAACCAATTGGTTACATTAGGCACTATTACCCCAGGATAAGAGCCAATTATTAGTACTTCAAAAAAAGATGCATGATTCTGATACATCACATAGCAAAGGATTGCTCTATTTACTGTACTTTTCTGTGTATAAGACAAGGTTTTTTAAAAATTAAAATAGGACGTTTAAAATTTGGGGTTGTATTATACACAGCTAGTACATAGGGGGGCCGTGGGATTGGTTGCTTCCATGAGCAGGAGATTGTCAGCGGCTATCGGGCATGTTATTGGTGGCTGTGGCAATGGCTGTTCGTGATTGTGTGTCTCTTTGTCAATTGGACGAGCGATGATTGGTGTCTGCCGGTGAGGGGACAGACAATTGGTGTGACGCGTGCGAGTGGCAGCGTAGGACAGTCAGGTGAGCGATTTTCAACAACCCCCCCTAAAAAAAGCTAAGCTCAACAACTCCGGGCAATCTCCCCCCATTTTCTTAATTTGGAGTCCCCCCAAATAGGGGGTGTCTTATACACAGGAGCGTGTTATACACAGAAAAGTACGGTACTTGGCAGGGGTTGGGGGGCAGAGTGCAGAGATTTAATGAATTAGAAAATTTCTAGACCTCTGAATTTCATCAACAAGGCATGCTTCTGCAGAAATTCAGAGGGCGAAATGAGGAGACTGTAAACCAAATACATTGTACTCAAGGTAAAGCAAAGTGACGGAATGTGAAAGTTCCATGAAGCATTTTATCTGCGATGGCTCATTCATATATGCAAGCCAAGATTTGAGGTTGCAGTCATCAAGCAACAAATGTGTGTGTGAATCAAGTCAGAGCCCAGGTAGCCTTTGTTAAGAGTTTTCCCAGCATCACCCTGAGTCACACAACAGAAATCCTTCTCCACCGGAAAACACACACACACACAAAACACACACGTTAGCACGTTACTCTAGATCAGTGATGGCCAAACTTGGCACTCCAGCTGTTTTGGGACTACAACTCCCATCACCCCAAGCTAACAGGACCAGTGGTCAGGGATGATAGGAATTGTAGTCCCAAGTCTGGTCATCACTGCTCTAGAGTCTAGGCTGTGCTTCAATCTCAGTTCCTTCTGCATAGCTTCCTATTGGAAACTGTGGCTAGAAAGCTTGCCAGCAGACACAGAGTCCGTCATGCATCCCTAACAAGAACACTTATATAAAAAGAGAAACTTGATCACGTTAAATGCTGAGCGCCCGCAGCCTTGCAGCTAATAAGGCAGCCGCATGAACCCAGAACTGTTCATGCTTTGCTTCCTTGTGACTTCGTGCTTAACAAGCCAACACAATTAGCATTCACAGTGATGCCCATGCAGATGGGGACCATGTTTGCGGAATGACAGCATCACCACATATTAATGTATCTCAAAAAGGTTGCATCAGCACCGGCTGTTCAGAGATAGGGTGGGCTGCCTAAGCAGGGAGAACAGAGGAAGGAGTTGCAGTTCACGTAACGCACATGCACACATCTCTCTGAGTGGACTTCACTGATTACAATCGTCATCGCCAACCATATATGCATGTGTGTGAGCATGTGCATGCACACACAGACAATAACATTTCACGTATCAGATGTAGTGGAATGTAGTCTGTGAAATATTATGCCATAATAAATGGGTTAGTCTTTAAGGTGTCACAAGGATCTGTTGTTTTTGCTCCCCCACACTAATGTGAATGTCTCCCATCCCACAACTGAAACTAGTGAAAGAGTTACCAGTATGAAATGAAGGTGCTAATAAGGTCATGTGGAACATATAGCTGACACTGTGCCAAGCAGTAAAATTTGTTTGTGAAATTGATCTGCAATGCAATACAGTTAGCAAGATAAATGACTCTCCCAGAAGGTAACAGTGTAAGCATGGCATCTTCCCTCCTCCAGATAATCTATCTTGACACACCCAGGTCTTACATGCTGATACTGTATTGTGAGGCAGAATGTCTAGAAAAGCAGCTAGCTGTATCAATAAAATCATAGAATTGGAAGGTTCATCTAGTCTAACCCCCTGCAATGCAGGAATCTCAGCTAAAACATCCATGACAGATGGCCATCCAACCTCTGCTTAAAAACCTCCAAGGAAGGAGAGTCCACTACCTCTCATGGGAGTCTGTTCTACTGCTGAACAGATCTTACTGTCAGAAAGTTTTTCCAAATGTTTAGTCGGAATCTTCTTTCTTGCAACTTGAAGCCATTGGCCGTTGAGTCCTAACCTCCAGAGCAGGAGAAAAACAAGCATGCTTCCTCTTCCATGTGACGGTCCTTGAGATATTTGAAGACAGCTATCATAGCTCTTCTCAGTCTCCTTTTTTCCAGGCTAAACATACCCAGCTCCCTCAACTTTTCCTCATAAAGCTTAGTTTCCAGACCCTTGATCATCTTGGTTGCCCTTCCTCTGCACACATTCCAGCTTGTCAACATCCTTCTTAAATGGTGGTGCCCAGAATTTGACACAGCATTCCAGGAGTGGCCTGAACAAGGCAGAATAGAGTGGTACTATTACTTCCCTTGACCTGGACACCATACTTCTGTTGCTCCAGCCTAGAATAGCGTTAGCTTTTTTTTGCTGCTGCATCATACTGTTGCTTTGTTAAACTTTGCTCCACTAAGACCACTAGATCCTTTTCACATGTACTGCTAGTAAGCCAAGTGTCCCCCATCTTGTAGTTGTGTACCTCGTTCTTTCTGCCTAAGTGCAGAACCTTACATTTGTCCCTATTGAAATTCATTTTGTTAGTTTGGACCCAGGTCTCCAATCTGTTAAGGCCATTTTAAATCCCAATTAGGTCTTCTGCGGCATTAGCTACCCCTCCCAGATTAGTGTCATCTGCAAATTTGAGAAGCATCCCCTCAATTCCTCCATCCATGTCACTTATAAATTATGGTTTCGCCCTCACTATGCAGATAATTTTTTAAATAATTTATTAACAAGACTACAGAGTCACTGTGACTTTAGCATGTCACCATTACCTCGGCACTGCACCATGCTCAGGCCGCTGATAACTTATTAAGAAGACTGCACAACATTATGTTTATTCTGCCTATACACTGTCACTAGCAGAATGTTTTTCCCTCCAAGATGACCTGTGCGGTCAGAGTGTCCTCTTGCAATGATATGCCTCAGCAGTGTTTTAGTTAGCCCGCTCTTAAAAGATGACTCAAGTACAGACAACAAATGTTCCATTTGCCATCTTACAGCAACCAGGCAAGCTGTTAACTGTGTTTTCTGTGTCAGCTGAGGTTTCTGAATGGTTTTCTAAAGCAGCCCCACACACCATGCATCGCAGTAACCTGAATAAAGGTGGCTGGTTCCATTGGCAAGGAGCCAACCTAAACTAGTGAAAAGCACTTCATGCCACAGATGCTACCAGGACATCCAAAGTGAGACCTGGATTTAACATCATCCTGCAAGCTGCAAGGGGTGTTCCAGCCCACCCAGAACTCTTTGAATATCTGCCCTTATGAGAGTTGGACCACCCGCAAACAGTGACTCAGTCATATCTGAATTGCTTTTCAGCTTATTTGCTTTCAACCAGCCCAATACCAACTCAGGACATCAGTTTTAAACTTCTGCCAGCAGCACTCACAATTTAGAGAAAAAGGAGAATTATGGGAAGAGTAATTAAGAGTTGGGGGTCATCAGCTCATCAGCACATTAATGACACTCCATCCCAAATCCCCCTAAAACTTCCCCCAATGGTTTCATATCAATGATGAGCCACATTACCATCATCATCATTATAATATATTTATTTATACCTCGCCTCCCCCCCCCGACACCTCATGCAAAGCAGTTAGTTCCAAAAGCCTCTTGGACAACTAAGTCTTATGTTGGTGATACACTGAGATTTCAGGAGAATGTGAACTGGGATAGAATAACTCCACCGGGTCATGGTAATGTGAACCAAGCCAGAGTCATCAGCCAGGATTTCCTGAACTTGTATGAAAATAAAAGCTCTTCAAGCCCTGCTGGCTTGTTGACAGAGCGACTAAGGTCACCCTCGATGGGAGAAGGATCAGAAGGAGGAATAGCTCGCACTTCTCTAGATCCCTTTCCATTCCCTCGTGGAAGGGGCTCTGTGCTAAGCAATACATGCAGCAATTTAAAGAATGCAGAAGATGCACCTGTGGCCAGCCAAATTGCCACTAATACACAAGACTGCTGCCGAGGATGGTATTACAAAAGACCACTCTCCCTACCCTGTGGCTTTTATCTTTCTAATCACAGATCACACACAACACAGAAGCATCACTAAATACCTCTTAAATGTGCCACAAGCTTTTCACTAAGCTTCTGAAGTACTTACACTTTCTGTGTTGCCTTTTAGACAAATGAGCAGAAGCCAAAGCCTTGTAACTTCTAGCTCTGATGCAAAGAAACTTCTGTTATGCTCTGAACATAGCATAGGTAAATCAGGGGTGCCTAAAGCATGAGTCACATCTGCCCCCAATAGGTTTTTTGTGTCCCCCTTAAAGACCACTTCCCCAATTTTCCAATTCTTAATTTTCAAGTATTATGTGAACTGTTCCTATCAACTTTCTGCTATGATACTATGATGCCGCCACATCATGATCACAGTTTGGTGGTCCTCAAGACCCCTGCAATATCTGCATTAAAAAAATGGCCTAGCTGAACAACTAAAAGTCATAGCTTGGGCTAAACCTCTACCCTTCCAATAGAGTTGTACATGCAGGAAGCTGCAAGAAGCAGGGGGCAGGTAGGGAAGAAGGGTGAGATGCAGCCTCGGGGACTGTAGCAATGATGCCAAATAAGTCTCTGTAGGAAGAGCCATATAGTAATGCACAGAAGAACTTATTTCCTAGCATGTAAGTAGGGGGCAGATTTATAGGGCTATGAGGACATAAGAACACAAGAAGAGTCCTCCTGGATCAGGCCAAATGTCCATTTAGCCCAGCATCCCACTCTCACGGTGGACAACCACTGCCTTTGGGAAACCAACAGGCAGGATCTTCACTTATAATTCACAGCAACTGGCATTCAGAGGCATGCAGCCTCAGATAGTGGTGGTAGAACATAGCCATTGTGGCTAGCAGCCATTGATCACCTCATCCTAAATAAGGCCAAAGATTCCCATCTCTCCATGAGCTGCTACTGCACTGGGCATTCATTACTGCCGCTTAGCACTCACAAGAATTACTGGAGCAAGTAGCAAGCTCTATACACCTCAGTTAAAAAATACAGTACTTCTCACAAATTAAAAATGCTGAAATGTTGCAAGGATGAGAACAGGTGCAGAAGGCATGTGGCCGAGCATGTGTTTAGCCTAAAAAAACACAAATGGCACAAGGATTCTGTGCAGGAATGCCAGCAGTATTCAAAATGAAGAGCTACTTGGATGGAGGGAAGGAGAAGAAGAAATTGGCCCAATCATCCAAAGATGGAATATGGGTTAAATATCAGGAAAAAGCAAGTGATAAGCAACAAGGAGCATTGGAGTGTGATTCACTGAAGGATTTAAAGGAAGATCTTTATAGGCATGTGCTGTGGGTGCTTTAAGTATTTATGTGATTCTGCCCTGGAGAATAAATGTGCATGAGTAAGGCTGATGGGAATTAGATCAAACTATGCAGTGTTACTGCTGCTATTATGCCTAGAAACCTCTGAAATGGTTCAAAATAATCCATTCCCCATCCACTCTCATGAACCATTCATATTACCAAGAAAGCTATTACAGTCAACACTATGGTTATATATCTCTGAGGCAGTTCTAAAGGATTATACTCGCTATCTCAGATGAAACAATTAACAAAATGTGAGGAGAAGGGGAAATATTAAGGCATTTCTTCCAGCAGGAACTGAGGACTGTGAGAGGATGCAAGTTTGTATGGAAGAAAGCTTCTCGCTTGATTGGATGGTCAGTCTTTTAGATGCCAAACCCCACAGAGCAACTGCTTAACAGCTACCAAAAAGAGCAATTAAAGAAGCCTCCACAGCTCAGCTACAGCACGCCAACCGATTCTCAGATCTTTCAAACACAGGTGACACTTGGCAACAAAATAAGAACCTCACTGATCAGACCATCGAGTCCAGCATCCTATTTTCCAAAGCAGCCAGCCAGATGTCCACAAGCTGGACATAAAAGGCAGTAGCTGCCTTCCTCCCACTGCTGCTCCCCCAGCAACTGATATGCAGAGCATAACAACGGCCTCTGGACCTGGAGGGAGCACCTGGGAGACTCCTAGAGAGACTCTGCATAATGACATTGCAGTTCATTCATCAAGAGCCAAGTTAAAGGTTCCTCATTCAGCTGCTCCCAAATGTCACACTTTAAAATTTAACAAGAAGGCGGCAAAACTAGAACCCAACAAACAACTACCACCACCACCAACAGCAACCACACAACAAAGTACTTGTGCCCTTTTGCATATAGCTCTCCCTGGTTTTTCAAGAGGAACCACTCTTCATTGTGATGTAGCTCATAAACTTGCATACCATGAGTTGAGCAGAATGTATAATGCTGGGCTGGGCTGGGTTGCCCCTGAATCAGAAGGAAGCTGCTAAATAGACAGGTTCCACGTGAACTTCTCTTATATTTCTTTAATTTATTGGGCCTGCAACCTTTTCCAGCTGGTTTCTCAGGAAATACAGCCTTTCAGGTCTGGACAAAAAGGCAGTGATATTCTTTATTTATTTACAGTTTGTGCCTTGTAGAGCACAATGAGTTTTATGAGCCAGCAAGCCAAATAAAAGGAGTAGAAGACTTTGGAGAGTAATCTGCAGCAGCTGCTGCACAGCAATTCCCCCTTTCATAAAAGGCAGTAGAGGGATAAAACCAGCCAGTATGAACCAACACCACTCCTTGCATGAGCGAATATCCCACTTCATGCCTCCTCTCACTCTCTCGGTTACTCCTGTCCGCATACAACAATGTGCCCAAAGGAATGGCAATTCCCACACCAAGTTGCCTGCACTGTTAACATCATTTGTGGATGCCCTCTTCCTCTACATTCATTTGCTGGGTTGATCTTTTACTGTGGCTGCACTTATGCCTTGGAACTCCCTGCTTTAGGCAGATATCTGGATACCTCATGTGCTCCACTCAAGAGTTATCTGCAGTAAGGAAAAACAGATGTAGCAGTCACTCGAAACAGGTATGTGGAAACTGTGGACCTCTAGGTTTTGGATTCTGGTTCTCCACCTCTGGGTTTAAAAGCTAGAGCCCTTTCCTTTTCATAATAGGGCACTCTGTAATATTATGAGCAGTATGCAAGAAATTGTGGGGGAGTGGGATTATGTTTTAAGCAGAATAACAAACCTTGGCATTGCCTTGCTATCTTCAAACAAGTTCTGTCTTAATCAGAAAGCAAACACTCTAGCAATGAAGATCATCTCCCATCATTACTGAGCTGTGGTTCCCAAATTGCACATGTCAACCTGAGCAAATAAAATTGTAACTTGGCTTTTTCCTTTTCTTTAAAGGAAGGAAGGTAGCAAGGCACCGTAGCCAAGCATTGGCAGCAATAAGAATGGAGGATGGAACAATGGTCGAATTCTGAAGCAGCTAAGGACGGCCAGCCAATGTGCTTCTGTGCAAGTTGGCTTATTTTTAACAGCATGTTCTAAGTGCCAGCTGGAAAGAAAGCGAGAAATAGGCTTAGCAAGAAGCTCCCAGACGGCTTAAGAAAATGAGCTGTTCTACACGCTCCACAAACAGGGGTAGAGAGAGAAAACAATAAAAAATGGAGGAAGAAGAGTAGCATACAGCCTCCTCCACAATGACACTTCCACTCACTGGAAAGGTTAAAACAAACACACACACACACACACACACACACACACACACTCTTCCCACTGTTTTGTGCCTTCCCTGTGGGATTACTGAATATATCTTTGCCCCATAAATATTGAAGAGCTTATCTGTTTCCTCCTGGGATTGGCTGCTTCTAACAACCTCTTATGGTACCAGACATAAGCAGAACAGTTGCTTGGAAGAAAATGTTATTGAGCGTAACACAACTGACGTGAAAGCAAGTTCAGCATGGCTCTGGTACACTTGCCACAATTCAGAAGCCAGAGATGAGTTAGCGTTGTGGAAATTGGGATGTATTTCTTTCTACGTATGTAGATTATTATTTTTTTGAGTCCCCACTGGCACATCTTTGATGTCATTTTCACTCTTCACAGTTAGTCCTTGAGGAACTTGCAGCACAGCACTACATCAGACAGCTATTTCAGACCAAAACAATTTTCACCAGAGGCTGTTGAATGCTGCTCTATAGTTGAGTACAGTGAAAGCATACTCAATTGTCCCTCATTCTAGCACCCTATTCATTCTACCAACCAGTGAAGTGGACTTTCTCCCAAGTCTTGAGAGCAACTTATGCCTTTTGTGCCATCCTCACAATGAGGTATTTGAGGACAGCCTTTATTATGGTCTCAAGCAATGATCCTGCCAAGATCACACTTGGACCAGTCTCTGAGTGACTTTTTAGACGTGAAAAGGCTAATCAGGTTGCTTAATCCATGGTAGTGGCTATCATCCCTACACATTTTTCTATCCAAGAAGGTAGAGATAAATGGTAACAACAAATGAGGAACACCAGGAATGCACTATTTCCTTATTTTTAACACCAAGGTTTTCCAACATCATCAAGGGCTTCTGCTCATACATACATTGGGGCTTTTGTCCTCCTTTTTCCTCACCCATGCTCCCACAATTGGCTTGGTTGGGCATCAGGAGAACTTTCAGAACAGTACAAAGGAAAGGGGGTTGTTCTGTCTGCCAAGATGAAAGGTTTATGTAGATGGAATGCTTGAAATATCACAAAATTGAATTCTGCTCAATGTTCCATGTAAAGCAAGAACTTCAGCAAAATCCCTGCCATGTAAATAAAGAGCTTAAAAAAAGGAACACAAAACAGAACATGAAATCAGAAAAACAAGTAACAAAAATAGCATAGAACTTTACCTACAAAGCCTGACTTAGCCAGAAATGACAAAATGATAAGCTAAAGTATGATAAAGGTAGTGCTGCATTACAAGGTTCCTTAAATAAAGAATTACCACTCTGCTGCAGGTAGGTGTTCTTCTCCAAGAACAAAATAAGCATCTCTCCCACACACGGCATCTGGCAAGCTGGATTCCTCCCCAAAATTGCTGCTCTCCCATGAACAAGCCACACCCACCTTTACAAACTCCTAGTTTGAGGTACAGCTGGTGATCTCACAAAAACTGGTGGGTTTGAAACAATCCCCAAACTGTTGGAAATTGGACAAATGATCTGAACCCAACTGGAGGCTGACAAAAAGTGACAGATTTCCCCTGCCCACAGTCTACCAGAAGGCATTCCGTTTAAAAGAATCTCAGTCAAATATCAAGTTGTCAATGGTCCCACATATACCAGGAATGTGCATTTCAGTCTGCAAGGTGAATGTTTGACTTCAGCAGGTTTTGCATGATCAAAGTACAACCATTTTATCTAATGAAGGCTAATGTTTGACTTTAGCAGGTTTTGCATGATCAAAGCACAACCATTTTATTTAATGAAGAACAGCACAACACAAAGCACACACTGTTGCACAGAGTCGACAGGTTACTGAATTATCCATTCTCAAACTTTTCCAGCATCCAAATACTAGAGACTGATAAACACCCATTGGAAAGCTATTGAATGACGAGAGGAATCCACACCCAACCAGTTAAGTTTCTGTAAATTCTGCATTTGTGTATACATCAGCTGAATGAAAACATGGAAGTACAGTTGGATGTTGCAGTGTGGTGGGTGGAAGTGGGGAGAAGAGAAAATGGGGATTAAATAAAAAGTTGGCTGCATAATGTCATGACCATGGAGTTCAACAGTGACCAGAAAACAAAGTCTGTAGCTATAGTGTCATTGAGAAAGGAGTCAGGCAGGCTTCTGGCTCTGAGCTTGATGCTGGTGAGCAGGGTACCACTGAACCAGAGTTTGGCAGACAGGAGTCCAACAAACCTGATACCACAGCACACTGGCCCATAGAACCAAAGCATCATGGGTGCCTTCCTGCAAGCTTAAGGAATTGAATGCATCTCACATCATCTTACTAGCTCAATGGTGTGGGTAGTGTATGCTGGAGAAGTGCCCATCTTCAGGCCTGAGGGTTAAGAGTTCTTAAAAGACTCTAGTTCTCCAAAGGGAGGAAGAACATAGGAGAATGTCAGGTTGGAAAAACTGTCTCAAAAGCTCTCAGTTCACTTTCAAACTTTATCAGTGCAAGTTGCTCACTTGGAGCTCTCCATGGTGCTAAGACAACTGACCTGACTTGCTCCATGGGCTTCTCCGAAGGACCAGAACAGAACAGACAACTCACCCAAAGGAATCACCACTTGTAGATACTAGGAATCAGCCTCAGCTTGGGAGCAGCCACAGGGCATCCAGATTCCATGTCACGCATCAATTAAAAAGAATTGGCTAAAACCTTCAGAGATGCTTGTGCATCCGTAATATACTGTTGGCAAATAGTAAAGGGTTTGCTGTATCAACTTCCTAGTGCTCCTCTCATGGATCCAGTTACTTAGCATTAAGAAGGAAGTGAGGATAAGAAAACATTGATGCTGCATCTTTATGGCTTCGATGAGTGTGTGCCAGCAATCTGCTCTCCTCACCCTAAGCCAGACTGTGTGGGCAAAAACATCTGCTGAAGAACAGAAAATGACAGACATGGAGAGCACAGGGATTTCTAGTAGCAGAAAGTAATGGTGCTCCCAGGAGGAAGGGGTGGGGAGGAGCTGAGAATGAAGGGAACTATCCTGTCCCCTACCCCAATACTAACAAGCTCAAGCAAAGGCAGGTTTCATGGAATGCCATGGCTGCTCTCAGGAATGGACATTATGGAAAGGGACAAAGGGAATAATAGTCCCAGCAAGGTAAAAGGAAATGAAATATTTAATCACTCATCTCAAAAAATAAGCGGAAGGTCTCCAATCTCTCAAATAATTGCTGCACATTACATACCTCTTGGTTTTGCAATCACAGTCAGAATTGCGCACAAGCATAATTCCGTAAGTCAGTCACTTCAGGTGCAGGGATGAGAGAGAGGGATGGAGAGAGCTGCCAAATCCATCACAAAAAGAAGCCAGGAATAGCAAAAGCTCATTGAGCGCTCCTTTCTTCACTCCCCCGGTCCCCCCCCCTCACATGGTCGGTTGAGTAGAGAGTTTGTCATTGGTTCAATCAAGGACCCCACTAAGTCTGGATAACTACATGCTTACACTGCACTCCTATCATGCCCATACTGCATACCCAGATCTCCAGGTTCTAAAGAAGTTGTAAGCAATGGCATCAAATCAGTCTCTCTTTCTTCCATTTCTTCTAAAGCAGAGTGGCCAGGATGCAAAATGAGCACACAGCAACCAAGAAGGCATGAAGGGAATGTGACTACACTCCAGCAGTCTGCAGGGACAGCTTGAGTGCAGCGGGAAAGGACAGCTAGAGGGACAATGATGGCACATTGCATATGGAATTGATAAGAATCAAAAACATTCACACACTTCCAAATTATGCTCCGTAGAAGAAGAAAATGGCACAGGAAAGGCCTAAAAATCCACACATTGCCAGAGACGGAGAAGCAGTAGACACTCCACTATAGGTTGTACAGAGAGCATTTCCCCAAGGATGTCATTCTGAGTTGGCCTTCTACCTGTAGGTGAGCTAGCACAGGGGGGAGGCAAGTTTACCATGCTGATATCTCATGCTGCACAAGGGAAGGAGTATAAAAACAGACATATGCTGCCATCTACCTGCACGGTGGTTGCTCAGGCGAAGGAAAATGAGCAAAGCAGAGGGTTCAAATATCAGACAGGATGTTAGCGAGAGTAAACAATGCAAAAAATACAATCAGTCAGTTTATACAGAGCAAACAGAAGCAATGCAGTGGCTGCAGGTAGATAATCTACAAAGTTGTTGCAAGACAGTGTGCCTCACTCCTTTCAGAAGGCAGAGGACGCGGGTGGCGCTGTGGGTAAAACCTCAGCGCCTAGGACTTGCCGATCGCATGGTCGGCGGTTCGAATCCCCACGGCGGGGTGAGCTCCCGTCGTTCGGTCCCAGCTCCTGCCCACCTAGCAGTTCGAAAGCACCCTTAAGTGCAAGTAGATAAATAGGTATCACTTTATAGCGGGAAGGTAAACGGCGTTTCCGTGTGCTGCTCTGGTGCCGGTTCGCTAGAGCAGCTTCGTCACGCTGGCCACATGACCCGGAAGTGTCTGTGGACAGCGCTGGCTCCCGGCCTATAGAGTGAGATGAGCGCACAACCCTAGAGTCTGTCAAGACTGGCCCGTACGGGCAGGGGTACCTTTACCTTTACCTTTACCAGGGGTGGGATCAATTCCCCAATGGGGAAAGGGTATAACCTTTGGCAGGAGTGGGAGGGGGGTTAATTTAGAGAAAAGTTGAGTAAAAGGAGAAATTATAGAGGTATATATACTATACTAGAACTCAGGTCATCCAATGAAGATTAAGGCCAGATAAATGAGAGAATTTCTTCACACAGGACAAAATTAAGTTAATGGAATTTGCTCCCATGAAAGGTAGAGATGGCTGCCAGCCTGGATGACTTTAAAAGAGGATTAGACAAATTTGTGGAGGATGAGGCTATCAAAAGCTATTGGCCACAATGGCTATCTTCTACCTCCACAGTCGGAGGCAGTATGCCTCTGAATGCCAGTGGCTGGTGGGAAGAGTTGTAGTTTTTATTCTTGTAAGCTTTGCCCTGAAAAGCAGCATATAAATCACACACACACACACACACACACACACACACACTTAATTAATTGCTAGCAGCCATTTTATCCTTTTGCCACTCTTCAAACAGAATACCCTACTAAAGGAGGTGGAGTGTATTTCTGGGCAAAGCCCATCACAGGCCCTTTGAGAATATGACATGTGCACAAAGCCCTTGAGGTAAGTCACTTGGCCAGGAATCACCCACCAGGCAACTTCCATATTCATGCTTCCCTTTCCCTACTTGATACTTAGAGGGCCCTCAGCTTCTGCTGAAGCCATTGCTGCCTTTCCAACCCCTGAATGGTCATCAGTCTCCAGTTTGGGTGGGAGACAGGAGACAGGTGTTGGCAATAACCAGAACAACACAGAGGCATGGACAGATGCCATCTGGCTGGCAGGTCAGAGTGTTGGTATATTACTTCCCTCCCCCACAGCCATGGTACATGAATTGGAAATGACACATATGTGTTTGTGGAGGACAGAGCTTTGTACAACATGGGAGAGAAGAGCCACTAACACAATGAGCATTTCTCCCACATGGTTTCCTGACAACAGATTTTAAACCAGAGAACTAAGATATAGAGACCTACAAATTGATACCACCGTACTATACCAAAGGAATCTCTCTACTGCCACCTACCGACAGACTGACTGACCCAAGGCCTTCCATTACCAGATGTGCCTAGGCCTCACCTTCCTAAGGAGATCCACCTCCTCTCCTTGCTTTTGCCAAGGGGGAAAAAGTGCCACAAGAGGCCACTGCAGTACAACCTTGCTATGCCCATGCAGTTGGGGGGGGGAGTGTAATTCCATAGTGCTTCCTTCTGGGACATGCTTTCTACAAACAAGTCCAGATCGGCTGTATGGGCATTTATCATTCTGCACAGAAGGGGCTTCCTGAATTAACTTGCACGCTGTATTTACAGACAACATTTATCTGCTTCTATAACAAATCAGGAAGAGTGGAAGGAACAGTTCCTTGCTTATTTCCTTTGTGCAGTTTTCAAAGGAAATCAAACTGGAAACACATTTGTTTTCCCCCAGAGGAATTGACTGTTCCAGTTTCTCTATTGGTGCATCATGCTGTTGCTAGGCTGCGGTCCATGTTGTTAGGTTTTTTGTTTTTTAAAAAAACATACTCTCCCCCTCTCCATGTGTCTGTGCGAATTTCATTAGTTCATTAAACACAGCTCTAGAATTATCTTCTGATGTTCCCTAACTGTGAGTCACCTAATGAGCAGATGTGGTCCAATATACCAGTTCAGATTCTACCCTTGCAGGCTCCAAGCCATCACTGCAGAACAGAGGAAGACTACATACACATGCATTTATATGCAATTTATAATTCATATGACATTTATATGTGAATCTACCCAGAATGATGCAAAACACTGTATTGCAGTAGTTCTAGGGTCATCATCTGCAACTTTCCTGATAATCTCATCCTGATACGGATGTTTTGATTCTTCAAACAGTCAAAGACCTCCTTTCCTTTCCACCTGAAACAAGGCAAAACCCCAATCTTCTCCTTCTCAATCTTATCAGAAACACATATACACACCTGGATACTTTCCCCTTGGTTCCACCCTGTTGGTAAACAAGGAGTAGATGGTTTCCCTTTACACCTCCCAATAACTTTTTCCACGGGCTCAAAACGTGCTAAGTCTGACCATCCTGCATACCTGTGGAACCAGGAGTGGCTAATCTGCAGCCCTCTAGATGTTTCTGGGCTACAACTCCCATCGCCCCTGCTTATAAGTCATGTTTACTGGGGCCAATGGGAGTTGGAGTGCAGCAACCTCTGTAGGGCAGCAAGTGAGACAGTCTTGTGGTCTAACCTCTTGAGGCTGGACAAACCCTAAAATCAGTTCCAGTGTAGCACAATTCTTCATGCCAGTGGCATAGGTTCTGTTCTGGCAGGGAACAAGCAAACTTCCAAAGGCTAGCAAAGGGCTAGCAAATTTTGTGTGGTGCTCTGGGCCAGGAGGAAGCAAGTGACCAGTCAGTTGGAGCCTAACAGTGAGGGTTGGGGATTGTGGCCCTCCAAATGTTATTGGACTATAACTCATACCAGCGCAAACCAGCTTGGTCAGAAACGAAGGGAGTCTATGTCCAGAAACATATGGAAGACCATAGGTTCCCTGACCTTGAGTTAGCAGACTATATTGCTTATATTTATTCATTGCACCCTATACTTTCTGTCTTGCTTTATGCTAACTGTTTAATGAAATACCTAAATTAGAAACACAAAGTCAAGTATGAGGCCTTGACTTGGAAGATCTCACCCAGGTCACTCTTCTGCCTAAAGCTACTGAACTACCGTATATTTGAAATTCATATTTCTCCATGTTCAGACTGAGGTATCAGAATGTAGTTGGTGGTGGTTCTCCCCCATGTGTGAACTACACAAAGGGCTCCTCTCAGTGGTCCTACCTTGGGGGGGGGGGGCTGTGGAAGCTAGGGAGCTTCTTTGTAGCACCTCCCTTTCCAAGATGTGTGAACAAGGCATAACCTAATCATAACCAGCATATTTCAAAACAGATTTCCAGAGCGAGTGCTCAGCTCTGAAAGAGGTGAGATAAGCATACACTTGAGCATGTGTAAAATGCTTTCCCACCACACCTCTGGGTATGGGCTTCCTGGTCAGAGCAATTTGTAGACAGGTGTGCCCCCCCCCACTTCTGATCCATGTTAGAAATCAGACATGGAGTTTGCCTCTTCCATTGTAAAAAGTCATCTCCAAGACTGGTCAAAAGGTTCAACACAAATCTCCCAACATGTAACACACTTAGAAAGTGGGATTATCAGCCTCTTTCTTATCTTAGACCAGAAGCAAACTGAAATTGGATTCCTGAGGACATTTATAAACTCCTATGAACACCTAAATGGTCAAAAGGCTTACCCCTAGACATCCTGCTCAATCCCAAGGCAAAGAACTCATTTGCTACATCTAGACTTTTGCATTGGACCCTTCTAAATTAGTTACTAGGGTGGGTTTCTTCTTGGGCATAGATGTTGTTGTTAAGCATTTGACTTTGACAAAAGCAGCAGCTTTGGACATTAAATCCAGCTTGGATTTTAGAAACCAATTCTCTTTAACGAGTCTCCATTGAAAAATGCTGCCATAGCCATTGGGACTACAGTGCAATCCCAACCACTTTCAGCAGAAATCATTCTTAATTTCAAGATTGCCATTTGTTTTGCAAGGCGATGGTTACTGATTTAAAGCAAATATAAAAAAAAACCCACAACCACGTACATAGCAAGCTGAATTGCCCTAGTTTTCCAAGTTCACTGGTAAGCAGAACATGTTAGATAATGCTACAATTTATATAGGTTTTATTCATGTTAACTATACCTCTAAATGTATAATAATTTCAAAAAGGAACCAAAGTCCTGTGATTAGAACAAATTATGCAGTTTAAATTTATCAGCATAAATTTGCTGTGACTTGCCATCTGTGTTTGGATGAAAATCCCTCTGTTTTTGACTACAGCTCAGGTTTGCAGCAGAACCCAACACTGCAGTGCCAAGGGTCTACAAATGCCCTTCACATCATTTTATCTGGAAAGTGCAGCATCAGAGACAATTACTCTTCTCCTGCTGAACATGGAGCCCAGGCTCCCTGAATGTGTGTTAAGCCCTGGAGACACCTGAAAGATCAGTGAGGTTTCTTCTTCTTCTCTTTTCCTGCTGCTGATTGTTTCTGAGACTTGGCACAACAAAGCCAAGACCTCTCCTCAGTTCAGAGCTAGGAAAAAAGGGCAAACGCTCACTCTGTCACCAAGGCCTTGAGTACAGGCTGATGTCAAACAAAACCCAGGTAAGAAATACTAGAAATATATGAATAAATAAAGGCCATTCCCTTTTTTGCTGGAGTGAGCAGGGGTAGGTTGTGGCAACAATTTTTGGGGGGTACCGAGGTCTGTCAAATTTTGTGACTCCCTAGACACTGCAGCTTCTGCTCAGAAAGACCTGTTGAAACAACCAGACTATTTACCACAAGCATGGAGCCAGTGTAGATAAGGGATTGTGGAGGGTGGCGGGGGGAAACACCTCCCAAGAGCCATGTGTCTCAGGTCCTAAGAATCGTGGTCATTTGGTTCCATTAGTTGCTTCCATCAGAAACATAAAAAGAGTCATGGCCACATCATACATGTAAAGTACACGGCTTCCCGCAAAGAATCCTGGGAACTGTAGTTCACCCCACAGAGCTATAATACCCAGCACCCTTAACTACAGTTCCCATGATTCTTTTGGGGAAACCTTGTGCTTAAGAGGTATATGAGTTCTGCAAGATGGTGGCTTACCATCTTGCAACTCTTTGCTTGCCCTTGCAAAACACAGCTCCCTATGTCAGCTCTGCCGCCGCCAAATCACTCGTGTCACAGCTCCAGCTGTCAATGAACTGAAGTGTTTTCCTTCTCCAGCAGTGCTGACAATGCTGGTGACAGATGGGGAGCAGCTTCTGCATTGAAACAGGCTGGGTACGTTTCCTCAGTGTGAAAGTTTCGGCTGAACTAGACACCCAGAAATAAGCTCCTTTAATGCTTCCTGGCTTCTCTTTTGTTCAGAGGAAAGAGGGGAAGCAGTGATGAATTACCCCAGAGCCAAAAAATTCTGCATTTACCTATTTTCTGTTCCTAATCCCGAGTGGGCTTCACTTTAAGAGGGAAGCAATGAAATGCAGCGTCAGCCAAGTTAGAACTGGGTGCTGCTAAATGGCACACAAGTAGGCACACGCAAAAGTTTGGCGCAACATTTCTGAGCACCGATGATGAACCGAAAAGAAAGATGAACTGGAACAAAATACAAAGAACAGAAGCTAGAACAATCTTAAAAGTGAAGAACTCATGTTACAAGAAAGGCTTGATCAAACACACCTCTTTCAGCTAAAGGGAAGAATGGGTACAATAATGGCTATTAATATTTTCCCTTATGTTCGTACCTTACTTTTCATAGAACCTGAGGAGGCGTACTTGTAGTAATCTGTGTCACAAAGAGAGGCAGTTAATGCATTTCCCTGACATCTACAGTAGCTGAGAAATGGAACGAGGGAGCAGGCTATAAAGAGAAGTGTAGGCTTGAGTCTCAGTGGCTCCTATCTGCCAAAAAGTAGAATGCACTTTGGAAGACCATTGAAGGCTGGGCCAAATATGAGCTCCCAAGCCAACTGGAGTGATTGCATATAGGTGAATGGCTGCCATCCTCTCCCACAGGAAAAAGGAAAAGGCTGCACATAAGATACAACTGCACAGGGAGAAAAGCTTGCCCTCTGCTGCCCCTGACACTTGGTGGTCCAGCTTCCACTGATTGACACCACCACAGATGGAAGCAAATGAATCCAGGCGGCCTTGCAATTTGCAGGCGCTCTTTTGCTTCCATTTACCTTGGTGACAATGATGGACATTTTGCTAAATCATTCATATATTAAGGATCAAGATCAAAAGACAATTCCCCTGTTATTAGGGATGTGAAGGTAAGGAATATAAAATTTGAGATACACGTGAAATAGCATCTAAACAGAACTGGATGAATAAAAGGCTTTAAACTGTCTTGCTTGGGATCAGGAAGGGTTTCTCATCCTTAAATTCTGAAACTGGTTTAATGGCCCCTTTTCCCTTTGGAACATCAGGCTCTGCCATAAATAAAGACATGTAAGTATGTGAGAAGGTCAAACGTTGAAATGGCAACATGGATGGACTTTACTTATGCTTATTCCACTTGGAATCATTCTTGGAATTCTGAACTGCTGTTTGACTGGACATTGGTAAAAATTTGCAATGTCTTGATTGCCAAGGGCAGATCAAAGTAGACCGAGATTAGACAGAAGAAGATTAGACATGAACAACATGGAGACAGAGGGGGAGGCTTGTAAGGTAAAGACTCTCCTCCTGAAGAGAGGGGAGTGGTTGTTGGCGGGAGCCCGAGCCCTGCCTCTAGCAGGGGGCGTTAGCCCCCTGCCTCCCACTCACCTGCCTGGCGCCCACGCCCATCGGCAGGCACCCAACCAGGTGCCTCCGAGGGGCGTGTACAGCAGCCTTAATACTGCGGTGCCAGCCCCTCCTTAGCCTCACTCTTCGTCGACCCATCGCGATTCACCCACCCTCCACTCCCTTTGAGCTCAGGGTCTTAGTTTTCCTTGGCCTTGCTATGGACCTTAGGTTGGTCGCCCTGCTTGTCCGGGGGGCCTGGTAGGAATTTTTCCATTTGGCATTTTTTTAAAAAAATAATTTTTATTAACTGGCCAATCACATCAAATTAAATCATATCACATAAATTCCGAATGACGAATTTTAAATTTTGTTGGGGGGGACCCATATTTCAAGATCCGAAGGGGGATTCTGATCATCTTCTTGCTGCTGCGTTAATGTCCCAATCAGTCCAAATCAGTCCAAACAAAGTTCATAGTTCTATCCCATCTTATCTTGCTGTTTCCACATCACATCTTGTTCATATATTTTCTCTTTTTTCTTTATGATCTCTTCTGATAGTCTCCTTAAGCCGATAAACACCAATAGTAATAATAGTCCTGTGTGAATTTTCCGTTCTTCCAATCCTCAAATCGAGATGGTTTCCATATATCGTCTCCTTCATAGATAACATCACTCTTTCCATCATAGTCTCGTAAAACTGTCGCTCTTAAGTCCCACTGAGGAGTTTAACCCACAATATATAAACAGCTCTATTTCTCTCTTTCTCCTCCCAGACTCAAGACCTCCGACAGAACTTCCCAATATGGCGACGGCATTTTTAACTGCATCATTCCAAAGCTCTTACACATTCCACGCTCTTCTTAAAACGTGCTTTGGTTCGAAAGTTTATCTCCACACAGCCTTAAATCCACAACTTAAGTCCTTAAAACGACATTTCTGACTCGTGAGGGGAGGGGATTCTTGTTTTGGCATTAGGCTTTTTGGTTTTTCCGCCTACCTCGTAGCAATCATCACAACTTTCGTGGTATTGGTGGGTAGGTTAGGCATTGGAATAATGTGTCGTGGTGTCGAAGGGCTAGGTGTGGCCATCGCCTATGCCTTCAATTTTTGGGTATCCCGTTAAAGGAATCTGGCGGTCGTGTATTCTGTCCGATGCCTGCTTGGCGGGAGGCCATGGCACGACCCTCGGTGACATCAGGGGAGAGCCTATAGTTGGATTAGCATCAACAGGCTCCACCTACTGGTGAATAAACCCCCCTTGTTTCAGACTCACCCCTCTCTGAGGGGGTGGAGTCAGCTGACGTAATCCAATGCCTAAGCCAATACCTTTTCACTTGCTGTAATCAATAAAGTTGTGGCCTTTTCTTGCCTATTAACCTTATATCACGTGTCCTTGTGTATTCATTCCACTTTGGGGGGGGGGAATCGGGTCCTCAAACCACAACATGGGCTATTAAAAAACATTTGAGAGTTAGGTGTGCCATGCAGGCACACAAATATACCCCAACATGCTCCCCCCCTAATCTGCATAATTAAACCACCCCACCCCATTTCATATATATTCAGTCCCACTGTTTTCAAACAAGGCAGAGGCAATGCATGTGCCCCCTCGCTTGAAGAGCCCAGATGTTGTTTCTCTAGAGTAGCCTTCCTCAGCCTGGTGCCTTCCAGATGTTTTAGACCAAAACTCCTACCAGTTGTAGTCCAAAGCATTTGGAGGGCACCAGGTTGGGGGAGGCTGCTCTAGAGCAAATATGGCAGAACCACAGCATTGCTAAGAATGGGTATGAACACAGAAAAGAAAATCACATATCCACCAGATCACTTGAAATTCAGCAACCAGATTTCCAGGGACTATGGATCAAGCTATAAATGGCTGTTTCCCTGGATACGTGATACATTGGAACAAATTCACACAGTTTTTTAAAAGCACGTTAAAGGGGAGGGGAGCCTTATTAAAAGTCATAAAACAAGACACAGTTCTAAGCCTCTTCAGATTCTCTTTTTCTGCTCTCCCCCAAGGAGGTAGCAAGAAAAAGGCCTGTGCCTAGGAAGTGGTGATATTCACATTGTAGAGTTAGATCTATCCCAGGCATCCCCAGCCTGCGGGCCTCCAGATGTTTTGGGACTACAACTCCCATGATCCCTAGCTAACAGGACCAGTGGTCAGGGATGATGGGAATTGTAGTCCAAAACATCTGGAAGGCCAAAGGTTGGGGATGCCTGATCTATCCCATACAAACTAACTAACTTCCAGAAACAGGCTGCATATTCTTCCTGGGGGAAAGATGCATCTTTCTCATATATTGTGCATATTCATGTTATCTAGAAGTGGGAAATGATCCCTAAGTTTATTTGGCACGGGGAATTTTTTTAAAAAAATGAATCAGTGCTGGAAGCATTTGCATGCTTGCCAAGCAAACTTTCCATCTAAATTCTGAAGCACTAACTTTTCCTCCCTACCCCACATTGCCCCCACAGCCAGTAAATATTAAATACTGAATTCTATTTAAGTGCAGGGTATTTTTTGTTCTATTTCAGCTGTGTCCATTGAGAATTCCCTTTCCAGCTATAAAAAGTTGCTCTTACTTTCCATTCCCCATGGGCCAATTCCCAATTTCGGTATCTAAGAGCAGGTTTTCAGTCAGTCCATGTGGATTTCCAACCACGCCAGACCCAACAAGACATTGGTATGCTGCAGCCACAAGCTGGACTCAAAAAGCAACATTTGTGGTGGCATATGTCAAACAGGGATCTGAGCTGAATCTGGCACATATTGGCAATACACTTGTGGCAAAATGACATGGCCGGAAGCCTGTCGTAGCCTGTGTGGAAACTGCTGCCGGCAAAGAACTGAGAGGGCTACACAAACCAGACTTCAATATATGGGTCAGGTTGGTACACCGACTCACGCTATCCTCAGAGATGGAATCAACCTTGCCCTGTACGTTCATAAAAGGTATGGGTCCAATTAGAGAGGCAATAGATTCCTCACAACCTGCCAATTATCTCCAGCGTGTTGATGAGGTAATGGAACATTCAGTGTCAGAGGAATAGGGAAGTCATTAGACATGGGCTGCTGCACTTCAAAGCCACATACAGGTACAAGATTCCTTTTGGGGTGAGAGGGCTTTTAAGACCTTGTTGACACATTTTCCCCAAAGTCACATCAGGGAGCCCTGTGTCAAATCCAAAAGAAGATGAACAGGAAAGAGGCAGGCAATCTCTCAATCAACCATTCACTGGTTAATAGAACAGCTAAGGAAGCAGATAATTTTGTCACACATTCAAAGGCCATTCACTGATCCTGGCAACAGATTCAAGTGCAAAGCCTTTGGAGTATCTGAGCCCAGGAGTGGAAGTTCCTAAGGTGAGAGCGGTGAATGAGAATTGGGTGGTTTCTTTTTCTCTGCGCTTCAAACCACCTCAAAGCTAGTGCCAAACTGCAAAATGTTTGGATTAAGGAAAAGTTTGGACTGGTTCTTCCACTACAGGACGTCACCACAGGTACCCAATTCCTTCCCCTCTACAATTTTCACTGAGATCATGACACACATTTTGGGAAACTTTTGCTATTACAGGTTAGTGTTAGAAACTCAGATATATTAGCTTAGTGAGTCGCTAAGCTAGGTACCAAATGCCTCCTTAAACCAGAGTTACAGTTGCCAAAATGGAAACCCAGCCAGATGGGTGGGGTATAAATAATAAATTATTATTATTATATTATTATTATTATAATACCTAGTTGCCATTTGGAGGCCAGGCAGCTCCAAAGTCATATTTTTCAATGGCTTCAATTTGGTTCCTGAAATTCATTCTGGCTGTGCAGATAAAATATTATGAAAAGAAATCTACAGGGTAGGTTGCTACTGTGTGAAAACAGTCAAGATCCAAGGATCCTCAGTCATGCACCTCCAGATAGTGGAGACATCGGGTGCCATCCTGACACCTGGGCAGCTTCACTTGGTTGCAAGGGGCTGATAGCCAGGTGCAAAATGTGCCTGACGCCTGGAGAATTTCAAACGCTGTTATAGATGCAATCCTAGCATGGCATAAAATGGGATCTCTTTGGTGATGGCCCCACACCCTCGGGTTTGAGACAGATAGTAGGATTTTACATTTCATTGGGTGCCACAGTTTTGAAATTTGTACCAGAAACCACATTTGTATGAGTAGCTGAAGCAACTTCTCAGAAAAGCCACCTGGGCACTGCAAGCCATATGGGAATGGAACTCATTCTGTTGTCCACCACTAGAAATCTGCTTCCAAGATGGCATTGGACAGAATAGGCAGAAGGCTGACAACACCCACTAGCAACAGGCCTGCATACTGACAGCATTCTGAAAGTACAGGCTGGAGGAGAATTGTGTGGCATTATTAAGAAACAAAAGTTTGCTCCTGCCCTCTGGAAAGGTGGTGGGTGGTTTCTCACTCTGACAGTGGGTGGGTGGGTGGGTGGGTGGGTGGAGGGAGTTTGCTACATCCATCCTAAGAACCCTGACATTCTACAAATGCAAAGCCGTGTCACTTCCAACCACGGTCTGCCATGATGATGATGGGAGTGGGGGCCAGGAGACCAAGCCAGGCGGTGCTCCTTAGATATATCATTCTCGATATGCTCTTGTGCCTGGAGGGAAGAATGCATCTGAGAGCAGGAGAGGATGTCATAGCACTTCCAAAGTGATGCTAAGCCGGTCCGACAAGTTGTCACTACAGCTGCATCATGATGGGGAAAAATAAAATCGCTCTCTGCACATGAGTGGGGAATAGCTATGGGCTACAGCTCTTGAAAGGACATTTTTCAAAGAAGACTAAACGCATCCTCAAGACACTGCAGACATTACTATAACATCACTGTTGGACTGAGAACTCTTTGCACACCATATTGGTTATGAAGGGCTGTTTAGCTGGAGTAGAAAAGAAAAGGCTGGGGAAGCACACATGGTGCTTTCTTTTGTGCTCACCTCTCCCAGACAGTGGGGAAGGAGATTGCTTTGGAGGCTGCTCTAGTTTGCAAATGCCAGGGATGGGGAACCTGGACTATTTGACTCCCACTCCCATCAGCTTCAACCAACATGGTAATAACTAATGATGATGGGAGACAGTCCAGAGACATCAGATGAGCCACAGGTTCCTCACCCCAGTACAGGCTTAGTTACATGGCACTCAATCACCTGTTAACTAAAAACTGGCTCCTACCTTCCCTGTCCCATCATCTTCCTTAAATGCCTACTCCAGACATTCTTCCCCTGTTCCTTCAAAGCGGAGACACAGCAGCAATTTGGTGAAATGTGTGCAAGTGTGAGAACGAGGGGAGGGTGCGTGAGTCACAAGCTGGTACTAGGCAGCTTATTCTTGGAAAACTGAAGTCATAAAATGCCCAGTGTGTTCCAATTAAAACCATCCACAGGAGCAACAGCTTCCTTGTGCCTCCCTCCTACAATTTCAAAGAAAATCCTCAGAAAGTTACAGCTCAAAAAACTCTGAGAACAGCTGTATTTGAAATTTGTTGAGCTTTTAAGAATTATTATTAGAGGTGTGCATCAACCACAAGATTTGGTTCAGAGCCCTATCTGGCATTTTAGAAAATGGCCTACCTTTGCTCTTGTACACTGCCTAACTTTTCTCAGTGTCTGTTCAAGTATGTATTGTTCCTCTTCCCAATTTACTACTGATTTTTTAAAATAGTGGTAATACCCCTACTTTTGACAAAGTAGCCAAAATTTGCAGGCATACTTGCCCCTGAAGAGTGGATAAAGGTAAAGGTAAAGGGACCCCTGACCATTAGGTCCAGTTGTGGCCAACTCTGGGGTTGCGGCGCTCATCTCCCTTTTTTGGCCGAGGGAGCTGGCGTACAGCTTCCGGGTCATGTGGCCAGCATGATTAAGCCGCTTCTGGTGAACCAGAGCAGAGCACGGAAACGCCGTTTACCTTTCTGCTGGAGCGGTACCTATTTATCTACTTGCACTTTGACGTGCTTTCAAACTGCTAGAGCCTGTCAAATAATGGCATATTTGTGTTGGGCACCCTTTACATTATATTTATTTATATTTATATTTTTACATAAACATCTATAGATTTTAAAAATAATAATAATTGGTGGAATCCAATGAAAGTTGCAGGCAGGGTCACGCCTACTGTCAGTCACCTGACATCACAATGACAGGTAACCTGCTTTCCTTAGTCCATGCAGTTTGAATTCAAAGTACATGAGCAAAAAGCACAGCACTTTGCACGTTCCACTGATCATTTGCTTGGTGATGCTTGCAAACTGCAGGGCTTTGCAGATGGCAACAATCAGTAGATTGGCAGTGCTTGCAAAGAGCAGTGCTTGCAATGGCACAGGACTTTGCAGACACTGAAGATCAGCTGATTGGTGGGGCCTGAAAATCCTGATTTTGGCAGGAAACCCCATCTTTACCTGCCCCACACCTGACATCATATCTGGAAGTTGAAATGGGAGGCTGGTGGGCCTAATTAGGCTTATGGGACAGAGGTTCCCACTGCTGGATTATGAGCTTGAACTGTCAATGGAGCTCGTCCTCTGGCCTGCCACCACTCTAGTGATTGCTCTCAATTGCTCCATCTCATTACCTTGGCATTATAATAAGGTGAGACACATTAATTTTGTTTTCAGCAGAGCTTGTCTGCAGCAGTTTTTGATATCTGGATTGCTGAGGCACCATGAAGCGCTTCAGCCCCAACCCCCTTTTTGACTCATGCAGATCCTGCTTCACCTGAGCTGCCTTGCTTCATGATTCATCCAATTCTGATGCACACTGCTAATTATTATTATTATTACTTCAATTAAGACTGCACTAACTCAGCATGATTCTGTTCTACTCTCCATTTTTAACCAGCTTCGTAGATTGTTTTGCTTAGCTTTCAACAGACAACAGTTCATTTAAAAGCATGTATCTCCCCTGTACACATTTGATTAGTTCTTAACCATGGTAGAACTGTAACATAGCTCGTTAGATTGGTCATCTTTGGAGTCCTCCTTTAATTCAAAGACAATTAAATCATGATAAGTACTGTACAGTCATTAAGGCCAATTTTCTAAGTGTTTGCTGGTTGCTATTCACAAACAAATTATGGTTTAGATTCTTTCTTTCTTTATTTCTTTCTTTCTTTTAAAAAAAGAGGTTCCTGAGCCAGATACAGCAGATCCAGACTCGGCAATGGCACATGCAGCAAACGTGTGGCTAAAACAGCACTTCCAAATGAGCTGCTTTTTCTATTAAGAGCTATATTTGTAGGTGGCTTAGTAGGGAGAATGTTCTCTCCTTGTTGGAGAGGCTCATTCCCGCCCCCATGCCGCCTTTGCTTTTCATCTCATCTCCTACTCTCATCTGCTCTGTTTTCCCCATGGTAAGAAAACAAAGAAGCTGAGCATGTTCCATGTGACCAAGTGGCTTCTCAGTTCAGGAAGATCTTTGTTCTCTACACTAAATGGGTTGGATTCATATTCTAGGTTGAGGATGGGTGGTGGGAGAATCCTAGCTGCCATGGAGCAAGTGGGGGCATCCTATTTTCAAATGGGATGTCCCACATGTAGATGCCCAGTGTGAGAAAACAGGAGGAAGCATTCGGTCAAATCCATCCTACCAACATACCCATAGAGGTATGCAAGAAAATAGTGTTCGAATAAACAAATCACACATGCACACCCTCTTAACCTGCTGTGATAGAAAATACTGCATATGCACACAGTCCTCATGCTTCTAATGAATGCTGGCAGCAGAGAGCAGCATCATACATAAGCCCAACAATGGTAGAACCCTACAGTTAAGCCAAAAGGAGGTAAGTGGCCTGTTGCTTGCTCCCTGATGAGATGGTGAAGGAAATGGCCACAGAGTCCATGGGCCTTTCCACAGTATCCATTAAGCTGAAAGGTTGACTGCGGTTTAAAGTCCTGGAGGAGAGGAGAGGTTAGGGCAATGCAGGGAGCCACACCTGAAACAAACACATGAATCCTGGCCCTCTGTCCTTTACTGGTCCATAAAGCAGGCTGCCTGCTGCCCTCTCAGGGTCCAGAGTCCACACTTTCTTCTGCATAAGAAGAAACTAAACTCCTGCAATCCTGGTTTTGAAAGCACACATTTTGAAAGGTCTACATCTGGCTATAGCTATTCATGCCCTCATTCTCGCATTTGCACAGCTAACTTAGGGTGTGCACAGTACCTGAGTGATAATGGCACAGTGGCACTTACTGGATGAGCAGCATAACAACAGATAAGGCAGAGTCACATCTAGTAAGGGGAGTTCAAGACAGGCAGGACAGAGTCAAGTTCAGGTCACAGCAGGTAAAACAGAAGTGATGGCAAGTACTGCAGGGTCCAGTATAAACAAGGTGGTCCATTTGTCAGCACCTTGGACAGGGCACTGTGAAGGTGCAAAATAATGGCTCTTCACAAAACAGTATGAAAGTCATGCTTCTGGTATCAGATCTGGACACCACCATTCATTATTTATTTATTTATTTCAGAACTACCATTCATCCCATGTGACTTGCAGAGTAATCAGACGAGATACAAGGTATCACACAACAACTATTAAAACATAAAAAGAGCATATAGAAATGTTACTACTGTAAGTAATCTTCAATAGAGAAGTAAACAGAATAGTAACTGTTGTACTCCAGATAATATTTACTCTCCAAAGGCTTGAAGGAACAAGTGCATCTTCAACTGATGCTGAGAAGTCTGCCCAAGGACCACCTGCATCTTTATAGGGATGGTATGACACAGCCAGGGTGCCATAGCAGAGAAGGCTCCATCCTACATCAATACGCAGTAAGCTATACCTGCAGGTGGCACTGCAAGGTGGGTCTCCCACAAAGACCTAAAGGCTTTGGTTGGTAGATATTGGGAGAGGTGCTCTTTTAAGTACTTTGGTCCCAAGTCATTTATGTACACCAATACCATCTCTCTCTCTGTGTGTGTAGTTCTGTTTTATTAGTTTTAAGCACAAATACCAAACAGGAAACAACAAAATATCTAGGATTTCTTCTTGCTCTACTCCACCAAGTGCTATAGTTCCTGACTTTTCTTCAAGCCACAAAAGCGAATTGTGCCGTTTGCCTTCTGAATTTCCAAGTGCACGCTATTCTCCTTGTGTCCAGTTCTGATCACCACAATTTTGAAAAGGTTTAGTGGAAGAGAAACAGGTTCAGAGGAGAGCAACAAAGATGGTCACAGGAAAACAATTCCTGTGAGGAAAAGTTGAAGGAACTGGGTATAATGGTATAGAGCCAAGAGGCTAGTCAGGGTCAAAACTACACAATGGTGCTGATTCATGTGATGAGACTTTAAGAGAGGGCAATTGCTGAAAGTAATCACAGAATTCAGGCCTACCAGAGCAGTTCCCCATGGTTCTGAGAATCAGAAATGCCATGGCAACTCTTGAATCCTAGACACCACACGAGAGCAGTAAAACCCGACCACAGCTACATTGTTGAGCTGAATCATCCTTCGCCTGCTCCGTAATCCCTTCCCCCTCACAGATTCTCATGAGATATTTAAAATCTAAAGACTTAAAATCAAATATTTCAGGAATGAAAAGGTTCATGACCTTAAGGCAGTGGGTGGGGAGAAGAGGAGGCAGGCGGTTGATGACTTGGTAAAGACTGGGGACAGAACAGCATGGAGGAAGATTATGTTTCTTCAGTCGCGGATGGGAGAGAATAAATCTAAGGACGCAGAGCTCAGCTAAATGTTCTCAGCCAAACACTCCCAATTTGAGGGGAGCTGCATACTTTGAAGAGGCAAGGGGGGAGGGGAGGCTGAGTAGAGAAGAGAGAAAACAGCTTCAGAGAGAAGCTGAGAAGCTGAGCCATTTGCTCAGGTTTGCTCAATTTATCAGCAGTTCAGCTGGTAAGAAAAGAGACCAGGTGCAAAATATATTGAGCCATAGCAAATAAGCCATGCAGCCTTATATGAACTTCCAAGGAAGAATATGCTCCAGGACAGTCTCCACACTACAACAGCAGAGCCAATGCCTAAAACTAGGATGGTCTACCCTCTTGGTACATTAGTCACTAGTGTGCATCCAACAACACAGCTGGGTATGTGGGAAGGAAGACCTGGCAGCTGTTTGGATGGCAACTTAACATGAAGGGCCAATAGTGAGAATGATTGAATGGAGGATCCTAAACACAGAATGAGGTATAACCATAGAGCCAGTCATGAGAGTGACTGGGACTGGGGAGATCCAGGTTGGAATCCCCACTCAGCCATGGAGCTGAGGTAACCTTTGTCCAATCACTACTATCTTAGCCTCTCCCATAAAAGGTAGGACATAAGTATAATGCATAAACATACTTAGGTCAAGGCCACAGACTCTGTAAAACAGTGGTTTCCAAATTTGTTTATTTTTTTGCCCATGGGGCTCTTGAAACTTGCTTGGTGTACATAATGATCTTTCTACCTGCTGTAGCTGCTGCGTGATTATTAATTGTACTTTTATTGCTTCTTACATATTGTATTTCATCGCTGTAACAGATTGAATTCCACAGAATTCCAAATGTAGTACAATCATTAGAAGAAGCAACAAAAATGCCTATTAAAAATCAATATGAATATTCAATGCCTTCTTTTGCCACAAATCCACAGATGTGCTGCAGATGACCTGAGTGAAACTCGTGGGCAACAGTTTGGAAATGCCTCATGGAGAAGCCTAAGAAAGAAAGTTGTCCGATGGATATCCAGCTGACCCCCAATGGCTTCATTGCAGTCACAAACCCATTAACCGGCAAGCACAGTTTTAACAAGGGCAGAGGTTCCAGGGCAGCAGGCAAGCAGACACAGAAGTTATATACAGTTACGCTAAAAAGAGAGACAGTGTTTCCAGACACCGATCAATTTCTATTAATAGCCCTAGGCATTTCAGCCAAAAGACCTTCTGCATTGGCTCTCTATCAGAGACAGATAAATATATTATACATATACTGTCGCTGGTAGAAAGCCTCTGTAGAAGGCCATTTAACTAATAATAAAAACTCATCAGCATCATGAGACATTGTCTCTCTTTTGGGTGGCTCATTGGATGGGTGCTTCCTGATGTCTTATGTGTGTTTTTCCACTTATACCATTAACACATCTCCATGCAAGCCACAGAGTTTACTGCATGTTGTGGTTTTAAAGTTCCACAGCCTCATGGCATGTGTTTGTATCTGCTAATGCCATAACAATAGGTTTTTTAAAAACAAAACAAAACAGCAGCAGGTTAAAACAAACAAACAAACAAACAAACAAACAAACAAACAAACAAACAAACAAACTTCCCTCTGGACTCTCAGTTGGGGACCAAATACAGCTAAATGCAATATTCATATGCAAGTGCTGGTTAACTCTGCAAACAAAGCTTATTTGAGGAAACCAGTTTCCAAGAACACCAGTGTTCCAGACTTTGTTCTCTCTTCTGAACTCCACCTGCAGAAGTCATCATTGGTACTGAGAAGGGATGGGGAACTTGCAGTACAACAGCATTTGGAAGGCCACAACTCCCCTCAGTCCCAGCCAGCATAACTTGTGGTCAGCCACAAGGGCAGTTGTAGACCAATATCCGGAGTGCCACAAATTCCCCACACCTGGTACAATCCTCTGCAAGTCCCAGCATGTCCAATAAAACTTTATCCCAAGTGAGCCTGTCTAGAATTGCAGTCTGAGAGAACCCTCATTAGAACAAAATCTTGCAGCTTTTCCTGGGCTCCCTTCCACTCACCCAAACTTCAGTAGATGACCCTTGGGATCGCTTCCAACTCTATAATTCTCTGATTAATATTTATCATTTTCCAGTGGACAAAAGCTGAGGGTTGCAACAGAAGAGGAAGTTCCTGTGACATTTAGAGGAATAAAATTACGAGGCAACAATAGAAGGAAGAAGGCAAAGATTCTTGTTCCCCATCCCACAAGCTGGAATACATATTACAGTGAAAGACACTCATCCATCTTTTGAGCAGTAACAAGCCACCAGGGGCAAGGATAATCCTCCCTAGCAGACCCATTTTACTTATTTATTTTACTTGCCATCACAAAAGCTTTTAACCCCTGAAGCAACGAGGGAAAGCCACTGCTGGGCAAGGCAGTGAAGATGGCGGCTCTGACATTTCTGATTTCTAAGACTCTGAGTAGTAAACACAGCAGCTAGAGTATTGAACAAACATTGTAGGGATTTCTGGCTCAGATTGGCTGGCTGAAGCCTGCTCCTCTGACGCAAGAAAATGTTTTAGCACTCAAGTTTTTCCTTGTGTAGTGTGCCTCTTACTAGGAAAAGCACTAAAGCCACATGAAATATACATCGCAGTCATAAATTGCTGCTTTCGTCCCCAGCGGCTGCAACTCTGCATGCACATTGCCAGCAAAGCTCTGACAGGGATGTAGCTGGATGTAGCTGTACATTAAATTTTTTATGCAGAACAGGATCAGGAAGGATTTTTTCCCCCACAAAGAAAATTCTAGGAGCATTGCTCCTCCATCTCTAAGCTTGATGCTGCCAAAACTCCTGAACAGGCAAGACTACGTATATTCCATGCTGAACAAAAATTATAATTCTGTGCCACAGCCATTCAAATTCTGCCCCAAGAAAACCCCAAATTGTGCAACCTCTATAAAGTATGTGCTTCCTCATTTTGCATCATTTGTTCAGAAATTGATTGTTGGGTTTTTAATTGTGCATCGTTATGAAGCCATCTCTCTGGCTTCTGGGATTTCTAGCCCTTCTGAAGCCATAAGGGCTAGCAACTCGGAAAGGCTGGAAATGTCCTATTGTAAGAACACATCTGCCTGGTACTTTGGGGGTGGGGAGGAATCTAATTGGATGAGCTTCAGCTGCTAATTTGAACCAGAGAGAAGAGTTTGCTGGAATTCTGGGCATGATCTGTCGTTCTCATTGTTACAGGCAAGCAGAACTGGCTGAGGACAGCTCAGTCCCTAGTGTTTCATTGCTGCTGTTGCTTCTCCTCCCTCACAAAATTCAAGGCTAAAACCATTGAGCAGGCCACTGGTTTTACTACTCCTTCAATGTGTAAAGAGGGACGCAGGTGGCGCTGTGGGTTAAACCACAGAGCCTAGGACTTGCCGATCGGAAGGTCGGTGGTTCAAATCCCCGCGACAGGGTGAGCTCCCGTTGTTCGGTCTCTGCTCCTGCCAACCTAGCAGTTCAAAAGCACGCCAAAGTGCAAGTGGATAAATAGGTACCACTCTGGCAGGAAGGTAAATGGCGTTTCCCTGTGCTGCTCTGGTTCACCAGAAATGGTTTAGTTATGCTGGCCACATGACCCGGAAGCTGTACGCCGGCTCCCTCGGCCAACCCCAGAGTCGGTCACGACTGGACCTAATGGTCAGGGGTCCCTTTACCTTTACAATGTGTGAAGGACTGTAGTCTAAGTGTACCTTCTCATCTCTACCTAATTTTCTTATCAAGACACTGGGATGAAACCAAACAGAACAGCATTCTGGGGGATTTAGAGCAAATACTTTGCATGTAGAAAGTCCCAGCATCTCAATCTGTGGCTGAGAAAGAACCCTGCCTGAAACCCATAGAGAAATGCAAGTCAGCATAGATAATACTCTGACCTAGATGGACCAATAGTTTTACCTGGCATAAGGAAGCTTTTTATGTTTCTGTTCTTGGCAACTACTCTGTTTTCTCAGAATTGAGTCAAAGCACTTTAGCATCTTTCTATATGGGCCAGCTTTTACAGTCCAGGCTACAGGCAATTACTGGACAGTTTTACATTTGACATGGTTCATTCCATTTCTGTACTATAGACCTGGTTTAGATTCTGATATAGTCACCAGGTCCTCGGGGCAGAGTTGGTTAAAGATATGTAAAGTGCAGTGCATGCCAATCATCCAGTCAAAAACCACTGTCTAGTCCAAAGTTCCACATAGACTCCAGGTAAGGAAATTAAGATTGCTGGGTGCCCAAAATGCTTTGGAAATAAATCCATTGTTTTGGATAACTGTTGACATTGCTTCAAAACACTTACAGCAGCCTTTGGATACAAGAGGAAGGCAGAGCTTGAAAAGCTGAGCAGATGAGGGGGCAAATTTCAGGCAGGCACCGAATAGATGGAAAGAATGCAAAAACTCACTCTTCTGTTTCTGGAACATGACATTCCCCGGGGCTCAAGAAGCACATCCACTCTCTGTTAAGAAATACTAGAAAGAAAGAAAGAAAAAGCTCCAGCTCCAGAAATGAGAGCGCCAGCTGTTCTCCCCAGGACATGCTGGGAAAAGTGGGGCAGCTCGCACTTCACCCTAAGTGGATTTGCCAATTGTGGGCTCACTTTTCAGGCATCTTCTGGAAAATCTGTTATCTCATTAATGCATTACTCAATTCCCCGGAGACTCCCTTGCAATCTCAGTGCATGTTACAAAATGTGCAAGAAAGCAACAAAGGATGGAATAATGGGAAACAAGGAGGGGTTATCCAAGAAATAAATAAAATGTAACAAGAGGCAACAGGGCAAAGACAGACTTCCAGGCCTGCATGCTACTTATGTCAGGCAGCAACTGGTCTGAGACCAGGGCTGGGGGACCTTTTGCAGCCTGAGGGCCACATTGCCTTCTGGGGGCCACTTGCCAGTGGTAGGTGGGTCCCAATGCAAAAAACAGGGGGGATAGCACCAGATGTGATTCTTACTTTTGCACAGTAGTCTAGACTCCAGCCATACAAAAGCCGATTTTTCTCACTCAAACACACTCACGGCTCTCCATCCAGGCAAACAAAGAGGCTTAATCACAGTTCACAACCATATTATAGCTAGGCAGAAGCACTTAAGGAAATTGCAGAGCAGCAGTTGTGAGGGGTGTGGTCTGGGAAGGGCACATGTCTGGGGAGATCTCTGAGGGCCAAGCAGAGAGATATTGAGGGCCACATTCAGCACCTAGGCATGAGGTTCCCACACCCACCAAGAGAGGCATATCTGCATGTCCTTAGAGGCATATTGTTTCCTCTTATAAGGTTCAAGAGGAACAGAATTCACAAAAATCTTTCCTCAAAGTGCTATGCTCTGTTTCTACTTGTACCAGCCCAATGTCTGGCATATGGCACATACTCAACTCAGTGTGCCCTGAAAAATGTCCACAGTGAGAGAGAAGGCAATTTTCCTGAGGTAGCAAGATTGATTCCATGCTGCTTCACAAGAACTCCATGGGATGTGCAGCAAATGACTGCTTCAGGCTGAAGCCAAAGCAAGGACCTAAGCAACAAGCCAGAGATCCTGAGAAAAGGCTGAGGTGATCACTGGTGCAACTCTGCTGAAGCCATAATCATGGGGCTGGAATGGCATTGGCACAATTCCTTCCCTGCCACATCACTTTTCCAAAGTACAGTTGTACCTTGGTTTTGGAACAGCTTAGTTCCCAAATGTTTTGGCTCCCGAATGCCGCAATCCAGAAGTGACTGTTCCGGTTTGCAAACTATTTTTGGAAGCTGAATGTCCGACGGGGCTTCTGCAGCTTCTAATTGGTTGCAGGAGCTTCCTGCAGCCAATCAGAAGCCACGCTTTGGGTTCCTAAGATTTTGGGAGTTAAACGGACTTCCAGAACAGATTCCGTTCAACTTCCAAGGTATGACGGGACCTCATAACACTCTCCTCCTGCTTTTCACAGAATCAAAGAGGGAAGTGCCAAGTCAGCAAGAGATAAAAGTCCTTCTACTGCAGTCTACAAACATCACTTGTCAGCAAGGGGCTGTCAACAAAGGAATTCTGATACTGTGAAGTACAGGGCATCCCTTGCACATTAGGAGTCTCAGGCAACCAGTTTACCCAGGGACTTCCCCACACCTAAGTTGATGCAATATGCTCAGTCATAGAAGCTCTGCACCCCCTTAAGCCTTACTATGGAGCACTGCACTGGGCAGGGGCAATGCCTTCCCCTTGGGCACGCTGCCAAGGAAAAGTAACCAGAAAGCCTTGGCTTGATCCCTTGACAGTAAGATACTTGTGCACCTGGGGGCAGCCCAACTTGGTCCTGACTTGCCAGGAACTCATTCCCAGAACACTTCTGCTGCTGAACAACCTCTTGCCTCCACCTTCCTTCAAATACCCTTCTCAGACTTCACCTTTTCCATTGAATACTTCAACTGATAAGCCCCTAGTCCTCCGCTGAAAAAGCAGAGGCTCATGCACATGTCTTCTACTAATGAGTCCTCCTCCTAATAAAATCATTGTGCTGACAGAACGTTGGCTTCAGTGCCATGTTGGATTCCACCCTGTGCCTCCATTCACATCCATCCCTCCTTATTCTGGTCTCCTCCACCTTGCCTCCCACCCTTCCCTGTTTATTGTCTCCCTCACCGTCAATCTTTAGACTGCAAGCTACTTTGGGTAACGATCTCCCTTTTTGTTTGTATTGCTCTGTAGAACACTATGCACTTTGACGGTGTCTATAAATAATAAGAATAAGATGACTGCCACTGGCATTATATATACCAGCATGGACATTATTAATTTCTGTAAGTGCAAGTACACTTGGTTATCACTAGTGGGACTCTTGCTGTCATACTTCTGGCAGTTTTTATTTATTTATTAAAAACTTCATTCTCAAGGAAAGACACAGAACCAATGCAAACAAAATGGATCTCAATTCCCCCACCCATACGAGGGAGCCAGCTATTCTCATTTCAGATGTCGGGTCCAAAAGCCTTTAACCTGCCTTTGGGGAAGGAAGCATTAAATTAACAGCTTCTCAGAAAACTCATTTATATCATCATTAACCATATCCAATATCTCCCCAGAAGTATGGATCTCCCAAAGGGCTGAACTTGCATCTTCTCAACACAGCCCTACTAATATGAACCAGGTCCCACCTGCTTCTGTTATTGTCATCATAAAGAAAGGCCCATTTGCAGGCCTCTCCTCTCTGCCCCAGCTCCCTGCACAAAGTTTTCACCATGGTTTCCTCACATCAATTATTGAAGTGGATGATTTATTTAAAGGAACGCCTCTCCACTCTTCGATGTATGCCGCATTTGCCAAGGAAACTCCTGTGGGTCTAGAGCCATTTTTTTTCCAGCCACGTGTGACATTAAATTAATATCTGCAGTGCTGCTCATGTGATGAATGGAATGAACTTGCTTGCACAGACAAAAAAGAAAGAGGAGGTGGGTGGGGGTGGGGAGAGTCAAAGAGAAGGGAGCAAATCTGCCCTGGCACACGGCATTACCCAGGGTGGGTGGAAGGGTCCTGAACTTCACTCTGTGCCAATCGGATGACATTAAATTGAGAACTGGGGCTAGTCACATTGAAGTGTGCTCTCCTGGTCAGCAGGAAGGATGAGCAAATCACAGTTCTGACCCCTGTTTATTCTCTGGCCACATCAGCCACCCACCCCTATCTGGCCAACATTTCCTCTCCATCCTCTGCTTGCTGGATTTTGAGGCAGGTTTTTTGTTCCCAAGAACCACATGCAGCAGTGATTGTGTCTAGTACTATTCACCTTCCTCTTTCAACATATATCTTCCCTTCTCTGCCCCCCTCACTTAGGCTGTATCAGGGTTGATGTGTGTGTGTGGCGGGGGGGAGTATGAAACCTTCATTCCTCAGCAATCCCTGGGCAACAGAGATTGCTGTGCCCACAGCACAGGAACAGTAATGTTCTCCTCAGCACCCAGCTGATGGCTGATAAGCTGGGCAGCAGGGGATTGGAAAGGTCTCTCCTGGGGCTTGGTGGGCTCTGCAGCTAATGGCCAAGGGCTGCAAGTTATCTTCATTTGGTGCAACATGTAGGTGCTATGAAATCAGGTTCCTTGCAGAACCTTTTCTATACTCAGTCCACACATCGCAGGCTCCTTGGCAAAGAGCCTTGCTTGGCATGCCACAAAACACCTCTACTGTGCAACCGCAGACTCAGATACAAAGTACGGACCAGCCTCATGTTCCAACAAGCTGTTGGCTTGATGTGTTGTGTAGCGGTTGCCTGTTTCATTAGTCTTCCTCAAAGCTGTGGCAGATGTGCTGTCTGCAACAGCACATGAAAAGGGCTGATGGAGGCCGTTGATCCATGCAGTTGAGTCTTTCCTAGCTTGATGCTTCCTAGATGTTTTGGACCAGCCAGACTGGCCAATGATCAGGGATGATCCAAAGTATCTGGAGGCCACCAGATTGGACAAGGTTGATCTAGTTCCTTGGAAGACAGCTACCAAGGGGCAATGGACTTGACCTCTCACCACTCCATGCCTCTTCCCCAAGCTGGTGCCTTCCAGATGTGGTTGGACTCTCATCATCTCTGACCACAGGCCATTCTGGCTATAACTAATGGGAGCTGGAGTCCTAAAATATCAGGGGTCAACAGATGGAGGACGGGGACGGGGAAGAGCTGATTCAGATGGCTGTCAGAATTGAGAATGAACTGCAGGAGTTCCCTCCAAAGTTAGGGCAGGTTTCCCTGCTGCAATTTCTGGGAAAAGCTCTTTGCCTGGAAGTATCCCTGAGGGGTTCTTGTTTACTCCCTGTCTACATACTCTAAAACAGCTGCTAATTTGTACATGCTTACTGCAACTGTGTTTCCCATTTCCCCAAGGCAGGCAGAAAGTGCTTGTGTGTCTTATATTCAAATCCAAAAGCAAAATCCTCATCACATTTAGCCATTAATATTTGATCATTAGATTTGTCATCTTCATTTTGAAAAAGGGGGGGGGCTATATAAGAAGAAGCCCTTACTTCTCAAACATATTTATACTGATTCTCACAGCTGGAAAAAGCCCAACTACTTATTCCCCAAGACTAATTACTCTAATAAATGTTCATAATTTGAGAAATTCACAAGCAAGTTGCAATATGGAAGAGGATCTGGCTGAATTAATTTATACTTCCTCCTTGTTAGACAAAGCCGATTCCAGCCATCTCCGACGATGAAATTGGTATGATCAGAACACTTTTCCTAATAGACAAATAAGGGGGAGAGGAGTCTTAATCATAGAATCCCAGAATTATAGAGTTGGAAGGGATTCTGAGGGCAATCTGCTCCAACTCCCTGCAATGCAGGAATCTCAGCTAAAGGAGATACCAGAGAACGAGGAGGAAAGAAAGCAGTGCAATTGAGGCAGCAACGCTTTATAGAAAACACATAGCCTCCAAATTACAGTGGTGCCCCGCAAGACGAATGCCTCGCAATACAAAAAACTCGCTAGACGAAAGGTTTTTCCGTTCGCGATTTGCCTCGCAAGACGAATTTCCCCTATGGGCTTGCTTCGCAAGACGAAAACGTCTCGCGACTTTTTTTCTTTGACTAAAAACAAAGACATGTTTTGTTTATAAAGTTAATTTATTTTCCCTTAAATTTTTGAACTGCTCTTTACAGTATGTGTGACTTTAAAGAGCAGTTAATAAACTGTTGTTGTACCAAATTTGGCTTTGTTTGGACTTTTTTTGACCATAGGAACGCATTAATTGATTTTCAATGCATTCCTATGGGATTTTGTGCTTCGCAAGATGAAAAATTCGCTAGACGACAAAAATTGCGGAACGAATTAATTTCGTCTTGCGGGGCACCACTGTAATCTGTTCAGTAGGTAAATGATTCATTCTCTCTCCCCCCCTCCAACCGCCACCCACCACTATGTGTAGCAGCACATATTCAAATTGTGTCCAGAACTTGCATGCTGTCTGTAAAAAGTTACCCGGGAAAATACAGTCAAGTCCAGCTTCAAAACAAGCTCTCATAACTTTGCCTGTGTGCACATAGATGCACAATCGCTCTGGCAAGTTGCACAAGCAGCCCTAAGTGACACAGAGCCTCTGTTTGGAAGTCTGGGCTGAAGGTTATTATGGTGTGCCCTTTTTACACCCAGATGACCTTGGGAACCTGTGTAATGCAGGCTCAACCTGTGGAACAGTTAAATTCTGCTCCAGGGTTTCCTTTCTCATCTCAAGAGGAGCTTTTCAGCTGCTCAGCTGCCATTAGGAGCATGAATTTTATTTTCTGGAGTATGAAAACAAGAAGATCTGGCAGCACTAATGAGGATACTAATGGAGAGAGAAAATCATAGAGCCTCTCTGGACAGTCTTGGGCGAACCACCACTATCTCTGCGAATGACCTACCTGGTAGAGTTGCTGTGAAGATAAAAGGGGCTACTGGTGCTCACTAGAGGAAAAGTGTGTTATAAATATAATATTAAACAAACAGTGAAGTCATAACAAAATTAAGAAAATGCTCCTTGTGACTTCTGCTAAACACTGACCTGCTCAGATGGCATGATGCAGACCAGGACACACACACTGATTGACCTACATCACCAGAATCCGTCAAAATATTGAATTCTTTTTGAGGGAGCTAAGTGTCCTTTGCAGCATGCCAAGTCCTCCCAAAGTGCATGTGAAAGAAGGTCATCAATGGGATCACTAATTAAATTCTGCTTTATGGTATTAAAAAAACACTATTTAGGGCAACACCACACCCTATAAAATGAAGAAACAGAAGAGACCCTAACCCTATAGGAATTCACATGAATGCTGCCATTACAGACTGTGACCCACAATGACCCTTCGCATACATTCTGGGTGTGAGTTTATTGGCCAGGCAAACTGCAGAGAATGACTTCTGTCTGAAATCCTGTAGGGGCACTGCCAGTCAGTACTGAGCTAGATGGATCAGTTCTTGGTAGAAGGCAGCTTCCTATATTCCTGTACTCCATGTAGGGGAAAAGGTTTTCTAACAGAAGCTGTTCCATAACTTTCCCCCTCCCCCCCCTGGAGATTTGGCTAAGATTGAGTCTGTGCATCTTCTGAACACATTGCAAGACTTTGATATTAGGAGACAGCTTTCGACAGCAGGAGTTAAGCCAACTGGCAAAGGTTTGACAAAGGATGGTGATGTATGTTTTAACTGGTCATTTATTTATTGCTTTTTAATTGACTATTTTTGCTTTTAAAATGCATTGCTGCAAGCAGAAAGCCTTAAGAGCCAGGCAAATGGAAGTAGTCAAATGTATGCTGTTTGGGGTAAGGGCATGCATATCATTTCACACATATTATATCATTTCATGACCAATTTTGAATTCCTGAATGGCCTGCTTCTTATTTGTTACAAACCCCAAGTAGTAGCTTAGGGTTTAAAAACTCAAACCCAGCTCTATCTTGCCAATTACTTATTCAGTCTATTTCCTGCCTTTCCTCCCAAAGGAGCCGAGGGCAGCAACAAGCCCTAACACTTAAGGTGGAAAGTTGTACTTTGGACGCAACTGAGGGGCTGGACTGCTTCAAGCATATAAAAAGGAGGAAATAACAGCAAGAGGAAAGTCACGTGGTAGATCATTGCACAAGCTGCATAAACATGCATCTAATCCAATGCACATTCATGCATTTAGGAGTTTGTGACTAGCTGTGGCTCTTCAGCATGCATTTATACATACATGGTGCAAGAGCTGTATGTGGCACACACAAAAACCTACATGAGGTTTTCATGATTTCTCCTACACCTAAGTGTTGTGCATGCACAAAACATGTCTGCCCAGTGCTGGTGCCTAGTATCTCAGTCCCTGCTCCAAACACACAGGACATTCTGCATGTGAACCACCATCATGGCTGAAAGCTCTTCAAGAATATAGTTGGTGCATGCAGGAATGTTACCACGTAATGTATTTGATGGTCTTTGGGCAACCACCTGCTTAAAGGGGTGGAGGGAGCCTCTCTGCTGCACAAAGCTCCTTTCCAACCATCTGAACCATCCCCTAATAGCCCATTTCCTCTGTCATCTACATCTCCTTTTGGTGTTCCTTTAGCATACAGTTTCAGCATTTTATTGCCTGGAGTCTTAGTAAATGAAACAGAAAAATGTAGGAATCGAGGAAGACGAAACGCTTCCCAAGTTTCAGTGGAATCTAATCTTTGCTTAGAGTCATAGTGGTGTAGGCTTTAAACCTGCATATGGTGTGTGTCAAGGGGAGAGGGGAGCAGGAGAGAGAGTGAGAGAGGGAGTGAGAATATTGCTCTCTTCCTAAACCTCCAGCCAACCATGCTTATTGCCCACACCTGTTTTCAATGCACCACCACAAGTGACAGACCTCAGAAGGCATCCAATAATTGGATTGTGTCATTGACACAATCCATTCTAGCCATGCTGCATGTGTTAATCAGCTTATCAATGCCAGGATGTCTATGTTATCGTGTGTGTGTGTGTGTGTGTGTGTGTGTGTGTGAGAGAGAGAGAGAGAGAGAGAGAGAGAGAGAGAGAAGCTACCATTAATAATGCAATTATCATTGTTGGTAATTCCTGCATTCCATTTCCTTCTGACCTCACCATTTATTATTCCTCTCCCATCCAGCCTTACAAAGAATTATGTGTGTACCTGTAATCCAGGAAAACAGCCATGCATCCAAAGAAGTGGCCTGCAGTCCATGAAAACTTGTGCCATTTAAAAATTGTTATTTTCTAAGGTTGCTACAAGAGATGAACAGGGCAATGTCATAGACATTAAGTTACAGATAGGTAGCCGTGTTGGTCTGCCATAGTCAAAATAAAAAAATTCCTTCCAGTAGCACCTTAAAGACCAACTAAGTTAGTTCTTGGTATGAGCTTTCGTGTGCTCAGGTATCTGAAGAAGTGTGCATGCACACGAAAGCTCATACCAAGAACTAACTTAGTTGGTCTTTAAGGTGCTACTGGAAGGAATTTTTTTATATAGACATTAAGAATTGCCATGTTGGGTCAGATCAATGGTCCATGTGCCTCAGCGTGCTGTGAGTCCACAAAGGCCAGACAGATGCTACTGAGAAATTCATAAATGGGGAATGATACTGAGATTGATACAGCTATTTGTTAATCCCCCAACATATGCTAGCCAGAGGCATACAAACTCTATAGTGTGCCAGTGGGAACTGGGACCCATGGGTCTAATTAGGGCTGGCACAAGTCTCTGTTTGGCTTGTGAGGCCACTTTCCTCAAAGCACACCCACCCATATGTATGATGGCAGATATGGGGCAAGTGGAGGTGAGGTTGCCAGTGTAGCTGTCAGTGGCCAGAGCAAGGCAGCTGGGATTGGCTATGCCATAAAGTTCTGGAACTCAATAGTGTAGCTGACCCCTGCAGGTAGTAGAGCTTGAAGATTGTGCCAGTTAGCTGATTGGTGGTAACTTCCAGGCTCGCTTGGCTGGGCTTGGTTTGTGGCATGGATCACTTGGCATCACTATGACTGACAGGTCATTAGGCTCCACCCACCAATCAAAATAGCCTGCCAAGGGTGGGGGAACTCAATAATCTGGCCCATTGGCTGGATCCACTTCCATAACCCTGTTCAGAAGGCTAGTGCAAATGTTAAAAAAGGAGCAGGGACCATAGTTCAGTCACGGAGCACACATCTTGCATGCATGGCCTCTCCAGTTAGAAGGATCAGGTGATGTGAAACATCTTTCTTGAGAAGCTAAACTCTGCTAGTCAGAGTAGACACTACAGGACTAAGTGGACAAATACTCCAACCTGAATTCTGTACGCTCATATGAAAGAGCCCAATAAGGAATTAACTGTGGTCTGTGGGACTGCTTTTGTCCCAGTTCTTCTCCAAAGCAAACACCCACCTCACCCACTAAGACTAACCAGGGTTTCTGTTGCATCTGGATTGAAACCAGCTTCATACCACTAAAAAAAAAGGAGTTTGATAGAAAAGCTATCCACAGTAAATTGCCAGGAAGTTGTTTATTATGCTTTTCACCTCTGTTTTATACAGAAAAGGTCAAGATCTGACAGGCAGAGACAGAGATTGCAATGCAGATTAGCCATTACTGCTCTTATACTCTGGCAGAGGGAGGGAGGAACACCATCCTTCCAGAAGGATGAACTTGTGGAAGGGGAGAGGGTTGGAACACACATAGCTGAAAGGATGCAAATTAACTTAACATGGTCTCCTCTGCCTTCATCTCTCCATCTCTTTTTTGCAGAGCAAGTGACAGCCTTAATCTGTCCAATCAAAGAAGGAAGTTCTAAGGAAATGCAAGAGGGGGAAAAACAGTATCTACTATGCCAATCCAGGAAAGTGTGTGTGTGTGTGTGTGTGTGTGTGTGTGTGTGTGTGTCTGTCTAACTGAGAGAAAGATTACCTTGGCTCACCCTTGTTAAAGGAAGGTTCCCTTGGCAACCTGGTATGATGAAAGAGACGGCTATCGATGGCTATTTGCAATGCTTCTTAATACCAGTTGCTGGAAGCCACAGGAAGGCAGAGTGTTCTTGCGCATGAATCCTGCTTGCTGGCTTTCCACAAGCATCTGGTCAACCACTGTGAGAAGAGGATGCTAGGCATGGGCCATAGTTCTTATAGATTTTTGTGATGGTCAAGGAAGCAGAAGCCTCAGATCAAAGCTGGTTAGAATGCAAAGGAAAGAAATAATCACCCAGTGCCTCCTTTATTTCACAGCTCAGTGGAGATGTCCACTCAGTGCACAGCTAGAGCATGTGTTACAGCATATGGTGTTGGAGGCTTTCCTGCAGCAGGTAATACATGGAGGCAAAGTAAGGGGAAAGGAGATCTTCTCAGTGGTACCAGAGGCCCGCAAGATGTGCTGTTGTCACACCCTTGTGTCTCCTCCCTCATTTTATCCTGAAATTTGAATATAAAGGAAAATAAGATGGATGAACACCCCCCAACCGAGAAAGTGAGGAAAGGATGAACTGTCACCAGGCAATGGCAGTCATGCAAGATAGCAAGGTTTGTTAAGATCTAAGGAGACTCCATAAACCACATCCACACCCTACATCGGAGATGGGGAACCTATGGCTCTCAAGATACTGTTTGACCTATAGCTCCCATCATCCTTCATCACTGGCTATGCTGGTTGGAGCGAAGAACATCTAGAAGGCCAGCTCCCTATCCCTCTCAGTGCTTCCTGGGAACAAAGGCCACCGTACTATGTAAATGAAGAGGTGCAAGGGGAAGCCCTTTCCTCTCTAGCTTATTGTCATCATGGGCAGCACCCAGCAACCTCATTTTCCATATGAGGCATCAGAATGCAGTAGAGAAATGGAAAGAACCCATTCCGTTTGCCACTGAGGACATGCACAGAAATGGAAAAGAGTACAATAGGAAGCCATAAGCAATTCCACTTTCTACTGCATTTTCTGCCTGCACCTCAGAGCCTTAATGAAAAAGAACCTGTATATACTGCCATCTTGAACACCAAAGTCTGAATATAATTTGAAGGTGGACACTTTTTGCAAGACCAAGGCCTCTAATGACATCCTCCCCACAACTGTTCCCTTCTAGGTCTGCAATCGCTGGCTCCAGCAACCTCCCATCCAACCATTATGAGTGGAACCAAATTTCCTTTATATATACAGTGCAACAGAAGTTTGCCAAGTGAAGGGATAGCTCAGCTGGTAGAGCATGAGCTCCACGCTGGGTAAAAGATTCCTGCATTGAAGGGGCTTGGACTAGATGACCCTTGTGATCCCCTCCAACTTTATAATTCTATGATTTTATTATCTCTTGTTCTGTATTACAGAGAGCAAAACTAACATGGTTTATCCATCTAATGACCACCTAATTCAAACTAGTGTTCTAACAACCACAAAACATCTCAGCCTCTCAAAAATAATTTCATAATAGTTGCTCAAGTCAATGTTTTTTAAATGTATTGTATTGTGTAATGCATTTTATGTATTTGGTACTGTGACTTGCTGTTATTTTTATTGGTTGTAGTTTAGTAATTATTCAATGTAATTGTTGAGAGTGAATTTCTGCTTAATTATTGTTTGCTGATATTTTGAGAGTTAAAGCTGTTGTGTATTATTATATGCTAATTGATTGTTGAATATTACATTAATTAATATAAATTGTTTATTTTAAAGTCATATCTTATTATGGCTTATTTGTATTGGATTGCATTGTTATCTGATGTATGATCTTTGTTGTATATGTTGTTGTTTCTTCAGCTTGCAAACTGCCTTGAGTAGAAAGGTAGCAAAATGAACCTGAACCTGAAATTCTCTCACTGTCTCCAACACAAGCCAAGTTGCCTTGTGAACTCAACGGCAATTCTTTCTCAATATCTTTGAATCCCAAGCAGAACAAAGGCCATAAGGTTATCTATCATACATCCTATTTCCATGGAAAATAAATATAAAACTCACAGACTCCAAACAAAGTAACTGAGGGACAGTGCAGTCTCTATGCATGCAATGCTGCCATGTGGCCAGGCTCCAACATAGCCATTGCCCAAGATCTGTTACCACACGTGCACACAAACATACTCAAAACAAGATAAGGGATATTGTCTATGAGGCATCCTGTTTAACTATAGTGAATGGCACCAAAGTGACTAAGAACTGACAGATACTTAATCAGAAATAACAGCTTACTAATAGAAATAGGAACAGAAGGAGTGGAAGTTAACACTGACAGCAGAAAAGCTCCCAGAAAGAGCAATTTTGTTTCCCACAAATGGGAAAATGCACAAAGTGAACTAGGATTTATATAATCTCACTGGTTCTAAACCTATTATGTGATTTTAAAGATCTGAGTCATGGTTTTGAAACCCAGGGATAGTCAATAACAGAACCTTTTGGTCACATCAGCTCGCTGGAAGTTTCAGCAGGTCTGTCAAATATCTGTTCTTCTCAACTGCCCTCCCCCTGGCCACCGCCCCCACCCCAAATTAAAGAGAGGTTATCACACTGGGGACAGCCAAAATATGCATGGCTCATGTGGATAAGCTAGATCAGGGCAATTAATTGCTGCTTATCTAAAAGCAGCTATTCATGCTGAAAGTTAGACAAAGGACTCTACACAAATGCATAATACATCTAGGCCTGAGGTCACCAACTGCGTGCACACAAATGTTATTATATGCAACTAACATGAAAACTAGGTGCATCCTTCTGACTCACAATGGATGCCCCCCCTTTTTTAGTGCTGGTCGAAGTGGTACCTTTATTCAGACAACAAGCAAAAGAGATAGAGCTTCAACCCATCACATGACTCCTGTCACATTACCTTTGCACATTGTACAATTACATCTATGCCCATCGGTTTCCTCCCCAACCAAGCCACCTCCCACTACAATGTCTAATGTAGGTCATTTGTTCAGCAAATTGGCTGCTATTATGCCTGTTGGCTCCACAGTCCCATTGACAGGCTTTGCAACAGCAGAACCAATGCCTTAAGCCGTCTCCCCATCAAGTAGCACACATGCCCTCGGCTAAACAGCCTAGCCGCCTGCTTTCACAGCCAAGTCACTGACCAATAAGGAATTTGGTTTCTTACACCAACTGATTGCCGAGAAAGGAAAACAAGCCAACCCCACCTCATTGTTTCAGAGGCAGAGTCATTTTTTTCCTGGGGATTCGAAATGGACCACTAAATTGGGGGTGGGATTGTTGCTGCCTGTGCAGAAGAGCTTTTTCACCACACTTATCAAAAGCAGCCTGCACAGCAGGGCCACCTCTGCCACCACAATTAAACCCAAGTTTGACGTGATCGGATTTCTCAACAAGGACTGAGTCAACTACCAGAAAGGCATGCTAGCAATGGAGCCATAGCACAGGGCCAGGCTGCAATATCCAGAGAAATGAAGAATAAAAACTTCCCTAATACTGCAAGCCATAGATAGAGACAGACCCATTTGGCTAGCCATCCCCGGAGGCTGTAGGGAAAGCCAGTGCTCACAGCTGCTAGAGGAAGCGATGCAAAGATGGACACATGTCAGCTGGATAGATTGGCGCGAATGAATGATGCACTGCCCATCTGGACAGTCCGCAGGCATAACACTGGAAGAGCTGCTCAGCGCATCCCCTGTTCCCCCCATTAAGGCTGTCAGGAGAAGAAAAGAAATCAAACAAATAGGTTGCAAAGCACAGCGAGATTTCTCCCCAGACATTTTTTGCCCCCTGTGTTATAGCATTCCATGAAAGCCACATAGCTCCTCCCTCCCAAAAAATGGGACATAATTCAGGAATAAGATTGGGGAGGGGGGTAGAGAACCTCTATCTAGACATGGTATAATTCTCAAAAGGTTTTGCAGCAAGCATTCCCATTAAAGCAAGCAAATGCTGTGAATGGAAGGCCCAGCCAGCATATCAGAGCCTGCACAGCACTCTCACAGGTCCAGACTGATCCTGGCTGCCACAGCAAGGGCAGAAGAAAGATGCTCAGATTTGCAATATCCAAAAGCAAGTCTCCCTTATCATGCAGGAGCAGGGCTCACCCGCCCTTCCTTCCTTCAAAAGCCAGCTGCTGAGCGAAAGCCAGCTAGGCCAGCTCCCCAACCAATAACAGCTGATTCTCGCTAGCATAAACAGCAATAAATCCTGAGATGAGCAGAGAGAGAGAAATTCTGAGATAAGCAATAACTGAGGTGAAAAGGACACCCCATAGCTATAGTCTGAGCAGCTGACTCTCCAGGGGGATTTTTCTGCCAGCTTGAGGCTGCAAGCCTAACCAGAACTAAGTCCAGCTGTAACCAATAGGGCTTACTCCCAGCTAAGTGAGGTGAGGACCACAGTCTTAACTTGGAAGGCGAAGACTGCTAAATGCCATTACTGCCCCTTGCCAGACTTTTTATGCCTTCCAGTGGTTTCTGTTAGCTTGCTTACCTGTCCCTCCTGCCTGTCAGCAGCTGGTTCTGATAAAACCTATACAAGTAGAGGAGAACTGGCAGAGTTTTCATACCACAAGAGCTTCCTGAATAAAACTACTTGGGGAACAAACCCAGCAGAGGCCAGGCAGCATAGGAAGCACCTTGAAGCCTCAGGTAAGGGCTTTGGGTTAGTAGAAAGAAGCCCTTCCATTTTCTAAGCATAGGCTAGCAGTCAAAGGATGAAGATCTCTTTCCCAATATAACCACAGCAGCCTCTCAGCGGGTGTGTAAACGAGAGAGAGAGAGAGAGAGGCGGGAAGAACCATAGGAAATTGGAGGAGGGGAATGCACAAGCTGTGACCGAAGGAATACAGAAACCAAAACATGTAATGGAGGCAGCTTCACCAAAACAGCCCTCGAAACAAACCGAGTTTAGAGACGGGGAGGGGGATGATTTGCACTCGGTACCTAACCCACACCCGCGCACCGCTCCTTGGCGCACCAGCGTCCGCTGGGGCAGAAAGGGGCGTTGGAAGCCGAGGCGATGTGCTTTTACCTTGGACCCCCCAGCCCCAAACCACTTTCCTCCCTTACCTGCCCACGGTCTGGTTGGCGAGCTGCCGCATGCGGTTGAATTGCTTCTTCATGGTTGCGCCCTTGGCCAGAGAGCGCCGCGACGGGCTCGGGAAAGAGGAGGAGGAGAGGGAGAGCTGGGGAGATCGGTGGCTATCCCGGGCTGGGGGAGGCGGTTACATGGCCCTTCTTCTTCAAGGTAGAAGGTGGAGGAGGAGGAGGAAGAGGAGGGGGAGGGAGACGAGGACTCTAGCACTGCAGCAGCAGCAGCGGCGGCGGCGGGGAAGGAGGGGGGCAGCCCCCGGCCAGCACCATCGCCGTCTCCTGCATCCTTCGGGGGCGCAGCAGCAGCAGCAGCAGCAGGAGCGTCACTTTCTCCCTTTCTGGCTAAGCGCAGCCGCCGAGCGAGCACGCCCGGCCCCGAGTGCTCAGCGCAGCCTCCCGACCCACGCCCGGCCGGCCATGCTGAGCTGGTCGTCTTTCTCTTTTCCCTCTCTCCCTCTCCGAGCTCAGCGGCGATCCCGACGCGCTGCGCTGCTGACAAGGCTGGAAGAGAAGCGGCGGCTCGGACTGCGGCTGCCCGGCCTGGGGCGCTGGGAACTGGAGTCTCCGCCTCCTGGCCGCCGCTTTCCCACTTGCGCCGGGTGGGGGCGCTGCGGAGCACCTTGCCGCGGCCGCGCAGTGGGGCTGCGGAGGGGAAAGGAGGCAGCAACAGCAGCGCCGAGCATCCATTCCTGCTCGGGGTGGGGAGCTCTTTCAACGCGAAAAGAGCCAGAAATGAGCGGCTCTGTTCACTAGTGGGGATGGTGCTGCTGCGAAAAACCGGTGAGTCTCACCACTAGCACCACCCAGTTGTTCATCCTCATTTGCCCGCCTTTCTGTAATTCAAGATAGAGCTGGCTGGATTGAGAGCCCCCACCCCGCGAGCACAAAAAAATGTTCCTGTTTCGGCCGCGGGGGGCATGGATGGTGTAGCTGCCCAAGTCGGCAACCATCATGGAAGGGGGAGCGCAGAGGAAGCTCCCCGGCTTATACAGTGGTACCTCGGGTTCGTTCCGGAGGTCCGTTCTTAACCTGAAACTGTTCTTAACCTGAAGCACCACTTTAGCTAATGGGGCCTCCTGCTGCTGCCGCGCTACCGGAGCACGATTTCTGTTCTCATCCTGAAGCAAAGTTATTAATCCGAAGCACTATTTCTGGGTCAGCGGAGTCTGTAACCTGAAGCGTATGTAACCTGAAGCGTATGTAACCCGAGGTACCACTGTATTGGCGACTTGGACCTGGTTCTGGGTCGCTTATTCTGATTGAACACTCAGATCGCCGCCTCTCGCCCTCTACGGACACATCTGGGCATCTGTCTATCCCTATAGGCCGGGATTGCTCAAGACGCTTTTTATAAAGCCCGGGGATTGTGTCCTCGGAATGCGCGCTCCTCCAACGGGGATTCTGTTTTGGGCCGGCTTCTGCCAGCGTCCGACTCCAAAATGCACAGTGTCCGCCGAGCAAAGAAATCGCTGCTTCAACCTCAGCTGTGAAATGGGCAGGATAACATCTTATCTATTGTAAAGATAAGGGAGGAAATGTAAAGTCATTAGTATACCAGCAGTGATTGCCACACGACAGACAATTTAAATAATAAAAGGTAGAGCCCACCCCCACCGAAAAACAAATATTGTGGGGTTTTTTTCCCACATAAAGGATTTCTCTCAAAGGCCCATCTGCACCCAGCAGCCTGTTCTTGCAGTGGCTAATTAGAAGCAGGACCTAAGAGTGACAGCAACTGCTGTCATGCAGAGGTTTCATGCCTCCAGTGGTTGAGGCAGAACACAGCCATTATGGACAACAGCCATTGGTAACCACTACTGGTGGAACATATCCACTGTAGCTAGGTGACACTGTCAAAATTGATTGGAATCAAGTGAAGGTGCTTCAAAAATTCAGAAAACAGAATCATAGAATAAAAGAATTTAGATTAGATTCTTTTCTCTTTTTGTATTATGAAAAACTTTATTTATTTTTTTAAACCACACTGTCTTAACAGCAGAAATAATCAGAATTAACAAGAGAATAAAATATTTTCATAAGCTGAGAACATATCTGCTGCCAATGGTGGTTCATGGCAGGTGACAGTTGTGAAAACTCAGGCACCATGTCCTGAGTCTGCACTAAGAAACAGCCAAGATGGACCTGGATGAGGTGCCATTAACATTCTTTCCATTCAGCTCAGGTGGTTCTCCTGCCCCCCCCCCCTTGGGCTGCACTTGAAACATGGGAGGTGATGCCACAGGCCTGGCTGGCTGGCACAGGGATAAAAAGGTCAAGGTACCCCTGCCCGTGTGGGCCAGTCGTGTCTGACTCTAGGGTTGTGTGCCCAACTCACTTAAGAGGCCGGGGGCTAGTGCTGTCCGGAGACACTTCTGGGTCACGTGGCCAGTGTGACGAAGCTGCTCTGGCGAGCCAGCACCAGCACAGCACACGGAAATGCCGTTTACCTTCCCTCTATAAAGCGGTACCTATTTATCTACTTGCACTTAAGCGTGCTTTCGAACTACTAGGTGGGCAGGAGCTGGGACCGAAGGACAGGAGCTCACCCCGCCGCGGGGATTCGAACCGCCGACCATGCGATCGGCAAGCCCTAGGCACTGAGGTTTTACCCACAGCGCCACCCGCGCCCGGCACAGGGATAGCAGCATCCAAACTTCAGATCCAGGGTCAGGCCCAGTTGCATAAATCAAACACCCTCAGCTTTTAGAATTTCTCTCTCTCCTTCTTACTGTTCGAATAATTACTTAAACTGCATTGGAAACTGAAGGATACATTTAGCTGGATAAAAAACTATTGCCAACATTTACAAATAACAATAATTAGAGAATCGCTTTTGGACTTTTTGGGTGAAAAGGAAAATGAATTAATTTGAGACATTTGGGTCAGAAGACTGGGAGAATATTGCCTAACAGAAAGTAGATCAGTTTGATGTCATTCTAGTGTGAATAATTTCTTTTATGTAACTGACAGACAGAAATTTGGAAGTCCCTTGTATTTTTCTTCTTTTTCCTTCCTTCCTTTCTCTTCTTTTATTTTATTTTTTCCCCTTGGTGTCCTCTGCCTTGGGCCTTCCACCACTCCACCCTGTTCCCATTACTATCCCCCCCCCCATTTCCCCAGCCATTTCCTGGTTGTGGAAATGTGTGCCTGCATGGTCACGCACATATTGAACATGTGTGAAACAGTCATTACCTGTGCTTCATATCTGACCTTCTTCAGTATTTTTTTTACTCTGGGTTCTTTTATTTGGCGTTTTCATGTGTTGCAAACCTCTTTGAGATTTTTTCTTTAAAATATATAAAAATGAAATGAATAATAATAATAAAAGTTGCACCATCAACAATGGCATGGTTTTGGTCTGGTACTAATTCTTGTCCTGCTCCATTCTTTCTCAGGTGTATTGCCAGCTCATTTGCTGGCACAGCAGCTGAACTGGTTGAGGGTTCTGCTGGTACATCCCCCAGCATATCTACCAGCAGTGGCCGAGCTTCATGCTCCAGCACCGGGGGGCAGAGAGCAGATGGGGTGGGGCTGGTGCACGTCCCGGAGGGGCAGGTGGGGGGGCAGCTGCAATGGCACCCTGGGGATTGCGCTGCCGGGGGCGGTGCGCTTTCCCCGCATTCCTCTTCCTCCGCCTGTGTCTACCAGGGCTTCCACCATATTTTATTTTCCTATCAGGCCATATGACTGAAGCATAAGGCTACAGCCATGCTGGTTGGAACTGATGAGAATTGTAGGTCTAAAACAGCTGGAAGACACCAGATTGGGGAAAACTGATGTATCTCTTGCACATGCCTGGTATAAATACAAAGTAGCGCTTTGTGAGCTGTTTTATTGTTTCTCTAAACGTGAGGGATTGGCTCCATCTTGGCTGCAAATCTTTGCTAGCTGCAGTGTTACATTATTTCTCCTGCTGCTTTTCCTGGGCAAGTTGCTCGTTGTACCCAAGGTTTTCTAGAACATCTTGTACCTATCATTTTCTCATGAGTATAGTGTCTCTTTTTCCTGCTCAAATTAACATATTTTAATGCTTTTTTTAAAAAAGTGCTAATTACACGTAGCGTGTAAAGCAGAATTAACAGGATAGCTCTGCATATACTTGTGCAAATAGCCCAGGGTTCAGAAGGTGGCATGACTACTTTGCACATAAGACCATGGCTGCTGGATGGGAGAAACAGTGGGAAGTATTCTGTTTCCCAGCCAGTGTCCTTGCCTGTCACTTCTGAACAGCTTCCCTGAAAGAAGTGAGCTCAGAATGGGTTCAAAGGTGTGAATCATCACAGTGCTCCTTTTTTAAAAAAAGGATTTTTCACTGGGGGTGTACTTTTAATATTTTTTAAAAATGCAAATTGCATAATAAATTAATACTAAAATTGTCCTAGAAGGTGGGAGATGCCTGCTGCCTCTACCCCATCACACTGACTAGAATGGATTTTGCTGGCTGGTCAGCCGTCTCAAGCCAGAACTGCTTCCTCTTCATCACCTTTGCTGGCTGGGAGATGATGGGAATTGTAGTCCAAAATGGCAAGAGGGCACCAGGTTGTGAATGGCTGCTACAGGAAACTGCACCAATTGTTCCTGATAACTTCAAAGCCTTCGATGTAGCAGAGGTTGCAGTCAAAGTTTGTGGGTACTTCAGGTTACAATTATGAAAGAGTGCAAGATCTACACTCTCAAAACAGCTAGAACTAAAAAGGTAAAAAAAAAAACCCAACTTACAGAGAGTTCATATTTATTATTGCCACAGGGCTCCTCAACTGTTCTGTAGTTCAGTGAAACATCCCTGGGGTCCTTGTTCCTCATCTGCCCCCCACCAAGGTCACTAAGTAATTAGGTGAATGCCTAGAATTATCCTAAAATACCCCCAAACCAGGGCTGCAAACAGATTTGTAGAAGGGGTTAGATTTTTGTAGGCCCAATGCCTGCAGGACCCACAGACTCTAAGCTTTCATTAAAAGGAAAAGGAAGCCAGTTGAGCATTTCTGAAGAAACTTAGAGCACAAAAGGCAAAGGCAGCTCCAATGCTTCAGTACTCTGCAGGTAGCACCATTGCTAAGGATGTTTAATCACTGCTGCTATGGCAACAGAGGAAGGAATGTTGACCATCTGCACCTGAGACTTGGGAGGGGCTCCACCCAGGAAAGCAGAAAAAGCAGGATACTTTGTTATGTCTGTTAAAGCATTTTGCTCATGATCATTGTTTCATTCACTCCCTAGGTGTGCTGCCTTTACAGGGTTAAACAAAACAAAACAATTTATGGATTTTACTCAGAAGTAACACCCTTGAAATAAATGAGGTTTCCTCTCTGCTGAGAAAAAAAATGTGATATTATAATCTCCCCCTCCTGATTTTCCATGTCTCCCACAGAACCATCACTGGCCTGCTTGACATCATTGGGCTGGTTTATTTATATACCGTCACCATAAAACAAAAATAGAATATGCAAAATGAATCTGCAGATACAACCATAAAATAATTAAACATCTTACAGCTGCTGTAGACTTTTAACACGGGGATTTTGCTTTAATATCAATGGTGTCCAAATGTTTTGTGTGTACAGTGGTACCTGGTCATTGGTGCTGTGCAATGCCAGGTCCATAGGCAACAAAACCACCACCATGCATGATTTTTTTGTCTCGCAGGGGATTGACCTGGCTTGCGTGATGGAGACCTGGGTACAGGCAGGCAAAGTAGTCTCCCTACATGAGATAACACCCCCAGGTTTCTCCGTCCTCCATCAATCATGGACTGTGGGTCGGGGAGGAGGAGTAGCGTTGTTAATCTGGGAGGATTGCTCTTTCAGAGCTCTGCCATCACCGGCGATCTCCGGCATTGAATGTGTTGGTCTCGGGTGGGGCTCCGAGGAGAGCTTGGCTGTCTGGCTGGTGTACCGACCACCCAGCACACTGACAGCCACCCTGTCAGATCTGCTGGAGGTGGTGGCGGGCTGGGCCTTGGAGTTCCCAAACCTACTGGTTTTGGGAGACCTCAACGTCCATGCCGATGCCACTCCCTCCTCACAGGCTCTGGACCTAGTGACTTCCACGGCAACACTAGGGTTCTCCCAGTTTGTTTTGGGCCCCACTCATCAAGCAGGCCACACGCTGGATCTGATCTTTGGGGCTGGCATAGATGTGATCATGCTCCCCCCTGTGGAAGTGCCATGGTCTGATCACTACACTCTGAAAGCCAAGATTGACTTCCCGCTCCTCCCCTGCTTGGGTGGCAAACCTATTTGGGCTCATCTGTGAAAACAGATGGATCCTGATAGATTCTGACAAGCCTTGCGGGACCCTGCTCCTCCTGGTGACTCATTAGATGACCTTGTTGAGGACTGAAATAACCAGCTCTTGGCAGCCATTGATGAGATCGCACCTAAGCGCCCCTTGGTTTACTGAGGAGCTCCGGAAAATGAAGCGGGATCACAGACGGCTAGAGTGAGTATGGTGACGGACTCGTGACGGAGCCTCAAGAACATCTTATAGGACGCTTATGAAAGCCTATGAGATGGCTATGAAAGCTGCTAAGAAATCTTACTTTGCAGCTTCCATTGCATCAGCTAGCTCTCGCCTGGCACAACTTTTTAGAATAATTAGGTCAATAACGTCCTTAGGAGGACAACCAAATTTAAGCACAAATTCGACCCACAGCTGTGAGGCATTCGCGAGCTTTTTTGTGGAGAAAGTCTTGTTGCTCTGCCGTGACCTCCCTGCAAATTTAGATACAGTGACTGACCTGGAGGCCCCTCGACTGACTTCAGGTCCAGTGTTGGACCATTTCGATCGGATACTCCCTGCTGATGTGGATAGATTCCTCCAAGTTGGTAGGCCCACCACCTGCCTCCTTGATACGTGCCCATCTTGGCTGATTAGGGAGTGTCCAGATGTTGCGCGGACCCCCCTGGTTGAAATTATCAATTTGTCCCTTGACACGGGGACATTCCCAGGGGAACTGAAGGAAGCAGTAGTGTGTCCACTCTTAAAGAAAACTTCATTAGATCCCTTAGACATATCCAATTACCGCCCAGTTTCAAATCTTCCATATCTGGGTAAGGTAATTGAGAGAGCGGTTGCGGAACAGCTTAGTAGGTTTCTGGAGGAAACATCGGCTTTAGATCCATTTCAGTCTGGTTTCCGTCCTGGTGTTGGGACTGAGACGGCTCTGGTTGCCCTAACAGATGATCTCCGTAGACAACTGGATTGAGGTGGGTCAGGACTGCTGATCCTTTTAGATTTGTCAGCAGCCTTTGACATGGTCGATCATGATCTTCTGGACCACCGCCTCGCAGACGTGGGGATACAGGGCATAGCCCGTAACTGGTTGTGCTCTTTTATCTCTGGTCGGGGACAGAGGGTGGCACTAGGGAGGGAAATGTTGTCGCGCCATTCCTTGGTGTGTGGAGTGCCGCAGGGCGCAATTCTCTCCCCGATGCTTTTTAACATCTTTATGCGCCCCCCTTGCCCAGATTATCTGGAGCTTTGGGCTGGGCTGTCATCAATATGCTGATGACACTCAGCTCTATCTGCTGATGGATGGCCACACTGACTCGGCCCCAAACACACTGACCAGATGCTTGGAAGCTGGGAGAGCCGAATCGTGGGAGCCGATTGAAACTAAATCCTTCGAAGACAGAGGTCCTATGGCTGGGTTGGGATGGCATGGGGATGAGGGACCAACTCCCTTCTCTTGCGGGGGCTCAATTAGTGCCATTGCCTTCCGTTAAGAGTTTGGGTGTAATCCTTGACGCCTCCCTTTCCATGGAGGTGCAAGTTACAGCAACAGCCAAGGCGACATTTTTCCACCTTTGCCGCATCAAGCAGTTGGTCCGTTACCTTTCCTGCCCCGACCTGGCCACAGTGATCCATGCGACGGTCATCTCCAGGATTGACTACTGTAATTCGCTCTATGCGGGGCTGCCCTTGAAGCTGACTCAGAAACTCCAGAGGGTGCAGAATGTTGCAGCGAGGCTCCTCATGGGGTCTCTGCCATGGGAGCATATTCACCCAGTGCTTTTCAAACTGCACTGGCTCCCAGTAGAGTACAGGGTCAGATTTAAGGTGCTGCTTTTGACCTTTAAAGCCCTTCATGGCCTAGGACCCTCGTACCTACAGGACCGCCTCTCCCGGTATGCCCCACAGAGAGCCTCAAGTTCCATAAATAGCAACACCCTTGTGGTCCCGGACCCAAAGGAAGTTAGATTGGCTTCAACCAGAGCCAGGGCCTTTTCAACTCTGGCTCCAGCCTGGTGGAACGCTCTGCCTCATGAGACCAGGGCCCTGCAGGATCTGATTTCTTTCCGCAGGGCCTGTAAGACAGAGTTGTTCCACCTGGCCTTTGGCTTGGAGCCAATTTGATTCCCTCCCTCTCTTTATTTTTTCCTTTCCTTCTCCTCCTGCGATGAGGCTACATTTTAATATTTTAATGTTTCAATGTTGTATTTTAATTTTGTTTTTAAGTTGTAATCATTCAACTTGTTTTTATTATTGCTTGTAAGCCGCTCTGAGCCCGGCCTTGGCTGGGGAGGGCAGGGTATAAATAAAAATTATTATTATTATTATTACCTCAGGTTACATACGCTTCAGGTTACATATGCTTCAGGTTACAGACTCCGCTAACCCAGAAATAGTACCTCGGGTTAAGAACTTTGCTTCAGGATGAGAACAGAAATCGTGCTCCGGCGGCACAGCAGCAGCAGGAGGCCCCATTAGCTAAAGTGGTGCTTCAGGTTAAGAACAGTTTCAGGTTACGAACGGACCTCCGGAACGAATTAAGTACAGTGGTGCCCCGCAAGACGAATGCCTCACAAGACGGAAAACTCGCTAGACGAAAGAGTTTTCTGTTTTGGAGGTGCTTCGCAAAACGAATTTCCTATGGGCTTGCTTCGCAAGACGACAATGTCTTGTGAGTTCCTGCTGTTTTTTTTTTCCTTCCCCCCCTTTTTCTAAGCCGCTAAGCCGCTTATCAGCTGATCCGATCAGCAGATAAGCCGCTAAAAGCCGCTAATAGCTAATAGCGCTAATAGCACTAATCCGCTAATCCGTCAATGGGCTTGCTTCGCAAGACGAAAAAACCGCTAGACGAAGAGAATCACAGAACGGATTCTTTTCATCTTGCGAGGCACCACTGTACTTAACCAGAGGTACTACTGTATGTGTTTTGCTGAGAGCTGTGAAACTGCACATATTTGTTGCTTATTGTATCTTTGTATCTTGATTCTCCTCCCAGGAGCTCAAGACTGTGAACATTGTCTTCCCTTTCCCCTTTTATATTCACAGCAGCCCTGTGAGGTAGGGAAGGCTGAGAGCTGTATTTTTGTAGTCTAGTCCCAGCAGGACTAGAATGTATTATGGGGAAAGAGATCTGTTTGGACACCTAGTTAGAACTGCCAGTTTCCAAGTTTTGCTAACCCAACTCTGTTAGAGAGTTAGCAGCAACCAAGCGCCACTGTCTGCCCAATCCAAGGACAGCAACAGGAGGTGTGATGTGCCCATTTTTTCTCCTTTAGCAAGATTTGGTGGTTTATCATTCTATGGTATATATCTCAATTTTAACTCATGAGCTATTGCTGCAATCTGCTCCGATTGTATATTTTATCTTTATGAACGCTGTTTTTATTGTTATGTTACGTGAGCTGGTCTTTGACCGTAATAAACTATCTATCTATCTATCTATCTATCTATCTATCTATCTATCTATGCAGGTTTTGGTGTCTTCGGGTGTCTTCCCGTGTAAGACACCCGAAGACACCAAAACCTGCATTCCTGTACCCGTGAAAATCTACGAAAGCAACTATCTATCTATCTATCTATCTATCTATCTATCTATCTATCCTATGGTATACCAGGAGATGGCAGCAGAAGACAAGAAAATACTTCCCCCTGAATTTTAGGAAAGAAAGGTAGTTAGCAGCTTTATACAATCAGACCACTGGGCTGGCTAGTTTAATGCATTCTACACAGGCTGCTAGTGGCTTTCTGGGGTTTCAAGCAAGGAATATGCCCAGCCCTATCTTGAGATGCTTGGGACTGAACCTGGGACCTTCTGCATGCTTAGCAGATGTTGCAGCTCTTCCCTTATTTGCTTCCCTGTCACAACCTGAAGACCAAGCCTCCTCCTTCCCTTCTTCTGCAGCACAGAGAAGCTCCCCTCCAGCTTCTCTGGGGCCACATTTGGGTCTCTCCCACCCAGTGATTGTCTTCTCAACTACTTGGATCTTTCCCCTGGAAACAATAGCCCATATGCAATCTTCTCTGCCTGTCTTTTAATCATGGTGGCAAAGGTGGCACGCAGAATGCAAAAGGACTTCAACAGTCTGCAGGTAAGTATATAGGGAAGGGGATTCCCTTCTTATTTTTTTTATTTAGGTATTTAAACCACTTGTATCTGCTTTTTTTAAAATCAATGATTGCAAGCTGGTTTTTACGTTATAGCTTAGCATCTTTTGGATTCTTATATTCTCTTGGTACATTTCCTTTTCCTTTCTAGTTCAAATAATCATAGCTGTGATTTCTGATTACAAGGCTAGCACTAGACTGCATTAATTGCAAATCATTGAAGTCCTGAGGTTTTGATGGAAGCAATTTGATTTGACTCTGATGTAAGCCTGCAGAAATCTGATGATGCATCCTCTGCTTGCTCTGAACTAGTTAGAGGGGACAGCAATATCACTCCCATACAGTGTAGATCCAGAAGTAAGTCCCACTGAGTTCAATGGGGCTTACTCTCAAGTAAGTGTGTCTCTCTCTTTTTTAAAAATGTTTTATTAAAGTTTCCAAATTATAACAAAACAAAAAATAAATAAAAAAACAAACGAAAAAAACACACATAGAAAATAGAAACAGTTAAAAACACATTCATTTTCATAACATATCTTCACACACTTATTTCCCCAGACCTCCTCATCCCTCCCTTTTTTGTATTCCAGTTCAGTTTGTTAGTTCAGCAAATCCTTACCATCAAGTTTTTACCCTATTCTAATCTTTCATTACATTACCTTACTCTATTCTCCTCATTGTCTTATAAAAGACCTTAACCTAAATTTTGTTTTTGATAACTTCTCTTAACCGTTATATTCTTTCCTAATCCCTTAAACTTTTATACCAGAGCCAAGCAATTTCATTTCATGCATCCTTCTAATATTCATCAATTATATAAAATTGTCCTAATAACAAAAGATAAAAGTCTTCATCCAACGTCCCTTCCCCCAGGTCCCGGGTTTGTCAGTCCATTTATCCCATTAAGCTAGCACATTAACCTGGTGATCTTATATCTGAGGCTCTTAAATCCCTTCCATGTCCCTTTCACTGTTTTTCTTCATGTTTTCTTTTCACACGTGTGGTCTCCAATTTAATAATGCTTTTACCTCCTTCCAACCAAAAGGTCCCTTTGCCAGAGTCCAAACTGAGCTCCATGTAGTACTTAAATGCATGTTTCAAAGTCCCTCCAAACTTTGGGATCCCCATATCTCCAAGCCTCTCACAATCCACTACCACACTCGGAAAGTCCATATATCCCTGTTCAGGGGGGTCAATCCAACCCCCCATTTCCAGTCCAGTCGAAACTTCATCTTTCCGAGTCTGATTTTTACGAAAGTCAATTGCCAATTCCAAAGGTTCATGTTCCTGCAGGGCCTCCATCTTTTCATGTTCCACAACCTCCATCTGTGGCTCCATTTCTAACTCCCAAAGTTCAGCAGAATCTTCTTCTTTCTTCTGTTCTGACAAGGCACAGTCCTGGTATAATTCCTGGGTAAACTCCATACTTTTTTCTATTGCCTGTCTTTGCTTTCAGGTTTGCGCACCAAAAGTTCGGCAATATGGAGGGAGCAGGGCCAGTTGTTTTATTTCCACCCTTTGGTACTTTGGGATGTGGAAGAGATCAGTATCTGAGAGAGTGCAGGAGGAAGCTCTTTGCCTGCTGGAGGAAATGGTGACCATGCAAGCTCCTCTTGTGTCTAGCTTATCTCCCCTCCAAAAACCCCTCAACCCCAAAAGCAGCCCCTCAGGGCAGGGAGAAGGAATTTGCTTAATTAGAAAAAGGAATAGGCTCTTATGTAATGGAAACCACATGGAAAGTTGCTTGAAACATTTCCAAGTTAAAACTCAGTTCCATCTGCACTCCATTGCAGCAGGATGAAGTGAAAGGGGAAATATTGTTAAACAGAAGCAACTGGTAATATTAATTTCTTCCACATTCTGAATTACTGTGATATTTATTCAGTCCAGACACCGATTTTCAGGGGAAATAATATTGCTAATGAATAGCATTTCCTCCATCCCCTGATACTCAGAATACGTCAAAGTACAGAAGCACTTGAGCTTGAATTCTGCCCATTCTACCGTTTGCTATGGAAAAGACTGTTACGATCTTACATCATATTACATATGCTGGCATGCCAATAGCTCTTCTGATACTTAGATGGGGTGATTCCTGTGGGTGAAAGCAGTGGATTTAGGGCTTGATGCAAAGCTCCAGCTGTGGATTGTAGTTCAAAAGTACGTTTGTTGTAGAATGCATCAACAGGCTCCCCCTACTGGTGGCTAACCCCTTTTAGACTCGCCCCTCCCTGAGGGGCGGAGTCGAACTTTGAGGTTTCCCCAATGCCTAAGCCAATACCTCTCACATGCTGTAATCAATAAAGTTGTGGCCTTTTCTAGCCCATTAACCTTAAATACTGTGTCCGTGTGTCTTTCTTATCCCCAGGCGTGGGGGGGAGGGTCCTCGAATCACAAGTACATTTGTTGTAGAAAGCATCCATTTTCAGAATGGATTGTAAAATTTCAACAGACTTGGCATTGCGATGAGGTCAAACAAACCCCTGTGTTGCAAAGAGAGCCATAACAAGTACCTTCAAACCATAACAAGTTAGACCTTAATTGTTTCATTTGATTATTTGTATTTTGTCTGTTACTTTGCACTGTACCTTTAAACTCGACCTCCTTGTTCTTAGCACCACCTGGAGTTGGCTTTATATGTTTTTCAAAAAATATTGTTAGTAGCAGTGACTACATTATTACATGAGCACTGTTCCACAGCATTTGATATTTCCATTTGCATACATTCATTCGATATAAGATGGGGCATGTACTATTTTTCATTACTGTTTATATTATATTTTTTGTAAAGTGGTATGTGCATGCAGGTCATCGTTTGTAAAATTTTATTTTCAGTTTATGAAGCAATTCTATATCCTCCCACCATGCTGATGAAGAATTCTACAAAACAGTAGTCAATATCTGGAATCACTGTTCAGTGTTGGACATCATATTTGCTGAATACACAAAGCTTCACAGAATGTCTGTCATCACACAAAGTCTGGTACTTCACTTCATTTAAAGGTTTTCAGAGACTTTAGACTAAAGATTTCATTTTGTACTTGTTATGGTTTGAAGGAATTCTATAAAGATTGCCTATTGCGTATGTACATGGTCATCGTGTTGCCTAGACATTGCTGACATTGTGATGAGGTCAGCATTTGGCTCCATGAAGTTATAAGCACGCCCCAAAGCAGTGATTTCTGTTTATGGCTTCAGTAGCTATGAGACTCCAAGACTCCAAAACCATTAAAAGATGTATTCAGGCATCCAATTATGAATGATACAAAGACATTGTTGGGTTGTTCACCATGAGACCAGATCCTACCCCTTTTATTTGCCACAGCGGGTGGCGCTGTGGGTTAAAGCCTCAGCGCCTAGGGCTTGCCGATCGAAAGGTCGGCGGTTCGAATCCCCGCGGCGGGGTGCGCTCCCGCTGCTCGGTCCCAGCGCCTGCCAACCTAGCAGTTCGAAAGCACCCCCGGGTGCAAGTAGATAAATAGGTACCGCTTACCAGCGGGAAGGTAAACGGCGTTCCATGTGCTGCGCTGGCTCGCCAGATGCAGCTTTGTCACGCTGGCCACGTGACCCGGAAGTGTCTCCGGACAGCGCTGGCCCCCGGCCTCTTGAGTGAGATGGGCGCACAAACCCCAGAGTCTGTCAAGACTGGCCCGTTCGGGCAGGGGTACCTTTACCTTTACCTTAATGGTGGCAGCAGTAGGAATGCCCCCCCTTTTTTTAGTGGCCTGGCCTGACCATCATTTCCCCTGGGTGCGGTGTGATTGTTGAGTACTGTGAAGGGAAAATAACAGCCACTTTAAAAAAAATAAAAATGCAGCCACCAATATGGGGTGGATGTCAACCAGCATTCTCCACCCCATAACAATGTTGCATACAAGTTTCTCTGGCTGAAGAAAATAGTACCTCAGCTATTGAAGAAAGAGCAGTGCTTGTAAAAATGAACGTGTGTTGGAAAGGGAGGGGGAGTAGAGAGAATGATTGCTGCTATGAATTCCTATCTGCTTTCCTGAATTTCATTGTCCTTCATAAACCTCAAGGAAATCACCTCCAATTTCCAAAGACAATAAATGGGGCCAGAAAAACAGGGGCCATTTGGACTCAGACCCAAGATCTAGAGTGTCATTTCCTGCTGAGAACAAGCAGTTTCCCATTTCCTTTTAAGATACAGTACAATTCTAAATTCAATGATTACGGCTGGAATTATTGGTAGGATGATTTCCAGCATACAGTTGTCAGCCTATAAACTTTCTCCATTGCCATTCATCTCTTGCAATGGGTCCAGGTTCTGTATCAAACAGATGAGGATGAAAATAGGCCACAAGCAGGATTTGTAGTCAAGCAGTCAATGTAGTGTTGCATATTTAGCAAATTAATTGCACTGCAGAAAGAATGCTGGAGAGACCACACGTTCAGGAAACCATGAAGAAACACAAAAATATCTTTTGCTTGGCTTTAATTACAAAAATAAAAACTCCTCTTACATTAACTCTATAAGTATGACCCATTCACCAGGGTACTGAGAGAGGTACACACTGCTCTTTATATACTATACCCAATTGCTGACACAGCTTGATTAACACAAATTGACAGCACCTGCTATACTGCTTCACAGCTGTAAAACTAGGTCATGAGATTTACTCTGGCCTTTAAAGAGATACATATTTTGTGAAACAATAATGAACCTTAATACAGTGGTACCTCGGGTTAAGTACTTAATTCGTTCCGGAGGTCCGTTCTTAACCTGAAACTGTTCTTAACCTGAAGCACCACTTTAGCTAATGGGGCCTCCTGCTGCTACCGCGCCGCCACAGCATGATTTCTGTTCTCAACCTGAAGCAAAGTTCTTAACCCGAGGTACTATTTCTGGGTTAGCGGAGTCTGTAACCTGAAGCATATGTAACCTGAAGCGTATGTAACCCAAGGTACCACTGTATTTAAATAAACCATTCAACACATAGGAGAAGCCAACTCCTAGGGCCTTTGGCCCCCACAATAAAATATTTGCAGGGGTCAGACCCCTGCCAAGTTGATGGGCATTGCCATGCAAATTGTGTGCACACACTGTGTCATGTGATCAATGATGTGGGGCGGGGCTTTCCTGGGCCCCTGCAATATTTCATTCAAGTTGGCACCCCTGGTCAAGCACATCTGATATTCCAGCTTCTGGAAGAAGGAGATAAATAAGATGGGGTGGGTAGCATCTAGGGATGTTGGAGGAATCACTTGAAAAGTAATTATCTTTGAATGGGTGCACCCAGGGAAGGAAATTGATTTGTAAATATCCGTTGATGGCTAAGATATGCATGTTTATCAGGTGCAGCAATATACATTAAAATTACATGTATTTTTCATCACCAGACAATGAAAAGGAAAAGAAGACTTGTGCAAAAGACACCAATAATAGTGGAATGGAAAATGCTGGGTGAGAGTGCAAATTAATATTGGAACAGACTGCGGCACAGTCATACATCTCAGTGGGATGAGTTGCTAACCTGAGGAACCAAGCCTAGATCAACAGTTACAACAAGTTATAAAGGGCTTTCTAATAAGCATCCCTTAAGAAGTGAGGTGTCATGAAGCAGATGCTCCAAAGTTCCTCCTCAATTTTCTATATACTGTAAGGCATTTTAAAAGCTGCTCTATGACTGTTTGGGGTATTCAGCCAGAACTTTTTTGGGGTGCACTAAAAATATTCAAAATATCTAAGACTGTGCATATCATCTCAATTTCAGATGTACACCATTCCCAGAATAATGGACTACCTGCCTGTAAGACAAAAAAATATAGCTGATTGTGAAAAGCTGTGTGCTTTCATCCATGAGACAGTGGAGTTTCCTACATAGACAATGGATGCCCCAAACCCCCATGACTATATTGACTGCTTCCTTTTCAGATCTGAGAAGGTAGGTAGAGCCAAAGCTTTAGTGGCACATTTGAAGATGTTTAAGGAATATATCTAAGTTGGACCTAAATATGAATGCTACATTTGAAACCATACCACCATGTCTCAACACAAATTCCTCTTCTGGGTGTATCATTGACTGCTAAATGCCATTGTGATGATTGCTAGACCACTGTCAATGTTGATTGTTAAAAGTATCCCTGAGACAGGAATACGTTGGTAAAGAGATGTGTTACAGTTGCTCTGCATTTGACTCTGCACACGCTTTAAAGTCTTAAAATGCATAAGTTTTATATTTCATATCTTGTGCATTCTAATAAAAGACAGACATATAAAATGGTAAAGATTTTGATGCACCTTGGAAAACTATAAATATTGTTAGGACCACCACCACCACCATCATCATATTTATACCCCATCTATCTGACTGGGTTGCTGACTGACTTCCAACATATAAAAAAACATAATAAACCTATACAGGGCTACTTTCAGATGTCTTCTAAAGATTGTAAAATTACATCTCCTTCATTCATAACTCCATACTCTCCAACATTTCTCTGATGAAAATAGGGACGCCCTAGGATTGTTCCTGGAAAATAGGGAAACTTGGAGGGTCTGTAAGGACTGCCTATCTTGAAGTATTTTCTTGTCATCCCTAAACTTTTCAGAATTGTGCTTTTGTCTCTGGGTCATGTTGTCATGCCACACAACTGTTCCAATTCATTTTATGAGAATAACATACGTTCTGTCTCTACTTCCTGCCTTTGATTTAAAATTAACTTTTAATGCTATTGCCCACCCTCAAAAGGAATATGTCTACTCTCTTGACTGATTATTCTTGCACACTTGGGTTGCCACAGGGGCATGTGCTTAGCTACCAAGAATGTAAGAGATAATTATATAGAAGATGCCCAGGTGAGCAGGTTTACTTGCTTGGGGTCAGGGGTTGTTCTTTCCCACTTCCCCTCTCTGCCACTTTGTTACATAAGGCAGGAAGCATCTTTTGGGTTTCTTGCTCAAGAATATGCTTCTTCTCTCCCCTACCTCCATTCTCTAAAACATTGCAGGAAAAGATGTGCCTAAGGAAGTTAGAATTACCTGAAAGGTTTTCTCACCGCAGGCATGGAAGAACTGACAGAGCACATTTCTACCTGTTACTTAATGCTATAGATGCCAGTAAATACTTTTGAGGGGAAGAACCCTTGAAGGAGAGGAAAGTTTAAGTTTCCCCTGCTTCCTCTGGCTTGGATTAAATTTCAACTTCATTTAAATTTCACAGCAAGAGAAATGTTCTTCCCCTGTCCACTAACTCTCTCTCTCACACAACCCCCCCAAAGCATTACACATGCCATTGCATGAACCAGGGGCATGGAACTGGTGACCCTCCAAGTGTTATTGGATTCCACCCTTAACCCCCAGCCAGCAGGGACAATGATATAGGATGATGGGAGTTGAAGTCCAGCTGCATCTGGAGGACCATGGGTTCTTCACCCAATATAAATGAATATCTTCACATGTATAGCTTAATCTGACACTTACGTAGTCTTTCACACTTGGTTATGGAAATGGACCATGTATGTGAATGGTCAATGGGCTTATTTGTTTCTGTGTCTGTTGCTTTTATGCTTCTAGTTTTAATTCATATCCATCAGTCTGTTTTTCATGGATGATGTTGTTCTATGCCAGAGTGGTCCAAATTTTATTCCAAATGGGTGGCAAGAGTGTTTTGATATAGAACCTGTGGGCCACTCACTGCCTTGATGCAGAGAAGGGGTGAGTGAGCCCAAAATTTGACAACCCCCCCACCAGCCCTCATGCTGCCTAAGCATGGCACTAGGCGTGAGGCTCTGGCAGCATTCTAGAGCCCTCCCACTTCCTTTTCAAAATTGGAAAAGCACTAACTAGGCTTTGTGATGGAGACAGGAGGACTCTGGAACCCTGTCAGAGCCGACCTTCATGCCTCCTTCCTACAGCCCAGGGCCTTGCTTACCTGACTTTGGGAAGGAATTTGAGTGCTGGGGGGCCATCAGATGTTGCCAAGGGCCACCAAAAAGGACCTTGAGGGCTACATGTGACCCTTGGACCACCCTGTTTTGCTAAGTTTATTTACATGTTTTGTTGAGATAACATAAATATTTTAAGGCTCAATAAGATTACTCAGGAGTTTTTCCACAAAGAAACCTTAGCCCTAATTTTTAATTGATATGAAAATGTTCTAGAGGCAGGCATGACAATAAGTATTTCTCAAATATATTAACTTACTACAAAAATATTCTGTTTCCTTCATCCATATCTTATGCCCAAGCTGGAAAATGCATTGGGTAAGAAACTTGTTTACTGGTGGTGAGGGCAGGGGAACGTGACTGAAAATGAAGTATGAATGCACCAAATATCAACAGTGTTTTCAATATCAGATATTGATTGCACATTGGTTATTTGTACCATGCAGTATAAATTAATGCTTCTTTTCACAAGGGTTATTGCTTCACTATCCGTGTTGTAACCCAGTTTCCCGACAGTGTGTTACAACATAGATGGAAAGTCATTATATTTCCTTTCAGGGTGGGTGCGTGGCTCACTTGAGTTCAGTCAAAACTTGGTGGCATATTCAGAATTTATTTGCTGTGAAGTAGAGCAATTACTTCTAGATGCTGGTTGAAATCGGGAGATGCCAGTTCAGATCTGACTAGGAATCTACTCACCGAGGGGTCTGGCCTATCATCCTTACCAGCATTAGGATGCCCATTGATGGATAAAAAGGTGAGGTTGTCAGTGATGGGAGGGTGGTGGTGTTTGAACATGGATATTATGGTTTTAAAATATTATTTCGTGGTTGTGTTAAAGAAAATGTACACTGTTGTCAGTAACATGTAAGTCTGTACCCAACCTTGATGTTGAAGACATAGAAATTAACCTATTTTCAGCCCAGGTCTAGAGCTTATGTGGATGATTAACCCACCTTTCCTAATGGAACACATACCGGAAATAAAAGAACTAAGATTATTTGGAGAAGGTTGGAGTTGGGGTTTGGCTGGGGCTCTAATAAGCAGCTGTGTTTTCACCTTGTCTTTCTTTAGTAGTTTCCTGGATATATTTGACCAAAAGAAGAGCCTTCAAGGAAGATGGAAGTGGCTGTAACAGGAGCTCTGTTCCTTCTCTGGGTTCTCTTCATCTTCATTTTCTATTCCTTAAAAATGTACAAGGAGAAAAGCCAGCTACCTCCAGGCCCCACTCCCTGGTTCTTCCTGGGGAACCTGCTGCAGAAAGATGTCATGCCTCTGAACAAAAACTATTCAAAGGTAAAGCAGTTTCTTGTTGTGGTTTCTCTCTGTTCCTTTGTCCCTGTGGCATGGCATAAACAACCATTGTCTGGAATGAAGCAATGTGTAGAAGAAGGACAGAAGGTTAATTGTTCCCTAGCTTGCTTATATACTTTTCCATTCTTCCTTATAATAAAGGCATGCTTTGAAGGGGCCCGGATTTCTGCTTCCTTATTTTTATTTGTACTGTTTATTACTTGATTTTACTAGGTTTTTTTTTACTGTTGGCATGTGTCTATTTTGCATGCTCTTTAGAGCTTCCCTGAATCAACTTAAGATCCCTCCAGACAATTGGTTTATTCAGCATCCATTCTGATTTGCTTCCACAAAGCTTAAACAGAAGTTACCATAAAAAATAATGTCAAAAATTTGGGGGCGTCTTATACACGTATCCATCTTCCCCCATTTCCTTAAATCGGAGTCCCAAAAAATAGGGGGTGTCTTATTCATGGGGGCGTCTTATAGATGGAAAAATATGATATATCTATATCTATATCATCTATATCTATATCTATATCTATCTATATCTATATCTATATCTATATCTATATCTATATCTATATCTATATCTATATCTATATCTATATCTATATCTATCTTCTCTATATCTCTATATCACATTTGTTCTGATTTGCTTGCAGGGTGGTTCTATGATAATGAGCATTCATTCATTCTTCATTCATTCTGGTTAGCTTGCAGGTTGCTTGTAGTCATTTATTCACCCCATGCTTTTCAATACATTTTCCCATTACTTTCCAACAAGCAAAAGTCCATTTTTTAAAGAAGTAGATTTGTTGCACTAGGATTATGTTAACTGCATAGTCCCAAGATTTTGGTATGTGCTTGAATCCCTCTTGCAATGAAATAGCAATATTCATTTAGAAAAAGCACAGCAGCAGCAGATTAGATTTTTACTTCATTTAATTTCATTTATTTATTAAATTTCTATACTGCTCATCATTTGAGGATCACAGGGCGGTTTCCAACATGGAATTTTGAAACCATTAAGTTGCAAGCTAGCTGTATTTGGCTGTATGTGTAAACACATCCAGTCAAAGGGCAGTGTAGGCACATTGCAAAGCCCTGTCCCTTCCAGTGCATGATACCTATAACATGTGAAAAGCTCTCCACTACTCATGCAGACTCTTACACAATTTAAAACCCTGTTTGTGCTTGGCAGGTCACTTGGGAGTAAATAATTGTACTGTAATCCATAACAGTATTGTACTGTAATCCACATAATTGTTAGAAGATCACTTACGGTAGTTGTAACCAAATGTGAGGGATGTGGGTGGCGCTGCAGTCTAAAACACTGAGCCTAGGGCTTGCCGATCGGAAGGTTGGTGGTTTGAATCCCTGCGACGGGGTGAGCTCCTGTTGTTCAGTCCCAGCTCCTGCCCACCTAGCAGTTTGAAAGCACACCAGTGCAAGTAGATAAATAGTTACCGCTCCAGCGGGAAGGTAAACGGCTTTTCCGTGCACTGCTCTGGTTTGCCAGAAGCAGCTTAGTCATGCTGGCCACATGACCCGGAAGCTGTCTGTGGACAAACGCTGGCTCCCTCGGCCTATAGTAAGAGATGAGCACTGCAACCCCAGAGTCTTCCGCTACTGGACCTAATGGTCAGGGGTACCTTTACCTTTAACCAAATGTGATAAATAACAAGCTGAAGCAGAACCAGGCAGTATGTCAAGAAGCATGGCCCCGTGTTCATTGATTGGCCTGGACATAATTATATGGTTATGCTTTAGACATATGAAGCAGTGGTTGATCATACTGAAATGTGTGATGGGACACCTATTGCAGTGTCATACCTGTTAAAGGGGCAGCTAAATTTCTTTTCTTCACGTGCCTGTCTTGCAAAGTGAATCAAACACCTGATGAAGTTGGTGGGGCTGAACATAAGATTTATTTCACAAGATTCTCTTTCTTTTATGGAGGCAGTTCTAAATGTGGTTTCGCCTCATTCAGGAACAACAGCGTTCTAGCAGCCCATTCTCCCAGGAGCCATCCAGGTGTCCTTTTTATTGCGCATTCATGATTATTTGTACTCATGATGACATTGGAGTAGTTATACGCAATCCCGTTTCCAATACTGTTTGCACTTCCAAAAGTTCTGGGGTGGACACACTGTTTTGTTCCAGTCAGTGCACGTCCCATAGCTTCCTGTTCAAATCATGTAGCTTGTTTAGCCCAAATGTTCAAGTGTGTGTGGCTTTTGTTGCTCTACAGTATATACAATGTATGGATGTAAATTTTATGAAATAAATAAATGTTCCTGTCAGGGTCTGGACTGAGGAGGAATGGTGGGGACCACCCCCCGAACCTTCCCAAGAACAGGAGGACAGTATAGATTTAGAACAGTGATTTGCAGAAGGGCATAGTTCAGAGACTGCAGAGGGGAAATGCTGGGGAATATTGGGAGAGGAACAGCAGGAAGAAGAAACACTGGGGGAGAGACAGCTGACAGACTCAGTGTCTTTGAAAAGCATTCCTGAGCCTCCCTCTCCCAGGACTAGGCATGCATTGAGAGTAGTAGAACAGAATGCTCAGAGGCAGAAAGCCCAGATCAGCCAGCGCAGGGATGACGTAGGATAAGAAAGATAGAGGGGGTTGGAATTTACTTGGAGCAATACCATTATTTAATAGGCACTACATTCCTTTCTCTCTGTGTGTGAATACTGAATAAATTACGTGGTAAGGACTCTTCTTGTTATCTGCTTTTTTGGCTGCCACTGGGGGAGGGATAGGATTCCCTGAACCTTGACAGTATCCCTCCAGATGGCAATAATGTAATAACATTCAGGAAGTATTGGGGAACAACTAATAAAGCGGAATTCTGCCACTAATGTGCATTTACTGCATCAGCAACATGTTGCAACATATGCCTGCAAAACCCCCCACAAAACAAGCTGCAGGTGCCCTAAGAGATATAGCAACCATTCCTTAAGTTAATTACTCCAAAAGAAGTTTCATTGCCTAATTAAATAACACTTTCTTTGTGCCTTCAGCTGGTTGAGAAATATGGTCCTATGTTCACAATCTGGATGGGACCCAAACCTATGGTCGTGCTTTGTGGATTTGATGTGGTAAAAGATGCTCTGGTGGATCATGCTGAAGCGTTTGGTGGGCGTATTAACAGCCCCATCATTGATCGAGTGACCAAAGGCCACGGTAGGCTATTTCTTCTTATTCTTTATGTATAGTTTAGCTCTACTTTGATTTGTAATTCAGTCCCCCAAAATGTGCATGATAATTAGCATCATGTCCAGGAAAGAAAGAAAAGAAAGAAAGAAAGACAAACACTATCAAGCAAGGCATTATTTTTTGCTGTGGCTTGCTTCTCCAAAGAACCATTTTTGAAAATCAATTCCCCCCAAAGATCCAGGGAAGCTGTCCCCTACGCAATCACTTTAAAAAATAAAGAAACACCACCCATTTCTTGAGTCTGCAAACTGAAAATAGCAACTGTATTCGTTGCTACCTCTCTCCTGTGCCAATAGCATGTCATTCTGAACATGGGTGACATGATTTCACCTTCCCACCCCAACTGCAGCCAACAGTGTGGGATACAGGCAGGCAAGGGGGTGATGCCATGCCTCTTACCATCCATTATTTACTTTGTTATGTAGCACTGGACACATTTATTCAACCAAAGAAACAAAAATCCCTTACACAACAAAGGACTGGGCTCTTGGGGGCAACAATTAGTTGCCGGATTGTAACTACAAATGGGGATATAATTTTAAGGTGGAAAGCACTAGAACTACCTTTTCATGTAGAAACTTCCTGCTGGTTCCTGTTAGGTCAAGAACTGACAAAATGATGTTCACCTCTCCCCCCCCCCCCCCAGGGATAGTCAACTCTAGTGACATAGAATGGAAAGAGCTGCGCAGATTCACGGTTATGACACTGAGAGACTTTGGAATGGGGAAGAGATCAATGTCTGAGAGGGTGCAGGAGGAAGCTGTTTGCCTGGTGGAGGCACTGGCGGCTACAAAAGGTAATCTAGCTCATTAAAAAATAAAACTGAGAAAGCACTATCCCAGGGCAAGGAGATGATATTTATTAAATTGAATATAGGAATGGGCACTTATAGTATGTAAGCTTCTAACATAGTTAGAATATGTGGCTGTTGAGCTAAGTGGCAGCAGGGAGGCAAGCTTTCCCCATTTGTCCTTTCAACTCTCTCCATGCTCATGTGAACCCCAACTCATGTGTTGTACTTCCACCGTAAAATTTTCACTAATCCAGTAATGCGAGAGAGTCTACCTACACTTCTTAGGTGTGCACACTGAAGATCATACTGTGTGCAAATTGTTTCAGTGAAAGTTGTTGGGCTTATTTTTATTTAGTGCCAACATGGCCTTGTGCACCACCTGAAACTCTGCTGCAGGCAATGCTAGCTGAATAAGCATCAGATAAGTTAATTAAGTGGAATGTTACAGCAAAGAAATGAAGGGGGGTTGATTATTTGGACTGTGGATGGGGTAGGTGGTGTGGCGGGGAGAGAAGGAAACCCAGTGCCTCTTTTTTCTGCCTCTCACCTCCCCAAAATTATGTTTAATTGCAGTTTAAAAATAAAAAATAGCACAGCCCCCAGAATTGATTTAGGACTGGATACAATTTGAGTGTTGCCCAGGTTGCCCTGAATATTGGGTCAGAGCCAATTTGTGGACCCAGATTCAGGCCTCACATCAGGTCGGTGTCAGGGGTACAGCTGTGCACTTTACTACTACTTTTAATTTCTTTAACATTTGGTTCTTGGGACTGATGGAAATTCAGTCTACCAGGCTCAAGCTGTTTAAACAGTTTTTAGACTTAATTTTGTGTTGGGGTCTGAAGATGGTGGGGTCCACTTTCATCAGGCCTTGCTGACTGTCTTCGGTTCCTCCTACAGGACAGGGCTTTGATCCGACAACTAGAATCACATCCGCTGTTTCCAATGTGATCTCGTCAGTCATCTTTGGGACTCGCTTTGACTACACAGACAAGACCTTCCTAAAGCACCAACGCATTATAGAGAACGAAGTTGGCCTTTTTCGTACTATCTTGGGACTGGTAGGTTGTTCCTTCTGAGTTACAAACATTTTCCTCACTATCAGGAAAAGGAAAAACAAAACCTAGCTTGTTGAAGTATGAACGATGGCATGAAGGGTTCACAAATGTGTGCCTGATTAACTATCAGATGAAAATAATGTTCTGAAAATGTCTTCGACAGGGTTGAGATGGAAATTGACACAATCACAAAGTTCCAGTGATTTCAGGGGAGAAACTGGACCCTTGAGCAGGGCAGGCAGCAGAAAAGTTGGAAGACTTACCTGGGCTGTTCACCAATAGCAGCAGATCTCCCTTTCCTTTCCTGACCCCACCCCTTTTACTTTGCCATTGCTCCCCCCCTCCCATTTGCCTGGCCACCATTTCCCTCTGGATGCAGTATAACTGCAAACATTGCAAGGGCACATTTGTACATCTATAGAGGCATAGGGTCCCCTCTGCCACTCTTAGCACCTGAGGAAGTCTGCAGGAAAGGAAAAAATATTTTTTTTAGGTAGTTGGAGCCTGAGTCATTTAGGGCTTTAAAAACTAATATTAACACATTGAATTGGGCCCAGAAACAAATTGGCAATGTGTGCAGCTTTTTTAAAACAGAGGTTATGTGAAACTTAAACAGAACCCGAACCAGTAACCTGGATTTTGGACCAGTTGACGTTTCTGAATCATCTTCAAGGGAAGCCCCATCATCCCCATCATCATGAGGTAAAATGAACCAGAAGCTCAACAGTTGCTGCTGGATTTCCAAAATAAGTGATTAAAAACAACAACTGCTTTATCACTTTTCAGCCAGAATCTTTGTGGCATAGTATAAAAAGATGGATTTGCAATATTTAAGGCTGTATGTGTCATCTTCATTTCAGCTGTACTCTGCTGTCCCTAAAATATTGGACTACTTCCCTGGAAGACACCAAAAGATTTTTTCTGATTGTGATGAGTTGTGTGCTTTCTTCCATGAGAATGTGAAAGTACACAGGCAGACGCTGGATCCTCAGAACATCCGTGACTATATTGATTGTTTCCTTATCAAGTCTGAGAAGGTATGTGGGTCAAAAAATTTAGTTGCACAGGCATTGGTGCCCAGTTATGTCCTAGTCCATGTGGGGAAGGGATACCAGGCCAACCAGAGTGCCCCTCTGTCTTTGCCTCCTCCCCTAGCAACTTCTCTTGGCCACTCCTTGCAAGACATTGTTAATTATTATCATTATTCATTAGGCTGAGGTATCCTGTGCCCAGTTTTAAAGTCTATGCTTAATGTTGTACTAAACAATGCAAGTGCTTACAATAAAAATAAAATTGGTTCACTCACTTTACAGCCTATATGAGTACCATGGACAGCTACTTTGCCCAAACAAAAATACATAACAAGTTACTCTTTTTTTTTACTGCCATCACTCCTATAATTTCTGATCCCATATATTTTCAGATATACAGTGGTACCTCGGGTTACAGACGCTTAAGGTTACAGATGCTTCAGGTTACAAACTCAAAAATAGTACCTCGGGTTAAAAACTTTGCTTCAGGATGAGAACAGAAATCGTGCGGTGGCAGCGCAGCAGCAGCGGGAGGCCCCATTAGCTAAAGTGGTGCTTCAGGTTAAGAACAGTTTCAGGTTAAGAACGGACCTCCAGAATGAATTAAGTTCTTAACCAGAGGTACCACTGTATATAATCTTGGTTAGCTCTAACATTCCAGTAATCAAACAACACAACGTTTGTAATGCAATGATATGCAAGTACTTTTCTTTATATTTCAAAAGTAATTCTATTTTAAATACATGTGATTGGATTAAACACCTCTTGGGGTGAGTGCAGGATTTCACCCATGATGCTCATTCAAACAGGCTAAGGTGTCTCCATTTTGCCATCTTTCTTTATAGTGAAATTTTCTCTCCCCCCCCCCTTTCCCTCTGCCTCATAGGAACAAAAGTCTGCTAGTGACACCTTCAGAACCGAAAACCTTGTCATGACAGTGTTTGGACTTTTTTTGGCTGGGACAGGAACCACAAGCTTTGCCTTGATCTCTGGCCTCATGGTGATGGCTAAGCTGCCACATATTCAAGGTATTCAGATACCCCAGAGAAGTTTAAAGCGGAAAGGTTTTGAGGGCTCCTTGGTGTCTTCAAATGGCACTTATGTCCAGGGGTAGAAACATAGCCAGAAGAGGAGGGACATCAGAATTCTGGAAGCACATTTTCCAAATGATATTTGTTACAGGAAAAGTCCAGCAGGAGATCAACAAGATGGTAAGGCCCTGGCACAGAGGAATGAGTGGAAATCACTCAAGAGGAGGATTTGTGTTGGCATGAGTTTTCATGACGTCGGAGAGTGCCCAAGGTTTTCACTCTGTCAGATGAGAAGCAGAATCTGAATCCACGAAATATCTCTTTTTCATTACAGCAAAAGTCCAACAGGAAATTGATGAGGTGATGAGTGCCACCCGTGCCCCCAGCATGGAAGATCGTGTGAGGATGCCTTTCACCAATGCAGTTATCCATGAGGTTCTACGATACCCACCATCAATTAATGAGACCATTCCCCGTACAACGTCTTGTGATACAAAATTCAGGGGGTTCACCTTCCCTAAGGTATGATGGCCCAGCATTTTGCCATGATAATTGTGGAGAAGAAATGGAGCAGTTCTAGGAACTGATTGTATAAATGGCCCTGGACTGCCCTCATGGAGGCAGGGATGAGATCAGTAGTGGAGATCAGTAGTGGAGATCAGTAGTGATTTTGTTGGCCTAAGCAAATGAGCTGAAGGAACTAGTGATAGAGGAGAATTTTGTTTGTTCGATTCACATTTTAAAATGAACCAACGGAATTAGTATTTCACAGAACTATGCATACAAAATGTATCTTTTATGGGGAAAATGTGTACTAAAATCAATGGTTTAGTGGGAAAATGCACACAGAAGCACAGAAGAAAGCACACAAAAATATATTTTAGATTGAGAATGGGTACATAAATGTGTATTTTAGGGGAAAGTGCATACAAAAAGATGTAGAATATAAATGCTAGTGTTTGGTGAGGTTTTAAAACAGAAATTGTCTGATGGGATGGAGCAGAATTATGACTGAAAGCTGGTGGAACTGTCACAGAACAGAACTATAATGATCCATCTGCCCCCGAAAGGAGCTGATAGATGCAGCAAGCTATTTATGCTCCAGTTTCATAATTTCTTAAAAAGGAATTCTACTGGTCATATTGATTGGAGTGGAATGTAAGGCAGTGTGTACTTATGGACTAATACAGGAGTGGAACAGAATAAATCCGCTCATCCCTAGTGGAATCCCATTCTTCTAAGTTAGCATCCCCATTTTATCATTTTATCATAGTGTGGCTATTTCCTAGATAGTCATGAATTGAGACCAAAAATGAAAATCTACCGTCTTCTATCCCTGAAGGGCACAGCTGTTGCTCCAATGTTCACAACTGTGCACCGTGACCCTCTCCAGTGGGAGACTCCAGAACAGTTCAATCCTGGACATTTCTTGGATGAGAAAGGCCAGTTCAAGAAGAAAGATGCCTTAATAGCCTTTTCGGCAGGTAACTATATGAGCCTGTGGTAACTTATGTGCAAACAATGCCATTTCCACTTTCTTTCAAAAGACAGTGTATGGAAAGAGAAATGTCTGCCCCTACATAGGACCAGCCATTTATTTTTCTGTACAATATCTCTGGAAAGGAAGTGAAACAACATCATTTCCCTTGACAGTGGGATTGTTTTGAGCCGTCAACAGACCCCATGTTTTGCAATTTTCCTGAAGGATTACATGGCACCCTGTTGTAAGCTGATGGCATGCACCACTTTTTAAAAGCAGGCAGTGCCCTCTGTCCATCTTCTAATAGGCTTCTTCTCACAAAGGCACTGTGATTTGAAGTAAAATGAGAGACCTATAAATCATTCCCTGATTGGACATGCCAGTCTTGTAATTATATTTCCCTCCCTGGTATTTTCTGTGAGTAGGGGATGGCACAAAAACATATGATATTGTTTGAAAAAAATTAAAGTACATCTGGGTCAGGAGTCACTTTGCATGCAGTGTGGAGCTAGAAAAGGGTAAATAAACTGGAATGTTTGGAAAACATGAAGTTGAATTCCTCCCATTCTGTGGTTGGAGTACTGCATCAGAAAATTTGTACAAGTGAAAATTTTGAAGATTGGTTGTGTTTCCGTTCTAATATGGTTACAGAAAGGGTGCATTTGATAGACTGAGCTTTAAATGTGAACTGAATCTCATGTCTCCCCATGCCTACCTCAGGCCAATCATAATTTTATTAGTCTTAGTCTTAGTCTTACTCTTGATTTAGTCTTGATTTTAGTATGCCTCACCTTTTCCCATAATGTGACTCAATATACTATACTCTAGCTGCAGTACATTTTTGGGGGTGCATTAGTATTTCCAGTCCCCCAAACCAACACTGCATGAATTCACTAGGAGTGGATCTGCACACAGGAAATATAAAGCTATAAATAAGTCAGAAATTAAATTGTTATATGATTTAATTGCATAGAAAATGATTTTTGCTCTCCACCACCATCTGGTGGTGCATGTTTATAACACATTCCAAACGTTATTTTTTTGACTAATGGAGCTGAGTCCTAGGTTTCCTGTGCAGTGTGTAGATTTTTGGATTACTGGTTAGCTGTGCCTTCTTTTTCTTTGCCAGGGAAGCGGGCATGCGTTGGGGAAGCCTTGGCGCGAATGGAGCTCTTCCTGTTCTTCAGTACTCTGCTCCAGAACTTCACCTTCCAGCTGGTTGGAGCTGCAAAAGATATGGATTTAGCCTCTTTGTTTACGGAGTTCAGAGCTAAAAATGTCTCACCTCTAATGAAAGCCATCAGACGTTCAATGTGATCTTGTGACAAAAGATAAGCAGAAAGAATGTGATCAGTGGCTCCCAGAATATTTGTAGTAGGTAGAACAGGAGTACTGCAAGGTGCCTTCCTTCACTCATTCAACACCTCTCAGTTTCACATAAGGGTAATAGCCCTAGATATCAGGTATTAAAAGTTTTCTTAGCATGGCAAACGAGAAGAGCCTTAGACCTTTCAATCCCTAATGTCCAGTCAACTGTTCATGGGCTCATTAGCACTTAATAAAATATTCCACATCATCAACTATTGCAGTGTGTGTATGTGTTTTTTAATTCCCCCCCCCCCATATACTGTTATAAACATTTGCTCTCTTCTGCAGATTATATTGAGGGGCTTTTTGTTCTCTCAAGTATACATGGTTTCTTGATTTCAGTTTAACTACAAGTAGGGCTGGGCAATATCTGGTTTTCAACATCGCAAAATATCCCCAGGTAGATATTGCAATATACCGATATATCACAAAGTCTGAAATAAGGATGGAGCTATGTAGAGGCATTGGCTGGCTTCATGGTTTTCCCCCCATTGTGATTTTGCATGGCACACGTGCGCACACACATCATGATTCACAATATATTACCAGGTCAAAAATTATGAAACCGACAGCACAATATAGATTTTAAACTGGTTTTGGATGCTATATTAATATATCACCCAACTACTAATAGGGATGAAAGTGGATTTCATTTTCATTTTCTCTCTTTTTTTTTAATGATCATGCCCGGATTGGAACACAAACATTCAAATCAGATTGCATGTCTATAGACCTTTCTGAGAATGATGATTTTTATTCACCCCACCCCCACCCCTTCATTTTAACACAGCAGTCTGTGGGCTTTCTGTCAATTTCCCCCTTTCTTCTTAAAAACTATTTCCAGCCACTTGAATCAGCTAGAAAGCACAGTGTTTGCTGTGTTCATTGAAATGTTTAAAGTAAAAAAGCCCCTGGAAATGGCAATGCGTTGCTGCTGGCCACATTTTCCTGACTAATTCTATGTAGTGCCCCCAAAAAAATACCACAAAAAGAGCCTAAGTCCCAAGCACTCACTGTCCAAACTGTGTGAGGGGGAAGCTTGCCTTGCCAGTTCAAAGCCCCTTGCAGAGATGTCACTGTGACATCATATTAAACTGCAAAGAACTCATGATGACAAGGGTCAGTAGTCACCTCTGCAAAGCAAGTCAAACAGGTGGCGATTTTGCTGCCAAAACTAGTGAAGTGAGCACAGCGCCATGCTTTTGAAGGTGAAGGGGCAGTAGGTGAAGGGGCAGTGCTAGTCCAGAAGAATTGTAGGTTTTTCGTTCCATTTGTCAGAAGCGTTGGTCAGATTGCAAAAGTCACAGATCCTTTAGAAGCCTGAATCCCACCTCTCTAAGGGCGAAACTAGATGATGTGCCAATTGCAGAAATGCAATCAGATTTCGCAGAAATGCGAAAGGCTGGGCTGGATGAATCCCAAGCTGGAATTAAGATTGCCGGAAGAAATATCAACAACCTCAGATATGCAGATGACACAACCTTGATGGCAGAAAGTGAAGAGGAATTAAAGAACCTTTTAATGAGGGTGAAAGAGGAGAGCGCAAAATATGGTCTGAAGCTCAACATCAAAAAAACGAAGATCATGGCCACTGGGCCCATCACCTCCTGGCAAATAGAAGGGGAAGAAATGGAGGCAGTGAGAGATTTTACTTTCTTGGGCTCCATGATCAGTGCAGATGGTGACAGCAGTCACGAAATTAAAAGACGCCTGCTCCTTGGGAGAAAGGCGATGGCAAACCTAGACAACATCTTAAAAAGCAGAGACATCACCTTGCCAACAAAGGTCCGTATAGTAAAAGCCATGGTTTTCCCAGTAGTGATGTATGGAAGTGAGAGCTGGACCATAAAGAAGGCTGATCGCCGAAGAATTGATGCTTTTGAATTATGGTGCTGGAGAAGACTCTTGAGAGTCCCATGGACTGCAAGGAGATCAAACCTATCCATTCTGAAGGAAATCAGCCCTGAGCGCTCACTGGAAGGACAGATCGTGAAGCTGAGGCTGCAATACTTTGGCCACCTCATGAGAAGAGAAGACTCCCTGGAAAAGACCCTGATGTTGGGAAAGATGGAGGGCACAAGGAGAAGGGGACGACAGAGAATGAGATGGTTGGATGGTGTTCTTGAAGCTACCAGCATGAGTCTGATCAAACTGCGGGAGGCAGTGGAGGACAGAAGTGCCTGGCGTGCTCTGGTCCATGGGGTCACGAAGAGTCGGACACGACTAAACGACTAAACAAACAAACAAAACAAAAAAATCAGATTCCTCATCTTATCCTCCAGATAACACCTTCCCATCGAACGTGCTGAGAAATAGATTCTCCAATGGACAGATATCGCTCTTATGTGATTGTAATAGTGGGGCACCCGAATCATTGCATCACATAATTTTTGACTGTGCTTTTCACTTACCGGCCAGGAGCAAGTTTCTTGCTCAATATCTTAAGGGAATTCCCGATGATAAGATTGAAGCCAGACTGAGATACCTACTAATTGATGATGACCCCCTAAAATCACTCATGGTTGCCAGATTCCTGATCAGCGTCCTATCCCTAAAGAAGAGAAACGGTCTCCTGTGTGATTCGGACAACCCCTTTAAACCATGACCTGTGTTTTAGGTGATATCACCATTGTTTTAAACCATGATCTATGTTTTAGGCGATATCACCACTGATATCCCTGATTAATTTATGAGCAGAGGGCGATGTATAGGTTACAAAATTATTGTAATGTATGATGGTGGTTTCTGTTTGTATGATGGTGGTTTTTGTTTTTGTTTTGCTTCGGTTACTGTTTGTCTTTTGTAAGTTTTGGCGATTTTAAATTTGGAGGTTTAAGTATAATATGTCGGTATGGGAAACTGTCATGTAACGGGCCAATGGCCGTAATAAAGATCAATCCAATCCTCCCTGGAGAAGCCTAAACCCTGGAGAAGCCTAAACAGCCTCTGAAAAAGGTAGATGACAAAGGTTGTAGATACTTCCAAAACTAGAAATTCCACCTTTCTGAACTTGTATCTATTTTGTGTTTTGTCAGAAGCAAATGTAGAGGTTATGATTAAAATGTCCTGAATTGAAGGCGAGAACTCTCTTGTGTTTTTCATAGTAGGGTAGTAGAAGGAAATTCAGCAGGTGAAGGTTTTCTCACTTGTGTCAAACTGGATTCTTCTTCTGCACAAGAATTCTGGTGCTGCCTTATGTTGCATCTGGTCATGGTACTGTCAGAGTGATGGGTCAGATTACCCAGTAATTTCTTGTGGTGTTCCAGGAAGCAGAAAGATTACTCCAGAATGGATTAGCCCACTGTACCGTCTTTCTAGCTTACAATACTCAAGGCAGTATACAAGCTGAAGAAACAAAGAATGTACACCTTATAACAATCTAATGCAATACAAAAATGTGATAATAAAACATAACATATCCATCCCACCTCCTGGGCATGTTTATGACCACATGCTGTGGTAATTCAGCAAGGTTTGGAAAGCGTTCTCCCTCCCTGGTATCTGTGGCAGATCTTGGGGTCTCAAATTTCAGGGGCCAAAAATTTGGCACTCCAGCCTTTTGAGCTCCATTATAAATAAACGCTGTGGCATCTCAGAAGCTCTGGGCCCAGTGTCACCAAACCTATTGCACTTCCTTAAATCTGCTTCCGCTGGTATGTTCACCTGACATGCACACTGTAAGGGTTCCAAGCGATTGCTCGAGAGCAAGCAGGCAATTACCTGCCTACTTGGTAGTAAAGCCTTGCTTTAGCTGCTAAAATAGACTTTATCTGTCCAGAGCACCACTCTCCCGTGGCTGGCTCATTCACTGGAAGAATCCGTGAGTGGGCGGTTCTTAAACTTTCCCCAGCAAAGTAATTTCTTGATGCCCAGTCTGTGCCTCCCCTCTCGGCACGGAAGCTTACTGTGCAAGGAGGGCGTGGGTAATGGAGGACCCCTCTCCTCCCCGCTTTGCCCAGGCAAGGTGTCTTGGCACCGCCTCACCTCCTCTGAGCCCTGAAGCTCCTCTCCACTGGAGGCGTGGTTACTCTCCTCCGTTGAAGAGGAGCTGCTTCCCACGATCCTTGGAGGCTCTCTATAATCCATTCGGCTTTTCCTCTCTCCCTCCTGAACCGATGGCAGTTCCCTGACACACACCCTCAGCCATTTTTCACCTCAATGAGCATGCCAAGTCTAAAGGCACTCCAAGGACCCACCCCTCAAAGGCAGAGTCCATGGAAGGTGACTAAAGAGTGTCCTCAACCCAATAGTGCCTCAGACACTGCAGAAACCTTTTCTTAGATATTCTCACTTACCTGGGCTTCCCACAGTGTGAAGTCAGTGGAGAAAAAACACCATTCAGAAAGATCAGGGCAGCTAGATGCCCAAAAAGAAAAAAAGATAAATCACTAATTGAGCCTCTTGGTTTATGGCCAGTCCCATACATGCCATACATGGGGCAATGCAGCTAAGAAAGCCTTACTTGAGATGCATAGCAGTCAGCAGGTGAGAGCCACATCTATGAAGCACAAACTGATCAGTAGGTATGTCAACACACTAAACTCCTGTATAAAAATGAGCAGGAACACAAATTCACAAAAATGGAAACTGCACTAAAGGTCTGACCAGCTCAGTATTGCTGACTTTGACTGGCACCAGAAAAGAAAATGTTTTCCCTGGCTGACTTCACAATAAATGTGCATCAGTGCACAGCCTCCATGCACAACATCTCACATTTCCAAGGGTTAGGGGGTTAACTCGGAGTTCAGGTCAGAGTGACATTCTTTTAATGAGTAACTAGCTCTTGCTAATAATTAAAAATCACATGGAAAAGAATAAAAACAGGGTTGGAATGTTAGAGACAGGTTTGGCTGGGTCTCCAGCTGACGGCATTCCTTCCTTCCTGACTTTCTTAAGCATTTTCTTGGATTTCTGGCCTAAAGAAGAGCTCAGTGAAAGATGGAGGTGGTTGAGGCAGGAGCTCTGCTCCTTCTCTACTTGCTCTTCGCTTTACTCTTCTCCTCCTTCAAAATGTACAAGAAGAAAAGCCAGCTACCCCCAGGACCCACTCCCTGGCTCTTGCTGGGAAATCTCCTGCAGAAAGATGTCCTGCCTCTCTACAAGTTCTATAAAAAGGTGAGTTTCTCTGTCCATAAATGTCAATAGGATTTTGCCTAGAATAGTAGGACAGAGAGAGGAGCACTTCCTTGTCTGGTCTGTGTATATCTGCTTGAGTCTGCTGCTTTGAGAAGCCTTCAGTTAACAGAATGGAGCTAATGATAGGAAAGTTCCCATCCTCTTTGTCTTTTCCCATGCTAGAAGACTTTAGAGAGTGTGGGGATCCATATGAACCAACTTGGACCCTGTGATTGTCATCCGAGGCCCTTCTTTTGTGCCTTCTCTGTGAGAACTCCATAGGGTGACAACATGAGAATGGGCCTTTGCTGTGGTGGCTCACCATTTGTGCAATGCTCTATCCAAGGAAGCTCACCTGGTGCGTTCATTACATATCTTGAGGCACCAGGCAAAAATATTCATTGTCACCCAGGCCTTTGGCTAATTAAGCAATCTATACCGTTTAAACTTCGGGGAGGGGGCTATTCTTTTTGCCTGTTATTATGCTATGTATTTCTGTGTTTTAAATTAATATTAATAATAATATGATGATGATATAATCCTCAGAATAAGAGCACTATAGAAATTTAAAAAGTAAAAAATAATGAATGAATAACAGCCATGAATTTTGATGGAGGATAAAGCTACAGTTGATGGCCATATTATAGCTTGAGGAAATCTGTCTTGGTGGAACTGAGTGCCTACTACCAACTTTAACTGGTGTCCCAGCTGTGTCTCTATCTTATCAGCTGTTAAAACTGTCCATCATTACATCTAGGAGTCATGAATTCCAAACTCTGTGCTGTGTCTATGAAGTACAGTCATACCTTGGATGTCGAATGGAATCCTTCCAGAAGTCCATTCGACTTCCAAAAGTTCGGAAATCAAAGTACAACTTCTGATTGGCTGCAGGAAGCTCCTGTAGCCAATCAGAAGCTGCAGAAGCCCCATCAGACATTCAGCTTCCAAAAATAGTTCGCAAACCGAAACAGTCACTTCTGGGTTTGTGGTATTCGGGAGCCAAGACGTTTGAGAATTAAGCTGTTTGAAAACCAAGGTATGACTGTATTTCCTTGTGTTTCTCTTGAATTTCCCACCATAGAGCATCATTGGGTGACTGGCTAGGAAAGAGATCTTGTGTGATGGGAGAGGGAGCAAAACCTCTCTCTCCGCTTCCTTCACACCATGACACTGTTACACACTGCTGTCTTCTCTCCTCTTACTCACCTTTTTCCTAAAAAAAGAAAGAAAGATCCAGATGTTGTGCCCAAGTTTGGCCCAGTTTCTCCACCCCTGCCCTGAGGCATCTGTCCAAAGAAGCATTGCCCAATGAACCTTGCTTGTCTTTGATTCTACTTTCAGCTCATTGATAAATATGGCCCCATCTTTACTGTCTGGATCGGGCCAAAGCCCATCATTGTGATTTGTGGATATGAAACAATGAAAGATGCTTTTGTGAACCATGCTGAAGAATTTGGTGGGCGTCCTGCAATGCACTTCATAGACAGAGCGAACAACTATCGAGGTAAGGGGTGTATTGCATTTCTGTGCTTATTTTTGGATTACCTGTGTTAACCTAGGCCCTGCCACACTTCCCTGTCTATTATGCTCAGCAGTTATGCCATATTTCAGATACACAAGTAGAGCAGCCATGCTGGATGAAAATGGATGACATTACGCCATGTTTGTGTCTTCAGTATCAGCTGCTTGGATCTTTGTGAACATGTTTGTAGCTTTAGGTTCGATGAATGGTGTGGCGTTTGCCCTCCCAGGTGTGTGACATCATACTGGCTTCATAAGGAAAGGGTTAACTAAGTGTAAAATGATTAACCAATAGGAACCCAAGGGAAGGAGTTAGAGTTAGAGTTGTTAAGAAGTTAGTCTGGAGTTAGAGAAGAGAGAGGGAGGATAAGTCTGTGGGTTGGGATAGTCTGATGTGAGAGAGTGAGAGAATCTGTTAAGTGGAGTCAGTCAAACAGTCAAGATAATCAGTCAGAAGGTATTAGGAAGGTATAGGCCGGTAAAGAAACTAAGGTTAAGAAACTGACAAGAAAATTATCTGAGAAACCATAAACTTGTTAATACTTATAAAATAAACTTGTTTATTTGGTTTAATTTTAACAACTGTCTGGACTCAGTGTGTACCTGAGAGTAATGGGTTGGTGGCAGCGGGGAAGCGAGCACAGTGGTGGCACAGGGATCAATAGACTGTCAAACATCTGGGGACCCTGTGTGATCACCACAAATGGAGACCTTGGCATTGTGAAAAGAGTAACAGAACAACAGCCATGAAGCCAAACAAAAAACAAAAAAAACCACTGATAGCACAAGATGTTTTGGAAAACCAGTGCTTGAGTGTGTGAAAAAGTGACCTGTGTGAAGAACTGCTGATATAGCATTGGTGCAAGTTGCTCCTGCTCCCCTATTCCGGATAGATTATCAGAGGGAAATTTTGTGGGGAAGTCCAGCTCCATGCTCATAGCTCAGCTGGTAGAGAATGAAAGTAAAGTAATTACCCGTGAGTAGAGCTGAAACGGAAGAATTGGATTTCTAAAAGTTTAATTTGGCATCGTAACGGGGAGGTTCAAAACAGGAAGTCCGCCTTCCCTTTTTGTAAATAGACTGAGGCAACGAAGTTGCAAGCTGGAGTCCTGGAAGGTCTTTTGTAAAAGATCAAATTTCCAACGGTAAAGAGCATTAAACCCCCTCTTGGAGGCAGGAGAAGAGAGGGGGAAGTTGCGGATTAAGTATGCCTGCGGGAGAGAGCGAAGAGGCTTAAAACACCGCCGCTCTGACCCTGGAAACGGGCTGCTAGTAAGACTGACGTTTTTGTTTTCATTTTTGGAATGTTCATTGACAGTGCTTAGAACGTTCATCGACAGTTAGCTAAATAAGAGAAATACATTGTTTCTACTGTTTCCGGCTGCTTTAAAAAGGAGTAAAAGTAACTGAAAATTGAAACTAATTTGAAACTAACTTTGGTTTGTTTAAAAGAGGGCACTATTGACTTTTACAAATAGAAACTGTTTTCCCCTAGTGGAAGCCTTTGAAACTGGTTGATTTACAAGAGTTGGACTAGGGGAATTTCCAGCTGCAAGTTAAAAACCGTGAGACTCTGGGACTGACCTTGAATCTTTCAAATGTTATGGTAAATGGAAGAGGAAAAACAGACCAGTCAACTGTTGATAAAACATTAAGGTCTGGGAGGACTTGGTAACAATCCAGGAGGGGTATATTATTAAGCCCTCCTGTTCTTTTTGTTGCTGTCTCTGTACTAGTATATTTGAAACTAAGAGGAATGTTGACAGAAGAGGCTTTGGTGGCGGCATTATATAAGATAAATGACTCATTGGATCAGCTTCACAGGAAAATGGACATGATAAATGTGAAGGTGGATGTTTCAATTGTTGAGGTTGACTTGAATGCAGGGAGTATGGACAATACCAATACAGAAACCACCCAGAAATTGATACAAGAACCTATTTTGATATGGCAAGCTGTGGAGGAAGTTAAGGAAAAAGCTGTTGCTGTTGAAGGTACAGAAACACAAATGGAGAGAAAGAGAAAGAGAGCCCCAGCCCTACAGAGGCAATTTGATGAACATAAGTTGACGCTCGCTATGACTGAATTTACGGGAAAACAGACGAATTTGAGGATTAGAGTTCACCTTTGGTGGACATGCCCAAGGATTAAGACACTCTGGGAGATGATTCATAACGAAATGAAAAAGGTATTTAAATATACCCTTTTGAAGAAACCAGAGGCCTTTCTCCTGGGCATGGTCGGCCAATAGGTGTTAAAGAAGGATAGAATTTGTTTCATGTATGCAACAATAGCAGCAAGAATACTTATTGTGAAGTACTGGAAGACACAAGATTTATCTATCCAGGAAGAATGGCAGATGAAGTTGATGGACTATATGGAATTGGCGGAAACGACTGGCAGAAATCCGAGACCAGGGAGAAGAGTCGGTGGAAGAAAACTGGAAAAAGTTTAAGACTATGTACAGAAATATTGTAAAATAATGAATGTTAGAAAAATGTTGGAATGAAGTTATATGGCTTTAGTAGAAATCTCTCCCCGATGCTTTTTAACATCTTTATGCGCCCCCTCGCCCAGCTTGTTCGGAGTTTTGGGCTGGGTTGCCATCAGTATGCTGATGACACCCAACTCTATCTGTTGATGGATGGCCATCCTAACTCGGCCCCAGACACACTGACCAGATGTCTGGAAGCTGTGGCTGGATGGTTACGTGGGAGCCGGTTGAAGTTAAATCCTTCGAAGACAGAGGTCCTCTGGCTGGGGCGGGACGATATGGGATCGAGGGGGCAACTCCCATCTCTTGCGGGGGTGCAATTAGTGCCAGCACCGTCCGTTAAGAGTTTGGGTGTAATCTTCGATACCTCCCTCTCTATGGAGGCGCAGATTACAGCTGTAACAAAGGCGGCATTTTTCCATCTCCGCCAAGCTAAGCAGTTGGCCCCTTATCTCTCTCGCCCTGACCTAGCCACTGTGATCCATGCGACGGTCACCTCCAGACTGGATTATTGTAACTCGCTCTACGTGGGGCTGCCCTTGAGACTGACCCAGAAACTCCAGCGGGTGCAGAATGCCGCGGCGAGACTCCTTACAGGGTCTTCGCTGCGAGATCACATTCATCCGGTGCTGTACCAGCTGCACTGGCTCCCGGTGGAGTACAGGATCAGGTTTAAGGTGCTGGTTTTAACCTTTAAAGCCCTATACGGCTTAGGACCCTCGTACCTACGGGACCGCCTCTCCTGGTATGCCCCACAGAGAAACCTACGGTCTGCAAATAATAACATCCTCAAGGTCCCAGGCCTCAGAGAGGTTAGGCTGGCCTCAACTAGAGCCAGGGCCTTCTCGGCTGCGGCTCCAACCTGGTGGAATGCTCTGTCACAAGAGACTAGGGCCCTGCGGGACCTGACATCTTTCCGCAGGGCCTGCAAGACAGAGTTGTTCTGCCAGGCCTTTGGTCAGGGCGCAGCCTGACTCCCTCCTCTGGCAACCTGCACAAAATCTTGCTTAATCGGTTGCCATCAATTTGATTTTAACTAATTTTATAATGAAATATTTTTAGAATGTATGATTATTTGATTGTTTATTTGATTGTTGTTAGCCGCCCTGAGCCCGGCTCAGCTGGGGAGGGCGGGATATAAATAAAATTTATTATTATTATTATTATTATTATTATTATTATTATTAGGAACTAAGTATAAATAGAAATAGAGTATTAAAGGGAAAAATAAGATTAGAATATGTTAAGATAATTATAGGATAGAAAACAGAGGAAGATGGAAAGGAATTGCTGAAACAATTAATAGAAGTGGAATACAGAAAGGGAGGCGTGAGGAGGTCGTGGAAATAAGGACTGAAAGTTAAGATATTGAAATTGTTTTTGTGTTCTAAATGGTTTGCGTCTTGTTTTGTTAATCTTATGTTTTTTCTCTTTTTTTTCTTTGCTTTTTCTTTTTCTTTTTTGTTTTTTCTGCTTTATTGTGTTCAAATGGTTGGAAAATCAATAAATATTTTTTTTTAAAAAAAGTGAATGAGACTCAACCTCAGGGTCGTGGGTTTGAGCCCCACATCAGGCAAAAGGTTCTTGCATTGCAGGGGATTGGACTAGAAGACCCTCGTGGTCCCTTCCATCTCTACAATTCTGTGGTTCTTTTAATGTTGTATAATCTAAGTGCAATCGAACCGGAAACAAATCAGGCTGAATGCTGAATAAACCAGTTGTCTGGAACCACCACGTTTGCAATTACAAATGGGAATATAGCTTGAAGGAGGAAGGTCACCATCTCTCATATTGAAACTTCCTGCTGGTTTCTGCACATTGAGCTCTCCATCTGTTTCCTTTCAGGAATGGTCAACAGAAATGAGGCAAAATGGAGAGAGGTGCGCAGGTTCACATTATCCACCCTGCGGGAATTTGGGATGGGAAAGAAAACAATGTCTGAGAGGATACAAGAGGAAGCCCTTTGCCTGGTAGAAGAATTGTTGGCCACACAAGGTACTCTTGAGCCATACGTCTTCCAAAGAAAATTCTGCCATCCTTCAATGCAGGAAGTGGGGTTTTATTTTGTGATTGTTGTTGGTGATTGTAATTTGTCTCTTCTTACTTCAGACCTCTCCGATTTTAATTCTCTCTTTAAATATTGGGCAAGCTTTATATTCTTCTTGGGGGTGGTATAATTAATTTGTTTTTAAAGCTAAGTGTCAGGGGTCTGCCTCCAAGGGAGAGGGGAGAGACAGGAATGTACAGACAGCCTCCTCCTTTGTTGAGCAGCTGCACCTTGTCAGTCTGGTGAAAGCGAGACTTTAGGAGAAAGGGGGGGAGGATGCAAAGGCTCAGTCAGGCTGAGATGAGCCATGACACTGCTTCCAGGGAGTTGGACGTGCCTCTTCCATTGCATAGTTTTCGCCAGGGAATTTACACGTAAGGAAAAGAGGCGGAAATGGGGTTCTCCCGGGCTTATATGCTGGAGGGCAAACAGGAAGAAGGCACTTCCGGAATCTACTGGTGATTGAGGCAGACATGGATTTTGGACCTCTGCACTGTACATAGTTTTTGCGCTCAATAAAACCTATAAAACCCTCCCAAAACTAACCTACCTATTCCAATCCCTCCCAATCTGGATCCCCCAAACCCAACTCCACAGATGGGAGGGAAAACTACACTCCTTTATCTCCTCACACAAAAACCCAACAATAAGCCCCAAATACCTGCACCTCCCCACCTCAGAAGGAGGATGGGGAATCCCCAACATAGAAGGATATTATACTGCCAACCAAATGCGCCATATAATCCCATATACTGTATACTAGAAGATGAGACAAAACAATGGATACACCTAGAGAGGGACACAACTGAAAATACCTGCACCACAGCATACCCTCTCCTCCCGAACAAACTAAGGAAAATTCCCATAACACACAGACCATGCTCAAGGCATGGAAAACAGTAATAGGCAAACTATCCCCAACCCCAGCCCCACTAATTCCCCTGGCATACTACCCATTATTCCACCACGCAGCACAAAACCTCCAGATTAAAACCTGGCAAACCAAAGGCCTATATTGCCTAATAGGCTTCTATGAAAATAACAAACCTTTATCAGCACAAGAAATACAAGACAAACTAGAAGAGACCCAAATGCCCTGGTTAATACATCACCAATTACATGCCTTCTTAAACAATCCAGCAGTAAAATCAGCAGCAACTAGGCCCCTGACAACCTTCGGAAACCTCCTTTTAACAACAAAGGGACACGGCAGAGGAATGGTATCTGCAATATACAAAATACTACTACAAAATCCCACAAATTCCCTAGACGCAATCAAAAACAATGGGAGGATGACATAGGCTATGAGATTAACCCCACTCAATGGACCAAAATGTGGACTAAACCCCCCTTTAAATCCATATCAACGAAAAGAAAAGAACTCACTCTGAAACTCACCTACAGGTGGTACCTAACACCAAGAAAACTAGCACTAATACTAATACGAGAAATAAGTAAAATAACCAAGCAAGTATTAGAAATCACCCCAGAATTGGCTTTACTAAACATCTTCCAAGACAATAATGCCCACTTACACCACAAAGAACTCACAACCCACCTACTTTCAGCAGCCAGAAGCATCATAGCCAGACATGGGAGAGACCTGTCAGGAGTAAGCATGGACCAATGGTACCAAATAGTATGGGAAACAGCCCTACTAGAAAAATTAACCAATAAACTGAAACTGACACGGGGACAAATAGAAGAAGATACCTTCATCCCGGTATGGCTCCCCTTTATCACATACACAGCCCAACAAGACAACGACAATAATCCACCAACAGCATACAAATCAATATGGCTAACCTGATTCAAAACACACACACACCCCACTCACACATGAAAACAAAGACCACCACAGCCAACCACAAATGAATAACCAAACCCAAGGCCAACACCAACCTCTCTCACCACCAAAGGAATGTTGGAGTCGGAACTTAAGAGGTTAAGTTGTTCCCATGATGCCTCAACATTCTAACGTCAGCTTTCGAAGCTGGGAGGAGTTTTCTGTTCTGTTCCTCTCGGTTGTTGAGGGAGAAGGACGCAGTTTGTGATGGCTGCAAGGAGTCCTGGAGTTTTCTGAGAAATGTTGCAATAAAGAGCTGTAAATAGACAATCTAGTGCTCTGTGTGTCTGTCGGAAGCAACGTGACAGCTTTGACGCTGTGTTTACTCTGCTGTGCGTGACCGGAGGAGAGCAGAATGCGCAGCTGATGGGAAGCGCGCCGGACCGCTATAAAGAGCTAAGTTGGGTCGTAAACCAATTAGCAGGTCACGCAAGATAAACATCGCAACAGGTTATGGACGCCTTAATTACCGCTTGTAAAGCTGTCGCTGGAGGCTGCCGGAATGCTTTGAAGTCTGCGTTCGGAGGCAGTGACGCTGACGGGAGCGGGCCCTGTGTGTGAGGCAAGCAAGCAGGCTGACAGACGCTGTGCTGAATGCTGCAGAAAGCCAAGAGCTGTGCCTAACGTTTGAAGGCAAGCTGACGATGATGATGAAGCCAGCTTGGTGTCCTGCCTGAAGTTGTGAGAGGCTGGAGGAGCTGATCTGCTAGACCGGGAGCTGGAGAGCGGCTGTTTGGTTACGTGAGTACGCTGGGCCCCGGGGGAAGATGGCAGAAGACCAAGAGGTGCTTGAAGCTCCGTTTGAGAAGCTTGAAGAGCTCACCACCCAGTCGTGGGAAATCTGGGTCAGAAGGGTGAGGGCCTGGTTTTGGGCAACTGGCCTGTGGGAGGTATCAAAGAAAGAACCGTCCCCAGGCAGACCGGCTGCTGCTGAAATTGCGGGGCTGGTGAACAGAGATGCAGGAAAGCTGCAGTCTGCTTTTCTGGAGGAGAAAATGCAGAGAGAGAAAGCTGAGAGAGCTGAGATCTGCATGTTGAGAGCAAGCGTACACGCTAAGCTGTTGCCGTATTTGGAAGGCATTGAGTCGGCCTGTGACGCCTGGAAAGTGCTGAGGGGTTTGTGTCAAAGCTCAGCAGGAGGCCAGGAGCAGGATGATGCCGAGTGCTCAGCCAGAAGCCCTGAATCTACAGCCTCACGGAGTGCTGTTGGAAGTGTAGGGGGGCAGAGAAGCCCAAAAGCCAGTTTGGGAAAGTTTCCACTGAGTATGCCGAGGGGAAGTGCTGTTTCAGAGGGGGCGGAGCTGATGTCCCGGAAGCTTTGCTAGCTGAGAGCTCACCCCAGTGCTTTTCCACTCGTCGGTGCTACGTGTGCAATTCGACGGAACATCTGCGGAGCAATTGCCCCCACCGGAGCAAGGAGGCAAGGCAGGATGTTGTCAAGGTCAACTCACATGGGAACCAGTCGGGTTTCCATGGGAACCAGCCTGGAAGAGCTGCCAGGCATGGGACTGAGTCAGGTGGACGTAACAAACACCAGAAGATTTATCAAATAACAGCTAGTCTGGCATTGTTTGAGGACAGCTGTGAGAAAGGTTCTGAGTTTTGTTTTGTGATAGACTCTGCAGCTAATTGCAATTTGATTCCAGAGACCCCTGCTGTCGAGATGTGGAATTGCAGAGCAGTTCCGGTCGGGAAATCTGTATTGTTCGCAAATGGACAGAAGAATGTAACTAACGTGGCAACTGTTTTTATGTCTGTTTTGCAGGAGCAGTTGGAGTGTTGTACCGTACCAAGGATACACCACTGTCTTTTGTCTGTGCCTTATTTGTTAAAGAAGGGGTTTAAGGTTTGCTTCGAGGATAATGCCTGCACAATCTCCAAAGGAGGGAGGATACTTGCCAAGGTTAAAAAGGGGCAGAATGATCTCTTCATTCTTAAAACGCCTCTGGAGGGTGAGGGGAAGGTTGAAAAAGCACAAGCCCTGCGTGCTACAGTTCCCACTCATGTGTCATGTGCTCATGTTTGGCATGCAAGGACAGCTCATGGTTCTTTAGAAGAACTACAGACGCTGCCTGAGGTCACCAAAGGTTGTCACATTGTAGAATGTGGATGTGTCATAGATTGTGAAGCATGCAGACAGGCAAAGGTGAAAGGGTGCAGTTACCCAAAGGTGGAGAGGGTACACACCAAACCCTTTGAAATGGTTCACATAGATCTGTTGGGTCCCGTAAAGGAACCAAGTCTGGGAGGGGCCAGGTTTCTGCTGACGATGCAGGATAGCTTTACGCAGAATACCTGGACTCATGGTCTCAAATCCAAGGAAGATGCAGCACAACTGATTAAAAGTTGGATTGAGGGGGTGGAACTAAGGTTCTCCACCAAAGTGCGAGCAGTCACAAGTGACAGAGGTGCTCAGTTTACAGGATCTGCTTTGCAGAGGTTCTTTCACAAGAAAGGGATACGTCACACAGTGACCTCACCCAATCAGAGGGGGGAGGCAGAGCTGAGATGCGAAGCTCTGGTCAGGGTTGCAAAGGTGTTGCTGAAAGATTCTGGGTTGCCACCAAGGTTTTGGCTGGAGGCAATCAGGTATGTGAGCTTCACCTGGAATCGTACCTACAATTCAATGGTAGGTGACACACCATTTGGTTTGTTGCATGGCAGGAAACCCCAGATTCATTTTTTGCGCACGTTTGGGTCGTACGCATCTGTGCCAGTGCCTAAAGCTTTGCAAGGGCCAGATGGAGCCAAGTTCCGGAAAATGATCTTCTGTGGGTATGAGCCAGCAGCGCGTGCATGGAGGTTTGCGTTCCCATCAGGTGATCAGAGAAAGATGCTGATCAGCAAACACGCTGAGTTCTACGAACAGGATGTAAGGTCAAAGACTCCTGTCAGGCGTGATGTTCTCTCAGAATGTCTTTCTGATTCAGAGCAGGAAGATTCTGAGGAGGAAGAAGAGGCTGAGTCTGCTGATGATGACCAGGTCACAGACCAAGGTCTGGAGCAGGGTGGGGCATCTCCACAAGTTGTTAAAAGGGAGGCCAAGAGTGAGCCTAGTTCTCCGGTGAGTGTGAGGGAGAGGATTCGAAGTCGCTATAAGTCAGAGGGGGAATCCCGGGATGCAGAGGACACACCTGCTGGTGATGGTGTGTCAAGGGAGACATCTGAGTTTGTGCCCAGACAGTCAAGTCGCACAATGAAGGATATTCCACCTGAAAGGTATCAGGCCACAGGTGCATGGGTAAGTTTCGCACAGTGTGAACCTGAGAGTTATGTGGTAAGTCCACAGGTCCTGTCAGAATGTGACGCAAGAGGGGGTGTTGGAGTCGGAACTTAAGAGGTTAAGTTGTTCCCATGATGCCTCAACATTCTAACGTCAGCTTTCGAAGCTGGGAGGAGTTTTCTGTTCTGTTCCTCTCGGTTGTTGAGGGAGAAGGACGCAGTTTGTGATGGCTGCAAGGAGTCCTGGAGTTTTCTGAGAAATGTTGCAATAAAGAGCTGTAAATAGACAATCTAGTGCTCTGTGTGTCTGTCGGAAGCAACGTGACAGCTTTGACGCTGTGTTTACTCTGCTGTGCGTGACCGGAGGAGAGCAGAATGCGCAGCTGATGGGAAGCGCGCCGGACCGCTATAAAGAGCTAAGTTGGGTCGTAAACCAATTAGCAGGTCACGCAAGATAAACATCGCAACAAGGAATACAAGTGAACAGCAAAGAACCTGCACAAGCAACGCTGACACCAAACCCTACATATAGTAAGTGAAATAGAAACATTGCCACCCGACCCCATTCTCACCCATCTTCCCCCCCTTCACCTCTTTACCCCTTTTCTTCCTAATGTCACAACAAATGAAAATGATTTGGAAAAATGTTACATGGGGGAAAAACACGAGAGAGAGACATTGCTCACTTTTGTAAATCAACAAAATCTTTAATAAAAAATAATAATAAAATAATAAAACCTCTAAAAGACAGATGGGAGTCCTGGCTGTTATCTTTGTGGGCAACCACACATACTCCTCACACTAAGCTAGGGAATTTTTGTCACCTGCTTACTTGGTTGTTGAGACAGATAAGAAGGTAGTTCTTTCTCTCTCCTCCATTGTCCCCCTGCCCTTGTGGCATCTGTCATGCTGATGCAGGGCGTAAGTACTTGAATTGGGAGCTACGTATACAAAATGCAAACCACTTACTCGCAAAATGCAACCATTGTGTGTTGAACCAGATTTCTAACTAGACCAGTACTCAAAATGGTTTGCAACCAGTCTTTCTCACCCTGCTGTTTTCTCCCTTTATAATAAAAAAACAAAAAATCTTGCTATTGCAAAGGGAGGAAATCAGAAGTGAGATGGGGAAACCCAATTTATTACCAGGCCAGAAGACTGCCATTTCCACAATGCCTATCAAATATTTATCTATTTACCTATCTATCTCTTTTAAAAAATAAACTTTATTCCATTACCATATTAGAATAAATAACAAAACATTTAATACTTAAACATTAGATTTCACATATATGCACATAGGTTGGTGGTTCGAGCCCAAGCAGGGACAGCTGTGAGTGGGATTCCTGCATTGCAGGGGGTTGGACTACATGACCCTCAGCTTCCCATTTCTATGATTCTATGATCCTCACACTTAAATTGTACTTCTGTATTACTAAATATAATAAATATCAGAAGGTGTCATGTACAAGGAATTTAGGTAAAGGTAAAGAGACCCCTGACCGTTAGGTCCAGTCGTGGATGACTCTGGGGTTGTGGCGCTCATCTTGCTTTATTGGCCAAGGGAGCCGGCATACAGCTTCCGGGTCATGTGGCCAGCATGACTAAGCCACTTCTGGCGAACCAGAGAAGCGCACGGAAACGCCGTTTACTTTCCCGCTGGAGTGGTACCTATTTATCTACTTGCACTTTGACATGCTTTCGAACTGCTAGGTTGGCAGGAACAGGGACCAAGTGTGGAGATCACACAGGGTCCCCAGATGTTTCACCATCTATTGATCCCTGTGCCACCACTTTATTTCTCGCTGCCACCACCCAGGCACTACCTGGTAAAATACTCAGTCCAGTCAGGGTTAAACTGGAACATAAACTTCTGTTTATTTATTGCAGTTTAACAAGTGTGCGGTTTCATAAATGGTCTCAGTCAATTACAATCATGGGGTGCCTATCCAGACCTATAACTTCCGCTACCTGCTCTCACTCACTAAACCACTTCTCAGATTTTTACCTGTCTTCCTAGCTCTTAACTGTTCCTGACTCAGCTTTTTTCGCTACACTAACTCAACCTACCCACAGACTCTATCCCAATTCACTCCCACTCCAACCAACCACCTAACTCCCATCAAACTCCCCTTTCGCCCCTCCCAGAGCTGATTTTATAGTTCCTCTGACTCTACCCCCCTGGGTTCTGATTAGGTAACCTGTTTAACTATTTCACCTCCAGCACTCTCATATGTTAACGTCACACCGAGCAACAGGAGCTCACCCCATTGCTGGGATTCGAACCACCAACCTTCTGATCAGGAAGCCCTAGGCTCTGTGGTTTAGACCACAGCGCCACCCGTGTACCTTAAATTACTGGGAGATATCAAAAGGAAAATATATCAGTTTTGCCATAAAGGCAAAAGCAGCCCCCCAGAGTGGCTGGAACAACCCAGTCAGATGGAAGGGGTATTTATTTTTATTATTATTATTATTATTATTATTATTACTACTACCAACTTGCCAGGCCCCACTCACCATGTCTTGTTTTTCTTGCAGGGCAGGCCTTTGACCCAAGAAGAAGCTTCGCATGTGCTGTTTCAAATGTCCTCTCTTCAGTTGTCTTTGGGAATCGGTTTGACTACAAAGATCCGGTGCTGCTGGAGAACCTGCGTATTGTGCAGGACTTCATGGGCTACATCCGTACTTTATCAATGCAGGCATGTCCTTGGGGTCTTTCTTCCACCTCTGTGTTTCTACTGATAACTATTTCTGTACTCAAACAGGCATGCTTCCTCAAATTTACTTATGTCACCAGTAGGGATGTAAAATGTGGTTCAATTCATCTCAGTGTGACCTGTTACAGGTCTTTCTCCCACATAACAAACTGCAACCCAAATCAGTTCTTCACCCCAGTGGCCTGTCTTTATGCAAATAATGCCAAAAATATCATCACATTTTTGTTAAAGTTGTAAGTTTACACAAAATGCCGTGTTTGAATGCTGTAACCTTAAGCAAAAACGTTGCACTCTGACAAAAGCATCAGAGAAGGCTCCTATTTTTCCATTGGAGTGAGATAAGTGGCCTGATGACTCATTTCTGGATACAAGAGTGGCAGAGCTCTCACAGCAGGAAGCTGAAACTTGAAAAGTCTCTGTATGTGCTTGTTGGACATGACTACTACTAGTAGTAGTATCAGTAGAAGCAGCAACAGCAGCAGTAGCAGAGAAGTCCAAAAGCCACATTAATTTAATAACCTCTGAATGAGAGAGAGGCAAATACAGTTTATCTCATTTCTCATTTATCTCATTTATGATTGCAGTTTATCTCATCTCCTCATTTCCCCATTGCTTCTGTTACAGATTTATAATTTAGTCCCAGGAATCATGGCTTACCTACCTGGACAGCACAGGAAGATATTAGCAGACTGTGAAAAAATGAAGGCCTTCATTCGTGAGAGGGTGGAGTCCCACAGGAGGACACTGGATCCTCAGAATCTCCGTGACTATATTGATTGCTTCCTTATCAGGTCAGAGAAGGTAGGGAGATCCACAACTTTCTTTCCCTACATTTCTGAGATGCCCCTCATTTGTAGTTAATTTGAAACTGTCCCTCATTGTTGTTGCACTCCCTCATTCTGAACCATTGTCCCTCTCTTGGCTTTGGTGGCTGCTAAAGTCCATCTTCAAACTAATCTCAGATGGAAACATCTTTCCTCCAGTTTATTTAGACATCAACCCAGGCAGGAGAAACACAGTTGACCAAAATGAAATCATACATGTGATTGTGGCCTGAAATTCTCCCCCCCCCACTGGTTCTCAATGATGTCTTTATATTCAACAATATCTTTATATTGCAATAAGCAATGTACATCTTGTGTTTGAAGTTAACACAGTTCATTCCATTTATAGCCTTCAGAAGACAAGGCCATGGCAGACCAGACCACCAAGGTTATTGTGTGGAATAGGATGAGATGTTTCAATTTCTCCACCCTCCTTTCCCTTCTGCCTTGTTTATAGAAACAAACCAATCCTGAGAATATCTACAGCACCGAAGAGCTTGTCCAGTGCGTGTTTGGACTCTTTATTGCTGGGTCAACAAACTCAAGCACTGCCTTAGTCTTCAGCCTCCTGGTGATGGCTAAATTTCCACACATTCAAGGTACTTAAATGGCCAAAAGATCAGATTTGCTCTGCTATCCAACACAAAATCTTTGAAAGGTCACTTGCAGTAAATTCAACGAAACAGCAAAATATGCACTATTTCACTAATATAGTAATAGTGATATGGTAAAAAAAAAGTAAAGAAAATATCAATGAAAAATTGGAAGTTGCATCATAAAAAACAGCAAAGCTGTTCAGAGGCAGTAAGACTTACTCATAAAGATCATTGCAGAACAAAAAAGTATTTCTACACCTCTAAAGATGTCAGACAAGGAGGTTTGAATGGGGGTTAACTTTAGCCTTAGTTTCTAAGAAGAGAAAGATGATTTGACATACAATTTTTTATATTTTCATGCAGCTTTCCACTCAGATGAATCCCAAAGTGACTTACAAACAATTAATAATAATGGCATGATAGAACATAGTAGAAAATCACAAATACAGTACAGCATAAATCATATGAATAATTCACAAATATTCAGATGATGCTCTCTGCATTTTGGAAGAGAAATTGCTTGAGAAAATATCACTGTGTCAGATGAAAAGCAGCTCCAGAGTTCCGGAAGTACATTTTCTGAATGCTTTCCATTGTAGCAAAAGTCCAAAAGGAGATTGATGAGGTGGTAGGTGCCAACCGCATCCCTGGCATGGACGATTGGGTGAGGATGCCCTTCACAAATGCCGTTATCCATGAGACTCAACGATTTGAAAAAGGGAGCCTTGAGGGTTTCCCACGTGCAACGACGTGTCGTACAGAGTTCCGGGGCTACATCATCCCACAGGTGTGATTCACGCATGAAATGATCAGTTTACTATGGGGAGGAAAAGGGAGGGATTTAGCATCACATGAAGGGCCTTGATCTGCCATAGTTCCAGGCAGTGTGGAGACAAGTCGTAGTAAGTTCCACCCACCTACTCCATTTCTGGTGATTTTTCAGAATGCTGTGCAATTATGTGAGTCAGACTGCTTCAGCAATCACTGTCTTTCTGAAAAGAATGTCCTTTCTTATATGACTGTGAAACCAAAACAAATAATGCAATGTCTATCTTCTCCCTGAAGTCCACCACTGTGGTTCCAATGCTCACAACTGTGCACTATGACCCACTCCAGTGGGAGACTCCAGAAAAGTTTAACCCTGGACATTTCTTGGATGAGAAGGGTCAGTTCCGGAAAAGAAATGCCTTCATGCCTTTTTCTGCAGGTGACTTGATTCTCGTGTTGTGGGGTTGGGGCTGGTGGCCGGTGTGTGGGTAGGAGTGGGATGCTGGGAGAAATCTGGTCATTCTAGGAGAGAAATCAATGCTGGAATTGGAGTGATGGAATGAGGGGCAAGGATATTTCTTCTGTTCACCTAATATTTGCTTTGGAGCTAATATGCATATGTGAAGCCATTGAGCAAGGGTTTCTACACACAAACTCACACAGATTTGCATAAAACTGATTTGGTTCTGCTTTTCAAATGAGAGCAATTTCACACACAGAGACCCCAGAAATAGGTCACATGTTGTCTACGTTCTTGGCTTTATCTGTATGAAGAGGTCCCACACATTTGCTGTCTTACACTGAGTTCCTTGGATCTTCTGTTGCCCTAATGACTCATTAAAAGGTAAAGGGACCCCTGACCATTAGGTCCAGTCGTGGCCAACTCTGGGGTTGTGGTTCTCATCTCGCTTTATTGGCCAAGGGAGCCAGCGTACAGCTTCTGGGTCATGTGGCCAGCATGACTAAGCCGCTTCTCGCGAACCAGAGCAGCACATAGAAATGTTGTTTACCTTCCCGCCAGAGTGGTACCTATTTATCTACTTGCACTTTGATGTGCTTTCGAACTGCTAGGTTGGCAGGAGCAGGTACCAAGAAATGGGAGCTCACCCCATTTCGGGGATTTGAAATGCCGACCTTCTGATCGGCAAGTCCTAGGCTCTGTGGTTTAACCCACAGCGCCACCCGCATCCCAATGGCTCATTACCTCCAGGCTATTACCTGAAAAAGAATGTTGGTCTGGCTTAATTAGCTTTTAAAACATGCCTATTCCAGATTAGCACCAAGCAGGTCTTCCAAATCCTGCTGTACTTTGATGCTACATAACATGTCTACAATGAAATGCCACCCACGAGTCAGAGAAGCAAGACAAACTGGAGATCAACAGTTCAAAAACCCACTTGCTGAACCACCTTGACCTTTCATGTACATAACAGTTTGCAAACAGAGAGCTGTAAACACCAACTGAGAATTGGCCCTATTGCTGCCCTTGTTATGCTTGCTTTGTTTTTGTTTTTTTAAACTCTTAAATGCCAGCATTTGCTGTGTTTGCTGTGCACTATCTTTGGTTATTGATTGGCTCTGCCTTCTTTCTCTCTGCCAGGAAAACGGGCATGCCCAGGGGAAGCCCTGGCTCGGATGGAACTGTTCCTGTTCTTCGCTGTTCTGCTCCAGAACTTCACCTTCCAGCTGGTGGGAGATTTCAAAGAAATGGACGTAACATCTTTTCATATGCAGTACAAAATGAAGAGCGCATGCTTACAAATGCAAGCCATTAGACGTTCTAAGTGATCCAGTGAGGTAAACTAAGCAGAAGGGATCAAGGCAGTGCCTCCAAAACTATTTGTAGTAAGTAGAATGGAAGCACTGAGAGATTTGAATCCAACAGTACTGAGGAAAACCAAATATTCCAAGCTTAGGTGGAACACGCCATAGGAGCCGCCCCCCCCCAAGTAAAATATTTGAGGAGGCTGCTCCCCAAGTTGATAGATATTACCATTCAAATGGGGTTCATATGCCATATCTTGTGATCAGTTATGCAGGGCAGGGCTTAACCCCCCCCCCCAATATTTTATTAAGGTTACCACCCCTGGACAAGGCAGAAATTGAACAGGCTAATCCCAATATTCTCGGACATCAGCTGCCATCATCCCAGCTAGTAGTTGCTAGCAGGTTGCATGGGTGATAATGTGTTGCTATCCTCACTTTTCAATGCCACACATTGCCCATTATTCAATGCCAATTATTCACAGTAAACAGAACAGAAGTAAAACAAGGCTCCAAAAATGAATGGAATGTCAAGTGATAATACCTTTACAAGTGTGTGTGAAGCAGATACTGCAAAACAGTTTGTTGTTTAGTCGTTTAGTCGTGTCCGACTCCCACGGACCAGAGCACGCCAGGCACTACTGATTTCCACTGCCTCCCGCAGTTTGGTCAAACTCATGCTGGTAGCTTCGAGAACACTGTCCAACCATCTCATCCTCTGTCGTCCCCTTCTCCTTGTGCCCTCCATCTTTCCCAACATCAGGGTCTTTTCCAGGGAGTCTTCTTTCTCATGAGGTGGCCAAAGTATTGGAGCCTCAGCTTCACGATCTGTCCTTCCAGTGAGCACTCAGGGCTGATTTCCTTCAGAATGGATAGGTTTGATCTTCTTGCAGTCCACGGGACTCTCAAAACAGTAAATTACCTGAATTATGAATTAAGGCTATGACAGTAATTTTGAAATATAATAAGGATCCTAACTAAATGAGGATCCTAACTAAATAGTAGGATCCTAACTAAATATAATAAGGATCCTAACTATAATAAGGATCCTAACTAAATCCTAACTATGTCAATATATTTTGTTTTTGTTTTACAAAAGATATGTTTAGGAAAATAATAAATCTAGTTTTGCCTGAAAAACTAAAAAATAAAGCAGTTGTTATTATTATTATTATTATTATTATTATTATTATTATTATTATTATTATTACATTTCTACATGCAGCAAAAACATGCAATAATATCCGTTTCTTTGGGGGGATTAAGAAATTTTAAAGATTGAAATTAAATTCTAATCCAATCCGTAAATTCGTGAAGAAATCCATTTTTCAGTGTACCAAAAATAAATTGCCTTCAGAAATATATATATATTTCAGATACTTTTTTTAGCATCAAGAGAAAAGAAAATGCAGCTGTGTTGATTCTTTTATTGCTTAAAGCAGCCTTGGGGGAAAAGGTCCAACTGATTTTTGTGTTCTAATGTCAATATTGCAGGCTGAATTACTATTACAGGCAAGAATTATTGTTAGTGTCCTGGCATCTACATTAATTACAGAATTAGCTTATAATTTGCCCAGCTGGCTTGGTCTTTACCAGGTTTGGAAATAACAGAGATATGAGCATCCTACCATACAGATGGCAAAGAAGAGTGGGAATATAAATTCAATCAATCAATAAAAATGTATTGTGTGAGGGGAGTGCATAAAGTTTCCACTCTGTTCTACATGCCACACAAAGTTTTTAAAACACCCATAAGGATGCCTTCCAGTTAAATATTTCCCTAAACTAAAAAGCCAAAATCGAAGTGTTAAAAGATAGGCTCCTGTCAGTAGGAGAATTTGCGTGAGTTTTACTTTTCCTTCCAGTTGGAGAATGTTGAAGGTTTTCACTGTGTCAGATGTGTAGTGGTTTCAGAAATCTGGAAAAAGAGCTCTCAATGTTGTTTCTTATTACAACAAAAGTTCAACAGTAGATCGATGAGTTGAGAGGTGCCAACCATGTCCCTGGCATGGAAGATAGGGTGAGGATGCCCTATACCAATGCTGTTGTCCATGAGGTTCAACGATAGGAAGAAGAGAGCCTTGAGAGCTTACCACAGGACACAATGTGCCGTACAGCATTCCAGGGTTACATTATCCCTCAGGTGTGTTTCACACATGGAATGATCAGATTACTACAGAGAGGGAAACGGGAAGATTTATCATCACCCGAATGGCTTTGATCTCCCAAAGTCCCAGAAGGCACCTGAAAGCAGACTTGTATAGTTTTATTATGTTTTTATATGTGTTGGAAGCCTCTCAGAGTGTAGATACTTGTCCACTTTTATGCTCCACATAAAAGATTTCCTTCTTGCAAGAATGCTTAAAGCTCATGTATGGATTTCTTGAGACACGTGTAACAATTAAGAAATTTTGAGCTGAAGTGTGAGTGTGAGGGACTGGAAGAGCTAGTTTAATGGCACTTATTTATCTCCTAGAACAGGCATAGGCAAACTGGGCCCTCCAGATTTTTTGGAACTACAACTCCCTTCATCCCTCACCACTGGTCCTCTTAACTAGGGATGATGGGAGTTGTAGTCTCAAAACACTGGAGGGCCATGTTTGCCTATGCCTGTCCTAGAACCACCAGATTTCTCCCAACGCCCCAATCCCACCCACACATAGGCCACCAACCCCAATCGGACCTGGGCCCATCAGGTCACCTGCAGAAAAAGTCCTTGTGTTGGAGACAGGAGGACTATGGGACCGTGTCAGAGCTGGCCTTCATGCCTCCTTCCTAAAGCCCTGTGCCTTGCTTGCCCAGCTTTGGGAAGGAATTTGAGCGCTGGGGGAGGGGGCATCAAATGTTGCCAAAGGCCACCAAAAAGGACCTTGAGGGCTACATGTGACCCTTGGGCTGTGTGTTGGACCATAGCGTTTTGCTAAGTTTAGTTAATGTTTTGTTGAGATAGCAACATAACACACAATAAGATTACTCAGGAGTTTTTCCACAAAGAAAGCTTAGCCCTAATTTTTAATTGATACGAAAATGTTCTAGAGGCAGGCATGACAATAAGTATTTCTCAAATATATTAACTTACTACGAAAATATCCTGTTTCCTTCCTCCATATCCTATGTCCAAACTGGAAGATGCATCAGGTAAGAAACTTGTGACTGAACGTGACTGAAAATGAAGGACGAACACACCAAATATTGACAATGTTTTCAATAGCAGATATCGACTGCACATCGGTTATTTGTACCATGCAGTTTAAATTAATGCTTCTTTTCACAAGGGTGATTGCTTCACTATCTGTGTTGTAACACACTTCCTGTTCATCCAGACTGGCAAGCTCAATGTGACTTTTAGGTCGGCTTGTTCATTGGCCATGAAAGCTCTCCCAATTTATTCAGTCTTTGTATGATTTGCTGCACTACATTTGACAAAGGTAGATAAGGCAGTGGAGAGTTATATATTTCCTTTCAGGGTGGGTGGGTGGCTCACTTGATTTCAGTCAAAACTTGGTGGCATTTCCAGAATTTATTTGCTGTGAAGTAGAGCAATTCCTTCTAGATGCTGGTTGAAATCGGGAGATGCCAGCTCAGATCTGACTAGGAATCTACTCACAGAGGGGTCTGGCCTATCATCCTTACTGGTATTAGGATGCCCATGGATGGATAAAAGGGTGAGGTTGTCGGTGCTGGGCGGGTGGTTGTGTTTGAATGTGGATATTGTGGTTTAAAAATATATATTACAGTTGGACCTTGGTTTTTTAATAGCTTAGTTCTTGAACATTTTGGCTCCTGAACGCCGCAAACCTGGAACATAGCGTTCTAATTTGTGACCTATTTTAGGAAGCTGAATGTCTGACGGGGCTTCCGCAGCTTCCGATTGGCTGCAGGAGCTTCCTGCAGCCAATTAGAAGCCACATTTTGGTTTTCAAATATTTTGGAAGTTGAACGGACTTCAGGAATGGATTCCATTTGACTTCCAAGGTATGACTGTGTTAAAGAAAATGTACATTGTTGTCAGTAACATGTAAGTCTGTACCCAACCTTGATGTTGAAGACATAGAAATTAACCTATTTTCAGCCCAGGTCTAGAGCTTATGTTGATGATTAACCCATCTTTCCTAGTGGAACACATACTGGAAATAAAAGAACTAAGATTATTTGGAGAAGGTTGGAGTTGGGGTTTGGCTGGGGCTCTAATAAGCAGTTGTGTTTTCACCTTGTTTTTCTTAAGTAGTTTCCTGGATATATTTGACCAAAAGAAGAGCCTTCAAGGAAGATGGAAGTGGCTGTAACAGGAGCTCTGTTCCTTCTCTGGGTTCTCTTCATCTTCATTTTCTATTCCTTAAAAATGTACAAGGAGAAAAGCCAGCTACCTCCAGGCCCCACTCCCTGGTTCTTCCTGGGGAACCTGCTGCAGAAAGATATCCTGCCTCTGAGCAAAAACTATTCAAAGGTAAAGCCGTTTCTTGTTTCAGTTTCCCTCTGTTCCCATGTCCCTGTGGCACGGCATAAACAACCATTGTCTGGAATGAAGCAATGTGTAGAGGAAGGACAGAAGGTTAATTGTTCCCTCTTTTGCTTATATACTTTTCCATTCTTCCTTATAATAAAGGCACAGATTTCTGCTTCCCTTCTCTTTCCTAATTTTTATTTGCATTTTTTATTACTTACTTCCCTGAATCAACTTAAGATCCCTCCAGATCATTGGTTTATTCAGCATTCATCATTCATTGTGATTTGCTTGCACAAAACTTAAAAAGAAGTTATATATTTTTTGAACAATTGTTCTGATTTGCTTGCAGGGTGGTTCTATGATAATGAGCATTCATTCATTCTTTATTCATCCTGGTTAGCTTGCAGGTTGCTTATAGTCATTTATTCATCCCATGCTTTTCAATGTATTTCCCCATCGCTTTCAAAACAGCAAAAAGTACTCTTTTTTAAAGTGGATTTATTGCACTAGGATTATGTTAACTGCACAGACCCAAAATTATGGTATGTGCTTGAATCCCTCTTGCAAAATAATGACAGTTTGGAGGCATCCTAACTGAAGGACTCACAATAAATAGCAATATTCATTTAGAAAAAGCACAGCAGCAGCAACAGCAGCAGCAGCAATATACATTAGATTTTTACTTAATTTTTTATTTATTAAATTTCAATACTGCTCATCATCTGAGGATCTTAGGGTAGTTTCCAAGATGGAATTCTGAAACCATTAAGTTGCAAGCTAGCTGTATTCGGGTATATCTGTAAATACATCCAGTCAAAGGGTAGTATAGGCACATTGCCAAGCCCTGTCCCTTCCAGTGCATGATACCTATAACATGTGAAAAACCCTCCACTATTCATGGAGACTCTTACACAATTTAAAACCCTGTTTGTGCTTGGCAGGTCACATGGGAGTAAATTCCAATATACTTCCATAACAGTATTGTACTGTAACCTAAATAATTGTTAGAAGATCACTTAGGGCAGTTGTCCCCAAATGTGATAAATAACAAGCTGAAGCAGAAACAGGCAGCATGTCAAGAAGCATGGCTCTGTGTTCATTGATTGGCCTGGACATAATTACCGTATTTTTCGCTCTATAACACGCACCAGACCATAACACACACGTAGTTTTTAGAGGAGGAAAATCCGTAGGCATGCCACCCGTAGGCATTCCCTCCATAACACGCACAGACATTTCCCCTTACTTTTTAGGAGGAAAAAAGTGAGTGTTATGGTGCAAAAAATACGGTATATGGTTATGCTTTAGAGATATGAAGTAGTGGTTGATCATATGATGTGATACCTATTGCAGTGTCATACCTGTTAAAGGGGCAGCTAAATTTCTTTTCTTTATGTACCTGTCTTGCAAAGTGAATCAAACACCTGATGAAGTTGGTGTGGCTGAACATAGGATTCATTTCACAAGATTCTCTTTCTTTTATGGAGGCAGTTCTAAATGTGGTTTCGCCTCATTCAGGAACAACAGCGTTCTAGCAGCCCATTCTCCCAGGAGCCATCCAGGTGTCCTTTTTATTGCGCATTCATGATTATTTGTACTCATGATGACATTGGAGTAGTTACACACAATCCCATTTCGAATACTGTTTGCACTTGCAAAAGTTCTGAGGTGGACACACTGTTTTGTTCCAGTCAGTGCACATCCCATTGCTTCCTGTTCAAATCCTGTAGCTAGTTATAGCCCAAATGTTCAGGTGTGTGTGTCTTTTGTTGCACTCCAGTATATACAATGCATAGATGTAAATTTTATGAAATAAATAAATGTATCCTTCCAGATGGCAATAATGTAATAATACTGAGATATATTGCAGAGCAACTAATAAAGCTGAATTCTGCCACTAATGCACTGTTACTGCATCAATGACATGTTGCAGCATATGCCTGCAAAACCCCGCACAAAACAAGCTGCAGGTGCCCTAAGAGATATTGCAACTGTTCCTTAAGATAATTACTCCAGTGGAAGTTTCACTGCCTAATTAAATAACATTGTCTTTGTGTCTTCAGCTGGTTGAGAAATATGGCCCTATGTTCACTGTCTGGATGGGACCAAAACCTGTGGTCGTGCTTTGTGGATTTGATGCAGTAAAAGATGCTCTGATGGATCATGCTGAAGAGTTTGGTGGGCGTATTAGCAGCTCCATCAATGATCGAATGACCAAAGGCCATGGTAGGCTATTTGTTCTTATTTTTTATGTATAGCTCAGCTCTACTTTGATTTGTAATGCAGTCCCCAATTCAGGGCCAGACTAGTTGTGTGAGTACCAATAACATTTTGTTCATAAATAGCCAGCACAAAGAAGTCTGAGTAATCTTGGGGCCATAGACAATGGGAAGGAGAAGCTTGACTCTCTCTACTTGCCATCAAAAAGTGTCTTTCTAAAGCTGTATATGCATTTCAGGGCAATTTGCTCCCCATGTGCACCAATGAGAGCATTTAAGAGGCAATTAGAAGCCTCAGAGAGGTGATTTTTGTTACCATGGTGGCATATTGAGAGAGTCTAACCTCCATGGTCCCAGTTTTGCTCAGACTTCTCTGTAGCTGCTATTTGTATAACCATGATAATAAGCATAATGTCTAGGAAAGAAAGAAAGACAAACACTATCAAGCAAGGCATTATTGTTTGCTGTGGCCCGCTTCTCCAAAGATCCATTTTTGAAAATCAATTCCCCCCAAAGAAGCTGTATTCCTGCCTCCCAAGAGAAACTGTCCCGCCCATAAACACTCATAAATATAAACTTGCCACTCAAAACATCATCCATTTATTGAGTCTGCAAACTGAAAATAGCAACTGTATATGTTGCTACGTCTCTCCTGGGCCAAAGCATGCCAATCTGAACATGGGTGACATGATTTCACTTTCCCACCCCAACAGCAGCCAACACTGTGGCCTGGAGTCAGGCAAGGCAGTATGTCATGTCTCCTGCCATCCATTAGTATGCTGAACTGGACGTACTTACTCTACCAAAGAGCAAAAATCCCTTACACAGCACGGGACGTGGCTGTTGTGGCCTACATTACCAGGATAATTGAGAGAATGACCGCTCCCCACATTAAATGGGGGGCGCCATTTGCGTGGTCGTGCGCAGCCCCCTCTACCCTATGTGGCACCATTACCACAGGCTTGGCTTCATCTTCATCTTCCCCAGGTGGGATACCTGGAGGTCTCCGCCTAACTCAGCCAGTTGCCCAATCCCACCTGGGGAGGCATTGCCAAGGTGATCAGGCTAGGTAGGGAGAGGGACCACCTGCCCACACAATAGGGGGAGGATCTTACCTGGGACTGGGCTGTTGTGGCCTACCTTATCAGGATAATTGAGAGAATGGGAACAACTGGTTGCTGAACTGTAACTACAAATGGGGATATAATTTTAAGGTGGAAAGCACCAGAACCACCTTTTCATGTAGAAACTTCCTGCTGGTTCCTGTTGGGTCAAGAACTGACGGAATGACCTTCCTCTTTTTTTCCAGGGATAGACAACTCTAATGACATGGAATGGAGAGAGCTGCGCAGATTCACGGTTATGACACTGAGAGACTTTGGAATGGGGAAGAGATCAATGTCTGAGAGGGTGCAGGAGGAAGCTGTTTGCCTGGTGGAGGCACTGGCGGCTACAAAAGGTAATCTAGCTTATTAAAAAATAAAACTGAGAAAGCACTATCCCAGGGCAAGGAGATGATATTTATTAAATTGAATACAGTGGTACCCCGCAAGACGAATGCCTCGCAAGACGGAAAACCCGCAAGACGAAAGGGTTTTCTGTTTTGGAGGCGCTTCGCAAGACGAATTTCCCTATGGGCTTGCATCGCAAGACGAAAGCCCATAGGGAAATGCTGGCGGTCGGGAGCAAAGACTTTCGCCCACAGCCGGCCTTCAGAAGAGGACCTCTTCTGAAGGCCGGCGGGGGGCAAAAGTCTTTGCTCCCCCCCGCCTGCCTTCCCCCCCCCGCCTGCCCCGGGCGATCTTAAAATGCTGGCGGGCGGGAGCGAAGCGTTCGCTCCCGACCCCCAGCATTTTAAAATCTCCCCGTGTCCCGGGAAGGTTTTAAAATTTTAAAATGCTGGGGGTCGGCAGTGCTTTGCTCCCGACCCCCAGCATTTTAAAACGCTGTTCCGAAGGGGGGGCGGAGACACCTGCCCCAGCCGCCCCACTTCGGAAAGCTGTTCCGAAGTGGGGAGGGGGGGCGGAGACACCTGCCCCAGCCGCCCCACTTCGGAAAGCTGTTCCGAAGTGGGGCGGGGGGCGGAGACACCTGCCCCAGCCGCCCCACTTCGGAAAGCTGTTCTGAAGTGGGGAGGAGGGGCGGAGACACCTGCCCCAGCTGCCCCACTTCGGAAAGCTGTTCCGAAGTGGGGAGGGGGGGCGGAGACACCTGCCCCAGCCGCCCCACTTCGGAAAGCTGTTCCGAAGTGGGGCGGGGGGCGGAGACACCTGCCCCAGCCGCCCCACTTCGGAAAGCTGTTCTGAAGTGGGGAGGAGGGGCGGAGACACCTGCCCCAGCTGCCCCACTTCGGAAAGCTGTTCCGAAGTGGGGCGGGGGGGCGGAGACACCTGCCCCAGCCGCCCCACTTCGGAAAGCTGTTCCGAAGTGGGGCGGGGGGGCGGAGACACCTGCCCCAGCCGCCCCACTTCGGAAAGCTGTTCCGAAGCCGGGCGGGGGGCGGGAACACCTTCTGAAGGCGGGCGGGGGGCGAAAGTCTTTGTCCCCCCTGCCTGCCTTCCCAGGGGCTTTTAAATCACCCCGGACAGCGGAGAAGTCCTCCGCTGTCCGGGGCGATTTTAAAATGCTGGGGGTGGGAAGAAAAGCCCTTGTCCCCCCCCCAGCCTTCAGAAGAGGTCCGGGGACAGTCTGTCCCCGGACCTGGTCTGAAGGCGGTTTCCCTAGGAACACATTAATTGATTTTCAATGCATTCCTATGGGAAACCGTGCATCGCAAGACGAAAAAACCGCAAGACGAAGAGACTTGCGGAACGAATTAATTTCGTCTTGCGAGGCACCACTGTATAGGAATGGACACTTATAGTATGTAAGCTTCTGACGTAGTTAGAATATGTGGCTGTCGGGCTCAGTGGCAGTCTGTCTTGATCTCCCCAGGTCCGCGGCAACCTCATAATTTTTTCTCAGGGGGCCCTGCTAAGCTGAACCCACACTCCAACATAGTAACAGCCTAGTCCTCCTCCCCCTGGATTCCTGCGGGCGAGCCTGCCATGATGAATCTCTTTTTATGACTGCGTCACAAATGACTTACTTTCGTTTCCCGATGCTCCCATAAGTCACGTCCTTGCGTAGTAGTTAATTTCCACACAGTTCTTATTCCTCCTGCTTGTAATCAGTAATTGCAACGGTTCTTTTTTTGGGGGGGGGAATTATTGGATACTCACATAAGGCAAAAAAAGAAAAGTTTTTCTCCCCCTTCCTTTTCAGTCTCGCTCCGACATACCGATCCTTTGATAAGTCTTCTTCTTGATTTATTCTTCTTCTTGATTTATTAAGTCCAGCCTGTCGCTCCACCTCCCAGAGATCCCTTTAGTTAGCAGTCTTTACTCCCGATCTTCGCTCGAAGTATGTGCGTTTGCTTCTGTCCTGATTGTTTATATAGAGCTCCCGCAACTAGCTGCGCAGATCAGAGACAGCGTCCAGGAGAGCCGACCCACATGAGGGCTTTTATGCCTAGTACCCTCACCCCCTTTCGAATCCGGGGGTGTATTATGGGCACAGCAGGCAAGGCAGCGTTCCCCATCCGCTTGGGGTAACGAGGGAGGCTGCATACTCCCATTACAGCCTCTTAATTACCTCATGTGAGCCGGACAGATGGTATTGTCGGCCATCTTCCAATGCGCCCCCTAGCGGCCCCCGTCTACCTACTTAGGTGTGCACACTGAAGATTATACTGTGTGCAAATTGTTTCAGTGAAAATTGTTGGGTTTATATTTATTTATTTACATACATTACATATTCAAATGATATAGGTAAGACACATAACTTTGAATATTCAAATACTATAAATAAAACTCATCATGTATTCTTCGCCTTTAACATTACAGTTGTATATCCACATTTAATCAACTATTGTTACACCTTTCCCTTTCCCCATAAACACTTGTGACTCCCCTCCCCCCATGCATGGCTTCTTTGATTCTATTTACAAATACAGTGGTACCTCGGGTTAAGTACTTAATTTGTTCTGGAGGTCCGTACTTAACCTGAAACTGTTCTTAACCTGAAGCACCACTTTAGCTAATGGGGCCTCCTGCTGCTGCTGCACCACCAGAGCACAATTTCTCTTCTCATCCTGAAGCAAAGTTCTTAACCTGAAGCACTATTTCTGGGTTAGCGGAGTCTGTAACCTGAAGCGTCTGTAACCTGAAGCGTATGTAACCTGAGGTACCACTGTAATACTAATGTGTTTATACTTACTAACTTATTCAAAATTCCATCTTCAACATCATAATTCTTGTCTTTGTGAGCTCATTCTATGCTCATCAATAGATTCTGGATGGAGCATCTTTGTACCATGTAATCATCAACACATTTCCATTCCTTGGGTTTATTTTTATTTTTATTTAGTGTCAACATGGCCTTGTGAGCCAACTGAAACTCTGCTGCAGGCAATAATAGCAGAATTGGTATCAATTGAGTTAATTAAGCGGAATGTTATGACAGAGAAATGAGGGGACGGGATTCATTATATGGACTATGGATGGGGTAGGTGGCGGGGGTGGGTGGGGGGAGAGAAGAAACCCAGTGCCTCTTTTTCTGCCTCTCACCTCCCAAAAATTATGTTTAATTAGAGTTTAAAAATAAAAATAAAAATTAGCACAGCCCCCTGAATTGACTTAGGACTGGATACAATTTGAGTGCTGCCCAGGTTGCCCTGAATATTGTGTTGGAGCCAATTTGTGGACCCAGATTCAGGCCTCACATCAGGTTGGTGTCAGGGGTAGATCTGTGCATAGCCCTCTTGATTACAGCATTTTACTACTACTTTTAATTTCTTTAACATTTGGTTCTTGGGACTGATGGAAATGCAATCTACCAGGCTCAAGCTGTTTAAACAGTTTTTAGACTTAATTTTGTATTGGGGTCTGAAGATGGTGGGGTCCACTTTCATCAGGCCTTGCTGACTGTCTTCGGTTCCTCCTACAGGACAGGGCTTTGATCCGACAACTAGAATCACATCCGCTGTTTCCAATGTGATCTCATCAGTCGTCTTTGGGACTCGCTTTGACTACGCAGACAAGACCTTCCTAAAGCACCAACGCATTATAGAGAACCAAGCTGACTTCTTTCAGACTATCTTGGGAATGGTAGGTTGTTCCTTCTGTGTTGCAAATATTTTCCTCTCTACCATGAAAAGGAAAAACAAAACCTAGCTTGTTGTAGTATGAACGATGGCACAAAGGGTTCACAAATGTGTGCCTGCCTAACTATTAGATGAAAATAATGTTCTGAAAATGTCTTCGACAGGGTTGAGATAGAAATTGACACAACCACAAAGTTCCAGTGATTTCAGGAGAGAAACTGGACCCTTGAGCAGGGCAGGCAGCAGAAAAGTTGGAAGACTTACCTGGGTTGTTTACTAATAGCAGCAGATCTCCCTTTCCTTTCCTGCCCCCCCTTTTACTTTGCCATTGCTTCCCCACCCCCTTTAGTTGCCTGACTACCATTTCCCTCTGGATACAATATAACTGTGAAACATTGCAAGAGAGAAATAGCTGCCACCACAAAAAATGGCAGTCACCAACAGGGGCTACACCCTACAGTTTCCATCCCCACAACACCCCAGAACAATGCAGCATACAGGTTTTTCCTCATGTAAGAAAATGGTACCCAAGCTACTGAAGAAAGAGCCATGAGGATGTGGGGGAGGGGAGAATTGTTGCTATGAATCGCAAACTGCTCCCCTGAAATTTACTGCCCTCATAAAACTTCGCAATCAGTAAAGGGAACCACATAAATTTCTGTCCCAACAGGAGCTTTACTTCTTTCATTTTTTGTTAATTTTAAATAATTGTTGATTACTGGGATAGGTTTGTCTATTGTGCAATATGATATGCATTTAAAATGGCAGACATTTCCACATTAGCGGATGACAAAATAGAAGAAAGACTTGTGCAAAATGCACCAATTGCAGGAGAATGGGAAATTCCAGTTGAAAGTGAAAATGAGTGTTGGAACAGACTGAGGCACATTTGTACATCTATAGAGGTATCCTGGTGGGAGGAGTTGCTAAGCGTGGGGAGCCACACCTAGCTCATTAGTTGAAACAAGCTACCCAGGATGATGATGTTCTTGTTGTTCTGCCCTTCACCCTAATGTCCCAGGGCAGGTTACAACAATTGAAACACAAAGTTTAAAACAGTTGAAAACAACTTATATACACCTCAGGAGTCAAAAGCCAGAGTGAAAAGGCAAGTCTTCAGCATTCTTCAAAACCTGTATAATGAAGATGCCAGGCACATCTCTGTGTAGAGGAAGTTCCACAACTGAAGGGTTGCCACAGACAATACCTTTTTCTGGACCATGAGCCTCTGAGGGCAGTGCAACAACTAATAGGGTCCCCTTTGCCACTCTTAGCACCTGAGGAAGTCTGCAGGAAAGGAAGTTGTCTTTCAGGTAGTTGAAGCCTGAGTCATTTAGGGCTTTAAAAACTAATATTAACACCTTGAACTAGGCCCAGAGCCAAACTGGCCACATGTGCAGCTGCTTTATAACAGAGGTTATGTGAGACTTAAACAGAACCCGAACCAGTAATCTGGATTTTGGACCAGTTGACATTTCTGAGTCATTTTCAAGGGAAGCCCCATCATCCCTAGCCCTTAGGAATGAGGTAAAATGAACCAGAAGCTCAACAGTTCCTGCTGGATTTCCAAAATAAGTGATTAAAAACAACAACTGCTTTATCACTTTTCAGCCAGAATCTTTGTGGCATACTATAAAAAGATGGATTTGCAATATTTAAGGCTGTGTGTGTCATCTTCATTTCAGCTGTACTCTGCTGTCCCCAAAATATTGGACTGCTTTCCTGGAAGACACCAAAAGATTTTTTCTGATACTGATGAGTTGTGTGATTTCGTCCGTGAGAATGTGAAAGTACACAGGCAGACGCTGGATCCTCAGAACATCCGTGACTATATTGATTGTTTCCTTATCAAGTCTGAGAAGGTATGTGGGTCAAAAAATTTAGTTGCACAGGCATTGGTGCCCAGTTATGTCCTAGTCCATGTGGGGAAGGGATACCAGGCCAACCAGAGTGCCCCTCTGTCTTTGCCTCCTCCCCTAGCAACTTCTCTCGGCCACTCCTTGCAAGACATTTTTAATTATTATCATTATTCATTAGGCTGAGGTATCCTGTGCCCAGTTTTAAAGTCTATGCTTAATGTTGTAGAAAACAATGCAAGTGCTTACAATAAAAATAAAATTGGTTCACTCACTTTACAGCCTATATGAGTAACATGGACAGCTACTTTGCCCAAACAAAAATACATAACCAGTTACTCTTTCTTTTACTGCCATCACTCCTATAATTTCTGATCCCATATATTTTCAGATATATATAATCTTGGTTAGCTCTAACATTCCAGTAATCAAACAACACAACGTTTGTAATGCAATGATATGCAAGTGCTTTTCTTTATATTTCAAAAGTAATTCTATTTTAAATACATGTGATTGGATTAAACACCTCACTTGGGGTGAGTGCAGGATTTCACCCATGATGCTCATTCAAACAGGCTAAGGTGTCTCCATTTTGCCATCTTTCTTATAGTGAATTCCCCCCCCCCTTCCTTCTGCCTCATAGGAACAAAAGTCTGCGAGTGACACCTTCAGAACTGAAAACCTTGTCATGACAGTGTTTGGACTTTTTTTCGCTGGGACAGGAACCACAAGCGTTTTCTTGACCTCTGGCCTCTTGGTGATGGCTAAGCTGCCACATATTCAAGGTATTCAGATATCCCAGAGAAGTTTAAAGTGGATGGGACTATGATGGGCTCCACTAGTAATCACACATGAAAAGACATCCCATGGACTAGGAGGTTTCCATTAGCATTCTGCATCAGCCTGAACGTCCCCTTATTGTTAAAAAATAAAAAGGGTTTTGAGGGCTCCCTGGTGTCTTCAAATGGCACTTATGTCCAGGGGTAGGAACATTGCCAGAAGAGGAGGGACCTCAGAATTCTGGAAGCACATTTTCCAAATGATATTTGTTACAGGAAAAGTCCAGCAGGAGATCAACAAGGTGGTAAGGCCCTGGCACAGAGGAATGAGTGGAAATCACTCAAGAGGAGAATTTGTGTTGGCATGAGTTTTCATGACATCGAAGAGTGCCCAAGGTTTTCACTCTGTCAGATGAGAAGCAGAATCTGAATCCAGGAAATAAATCTCTTGAGTCTTTTTCATTACAGCAAAAGTCCAACAGGAAATTGATGAGGTCATGAGTGCCACCCGTGCCCCTAGCATGGAAGATCGTGTGAGGATGCCTTTCACCAATGCAGTTATCCATGAGGTTCTACGATACCCACTATTAAGTAATGAGGCCGCTCCCCGTACAACATCTTGTGATACAAAATTCAGGGGGTTCACCTTCCCTAAGGTATGATGGCCCAGCATTTTGCCATGATAATTGTGGAGAAGAAATGGAGCAGTTCTAGGAACTGATTGTATAAATGGCCCTGGACTGCCCTCATGGAGGCAGGGATGAGATCAGTAGTGGAGATCAGTAGTGGAGATCAGTAGTGATTTTGTTGGCCTAAGCAAATGAGCTGAAGGAACTAGTGATAGAGGAGAATTTTGTTTGTTCGATTAACATTTTAAAATGAACCAACGGAATTAGTATTTCACAGACCTATGCATACAAAATCTTGTGGAGAAATGTGTACTAAAATCAATGTTTTAGTGGGAAAATGCACACAGAAGCACACTAAAAAGCACACAAAAAGGTTTTTTAGATTTAAAATGGGTACATAAATGTGTATTTTAGTTGAATGTAAGGCAGTGTGTACTTATGGAGTAATACAGGAGCAGACCAGAGGAAATCAGCTCATGCCTAGTGGAAGCCCATTCTTCTAAGTTAGCTTCCCCATTTTATCATTTTATCATAGTGTGGCTATTTCCTAGATAGTCATGAATTGAGACCTATAATGTAAATCTGCCATCTTTTATCCCTGAAGGGCACTGCTGTTATTCCATTGTTCACATCTGTGCACCGTGACCCTCTCCAGTGGGAGACTCCCGAACACTTCAATCCTAAACATTTTTTGGATGAGAAAGGCCAGTTCAAGAAGAAAGATGCCTTAATAGTCTTTTCAGCAGGTAACTATACGAGCCTGTGGTAACTTATGTGCAAACAATGCCATTTCCACTTTCTTTCAAGAGACAGTGTACGGAAAGAGATATGGCTGCGCTGTGGTCTAAGCCACTGAGCCTCTTGGGTTTGCTGATCAGAAGGTTTGAATCCCCACGACGGGGTGAGCTCCCATTGCTCGGTCCCAGCTCCTGCCAACCTAACAGTTCGAAAGCACACGAGTACAAGTAGATAGATAGGTACTGATGTGGCAGGAAGGTAAACAGTGTTTACGTGCACTGCTCTGGTGTGCTGGTCCCATGGGTCAACCGAGAGGCGAGGTCCGATTCCAGTCCCAGGTCGAAGGTGCAATATGGAGGCAGTCCATCAAAGCTGAAGCTGGGTGCAGGGCAGGGAGTCGGGTGAAGTCAGGAACAGGCTTGCAAGCAGGGAGTCAGGGCGGGTCAGGAGCTCCGGCAGGAAAGCAGGACAGGGTTCAGGCAGGAACTGGCTACCAATAATGTTGCTCCCGCAACCTGGGACTGGGGCTGGCCGGCTTTTATCTGCCCCGAGGCATAGGGCGGCCCTGATCCTCTGGTGACTCACCTCTCCTGGACTGGAGGCAAGCACTCCTCCTGCAGGAACTTAGTTCCCTCCGCCACTCTGTCCTGAGCCTCTGCAGCTCAGGAGAGGCTGGAGGGTTACCGGACCCAGAGGCAACCTCACCTTCCTCTGACGGGGCTGAGAGTGGAGCACATGCAGGCAATGGGTCCTCCATCACCTCAGGAGTCAGAGCAGAGTCAGCTGGTGCCTGCACCTGAGGATCCAGCACAGGTGAGGACCCTTCAGGCTCATGCCCCAGCCCCGGCTCAGCTGGTTCTGGAGGCGGGGGATCCTGTGCAGGCTGGGATTCCTCAGGTTCAGCATCCGAATCCAAATCCCAGGCCATCACATCTGGTTTCACCAGAAGCAGCTTTGTCATGCTGGCCACATGATCCGGAAAAACTGTATGCAGGCAAATGCCGGCTCCCTCGGCCTGTAAAGCAAGATGAGCACTGCAACCCCAGAGTCGTCCATGACTGGACTTAACTGTCAGGGGTCCTTTACCCCATGTTTTGCAATTTCCCTGAAGGATTACAAGGCACCCTGTTGTAAGCTGATGGCATGCACCACTTTTTAAAAGCAGGCAGTGCCCTCCGTCCAGCTTCTAATAGGCTTCTTCTCACAAAGGCACTGTGATTTGAAGTAAAATGAGAGACCTATAAAGTCATTCCCTGGTTGGATGTGCCAGTCTTGTAATTATATTCCCCTCCCTGGTATTTTCTGTAAGTAGGGGATGGCACAAAAACATATGATAGTGTTTGGGGAAAAATAAAGTACATCTGGGTCAGAGGGTAGAAAAGGGTCAATAAACTGGAATGTTTGGAAAACATGAAGTTGAATTCCTCCCATTCTGTCGTTGGAGAACTGCATCAGAAAATTTGTACAAGTGAAAATTTTGAAGAAACTTCTGGGTTGGCGCCATCGGCAATGGCGGAATTCCTCTGACACGGAGGAATTTGCCCCGTGGGAAATTGGGTCTGGCCGCCACGGCGAAGGCGGAGACCCGCAAAAAATCACAGGCGGGAGAAGCCTGTGAACGTGGGATTCGGTGGGCACCTTCTGCGCCTCCCCTACTCGCGGAGAAACCTGATTTCGGGGCTCCGGAGCAACGTGGGGTGAGTGGCGCAGTGCTTCGAATTGTCTGCTTCTTCCACGGAGCAAAGCTGCACAGCCATTGCCGGAGAGCGCTGACTTTTTCCTGTGGACAATTTGGCTCTAAAGTAATTACCCGTGAGTAGAGCTGAAGCGGGAGAATTGGATTTCTAAACGTATAATTTGGTATCGAAGCGGGGAGGTTCAATACAGGAAGTCCGCCTTCCCCTTTGTAAATAGACTGACGCAATGAAGCTGCAAACTGAAGCCTTGGAAAGCCTTTGGTAAAAGACTAAACTTTCAGCGGTAAAGAACATCCCCAGTCAAGCTGGCAAAAATCTACCATTTGCCCGATAATAAATGTTGGAAATGTAACGAGACTGAAGGCACATTCTTTCACCTTTGGTGTACATGCCCAAGGATTAAGACATTCTGGGAGATGATTTATAACGAAATGAAAAAGGTATTCAAATATACCTTTCTGAAGAAACCAGAGGCCTTTCTCCTGGGCATGGTCGGCCAATTGGTGTCAAAGAAGGATAGAACTTTCTTTATGTATGCAACAGCAGCAGCAAGGATACTTATCGCAAAATATTGGAAGACACAAGATTTACCCACCCGGGAAGAATGGCAGATGAAGTTGATGGACTATATGGAATTGGCGGAAATGACTGGCAGAATCTGAGACCAGGGAGAAGTCGGTGGAAGAAGATTGGAAAAAAATTAAAGATTATTTACAGAAATACTGTAAAATCAATGAATGTTAGAAAAATGTTGGAATGAAGTTACATGGCTTTAGTAGAAATGTTATAAGGAATTAAGTATAAATAGATTAATAGAGTATTAAAGGAAAAAATAAGGTTAGAATGAGTTAAGATAATTATAGGATAGAAAACAGAGGAAGATGGAAAGGAATTGCTGAAATAATTAACAGAAGTGGAATACAAAAAGGGAGGTGTGAGGTCGTGGAAATAAGTGAATGAAAGATGGGATAATGAAATTGTTTGATTTATTTTATTGTTGTTGTTTTGTTTTGTTAGTTTAATATATTGTATTGTATGTGTTTTTTCTTTTTTTAGTGTTTAAATCTTTTAGAAAAGTAATAAATATTTTTTTTTAAAAAAAAATAATAATTGAAGATTAGTTGTGTTTCCGTTCTCATATGGTTTCAAAAAGGGTGCATTTGATAGACTGAGCTTTAAATGTGAACTGAATCTCATGTCTCGCCCATCCATATGTCAGGCCAATCATTATATTATTATTATTATTATTATTATTATTATTATTATTAGTAATAATAATAATAATAATAATAATAATAATAATAATAATAATAATAATTTTATTATTAATACCCCGCCCATCTGGCTGGGCTTCCCCAGCCACTCTGGGCGGCTTCCAAAAAAATATTAAAATACTGTAATACATCAAACATTAAAAGCTTCCCTAAACAGGGCTGCCTTCAGATGTAGTAGTAGTAGTGGTAATAATAGTAGTACAGTGGTACCTTGGTTTTCGAATTTAATCCATTCTGGAAGACCGTTCGAGTTCTGAAACGTTCAAAAACCAAAACTCAGTACGGAAGCCTCAGTATAGAAGCTGCATGGCATATTTGACCAGAACGCATAGAAAATGTCCTTAAAGTTATCTTCCCACTTTTATTGTTTCTTGATGAATGATACCTAACACTATTTCCAGTCCCCAAACCAACATTGCATGAATTCACTAGGAGTGGATCTGCACACAGGAAAAATAAAGCTATAAATAAGTCAGAAATAAAATCGTTATAACAAATTATTTTATCGTATAATTTTTTTTTTTGCTCTCTGTCGTCATCTGGTATTGCATGTTTAGAACGCATTCAAAACGTTGTTTTTTGGAGCTGAGTCCAAGTTTCCTACGCACTGTGTAGATCTTTGGTTAGCTCTGCCTTCTTTTTCTTTGCCAGGGAAGCGGGCATGCATTGGGGAAGCCTTGGCGCGGATGGAGCTCTTCCTGTTCTTCAGTACTCTGCTCCAGAACTTCACCTTCCAGCTGGTTGGAGCCGCAAAAGATATGGATTTAGCCTCTTTGATTACAGAGTTCAATGCTAAAAATGTCTGTCCTCTGATGAAAGCCATCAGACGTTCAGTGTGATCTTGTGACAAAAGATAAGCAGAAAGAATGTGGTCAGTGGCTCCCAGAATATTTGTAGTAGGTATAATAGGAGCACTGCGAGGTGCCTTCCTTCACTCATTCAACACCTCTCAGTTTCACATAAGGGCAATAGCCCTAGATATCAGGTATTAAAAGTTTTCTTAGCATGGCAAATGAGAAGAGCCTTAGACCTTTCAATCCCTAATGTCCAGTCAACTGTTCATGGGCTCATTGGCACTTAATAAAATGTGAAAAAAGATCATCAACTATTGCAGTGTGTGTGTTTTAAAAAGCTTTCCTCATACAGTGGTACTTCGGGTTACAAATTTAATTCATTCCGGGGGTCCGCTCTAAACCCGAAACTGTTTTTAACGTGAGGCGCACTTTTGCTAATGGGGCCTCCTGCTGCTTCTGTGCCGCCACTGCACAATTTCCGTTCTCATCCTGGGGCAAAGTTCTCAACCCAAAGTAAAACTTCCGGGTTAGTGGAGTTTTAACCTGAAGTGTTTGTAACCCGAAGCATTTGTAACCTGAGGTACCACTGTATACTGTTATAAACATTCACTCTCTTCTACTGATTAAATTCAGGGGATCTCTATTCTCTCAAGTATACATGGCTTCTTGATTTTAGTTTAACTACAAATAGGGCTGGGCAATATCTGGTTTTCAACATTACGAAATATCACCAGCTAAATATTGCAATATACAGATATATTTCACAATGTCTGAAATAAGGATGGAGCTATATAGAGGCATTGGCTGGCTTCATGGTTTTCCCCACATTGTGATTTTGCATGGCACGCGTACGTGCACACACACACCATGATACACAATATATTGCCAGGTCAAAAATTATGAAACTGACAGCACAATATGGACTTCAAACTGGTTTTGGACGCTATATGAATATATTGCCCAGCCCTAAATACTAATAGGGATGAGAGTGGATTTCATTTTCATTTCCTTTTTTTAAAAAAAAAACAATTCTTATTGAATTTTCAAATTATAAAAACAAATTTTCCACAAATCTTAATTGAACGATTTATATATCCATATTTCTCCCCTCCCCTCTCTTTGGCTTTCCCCGTATTTCTGTATTGATTTATTAAACAAATTCTATACCCTGCTGATTTTACCTCTTATATAGTTGTGAAAGTTTAGTCAAAACCTGCCAATGGGTCCTAATCTTTATACTGTCTTTTTATACAGTTTATAAATGGTTCCCACTCCTTTTTGAAATCAATGTTGTCTCTCTCATGTATCCTCTCTGTCAGCTTAGCCAGTACTGCAAAGTCCACAAGTTTGGCTTGCCATTCTTCCTTTGTTGGCATTTTCTCTGTTTTCCATACTTGTGCTAATAAAATTCTTGCTGCTGTTGTTGCATACATAAACAATCTCCAATTTCCCTCTCTTATATCATGATCTAAAATTCCGAGCAGGAGGGACTTCCGGGGAGATGCCTCCAGTAATGGCGGAATTCCTCTGATCGGGAGGAATCTGCTCCGTGGGAATTTGGGTCTGGCCGCCACGGCGAAGGCGGAGACTCGTTAAAATCACAGGCAGGAGAAGCCTGTGAGCGTGGGATTCGGCGGGCACCTTTTGCGCCTCCCCCACTCGCGGGGAACCCCGGTTTTTGGTGGTCTGGAGCGACGTGGGGTGAGCGGCGCGGTGCATCGAATCGTCTGCTTCTTCCACGGAGCGAAGCCGCATAGCTGTTGCCGGAGAGCGCTGACCTTTTCCTGTGGACAATTTGATTTTAAAGTAATTACCCATGAGTAGAGCTGAAGCGGAAGAATTGGATTTCTAAATGTTTAATTTGGTACCGTAACGGGGAGGTTCAAAACAGGAAGTCCGCCTTCCCCTTTTGTAAATAGACTGAGGCAATGAAGTTGCAAGCTGGAGTCTTGGAAAGCCTTTTGTAAAAGATTAAATTTCCATCGGCAAAGAACATTAAACCCCCTCTTGGAGGCAGGAGAAGAGAGGGGGAAGTTGCGGACTGAGTATGCCTGTGGGAGAGAGCGAAGAGATTTAAAATACCGCCGCTCTGACCCTGGAAACGGGCTGCTAGCAGGACTGACGTCTTTTGGAATGTTCATTGACAGCGTTTAGAATGTTCATTGACAGCTATCTAAACATGAGAAATACATTGTTTTTACTGTCTCCGGTTGCTTTAAAAAGGAGTAAAAGTAACTGAAAATTGAAACTAATGTTGGATTGTTTGAATTGTGTCTAAAAGAGGATACTATTGACTATTACAAATAGAAACTGTTTCCCCCAGTGGAAGCCTTTGAAACTGGTTGCTTTACAAGAGCTGGGCTAGGGGAATTTCCAGCTGCAAGTTAAAAACCGTGAGACTCTGGGACTGACCTTGAATCTTTTAAGTGTTATGGTTAATGGAAGAGGAAAAACAGACCAGTCAACTGCTGACAAAACATTAAGGTCTGGGAGGACTTGGCAACAATCCAGGAGAGGTTCATCACCAGGCCCCCCTGCTCCTTCTGTCGCTGTCTTTGTACCAGTATATGTCGACAGAAGAGGCTTTAGTGGCTGCATTATGTAAGATAAATGACTCACTGGATCAGCTTAACAGGAAAATGTACATGATAAATGCGAAAGCGGATATTCCAATTACTAAAATTAATTTAAATACAGAAAGTATAAATAATACCAATACAGAAACCACCCAGAAATTGATACAGGAACCTACTTTGATACGGCAAACTGCGGAGGAAGCCAGGGAAAAAGCCGTTGCTGCTGAATGTAAAGTAACACAACTGGAGAGAAAGAGAACCCCAGCCCTACAGAGGCAATTTGACAGACATGGGTTGACGCTTGCTATGACTGAACTCAAAGAAAAACAGACCAATTTGAGAATTAGAGTTCACCTTTGGTGGACATGCCCAAGGATTAAGACACTTTGGGAGATGATTCATAACGAAATGAAAAAGGTATTTAAATATACCCTTTTGAAGAAACCAGAGGCCTTTCTCCTGGGCATGGTCGGCCAATTGGTGTTAAAGAAGGATAGATTTTTTTTTTTACGTATGCAACAATAGCAGCAAGAATACTTATCGCAAAATATTAGAAGACACAAGAGTTATCTACTCGGGAAGAATGGCAGATGAAATTGATGGACTATATGGAATTGGCGGAAATGACTGGCAGAAATCCGAGACCAGGGAGAAGAGTCGGTGGAAGAAGACTGGAAAAAGTTTAAGACTATTTATAGAAATATTGTAGAAATAATGAATGTTAGAAAAATGTTGGAATGAAGTTATATGGCTTTAGTAGAAATGCTATAAGGAATTAAGTATAAATAGATTAATAGAGTATTAAAGGGGAAAATAAGGTTAGAATGTGTTAAGATAATTATAGGATAGAAAACAGAGGAAGATGGAAAGGAATTGCTGAAACAATTAACAGAAGTGGAATACAAAAAGAGAGGTGTGAGGAGGTTGTGGAAATAAGGGAATGAAAGATAAGATATTGAAATTGTTTTGTGTTTTAAATGGTTGGTGTCTTGTTTTGTTAGTCTTATGTGTTGGTGTTTTGTGGTGTTTTTGTATTGTATTGCTGTATTTTTTGTTTTGTTTTTCTGTTTTGTTGTGTTTAAACTGTTGGAAAATTAATAAATATTATTTAAAATAAAATAAAAAATAAAAATAAAATTCCAAGCAGGAAAGATTCTGGTTTTTTAACATAGTTTTTTTTCAACTTTTTTTAATTCATTATATATCATTTGCCAATATTCTTTAACCTTCTTGCATTCCCACCACACATGAAAGAAAGGACCATCTATCTCATTACATCTCCAACATATCTTAGATCCTGTTTTATACATTTTTGCATTTTTCCCCCCTGGTGTGATATACCATCTATATATCATTTTCAAATAATTTTCTCTTAATAATATACAATCTGTAAACTTTAAATTTGTTTTCCATAATTTTCCCATTCCTCCAACTGTATATTATGCCCAACATCCTGAACCCATTTTATTTGTGTTGATTTTACCATCTTAACTAAAGTCTCTCCAGATAACAAAATGTTATATGCTTTCTTCAGTAATTTGGTGTTTCCCTCCAAAATTTCCTTTTGGAAGTTTGAGATAGTTAGCACCCCTGGACAAGGCAGAAATTGAACAGGCTAATCCAGATATTCATGGACTTCAGCTCCCATCATCCCAGCTAGTAGTTGCTAGCAGGTTGCATGGGTGATAATGTGTTGCTATCCTCACTTTTCAATGCCACACATTGCCAGTTATTCAATGCCAATTATTCACAGTAATCAGAACAGAAGTAAAACAAGGCTCCAAAAATGAATGGAATGTCAAGTGATAATACCTTTACAAGTGTGTGTGAAGCAGATACTGCAAAACAGTAAATTACCTGAATTATGAATTAAGGCTGTGGCAGTAATTTTGAAATATAATAAGGATCCTAAATAAATGAAATACTATGTCAATATATTTTGTTTTTGTTTTACAGAAGATATCTTTAGGAAGAAAGACATTTTTCAGTGTACCAAAAATAAATTGCCTCTTTTATTGTTTAAAGCAGTCGGGGGGGGGGGGGAGTCCAACTGATTTTGGTGTTCTAAAGTTAATATTGTAGGCTGAATTACTATTACAGGCAAGAATTATTGTTAGTGCCCTGGCATCTACATTAATTACAGAATTAGCTTATAATTTGCCCAGCTGGCTTGGTCTTTACCAGGTTTGGAAATAACAGAGATATGAACATCCTACCATACAGATGGCAAAGAAGAGTGGGAATATAAATTCAATCAATCAACAAAAATGTATTGTGTGAGGGGAGTGCATAAAGTTTCCACTCTGTTCTACATGCCACACAAAGTTTTTAAAACATCCATAAGGATGCCCTCCAGTTAAATATTTTCCTAAACTAAAAAGCCAAAATCGAAGTGTTAAAAGATGGGCTCCTGTCAGTAAGATAATTTGCTTGAGTTTTACTTTTCCTTCCAGTTGGAGAATGTTGAAGGTTTTCACTGTGTCAGATGTGTAGTGGTTTCAGAAATCTGGAAATAGAGCTCTCAATGTTGTTTTTTATTACAACAAAAGTTCAACAGTAGATTGATGAGGTGGGAGGTGCCAACCATGTCCCTGGCATGGAAGATAGGGTGAAGATGCCCTATACCAATGCTGTTGTCCATGAGGTTCAACGATAGGAAGAAGAGAGCCTTGAGAGCTTACCACAGGACACAATGTGCCATACAGAATTCCAGGGTTACATTATCCCTCAGGTGTGTTTCACACATGGAATGATCAGATTACTACAGAGAGGGAAACGGGAAGATTTATCATCACCCGAATGGCTTTGATCTCCCAAAGTCCCAGACAGTGTGGATACAATATATGGTGATTCTCCACTTCAACCCCATTCATGGTGATTTTTCGGAATGCTGTGCAACGACTTGCTTTTATGCTAGAGAACCAGTTTTAGAAATCACTTTCTGACAAAAGAGACAGTGATATCTTCCATCATGAAAGAAAGCTGTTTCCTATTATATTTATGAGTACTGTAATCTGCATCTTCTCCTTGAAGGGAACTGCTGTTTGTCCACTGTTCACAACTTTGCACTTTGACTCTCACCATTGGGAGACTCCAGAAAAGTCATTTCTTGGAGGAGAAGGGTCAATTCCAAAAAATAAAAAATAAATGCCTTCATGCCTTTTTTCTGCCGGTTGACCTGATGGGCCCAGGTTCTCATGTTCTCCGATTGGGGTTGGTGGCCTATGTGTGGGTGGGATTGGGGTGCTGGGAGAAATCTGGTGGTTCTAGGACAGGCATAGGCAAACTCAGCCCTCCAGATGTTTTGGGACTACAACTCCCATCATCCCTAGCTAACAGGACCAGTGGTCAGGGATGATGGGAGTTGTAGTTCCAAAAAATCTGGAGGGCCGAGTTTGCCTAGGCCTGTTCTAGGAGATAAATAAGTGCCATTAAACTAGCTCTTCCAGTCCCTCACACTCACAATTCAGCTCAAAATTTGTTAACTGTTACACGTGTCTCAGGAAATCCACACATATGTGCGCTGTACACATGAGCTTTAAGCATTCTTGCAAGAGGGAAATCTTTTATGTGGTGCAACCATGTACCGCCCTGGACAAGTATCTACACTCTGAAAGGCTTCCAACACATATAAAAAGCTATACAAGTCTGCTTTCAGATGCCTTCTAAAGATTGTAAAGTTACATCTCCTTGACCCAGGGGCCTCCACAGTCATTTACGGACTCATTGTTAACATCGTGTTCATGGAAGACAATCTTACTCTGCTAAGATTGATCACCAAAGAAGAAGAAGAAGACCTCATGTGTCCCAGCTAGGGGCAAGGGGATGTATGCCCAACTAGATGGCCCCTCCTCTTCGGGCCTGGGGCCTAGCAAGAAAAAGCATCCAATTAAGAAACCAGCCACTGACCGTTGTTGGCAGAAAAGTTTGTTACCTGATGTCTCCCCTGACTTTCTCCATCTTCATACTATCAAGGACATCCTTGATTTCTTTCAGCTGCAAAGGCTTGCCATGGATTTAGTTTGCTGCAGATCTAACTGCTGAAGAACCAAATGCAGAAATAAACTTTAGCATTCACAGATCAAGGTTACTTTTCTTTCCTATACAACAAAAAAATAATACATTAGAAACTCTGAATTTATTTCTTCAGGTGTTGCATGTATTTGATTGAATCATAGAATCATAGAATCATAGAATCATAGAATCATAGAATCATAGAGTTGGAAGAGACCACAAGGGCCATCGAGTCCAACCCCCTGCCAAGCAGGAAACACCATCAGAGCACTCCTGACATATGGATGTCAAGCCTTTGCTTAAAGACCTCCAAAGTAGGAGACTCCACCACACTCCTTGGCAGCAAATTCCACTGTCGAACAGCTCTTCTGTCAGGAAGTTCTTCCTAATGTTTAGGTGGAATCTTCTTTCTTGTAGTTTGGATCCATTGCTCCGTGTCCGCTTCTCTGGAGCAGCAGAAAACAACCTTTCTCCCTCCTCTATGTGACATCCTTTTATATATTTGAACATGGCTATCATATCACCCCTTAACCTCCTCTTCTCCAGGCTAAACATGCTCAGCTCCCTTAGCTGTTCCTCATAAGGCATCGTTTCCAGGCCTTTGATCATTTTGGTTGCCCTCCTCTGGACACGTTCCAGTTTGTCAGTGTCCTTCTTGAACTGTGGTGCCCAGAACTGGACACAGTACTCCAGGTGAGGTCTGACCAGAGCAGAATACAGTGGCACTATTACTTCCCTTGATCTAGATGCTATACTCCTATTGATGCGGCCCAGAATTGCATTGGCTTTTTTAGCTGCCGCATCACACTGTTGGCTCATGTCAAGTTTGTGGTCAACCAAGGCTCCTAGATCATTCTCCCTTAATCAACAGAGAATTATTCTGACTTTTTTGAGGATGAAGCTGGTGTATGCAGGTGTGTGTGTTGTGTTTGTGGGATGGTGGTGATAGTGGAATATGTGTTCAGGCTATCAACCTCCACCTTTCCATTTTCATCCCAAACAACTCTCTCCTGCTGACTTGCAGATAAAAAGTTACATTGCTGTGAGTACACCAAGAAAGGCAGCCGGGAAACATCTATCATCTATACCTCACTCACAGTTTTAATGTGGCATAGATAGATTGATAGATGATAGATATAAGTAAAGTGTGTTTAAAGGTGCATGTGCAGATTCAAAAAAGAAGTTAAACACCCTCCCTGCAGCAGGTAAACACACCTTTTTACTGACTGGCTTCTCAGATAGCATATATTTGCCAGCAGCCTCCATGTACTCTTATCTCTCATGTGCCCCAGAGGGCATTCCTCTTTTAATTCTGAGTCAAGGTTAAGTTCAATATATATTAATGAATAACTCTCCCTGTTAATTATTAAAGGCCACATTTAAAAAATGAACACCAAAAGAGCAACAGAGATAATCCAGAGTCCGAGTTGGGTTGGGTCTCCAGCAGGCAGCTTTCTTCCACCTTGTCTTTCTTAAGTATTTTCTTAGATTTCTGACCAAAAGAACACCGAGAAAAATGGGGGTGGAAGCTCTGCTGCTTCTCAGCCTCCTCTTCACCTTGCTCTTGTTCTCCGTCAAAATGTACAAGAAGAAAGCCCAGCTACCTCCAGGGCCCACTCCTTGGTTTCTTCTGGGCAATCTTCTGCAGAAAGACGTCCTGCCTCTGAGCAGAAACTATGCAAAGGTAAGTCCACCTCTTGGAGACCACTTTCACTTTTCATTCGTGCCGTAAAGCAGATTTGGCTAGAATAAAAGGACAGAGAGACAGGAAGGCACAACGTTAATTTCTCCCTTCTTTAGTCTGGGTATGCCTGATTCTATCTGCTGCTTTGAGGAGCCCAAATATTCCTGCATCATAAGTGAACAGATGGGAAGTAATAAAAGGAACGTTTCCCATTCTCTTTGTCTCTTCCTGGAAGTGCTGCCTTGCTGAGAGGCTGCAGAGAGCACCATCTTTAAGAACATACAAAGAATCCTGAGGGACTAGATGAAAGACCTATCCATTCTCCAAGGTGTACATTCTCCTGCAATTCTGCTCTGCACCCACCCCCTGCTTTAGCAGTCAGTGTTTATTATTATTGCTGCTATAGATTTTCATGGATAACAAAGGGACATATTACGCAGTGGTGTAGCTATGGGGGAGGGGGTAGCTGGGTCCCCCCCCCCCAAGTGATGCTTCCAGGGGGCACCATTGAGGCTCCCAACCTGTAGGTATGTGTACATAAATGGGGGCGGGGATATGCCAAACTGGGTATTTGACTAAGGTGAAAGAAAGCCTAGTTTCGCCCCTGCATAATGTCTCTGTTTTCAGTTCGTAGAGCCCTATCTACAGGTCAGTAATGCTTGGTTGAGACATTACTATCATAGGCATTGTGAGGTTGGGGGAGGAGGGAGGAAGAGGTGGGGAGAGAGAGGTGGGACTAATGATCTTTCGAAGGGTAGTAATGATATTTGCATCTTTTGCATAGTGTATGTGTGGGGTTTTGTGTTAGCATCACGTGGATGGTTCTTGCATCTACAGTGGTACCTCGGGTTACATACGCTTCAGGTTCCATACACTTCAGGTTACAGACTCCACTAACCCAGATATAATACCTCGGGTTAAGAACTTTGCTTCAGGATGAGAACAGAAATTATTTGGCTGCGGCAGCGGCGGGAGGCCCCATTAGCTAAAGTGGTGGTTCAGGTTAAGAACAGTTTCAGGTTAAGAATGGACCTCCAGAACGAATTAAGTACGTAACCAGAGGTACTACTGTATTCATTTATTTCTTTTTTGTTGGCAGCGAAAGAGACTGGTTGGTTGCATTTGGTTGATTACAGTGAGTTTTGTTTGTGTGTGAGAGAGAGAGCGTGAGGGGTTGTTGGGTCAAATTAGCCATATCGATTCGTATGCTGTTGGGGGGTGTTATGTTGTTGTCTTGTTAGCAATTAATGTTCAAAGGCATACTATGTGTCATCTGCAGGTAATGTATCGCCATCTTGCCTAGAAGCCATTGATAGCCTTATTTGTCTAATCCACTTTAAAATCTGTCCAGGTTGATGACCATCCAGACATCTTGCGGTAGTGCTGCCTCTGAGAAGGAGCTCTTTGTGCTTATCCTGATTGTCCCACCAATCCGCTTCACTGGACCAGGAAAGCAAACTAGTGTTCTTACCCCACACCATGATAAATTGGATTCACCTCTGTTATGTCTCCTCTTAGTACATTGTTCCCTAAACATAAAAAGCTCCAAATGTTTTAATTTTTCTTCCTAGAGGCACAGCCTCTTGATAATTTTAATTGTCCTTGTTGGCAACTTTCCAGTTCTACAATAACCTGCCAGTTTCAATGCCACCCCTATTTGCTTCCATTCTGTAGACTTCCTTCGTAAGGTGTTTTGCTGCCTGAAGCAAAAGGCAAAAAGTTGCCTCCTCCCCGTCCTGTTCCATGTATAAAAGTCCAGCAGACCTTTGACTCTTATCTCAACATTCTCCATAGCACCTCGAGGGCAGTGACCTATGTTATTGCATGTACACTGGAAGAGAAGAATCATGTACATCACTTTGAGCTCCTTGGAAGATAGGGGTGGTATAGAAATGCAGTAGCAGAGTTCACACCATCTTAATCTCGTGACTAGTTTAGCCCTCCTGATCAGGTGCATTTGACTTGACTGAGACACATGACCAGTGTCAATAGCCTTGCTACACAGTTATTTTGATAGCCTCCTATGATGCCCTTGAAAAAGTTCCGTGTATTGTTCCATAAACATCCATAATGATTGACAGACTATTTGCTCTTCCTGCTCAGTTCCTGTTGGATCAGTGCCCCCTGTATTAAACTTTAAACATGCAGATATTTCATTGGGTCCCGGGACTGGATAGTCACCCAGCCACCCTTCTGCTGTGAACAGAACCTTCTCTTTGTGCGTGAGTTAAGAAGTGGCTGGTGTAGGTGCCTTTCCCCTGACCCATTTCTCCAAAAGAATTCAGTTGAGATTTCTTTTCTATTCATAAGTTACTTAATTTTCCCTAGGGTCGCTTTAAATTCATTTACTTTTTTCTTACCAGATCATTTCATTCACTCATATTCATTTTGCAATTAATCCATCCAACTTTATATACAAATCCTTATTAATCAGCACTTGTCTGCTGGTTCTTCCCTTGATTTGTACTTAGTAATTCACATAGCAATTTCTTTGGCTGATTCATCAACTCCTCTCTTTTTTCTCCTCCTTCCCCACATTGTTTGTGTCTCAAGGCCCCAAGACCCACCCCTAAAATATATACGCACAGACACTTATATTAGTTTAAGATTTTGGGCAATTTTTTTGGCCACAACTTTATTGAAATACAATCACGTGAGTGGTATTGGCTTAGGCATTGACTCCCCACTATAACTGGTTCCACTTCTCAGGGTGATCGTCAAATGGGGTAAACCAAACGAGGGAGCTAGGTCGATGAGGACCAACCTAAGCTCACCCCGGGGTTCCTGTGGTCCTGGCATGGCCCTAGCCCCTCAAGTGGACTTCGGACGAGATCCAGGACCCCCAGATTCCTTTAACGGAATACCCAGTTCCTGGAGGGGCAGGTGATGGCTGCACCTCCCCTCCCCACAATCCAACTGAGCCAATGCCTAACCGCCACCTTACAAGTTGTGACGATTTGCTAAGGGGTAGGTGAAAACCAAATGGCTAAAGCCAATCTGCCAAATGGAAAAATTCTTACCCAGCCCCTGTTCCAAAACAGGCGACCCAAACCAAAGCAAGGCCAAGCGACTCTAACTAAACTAGGGAGGGTGGGCGGGTGTTCAACAGTGCCAAACAAGTGCCACTCCTTGCATCACACTGCTGTTTTTAAAGCCCCTGGGATCACGCCACCCACTGGCTATTGGCTAAAATCGCCTGGTGTGATCCCAGGGGAATGGCCAGGACTTCTTGCTCCTAACCCCCCCCCCCATTTTAACACTATCAGGTGAGCTCTTGGGTCCCGCGTGCAACCAGGACCCTCTGTTATGAGGATCCCATTTCTAAACCCTTTTCTTCAGTTACTCAGATCTGTCTGACCACCACTCCCTTTTGCTTTCCAATAGGCTCTCTTCACACAGCTCCATTCCAATTTAAAATGTGCAGAATCTCATCTTGCTGCCCTACTTCTTGCTGATAAAACAATGAACAGGGCGATGATACAATGACTACTGCAATTGACACAAGATAATATCATCAAGTCAACTATCTGTAAACAAACAATAAACATCCATAAAAATTGCAAAAGCAGTTTCTTTCTCAAATAGGTTTTATCTTGAACTATTGCAAATGCAGTAATAAAGAACACTTAGCCCCTGGGACTACCAAATCATCGGGCCAATTACCTTCAGTTATCTTGGTTGAATTGAAACAATGTCAGTAGGTGGGAGGGGAAAATTGCATAGCTAGGTCAAATAAAAATAGGCTTTTCTGCTTCGAGAAAGAAAAGTGTGGGACCTCCTAGCTAGAGCAACACTTTTGGATTGTGATTAGTTGAGTAGTGCAGAGAGCTGATTGAGAGATAAGTATCCAGTACTCCTGGAAATGGGAGAGTGTGTGGAACAAAAAAGACTATAGCTTTGAGATTGGGGGGATTTAAAAATAAATTGCTGGGTTTTCACTTGATAGGGATAAACCCTGGTTGCCATAATGGGCCAGTCACCACTGATATATCCAGAACAGGTGTTGCCTAATAATCCATGCATTTTTAAAATTCTACCATCAGCTCTATGATAAATGGGGTCCTATCTTTACTGTCTGGCTGGGTCCCAAGCCCATGGTGGTACTCTGTGGATACGAAGTGGTGAAAGATGCTCTGTTGGATCATGCTGAAGAATTTGGTGGGCGTCCTGCCTTGCCTTTCAGTGATACAGTGAGCCATTTTAAAGGTAGGTAGGGGTCCTGTGCTTATTTGTTTATTGCTTCCATTTTAATGGGAGAAGCAGACTTAATTTTCAGGGGTCTCTAAGTAGGAATAAGCAGACATCGAGCCCTCCATTTTTCAACCTCAGGTGGAGCTAGATGTTACCACAAAAAGGAGTTTGCCACCCAAAATAACAGCCCTGAACTGAATTCTTCCTGACTGATAGTTAAAAAGGTAAAGGGACCCCTGATCATTAGGTCCAGTCGCAGACGACTCTGGGGTTGCGGTGCTCATCTCGCTTTATTGGCCAAGGGAGCCGGCGTACAGCTTCCAGGTCATGTGGCCAGCATGACTAAGCCGCTTCTGGTGAACCAGAGCAGTGCACGGAAATGCCGTTTACCTTCCCGCCGGAGCAGTACCTATTTATCTACTTGCACTTTGTGCTTTCAAGCTGCTAGGTTGGCAGGAGCAGGGACCGAGCAATGGGAGCTCACCCCATCATCTGGATTTGAACTGCCAACCTTCTCATTGGCAAGCCCTAGGCTCTGTGGTTTAACCCACAGCGCCACCCGTGTCCCGTGAGGGATATAGTCAGTCTCAAATAACCAACATGCTTAATTCTAAATGCATGAAGGTGTTAAGATCATAAAGTCAGCTGTCATGCCAAGCTTAGCTAGCTCAGCTTGGAAGGAAAGGCTATCAAACTCTTTGTTCTGCTTATACCACTTATAAGCATATAGTGGGGAAAATTTGGAAAGAAGTTAGAAGGGCATGTTTTAAAGGTCCAAAAGCCTATTCCCACACTTTACTTTGCTGCAAGTTTTGTGATGTTAAATCTCTGCTGGGGCTCTCTTACCAAAGAGTACTTGCCCCAAACCTTGATCTAGGCATCCAGGAAATTCTCCTTTTTATTCTTTTACCAAATCGAACATTTTGCCCATAACAGATATTTAATGAAAGACGTGATATGACATGACCCATACAAGAGTTTGCCTGTCCTCTCTCCTCCAGCACCATTTAACAATATGGAGAAATGACACAACATGTTCACGCTATAGTTCAGCACTGTTATTATGTGATAAAAAAGTTACATACAAACCACCCATGCCTTGATTCAACTACAAATGGGACTATAGGCTGAATGGACAAAGTGCCACAATGTAGAAACTTCCTGCTGAGAAAACTTCCTTCTAAGGGAAGGATCTTCACCTGTTTGCTTTCAGGACTGTCCAGCAGATCTGTGAAAAGATGGAAAGAGCTGCGCCGGTTCACACTCAGCACCCTGCGGGATTTTGGAATGGGGAAGAAAGCGATGTCAGCAAGGGTGCAGGAAGAAGTTCTCTGTCTGGTGGAGGCAATGGCAACCGCAAAAGGTCTTCCCAAGTTATCCTTATTACAAACACAATTTTGAAGTCCTTCAGGGCAGGAACAGTCCCAGAAAGTGGGATTTCTGTTAGTTATGTCACAGGTGTTCATGAATTTATTCCTATTAAAGAACTTGGCTGAGTTGTAAGGTACACCTTGAATGCACCAAGCTCTGTTTGTGCAGGGAATTCTTGACCACAGATATGGGGTAGCACATCTTCCTCCTTTGGGGAGTCCATAATGTTATCCTCAATAGTTAAGCTGCACTTACATCTTGCTAAATAAAGGGAATACAGGAGCTGCTGATACTATCATTTCCATGTAAAAGGAACTTAATCATCTTTTAATATAAGGGGAATACAAAATGCACCATGTGTCAGGTTCAATTGTGCAAGGAATTCTGGTTTACGTTATTCTGTTGTGCAGGCAGAGGAAGAGAATATTCACCTTGCCAAACTCTATTGACTGTGTCCTTTTGCTCCTGCAGGGCAGGCCTTTGATATAAGAAAACACTTGAGAACTGCTGTTTCTAATGTGCTCTGTTCTGTTGTCTTTGGGAGTCGCTTTGAGTACAAAGATCAGGTCTTCCTGGAGAAGCTGCATATCATGGAGGCTTTTGTGGGCTACCTTGTGAGTTATATGGGACAGGTATGTTGTTCCTTCTTACAAGTATATCCCATGGACCCAGAACCTTGGTTCATCTTAGTGGACATGGGTCTGGTATAAGCCAGGTGCACCATGGGGTATATTCCCCTTTACCTTTTCCACTTTCTCTGATCCTTGTCTCTATTAAATTCCACATGACACAAATCACATACATCTTGGCTTAAATTGCAGAGCATCAGCAAATTAACCACTCAAAATACAGACCTAGAGAAATTCTTCTGTAGGCATGTTGGTGGAGCACTCCCCCGGGTTAGTGGTGAATTTTCCCAGTTATTCATTATCAAAGGATTGCTTATCTAAAGGGTTCTAGTTATCGGTAGATAGCTGTGTTGGTCTGCCGTAGTCAAAACAAAATAAAAAATTTCCTTCCAGTAGCACCTTAGAGACCAACTAAGTTTGTTATTGGTGTGAGCTTTCGTGTGCATGCACACTTCTTCAGATACACTGAAACAGAAGTTCTACTGGAAGGATTTTTTTTTATATCTAAAGGGTGTGAAGACAGTCAGAGCTGGGCTGAATATCTGCTTGGGGCAGGGGAAATGAGTCTGAAACTCGGACACTCCCCTTTCCCAGGGAGTATAAGGAAAATATTTTTATCTGGGCTTTTCTTCAGCCGGAACTCAGTGAAACTCAATTCTGGCACCTCTCAGGTGCATGCTATTGTCATTCTAAGAGAGCAAAGGAGGTGTTCATGGTGAGTTCCGGTGCCTCTTTTTCTAGAAAAATGGCACTGATTCTTATCATGGATTGGCTTTCAACTGACATCACTAAAAAGCTTCCCTCACAACTATGAGGTTATCCACACCTCAGATTGCCCCACCACTTTCCCCCAGGAAAACCCATTGTTTAATACTGAATTGGAACAAACAGCAATCAGGTTTTCTGCAGGCTGCTGTTTGCTCTGATTAAGCACTAAAGAGTGGGTTTCCTGGGGGGAAAGAAGCAGGGCAAAGGCAGAACCACTCAGACCTGTGCCTAGAAAGAATGGGCCAAGTGCAAATCTGCTTGGAGCTGTGCTTTCTAGTCATAAATAAGTGGAAGTGTGGGAGAGGCTGGGCAATTAACCCTTTGTTTCTCTCTGGTCTGTCTGAGAAGCTCAGCATGTGAGGACGTATGGGTTGGTTGCTACAAGCTCAGACCGCATGGCTCTTACAAGCTACTCTTGAGTTCCTTGTATGCCAGTGATTGAGCCTGGGCCCTGCTGCATGCAAACCTGGTGCTCTGCCACTGAACCTGTCTCCGTAGTACAGTATTCTAGTTTCTAGTCTACTCAGCGTTAATATGTATGGTACATGTATCAACTAAGCACAGAAACATTCAACCAGGGGTGGTGCATCCCATTTCATGACTTGAGACAAAACAAGGTGAATTCTTAGCCAGCAGAGAAAGGAGTGGGGTGGGCAGGACATATAAGGAGGGTACCCTTCAAATACCACCTGAGGTACCTGCTTCACTCCACTTCATGGATGGGCCAGACCGGCATACAAGGTACAGTTAAGCTAACATTATTTTTTTTAATGAGTCTTTGTTGTAGAAACATCTAGAACCTATTTCTACATTATTTTGTTTCAGAGAATAAGCAGGACAAAAAATAAACAATGCATTTGCTTTTTAAAAAACAATGTTTTATTTTACAATTCACAGTAGGAAGTCAATTAGGGCTGCGATCCTAACCCCACATACCTCAGAGTAAGCCTAGTTTAATTCAGTAAGGCTCATTTCTGGGCAGGCATAGTTAGGATTTCTGCCTCAGTGGATATGGGCAGGATCTAGTGATAATGAATATGTAAATATAGTAGACTGTAAATAAAGGAGACCAAGAAGAAGAGGAGGAGGAGAGATGATTTATTTACAATTGTTTGTTTGTTTATTAAATTTAAATCCTGTCATTCCTCTTGAAGGAGCCATGGATTGCAAACATTTTGCAGTAGATTTCTCCAACATCCCTAAATCCATAGACTCAGCAGGCAGTTCTAAAATGATAAATTCAATATACAGTTGTTATGTATTATTTCTGTTCCAGGTTTATAATGTGTTCTCGAAAATAATGCCTTACCTGCCTGGACAGCACAAAAAGATTTTAGGAAATTTTGAAAAAATGTATGCTTTCATCAATGAGAGGGTGGAATCGCACAAGGAGACCCTGGATTATCAGGACCCCCGTGACTATATTGACTGCTTCCTTATGAAGTCAGAGAAGGTAGGAGGTTATATAATTACCCTTCTCCATGCTTCTGATATGTCTCTTGTTTGTGCCTACATTTGAAAGTGTCTCATATGGCTGCTGCCCTCCCTCATTCTGATCCTGCATTCTGGCTGTGGTGGTTGGCCATTGTGATGATCTCCAGGCTAATCTCAGGTTTCCCTCAAGTTTATTTAGACATCAAACCAAGCAGCAGGAGAGCAGCTGAAAAAATAATGCCCATCATTATAACTATACATGGGATTGTTTTCTTCATGGTTCTATTATTTGGTTTTCAGTTATCTTTTTATTTTCAGCATTATAGATATGGTGCAATAAGCCATGCAGGTTTTGTGTTCCTTATGAGTTACTGCATGGGAAAGACTGAGATGTCTCAGACCCTCCAGAGTTTGACATTCTTAATGTCAGGTGGTGCATTCAGACACAACAATTATGATTTACTTTTCTTAATTGCCAATCAGGTCAGCTTGCCTAATGCTTCAGATTCCCCGATGGCCTCCTTCAGCAACACTTCTGGATCAGCAAGTAGATTGAGTGGATTGGATTGACCATTAAATGCCACAAGACCTTTAGCATCATTTGAAAATCTGATCTTACTTACAAATGAATATACCCCCCCCCCAAATAAACACTAGATCAAATAATTAATGAGTTATTTGATAGAGTATAGTAGTTTTGGGGGGGCAGGTATATTCATTTGTATGTAATTGGAGGATGCAACTCCATGAAACAGCACCCCTTTTTGTAGAGAAATGTCCCTGAATAAAACTATATTCAATTAAAAAACAACAACACTGTACTTACACTGCAATAAACCATGCAAGTATAGTGCTCCATCCAGTTACTGCATTTATTGAGATGTCTCACTTCCTCCGTCTCTCTTTCAAATAGACGTTTTAAATTATTCTCTTTTTCCTTTTCTTTTTTACAGGACCAAACCAATCCTGAGGCCATCTACACCAAAGAGGAGCTTATTGCGATTGTGCAGGGGCTCTTTATTGCTGGGTCATTGTCCACAAGTGAAGTTTTGAGCTGTGCCCTTCTGGTGATGGCTAGATTGCCACACATTCAAGGTACATAAATTGCCCCAAAGACTGAAAGGCTCTGCCTTTCCAAGGTGGAAAGGGTAATAGTAAAGAGAAAGAAAAAACAAACAAACATTAAAACTGCAGTCAGTACAACTTGCTCACAAAATGTCTTCTCCTAGGTCCATGATAAAGGTTTCCATTAGGAAACCTCCACTTTTATTTTTTATGACTATTTATTTTGGATAGATTTTGAGGATAATAATAATAATAATTTATTATTTATACCCCACCCATCTGGCTGGGCTTCCCCAGCCACTCTGGGCGGCTTCCAAAAGAATATTAAAATACTATAATACATCAAACATTAAAAGCTTCCCGAAACAGGACTGCCTGCAGATGTCTTCTAAAAGCCTGATAGTTGTTGTTCTCTTTGATATCTGGTGGGAGGGTGTTCCACAGGGAAAGCTCCACTACCGAGAAGGCCCTCTGCCTGGTTCCCTGTAACTTGGCTTCTCGCAGTGAGGGAACTGCCAGAAGGCCCTTGGTGCTGGACCTCAGTGTCCAGGTAGAAAGATGGGGGTGGAGACGCTCCTTCAGGATTGCTTTGTTTTTTTTATGTTTTAAAAAGTAATACATGTTGGCAGATGGAGCACATAAGGATAATATTTCTGGAGGAGACCAAACAGCCCATCTATTCCCATACAGTGGTACCACGGGTTAAGAACTTAATTCATTCTGGAGGTCCGTTCTTAGCTTGAAACTGTTCTTAACCTGAGGTATCCCTTTAGCTAATGGGGGCTCCTGCTGCCGCCGCGTAATTTCTGTTCTCATCCTGAGGTAAAGTTCTTAACCTGAGGAACTACTTCTGGGTTAGAAGAAACTGTAACCTGAAGCGTTTCTAAACTGAAGCTTTTGTAACCTGAGGTACCACTGTATTCCGTGTCCAAAAGTGACCAGAGAGATGCCTCTGGGAGGTTTTCAAGCTGAGCATTAACGGAATTTTCTGAAAAACGTGATATGGAGCTGATATCTATGGATTTCTAAGATTCCTGTCTGTCTCATAGATCTCAGTGAGAAGTGCTCCACTTTCGAGGTTATAAACACTGCAGACGCTATCATATGTATATTATAAGCATATGCACTCCAATTTTCCGAAAGTAACCAGCACATAAATAAGGATGCTACATCAATGATATAATTTATGAAAAATTGATAAAATTCTCATAAATTAATACGACAATAGAGTACCGTCCTCCCAGAGTTATGTCCTTCATGTTCTGTCTTCCTGGACACTGATGTTTATCTTTCCCTGAGGGAAAAGGGCATCTTCTCATTCACCTCAACTCCACAGCACTTCACTCCAGCGAATTTGGCACTCAGGAACTAAAACTTACATCCCTTTATAAAACACATACTTCAACAAAGAAGGACCTTACCATGTAATGAATAACTGCACCTAAAACTTTAAACTTCACTACTGAGCTATTCTTAAGGGTTCACAGCCTTACACAAAGGAGAACGGGTTATTTGCTCATAATGCTGGCTGCTCCCTGCCTCAGCTCTTGTTAAAATGATCTAAAGCAGTGGGTTACATTTGCACCAGCCTCAGACAGATGTAGCCACTGGATACCAGAGGCGATCCTATCGGAGCCCAACTCCGTGTATGAATCAGTTTTAAATGGTTTCCTCCTCCATCCCTCAAAGCAACAGTCCTCCTAGTCCCTGGTATTCAGATGTTAGACTCCCCAACAGAGGTTTTCATTCTGATTCTAATGGCTCCATGAATTTGTCTTGTGGCAGCAAATTATGACTTTTAAATATGCATCATTTAAAGAAGAACTTTATCTTTTCTGTCCTGAGCCTAATGCCTAAGCCCTTGCCTTTGTTGACCCTGATTTACTACCCCAGGACTCCTTTTGGGGGGGGGGAGTGGGAGTGGGATATAAGTTTAATGAATGAATAAAAGGTATTGTGTGAGGAGATTGCATAAAGTTTCCACACCATTTATTCAACATGTTTTGCATGATTTCATGAACATCTCTAAGATAAAAAGCCCACATTCTTTCGTAACGTAAGGTGATCCCCTTTAGCAAAGGGGACAAAAGCCGAATTCCTTTCATCTTTGCATGCCATCTTTAAAAATGGGCTCCTGTCAGGATGCAAATTCATGTAAGTCAGTGTTACTTTTCCTTCCGGTTGGAGAATGTTGAAGGCTATCACTATGTCAGAGGAGAAGTAGTTACAGAATTCTGGAAGTAGAGCTGAATTTTTTTTCTTACAGAAAAAGTTCAACAGGAGATCAATGATGTGGTAGGTGCCAACCGTATCCCTGGCATGGAAGATAGGGTGAGGATGCCCTACACCAATGCTGTTCTCCATGAGGTTCAACGATATCAAAAAGGGAGCCTTGAGAGCATCCCGCGTGCAACAACACGTCCTACAAAATTCCGGGGCTATCTTATCCCCCAGGTTTGTGTCACATGTGAAATGATCAGGTTACTGTGGAGAGGGGGAGGGAGGGATTTACCATCCCACCAATGACTTTGGCCTGCCACAGTCCCAGCCAGTGCAGAGACAAGATATGCTGATTACAACCTCACCCCCCACATTCATGGTGATTTTTCAGAATGCTGTGCAATGACTTGTTTCTATATATGACAACCAACTTTAGGAATCAGTCTCTCCCATAAGATGGCTGCTTCTTATGGATATGACTCTGAAAAACAACAAGCAGCATGTCAGCTAATAATATACTGACAGTATTTTTATAACACTATACTGTATCAAAATTATGAACAGAAGGCATATAATATGTGCATGGAGTCACGAACTTATTAGAATCAGATAAATGTCCCATAACCAGGAATGGTAGGATTGGTAAGTCACTGTCAAAGATCACTGAAACAGAGGCAAAATGTCTTATGTTTATGAAGCTGAAACAAATAATGAAATCTGTATCTTCTCCCTGAAGGGAACGGCAGTCTGTGCAGAGATTTCAACTGTGCACTTTGATCCTCTCCAGTGGGAGACTCCAGAAGAGTTTAACCCGGGTCATTTCTTGGACGAGAAGGGCAACTTCCGGAACAGGGCTGCCTTCATGCCTTTTTCTGCAGGTGACTCTATAGACCTAGATTCTCATATTGTGGGGTTGGGTCCAGCAGCTGGCATGTGGATGGCTGGGCAGCTGGACTCCAGGAAGTGATAGTGCTGCCAGGAGATAAGTAAGAGGTTTGGGGAGGGATTGTCTACCCACAAGACATTTCTCTCTGCCTCTGTCCTCCATTTCCTGCATCTTGAGCAGAAAATTTGTAAGCATCAGCCTGAGGAAGGGACAGTTCAGTTCCCAACTTTTGGACCACTACCTACAGGAACCACTTGGGCTCTGTGTTAAGAAAGAGAGTTGGCATGATGAAATGAGAGGAAAGAGTAACTCACACTCACATAATCTTTTATATTTCTTTGCTCTGAAACTGCTTATGTGTAGCTTTCAGCAAAGATTTACACATACACACAGACGGAAGCCACATTATTGTGTTTTCTGGCAGGAGAATAAGCCAAGCAGTACTTTAGTGTTATATAACATGCTCAGAATAGAAGTCCACCAATCAGCCAAAGAATTGAGAAAATGACATGAGACCAATATCTCCAAAAACATACTTGCCTGAAACACTTCACCTTCACATCACAGTGGAAACAGAGAATTGCAGGACCACTTGAGAAATGGTCTCACTGCTGTCTTTCTTATGCAGTTCCATTATTTCAAAATGTGTTAGCTGAGTTTCTTGGGCACTACTATATAGGTATTTGGTGACTGATGAGCACTGCCCCCTTCTTTTCATCCAGGAAAACGGGCATGCCCAGGGGAAGCTCTGGCTCGGATGGAGCTGTTCCTGTTCTTCGGTGCTCTGCTCCAGAACTTCACCTTCCAGCTGGTGGGAGATGCCAAAGACAAGGATATATTTACTTTGTATCAGGACACTGGCCTGATGAAAGGAGACTTGCCACTGAAATTCATTAGACGTTCAATATGATCCGGTGACAGCAACAAAGCAAAATGGGTGGTGCCAATGCATCTCAGTATATTTGAAGTAGGAAGAATATGATTATTGGGAGATCTGAATCACACAGTACTTAGAAAAACTATATATTTCAAACTATAGCTCACATCATGCTGGCTGGGCCTGCTGGGAGTTGTAGTGCAACACTTGGAAAACCACAACTGAGCCACTTCTACATTAGAAGCATCAATCCAGAAATAAGTAGTGATAGATACAGTAAAAAGGGCAAAGATCAATAAAGCTTTGGGAGCAGATGGAATCTCAGTGTTATGACCTTTAGGAATAACTTTCTAAAGTGAAGAATGAGATATTACAAATGGGCAAATTGAATTCTGTAACAGGTCTATAACAATAGCATTTTAAAAAAAAAATCTAAAAAGGATCATAATTAAAAATCATATAGATCAAGATGGATTTTGCATAATGAAGGCTCATATTAGGAAAATAATAAATCTAGCTGTGCATCTGCAGCAGCTCAACTGGTCACCTTTATATACAGCATCTATTCCTTATTGGTCTCAACAGCCACAGCAGGTGCTGTAACCCTCCAGTGGTTTGACTTCACCCCCAAAGTTGCACTCCTCCATTGTCTCCTGAGACAGACGAATGCCAACAACTTCATTTATGCATGAAAAACAAATCTTGAACGAGTAGTTACGTTTCCAGATGCAGAAAAAGCATTTGATAATATCACACGTCAGTTTCTCATTGAACAACAAATTGCTGCAAACACCTGTATCTCCCCCTCCCCCTTTAATTTGTTGGTAAAATGGGATGAAATTACGGGCATAGTAGACCCTTTGAGGGGCATGAAAATTGCCACATATTAGATAAACGGGTGCAAGAAATCTTGGACTATGATTTTCTAATGGTTTAGTAATGCCCTTCTTTGTTGACACCTGTGCGCACCACCACACTTGGCATCTGAGACAATTTGCAAAAAGAGCACCCCCGCGTAAAGAAGAAGCTTCCTTTGCTCTTCCAGGGAGGTAACAGATTTTCACTTTCGTACACAGTTTTTCTCTCCATTTCCCCATGAATGGTAGCCACACTCCTTCAAGCCAGCACTGTATCAACTTTGGACTTTCCTAACATTCCTCAGTTCTACCTATGTTTTTCTTGCATCTTCTGCTCATCACTTGCTAAGTTGCATATAAGAACCCTCCTATTTCCTTTTTCTGGATTTCAGTCCTAGGTCCACTTTGAATACTGTTTGTATAGTCAGTATTATAATGTTACACCCAATCTCTGAGCACCAGGAGTTTTCAGGGGAGCCAGCTATTTAATGAGCACTCACTCTGATTTGTTTGCATCACATGCATTTTTTTTTAGCACCATGAAACTGGCTCTTCCAGTTCCTCACACTCTAGCTCAAAATTTCTTTAACTGATATACGTGTCTCTGAAAATCCACGTGTATGTTGCCTTGGACACATGAGCTTTAAGCATTCTTGCAAGGGGGAAGTCTTTTATGTGGAGCAACCATGTCCCACCCTGGACAAGTATGTACAAGGAATTCAAAATGTACCAGAAACAAAGCCAACTACCACCAGGTCCTACTCCATTGTCCTTTGTGGGGAACCTCCTGCAAATAGATTTCAGGCATCTGTCCAAATTATATCAAAAGGTAAGACACACACATACACAACTTCCTGGCATTCTCTCACTATTCCCTATTTTTATTTTGGATCATACAATTGTTTGTTGGTGTGGAGTGTTGCTGGGTTTCCTCTTCTTGTTAAATTAAAATAAAACATTGGCAATATAATATTTTGTAGGGTTTCAATGAAAGTGATATTCGGGGAGTCCTCATCAGATTTCATGTAAATTGTTTGCTATAGGTTTGCTTTATTTTCTTTTTTACATGAGTTCTTTTTTTAAAAAAAAAATGTTGGGCTCAGTAAACATATTTATATACACCTGCTGACTTCTTCCTTTCTTTACTGTATACGAGCAGCATACAGTATACAGTGTGCATTGCTTATATGTGGCATGGAAATTAACCTGAGGCACCTTAACTTTCCATTTTCTTGCCACTTAGTGCATGAGTGAATTTGCAAGTGGTTTAACTCTTCTCAAACAGAATAATAATGAGAACCGTAGGTCTTCTGGAGCGTACTGACACCCCATAGGTCACTTGAAAAACTGGGCTGTTGTGACAGTATCTATTTGTTACAGTATTGGGTTAAAGAGTCTTCCTGTATTAAGGTGAGCAGTTATAACTGGGGTCCCAAGTAAGCCCCTTCAGCTATCAGGCTCCATCTGCACTATACGTTTAAAGCATTATTATGATGCTTTAAACAGTCATGGCTTCCCCTAAAGACTCCGGGGGAGCTACAGTTTGTTAAGGGTGTTGAGAGTTGTTTGGATATTCCTATTCCTGTTACACAACTACCATACCCTGAGTGGTTTAACAATCAGTCCCTCTTCCCAGAGAACTCTGGGAATCTGAGCTCTGTGAGGCAATATACATTCTGATTCCATACATGTTTTCTCGCAGAGTTCATTGGTGCTCACTCTCAAGAAAACATGCATGGTAGAGCACGATATTGCAGCCTAACTGTGCATATGCATGCCTATCCAAAAGGAAGTCCCACTTAGTTCACTTTGCTTACTCGTAAGAAGCAGCATGCATGTGTGCTGCCTATACCTCCCATTAAAGCATGCTAAGATCACAAACATTTTTAGTAGTAGTCTTTTAATGCAGCTGCCCAATGAATCATACACCTCTGTAATACTTTCCTCAGCTCACCAAGCAGTATGGCCAGATATTCACCATCTGGATAGGAGCAAAGCCTATGGTGGTGCTATGTGGATATGAAGTTGTGAAAGATGCTCTGGTTAGTTATGCTGAAGAGTTTGGTGGGCAAAGTAGCCAACCAAAAATTTAGATGAGTGTTTTTGTTGTTTTTGTTGATCTTAATTATGATGATTTCTCCCTTCTGTTTCAAAGGAAGTGTCCCGTTCAAATTGTCTTAGGGCCTAGATTATACCTGTCTCCAGTGCTTTTCTCTGTGGGTATGCAGGGGTATGCATACTGCGGGTATGCAGGGGTATGAATGATTTTTTTCTCACCAATCAAGCAGTTAAAAGGTAAAGGTAAAGGGACCCTTGACCGTTAGGTCCAGTCGCGAACAACTCTGGGGTTGCAGTGCTCATCTTGCTTTATTGGCCGAGGGAGCCGGCATACAGCTTCTGGGTCATGTGGGCAGCATGACTAAGTCGCTTCTGGTGAACCAGAGCAGCACATGGAAATGCTGTTTACCTTCCCATGGAGTGGTACCTATCTATCTACTTGCACTTTGACGTGCTTTCGAACTGCAAGGTTGGCAGGAGCAGGGACCGAGCAACGGGAGCTCACCCCATTGCGGGGATTCGAACTGCTAACCTTCTGATTGGCAAGCCCTAGGCTCTGGGGTAGTCAGATTTATTTATTTTCTAATTGATACTGTATGTCTGCTGTCAGAGTCTACTCAATGATGATATGATGTCTGATATATTGAAATCTTGCAGAACCTGACCTGTCTTATATTGGCTATTTTTTCATATAACGGGAAGCAGCTACAGTTTATAGAACCCTAAACTATGGGCAATCTTAACTATGGTTTGTCGAAACTGATTTGCTTCATAAACTGACCTATGTAGTTGTCTTGTTATTATTATTATTTATTATATCCCATCCATCTGGCTGGGAGTCCCTAGCCACTCTGGGCAGCTTACAGCCAACTTTGCCAAACTACACTTGGTTTAGATTTGAACTTCATGTTGAGTTATAGTTCACCTTCCCATCTCTTCCTCAAAGCCACACCTGATAACAGAGAAGTACAGAAATCCAAGGCTTGCTGAGAGTCATTCTCACAATAGTAAATCATGCTTTAGTTAGTGTATTGCTTAAATGTCTACATGTGCGATGTTGTCAAATACTAACTTATATTTTATGCTATCTGGTAAATTTGTCAAATGTTGCTTAATAGACATTAACGGATGCCCATGGGTCACTGAGATATCACAGATTGTTGGCAACATGATTTTTTTTAAAAACTTATCTATTTTTTTCTCAGAAAGGGTAAATATGGATGAAATCAGGGAAAATACAGGTTGGCAGTTTGATGCCCATCACCTAATGCGGACACCATCAGTACCACAATATAGATCCATCTGGAAGAACCCACAGTTGAAAGTAAAACACTTCTGAGTACTAGCTATTTTGCAGGTACTATCAAATGTTGAATTTCAGTGTCAAATACTGATGATGACTATCAAAGATATGTGTATATTTACAGTGGTACCTCGGGTTACATATGCTTCAGGTTACAGACGTTTCAGGTTATAGACTCTGCTAACCCAAAAATAGTACCTCGGGTTAAGAACTTTGCTTCAGGATGAGAACAGAAATCGTGCTCCGGCAGCTCAGCGGCAGCAGGAGGCCCCATTAGCGAAAGTGGTGCTTCAGGTTAAGAACAGTTTCAGGTTAAGAAAGGACCTCCGGAATGAATTAAGTACTTAACCCGAGGTACCACTGTACCATCAAAATCCACTGAGGGCCATTTTGAGGAGAATTGTGCAGGATATATTTGTTCAGTTCTAGACAGTGTTCAACTGTCATGTGAATAATTATGACTTTCTCCATTTCCAGGAAAACAGGCATGCCCAGGGGAGGCCTTGGCTCGAATGGAGCTCTTCTTGTTCTTCAGCATTCTGCTCCAGAAGTTCACCTTCCAAGAGGCTGGAGTTTCAGATGGGAGGCATGAACATTCTGCATGGAATGAGTTTAGGCTGAAAGGGGTCTTTCCTCCAATACAAGCCATTAAGCGTCAAATCTAATCCTGCAATAGCAATTAAACAATCTGTAGTTTACTCATAGCTTTTCAACACTCACCTAATGTTATGGCTTGGTCCCTCCCACAAACGCAAGACTACTCTGGCTGTTAATTATTTCAGATTTATTGCTAAAACAACAAACTAGGATGGAGCTCCTCTACTCATCGTCCTCCCCAGAAGATGGAGTTGCCCAGACTGAGCTCCTCCCCTTTCTCCAGCACAGAAGCCCCCACCTTCTTTTCCAGTATCTTTCACGCATCTCGGCCACATTTGAGTTGCTTCGTGCATTCCAACATCTGACTCACTATTGGAGCTCTCACCCAGCCAACTGTCACTCTGGCCCTGTCTTTCGTCTCCCCTTTGTTCAGAGCTCAGATTACAGCTGCTCTCCCCTTTCTCTCTGTCTTCTGCTGTAAACTGTTCTTTCTCTCTCTGCCTGCTTCTTCTCCTCCTCCTGTCAGCATCTGAGCTTCACTGACACCTAAACACACCACATGGTTAAGCACTGGAATGGACTTAAATTTTCTGAAAAGCCACAAAAGTGTTTAAGGAATTGGAGGATATTCAAAAGGGCAATATGATTATGGCAGGAGATTTCAATATAGTATTAGATAAACGATTGGATAAGTCAAATCCTACCCCAGAGGAAAGATGTAATAACATTACAGGGTTAGCTAAAATTATGAAAAGGAAAGATATGAAAGATGTTTGGAGAGTGATGAGGGGAGGAGAGAAGAAACCGTCTTGAGGGGCTGGGAGCTGGGGGCACTGTCATACGCCCCCTTCTCCTAGGCCGTGTTCAGAAAGTGGTGGGGGGGATGAGTGTTCCGACCCCTGGGCTCTCACTTGTGGGGTGCCTCAGGGTTCTGTCCTCTCCCCCATGCTTTTCAACATCTACATGCAGCCACTGGGAGAGATCATCAGGGGGTTTGGGCTGGGTGTTCATCAGTATGCAGATGATACCCAGCTCTACCTCTCTTTCAAATCAGAACCAGTGAAGGCGGTAAAGGGCCTGTGTGAGTGTCTGGAGGCAGTTGAATGATGGATGGAGGCTAACAGATTCAGGGTGAATCCTGACAAGACAGAAGTACTGTTTTTGGGGGACAGGAGGCGGGCAGGTGTGGAGGATTCCCTGGTCCTGAACGGGGATAACTGTGCCCTGAAGGACCAGGTGCGCAGCCTGGGAGTAATTTGGGACTCACAGCTGTCCATGGAGGCACAGGTCAAATCTGTGTCCAGGGCAGCTGTTTACCAGCTCCATCTGGTACGCAGGCTGAGACCCTATCTGCCTGCAGACTGCCTCGCCAGAGTGGTGCATGCTCTGGTTATCTCCCGCTTGGACTACTGCAATGCACTCTATGTGGGGCTACCTTTGATGGTGACCCAGAAGCTACAACTAATCCAGAACGTGGCAGCTAGACTGGTGACTGGGAGCGGCCGCCGAGACCACATAACACCGGTCTTGAAAGACCTACATTAGCTCCCAGTACGTTTCTGAGCACAATTCAAAGTGTTGGTGCTGACCTTTAAAGCCCTAAACGGCCTCAGTCCAGTATATCTGAAGGAGCATCTCCACCCCCATCATTCTACCTGGACACTGAGGTCCAGCACCAAGGGCCTTCTGGCAGTTCCCTCACTGGGAGAAGCCAAGTTACAGGGAACCAGGCAGAGGGCCTTCTCGGTAGTGGCGCCTTCCCTGTGGAATGCCCTCTCACCAGACGTCAAATAGAACAACTACCAAACTTTTAGAAGACATCTGAAGGCAGCCCTGTTTAGGGAAGCTTTTAATGTTTGATGTATTACAGTATTTTAATATTTTTTTGGAAGCCGCCCAGAGTGGCTGGGGAAGCCCAGCCAGATGGGCGGGGTATAAATAATAAATTATTATTATTATTATTATTATTATTATTATTATTATTATTATTATTATCATTATCATTATTTCTCACCAATGCATAAGTCCTACTCAACGATCAATTACATCTTCGCTTCAAAAAACGTAATATCTAAAATAATGAATACTGAAATTGGAATAATAAAGATAACCAAGCACGCATTACTTAATATGGTATTAAAAATAAAGGAAAATTATAAGGAAGCCAGAAAATGGAGGCCAGACACGAGGATCTTCAATAACAGTCAAACAGTAAATAAGATAGGGAAATAATTATTAGACATATGGGAGATTAATGAGAAGGGGCAAAGTACTCAAGCAATAATATGGGATACAATGAAAGCAATGATGAGGGGAATTAGTATTTGGGAATCTAGTAAATTGAAAAAACAACAACAAGACATTAAAAAGTTAGAGGAAGAAATTAGGACACTGGGAAATCAAAATATTAATGATAAAGATAAAATAAGTTATGCATAATTGCAGGTAAGACAGGAAATATGCAGGAGAAATGATTTTGAGGAGATATGGAAGGTGTTTGTAGAATTTGTACTGTTAAAACAGAAAGGGGTCAAACCATCGCAAGAGGTGTTGAAATTTGGGGAGGTTGGATAGTTACAACGGAATGATCTCAGTGGTGGGGTGCACATTTTTATTCTTATTTATTTATAATTATTACTTTGTCAAAAAAAATAGTTATACGTTTAATGTAAAAAAAAGAGACTTCATAAAATAGTGCTCCTTTTGACCCCTTGCTCATCCAGCTGTGTGATATTAGAAAGGTACAGTAGCCCTAGACTTCAAACAAATAAAGAAGATTGTATGTAGCAGATCCAGAATATTCAAATCACAAAAAAATGACTGTTTGGCTAGGGAAGTGTGGTCTTTAAGCTTAGCAAAAACTTCCCATTTAATTTAATTTACCCAGCTTTCATAATTTTGTTTTCTATTAAGTTGGAATGATTTATTTTAAAACCTTCCATTTTGAATGGATATAGATGTTTATGAACCCTGTTTTCCACATAACACATTTTTAAGGCTGCTATGTTTGGGGATGAGTACTACGACCCACGCTTCTAAAATGGCTGTTAAACTGTGAAAATATCTGACACCCAATTACATTGGGTTGTAATTCAGGGGTCAGCAAACCTTTTCAGCAGGGGGCCGGCCCACTGTCCCTCAGACCTTGTGGGGGGGGTGGACTAAATTTTTTTTTGGGGGGAATGAACAAATTCCTATGCTGCACAAATAACCTTTTAAATAAATGTTGCGTATTAAATAAAAGCACACATTCTACTCATGTAAAAACACCAGGCAGGCCCCACAAATAACCCAGAGATGCATTTTAAGTAATAGGACACATTCTACTCATGTAAAAACACGCTCATTCCCAGACCTTCCGATGGCTGGATTTAGAAGGCGATTGGGCCAGATTCGGCCCCCCAGACCTTAGTTTGCCTACCCATGGGTTATATCCAACATTTGCAAGAGCGATTCCCCCCTCCACTGCAAGAACCCTCAAAAGGGAGGCCCACCAGGAGAGGCTTTTTTCAGGGGGAACTCTGTACATTAAGAAGTATATACAAGAGGGGGAGTCTACATTTACCACTATGTTCTTTTTAGCTAGAAAAAGTATCTTTGACCTACATTCTGCACTATCAATGAGATAATTTCAGCAACTGTGGCTTGTCAGGCAAGCCCTTTGTTTTCCTCTGGACAGCCAATTAGGCTGAGACATGGTGCCGAGACCATGGTCATCTAGATGGCTTTATGGATGAGTTGGGATTCAGTGGCGTAGCGTGGGTTGGGAAACTGCCAGGGAGATATTGTCCATCATGGCCCCAAGCCGTCTGCCGGACGTCCATCGATCTCCCGTAGACAGGCAGATCCAGCAGTTAGCGACACGAAGCCTCTGGAAATTCCTTGCCACATTCCAGGGCTTGTGCACACTGTTTATCAGCAGAAACACAGCCAGAAGTTGGACCGCAGAAGAGCATAATTTACAGACTTTATTTAGCGTTGAACAGAACAAAGAAAAACATGACCGTTCTGTTCTGAGTCTCTGGCTGACCGGAATCGAAAGGAACATCAGAACATAAACATCCTGTGAACTAGGACATGCGCAGACTCTGTTACTTACAAAGCCTGCTCCCTTTTAAGGTGGAACGGAAATATCCCAACATCCTCCCCCTTTCCGTGTAACCTGTAGTACCTGTGGTTCAACCCAATTGCAACCTTTGTGTGTAAACCTTAAGTTGTTCTTTGTTAACAACCTTAGACAACAGATCAGCAGGAATTTCATTTCCTGCCATGTAGGACACCCGAATCAGTCCTTTCTGAATACACTCTCTTGCACGATGTAGCTTAATCTGCAAGTACTTGGTTCTTTGCTTGCAACTCTCGGAGTTCAGCAAAGCCAAACACGATCTATTGTCTTGATACACTTGTACAGGACATTTCACAGACACCCTGATGTCCTTAAACAGTTGCATCAACCATTCACAATCCATGAGTGAAAATGACAGAGCATTGAGTTCTGCTTCACAGGAACTTAGGCTCACTGTTGTCTGCTTCTTGCACAACCAGTCAAACAGGCAGTGGTTGTACATGTAGCATACTCCAGAAGTGCTTGTACCATCCGTGGTGTCACTTCCAAAACTTGCATCAGCAAAGATTTCAAGACCTCCAGTCTTCTGACTGGTGAACCTCAGCCTGTAGTGCATAGTCCCTTTCAAATAGCGGGCTATGCGCTTCAGAGCTTTCCAATCCTGAATCGTAGGATTGTTGGCATGTCTGCTAAGCAGATTACAGCTTACAGCTATGTCAGGTCTTGAACATCTGGCAATGAAATTCAGCTTGCCTAGAATGCATCTGTATAGTGTTGTGTCAGAAAACGCTTCAGCAGTACTGTCTACCTGGTAACCTGTCACCATCGGTGTGTCTGCTGGGTTTGCATCAACCAAATTCAACCTGGTTAACACATCAGCAATTTTCTGTGTTTGGTGTACCAGAAAATTACTTGCTTGGTCCCTCTCCACCTGCAGAGAAAGATAGTTGGATACCTCACCAAGATCCTTCATGTCAAAGTGCTCCTTCAGCTGAGCTAGGGTGCTTTGGTAAAAAGCCTGATTCTTCCAAAACATCAGAAGATCATCAACAAAACATAAACAATACAATTTGTTTTGCCCCTCCTCCTTGACAAACACACATGGATCAGCTTTGCCCTGGTGAAAACCTAGAGAAAGCAATGTCTCAGTGAGCTTAGTGTTCCAACACCTGGCACTCTGCTTGAGACCATATAAGGATTTCCGCAGTTTACAGACCATTCCCTTCTGTATCTCCATCCCATCAGGTGGAAGCATGAACAGCTCCTCGTTCAAAATCCCGTACAAAAAAGCTGTATTAATGTCATGATGGGAAACATGCAGTTTCTCCTCCGCAGCAATCTTGAGCATCAGCCGAATGCTCTCATATTTGACTGTGGGAGAGTAGGTCTCGTGGTAATCCTGTCCTGGTACCTGTGAAAAACCTCTGGCAACCAATCTGGCTTTGTGTCTGACTACCTTGCCATTCTGGTCTGTCTTGGCCTTGAAGACCCATTTGCTGCCAACCAGTCTCATACCTGGGACTACCGGTACCAGTTCCCAAGTTTGGTTCCTGTTCAAGGAATCAACTTCAGCCTTCATGGCATTTAGCCAAGGCTCAGCATCTTTAGAGGTTAACTCCTGAACCTCTTTGAAGCTTGAAGGTTCCCATACCTTCTCTGAGCTACTAAGAACAGCAGTTGCTGTCTTAGCAAACTCATCAGCAAATCTCTTTGGAGGTTTGCCCTTCGTTGCCCTTTCAGACCTACGTACTAGACGCAAGTCTTCTGGACTCATCTCCTCTTTCTTAGGAGAAAAGCGACCAATGGTGAACAGTGGTTCTTCCAGTTCATTGTCAGACGCATCAGATGGTCTGACTGAAGCCTTTGCGCTCTGGTAGTCTGCTGTGTCATCACTGTCACTGACACCAGCAGCAGCGCCGCCCACTGAACTGGAATCCGAACTCTGATCATCATCATCATCATCATCATCATCCTCATCCTCAGCAGCAGCAGCTTTCTCATCTTTAGCTGCTTGCTTGACATCACCTTCATCCTCCTCTGGGTAACTCTGGAAAAATTCCCACATTTCCCCCCCACTTAGGATTGTACTCAACACTCCTTGTGAACTTAATGGACTTAGAGTTAGTCATCCATACCCTGTATGCACCTTTTTCGTACCCCATGAACAAACCATGTGCCCCACGCTTCCCAAACTTGTTGGTTTGTGGGGAGTGTATCCACATGTCAGATCCAAAGATTTTCAGGTGTTTGGTGTTGGGTTTCTTGCCAAACATCTTCTCATAGGGGGTACAACCAATAGGTGATGACAATCTGCGATTAAAGGTGTAGACCAAATTCCCCAGAGCCTCCCCCCAAAACTTATCAGGGAGATTGGCATCATGCAACAAGGTTTTGATTCCTTGCAGCAATGTCTGATTTGCTCTCTCCGCAAGCCTATTCATCCATGGCGATCTGGGCGTTGACATGTCATGCTGGATTCCCTTCTCAGTCAGGAAAGCTTCAAACTGCTGAGAAGTGAACTCCCCGCCCCGATCAGTAAACAAACAGGAAATACGTTTACCGTGCACATTCTCCAACCAAGCACAGAATGCCTTAAACTTCGGAAACGCTTGCGATTTCCGTTCGAGCAAATTCACATGAATGTACCTGGAAAAGGAATCAATCAGAATCATAAAGTACCTTGCTCCTCCTAAAGAGGGTGCAAGTGGCCCAACCAGGTCTGCATGCACTAGCTGGTAGGGTTTGGAGGCCTGCCTGCTAGACTCCTTGCCTTTTGGAGCAACCTTCACCTTGTTCTCTGCACAAGATACACATTTCATGTGAAATTTACAGGGTTTGATGTTCAAACCCTCAACCACCTCTGGCATCTTGGCCAGTGCCTTCCAAGAGAGGTGACCAAATCTTCGATGCGCATCGTGAATGCAACCTGCATGAAGAACTTTGTTAGTTTGTGCAACACAACAAGAATCAGCATTAGATACAACAGCAGTGTCATCATAAGTTATATGGAACAAACCATCCATAAACTTTGCATGCAAATAGTCCTCTTTGCCTTTTCTGATGACACAGACGCTCCTCTTGAAGGAAATCTGAAAACCACGTCCAGTAAGCTGTGGAACGCTGAGCAAGTTGCTCGCAGCTCCTGGAACATAAAGTACACCACTGATGCTTGTGTGCAGACTTGCAAGTTTCACAGTCCCTTCTCCTGCAATTTGCAACGTCCTTCCATCAGCCAGGTGGATCTCACCTTCCTGAGGCTTGAAGGAGATAAAGAGATGCCGATCCTTCGAAATGTGGCGATTCGCACCTGAATCGATAATAAACCTGCCTTTGGCTGTTGGAGCAGTCTTTACAGCAAGCAAACCCTTGTTTTGCACCGGCGTGGGCTTTTGCAGCTTGCCCCCCAGCTGCTCCTGGCCAGCAGACGTGCCTTTAGCCTTTGGTGAAGCTGTGCCAGCAAACATAGCCTTGTTTTTCCCTGGCGTGGGCTTTCCACCCCCCCCTTCTGCTTCGGGCCACCTGCAGGCTTTTTCCTCTGTTTATTTCCAGTCTTTGGACAAAACCTCTGAGTATGACCTTGGTTCCCACAGCTCCAGCACTTCACAGCTGCCAACGCTTTGGCTCCCCCTGGAGGCTGGAATGCAGTCCCACTTTGCTCCCCCTGAAGCGCACAAGCCGACTCAGCTGCATTTCTTCTATCATATTCATTCTGCAAAGTTGCCAAGACCTTTGTAGCAGTGAGGTCTTGCGCAGGGAGGGTCGCCAGCTGACTTGCCACGGCATGATAGCTTTCATCCAGGGAGTCCAGGATGAGAATAGCAAACAGTGACTCAGGCATATTGAAACCTCTCTGAGCCAATTCCTGTCTGAGATGCTGCAACTGTAAAACGTGGGCTCTAAGATCTTCCCCTGGCTCCAAACGCTTCCTGTGCAGCTTTCTGAAATAAAGCAACACAGACCCAGCCTCTTGTCGGAGATGACAGGCTCTTAGCCCGTCCCACATCTCACGGGCAGTTGCCTTGCCAGCCAAGGTGATTAACTCTTCAGGAGCTACTGAGAGCAAAATTATTCCCATGGTTCTCGAATCCTGTGCTCTCCACTCATCTGTCACAGGGGCTGGGGGATTCTCAGAAACAGTATTCCACACTCCAAGCCTTCTCATCTGGCCCTCACAGTACCTTGCCCAGGTCTGATAGTTGTGGCCATTCAGCTTTAGTGGACACGGAGCAGTTTCTGAGGTCTGTAAGAGATCCATCTCAGCTTTTTACTTGAGCCGTGAGCCCTATGCCTTCAAAGACTCCTTATCTTGGCAGCTCATTAATCACGAACTCTTTGGCTCCGCTCCCAGGCCAATTAAGCCTTCCAGAGTTCAAAGGCTCCTTCCGAGGTAAACAGAAAAGCCAAAAGCCTCCCTCTTTCCTTTCGCTTTTCCCACATACCTCTTAAACGCAGTCTGTTGCAGCATTTACTCTCCTGTAGGTCCTATGAATCTGGGCCCGAAACCTTGTTGTTGGGAAACTGCCAGGGAGATATTGTCCATCATGGCCCCAAGCCGTCTGCCGGACGTCCATCGATCTCCCGTAGACAGGCAGATCCAGCAGTTAGCGACACGAAGCCTCTGGAAATTCCTTGCCACATTCCAGGGCTTGTGCACACTGTTTATCAGCAGAAACACAGCCAGAAGTTGGACCACAGAAGAGCATAATTTACAGACTTTATTTAGCGTTGAACAGAACAAAGAAAAACATGACCGTTCTGTTCTGAGTCTCTGGCTGACCGGAATCGAAAGGAACATCAGAACATAAACATCCTTTGAACTAGGACATGCGCAGACTCTGTTACTTACAAAGCCTGCTCCCTTTTAAGGTGGAACGGAAATATCCCAACAGTCAGCACCCGGGGCAAGGCAAGTAATTTGCGCCCCCTAACCCGAGGATTTGCGCCCCCTAACTCTAACACCCAGATGTTGCGCCCGGTGCGGCCGGCCCCCCCTGCACCCTCCACGCTACGCCACTGTTGGGATTTGAACCTGGGTCTTCCCAGTACAACATCCTAACCATCAACCCATGTTGGATCCTGATGTAGCACTCTCATGCTTGTGTGATTGTGCATCAGCTTCTTAGTCCTTTCTCTGTGTAGTGCGGCTATTCCCAAACATTGTGACTCTGGGTCCTTTAAAGGGGGAACAAGTCAGTTGACAAAGAAATGCTAGAGAATGGTTCATGAGTTCCTAGTAATGAGCAAAAGGGGCATTGTAGTTTATAATTAGTGACGAATTCTTCTAGTGCAAACTGGTCCTCTGGCAGGAGGAAGAAGGGGAATGATGCTGGCAGCAGAATGGGGAAACAGGACAAGAAAAACTGCAAAGTTGCAGTGCCATTGAGCTAAAATAACCAGCAATGCAAAGAACAGGAACTGAAACTGCAGGTAGGGGAAAGTGCAGAAGGTTAACAATTTGAGCCACTTTCAACAATATAGCAGAAAGGTCAACAACAACTTTGAGCCTAACCAAATTTGTTATGGCACAAGCTTTTGTAGACAGAAGCCCATTTTATTTATCATCATATATATTCATCTCATGTCACAATAAATCTGTAGGAGTGGTGTTCAATTTTGTTCAGAGTAACGCCACTGAAATGAAGGAATATGACTAAATTAGGCCAATTTATTTCAACGTGTCTGTTCTGAGTGAAAATTAATTGGCCTATTTTAGTGTTGAATATCATCCCGTGTCTTTAAAGTACCAGAGCGTCAGGAACTGCTGACCACTGCTCCATGGGGCAAACAGGGTCAATGCATTTTCAAAGCACAAAACCAGTTAAATTCTAGTTTCAGTTGTAAAAGAAGGCTTCTACAAAGAACTAAGAATGGTCTGCAAGATCAGGCCAGTGGCCCAAATAGCCTGGCATCCTGCTCTCAGAGGGGCCACCCAGACACCTGGGGGGGGGGAATCAAAAGTGGGAGCTGAGCACAAAAGCCCGCTCACCTCCTTTCATTTCCAGCAACTGGTATTCAGAAGCATTGCTGCCTCTGACCATGGAGAGAGACCATAGCCATCGTTGACTAGTAGTTAATTCCAAACTTAATAAACACCCATTGTCCATTCCCTGACAAAAATCCCCATGGGGATAAACTGACCTAAATCTATATCCCTTTCAAACTCCTACTTACTGGAATCTTGAACCTATGTTTATGATGATAATGGCAAATGAACCTTTACAGAAAAAAATAACAGGGATTGTGCCATTTATTTTTATTTAAAATCAAAACAGTAACTAAACAAGAGTTTTGAGAAAAGTTCTGTTGTGTCCCTAATCACTGGTGTAATTGACTAGCCTGCAGCTGTGTTAGCAGCAATGGAAGATACCAGGGGGATTGGAATTCAGGAAGGTAGAAAAAATGTCTCTCGCTGGCGTTCTGGGCGTGTCTCAAACTTTGTCACTTTCTTCTAGCTCAGCATCTCTTAAAAGGCTTCTGCCCTTTTGCCTTTGGAGTGGACAGAGCAAGGATACAGATGGAGCTGGTAACTGGGGCAGGAGTGCTCCTTCTTCTCTTTCTGCTCACGACCTTGTCCTTCAAACTTCACAAAGCTAGAGGCCAGCTACCTCCAGGACCCACTCCCTGGCTCTTTCTGGGGAACCTCCTGCAGAAAGAGGTCCTGCCTCTACACAAAAATTACCCCAAGGTAAGTGCCCTCTCTTGCAAGGCTTCCACTGGAATCCTTTCTTTAAAAAGGCAGAGAATAAGAAATGGCTCAAGAAGCAAAGGCAGAAATAAAGGCAGGAGGTGAATGCATATGTGAGGTTTCCAGGAATACCAATCCTCTTGTGCCACCACCTAATCCAAATGCTCCTTGGTTCTATTCTCATAACTACCCCATAATTGGGAAGCATTTTCAAGATCCATTAAGATCGGATGGGTGAGATTTATTTCACTTTAGCTCATCCAGCTGGCATGATTGAAGTTCTCTCCCCTGCCACCTTCCTTTGATTGCATTTGGAAGCGTGTATTTAACTCCCCCCCTTTATTTGCTTCTACTCTCTTTGCTTCTACTTTCAAGGTAAATTCATCAATATCTACTTCATGTTTTAGCTCTCCTCACACCATGACTCATGGTGTTCCAATTGCCTTGTGATCTTTCCATTCAAAGCAACCTTGGCTTGAAAGATCCATGATCTGAGGAGTCCAGATGTGTGTGTTTTCCCCTTTAAAGCAGCAGAGTGGGGGCAGAGAGGGTACATTGTTTTGCAAAGAGAGGGTCACATGCTCAATCCCTGGAGAGCACCTGGAGAGCTGCTGCCAGTCAGTGTAGGCATTACTGGAGTAGATGGGCTGATGGTCTGACTCTGCATGAGGCAAATTGCTGCGTTCCTGTGCTCAGAACCACCCATGCCGTCTCTTTATGCTAGCATTTTTGGAACGGTTCAAGGTTTCCCTGCATCTTGAAGAAATGATTGAACTGAACTCAGCACGCTAAATGCGAAGTGAAGTATTAATGTGCTTTGGGCGATAGCTGTGAATCAGAGGTGAAGTTCTAATGTGAATGCAATCTCAGTCTTACACTAGGCTGTTTCCTTTATTTGAGGTGAACTTATCATGTTCTCCCCAGTGCTAGAACTGAGATAAGTATAGCTGCAGAGCCCATTCAAGGAACTTACGTAGGTCAGGTGAGGATCTCCACCCCCATGCACACATTCTTTGAACTCTATTTTTTTAAAAAGCAAAAATAAAGGATGATCAATGCAACTGATCTGCAGTAAGCAATGGTATGGTGTGGGCAGCAAATTGGAGCAGATTTCCAAGAATGATATCTTACAGCTCAATGACTCGTGCTTTTCTTGGATTCTGTCCTCAGCTTTTTGAGAAGTATGGCTCAGTCTTCACCATCTGGCTGGGGCCAAAGCCTATGGTTGTGCTTTGTGGATATGATGCGGTCAAAGGTGCATTGGTGGATCACGCTGAAGCGTTTGGTGGGCGGCCACCCATAGCTCTCATTGAAAAAGTGACTGGTGGCTACGGTGGGTGCTCTTAACTATCTTATCTTCCCCTTAATTTGAGATGCAGTTGCCAAGAGTCATGGCAATCTTTCCCAGGAATTGATGGCTGTCAATCTTCTTACAAATCTTGGGGACAACGAGCCATCTAAATCCTTTGGGAGAAGATCCTTGTCTTGGGGACAACGAGCCATCTAAATCCTTTGGGAGAAGATCCTTGCCTCTGGACAAAACATGCTGCAGACTTCAGTGTCGTCTGATTAAACATAAATACAACAGTGCCAATTGTATTTTTTCAGGGCTCATCAACTCAGACAATGCAAAATGGAGGGAACTGCGCCGCTTCACTCTCTCCACACTGAGGAACTTTGGCATGGGGAGGAAACCGATGGCTGAGCGGATGCAAGAGGAGGCAAACTGCTTGGTGGAAGCGCTAGCAGCCAAACAAGGTTCTCTAGGCCCCTTCCTGGTCTAGTACAGAGATGGGGAACCTGTGGCATCCCACATATTGTTGGACCCCAGTTCCCTTCAGCCACAGTCAGCATAACCAATGGCCAGGATTAATGGAAGCAGCGTTCCAAAATATTTGGAACATGCTAGATTCCCATTCCTGGTATAGGGAACACAAAGCAGCCCTTCCTTTAGGGTAGGAACAGTTAAAGAGGAAGTAAAGAAGAGTATGCTGGGGCATATAGACATGTGACCAGGAGCAGGGGAATGCTGTGAACGTAGTGTATCTTGATTTCAGTAAAGCTTTTGACAAAGCCCCCCATGATAGTATTGCAGAGAGGTTGGTAATATGTGGGCTGGATGAGATAACTGTTATGTGCATTTGTAGCTGAAGAGTTGTTGTGCTCACTAATGGTTTCTCATCATCCTGGAAAAAAGTAGGAGGAGGAGGAGGAGGAGGAGGAGGAGGAGGAGGAGGAGGAGGAGGAGGAGTTTCCAAATCACCTCCAAAGGTAGCCCCACATAGAGTGCATTGCAGTAGTCTAAGTGGGAGATAACCAACACATGTATCACTCTGGTGAGACAGTGCACAGGCAGGTAGGGTCTCAGCCAGCGTAAATGAGATGTAGAGCTGGATATCATCTGCATACTGGTGAACCCCCAGCCCAAACCCCCAGGGGTCTGAACACTCATCCCCCAACAGCACTTTTTGGACACGGCCCAGAAGTGGGGTGCCCCAGGGTTCTGTCCTGGGCCTGTTGTTGTTCAGCATCTTTATAAATGACTTGGATGAAGGTACTGAGGGAATGCTAATCAAATTTGCAGATGATATCAAACTGGGAAGGCTGGCTAATGCTGCAGAATACAGAATTGGGATTCAAAATGGCCTTAACAGATTGGAGACCTGGGCCCAAACTAATACAATGAAATTCAATGCAAGATTCTACACTTTGGCATGAAGAACCCGTTTCCCTGCTCATAACACATACATTGGCAGTATCTCTAATGTGTTGGAAGTACATTTCTCATAGGTTAATGACTGGCTGGATTGTGGTAGTGAATTCTGGCATTCATTTCACCTTTTGTCCTTGCCAATATCTTAGGTGTGTATGTCTCTGGAGGCATTAAGGCAGCGATCCTATGGCCATTTACCTGGGAGTAAGCCCCACAGAACACAGTGACTAACACATCTCTCTTTTGGTAGCTTTCGTTAGGGAGCAAAATAGATTGCTCCCATGCTTTTCATAATGCTTGTTTTAATCAGCCTCTTCATGTTACAATTTTTTCAGAAATGTGTCTTGCTAGAGCTGCTGTATTTTCCATATAAATTCTGTGTGGGAAAATTGATTTCATGATGAATTCAGATGAAATTCACTTCTTCTTCTTCTTTTTAAACAAGTTCATCACTTTGGCACATCACCTTCACTTATTTGAATGTGCCAACCTTGAGCTTTAATTTCAGAACACACAGAGATAAAAGATCCAAATTCCAAACTATCAGTCACTGAGAAAGTTCACAAAGCCTTGACGGATGAAGGGCAGAGGATACAAACGCCAGTCACCTTTTTAACCCTCTCTTTGCGGTTGTAGGGCAGGCCTTCGATGCATTGCCAGACATCACAACTGCTGCTTCTAATGTGCTCTGCTCTGTTATCTTTGGGACCCGATTCAGCTATGAAGACCCCCAATTAAAGGAGCTCATGGATGTGATCCAGAAATTTGTGAGCCTCTTTCTCCATGTCTCTGGAGCGGTACGTCACCCTCATACACTAGGAAAACTGGGGACGTCTCCCAGTCATTGAAAGTGTTCATTTATCTCCTTTTATGAGCAAACATTCTCCTGCATTCCGAAGGAGAACAACCTGGACATAGGTTTTCCATGTTAGTGAGAAGAAGGGTTGACACCTATCCTGTATAATACAGGATAGTCCTGTCAGCGGTGTAGCTAGCTGCTTGGGTGCCTGGTGCAGCGCGCATGTCCTGCAGCTGGGGGTGGGGAAAACTACCCATGGGGGCGGGGCGAACCAAGGCAGGGAGCGCTGCATGGAGCCTCTCCGCAGCCTCCCCCTCAGCTGTAGGGCTGCTGAGGTGGTGGGCAGACACAAGTCTCATGTTGCTCAAAAAAGCAGCATGGAGCTTGCAGGCAGTCAGCCCACCGCCTCCCCCTCAAGAGAGACACATGGCTCAGGCACGCTGCAGTGTCCCCCGCTTCGCCTATCTATCAGTGGCGTAGGAAAGGAGCTGTGGTGGGTGCGGGAGCTATTTTTTCCAAAAAAATAAAAGTGTCGTGAGCCCAATTTTTTATTTTTTATTTTAAAAACACAATTTTTGCCATTTTGTCACACACACCCCTTAGTAATAACACCCAGGGCAGTCCGCACCCACCACAAACCCTACCTACACCACTGAGTCCTATATTTCAATGTAAAATGCTGTGTCCTATATTGATTCAATGCAGAATGCAGTTTGTCCTGTATTTCAGGTCAACTCTCTTCCTCTCCCTCCCCCCCCCCTGCCAAGTTAGAGATCCTCTCCAAATGCTTGTGTGTGAAAAGGGGTGTGAAAGGTTATGTATTTAAGTTCTGGGTAGCAAAGCACAGACAGATTTACAAATTTGTGTGTGTGTGTGTGTGTGTGTGCATGTATGTATGTATGTATGTATGTATGTGTGTATGTCAAATTCCAGAGGGGCCATTCTGTTAGACTGTAATAGATTGTAATTGATTGTTTTGAAGTCATTTCAGCACCAGATTTTAAAAATAAAAATCACCCCCCTTGACCTGCCCTGTATTTTGCCAGAAAGAATGTGGCAACCCTTCTCTAATACATGGGTGTATATATTAACGTGTGAATTGGGCCAAAGGTGGGAATGTAAGCCACTGAAGATGGGGGCAGGAGAGGGGGGAGGGAATCACTGTCTCTAATGCACTGCATTGCCTTGTCTCAGGCATACAATGCTTTTCCAAGGATCATGGACTTCGTACCTGGACCACACAAGAGTTCCTTCAATGACTCTTCCAGGCTCTTCCAGTTTATCCGAGATAGCGTGGAATCTCACAAATTGAACCTGGATCCACAAAATCCTGGTGATTTTATTGACTGCTTCCTGCTCAGGTTGAATAAGGTAGATGAGAAGTTTTTTGGCGGGAGAGAAGCTAAGGGAAATGGCTTGTTGCGTGTAACTACAAAACTTGTATCTTTTCAGCCTGGGGATTCCCACCCCCGCACCCCCACCCCAAAAGCTTAGGGCAGACTATTTTTATTGGAAATTGGCTATGCTCTCCAGAAAACTTTATACGTATGTGGCATATAATGTCATGTCTGCTACAATTCTTTGCCTGTAAATTTAGTAGTGAGTCCCTGTGATCCAAAGTCACTCACCTGGGTGTGCATCAACATGTCCACCTTGCTTGGCCATAGCCAGCAGCACACAGATCAGTTGGAGATGCTTAGCGGGTCATGGGGGAACATGAAAATTTTGAGGGCTCCTTGAAGTGGAAGGCAATGAGAGGAACACACCAAGTGCATCAGGCTAGAGCTCCAAAGGAACCTAGAAAGCAGGGTCCAGAAGAGGAGAGGAGGCGGCTCTGGCTGAGAGGCGAGTAAGGCAGATGGCCTTCCTTTGCACAGAGGGAAATGCCGAGCCACAAAGATTATCTGTGGCAGGGTCCCACAGAGGGGTAGGTGGTGGAGGCAAGGGAGTAAGACACATCAGATATTAGGAGTTTCCTTGTACAAAGGCCATAGGAGAAGGAACTGGATCTGCTTCACCTTCACCTCAGTCCCTTTTCTTTTCCATTCAGCCATGAACCTAAGCTGCTACCTCTATCCAGATGGGTGGGGCAGTCTCAGTAAGTTCCATGGGACATCCAAATTAATGTGTAGTGTATTACATAGGATTGCCGCTTTTGGTGGCCCCTTCCTATAGCTTGATCTAGAATAGGGTTATCAGACGTCCCCATTTCCTGGGGACAGTCCCTGGATTTGCGAATAAGTCCCTGGACAAATTCCATCCTTGGAATGTCCCCAGATTTCATCTAATGTCCCCGGGAAACACAGCAGCGGCAGTCTCAGCAGCCCGGAGCTGTTGGCTCTGGCTGGCTTCAGGAGTTGCTCGGAAGTCCCCATATGATGGTGGGACAGGGGCTCTAAGATGCAGCTTCCAGGCTGCCTCCATCTTCCCTAACCCCAGCAACTAAGCTATGAAGGGAGGCTTCATGCTGCCTATCGGAGCTTGCGTGCAAGCAGGAGGGGGCAGGGATCTCTCAGTTAGGCAACAGGAAGCCTCCCTTCCCAGCTGAGGGATCCCCACCACCTCCTGCTTGGACGCAAGTAGGAATGGAATTGGGGCTGCTCCAATGGGAAGGGAGGCATTGCACTGCCCGAGCCTCACCACCGCCACTGCTCTTGGCCCTCCTTCTCCGCCTTCCATGCCTGACCCACCACTGAAGAACCAACAACTCAGGGGCTGCCCAGGCTCATGGAGAAAGGAGATAGGAGCCTCGGAGGAAGGGGAAACGTGGCGGTTGAGGTGAAGGCAGTGGCCACCCCTCTGCAACTGGCATTGCTGCAGCATCAACATGTAGTATTTATTTATTTATTTATTTATTGTGTCCCCGGATTCATTGAAAAAAATCTGGTAACCTTAATCTAGAATGGAGCTAAAGCCGAGAAAACCATCTTGATGGCTGACTGATGCACAGCTGTCTGGTGTTGCACAAATTCTGGTCCTTTATTTTAAGCAGGTATTTCCCTTCCACCTCTTCCCTTTCTTTCTGCATTAATTTACAGGAACAAAGCTCTGCTCAGAATATCTGTGTTGAAGACCTAGTGACGACTGCATTTCTCCTCTTTGTTGCTGGTACAGAGACCTCAAGCAATAGCATCTTCTATGGCCTCCTGTTGTTGGCAAGGTTTCCACACATACAAGGTACACAGCTTTAGCACCCCAACAGACACTTCCAGATATTTCAGAGCTCCAGCTTAGCTCTCTCACCACCCCCACCCCCAGTCTGTGGTGTCTCTCCCACAAAACTACAGGCTGTTTCTCTCTCCACAAGCGCCACCCTTAGAGAAAGTGAAGGAAGCCATGCCCACCACCCTCTAGTAGGCGTCTCTGCTTCCTGAGCTGTTGCTAAACTCCTCTCCTTAACAGCTGGGACACCCTGAGCAACTTATTTCTGGAGTTTACTTAACAATGAGCCTAAACCTGCCTGTCCATTTCTTGGCCCACATTCTCTTAGAATCAAGAATGGCCAAGTTGAAAGAAACCCCAAGAGATTTCTCTGACCACCACAATCCCACAACCACCTCAGTATTTGAAATTAACAATTTAACCATGTTTGAAAATACATTTCATATTTTAAATGTGCACTAGATGTATAACCTCCTGAGGCAGGGCCAGCCTAGCGCATTTTGCTGCCTGAGGCAAAACAGAAAATGGCGCCCTACGGCCACCCCTGCCTCTTGCTCTGCTGCTGCCATCACCTCTGCCACGGCAACCTCCTGAGGCAATGGGAGGCAGCCTGGAGAATCCCACACCTGCTGAAGACAGTGGCGGGGGGGGGGGGAGGACCAGAGAGCAGCAGGTGGCAAGGAAGAATGGTGGGGGAAGGTGGTGGCTGGGGAGGCAGTGGCTGACAGGCAGAGGAGATGGCTCCTCAGGGGCCTTGATCTGCTGCCTCCTCCACTGTCCCTGGGCTGCTGCCTGAGGTGAATGCTTCACCAAGCCTCTTGGGTGGGCCGGTCCTGTTCTGAGGCAAACAGGCCAATAAAGCAGCTATTCTCTCTATACAGTAATCTTTCACCCGCTCTAGAATGATTCCACATATTATATCTTCTTTCTTACATAGAAATGTAAGGCTATCATCACACTCTGCAATTCAAGTGGCTGCCAACAGGTGACCAAGCCAACTCTAGCACTATGAACAGCAGGCAGGAGAGTGAGGAAGCAGCACTGGTGGCAGGGGGCCCAGGGGAGCTGTTTAATAGAAAGGGATGAGGCATTTCACAGAGTGGTTTAGCAAGCTGCTCTACGAAGCGTTAACCCTCCATTAAGCATGGCTGCAATGAGGTTTAACACAAGCGGAGAGGGACTTTCATAGAGCAGTTTAGCAAACCACTCTGGGAAGCACCCCCAGAGTAGGTGAGGTGTAAAGGAAGAGGGTTGGCCAGCTGTGGGGAGAAGGTAGTTGGCAAATGGGGAGGCAGAGCTAGCGGGTGGAGCGAGCAGGGACAGACCTCCTAATTATTCTTTTAAGATAGCTCAGACTTGATGGATTGATTATGGGAAACTGCTAGAGTAGTGGGCCTTGGACTTTCAGGAATAAGAAACTAGGTGCAGAATAAAGCTTGACAGATGCAAAATTTCATGTTCATGCTCCTGTTCTGGTTTTAGCAGGAGCAGGTTCCTTTTATTGTTTCTAGAATTCCACCGGTCCCTTCAGTCGAACGCAAGTCCTTGGCAGTGCTATTTTTCTAGAAAAATGAATGCCTCCCTTGTTCTCTTATAATGGCAATAGTGCCCACCTGAGAGGTGCCGGAACTGATTTCCAGTTGGAAAAAAAGCCCTCGTTCGGGGTCAGACAAACTTGTGATTAACCCTAAGCATTTTAGATTACTGGCCTGGATCAAGCAGTGGATCTGTCATGCAGCAAGTGACTGTGGATCATTGGGCCATCACTTCAAACTGATCTCTCAAATAGGATTGAAATTGGAAAGTGAAAATCGGCTGTATATCCTTGGTTCTACACACTCTATGGTGCAGGCAGTCTGAGCCTGTATTGTCAATCTGGGGAAAATGGGTTCCAGAATAACATGCAATAATATTATTCACTGCAATAAAATCTCATTCTTTGCAGCCAAAGTCCACCAAGAGATTGATGAGGTTGTTGGAGTCAACCGTGCTCCTGGCATGGAGGACAGGGTGAAGATGAACTACACCAATGCATTTACCCATGAGATACTGCGTTATCAGCTAGGGAGTAGTGAGGCTTTTCCACGTTTGACAACTCAGGATGTGGATTTCAAGGGCTACACCATCCCTCAGGTGTGACAAGTCAGAAAATAAACAGGGTATTTGGTGAAGGGCAAATGTATTGTGCAAAGGATGGTCAGATATGGCAATTTCAGTTTTTTGTTTCTCATTTCCCCAGTCATAAATTCTAGTTCTCCACTTTTCCACATCACTTTGCATGTTTTAAAAAGTATTTATGAAATTTCATTAGCATTGCAGTGTGAATTTCTCCTAATATATACATTTTAGCTTATTACAACGCAGCTTGTATGTTATTTTCATCAGTATATGAATTTTATGCACACTTTATATTAGTATGTGTGTTTTTGTACACATGGCCAGAGAATTGCACTGCAAAACTGGGAGAAGTGCAGATTTTGAATTGTTGGTAAAACACTACACACAGTTTCCCCCACACATCTTGATACAACTGATCGTAAATCGCATAAAGACATGGGGTGGGGCTTAACATAGTGCCAAGTGGGGTATGCATATGGGGAATGAGGCCTGCTTGGGCAGCAGAACTTCCTCACCTATCCTCCCCACCGATCCGTTCTTTAAACCTTGCATTTTCCCCAACCCTCCAGAAGAGATTTAGGGGGTGAAAGGCATGTGGTGGGGGGAGAGTGGGGAGAGTCTTGTTGTGCGAACGGACCTCATTCCATGCACACAACTACTTAGTTGAATCTATCAGAACCACACTTTTCAAAACAACATGAGAATGGAAACAACATGAGAATGGAAAATTCGAATCAGTTCGAATTTTATGATATAGACTCTCCAACAAAACTACGTTTACAGAAATGCATCAGTAAGGGGAAAGTTTGCATAAGAATGGGTAGATCCATGAAAAAGCATTCAAAAATGCATTACTTTTGGGGTGGGGGGGTTGCTTGTGAAAATTGTGTACATTTGTCAATGCTGCATACAAATGTGTTTATTAGGAGATATTTGCACTAAAATGCTGAGGAATTTTTATGAGGATTTAAGAAAAAATGCTGCGGGGGGGTGAGAAATTGAGATAATTGAAACTGACAGATCCATCCACCCTTAGCTCCCACCATCTTTCTGCTACTATCCTTCTATGAACCACCTCTTTCTCTGAGAAGATTTATTCCATTCAACTCTCTGTCAAAGACAAGACTTCTTTATTTGCTCTCTGTTAAATTGAGCCGACAGTCTTGATTATGCATCTTCTTATCTCCCTAAAGGACACCCTTATTATTCCACTGCTCATTTCTTCGCTTTTCGACCCAGCCTGCTGGGAGACTCCTGAAAAGTTTGACCCAGGTCACTTCTTGGATGCAGAGGGTGAATTCAGGAAGAATGATGCCTTCATGCCTTTCTCTGCAGGTAACAGTAAGAGCTGTTCACGGGGCTCGCAGCCGCATTTAGGTATCTAAGATCCTACAAAAGCCTGGAGCAGGACCAAGGGACCTCAGGAAGCTGAATGTGGTCCTCCAGGCCTCTTTATTTGGCCCTCAGGACTCTCCTCGAACAAACACCCCAGTCCCCAGACCACCCCCCTTTCTCCCAGGCTGCACCCACCACTACCCCTGCTCTATGCTCACCCTGAGTGCTCTGGCTGACTGGAATATGTCCTTGAACTGTGACAGTGCTTCCTGCTTAGCTGGCTGGCTGGCTGGCTGGCAAGGGGCAGGTGCAGAAATAATCCTCTGACTTTTGCAAGGCTGGATAGAGCCTACTGTGCAAAAGGATGCTCCATTGCTCTACACACTATTGCTTTTGGTCCTGCCCGCCCAGAACTAAGAAAGCTCGACTGGAATTTTATTTCAAGATCTAATCAATATTATTTTGGTCCGTTGTTGTGGGGACCGTAAAAGGCATGGGGCCCATAGTTTGGTGCCTACTCTGCCAATTTGGTAATCCGGCGTTGCTTCTTGGAGTCTGGTCTTCTGCTATCATGGCTGCTGCTGAAATTCCTGCTTCATCCACATGTGTTGGACTTGCTCCCTGCCATTGCTATTGACTGTCTTGTTTTTGACATTAACACCTCGAGCACATGCAAATCCGCATGTAAAAGTAGGTAAAAGGTAAAGGACCCCTGGATGGTTAAATCCAGTCAAAGGCGACTATGGGGTTGTGGAACTCATCTCGCTTTCAGGCCGAGGGAGCCGGCGTTTGTCCATAGACAGCTTTTCCGGGTCATGTGGCCAGCATGACTAGACTGCTTCTGGTACAGCAGAACACCGTGATGGAAACCAGAGTGCATGGAAATGCCATTTACCTTCCTGCTGGAGCAGTACCTATTTATCTACCTGCACTGGTGTGCTTTCGAAATGCTACGTTGGCAGGAGCAGGGACCGAGCAACGGGAGCTCAGCCCGTTGCGGGGGTTCGAACCACTGACCTTCTGATTGGGAAGCCCAAGAGGCTCAGTGGTTTAGACCACAGCACCAGCCACGTCTCAGCATGTAAAAGTAGCAGCCATGAACACTATTGTGCATTGGGAACAGGAGCTTCAGAGCTGAGCCTTGAAGCAGAATGCTATTTATCTTGGTGTCAAACTGTATAAATATGGTGGGAGGGAGATATCCATGACTAAATCTCTCAGAGTGGGGTGGGGCAAAGGTACAAGCAACCATGGGAGTGATGGAAGGAATGTGCATTGTCCTCTTGCATTGGGAAATGGTTAACTTTGCAGTCCCAGTGTGATTCACCTGTATTCCCCAGAGTGGCTGTCTTTTACTTTTGCGGAGAAGGGAACGCAGGTGATCTGGTCACATATCACCTGATAACACATCTTTTTGGGCCATAAGTCAGACGTTCTCAACGTATACCTGATCTTAGTAAATCTCCCCAAGTGCATTTAAGGGTACACAAACAATCCGTCTGGGACAAACCACAGTTCATGGGGGTGGGGTGGGAGTTTTTATAGTGCAAGGGTGGATGGTTACCCCCCTCCCCATGCTGCAGCTGCCCCCGTGCTGCTTCTAAAAGTGAAAATTATAATAATATGCAACAGTTCTGCAACCAAACAATGTTTACCAAAAAGCATATATTGGGGGAAAGTGCGCCTAAAAATGAATATATTTGCAACTATAACATACAAAGATGCATTATAGTAGGGAAAACTGATTACGAAAATGTGAATATTAGTCAAAACTACATATAGAAATTAGTTTATTAGGGTAAATTCTGCCTCAAATACTGATGAGGCTTGACAAATATATTTTTTAATGACAAATTGTAGCAAAATATGGGCAACTGATTTTAAGAGTGGGAAAATGAAAAAATGAGAGGATCGAAATTGACAGATCCTTCCATTGTTACTTCTTAGAGTGATGAAAATTGAAAATTAATCCTGTTGCCTAGGCTGCTCAGTGAAATGTTGATCTAAGTAGGCAGAGGAATAACAGAGCTCTTACAGATGGTAACCTTTATAGTCTAACATACATTTAATGGTTAATGAAATACCTCTGCATTCATATTGTGGGGCTATCACATTATCTTGCTTCTGGGAAAAAATATCTACACACACATAATAATTTGAGGTGACTCCTCAGGAGTCAAGTGTTTACCGGGTACCATAAATGTCTCAGGTGATGGGTGATGAACTAGTTCTCTTTCCCTTTCCGTCTTCTAGGGAAGAGGGCCTGCCCAGGAGAGGGTCTGGCCAAGATGGAGCTTTTCCTCTTCATTGCCACCCTGCTCCAGAACTTCACCTTTCAACTGGTTGCAAACCCCAATGAGATGGACATGCGTGCCCTGTTTTCTGCTTGCAGAGGAGAGAGGAAGCACCGCCTGTTACGAGCCATCAGACGTAAAAATGTGACATGAGAAGGAAATTCATGATTCCAGAAATACTCAGAGATCCAGAACAATGTCTCTCTGTCTCTGTGTGTCTATTTGTTTCTCTGTCCAAAAGCTTCAGGCCTGTGCCAGAGTAGAAAAGGGGAGGATGTGGAATCTGCTGAGAGTCACCAAGTGTGACACACAACATTATGGTTATTCTAAACTTGAGGTTCTGATGTCACATAGCTCCCTCTGAGAGTCCTATCACTCTTCCCTTGCCTCTAGTGGACCATTCCAAAACCACAACCCTGACAATGCACTTGGAATATACAGCAGGCTTCATACAAGAACCCATGCCTAATTTTCTTTGCTGCCTCTCTCAAATGTAACCATAGAGCAGCTTCTGGCTAGCCGTTATCTGTGAGCAAATAAACGCTTTATACTGAGTTAACAAAGTGAATGCTAATCTTGTTTGTCTGGTTTCAGCTGGAGGCTTAAAACTGCATACAGGTTGTTGAGATATTTCAAATGACTCATTGCCAACAGATTATTGTTTTTTAATCTTATTGGATTTACCCTGGATTGAATTGAGGGGGAATATGGGTGGCATTTGTTTTGTGCAAAAAAAAACAGCAAAAAAAAAACACTTGAATGCATGAGGAACACTGATCCCACAATTAGAACCCAACTGAAAGCAAAGAAAGCCTGTGAATAGACGTGTCAAATAAATATCTCTTATCTCTCTCCTCTGCACATGCTCAAGAGGCAGTACCCCCAAATTCCTTAATTCTGTCTATTTAAATCTCTGAAGAAGAAGAAAATAACTCTCTCTGTTTCAGTGTATCTGAAGAAGTGTGCATGCACCCAAAAGCTTATACCCAGAACAAACTTAGTTGGTCTCTAAGGTGCTACTGGACTATATATATATATATATATATATATATATATATATATATATATCACAGACAGGTAAGTGACAAGTGGTCAAGGGGAAAATTTCATTGGAATTAGAGGAAACTGAGACTACTGTAGGAGGACCAGATTCCTTCAGAAAGTGTGAACATAATTTAAAGTCATTTGCACAAAGACACAAATGAAATATGTAGTACGGGCTAGGAAAAGGCACAAGCCCATGAAAAAATGCCAGCGTGGCTGAATAATAAACAAGAAGATGTGAAAAAACTTGGCCTAAATAAATAAATAAATAAATCGTTTCATTTGTATGCCGCCTTCCCAAAGTTAAAACCATGCTCAAGGTGGCTTACAAAGTACAAAAAAACATAAGTACAAACATAACAAAAGTAGTCATAAACAATAAACACAACCTCAAAAGGTACACAACCTGAACCTTTTAAAAAAAGACAAAACTGCATTTATTTAAACACTGCTTAAGATATATTGTAACCATATTTGGCACAATGGTCCCTGAGGTCAAGGAGCAGTTTCCTGACTATATTTGAACACCATTTTGAAACTAAATAACAAGCTAGGTCTTTCAAAAATGCACTGATTAGGACAACTATTAAGATATTTTAACAAAAATTGGTACAGTGGCTCTTCAGAAGCAGCAGGTTTTGGTCTATCACTGGACGCCATTTTGAATCAAAATGGTGGATGGAACCTTTCAAAACTGCACTGATTGCCAGTAAAGGGTTGCTGTTGGTTTCTTAGAATTCCTGTGTAATGCCAGCAGTCCCCACTAGTTGATTGTAAGGAAAGCCAGTTAAGAGATTTAAGAATAAACACTAGTAAGTAATAGTAACATGGTGTTACCCATCTCAAGGCTTTACAATAAAGCAGAACACAGGTTTTAAAATATATAAATACTGTGTTTAAAATCACCCAGAGAAGCAGTACGTCCTTTAGTTGACAAACGTGTGATAAAGAGAGCTTAAGGGAGGCAGAAATAAATTCTTTCAAAAAGTAAGCCAACTCTTTGCATCAGTCTTCAGGTGCTCAGCCATGTTCCTGTGGGTACAGCAAGCCAGATACCACAGCAATCTTGCATCTGCCTACAAAAGGCAGACAGCTTTAGACTGAGTTCTCTGTCTTAGTAGCCAGCTACTGTTTCCTGCTGAAGAGTGGCTCCACATACCTCTGAAGCTATTGGTCTAGGAAAAAGTCTCCACCACTTCTAGGCAACCTGTTTATTGAACATTCACACTGATTTGTTTGCACAAAGATTGCTTGGAACCTGCACAGTACCCACTGTTTGTTGAGCATTCATTTAGATTTGTTTGCACAGAGGTTATGCAACGTCCACTATTTATTGAGCATTATATGAGCTTTCATCAGTTCATCATTACCCTACACTTTCACACCTTCCAACATTCCTCTGATGAAAATAGGGAGTCAATAATAATAATAATAATAATAATAATAATAATAATAATTACCCCACCCATTTGACTAGGTTGCCCCAGCCACTCTGGGCAGCTTGGAGGGTCTGCACTCTTCTTACTGCAAAAAATCTGAGTGGATTCCTTTTTTAAAAAAAGTGAGCTTGCTGCAGAATAACACTTCAATCCACTTTTGCAGCCCAAACCTAAATGTGCTAATATATGATCGAATCCCTCCCACAGAATATTGACCACCTGGAAGCAAACCAGATATGATGGAAATGTAGTAGTAATGCAATAAGCACACAGACCTTATTACAGATTAGTGACTGGTTTCAAAACTGAACACAAAGTGGACAGTTGGAAGGAATTAATGGATTTCACAGTGTAAGGGATGTAAACAAGAGTGCAATGTACCAGAGCTCTCCTTTGCAATTATTGCTATTGAAATAATTCATAAAATGATTTAAAGTCAGATGATGCCAAACACCTTTAGAATGGTAAAATCCCAAGAAGACTGGGAAGAGGGCCAAAAGGAATTCCCCAAACTGAAAGCAGAGAGAGATGAGATTCTGTGTGAATTCAAAGTGCTCCCTCATGGAGACAAAAACAGCACAGAAGACTATGTGCTCAATTATAATGAGTCTGATAAGTCTATTAGGAGAGAGACTCGCTGTTAAATGAATTAAGTGGAAAATGTAGGCCAAGATGCACAGTGAAACAAATAGACAGAATTTCTGGGAGGCCAGTTGAATATAATGAGGCTTACTTTTGAGTAAACTCAACATGTGTTAAACAAATGGTAACTTTGGATGGACTTTTGGTAAATGCACTTCTGGTAAACGCACACAAGCATAAGCACCTGGGAGACCAAAACAAAACAAAACAAAACAAAACAAAACAAAACATGGTTCTTTCAAACAGACCTCCCCTTCAAGACCCACCAATATCCTCCCAAGTTTTTCAGAGAGATGGCAGCAGCTTTTTAATCTCCAGGGCTTGGCACCCAGGAATTTAGGATTTCAAAAGATTGTGGGTTTATTGGGGGGAATGTACACCCCCCCCACCACTGTATTTTGTGGGCAAAATCTGAGCCATGTTTGATCTTTCTGTGTCTATATTGATACAGAAGCAGCTCTCTCCATCTATTAGAGTCTATAAGGTATGTTAGCTGCAGACAGTTTTGCCCTGGCAAGTTCTAGGAGAATTATGGTACTAACTGTGTCTCCTAGGAGTTCTGAAAAATAACGAGTTCCACAAACAGAAAACTGTTGCTGCTAGACAGAGATTTAGGGTCATGGAGGGAGACTCTTAGGAAGCTGCTTGCTTGCCTTTGGCTGGTGGCCCTTGTGTCTGTTAGTGAGTGTGTGTGTGTGTGTGTGTGTGTGTGTGTGTGTGTGTGTGTGTGTGACACAGGCTAATACAATGAAGACCCGCCCGGTGGTGGAAGTGGTTCCACAGCTCCTGGAATATAAATTAGAGTACTCTCCAGATTTGCGGTGTGACAAGCAAACAGACTTGGTGCCTGTTTGCTATCATTGCAAATCCTGCATCTTGTCCTGGAAGGCTCTCTCCACCCGAGAGTGGTTTGTGCGGGCCAGCCATATTTCTAAGGGGCAATTCTTGAAGGGGATCATAAAACGGTTCCAAAGCCAAGACCTCTTGAAGTATGCCTGGAACCTCCTGCAGTCCACCAATAGCAAGGATTTCACCTACAGCCGTTCCTGCGTCAGCTCCAGCTTCGCAGCATCTTCCACCTTGGACCGGGCACTTAATCCGAAGAAACTGGAGCACGCCATGGAAGACCTCTGGAAGTGGTTCTTAAATGCCAGTTTCTGGAGCAAAGCAAACTACCTCTTGCTTCTGCTGCAGATGTGTGACTCACAGTTGTTGCTGATGGCTGCCAACCTGGTTAGCATCCTCTTGAGCCAAGATGAGGCCACTTGCAAATCGGCGGACAACAAAACAGGTAATACTAATGCATTAGGAAGCTGAAGGTGCTATCTCTGACTCTCAACCAGCCATCCCAGTAATGTATGGAGGGGGAAATGGACAGTATCCTTTACTATTGTGCTAATCCTCATTGCATAGATATGTGTGGGGCAGCCAGCATCCTAATTGCAACCAGCGAAACTGAATGAACTGTCCCAGCTTACATTGGCCAAGGATCTAGTTACATTCAGAAGTTCACGTGAAGAGGTGGGTGTGGTGGGGAACCTCCAGATGCTGCTGGACTTCAATTGCCATCACCTCTGGGTGGGTCTGATGGGAGTGGGAGTCCAATAACATTTGGAGGGCCATAACGTCCCCATACCTGACTTCAGAGAGGACCACGTTAAGTGTAGCTTGTAACTGCTCTTTCTTTGGTTGCAGACCAATGAGCAAAGAACCTAGATATAGAATCATTTCCTGTGAATTGTTTGTCTCTTACTGTTTTGTTTTTTCATTTTTTTCTATCTCCTGTGTGATTTAAATCTTTCCAGCTGTGCCAGATGAAGATCAAACAAGCAAGGATGTGATTCCTCTTAAGAAGCAGGAGAAATCTATCTCCCAGGTTCGGAGCCACCTCACATCTCACACCTCTGGTTTTACCTCGGGGGTTGCTTCAGAGAAGAGTGACTTATTTGGTATTATTTAATTCTGTTTATCCATCCATCCATTTCCCATTCCTAATACAGTCATACCTCTAGTTGCGTTAGGTTCACGTTGCGTTTTTTCTGGGTATTAACACAGCAAACGCGTAAGTGTTTACTTCCAGGTTCGCCACTTTGTGCATAAGTGATCTGCGTGCTTTGCGCATGTGCAGGAGTGCTCTATCACGTCACGCACATGCACACGCACAGAAGTGGCGCTTTACTTACGGACTTTTTGGGGTACGAATGGCACCCTGGAATGCATCACGTCCGTAAGCAGAGGTACCACTGTATATATATATATATGCCACTTTTAATATGCAAAATCCATAGTTATTTTTGGGTCAGCCAAAATGTCACAGAATAGTGAGCAAGCTTTCAGGTGCTCCAGAGTTCTTCCTTAGGCTAGAAGTTAAACTTGTGGTGGGGCTGGGAGATGGTCACATCTCCCTTTTGTCAAATTACCCTAACCAATGCCATCCCTTATCACAAGAGCAGTGTACAACAAAGCTCATGCTGTCAACCCCACCAACCTCTGCAGCTGATCCAATAGACTAGACTTTGTCTTCCAACCAAATGTCAATGTCTGCTTCTAACAGTGGCACCCCAGTGGAGCAAAAGAGGTCCACCCACAGGTGGGTGGGTGGGTGGGGAACAGCTGGCAATGCCACTGTTAGCCTGAACAAAACATGCTATGGCATTACTTAACTGCCTCCTTGTGATTTCAACTCTGGTGGCAGTCTTGGCTCTCCAGCATAGTTTCTGTGGCCATGCTGGCCATCCGAAGGTCATGGTTGGGAAACTCTCAATCAGAAAGTTGAGATCAGCCTTCCCCACCCAAGTTATGTCAAGGCTTGTTGATACCCCTGAGCTGCACCACCCTGTAGCTCTGGCGGGCAATCCTGCTCTGCTCTTCTTCTCACCTAATTCCCCTTCCAGCAATCCACTCCACCAGTTGTAATTATAGATAACAGCCAGAATCACAGTAGTGGATGTTTTGATGAGATTAGTGATAATCAAGGCAGACCATTGGTCTGTTTAGCTCAGTGTTGTTCCCAGCAACCGGCAGCATCTCCCCATGATTTCACACCAGGGTCTCTTCCAAGGTCTCTACTTGGAGATGCCGCAGATTGAGCCTGGGACCTTCTGCCTGTGAAGCAGCAGCTCTACCACTTCTATGTTGATTCATGACTTTTCATTGTTCCTGGGTTTTTTCCAGGAGGCACATCTTGTTGGTAAATAATAACAACTACTACCCAATTGGCATAATGGAAATCTGGTGTTGCATAGCCCCTCTTGAGATGTGGGACTGTATGAGACATTGGCTATGTCACTTACAAAGCCATGGTCCATATATAACATGTGTATGAGGAGGTCCAATTGCTCAAAGGCACAGGCTGCATGTTCACTGCAGGGCTTATCCTGCCCGTTCTTTTTATGGCCACTCTGTAATATTCCCTTGGTTGGTTTTCTCATTCACTACACAGGTCGTCTACGTTTGCAAAGGCTTTGGAGCAAAGAGTCAGATCAGATGTCTGAAGTAATGTCAGAGTACATGGATGAAGCCGCCAGCAGCTCTGTCATACTGAATGTTGTGGAGCCTGTACCCACCCATCCCACAAAGCCCTTCAAAATCAACAAGTTCAAAGACTTTATTCGCTGTCTGCCCATCCACTTGTCCAAGTTCATATTGCGTAAGAACCTCTTGCCTTCCTCACAGTGCCAGATTTACTTATACACAAGCTAAATTAAGCTACATTCAAGGGCTTCAGATTATGAGGAATCTCTAAATACATTCTTTTAAAAACTAAATGTAATGTTTTACATAATGGGTTAAAAAGGAGAACAGGGAAAGCAGACTCTAAAACATACAATATTGCTCTGATATGACAACAATATACTTAATGGCTACACATTTGTCATATTGAGTTCATTAATTTGTGCAGAAATAGCTGTATTTTATAAGGTGTCCATAGTTAGATGGTTAGTTTTTTGTTATATCCTTACCTGTGCCACCACCATATATGCCAATATTAAACTTCGTTATTTCTATTCCCATTGCCTTTTCTGTTTTTTGTTGTGTTTTTTAAAAAAATGTTTTCCGGCCTCTTAAACTTGACAAAAGCTTAGGGGCTTCAGCATGTCTTAATAAGTCCCTGAAGCAGCTTTCTAATGCTTCACTTTTAGGAAGCAACAGAGCAACAAGCTTCTCTTTGTGATTCTCTAGGAATGCTGGACATGAAATCCTTGAATAGATGTGCTCTCGTGAGTGCACACTGGGACTTCCTGGTCAAACTAATCAAGAGGGATATGATAGCAAATCGTGCTCTCCAAAGTGAGATTGCATTCCTGCAGGTACTGTGGGATTCTCCTCAACCCTTATGGTTTGTTAAGGGTACTGGGCATTGTAGCTCTTTGAAGGGCAAACTACGGTTCCCATGATTCTTTGGGGGAAATCATGTGCTTTCAATGTATTGCGTATTTGCAGTCATAATGTGTGGAGTGCAGTCAGTAAGGATGGACCTGCCCTCCCATGCAGAGGCCAAGCATTATCTTGCACCACCTGCAGCCGTTTTTGTCCTAACATTTCAGTGTTGACATATTTAACTAAATGATTTTGTCTTCTTTCTGTTGCAGGGGTCATGCCCTAAAGGAGCAATTTCCAACTATGCCAAAATTGTCAGTGTTGCCATTCCTCGCATAAACTCTGAAGGTGACATCATCCGAAGCAAGGCCAAGTTAATCGTAACCATAAAGGTGCATTGTGGGTGTTCGGCAATTCCTGGATTTTCTTGGATTGGGTTTGAGTAGGTGGTGGGAAATTCTTGGGCCCCTATTCAGTTCTCTGCCATTGGTTGATCTCTCTGTTGAGAGAGAGAGTGAGAGAGAGAGAGAGAGAGAGGGAGAGGGAAACCGCAGAGAGAAACCATGCCTAGAGTATGGAAGTGTGAAGTTGTGTCAACCTGAAGCTATGCTCCTTCTTTCCCAAAGAAATGAATAATAGCCCATATGTGTGCACAGCTTGCGGTGGGAGTCTGCGTACCTGTCTTGCCCTAGCACATTCTCTATACTGGGTAGAGGGGGCTTCTGACGATGGAAGTGGTGGTGGAGACAAAGCCCATTTCTGCCAGTTGAAGCAGAAGGCTACCTACTTCCTCGTTTGTCATTCTCTCATATCACCAGTCATCATTGCTTCTCATTCTGCTTTAAGGAGAATGAATACCTGCGCAAAGCATATCATGGACAAGAGGTAGACATTGTCAAGTTGGAAGAACGGAATGTCTTCTGCAGTGGGTATAATGTCCGGATTCTAATAGACAGGTATGTGTACCTGGCAAGAAGTGTGTTTTGCCTCATTCCACCCTCCTTCCCTCAAAAAATCTGTAGATGTGCCTCACAACAACCAATGTTCCACAACATATGGGGCATTTTGTAAACCCATGAACCTCTGGTGATATTTTCAAAATAGTGAACACATATAGCTTTACTCCCAGGAGCAGCATGCTAAGGGAAACCTCTCCGTGTCTTTTATCTGCTTCCTGCCTCTGAATAAGTTGCCACAAGTGGTACAAGTAGAACGTACATTCCCATAATACATGCAAGTAGTTCAGTTCAGTTCCTTCTTAGAGGCCAAAAACACTTGGAGGAAACCAGATCTGGGCGGCCTGGCTTAGACTTTGGGAAATAGTAAAAATGAGTGCAAGGATGAATGTTTGGTTAGTGTTGCTTCTGTTGCTACATACTGGGATCTGGTGTGAGGGCATCTGAAGCTAAGCAGGTCTGGATCTGTTTGCTGCTTGGATGGGGGACCTCCTGGGAATACTATATTAGCTGTCATGATGAATTCCACCATGGAATAAAGGCAGGATATGAAAGAACTAAGTCTATCAAACAAAACCAGGTTCTCCCTTCAACTTTCGCTTCCTCTTCAGTTTGGATCCAAACAGAGTGATTCACTATGGTGGTGGGAAGCTGATGGCCACTGGTTCTGTGGACCGGAAAGTCCGTTTGATGGATGTGGATGAGATGCGCTATATCCCTCCTGCCTTTCTGGGACATGCTGGTAGCATCCGGGCTGTGTACCTCAATGAACAGAAAGGATTGCTTTTGAGTGGCAGCTATGATCTCAGCATCAGGTGAGCTGTGCCGATCCTAACATCTTTACATTGCATTTTTTTTTTGGGGGGGGGAGGCAAAATATGAAAGGTGTTAAGGGTACTTGCGGCCCATTTAATTCAACGTCCCTTGAGTGCTTCGTTGCTGGTGGGGCTTACAAATACTTCACATTGTATTATTATGCTCCTTGAGTCTAAAATAAGTTATGTACTCCCACAACAAGGATGAGGGCTCAGGGGTAATCTGTGGAGAGGTACATTCCAGCACTGGATGGAGCCATAGCAAATGATGGTTGGAGCCAGAGAGCTCCAGAATTAGCTACTGTATTTTATTTTTTTAAGAAAATAATAATTATTATATACCATCCTTCATTCTCCAATTCCAGGGCACTTCACACTGTAATGAAATATAGAGCCACAAACTACAGAACACAACAGCAAATGAAACAGCAATGCACTTGCAACTCACTAGCAGAATTTCAAATAAATTGTTGGTGGACTAATTTGTTGGTGGCTCCAGTTCATTAAGGAGTGTCAGCTTCTGAACGATGTTTATTGAAACCCAGAAAGCGCATTAAAAACAACAACAGTATAGTGCCATGTGTTACATTGTATTCCATAATATATCATACCCATATCATCAAATTATTTAAACTTTAGTACATGCTAGACAAGCTATAAAACCTGGTACCAACAGATCGGACAAGAAGATAGGTGAATGGAATGTCAGAACCTAAAGCAATTTTCATGCACATATCTACCAATTCAATCTCACCTTGGATCGGCCATTGCCACATATTGCCAAACCCCATACTACTTTGGTAGAAGAGTTTGGAGGAAAAGAGTTCGGCTGCTGTTGCTGCTTTGTGAGTGCTGGGAGGACCGCTCCCTCTCCTGCCAACTCCATCCGGCCTAGGGGGGCGGGGCCTGCACTCATCGCCACAGCATAAGAGGCCAGAGAGAGGCTTCCGGGACACGGCTGCTGTTGCTGCTTTGTGAGTGCTGGGAGGACCGCTCCCTCTCCTGCCAACTCCATCCGGCCTAGGGGGGTGGGGCCTGCACTCATCGCCACAGCATAAGAGGCCAGAGAGAGGCTTCCGGGACACGGCTGCTGTTGCTGCTTTGTGAGTGCTGGGAGGACCGCTCCCTCTCCTGCCAATTCCATCCGGCCTAGGGGGGCGGGGCCTGCACTCATCGCCACAGCATAAGAGGCCAGAGAGAGGCTTCTGGGACACGGCTGCTGTTGCTGCTTTGTGAGTGCTGGGAGGACCGCTCCCTCTCCTGCCAATTCCATCCGGCCTAGGGGGGCGGGGCCTGCACTCATCGCCACAGCATAATAGGCCTGGGAGAGGCTTCCGGGACACGGCTGCTGTTGCTGCTTTGTGAGTGCTGGGAGGACCGCTCCCTCTCCTGCCAACTCCATCCGGCCTAGGGGGGCGGGGCCTGCACTCATCGCCACAGCATAAGAGGCCAGAGAGAGGCTTCCGGGACACGGCTGCTGTTGCTGCTTTGTGAGTGCTGGGAGGACCGCTCCCTCTCCTGCCAACTCCATCCGGCCTAGGGGGGCGGGGCCTGCACTCATCGCCACAGCATAAGAGGCCAGAGAGAGGCTTCCGGGACACGGCTGCTGTTGCTGCTTTGCGAGTGCTGGGAGGACCGCTCCCTCTCCTGCCAACTCCATCCGGCCTAGGGGGCGGGGCCTGCACTACCACTACAGTTTAGAGGACAGAGCAGCTACCGGCAGCAATGGACAAAATAGTTTTAAATGTTTTAATTGCTTTTAATTTGCAGCACCTTAAGTGGGGGTTGTTGTTTTTTATAATATTATATTATTTCATTATCTGCTGCAAATGTTAAAGATGTTTATATATATTTTAAGGTGTTTAAAGGTGCTTTTATTGTTTACTTTGTTGTACCACCGTGAATGGTGGTTTTTATCTATGTATTTTTGTTTGTTCTGTCTTGTTTTGTTTTTTGGGTTGAACATTCAGTGGGGTGGGGATTGGTTTTGTTTGGGCATAATTGTTTTTGGTTGTTTTGTTTATTATTTTGTAAATGGAGGTTAGTATGAGGCCTGGGATTGCTACCGTGGAGGGGCGAGGGAGGTATGGCGGTGGGGGCAGATGTTATAGGCGAAGGGGATCGAGATACGGATATGCTCGTACCCCTTCCAATCTGCGCCCCATCCCGAGAGACGAGGGTAGGGTGAGCAAGGATTACTCACCTCCTTCACTGGTGTTGTGCAATGCCAGGTCTATAGGCAACAAAACCGCTACCCTGCGTGATTTCTTTATCTCGCAGGGAGTCGACCTGGCTTGTGTGACGGAGACCTGGGTGCGCGAAGGGGTAACTGTTACCTTACGAGAGATGGCGCCCCCGGGTTTCTCCGTCCTCCACCAGTCACGGACTGTGGGCCGGGGGGGAGGGGTGGCAGTATTAATCCGGGAAGATTGTTCTTTCAGGGCTCTACCATCGCCATCGATCCCCGGCATTGAATGTGTTGGCCTAGTGTGGGGCTCCGAGGAGAGCTTGGCTGTCTGGCTGGTGTACCGGCCACCTAGCGCACCAGCAGCCACCCTGTCAGGCCTGCTGGAGGCGGTGGCCGGCTGGGCCTTGGAGTTCCCTAACCTATTGGTATTGGGAGACTTCAACTTCCATGCTGATGCCACTCCCTCCTCACAGGCTCTGGACCTGGTGTCTTCCATGGCGACACTAGGGCTCTCCCAGTTTGTTTCGGGCCCCACACATCAAGCAGGCCACACGCTGGATTTGATCTTTGGCGCCGGTATAGATGTGATCATGTGTCCTTCAATGAAGGTGCCATGGTCTGATCACTACGCTCTGAAAGCCAGGATTGACTTTCCACCCCCACCCTGCTTAGGTGGCGAGCCGATTTGGGCTCGCCCGCAGAGGCTGATGGACCCGGATAGATTCCGTCAAGCCTTGCGGGACCTTACTCCCCCTGGCGACTCATTGACTGAGCTTGTTGAGGGCTGGAATACCCAGCTCCTGGCAGCCATCGATGAGATCGCACCTAAGCGCCCTCTGCGACCCCGCAGAAACCGGGCTCCCTGGTTTACCGAGGAGCTTCGGAGAATGAAGCGGGACCTCAGACGGCTAGAGCGAGTATGGCGGGGTGCCCGTGACGGAGCCTCAAGAACATCTTATAGGGTTTTTATGAAAACCTATGAGATGGCAGTGAAGGCCGCTAAGAAATCTTACTTCTCGGCCTCCATTGCATCCGCTAGCTCTCGCCCGGCACAATTATTTAATATAATTCGGTCTTTAACGTCCCTTGAAGGACAGCCAAATTTAAACAACAATTTGACACACAGCTGTGAGGCATTTGCGAGCTTTTTTGCGGAGAAGGTCCTGTTGCTCCGCCATGACCTCCCTGCCAATTTGGATACAATAAAGGAACTGGAGGCCCCTCGACTGTCCTCGGGTCCAGTATTGGACCACTTTGACCGGATATCTCCAGCCGATGTGGACAGATTCCTCCAAGCTGGAAAGCCCACCACCTGTCCTCTTGACCCGTGCCCGTCCTGGCTGATTAGAGCATGTCCAGACGAGGTGCGGGGCCCCCTGGGGGATATCATCAATTTGTCCCTTGGCACCGGGATATTCCCAGGGGAACTGAAGGAGGCGGTGGTGCGTCCGCTCTTAAAGAAAACATCATTAGATCCCTCAGATCTATCCAATTACCGCCCGGTCTCTAATCTTCCATTCCTGGGTAAGGTGATTGAGAGAGCGGTTGCTGAACAGCTTGGTAGGTTTCTGGATGAAACATCGGCTTTGGATCCATTCCAGTCCGGCTTCCGCGCTGGTCATGGGACCGAGACGGCTCTGGTCGCCCTAACAGATGATCTCCGCAGGCAGCTGGATCGAGGCGGGTCGGGGCTGCTGATTCTTCTAGATCTGTCAGCAGCCTTTGACATGGTCGATCACGAACTCCTGGACCACCGCCTTGCCGACGTGGGGATCCAGGGCACAGTCCTTCAATGGCTGCGCTCGTTTCTCTCTGGTCGGGGACAGAGGGTGGCGCTTGGGGGGGAATTGTCATCACGCCACTCCTTGGTGTGTGGAGTGCCTCAGGGTGCAATTCTCTCCCCGATGCTTTTTAACATCTTTATGCGCCCCCTCGCCCAGCTTGTCAGGAATTTTGGGCTGGGTTGCCATCAGTATGCCGATGACACCCAACTCTATCTGTTGATGGATGGCCATCCTGACTCGGCCCCAGATACACTGACCAGATGTCTGGAAGCTGTGGCTGGATGGTTACGTGGGAGCCGGTTGAAGTTAAATCCTTCGAAGACGGAGGTCCTCTGGCTGGGGCGGGACGATATGGGATTGAGGGGGCAACTCCCATCTCTTGCGGGGGTGCAATTAGTGCCAGCACCGGCCGTTAAGAGTTTGGGTGTAATCTTCGATACCTCCCTCTCTATGGAGGCGCAGATTACAGCTATAACAAAGGCGGCATTTTTCATCTCCGCCAAGCTAAGCAGTTGGCCCCTTATCTCTCTCGTCCTGACCTAGCCACTGTGATCCATGCGACGGTCACCTCCAGACTGGATTATTGTAACTCGCTCTACGTGGGGCTGCCCTTGAGACTGACCCAGAAACTCCAGCGGGTGCAGAATGCCGCGGCGAGACTCCTTATGGGGTCTTCGCTGCGAGAGCACATTCATCCAGTATTATACCAGCTGCACTGGCTCCCGGTGGAGTACAGGATCAGGTTTAAGGTGCTGGTTTTAACCTTTAAAGCCCTATACGGCCTAGGACCCTCGTACCTACGGGACCGCCTCTCCTGGTATGTCCCACAGAGAAACCTACGGTCAGCAAATAATAACATCCTCAAGGTCCCAGGCCTCAGAGAGGTTAGGCTGGCCTCAACTAGAGCCAGGGCCTTCTCGGCTGCGGCTCCAACCTGGTGGAATGCTCTGTCACAAGAGACTAGGGCCCTGCGGGACCTGACATCTTTCCGCAGGGCCTGCAAGACAGAGTTGTTCCGCCAGGCCTTTGGTCAGGGCGCAGCCTGACCCCCTCCTCTGGCAACCTGCACAAAATCTTGCTTAATCGGTTGCCATCAATTTGATTTTAACTAATTTTATAATGAAATATTTTTAGAATGTATGATTATTTGATTGTTTATTTGATTGTTGTTAGCCGCCCTGAGCCCGGCTTCGGCTGGGGAGGGCGGGATATAAATAAAATTTATTATTATTATTATTATTATTATTAAGTTTGGATTTGATATCCTGCTTTATCACTACCTGATGGAGTCTCAAAGTGGCTAACATTCTCCTTTCCCTTCCTCCCCCACAACAAACACTCTGTGAGGTGAGTGGGGCTGAGAGACTTCAGAGAAGTGTGACTAGCCCAAGGTCACCCAGCAGCTGCATGTGGAGGAGCGGAGACGCGAACCCTGTTCCCCAGATTACGAGTCTATCGCTCTTAACCACTACACCACACTGGCTACACCACACTGGTAGGCTACATAGTAGAAAAGGGGAAATGAAGCATTAACCCCAGTATCGTAATCCAAACAGAGAAAGACTGTGCAAAGCATATTGCTTCCAGATATTTATTCCCATTTGTTTAGTTACACTCCTATCTAGATATGCTTGAAATTTTAATAAGTCGTTATATTCTGGCTGTCCACATGCTTCTGTTTACTCAGCATCTCATGCATTTCCGCTACTAGTTTGGAAAGCAATGTATACACCATGTTGGCCACAATGCGCATCTATTCTGTTTCTTGAGAAATACTGCATTTTGATGCAATTTCCCCTAAACCCGCTTTGATCCAAATTGATGGGGGAAACAGCCTAGCTATATTTTAAGCTGGTAACATACATGCAACTTCAGTGTTTGTTTCTTCTCATCCTCTTGATCCATATCTTTTAGAATGTGGAATATCCTCACTGGGGCGTGTGTGAAAATTTTCAATGGCCACACAGGAAGCATCACTTGCCTGGATTTGTACAAGAGCAAGTTTGTGTCTGGATCCAAAGACTGCACAGCAAAATGTAAGCAAAACGTCTGTCTCCCAGGGAAATATGGGAAAATCTACATACTATAGTTAAATTTAAACTTTGCAGAATGAAAGGGTGAACAATTGTAATGCAGAACTATGACCACATCGTCAAGGTACTTTTAAAGCAGAATCATACCACTTTAAACAAACATGGCTTCCTCCAAAGAATCTTGGGAACTGTAGTCATTAGAAGGCTCCTACTGGCACTGTGGTCTAAACCACTGAGCCTCTTGGGCTTGCTGATCAGAAGGTCAGTGGTTCGAATCCCCGTGATGGGGTGAGCTCCCATTGCTTGGTCCCAGCTCCTGCCAACCTAGCAGTTTGAAAGCATGCCAAAAAGTGCCAGTAGATAAATAGGTACCGCTCTGGCGGGAAGGTAAACGGCGTTTCTGTGTGCTGCTCTGGTTTCGGTGTTCCATTGCACCAGAAGCGGCTTAGTTATGCTGGCCACATGACCCGGAAAAACTGTCTGTGGAAAAACGCCAGCTGCCTCGGCCTGTAAAGCGAGATGAGCGCCGCAACCCCAGAGTCGTATGCAACTGGACTTAACTGTCAGGGGTCCTTTACCTTTACCTTTTATTGCAGAATAACATGTTGCAGTGCATCCTCAATACATTCGTACCTTGGTTCTCAAATAGCTTAGTTGCCAAACAAATCGGCTCCCGAATGCCGCAAATCCAGAAGTTTTCCAGTTTGCGAGTGTTTTTCAGAAGCTGAATGTCTGACACAGCTTCTGCTTGAGTGCAGGAGACTCCTACAGTCAATCAGAAGCTGCGACTTGGTTTTTGAACAGTTTTGGGAGTCAAATCGACTCCCGGGACAGATTAAGTTCGAGAATCAGTGTAGCACTGTATCTAACAGGAGTGTTCCAGTTCAAGGTGCCAATATGCCTTCCTCCATAAGTTGCAAGGGGTCAAGCAAGACTGTTCACGCACACCGTTTTCCATTTTTCCTCTCCGGTAGACACTCGGCATTCTATTTTGGCTGAAGGCCACTAAGGCTGCTCAGTCCTCATTGGGATTTTCTTTTCTGCTTCCAGAGCAAGTGCTGGGGGTTGCTTGGTCATCAGGAGGCAGGGGACTGAGTGACTCTTCGGAGCAGATGCTGCTGCTAAATATGCTGCCACCTGTAGAGATTTTTTTGCAAGAGAGTACTGTCCATCTCCCAGCCTGTCTGTGTCTTTGGCAAGGTCTCTGAGATCCTGCACTCAGCTTAATGGCACCAGGAGACTGCTCAGGGTTGTGCTGAAAATGAATTAACGGCATCTTTTTGTGTTTTTCACAGTGTGGGATATAGAAACTGGAAAGTGCGTTAAGACTTTCGCACACAAAGCTATTGTTTGGGCTGCTAAGATGAATGAAACACATGTTGTGACTGCCTGCGATAAGGGCATAGTGAAAGTGTGGCATGCTGAGACATGCATACTGATAAAGGTAAGACTTAAAACGCAGTGGCTGACTCTGAAAATGCTGTCAGCTCAGTATGTGGCACCAAGCAACACATTTAAGGTGGAGTCAGAGCAGTGGTGGGGAAACTCAGGTCGGGGCGGGCGGGCGGGAGGGTAACATGGCCCTCCACACTTCTCTACTGCTCTTGCCAAAAGTTTGTATGCAAACAATGGGGCTCTATCTTCCTTGGGAACACAGAGAAAGGTCAGCGAGACCTTTCAAGCTTCTTTGGCATTTCATGAATACAGGGATAGCAAAGGGACTAACCCAGGCAAGCGTCAAACAATCAGAAGAGAGCTGGCTTACAGTGACCACTCATTCAGAGTGAAATATGGGAACTGCCCCTGGCAGCAGGGGTTTTCTAGGTGGGCAGCAATAGGAATTTAGTGTACAACTTCACCAAAAGTGGTTGCTAATTGCAATACATCATGTCTGTGACACACTCATAGAATTCTGAATGTTTGGTGAGGCAAACCTTCTCTGTGAGAAAGTCTTGCAGGTCTTTCTTCAGCAGGGCTTGTTCGTCTATATGTTTAATCACAGGTAAAGTTTTAATTATGCTTTCTAAAATTTTTCCTGGGGTTGAAATTAGCCTAATCAGTCTGAATGATTCCTTGCTCCCTTTTAAAGGGGTTATATTGATCTCCTTCTACTCCAGTAAGAAAGCTGACATTTCTGATAGGTTAGATGCTTAGCACTCAGCAACAGGCGGCCAGTGGAGGTTAGTCACATCTTTACCACCAACAAAGTAAACAATGGCATCATAATCCTGTGGTTGCTGGAAGCCTCTAAAGAGCATGCAAAAACAAATATGTTTCATTTTCCAGACTTTACAAGGGCATCTGGGCCCTGTGACATGCCTGTCGTTTGATGAGTGGCATCTTGTGACAGGAAGCAATGACGGCTATATCCTGGGATGGAGCATGCACGGAAATCACAAGAGATGCCTGGGGGCTTTCAGACACCCCATGTAGGTATTGTTTATTGCAGTCAAAAAGCTGCAGACTTTGTGATGTCCTTAGCAATGACTCTTGATCCTTATGTATTTGGAGTAGTTTTTATAAAGGACAAAGTTAACTGGAACTGTGAATCTTCCCCATTGCCAAAATCCCTTCTGTACAAGATGAGATAGCTCTCTGCTTTTGAACCATACAAGGTTTATCTTTTCTTTTAACTCTCACCCACCTCCAAGATGGCAAACCTAAGACCACAGAACCTAGCATGACTCTACTATGAATGGCTTGTCTCCACCTTCAAAGGTCCTCTACGTTAAAGCTGTTCAAGCTGGGATTTACCACTTCAGTTAATATTTAGTCTATATCACATCTCAAAAGTGTGTGTGTTGTGAACTGGTAATGATGAAACGATACAGCAAGGAAGAAGAAGAAGAAGAAGAAGAAGAAGAAGAAGAAGAAGAAGAAGAAGAAGAGGAGGAGGAGGAGGAGGAGTTTGGATTTGATATCCCACTTTATCACTACCCGAAGGAGTCTCAAAGCGGCTAACATTCTCCTTTCCCTTCCTTCCCCACAACAAACACTCTGTGAGGTGAGTGGGGCTGAGAGACTTCAAAGAAGTGTGACTAGCCCAAGGTCACCCAGCAGCTGCATGTGGAGGAGCGGAGACACAAACCCGGTTCCCCAGATTACGAATCTACCGCTCTTAACCACTACACCACACTGGCATATGGTTACAGGCCTCTGAAAGAGGGTGGCCATTTTTCACTTTCCATCCCAATCAGACTACTTTACTCCAGAAAGGCAGCAAGTTGTGCCTCTTCATTCACTAGGCTGTACTCCAGGGATGGTGATCTTGCTGGCTGGGGCTGATGAAGGTTCGAATCCAACAACAGTTGAAGAGTCACCTACCCTTGCTGTACTCTCTGTGGTCCTCTTCTCTAAGTTTGTCTCACTTCTCCCAGGTTCCTGCTGGCCTGCCTTGGCACATAGAAGAAGGTGCCTCTAGAATTTCTGGACTCGAGCCAATGCCAGTTCTCGGTTCAGGCGGTTCTCCACCCAGCCCCTTATGTCAGCATACAATCCTTCAACACGGTGTTGACTTTCTTTCTCCCTCAACTGCCTAAAAGTAAATTGGCTCACATTTTGTTTGCTTACGTTTAGCGCTCTGCTGATCCAGGTGCGTTCTTGCAGTAACTTTTCACTTCAGGTGGCAGCCTGTTTAAACCTCAATTTGTCATTTTCCTACTAAACAGCACTAGCTTGACATATTTTCTGCTCAGAGTAACACATGAGGGAAGGGTAGGAACTAGGGGTGGTATTCCACTAAGTTCTACTCAGAATAGACTAATTCAAATTAATGAACACTGACTGTATTATGTGCATTCTACGTGTGTGTGCAAATAGACAAAGTTGTACTAGTAATAATCCCCCCCCAATTTCACCTCAGTCATGAATATTCCTTGTAAAACACATCCTCCATTTGTTTACTTTGAGGAGTGTTAATTCATCATTCTACACCAAGACACCCTTACAGTCTCAATGTTGTCCTCATAAGAGCAAGTGCTGTATTTCAACAACTTTCCTTGTTTGTAGGGAGGTTCTGTCCCTGGGATTTCTCTATCTCAGAGTCATCAGTGGCTGTGCGGATGGGAAGATACGCATATTCAACTTCCTGACAGGGACCTGCCTGAGAGTTTTGAGAGCCAATAGCAGAGGTGACCCCGTGGTGTCCTTCTGTATAGTGGAAAACACGTAGGTTGCAGACATTATTTCCCAGTTCTTAAATAATAAAGGTTGTCATATACATTTCTGAGGAAATGTGTGGGCTGGCATGTGAAGGGCCTTGGATTGGTTCCGGAGTGATTGTCTGAATTGCTGGTGGACGGCACTGCCATTCTGGTCCTGTTTGGATGGATGTTTCTAGAGAGTGACGCTTGGGGAGTGCTCTTCAGCCCTGTGGAGTCTTCAGTGCAGGGTTCCTCGGGATTTGATGTTATCCCCTATGGCTGTTTAACATCTACATGAAACCAACGGAACCATTCCCATGCAAATGACAGCTTTAGAGGAGCAATTTTCATTAGGACTGCACCAAGGGAACAAGAGTTTAAAATTTCTCCTCCCCCATTTGCTACAATTCTATAATTCTCAGTCTTCCACCCCGCCACGTGATTGCTATTTGCATTTGAAAAAAAATAAAATCATGTCACTAGTTGCAGGAAAAGGCAGTGTGGCAGTAAGCTACATCCATACCACCTTTCCTTCCTTGCAGACTGAAGGTTCTAATAATGCCTCACTCCTCAGTTTATAGCACTACACGTTTGGTACTTTCTGACAGTTGGCCATGGTGTTTTCTCACTACCTTTGCCTTTCTTTTAGGCTACTGGTCAATGCACTGGGCAGTGTGGTTATGTTCCAGTTTGAGGAAGTAGTGTGGGACCACACACTAGCTTCCGAACAACTAACTAAAAGGAAAGAAAAGAGCAAATTTGACGACAAAGCATTGCAAATAATGCCGCCACATTTACTTTCTGGGCGGAAGAAACGGTCCCACAGGAATAAATGGAAGCTTTACAACACCAGAACAGTATTTTCCTATGACATTACTCGGAAGTCGACGAAATACTTCAGAAATTCTACTCCAGGTACTGCTCCTGATGCCCATCAAGTATTAAGTTAAATGGCAGGTGAAATTCTGCAAGTGTTGGTAGGCGTCAAGAAGGGAGGGACTTCTTCACTCTTTTACAAATTCTTCCAGGGTGTTTAGATGGCTTGTATACAGCCTCGGTCATCTCTCCTTTAAATTCTAATACTCTGTGATGATAAGCATCACATTTGATCTATGTTGCATTTGACATGCAGTAAAAGGGTGGTCTGATCCTCCTTTTATCACTCACAAAGAGGAATGAAAAATCTATCTGTACTCCAAATGTTGTTGGACTATAACTCATATCATATGCAGCCAGTTTAGCCAATGATTAGAGATGATAACTGCTGTCAAGCAACATCCGGGGACCTCAGTTTGAAGGATATATCATCATTTAGGATTATGTGAGCAAGCTGCAGTGAGCCTTGGGCTCACACAACTGCCCCTGCCACTCTGCTGTGGCTACAAAGAAGAGTTTGGAAGGTTTTGCTCAACCACAGCTTGCTTGTTTTGCCCAAACTGCAAAACCATGGTTGACATTAGCGATGGTTTATTTGACACAAGCTAGCTTTGAACTACATTGACATTAAGCACAGCTTATTGGTTTGGAGAACTCAACAAGCTGTGGCTAAGCAGAAGTGAGAGCTTCCAAGTGCCTCTTCATGGCTGTACCAGACAAGATGGGTGACCTTTCAAACCTGAGGCTTGTGGCGGCTCACTCCAGCTTGTTCATCAAACTATGCTTTAGCATGACACCCCAATGCAGCCATTGAGTTGTGCAAATGCCGAGTAATCAGACTCCTTTTGCCCACTCAGTTTGCTGCAGGGTAAAGCAAAAACAACCAAAATCTGAGCATATGAACCAGTTCTGGGTACATATGCAAAACAGATGGCTGTGCGGGGATATTTCAGGTCATTGGTGGCTGTTTGAAGATAGAATGAATTATCTGTAGGTTTTAATACACAAGCGATCTGCAATGTCCTGCTTTATACTGTTTTTTGGATAGGTAAAAAGCGGAACTCATGTAATATAATCATGGATTTGTGAGCAGGATTGGGGGACCTTATGCCCAGAGACCAAATCCAGCCCTGACTGCAATGCATCCTTACAATAAGATAACACCTCTTACTTGCCTGGATGAAGGATGGAGACGCATGGCTGTGTGTGTGTGCATGGGCGCACATGCAGAAACCTAGCCCTTTTGTGTCTCAGCTACTGTAGGAAGATAAAAGTTACATCCATTGTTCACCCACTTGGGCCACACCCAAGACTGTCACATGACCCTTAAAAGGTTCTCCATGAGGAAATGTGGCTTTTAGACTAGAAAATATACAATCTAGGGCCACCTTCCCTTCATCAGATGGCGTCATATTCTGCTTGATGACATTCTCCTAGGTTATTATTGATTAAAATTATTAGAGAGCCAGTGTGGTGCAGTGGTTAAGAGCGGTAGTCACGTAATCTGAGTAACCGGGTTCGCGTCTCCGCTCCTCCACATGCAGCTGCTGGGTGACCTTGGGCCAGTCACACTTCTGTGAAGTCTCTCAGCCCCACTCACCTCACAGAGTGTTTGTTGTGGGGGAGGAAGGGAAAGGAGATTGTTAGCTGCTTTGAGACTCCTTAAAGGGGGTGAAAGGCAGGATATCAAATCCAAACTCTTCTTCTTCTTCTTCTAGTCACTTTTCTTTTTTTCATATACAAGATACTCAAAGCAACTTAACAACAATAAACATATAACACATATATTAAAAGCAACATTAAAAAATTATAAAACCTACCTCCATTACAGAAAGAAAGGCTGGATATTTCTGGGTTCCTAGGAATATTCATCAGAAATCTTTGTGTAGTTTTGCAAGATGGGCTTGATCTTGGTTCTCTGGAATAATGAAGAGTAAGACGGGTTTCTACTGAAGTACTCCTTTTGAATGTGTTCTAATAAGTTCTTAAGAATTATACAAGACCAACTGCACAGTAGTTAGATAATCCCTTTGGTGAAGAAGTCCTATCAGACTACTTTTCACATTTTTCTAATTTCACAATATTCCAATTAACTAGAATTTCTGGAGAGAGGAAACAGATATCAAGTGATACATTGTTCATATATGTTCAGGATGTTTGTAGCTGACACAAAACTGATAAGCCCAAGCTCACTGGCATGCACAGCCCCACTGATCCACAAGACACAACTCTGGAGTTAAGCCATTTGAAGATTGCAGCCATATAGCCATATTCTCATATACTGTACTTGGAAGAAAGTCTGACTGCGTTCAGTAGGACTTCCTTCACAATAAGTGTGCTTTGGACAGCAGCCGAAATTATTCCCTTCTTTTCTAGCTCTTCGTTATCAAATTTCGGAGGAACCTCTTCCCAGGATGCGCAAAAATGTAGTAACCCTGGAAATGAAGCCAGATGAGCAGACTAGACTCTTTTCTATTGCCGCGCGTTCAAAATCTGTAACAACTCTAGTAGGTAAGGAACTATGGTGTATTGAAAATGTGCAGCTGCATTTAAAGGTGCCATTTGTTCCTGTAGTCCAGCTTTAGGCCACTAGAGCTGATTAGCATACTCAAAATAAACAGTATGCAAATTGTAGATTTGGGAGGTGTAGTGGAAACGCCAAAGAAGGATCGAGCAGGCTTAGGATTGGCCTTGCGCAATCAACCATTCCTTGAAGGCCGCATGTCCTCGCAGGAGCACTCCTGCCCTTGAGGGTGGCCCAGCTCAGGCTCGATTGCCCAGATTATGGGACTGGGAGGAGCCCTAATCACCACAGGTGGCAGGCGTGGAGGCATTTGATGCAGAGAGTCTGGGTGCAGGGCAACATAGTCAACGTTGCTGCATCACAGACTGGACGCTGCTGTTCCTGAGGCTGCCTCCCCCCCCCCAAATGGCTGGAACAAGGGATTTGGTGATCTGGTGCTATATGTGGGTTGTCTGAGTGAAGGTATTGTGGGGATTGCTTCTTTGTGATGGTTTCTTTGTGTAAGAGGGTGGATCATAGATTATCTGGGGAGGTTTTACACGAGAAGCCTATTTTGTTCAAATAAAAATCTCCCCCCCCCCACTAAGCGCTCTATGGTCCATCAGAGATCCATTAAAAAACCTGCTATTGACTTGGCGAAACAGGAGGGGGGAATGTAGATTTTAAAACAGACTGATGGAAGGTGAGGGTGGGGAAAGTAAAATGTGGGTCAGGGCATGGGAATATCCTTTACTACATGTTAAAGTGAAATAGTAAAGACGCAGGTGGGAAATGGGATAAACAAAGCACCACAAACCAGCAGGTTAAGGGATGTTAAATTAGAAAGAGAAACAGAGCCAATATACATTTTAGATCGTACAAATGTCAAACACGTACTCTACCCTTCGTCTCCATAACATCCACCTCACACTCCTGCATGACATAATAGTAGCCTGGAACTGTGCTTGTCTTGGCGCACCATGGCAACCACTTTGACATCATCAGCAACAATGAATTCATCTCACAGTAAACCCAGTGCTGCAGTTAGGTGAGTTGAAGACTTCGGGCCCTCCTTTACATGGTAATGTGCAGAGTGAGCTCCACATTTTTGTGAGCCATTGAGCAACAAGCTTATCATCTCTGCCTGGTTCCCTGTAACTTGGCTTCTCGCAGTGAGGGAACTGCCAGAAGGCCCTCGGTGCTGGACCTCAGTGTCCGGGTAGAACGATGGGGGTGGAGACGCTCCTTCAGATATACTGGACCAAGGCCGTATTGGCACCTACCCATATTCAGTCATTCAGCCCCCCCTATCCTGCACAAACCACAGCTCCCAGTCTCACAGAGAGAGGAGAGGGGAAGCATTCAGCAGGAAGCTAGCTACTCTTCTTCTAGCTCTTCTGACAGTGGAGCTCCTGATCCCCAAAGGTTCCTCTTTCAATCCATGGATTTTTAAAAGACTTCATTTGGGGGGGGGGTGTCTTCTGATCTACCAAGTAGGGGCCCAGACCTGTGCTCCAAGTTCTGCCCTGCCTTCCCCCAGGTGCTAATCTTCACTCATCTCACTTTTATTTTTGAAAACAGGAGATGAGTTAGAGGAAAACAAGCCCTTAGCCAGCAACTTTGCATCGGGCCAGGATGCTGATGCTTTCATAAAGCACATAAAGAAGAGGCGTTTCCATGGTCCCCTGTCTGGTGACCAGATACTTCTCACTGTTAGCACAATGCAGCATGCCTACCAGACAGACCAAGTCAGTGCCAACATGGCATACAATATGAAAATCAAAGATGCCTGGGGGCCTGCCTTTCTCCAGAAAAATTTGCCCCAAAAGTCCCCTGCTGCCCAAAGTCCAGAGCAACTGAAAATGGATCCATCAACCCAGCTGAAACGACTGAAGGCTGCCCGTTGCATGATCGGCATGGAAAGGATTTCCACACCTTATGAAACCAAAACGCTGCAGTTAAGCTTAAAGAACTCCTTGCTTGGAAGCAGGGTGAAATCCTTCATCCCAGCCCCCACTATTACACGTTCCCAATCATGCAGCAACTTGGCCAGAGGGGCAAAGATTTCTCGCCAGGCAAAGATACCATCTCCACCTGCCATAGGGCACGTCGTTGGTCACTTTACAAGCTCTGTCGAATCCATCAAAGTGCCCCGAATGAAGATTGCCCAACCCGATAGAGACATGATACCACGGCGACCCAAACTCTTCTTCACCCACACTCCAAACCCATACCGGCTCAATTCTGGGTTCCGGCTTTTGACAACCCAACAGATGAAAGAGTATGAAGAAGCTAAGGCGCACGAGTATCAGGCACAGAAGACCAAGGTTATAGCAAACAGAGAAAAGGAGTGTAAAAATGCCTGGCTAAGGAAAATTAAAGGTCTCCCCATCGATGATTTCAACAAGGAGGGCAAAGTTGCAGCTCCTGAGCTTGGAGAGAATGTTTTCATCTGAACTTTGCTTTTCAAAGCAGCCTGCTAGTCCTTCCAAACAACTGCCTACAAACCAAACAGCTGGCACTGGAGAGCTTTGGGCTGAATTTTTACCCTCATCTTGAAGCTACCTTTCAGAAAATGCTAACAAACTCTATTGAATTATCCAGATTTTCACATAGCTGAGATGGTGGGACTCTGGGCTGCACTGGGGGTGGGGTGGGCTAGATATGATGGGGAAACTACTCCCCAAAGAAATGTTTTTCCAGTTTGCAATGAGTGCTGTTTACAAATGTTCCTGGTCTCTAGAGAAAGGTTTATTAACATGACTCTACAATGATTCTGTTTGTAAGCTTTGTTTCTAAGACTGTGTGTACACTTCTCAAAGCTCACCATATAGCCCAAATCTTAATGAAAATGTTCTAAACTTTGAAGTCCTATTGAGGACATCCTCCAGGTGTCCAAGAGTCACCATCAATTAATATATGTTCAAAAAATAAAGAAACCTGGCTACAACAGCTCTTACAGCGGTACCTGCTTTGTAATGAACTTGTTTCCTTACTTGTTGCTTTTCATGTGGGTCTTGTTCCCACCTTCCAAACAGGGTGGAAGGAGCAGCATATTAAATTCCCCGCAATATCAGACTGTCTCTATCCCACTTCATGTTTAAGTGGGCCTTAAAGACAAATTTTTTCTCTCTGCAGCCTTCACTAGTTGAAATAAATTAGACTGCTAATAGTATACAATATTCCAAATTGTTAATATGTTGAGTTTATGCTGGGCTGGCTAATAGTTTGGGGTAACTTTTTAGTTATTAGTGTGGTTTTTATTTAGTGTTTATAAATGTTGTTTGTATTGGTTGGTGTTTTTTGTATATTTATTAAGCTTATTTATTAAACTTCGAAGTATCTAGGACAATATTGTTCCTCTAACACTGAAACTACCTTAGGGTGACAGGTCTGAGAGTATGCTTAGCATCTCCTTCACAGGAAGAAGTTGAGCAGATCCATTTTGTCCCAGATGCTGGTGTGGTTTTGGCATTGATTCATCTTTGACACCTGCTTTGTGTGGTTCACAAATTATACAAGGGGGAAGACAAGGGGATAACTAATCCCATTTGAAAGAAGTCCAACCAGATGATCCCCAACTTGGCACAGAGCTGTAAATCTAACTTGGTGAGACCAGCTGAAACTGAAATGTTGTTTAAATTGTGTGTTATTAAATTATTATTTTGTGGTTGGTTTTACTGTTGTTTTAATTTTAAGCCACCCAAAGTTCCTGACAGTTTACAGGTTTTGTGTTAATATTGCAGATAAATTAATAAACAAAATAAATACATTTGTCCTTAGTCCTGTTTTTGGGGATGGGGCAAAGGGAAAATATAATGAATAAATGTAATTTTCTATGGAAATTGCAGTCGAGTTGGTGCTGGACTTTCTGTCCTTTAGACTTCTTTTTACCGTTTATAAGCAGTTTTAGCAACAGCTAACCATCTCATATGTTTGCAAAGATAGTATAAACCACCATCTAGTTTTTCCTGACTCTGGCTACTGAGTTACTATCAGTATTTAGTTCTTCTTATTGACATTAAATACCATATTTGGTATGGAGGTTCCTAGCAGAGACACAAACCTACAAACTGTTCACATTTAACAGCTTTTGCCAAACTGAAATTATCTGCCTTTTGGCCTGTTCCTTTGAAGATTTACTCTGAAATTACAGTGCTATCCTAGTCATTTCTACTATGTACCCTCCAGTTCAATGTGACTGATTCGCAGATTGCAACCTAAAGCTGTGTGCACATTACTGCTTGCCTCCAGCACCTTCCCACCACTGGTGTTTGAAGCTGAGTAGACATGACAATAGCCATAATCCATAGGTATCCTGTGACTTCTTGAGAAATACTTCTGTTTGATGTGTTTTCCCTCAAACCAGCTTTAATCTGATTAGAAAACAGAAGCCACAGTTAAGATGAGGTGTGTACATTTTGGGCAGCATTGTGCACTCACGGGTGACAGCACTTGCACAGAGGGCGGATTAGGCAATGAACATCATATGAAGACCTCCCTGCCCCCTCTCTGGTGGGAACAGCAACTTGAAATATGGGGGGTAGGAGGGAGACTACCTCGCCACATTTGAAATCACTAACATGTACATAGCCTCACTCTCACAGAGCCCAGGGGTGCTTACTGCCTGTAAAGCAGGCATGGCCAAAGTTGGCCCTCCAGATATTTTGGAACTACAATTCCCATCATCCCTAACCACTGGTCCTGTTAGCTACAGATGATGGGAGTTGTAGTCCCAAAACATCTGGAGGGCCAATTTTGGCCATGCCTGCAAAGAATCTGCATCACATTGCATGAGTTTCTTGGGCCCAGCAGCATTTTAACCATGCTGCTGTTGCACATGTACAGTTGTTTTTGGCTATACTACTCCTCAAAGCTTCGATGGGAACAGCCTCAAATAGCTGCATTGAATAGTTAAAGCCTTTTGGAAAGGATGAAACCACCTGCAGAAGAAGCATGAAATGATACGGAAACAGCAACAAACAGGGAAGGACAGGGGAGATCTCCACTGAGGCCAGGGCTGGATTTAGGTTTGATGAGGCCCTAAGCTACTGAAGGTAATGGGGCCCTTTATATGTCCAGCTGTCCTTTGTCAACAACAAATTGTCGCTGGTTTTTGTGTTGAATGTGGTCATTTATGGACCTAATAGGTATCTAAAGCAATTTGCCACTGTTGCTGTATGTAGGTTTTATTTTATTTGTTTTTAACTTATATTTTGGGAATGTACATCCAGTTTTTCCCCTTTAATTTTTTGGGGGCCCCGCAAGAGAGTGGAGCCCTAAGCTATAGCTTGTTTAGCTTATACATACATCCAGCACTGACTGAGGTAGAACTGACTGCAGCCTGTAGAAATCAACTGAGAAATTCAAGATTTTAATGTTGCTCACAGTGGATGAACAGGCAGGTAGCAATAAAGAACAAGCTTGTCAACATTTGAAGCCATGCAAGTCCTGGAAGGGCAAGGCTTCTGCATGCAACTGACACCTGGATATGGGTTTGGAGGGGTCCTGAGGGGGCAATATAGGGTGATTGGTCTCTCCTTGTATATATGAACAGTATCTTAGGAGGAGTGGAGTGGTGGTGGATGGAAAATATTGTGAGCCATTCTCTCAGCACCACTGCTTCCCTTTGCAATAAGCGGCTATATATATTTGGCATACGGATTCACATGCAATGGCATTAAAGCGCACGAAATAAGCCGTGAGCCTGGAAAAGCACAGTCTCCCGTCCCTCCTGCCGCTTCCTTTCGTTTTGGGTGGACAACCCGCTGTAGCAGCTCAGTCCCCAATACGCCGGCGAAGACACCTGATATTCTCCACTACGCCCTAGGACACATGTAAAACAGCTGCCGATGAAAATGCGGAAATACTGGTACGTATTCTGAGATGTGTCTCTCTTTTATTTTATCTGTCGGCCAAAACGGATGCTCTTCGTTGCTGTTTTTTACTCCCGGAAGTTCAAGAAGCGGGTCGCTCTTGCCTTTTCTCTAATTCTATCTAATCGCGCGCGTCGGTCGCAGAGCGACGGCGTGTCGGGTTTCGCCCGCTGGGCGGTATTGTGACGTGGCAGAAGGCGGAAGCGATGTTGCGGCAGGTGGGGATGTGGGGGACAGCGGGTGGGTGACACGGTTTCCTTGCGAGCGGGGCGGGTCAGAGGGAGCCCTTGAGGGGGCGCGAATTGGGGGAGGGTCCGGGGGAGGGGCTAGATGGCTGGGGGCCCGCGGGGGAAAGTGGGTCGCAGGTGGGGTCGCTGTCTGGGGCTGCTCGACTTGGGGGGCTGCTTTGCTTACAGAGGAGGAAGGGGCGGGCAGCGGGATGAGCCTCCCCACCGACCTCCTTTCCTCTGTGCGCAAAGCTAAGGGCTTGTTTTTTTTGGGGGGGGGGGAATGTTGCTTTCTTCGCACTTGGTTTTCTTTTCTCCCTCTTCGTTTCTTTTGCATTTGCTTTATACGCATCACATTTCTTTAGGATTTCCTAAACCCTAGAAGTTAGGCATCATTAGAAGGAAACACTGTGTCAAAATGAAGAGTAGCAGTGGCTGTGAAGTTTTTTCGGCCGCAGTAAACTAACTTGATTCCAAGTTATGGAGGGGGGAGTATTGGATTGTTGCTTTTATTTTGGTTATGTATTTTGTGGTTGTATATTCTAATTCTGTTCCGTGAACCGCCCAGAGACCGAGTTTAGGGCAGTATATCAATTCAATCAACAAACAAACAAACAAATAAGTTGCCACCACAACACACTTTGACTGCTGTATTCCTTGTGCACACATAGGAGTCAGTTTCATTTACCTTTGTGCTACTTATTTCTGAGTAAGCATATTTTTATTTGTATATTTTTATTATTTATTTATTCATACCCCACCTTTTTCCCTGACAGGGACTCGAAGGCAGCAAACATATTAAGTGGCAAATTTTCTTTCCAATTAATTGTCTTGGCGTTCTCCCAGTCGATTGGGTTCTTGCTGCGCAAAGTGCCTTTTCATAATAATTAATACCCCTGAAAATGAAACTATATGAAATACCACTTTGAATGGTCCTTTAAGATGAGAAAATATTAAAATATTATTTGACTTTTTCAGGCATTTGCAGAAATTTACAAAATGCTGAAGGTTTTAAAAATGCATTTTAAAAAACCACATACAGTATTTTGGATCTGGAACAAGTGGCCAGAAAAAAATAGATAACTGACAACTACATTATCTAAGGAAAAGGATGTTTATGCAGTTGAAGTCATTACTGTTCTCTGAAATAATTTGTTATACTCTATAATGTCTCAAGAAAACAGAGATCAGATAAAGTGTTCAGAATGTATTGTCTGACTGTATAAACTGCCCTCCTGTGGTCAGTGCGTCTGACTGTTAGCCAGAAGGTTGGGGGTTCAAGCCTACCAAGGGATGGCTGTGGCAGGATTCCTGCATTGCAGGGGGTTAAACTAGATGACCCTTCCAACTCTACAATTCTACGATTTTATGTAATGTCACCACTGATGCTGTCTTTTCTAACCCTTGCCCATGTGCTTGTCCAGGACAGTAGTGATGACACAGAAGATGTGTCACTCTTTGATGCTGATGATGAAACCTCCAGGAGGCCGAAGAAATCAAAGATAAAGTAAGTAATTGACAGAATTGTCTTGGGCTGCCGTCTCTTTGGTACAAGACCTGCCATTTCTTGTGTCTGTCTGTTGGAGTGAGCTTGGGGAAAATAAAAGCTCTGGCACTGGCTTTCTTATATGCTTCATTGAAGAGCTTTCTTGTAGGATTTCTGTCTTGAATATCATATGATACATATATTTAAATTTTACCTGCTTTATATTCTAGTTCTGTATGGGTCAAAATAAGTCACATCAGATATATATATAGAGAGAGTCTGTATCTAATAAGTATTTTTGATATATTTTGGTAAGGAATCAACCATACTGTATCTAGTAAGAAGTATTTTTGATATATTTTGGTAAGGAATCAACCATAGAGAAATCCAGTCAAGCTGGGCAAGGGCTTCCATTCTAATGGCTCTGGAAAACCTTCCCATATACCTTGAGGAAATGGCACTGTGGTGCTATTCTGGAAATAGACCAGGATTATATGAAATGGAGGAGATCTTGTGACCCAATCCCATGTCCTCTGTTTGTGCTGGGGACCATGCAAATTGGATCACAGCAGGAGTTTGATTGCCTTAACTGCCATGTAGGTACTAAGACCTGTGGATGCATATGGAATCGCAGTTGGGGGTCTCTTGCATGGTAGGGAATTGTAGCTGCAGCACTGGATAGGAAGCTCTCTTGTAGTAAGTCAGACCAGTGGTCCATTCAGCTCACTATTGTCTACACTGGCTCTGTGGGATTTCAGACAGGGGTCTCTTTCAGCTCTACCTGGAGATGCTGATGATGAAACCTTGGACCTTCTGCTCTGCTACTGAGATATGGCCCTTCCCTTCATGGAACAGCCCCCCAATGTTGCATGCCATCCACTTTGTTTTAAGTTTTATCGCAGATATTGTTCTGCATCACCTCTATAATTTATATCCATTGGTGGTATATCAGATTATTTGCAAATAAATAAAACCTTATCGACCAAAGACTTTTGGAGGCTAAAAATAAAATGCAAAATGCTTTCCAGACAACTCAGCATTTGCTTGCCAATTCATTGTTGCTGCTATGGTTTATTTATACTGTCTGTCACATAGGGTGTGTTTATGTTCTTATCCAGGTGCAAGAAACCTGGTTTGGAGCATTTACAGATGCTGGCATGCTAAGGTGGCTTTGAAATTCCCTAGTTCAGAGCGAGCAAAGGAAAATTGATCCAAACAGAGTTAATGGATTTGACATATGCATAGCATTGAATGCACAATGTATCATTAAGCACAGAAGTGCTGCAGGCCAGTCTTCTGGTGTCTGAAAGTGTTTGACAAAGCTCTGGATAGGTTCCATCTGAATGATTTACCTGTGCATGCAGATTATTATTTTAGAAGGAAATAGATGTATTCTTCTGAACTGCAATGTTTACTTGCCGCTGTATTCTTAGCAAACTTTGCAAGGAAGTGCTGTTAGAGAGGTTTATCTCACCAGCTAAAGATTGATGCTTTCTGTCTGCCTACCCTGATTATGCTATGGTAATTAATTAGTTGGTTTTTATAATTACTTCTGTCTTTATGAAGTGCAATAACATGGAATTACGATTGAAACTATAACCCTTGTTAGGCCTTTTGATTTGGACAGAGTGAACAGATAAATGCATTACTAAATTATTGTCTACATGTTCCTTTTACAGACATCCGATAGCCTCCTTCTTTCACTTGTTTTTCCGGGTCAGTGCAATAATCGTCTACTTACTCTGTGAATTGTTGAGCAGCAGCTATATTGCCTGTATGGTGACGATCATCCTACTTCTGTCATGTGACTTTTGGGCAGTGAAGGTAAATACTGTTGAGAGTTTGTCGGTGCTATAAAATGGCTGTTCTCAAAGGAGAGTGGGCAGATTGGCCAAGTTTTTTAGATTTTGTGTTAGAATTCTCTCTTTTAAATCCCTTAACTTCAGTAGTAAAAGTAAGCAAGTATTTTTGCATGTACTCTCATACCTCTAGGTATGTGCAGAGTACATTTAACCTCTGAACAAGCTTCCTTTTGAAAGCGTGGGGGGGGTAGGGTATTGCTTAAACCCAGGGTATCCCTAGTCCTAGTGTGACACACTAACGACTACACCACCCTGGCTGCCAACATGAATTGAGATCCAGCCATTTCTAGGGATGATTGTAACTGGCTGGTCTCATGCAGAGAGGCATTTAGACCCCTCTTGAGTAGAACTCAGCATCTGTGATGGAGTTGCACCCTACATATCACCCACGTAAAGCCATTTGGTGGGGAGGAATACAAAAAAATAAATAAACCCCATTTTTCAGACTTCAGTCCCCTCTAGGGCATGAGATATCTGTGGTTTCCCACGGTGCTGCAAATCCCAGGCACATTCAGAAGCATCCAGGGCCACCAGGCAGGCTGCTATGTAATGGGAGGAATCAATTCATTCCTGCCTTCACTTATCCCATGGAGTAATCTCGTATTTCTCTCTCTAGAATGTCACAGGGAGGTTGATGGTTGGCCTCCGCTGGTGGAACCAAGTTGATGATGACGGCAAAAGCCACTGGGTGTTTGAAGCCAGGAAGGTAAAGATCTCCCAGTCCTTGAGGGAAGTCTGCGGTTGGTGGTATATGGTGTTTTCTAGGGCTGTAGACATCTTTCATTCAAGATGCCATTTGGGGGACATAAGACAGATTGAGCTGGAGCAACAGTTAGTGTGGGAGTGTGGGTGTGAAATCTGGCTTTCCGTATCCTCTGCTTTAGAGACAATGCTGCAAAGACATGTCATTAATTTCACAGCGAAAGAACACAGATTATATTACTGAACTTGGAATAGAGTATTTACAGTTAGGCATATAAAGACCAAACTATATTTATACAAGCTATATGAACAGCGATGTTAACTGTTTTATACTAACCAAATTTCATTAAGTGGTTTCAGAGCCTGGATAGCAGAATACCCTGGTTACTATTAAAACGTTGACATGTAACTTTTAATTATTGAAATGTAACTTTTAATTATTGTGAAGTCTTGCAATGGAAATCCATATGGGAAAGGAGAAGCCTTGCGGCAGGAAGGCATACATCCTAGAGCTTGGTCTTGACCCAGTAATCATGTGGGATTCAGGCCCTGTTACATCTTTACAGGCCTTTAAAATGATAGGAATAATGAGCATTCCCAAGATAAAATAACCTTCACTATGCCTACTCTGAGATACTATTTCCAGTTGTGGCATGTTTTCCTCCCCCATTATTTATAGAAGAATTCATTGATTTTAGCTGGCTAGTAGTGGAACACCTCTCATCATTATTCGACTAACACTCATTTTCAGTATATGCAGCACTGCTCAAAAACTACTTTGGTTTGATCCTTTATTTTGCTGTATGCAATTAAAATATCACATCCTGTTACTTAAAAAATACCTCAGCTGCTTTTCATTAGGATGTTTTAGTTCAGTTTGCTGAATGCTCTTTTTTTCAGGCTATTGTATGTCCAACGTCAGTGCTCCCAATTTTTAGAAGCTTTATAAAGAGGCTATTGTGTCATGGCATTGTGCCATGCCTGGAAATGTTGGGGTGATGGTTTGTGGCTTAAGGTGGTGGAACTTCTTGGTATTCTGATTAGGTGGCTCTTTTTCTTCTTCTAAAATAACAGGCTGAAATATATTTTTCTCAGTAGGAAACATGGTTGTAAAAATGCAGTTAAGTGTTCTTACTGCATGACTTGCAATTTTTAGATCCTGCTGGTTCAGGGGCAGAGCATTACACTTGGTAAGCCATGTTAAAAAACAAAACTTCTGTATTTCTCTCCAAATTATTAGGCATCTGCTCAGACGAAGAAAACAACATCAGAAGCAGAGTCCAGAATCTTCTGGTTAGGGCTTATCAGCTGCCCTTTGCTCTGGGTGATTTTTGCCTTCAGCGCCCTGTTTTCTTTCAAAGTTAAGTGGCTGGTGAGTGGCCTGTTTGGCAAATATCTGACTGAACTTGTTCCTTTGAGTGTAATGAGACCTGAATTCCGTTACATGTCTTTGTCATCTCTCTCCACAGGCGATAGTGATAATGGGTGTGACATTGCAAGGGGCCAATCTGTATGGCTATATCCGGTGCAAAGTAGGCAGCAGGAAGAACCTGACCAGTGTGGCGACCTCTTACCTAGGCAGGCAGCTCCTGCGTCAGGTACTTGAGATTTTGTTTGCATGGCCATTTTTCCTGCTTCCCAGAGTGTATTTTGGTGCTTATCAATTGACTTTGTATTCCTTGAATTCATTGTGGCCCAGATATTGGCAGGCTTTTTGAATTCAGTCTAAATCACAGTATGATCTGGCTCTTCCACAACTGGAAAGAGAGTTTGTTCTGGGCTTCAAAGGTACATTACTTCACAAATGTTCCTCTGCCTTATCCTTCTGAGAAAGTAAAGTACAGGATCTTTAATGTGCCCTGTTCTGTAGTTTGTCGGACACCTGGAACCATGTGGAGAAAGGAGAATTGTTTCCTCAAGGCCTGTGGCTTAATGACCACCTTGAGAAAGACAACAAGCCTTTCTGTACATCTCCGAGTGCTCCTCCTTGACTTTTCCCACACCTCCTTTCCTATTCCGTGAGGCAGGAGGGCACATCCTTTTGGGGCCCTAGGACCTTGTGAGTTTGGGGCCACACTGCCTTCTCCACACTCATTCACCCTCTCTTCTCTTAGCATGTAGGGATGAGTAGTTTTAAACCCCTCCTGCCAGCATTTCAACATCCCATTGAGCCACCCAGCTGATTGGCTCTGGGAAGAGTATGCTCATCAGCAGAGCACAGTAACCTTTCTCATATTAGAATATCCTCCCTGCTGCTTAACCTTAGACTTTCAGATATGTAGCTATATATAAAATAAAGTATGGCATAGTTCATAGAGTGCTCAGCTGTGAAGTTCCCTGAGTAAACTTGGGGCCACTTCTCCACTCTCTGTCTAACCTACCTCTCACATGGTTGTTGTGAAGATAAAGTGGGATAAGCCCCATGTAGTTCCTTGGAGCCCCTGAATTCCTTAGAGGAAAAGTCCAAATATTAACAAAAGCAATCCAGCCATCTCTAATTTGGGTCATTCCCTTCTGTTTCTTCCTCCTCATTCCTGATGTTGCCTTGCCTGTTGATAAATGCTAATACAGCATTGTTTTCTCTGAAAAGATGTGTGGCTTCCATCTTCTGGGATCTTTCTATAGGGCATTATTTCTCAAAGCCTTGACCATGCAAAGTTTGTAACAGTTTCTAATTGGTCCAGAAAATAGAATCATAGAATCATAGAACTGTAGAGTTGGAAGGGACCCTGGGGATCATCTAGTCCAACCCTCTGCAGTGCAGGAATATGCAGCTGGTCCATACAGGGATCGAACCTGCAACCTTGGTGTTCTCAGCACCATGGTCTAACCAACTGAGCTATATAATAGGAGGCTGCTTCAGGGTTTTCAACATAAGACCTGTACATTACTGTCCACACTTACATAATTTTAAAAATAGGTTTCCAGGTCTCGTGGAGTGAAAATGATGCCCAGCTAATTATCCATAAGTGAGGTTCAGAATCCTGAGATCCAGGGCTTCTCAATGAGAAGTTACACATTAAGCAATACTAGATGATTAACAATTAGTTCAGCATGTCTGCTGATAACACAGGTCTGAGCAGGATACCTTCCTCCCGTATCCACACTTAATCATTTAATTCTTGTTTTGGAAATCTATCCTGGACAGTGGCCCTCTGCTGCTCTTTTGCCTTCTCCCCCGCTGTTATTTAAAAAGATATTAAAGCTAATACTTTTTCAAAGTTGGGAATAGTTCAGCTTCTTGGTGATCTTTCTCCCCCAAGCAGTTCCCTGTCTTTTAAAGTCCTGATCTAATACTGCTTTCTTTTCTTTTATAGACTGTGTCCAAAGAGGAGCAAGCAGTATCTTGAAGATCAGGAAGAGTCCCGTGTTGTTTTCAATTCCTTCTGGAGAATGAGAAATATTTCCTTGACCCCCTGTACAGAAGATTTATAATCTGTGTGTGGATTTTTCGTAATTAAATGCATCTTCTAGAAATGCAGGTTACCTCTCATATTCCTTACAGCTTATATTTTGCAGAGTCCTTCTTGACACTTGATTCTGGGCTCTCTAGGTGCAATAGCTCCACTTATACATAAGTAAAATATATTGATGGCAGAGAGTTCATGATAAGTACCATAGTTTATTGCCATCAGCATTTTTGTGAAATTTGGGGCAGTCCCAAAAGCTGAGAAGCCCTTTCAGCAGGGACTTGAGTAATCTCTCATCCCCCGGAAACTACAAAATCTGACCTCTAATATGAAATCTGAGATATTATCTACATAATTACAATATTATAGGTTTCTTGCTTTCTTTTAAAACGAGGAAGTTTTAAAATGTGGAGGGGGCAACTTGAAAAACAGGTTGATAAGTTCTGCTACCATAAATGTGGAGGGGGCAACTTGAAAAACAGGTTGATAAGTTCTGCTACCAGGAATTGGGAAAATTGCGGTAGAGTACCAATTTTGAAAGTTGAACAAAAGCACTTTGATGTCTCAACTTTCAAAACTGATTTCAGCTCAAAAGTTTTCCTTTGTGTAGGACCAGAGACTTTTTAGTGTGGATTTCAGAGCACCTGGCTAGTATGGATTGGTCTCTTTCCCCTCCCTCTTCTTTATAAAACATTTTATTTACTTTATTGGGAGGACCAAATTCTCATGGTGCAACTATAAAGTAGGCTACTAGGATTTCATCGGAGCAACCCTTTTTGGTTTTCGGCTTTTTTCCTAAATAGCCAGCAGAGGTAAAAAGAAAGAGGAATGTATTTGCATCCTAATAAAGTTATGTATAGTATTTAATGCATCTGGCCATCCTTTCCTTGATAATAAGTTAATATAGGTAAAACATGCTGTAGAAAGCAGAGAAGATTCATGCTGATGTGATTATGACAGACCTTTGCTATAGAGTTTTATCTCTGTTCTTGCCATAGGAGATAAATAACTAATGTGGTAGTCCATATTTTCGTATATAATATCTGCAAGCCTGACTTCAGAACCCTTCCTCCTTTTACAGATACGTAATAGCTGTGTTCCAGTGTGGTGTCTCAAGCTTGCATGCTTCTCTCCCATCTGTTCCTCTAGCGCACCCATAGGGCGATCAGAAGCTTTTGCTTCTGTTTTCACCAACCCCAGTTCAGTGTTATGCCTGAACCTTGACAAGAGTGTGGTTTGTATTAACTATGGTTTACAGAAGCGTGTCAATTTCAAACTGTGTGTTATGAAATTGGCTTGTTTCAATAAACAAACCATGGTATGAGCAACCACAGTTTGGATGTGTATACTCTGATTAATTGGAAAGAGAAGCCAAGGCTTCCCATCTCTTCTTCATGGGTGAGGGCATGAGTCTGAGGCTCGTTCACCTAGCGCTCTGTTCAAACACAGCCAATGCCAGTTAAAAGTCCAGTGCACATATTGCCCCAATGTGTCCATGCTACAGACATTGTGGGACAGGAAAGAATCTGGGGCTTGCATGCATGTGTTCACATACATGAACATGTGTTCACATACATGCACACTCCCGTGCACATAAAATGTATTATATGAACTGGAGCTTGTTTTCATGCAGTCATATGTATTCTGCATCCATGTAATCTTCCCATCTATGTATCGGGTGTTACTGTGTGCATGCACAACATTCTACAGGTATAGAATGCAAGCCTGAGATGACTTCTGCTGCATCACTTGTAGAGCATCTCAATGCAGTATGAGAATGAACCCTAAGATACTGGAACACCAAACCATTACATTTTAAAAATGGTAATTTAACTGGTGCAATTTGAGAAGGGTGTGTGTGTTAAACTTGGGGGTTCGTTCATACACACAACCTGTGATGGCCAGAGGAATTAGAAAAACTACCTTGAGCCAGTCATCTGCTTGTTAAAGTCACAGCCTCATTTCATCCAGGATTAGGATTGTGGTCCCTTACATCAAACAACCCTCTTTAAAAACTGCATTTCCCCACACTCCCTTTGGAGTCATGTGAATTGGCTCCTGGATTGACCATATTATGTAGCTGGCTGGCTGGGCTACTTTCAGACTCGGTTCTAAATCATACGAGCATTACTAACGCTGGCTGGATGCAGTTTTCTATTCAAAATGCAACACTTTTAATATGACAGATTTGCATAAATCAAGGTGTTTAAATGGAAGTTGCAGCTGTATTATTCAATTACTGTTAAGAAAATGTAGTGAGGTATGACTGGTAAAGAAGCTCTGTTACAAAGAGGAGAATACAATGTTGTCTGATAATGGTTAAAAAGAAGAATCCATTTATCAGGCAACATTATATTCAACGGAGTGCTGAATACTGATAGTTAAATGTTTGTGTTTGGATATATGGGTAATGTAAAGCTGTGGGTTATTGTTTCTTTGAGGGATACTAAAGCAATGTATTTAAAAATTCTTGTGCACGCTTGTGAAGCCTTTTGAATTAACATGTTTTTCAAAAGAAATATATTTTTTTAAAAGTTCTGTACCTTTGAACTGGTTTGATTAGTGTCCTGGATTTCTTTGCCTGCAGTGATGTGTAATGTCTGTCAGGCCGATTAACAAGCTTACATTTTTAACTTGGCCTCCTAAAGCCCTCCTTTCTTTGTATGTTGTGCTTGCCAGTATGTGTGGCTGCCATTACCCATTTTTCACAGACCCGCATTTGATGTCTTATGCAGAGAACCATCACCTTGCTCTGTGGGCCAGTGATGGGCATGGCCCAGAGGCAAAAGTGACCAGAGCAACCAATGAGACTTTTACCTTTGTACATGCAAAGTGTGAGTGTGTGCACATACACATGCATGCATGCAAGAGATATTGACACAGTTATTGACAATCTCCTTGTTCCACGGGATCACTTAGTCCTTTTTGTTCATATGAATGCCATTGCTAATTGTTAATCTTGATGACCAATCAGAAAGGGTTCTGTCCTCATTGGCTGGTCAATGGAACTCTAGGAAGAGGAGCCTGCTAATTGGTTGCTGGAATTCCCAAGGGAAGGTATAAGTGGCCCTAGAGGAGTTAAGCTTGGGACGCAACAGCACTGGTGTGATTTAGTGCTCTGAGTTTGCTATTAATGAGGCCATGGCTGGCTATGGCTAGGTCTGGCTCATTTTATTTATTTGTCAAGCTTCTAGACCACTCTTCATGTCATAGAGCTGTTTCCAACACCATTTGAAACGAAGCATTGTGCCATTTAAAACAAATAAAATACTGTTTAAAATTTCAGCAGAATAAAATGATGAAACAGCAGGACAACAAAAAACAATCCTAAGACCCAGAGTCGCTGGCGAAATGGTTGCCACATCAGGTAGTGACTTACAGGTATAGTAATCGCCATTGCAGAGTGCATGCAACCAATAGATCTTTTATATTATTTCAAATTCAATGCATATGATCACATACCCTCAAACATTCAGGGGCAAAACTAGGCTTTATTTCATCCGGGTCAAAGACTTAGTTTGGCACACGTGCATTTGCAGGCACACACAGGCTGGGAGCCTCAATGGCACCCCTCTGGAGGCTTCACCCAGGGCAAAAAAACCTTGCTGGCGCCCCCATAGCTATAGCTCTGCAACCTTCCACATGAAAATAGGGACATTCTATTCACTACATAATGGAGCGAGGGAACTCAACTAAGATCCCTTTGCTGATCTTAACACCTTAGAGAGTCAACAGGAAAGGAGGTGGTCTTTCAGTTGTTTGGGTCCCCAAGTTATTTAGGGCTTTGAACAGTAATGTGAGCACCTTGAATTAGACCTAGAAACATATTGGCAACCAGTGAAGCTATTTTAAGGGGGCCAGTTGGTAGAGTTCCACAAGCTGAGGAAGAGCAACAAATAGCCATGGCTGGGGGCGAGGTGGGTCGGGGCCAGAATGTGTGGTTGTGACCGTGTCAGTTGCACACACAGGAAAGTCGGACTGGAGCAACCCAATTGCGATATGAAGCTCTAATCTTGAAGCACACTTTGTAATATCTTCATGTTATTGTGGAACCTAAAACACTGTACTAGGTAGCTGAGTCATAAGCAAATACTCTGTTGAAGAGCAGATTAATATCTTCCTTAGAAACTCTTGGTTTCACTTATTTCTGAGCAGACTGTAAGCAAATATACTCTCTCTTTGTATGCATACGCACCTCTTCCCCAAGTACTGTATTGGATTCTTTGGCAAGCAGGAGTGAATTCTAAAAAAATGTGTTATGAATACAGTGGTACCTCAGGTTGAGTACTTAATTCGTTCCGGAGGTCCGTTCTTAACCTGAAACTGTTCTTAACCTGAAGCACCACTTTAGCTAATGGGGCCTCCTGCTGCTGCCGTGCCGCCGGAGCACGATTTCTGTTCTCATCCTGAAGCAAAGTTCTTAACCTGAGGTAATATTTTTGGGTTAGCGGAGTCTGTATCCTGAAGCGTATGTAACCCGAGGTACCACTGTATAGTAGAGTTATCAGAAAACCCACTAGGTGGCAGTGTGTTGTTACAAGTGCACCACACTGAAACGCATTTGACTTTCTAAACACTTTGAAATTTGGTTTTGCTCATCCTGTTCTGAGCTAGGCATCTTTTATTCATTTATTCATATAGAGTTCTGGGGCCCTTTTAGTCAGTGAACGAAATACCAAAATACAATTTAAAAATATATTGGATCACTTAGAAAGTGTCTTAAGAGAAATGAGATAGCGCTTCAATGGATATTTGGTAATCTCAGTGAAAAATGGGGTGGATGAGAAGCCTAGCCTCAGGGTGGGGGTACTCTGAGCAAATTGCCCACAGTGTTGTATCATCCAACACTTACTGGTTGTTGAGGGTGGGCTCCAATGCCAAGTCGGTCGCAAGGATGTTTGGGAGATTTAATCTTGTTAGACTTGGGGAGGGGGGTTGTGAAGTATTGATGCTTTATAGTGTATGTTGTGATGCTTTTAATTTTTAAACTGTAACAAAACCTGAAATCTCAGCTTAGGGTAAACTTAAAAAAAATAAAACTCTTACAGAGCAGTAGTAATTTTGAAGGCAAGGGGGCAGACAATTAGGTCTGATTTGAGACCAGCCTGGGATCCAGCTCCCCCCACGTCTCTACAGTTGTGTTGTAAACAACAACAGTAAACAGCTTTGCTGTTTTGAAGCCTTGTCTTATTGCAGAACGGTCTCTTCTGATGTACGTTTCCATGTAAGTATAGGTGCTTGTGGGTAGGATCAGTGAGAGGCCTGATAAAACCTCCCTCAAATTTAAAAAGCCTTTGTTGCTTAGTGGATTTCTTCAATAAACATCCCGCTGTGGTGTTTAAGGAAACTTGGTCATAGCAGCAGCCACTGTGGAACTCACAAAAATGGAATCCCCAGGCCTAGAAGTTACACAGGCTTATATAGAGGCATTCCCTTGCCTTAGCTTGGCACATGCGTAGAAATTCAGTCACATTCTTGGAGGAAAAGCATGCCTGCGTTAACAGAGCTGGATGCCTCATTCAGAGAAAAGGACAGGGTGCCTACTTTCTATCATGCTAGTTCAAGGCTGAGTTCTTCCTGCACAAATATTATTGACCCATTCTTAATACAGCCTGAGTAAGCAAATTCTCCTAACATCCTTTCATTCTCCTAACAACATTCTCCTAACAACTCTTTTACAGTTTCTACGTCTCTTCACATGCAAGCTGCCTAGCAGAATATCCTATAAATTTCCACTGCAGTTGACTTGGTGTGGTTATAAGCACCTTCCATTTGGTGGTGTGATGTGAGTCCATGTTGCAACAGAGCACTCCCTGCATACTGTGGGCTTCCTCGTTTCCTGTCAGGAAGCAGAGGTTGTGTTCCAAGGTTCCTTTCCTTTCGGTTGCAATTGTTGCCTCACTGCACAGCTTGTTCTTTGCAGGATGAGCAATTTACTCGCACTCGCTTCCCACCCACCGCCTTGTTTCCTCCCTCCCTGCGGTTTCTCACACCTTTCACTAATTGTGGGTAGCTTTCTCTGCTTCATGGGCTCATGCTGCCTCCCAACTTGCTTCAAAAATGATGGAATCTTCCCCCTTTTATTTCTCTTTCCCTTTTACCTATCTATATACAGTGGCACCTCAGTTTTCGACTGTAATCCATTCCAGAAGACTGTTCAAGTTCCTAAATGTTCAAAAACCCAATACGGAAGCTTCAATACAGAAAACTCAGTGCAGAAGTCTCGTTGCATGTTCAGTTTCTGAGGTGTGTTCGGAAACCAAAGCATTTACTTCTGGGTTTACAGCGTTCGGAAACCAAAATGTTCAGCAATGGAGACATTCGAAAACCAAGGTACCACTGTACCAATGCCTTGGTACTCAAACAACTTGGAACCTAAACACTGCAAACCCAGAAGTAAGTGTCCCGTTTTGCGAACTTTCTTCAGAAGCCGAAGTTTGAGTGTTATGCTTCTAATTTGAATGCCACACTTCCATTTTGAGTGATACGCTGAGGTCTGTCTGTTTTTGCTATTTATTTTGCATTTTTGCTGCTCTTTTTGTTTGTTTTAGTTCAGCCATTGATTGATTGATTGATTGATTGATTGACTGTGTGACTGCAGTACATTGTTTATTGCTTTCATTTTATTGATCAATGGTCTTGTTAGAGAGTAAAATCCATGTTAAATTTCTGTTTTAGTGGTAAAAAATCTGGAACGGATTAATCCATTTTGCATTACTTTCTATGGGAAAGCGTGCCTTGGTTTGGAACGCTTTGGTTTTGGAACAGACTTCCGGAACGGATTAAATTTGAGAACCAAGGTACCACTGTTCTTGTTTTAGTTTCATAGCCATTTAATTGTGATGGCTTCACAAGCACAGTTAAAGGAACTGGGCATCACGTGGCTGGCATAGTACCATCTAGGGTATTTTGATTACCAACCATGCATCAAGGAGCAGAGGCATAAAATTGCCCCAAGACTGAGGGGGCCCAGTGCATGATGTGATGATGTCTGGAGGAGGCTGAACGCTCAGGAGAAGCCAGCCACTGAAGCTGAGCTGCGCTCAGCTCCATATTTGGCCTCCTCCGCTCCCTCAACATTGAGAGGGCCCAGCCCCCTTTCAACAAATATTGAGGGGCAAAATGCCTGCCTTCATTACAATGTGTGGCGTGCTGTTGGAGAGAGTTGTCTTTACCACATAGTACCCCTAAATACAGTGGTACCTCAGGTTATATACACTTCAGGTTACATACGCTTCAGGTTACAGACTCCGCTAACCCAGAAATAGTGCTTCAGGTTAAGAACTTTGCTTCAGGATGAGAACAGAAATCGGGCTCTGGTGGCGCGACGGCAGTGGGAGGCTCCATTAGCTAAAGTGGCGCTTCAGGTTAAGAACAGTTTCAGGTTAAGTACAGCCCTCTGGAACGAATAAGTACTTAACCTGAGGTACCACTGTACAGTGCTTTTTTCTTTCATTCTTTTAAAGCCACCCAATTTTGGCCGACCAAAGGCCTATTGGGTGTGGATAATTCTTCTTCCGCTTGCTTGCTGGTTTGAATTATTTCCTGAAAGTCATTTACTGTTTCTTGGAAATGCAATTAATTTCCTCAAGACCAGAAAAAGTCTATTAATAAGCTCAGATAAATATAGCACCCTCTGCAGCTTTTTATACCCTTGCTGTGTATCTAGGCTCCCTGCTGTGGGGAAGCCACACTTTCCCATTGTGATGCTATGAGGGGGTCGGAACTAAATAGCCTTTATCTCACTTCCACTTGGGCTGCTGTGGGAACTTAAAAATAAAAAATAAATAAAGCTTAGACGGGCTTTCCTGTGTAATAATAGAAATAGAAGCTGTCATGGTTTGACAGGAAGGTGATGAGGGAGCCTCGCCTCATGTCCTTCACACTACACTTCTTAGAGGAACAATAGGGTGGGGCAGGGTTCGCAAAGTGGCTCAAGGGACAAAAATAGAAGGGAAACTTTGACACACTTCCAGTGGGTGCAAGTCTTATTCCTAGTTCTGCTTTTGTTACATCCAACAAACAATCTTTGATTTTGGCAGCGGTATCTACATCATCATCATCATCATTATTTTAGGGATGCTTTTAATATTTGTTTAGGGAAGCTTTTAATATTTGATGAATGGTTGTATTTTAATATTTTGTTGGAAGCCACCCAGAGTGGCTGGGGAAACCCAGTCAGATGGGTGGGATAGAAATTATTATTATTATTATTAGTAGTAGTAGTAGTAGTAGTAGTAGTATTTGTATGCCACCCTATACACGAAGGTATCAGGGTGGTTCACAACACAATATAAAAGCACAAAATACATAATAAAAGTAATTAAAACAATTAACGATACTAATGCATACAAACTAATTAAAAATACACTCCCCAACAAAAGCCCCTAAACAGCCCACAGATACAAATACAAACATCCAGATTAACATTTAACATTGAAAAACAATTTAAGGCAACCGCACCCCCAAATTTATATAGGCACTTCAGAAATACAGTCTGTGCAGGTACACTGTCCAATACGGGGATAAAGAGAAATGCTACCTGTTACTCTTATGTAGTGGGAAGACGGTTTTAAAAGACAAAGCTGTCAGGGATGGCAGGCCATTTCTAGCAGCTTGGCGGGCTGGATCTTTCCTGGGGGCCACAGGCCATCAACTCTTTTTGTACAGAAAATAAACATTTAGTCATTTCCATTCCCTCTCCCTCTCTTTCTCTCTCTGCCCCAGCCACTCTGGGTAGATTTCAACATATATAAAAACATAATAAAACATTATACATAAAAAATCTTCCCTATACAGGGCTGCCTTCAGAGGTCTTCTAAAGGTTGTTTATCTCCTTAGCTTGAGGATCACATAAAGCGGATAGATAGTAAAATGTTCCAGTTGTCACAGATTGTGCAGTATCCAAGTTGAGACACAGCAGGAGAAAGAGTAAGGAAAGCCTAGAAAATGAGGATGTATGCAGGTAAATGCATACTTGCGTCAATACAAATTTCATACAGAGCTTTTCTATAATTTTTTCTGTATTTAGCTACTTCTGGTTTTGTTTTTTTAATGAACAGACAGTAGAAGAGGAGAATGGGTTGTAATGAGAAAAGGGGATAGAGAATGTGTATTTAGTGGTCCAAGCCGGCCAGATCAAGGGGACTTTTTGCTCCTCTTTTCCTATCAGTGGTACTCTATAGACTTTCGCTTACAGAATCTTATGCTGCAAACAGCCAGTTCTCGTCTTACCAGCAGAGGGAGCCACAACCCTTCTTTCCTTTGCAAAGGCAGGAGGAGCAGGCTAGAAAATGGCTACTTTTGGCACAGAGTCCTTTTTGGAAGAACTCCTTTGAAATGGCTCCAGGAATCAATTTAAGTGCGAGAAGTGGAAAAGAATAAGGCAGCCCTTCCCCGCCAGAGCTTCACTTGCCCGGAAAGAGGAGGGAACAGAGTGGGGAACGAGAGTACAAGTAGATTCAGAGCCGGGTGGAGTCACAATACGGGGTCACTCTTGCCCTGTGCCTACATTCCTCGGCTGCTGCAGCAGAGGTTCTTGACAGGAAATCCATGACAAAACAGAGCAAGAGTCGCTGTTTCCACCCTTTCTCGTATCCCGCTCACTGCTCCCTTTGGGTCATCGGTGCAGTGATGGGGGATGGGGGGAGGAAGATGATTTCGCTGAGCTTTCTTGGAGCAAGGAGCCAAGTGGGAAGAAGCAAATTGGAACCAGGCAGTTGTGCGAAGGAGGAGTGTGCAGGACCGAGACCCACAGCCTGGCTCCATTTAGGAGGCGTTTTGAACTCCATTTAGACTCGTAGGCTCCAGTTTCGGGAAACGGGGCTCGCTTCCCACTGAACGCCTCTTATTAAGCATTTCAGGCTGCAGTCCTGTTGGCCCTGATTTCACAGCCCTCCTTCATCATCACAGATCAAGTTGCAAATCAGACCCCCACCTGAACTCCGCTGTATTTCCAAGTGATGCTTGGTTTCCTTGCAGTGGCTGTTCCATAAAATCCATCTTAGCTCAGCAGAAACAGATGGAAACCTGCTGTCAAGAAAATATAAGTGCCTTGCACAGCATTCCTATGTATAGCCAGACGTGCTAACTTGAATAAAATATTGGGGGGGGGGGTTGGAGGTAAGCACTGCTCCACGTAATCGCTCACATGACATGGCACCCCCCCACTTGAATGGCAATGCCCATTAAGTTGGGGTGTGTGTGTGCGCGCGCGCTCCTTTCTGATTTCTCCTTTCTTCCATTTCTTATACAGTGGTACCTCGGGTTACATAGGCTTCAGGTTACATACACTTCAGGTTACAGACTCCGCTAACCCAGAAATATTACCTCAGGTTAAGAACTTTGCTTCAGGATGAGAACAGAAATTGTGCAGTGGCGGCGCAGCAGCAGCAGGAGGCCCCATTAGCTAAAGTGGTGCTTCAGGTTAAGAACAGTTTCAGGTTAAGAACAGACCTCCAGAAGGAATTAAGTTCTTAACCTGAGGTACCACTGTACATTCATTTCTTACATCTCAGCTCATCTGTAAGCTGTTTATGTGGCCACTCTGGTTTCTTTAGATGCCTCCCACTTTAATTTCTTGTCAGGTGTGTCTGCCTTTGTGCCCTCTACATTCCACCCTTAAGAAACTTCCATCCATCTTGGACTCCCTTCTCTTTGAGTATTTTAGACCATGGGATCTCACCCAGTAGTTCCTTAAGCTTTTTGAAATCAGCCTCCTGAATGTCCAGTGTGCATGTCAGACTACACTCAGCTTTTCCTTGCCTCTGTGTGATGAAACCCAAGAGGACATGATCACTTCCTCCCAGGTTTCCCCCTACTTCCAGTTTGTTGATCAGTTCCTCCCTGTTGGTGAGAACCAGGTCCAAGATAGTTCATCCCCTTGTCACTTCTTCCACCTTCTGGGAAATGAAATCCTCAGCGAGGCAATGGAGGAATTTATTGGACCTTGCATTATTGGAAGAGTTTCAGTTCCAACACACATCCGGATAGTTGAAGTCTCCCATGACTACTATATCTCTCCTTTTTGAATGTTTGGTAATTGCTCTAGGAAGGCATCATTCAGGTCTTTGGTCTGGCTTTGAGGTCTATAACAGACACCCACAGTATGGTTCCTGTTGCTTCCCTCTCTGACCATTTTTACCCCTTTACAATCTCTGGTGGCCTTTTTGGGGAGTGTGATGGTAATCCTGTCTACATATGCAAGGCAGGCATGCCCAGATGTTCTCTGCAATAATTTCCCTCCTCCAATCACTGGAGGGATCGAATCATGGCATATTCTTGAACAGCAGACAAGCTTTAGAATGTGGTCTGTCAGTATATCCCCAGTGAGTTGAAACAGCTGCAAGGATGAAAGGCAGCCTCAGGATGGAGCCTCTTACTCAAGCAAGGCCAATTGAAGAAGCAGGAGGAGGAGGAGGAAACAGTGGTGGAACATTTCACTTGAGTTATTTTGAATCTTATGCTATTTTCTGGGAAGAGCTATAATATACATGTTTAAAGGATGGGGAACCTGAGCTTCGTCAATATAGTAGGAGATAGCTCAGCCAGTAGAGCATGAGATTCTTAATTTCAGGGCTGGGGGTTTGAGTCCCTTGTTGGACAAAAGATTCCTGCGTTGCAGGGGGTTGGATTAGATGACCCTTGTGGTCCCTTCCAACTTTGCAGTTCTGTACTTCTGTGAAATGTTCTTGGGCTCCAGCTTCCACCAATCCCAGCTACCAGGGCTAGTGTTCAGGGATGATGGGAGCTGCACTGCAAAAACACCACATCCCTGATATATTCATTATAAAAACCATTTGCCCAGCTGCCTAAGTAATTAGCCCTTGCCTTTTAGGAAGGGGCTGTAAGTTAGTGGTAGAACACTTGCCTTGTTTTCAGGAGGTCCCAGGGTCCATGCCTGGCAACTCCTCTCAGCCTCAAGCAAGCATGGCCAATGCTCAGGAGTGATAGGAGTTGTAGTTTAACAACCTCTGGAGGGCCACAGTTTACACACACACACACACACACACACACACACACACACAATGTAGACAATCTTGAGCTCAATGGGCTTATAGTGTGGCATAGGATAAAGCAGCTTCCTAAGGCTGCACAACTTCTGGATTATGCCGGATTGGTGTGGTCATTGCTTTCTGTTTGGCATTAGGTTTCAAAGTTGCTAGCAGCATTTCTCATCAATGACACATCCTTTGGCTAAAGAAACCCAGCATCTCCTCTGCAGGCAGCAACCCGGCAAAAGGGATTGTGTACATTTATTGGTAAAAGAGCAAGGTGGTGGTTCTTCGCCAGCAGCCAGCCCTCCTCTCTTTCTGTTTGGGAAACCACAGACAAGCCACACAAAAGCCCTTCTAGCCATGTGAACTCTCTGGCATTCCAGATGTAAACAGAGCTGTTTGGCTATCTCTGACCTCCCACATGTGTTTTGCAGCCATTTCCTATGAATGGCGCACTTACGAGGACAGTCGGGTTTCAAGAGCCACATGACTCTAGTGGTGCTTTTTACACATGCGAACCCTCCAGCAGATTCCTTTTTGCCTACATCTCTCTGAAGATGAATGTCAAATCTACACTGGCCAAAATGTTCATCTGAGTGACCAGTGTCTTCCAGTCTGACAGCACAACCCCACGTAAGGAGTGTGTGAGAGAAGTTTGATGGCTATTTTCAAGTCCATGCATGGAAACTTTGAGGGCTGAATATTAGATTCCTGGGACTTCTGCTTGTTTCAGTGCCCTAATGAAACCAGTGACACCGTCTCTGTGTCAATACATTCAATTCAAGAAGATCTACCACCCAGCAGTTGCCTTGAGGCCCTGAAGAGCAGAGAATTGCAATTTGGAAACTGCTCAGCAAAAGATCTGGACAAGCGAAAGAGATGCTTGACTGCTGCTCCTTGGCTAGCCATGGTGGTGCTTGGAGATGGCTAAGGAGAAAGGTATTTTTATACCAGCCATTATTTATCAAGATAAACTCTTTAAATACATTTCCACCGCAGAGGTGAATCATGCTTCCTGGAGATGAGCTTATCTCATCCTGTCCAGGAACAAAAATCCTGGAGGCCTTGCAAAGTGCGAACTTTGCCTTTCCCAGAGAGCACATACCAGTCCTTCTAGTTTCCTCACTGAGTTTCCTGATTCTCAGACTCCCTCACACAAATCCTAGGCGCACACACGGGGACACACCTAGCTGCTGTCATCATATGTGATGGAACTCCCAGCCTTGAACACTCATTTGGAAACAGTGTTGTCAAGAGAATTCTTTTCATAAACAAACAGAAATTGGAAAAGCTTCAGGAATGAAATCATGCGATCATCATGCTAGTGCTTAAACTGGACCAACATGGGTCCCAGAGATGACACAGGGAGAATGATCCCAAAGCTTAACAGCTCTGCTGCCTGCTCTCTAAATCCCCTTTGTCTGACTCTGCGCACATTGTCTCCCAAGCTCCAGTGCCAATGTCTAGCAGAAAGGGCACGCAGCACCAAAAGGAAAGGATTCTCTCTCTATTCTTTGGTTCTTGACTAGATGGTTTCCAAAGCTAAAACTGTTTTTATATGTAATCTGCCCAAGTTGTGAGTGGTTATTTCAATTCATGCCATGCCAAACTGTTTTGCAGGTGAACAGTTTTGGTGCAAAAAGGGGACTTGGAGAGCAAAAGACATTTCCTTTTATTTTGCTGCCAGCTTGCGCCCTTTTTACTTCCACAGATAACATATGCTTTGGGGGTATTTCTTGAAAAAGAATTCATCCTGATGCCCACATGATCCTAGCCAACCAGTGCTACATTCTGGAACCATCCCTGGAGTTATGACTAGAACCACTTCTTCAGAACTCTACTAGCTGACATTGGGCCTACTTTGTGAGCAGGGCTGATTCCAGACTGCTGTTTCAATCACTTCCTGGCAAATCCAGGCTGTGCAATTAGGGTTGACCAACTTCTCAAGAGGATCAGACCTTTTATGATAAGGAAATTGATGGGGAAATGTGCTGGAAAGTGTGGGATAACGTTGGTTCTGAAGCAATGTCATCTAACCTCTTTGAAAACAAATCAGGATGAATGCTCCAAAACTAGGTCATCTTGAAGAACTCAACTATTCATATGAAGAAGAAAAATGCTTATCACACACATCTAGTTTAGCCCTCAGCTGAGGGAAGCAATAAAGTGGGTTGAGCCTGCAAAGAAGAAACTGTTAATTAACATTGCTGGGGAACTTTGCTGAATGGAGTTTACTGAGTAAGCATTATATGAGGATATTTTACTATGGGAAAGGGTCATTGCTGGATAATATGGCTATAAGTTAAGGCTGCATATTCTGCTCCAGTTTTCCTGAGAGGAAACACCATTGAATTCAATAGGACATATTTCTGAGTCTTCTTTCATAGGCGAATCTGTGTGACCTCTTTTAATTTTTCTTCATCCAGGTAAGAAGAAGGACTCTAGCATGGAAACAGCCCAACTCTCCATGCAGCTAGACCTCTTGCTGCTAAATTCATCATATGATTCTCCTTTATAACTTGTAGCGATATGTGTGTTGCTTGATCCAGCTCCCTTTGAGAGACAAACTATTAACTGAATAACCTGGGTTAAACTGCTCACTGTGTTTGCACATCAAACAGCATGCCCAAAATTTAGTAGGTTTCTCCATCTTCCACCCCATTCCATCTGAGCTATTACACACTGAGAGCCAGTGTGGTGTAGTGGTTAAGAGCGGTAGTCACGTAATCTGGGTAACCGGGTTCGCGTCTCCGCTCCTCCACATGCAGCTGCTGGGGGACCTTGGGCCAGTCACACTTCTCTGAAGTCTCTCAGCCCCACTCACCTCACAGAGTGTTTGTTGTGGGGGAGGAAGGGAAAGGAGAATGTTAGCCGCTTTGAGACTCCTGAAGGGGAGTGAAAGGCGGGATATCAAATCCAAACTCTTCTTCTTCTTCTTCTTCTTCTTCTTCTTCTTCTTCTTCTTCTTCTTCTTCTTCTTCTACGCTTTTCTTTTGCTCTGCTACTCAGCTGGTGTTGTATTGTTCTGTATTTATTTAAGCAAGCAAATTCTCTTCTTTCTCTTAAGTCACCCCCTGGCTGCATTAAGTAACAGGGGGCTGATCAGTTCCCTGACTGCTGCAGTATTTCAGAGAACCACTTGGATGGCTGAAGGTTGCATTCATTCACACTCAGGTGGCAAGCGCAGCTAGTTAGAAAGACATGTCCCTGCTCTGCTGGCCTCCAGTGTTGATTGGCAAGCTAGCTGAGCAGGAAATACTATTCCTGCCCTGCTCCAACCTTGCCTTCCTCGTCCTCCACCTTTCAGCATCAGTCAATGAAAAAGAGCCCCCTTCTGCCTGATTGTACTGAACATTGCATTAGGGGAAGGGTGTGTGAAAATGTTTATAGTGTGAGCTCATGGAAAGAGAAGCGCTGTCAAGAATCTAGATTGCAGAGCAAATGCCAGAGGAATCTCAGAGCCCCAGCATAAAGTGCATCATTGCTTTTAGTGAGTGCTGACTTGCTGCTAACGCTGATGTGCTGGTTGGAGTGAGGGATTATCAGGGAATGCAATAAAATTGACATCATGCTTCGGAGCTGAGGCAAGGTTGCATCTGTCAACAGCACAACCCTCTTCTTTGCTCACAATTCTAAAAATATATCTGTATTGAATGAAGGACTTCATCGACTTCATCCGTGGCCGAGAGAGAGGCTTCCTACAAATGCAGACAGGAATTGTGCATCCCTAGAGTAGCTTTCCAGACATCTTTGATACTCACTGGAGACATGGTGGCCAAGTTTTTCATAGTGGGAGAGGGTTTTTTAAAAAAATGCAATTATCCCATTAATTCTTAAACTTACATATGCACAGAATATTATTCCCTTCCCTCAAAATAAGCAGCTTTTCCTTTTTATGTAATGAGGACACTCTGTGTGTACCAATCGGGCCTAGAGTCAGTGGGTGGGGGAATCTGTTTTTGCAGACCCTGTACCCATTTTTCGTACTGGAAGGTCCGCAACACAGCCACACAATATATTTAAAGCACATGGTTTCTCTCAAAGAATCCTGGGAACAGAACTGGGAACAGAACTACAATTCCCAGCCACCTTAACAAACTACAGCCAGTTGGGTAGGGTATAAATAATAAAATTATCATCATCAACATCACCAGGAGTCTGGATTTTTTTTGGGTGGGGGGGAGGTGAAGATGTCACTATAGTCCTTAGTTCCTGTCTGACACCTAGACTCTTTCGCAGAAGCTTCTTATACATCCTGAAAAAACAGGGAGGGTGGTCCTTCTATGAGTGATCCCAAATTGAGAAAAACTAACATTTAGGATATATCATCCAAAATTGGTTTGAAGTCCACATCATGGTAACAGTTTCATAATATTTGGCATGGCGATATATTGCAAATCACGATGTGTGTGTGCTATGTAAAAAATCATGACGTGTGGGGGGGAATCATGATTCTCTCATGATTCCTGTCATCTCTGTTGCTCTATGCTATAAAATAACAGTTGGAACAATATGTTAAATGTAAGTAAAAATATCTCTGTTTTAGACTCCTGAGTAGTAGCAGTTGTCAGGACATTGCCCCATTCGCTTCCACACAGTTCCATCCTGATTTCAGACATTGTCATATATTGGTATATTGTGATGTTTAGCTGGTGATATATCACGATGTTGGAAACCGGACATCACTCAGCCCTAACACCCTTATGGATCGCAGGATCTAGAATCAGTGGTGGAGCAAGCTGATTGGGCACCTGATTGCCCAGGGGCGGGGCCAACCACCCACGGGACGGGGCAAGCCAGGGCAGGACACTCTGCGGGGCCTCTGAAGAGTCTTTCCTACAGCTGAGGGGGAGGCAGTGGGCGGACCGTTTGGGGCAGTGTGGAGCCTGTGGGCGCCAAGCCACCACTTCACTCCCAGGAGAAATGCGTGGCTCGGGCACACAGTAGGCCCCATGGTGAATGCCGCCCAGCATTTTATCACCCCCCTCAGTAGTGACACCCAGGGTGGCCCGCCCCCACCACACCCCCTTCCTCCATCCCTGTCTTTGTTGCCCAACAAATTGGGCTACAGCTGAACTGGGGTGGGGAGGGTCAAATGGGATGAAAGTTTTGAAAATTCAGATTCTGATGGTGTGTGGATTCAAAAGGTCTTTGTAAGACAAAAATCTGATGCTTTGATAGAACTAGAGACCTTCTTAATTACTTATGCCATTTATGTCTCACCACCAAGAAGCTCAAGATAGCAAAAATGGTTCTCCACCCCGATTTCATCCTCACAGCATTCCTGTGAGTTAGGCTTGGCTATTTATACCCTGACTGACTGACCTTCTGTGTATCAGAGTGGGACCCTCAACGGCAAAGACCCCTGTATAGATATCCAAAAGAATCAAAGTGGAATGTGGAAAGAAACGAGCCTCAGGTGTCCCTATTGGTATAAAAAAATATTTTCCTAAGTACGTAGATTAAATTATTTTTTTGGCACAGCCAAGACTACCACAAACCTGACTCCCACAAACTCTGATTACCATGATACCCAAAGCAACAAAGACACCTTCCTCTTCCACACACCCACAAACACGCCTCCTCCTCTATTTTGGAACTGACCGCGGGCAGAGCCTCAAAATGCTCTTCTGCCTCTTGTATTTTTGGCCCAGTCCCCACTTTGAAATGTGGCCAAGGTGACATTTGGATGATTAGCGTAACCAGTGGTTATCAGCTTTCCTAGCTGCTTAGGACCTTCTCACAGCCTTGCCATTCCTCAAACGCTGTAGATGCTTCGTGTGAAAAAGAACACCCCTTTTCTGGTTAGTTGCAAGAAGATGACTGAGAGAGAACCGGGACTATCCCTCAAATTAGCACCTGCACATCAGAGCCAGTCCCAGATGGTGAACAATAATTATGGCAAAAACAGTTCATTGTGCAGCAAATACCTTCTTTGGACAACTTTCAATAGTCACTGGGAGGAACTCAGCATTGCATTAAGTTGATCGTTCCGACAGCTCAAGCATTTCAGCTTACAAGGAAATCTTCTCTAAGCTTTAACACTTTGTTTTGGGGGTTCTCCTGACCTGCCCAGAGCCAATATCAGTGGGTACATGGGGTGAAGAAAAGGGTACAAGTCTCATTGCATGAAAAGGAGTCAGGTGAACCACACATACTGATTCCTGCTGTGACAGAAAAAGATAATACAACTTTCAGAAATTTTAGCCAGATTTTAATTGCTGGCTTACATGTGTGCACATTTGTACAACTAGTTTTACATATTGGACAGTATTACATATTTTAAAATACTGATTAAGATTATATGGTGAATCCATTTGTTCTATTTTCACCTTTTTAATGGAGGGGTGGTGGTGGGGAATCTCAGATATTTAGGGCATGTCCGGTAGGCCACTTTCCAAGTTTCTACTCTGGCCAAAGCACTCAAGAATGCAGGGAGCATCTTAGGAGGAAATAGGTAGTCTGACATCCTTGATCCTGGGAAATCCGGGTCTTTAATGGTCCTTGATAACTAATAGCCTGTAGTCTCCAACCACCTCAAGATATCTGCAATCACCTTAAAGAAAATTCTCATTTTTATATCCACGTTTACTCCAGTCTTTTCCCATCCTCATGTATGTAACTGGATCAAAATTCTGCAAAACTTGAAATCCTGCTTCCCTAATGCAAGCTGGTCTTCAAGCAGAGGCTGGACAGTCATCTGTTGGAGAGGAGCCAGTTCTGTATCAAGCAGGGAGATGAACTTGGTGGCCTACAAGGCCCCCTTCTGACTCTATGGTCACCTCCACATCATACTTTTAACTCATGGTTCTGTGTTCTTTTGTGCACCGGGGACCAATTTGTGGGACGGTGCTGCTAGCTCCAATTGCAAGGGGCCTTCCTGGTCTTTTGTGTGATCTCACAAGGCTTTGCCCTGCACTTGTGTGGCCTTGTGGGTAGAATGCTGGCCTTTTCAAAAGGGCTCGTCATGGTCTTTCCCTTCATCAAGCTTCCCCAACTCACCCTCTCTCAGTTTAGAGTCTCTTCACTGAAGCTTCAAATGGTGGCTGGTTTTCTGGGCCAAAGGAGAATTTTACTCTCAGTCACCATTGTCTATTGGTTGTGAGGTGGGGTTTCTTTTGTGGCTTTTTTCTCAGTAAAAAAAAAAAGCCATTTTTGTTAGGTGTTTGTCATAACTTGGATGAAAATAGGATTGGCTTAAAATGGCAGGTGCTCTGGGATACTTTCCCATAGTCCATTCCAAACCCCACAGGATCACCCTGAGTCAGACATCCCCCCTGTGCTCCACATTGAGGAATTTCCTTTGGAAGAGCCCAAGGTCTGAACATGGGGGTGTCTGATTCATGAGGTAACTGCTGCTTGTCAATGACATACAGCCTGGAGGCATTTGGGTTGAGAGGAAGGGAGACTGCCCAGGGAAGGAAGGAAGAAGAGGCAAGGCTCCAGGGCTGTACGGCCAACCAGTCACGCCTGTGTGTACAGACAGAAATCCTGGCTGTGTAGGTGGTGATCTCAGAACAAATCATTCACTAGCATATCCTTCAAAGATACAAACGGGGCTTTGCCAAATATCCCTTCCTTGGAACAGTAGTCAAACGCACATGTACTGGTTGTATCTCCGCCCAGTGGTTCATAGCAACGTGCTGTTGCATTGTCTCCTGCTAGTTCCCCCCCTTAACCCAGAACAAAGGAAAGAACAAATGTCTTTGCGGCTCACGATGGCAGTAAAGAGAAGGAAAAACTTATTCACTTCCAGGAATGCTGGAAGTCAAGGGAGCACTTGGCAGCACTTCAGTTGATGACACTGCCTCTCTCTATGAGACCATGCGCTTCACATCCCAACGAATAGATGGGGGAGCAATGTTGCTTTATTTACAGCGGGCGGATGCTTCAGATGGTTCTGTTCCCAGAAATAATCAGTACCCTTTGACTAAGTTAATCCCTGATACAAAATCCTCTAAATGAGCGGTGGGGAGACTTCTTCAGCCTGAGGACTGCATTCCTGCCATACGTTACCTTCCAGAGTTGACATGCCAACAGAGGGTGGGGCCAAAGCTCCATATACCTTCCATTCACAAATATATATACCTTTCATTCACACTCATCCCTTCATCCATCCACATGCTCCTGACCCACCCTCACTCTGTGCTCATCCTCATCTATGCATCAGCAGCACATGGTTCCTCTTGGGTTTTTCCCCGAAGATGAAAGTTACAGCTTGCCTGATGTTAAATAGAGAATTGTGAAATTGCTAGTTGTGGCCTGATTAAATAATGGTCATTATGATCTGAACCAAGGCTGGTCCAATACATTTGGGCACCTGAGGTGAGCCACAAAATGACACCCCCTTTCCCTGCCAGGAACGAGGGGGGGGGGAGAGAGAGATAAAGACATCAGGTTCTGCTGCCCCTGTGGGTCCTGCCACCTGAGGTGGTCATCGTCACTAGTGTCACCTGCAAACCCCATAGTCTTTCACTGCGTGGTTGGATTTCATGCCATATAAGCAAAGCTAAACACTTTACTTGACATGGTGACATTAAGTGATTGACATGTGGTGGCCCCGGTCACCTGTCAAAATAGCCCACGGGACATGCGGGAGGTTGAGATCTGGCTCACCGGCTAGATCCAATTCCCACCCCTGCCTTAAAGCAGCACCCGGACACCTAGGATCGGAATGTTAATAGCTCAGGGTATTCAGGTGACGTGTCTCCATGGGAGATAATTGTTAGATGATTGCTTCTTAATACAAGACCACCTTGCATTGTTCTGAAAGTAAAATACCTGGAAGGTCATGAAAAGTGACATGCCTTTCTTCTCCTGACAGAAGCTGCAGTTGGAGTCGGGAAGAAGAAAGGCTGAGAGAACCAATAGGGCAGAGAGGTGAGTTTGGGTTCTGTAAGCAGCTTTGGGACGCACCTCTTTGGAGATCTGAAGTGGACAACAGTTTGGCTATCTGCTGCCATGTGCAAACTGGAGCTCCAACTCTACTCAATCTATATATCTGCAAATAAATTATACAAAATGCTAGCTAGACTCTAGTGACCACCTTCCACAGGGAACCAAACTTGCGTAACTGCTTTGCCTCAGGAGCTTCCTACCATGTGGAGAAATCACAATACTTCAACAATATTAGTAGCAGTGGTGCAGGTAACGGCTAGCAGGTAACAAAGTTTCAGTGCCTGTGTCTCTGGGTTGCACCATGCCCCTGAAACAGATGCAGAGAGGAAATGAAAGTGAGGAAGAGGCTGCAGGAAAACAAAGGAGAGAGGATGTTGTTACAGAGTGTCCAGCCACTTGGAGTGGCAGCCTTCCAATGGACTCCTGACACAAGGAGAGATGTTGACTTGGAGCCTTGGATTTCAAGCCAATCCAAGTAGCCCTGGCCTTTGTGGTTTCTTGCATTGTCTTTTCCCTAGTTGCCCCCCTGCCAGTTGTTTGTGACTCCCACACTGTACAGCATCACATGCACAGTTCCAGTGTGAGCTGTGAGCCTGCCAAGAGGATGACTTAATCTAGATCTACAAGAGGCATCTCTCCCTCCCTCCCCCCCCTCTCTCTCTTTCTTTCTTCTGAGGATGCCAAAAAAGTGCATCATTGTTTGCTTTGACAGCCTTGATTTCACCTCAGGGAAGCTTCCCCCACAGTGACTCTTCCAGTATTCCTGTTAGAAAACCATTTATCTCAGATTGCTTCCAACCTGGCAGCAACAGGAACAGAAATATCTCCTGCAGAAACATACCATTTACAATGCTCAGTCCAACAGGGGTTTGAGGAGGAATTATAGTAGCATTGAAATGTTAGGGAGGTTAGATGTCATGGGCATCTGTGGGTTATAAATAGATAAAGATATAAAGATATAAATAGATAAAGATATAGATAAAGTGGGCAGGTGCTCCCTGCCCATGACCCATAATCCCCAGATTCCTATCATTTTACCAAACAAAAAGAGTAAGTTTCTAACATTTTTAGAACCTCAGATATGAAGCAAAATGTACAGGCAGTAATTCTCCTATCTTTTTTTTGAAACTAGCATGCTCCTCCCCTTTCAGTGTTTTACCTCTCTGGGATAATTCCTGCAGAGGCTCATGGGTACCACCAACTTGATAGGGAGTAGCACTTTGGCACTACCCACTTCACAATGTCCCCTGTGGGCTATAACAACACTCTAAGGCCAGGTCGCCAATTCAACAAATAAGTTTGCTGGCGTTTGCGGTACAGTTGTGCTACGCTCTTCTATAAGCCCCTGTTGGACAACCCCAACACTAGGTATAAATCTTCCTTGGTCAAGGCCTCTGGTGGGCCCCACAGAACCTCTTGCCATATAGGTTGCCATGCTCAGTCACAGACTGCTTTCTTGTTCCATCATCTTGGCCAACTGGGAACTTACTTCTCTGTTCCTGTTTCCTTCCCTGCCCCATTCTCTATGGTTCTTTTAGCTCTCAACCTTTTGTCCTTTGCCTCCCCTGCTTTTCCATAGAGCTTTGTCCATTTTCTTAAGGGAGAGGGCCATAACTCTGTGGTGTGCCATAAAAAACCATATCCTTTATATGAAAAAGGTCCCAAGTTGAATGCCCAGGATCTCCAGATAAAGCTGGGAGAGGCCCCTGTCTGAAACCCCGGAGAGCTACTGACTATCAGAATAGAGTCAATATTGAACTGGATGGACCAGTGGCTTGACTCAGTATACACCAGCTTTCTCTCACTGTCCTCTTGCCTGTTTTGGGCACTCTCTCTTCACCTGCTTTTGCCTGCTCCTCTGGGACTCTTCATCAGCAATTTCCCACCACACCATCTGTCTAATTCTTATCCACCTAAACTCCCTTTCACTGCTCTCTGCCTCCTGCCCATCTCTGTTCCTCTCCTTTCCTCATCTTCACTTTCTGTCAATGCCAACCAAACTTGGAAGAAATTGCCAGCCTGTTTTACATAAGTCATAGTGTTATTGAGTTTTTGTTGAGCTCATAGGGCTGGACCCCACCACCACCTCAATCTGCAAAACAACAGGGCTGATTCCCATTCATCAACCCAAGTGAAAGGGGACATTTGCAGCATAGGCATTGATGGAATTCTGCTAAATCTTCTCAACAGGGTATGATTGTTCAAATGATGCTTTGTACACTTTACCACACCACAGACTGACAGTGCAGGAAGCTTCCATGCAGGCACATCCTTAGAAAGCATAATCAAACTCTCACTTAGGCTCCCATGTGCCCAACTCTTCCATGTATCTACCCTGCAGTTGCCTGGTAGCTGACACAACATGCTCTCAGTTGTAAATCTTTTAATTCCACCAAGGCTTGACGGCAACTTAGCCAGCAGAGCTGCAGGATGCAAGATCCCTAAAATGGAGGAATAATATAACTGGATTACAGTGCCAACTATGTCATAATCCCAGCTCCTAGCAATAATCTACAATGCTATGTTGAAGAGTGATATGAGGATGCCACAATGATTTACACCAAGGGAGCCTCAAGGGGCAGGGCAGAACAACAGCTGCATGAGTATTGATTCCTAATTCTATTTGCAGGAGAAAACAACTCCTACTAGCACGATAACACATGAGAGGGTTTCTTCCAGAGGGACTTGAAGTTCCCATTGCACCTGATAGTCAGAAAAGAAGAGAGAGCCTTCCTTAGGTACCATATGCTTCATGACACCAGGAAGGGTTGTAGCTCAGTGGTAGAACGCATGATTTGCATGCAGAAGGTTCCAGGTTCAAGCCTTGAAATCTCTAAGCAGGGCTGGGAAAGGCCTCTGCCTCAAACTTTGGAAATCCAGTGTCAGTCCATGTAGACCAGGGTTTCCCAAACTTGGATCTCCAGTTGTTGTTGGACTACAACTCCCATCATCCCTAGCTATGAGGGTAATGGAACTTATAGTCCAAAAAACAGCTGGAGACCCAAGTTTGGGAAACCCTGGTGTTGACAGTACTGAGCCAGATGACACTAGCAGTCTATTATTATTATTATTATTATTATTATTATTATTATTATTATTATTATTATTTATTCATACCCCGCCCACCGGGCTGGGTTTCCCCAGCCACTCCGGGCGGTTCCCAACAGAACATTAAAAACATGATAAAACATCAAGTATTAAAAACTTCCCTAAATAGGGCTGCCTTCAGAGTCTTCTAAACATCAGATAGTTGTTTATTTCCTTGACAACTGATGGGAAGACATTCCACAGGGTGCCACTACCAAGAAGGCTCTCTGCCTGGCCAAGGGCTTCATGCTATATTGCTCTGTTTTGCTCTGTCTTAATTTGCATTGCTCCATTAGCCAACATGGCAACTGAACTAAAAAAGAGGTGATAAATTGCATGGAAAAAGAGACGCAGGGAAGGTAAAGAACAGTCTGTTTAGTAATACCGCATTGGTCCTCAAAGGGCAGCTTGATTAATTATGGCAATGTGCATAAACTTTCATTCTGGAATCATAGTTTTTGCATGAGGCATTGACTACAACGATTAATAGAAAAGACGTTAAGGTATATCGTACTGCCTTGTGTTGTGTGGAACAAAGTTGTGCACTGAAGTGCCTCATAATTATGGAAGTGAATGATAAAACGCCTCTTCATTTTAGATGGTCTGTGAACCTAGCAATGTCCCTCGTGAGCCTTTATTTCCTTGAGCAGGACTTCAATATAGCAGCTCTATGGCAACCACCCTGTTTACTGGCAGGCATTTGCAACTTTCTAAACTGCACCTAGCTTCTGGGAGAGCAAAAGAAACAGAAATGCATCCTGTTTGCTGTGTGCCAACCTGTAACTTATTAAGCCTGACAAATGGATATTTTCTTAAAGGATCTCTTAGAGCCTTCTCAGAGGGACATCTTCAATCACTTGACAAGGACGAAAACAACCATGGCAGTCCCTTTTAAGAGCGCACTGAAAGGTAAGGCATTCTGGGTTGACTTGCTACATCACCATCAGAGAGCCAATCATCTGTTGTGGCCAAATCCCAATCTGAACAAAATTACTGAAGAGTTGATCTATTTTGTTAGGAAAGCTTATGTACTGCTTAATCAAAAGGAACATCCAAGTGGTGTTATGTTACTGGTATCGATGTGTTCCCCATACATCTTCATTGAATTACATGTTTAAAGTTTTCTTGGTACATGCTGAATTTGCACAGTTGCAGCCCTGCATATTCAAATACCATATATTGGATGAAGTGTTGCTATTATTTTTTAAAGGTGGGTTTGGGGAAGAGAGTGATCCTTGAGATGGGACTATATAGCACCTGTGTTTATCTTATGCCAAAAGAAATTAATAGAAGTTACCATATTCTCGGAGGCAGGAGGGTGGTCATGGATGCAAAGGCATAAATTCACTTTCATTGAAAGACTTTCATACTGAAGAAGGAATAGAACTACGGCCAGAAAGATGGCTTCTATCCAAACTAAACAAAAATGTTTTGCACCTATTTTTTGTGGAGTTCAAAAAAAAAACAAGAAAGTTGAGAATGACCACTGAATGACCATAGAATGTGTAGTGCATGCAGCCCCACTTCCTTGCATGATTATACTCAGCAGATCACATGAAAAATTGCCATAGACATTTGTCCCAATTCAGCAGTAAATAGCAGGTTTTCCCAGGGGAAAGTGGTGGGAAAAGTGGAAGTGTGGGTGAGCCATAGGTTGGAAATATGGATTGTGAAATATGGAGAGCACAAATTTTGAAGCGCTGCTGTGTTTCAGTTAACGAATTGTTTTGGAAAGTGCAGATCATGTTGGTTCATCTTCAAATGCAAACTGAATTTAGTTTTCTCCTGGTTCCTAGGCCCCACCACTGGGCATAAGAATTTTGAAGCAAAATCCAATAATTTGAAGGTTCTGTGTTGACAGTTCCAACCTGATAATCTGGCAACCCTGGTTTGTATTCCTTAATCAACCACTATCCATGCAGCCAGAATTAATTTCCTTCTTTCTTTATATATTGGAAAGCACAATGGTTTGTTTTAGAAGAGAGAGTTCACTGTTATTACTGCAAAAGTTGCTGAAGCACAAAAGCCAACCCTTCCACATGTTAGAGCAATGTTTTCCTTTTCACTGAGGTCTGAAGGACAAAACCAGAAGAATGCTCGGTGTGTTTTTTGGATAAGGTTTCTGGCAATGCTTTCACTTGAAGTAGAGGTTTGGGGTAACTCATATTACTTTTGATGTTTATTTATTTTTATCTCAGTGGTTTCTAAGTGTTACATTTTGGTTCGAGTAGGCAATGAAAATGTTCAAAATTTCAGCGCGACTGATAGTTAAAAAGGTAAAGGGATCCCTGACCATTAGGTCCAGTCATGACTGACTCTGGTGTTGCGGCGCTCATCTCGCTTTATTGGCCGAGGGAGCCGACGTACAGCTTCCGGGTCATGTGGCCAGCATGACTAAGCTGCTTCTGGCAAACCAGAGCAGTGCACGGAAATGCCGTTTACCTTCCCGCCGGAGCGGTACCTATTTATCTACTTGCACTTTGACGTGCTTTCAAACTGCTAGGTTGGCAGGAGCAGGGACCAAGCAATGGGAGCTCACCCTGTCACGGGGATTTGAACCACCGACTTTCTGATCAGTAAGTCCTAGGCTCTGTGATTTAACCCACAGCGCCACCCACATCCCAGTGATTGATAGTTACCTGGGTGCCAAAATTACCTGGGTGCCAAATAGGTGAGTCCACCCCTCTGGCAGAGGAAGAGGGGAGCGGGGGGAGCGCACCGCCCCCAGCAGCATGATCCCGGTGGGGTGCCATCGTGACTGCCCCCCGCCTGTGTGGGCGCCACACCCCTGCGGGCAGCGTGCCACACCTCCACCTGCTCTCTGCTCCCCGGTGCTGGAGCATGAAGCTCCGCCACTGGTCCACCCCATCCTCAGCAGGCTTGCTTCTTAGGGATTTGTAGCTCTCTTTGAGTGGCTTCAGAAGCCTCATATGGAAACTGCCCAGAGAAATTGGTGTTATGGGACCAGCGTCATCCAAGTCTCCTCCAAAAACATGAAATAAACCCATGACCAACAGTTCTTCATGGCTTAACAAGGTCTGCGGCTCCATAATGTGAACTTTCTCCATTAGCCTCCTTACTCAGCACGGTGAGTGATGGCTAACATGCAAGGGTCATGGGGAGGGAATGCAACCACAATTCACTGATATTCTTCTCACCTTTGTCTGCCTTAACACAAGAGAGTTCTGCTGGACCAGACCAAAGGCCTACCTACTCCAGCATCCTGTTCTCACAGTGGCCAGCCAGATGTCTTACTGAGGAACTTAAAGGATCCATTAGAAGTGCATCACTTCTGCCACTCTCCTCTTTCTCACAAGCAACCTTTAAGTTGCTATGCTTTCACTTGGCTTCTGCATTATTTGCTTCCCCTAAAAATGCCTAGGCTTGGGCCTTAGTGTGTTGTAGTAATGAAGGTTGCCATTCTATGTGACCTGGCTACCCTGGATTGGTTCACTGATAGCAGCTTCAGAAAGGAAGCTGTTCCCAGTCATGGAGAGAAAGCCACTAGAACAGTCATGAGGAACCTGTGGCCCTCTCAGGTGTTGCTGGACTCCAGCTCCCAATCGTCCCTGACATTTTCCCATTCTGAATGGCGCTGATCAAACTTTTGAGTCCAATTATATGTGCAGGCCATTGGTTCTGCATATCTGTGCTAGACCCATCAGCCCAGATAGGTAAGGGTGGAGCTGATGAGAGGCTGCAAGCTCTCAGATTCCTCCTGATGGCATCTAAGCCTCAGAAAGAACTATGAAAAAGAGGGAGAGAACCAGCCTGAAATGGCCTCCTGAGTAAGGAACTGCTGGGGAACTGGCTATGTGCTATCTATTCCCCCCTTCCCAGGATGAACCCAGCTTCTCTGATTTGAAGCAGGTGAGGTGAAGTTGTCCTGAGTTCCAAGGGGTTTGGGACCCAGAAAATGTGACACCTGCCTTTAAAACAGGGTTGGGGAACCTGTGCCCCACATCATCCCTGATCATTGACTATGCTGCTGTGAGTCGTAGTCCACAACCTCTAGAGGGTGGCCACATTGGCCAGGGCTAGGACCAGAAATCTGTATCTAGCTGCCCCACGTTGTAACCTATGAGAAGTACAGTTGCTGGCAGCAGAGTAGGCTATGGATTGGCTCCACCCCATTGGGTTGTCTTGGACAGGAAGACCTATAAAAGGCTTGTCATTTGGGCTGGGATCCTGCCTGAGTAGCAAAGCCTTCCTGGCTTGATTCCTCAGCTCTGACTCAACTCCTGGCTCACCTTGCTCAGCTGCCGACAGCTGTCAGACAGCATCCGAATGAAGGGAGCAGATTCCAGAGCCTGTGCCTGGTGGAAGGAAAGAGACTACCTCTTCCATGACTGACATAGCTGTGGGTGCGCGAACTTCTTTCGAGGTGAAACCTGGAACTTCTTTAAAGTTCTAGGAGCAGATAGCTGAGAAATCTGAATTGCATTTTCAGTTCTTCTCTCCCTCCTCTTTTTAGCAGCCGACTGAGCTGCCTTCTGGAGAACAGGAAGGCCAAGCTCTGCTTTAGTTCATCCAGGCAGCAGATGTGCTGGTTGCCACCCAGGTGGTGGGGGTTACGAAAACACTGTCTGCAGCGGCTGTGGGCTGCGGAAGCGCCACCTCTGCCTCGGGGAGAGAATGCTCTTCGAGCCAGAAAGATCATTAGCTTTTGCTCAGAGCGGCCTCCTTTTCATGAGCCTTCTTGTGAGGGGCTCCTTCGAGATCAGGCAGGGCAGGATGGCGCTGGTGGCAGATGCTGCTGCTGCTGCTTGCAGGGTCCCCACATGGAGCTGTTGCCATCTGAGAGCTTCAGGAGGCAAATAAGACATCCCGGGCACAGATGGATCTATGAGGCTGCATATTGTTAGAAGCTTGGCGCCTTGCCCAAGAAGACACAGAAAACAGATGTTGCTCCGATGGCGATCCAATGGATAAGCTGTATGCACGCATGCTGCCAGCTCTGATGTCAGCTTCCTCCTCACTCCTCAGGGTCTGAGGCATTTGGCTCTCAGCCTGCAGTGGAGGCTGCGAAAGCTGAGCAGCTCCCACTTGCTCTGGGTGGGTAAACAGGGAGGGGAAGGACTGTGTTGGAGCATCTGCTTTGAATGCAGAAGGTCCCAGGTTCCATCCATCCCCAGCATCTCCAGTTTGGACTGGGAATGGCTCCTGTTGGAAACCCCCAAAGAGCCACTTTCAGTCAGCATAGATTTCAGACCAGGCAAAAGTGTGTATGGCAGGGCATGCTCAGCAAAACCCTGCTTCTTTGGAGCAAGACAAACCATGAGACCAGGTTTGCACGTAATGCTAAGCCAAACCTAATAATAATAATAATAATAATAATAATAATAATAATAATACCCCACCCATCTGGCTGCATTTCCCCAGCCACTCTGGGTGGCTTACAGATTATATAAAACATAGTTTTGCTCAGTGCTTTTTTTCGAAAAAAAATGTTTAGGGGTACTCTCATTTTGACTCGAGAAAATCACCATTTTATAGTTTAAATCAGGAAAAATAAACACAGTAAATGGACAAAAGTAGAAAGATTCACAAAATGTTTAGGGGCATGCGTCCCCCTGCGTCTCCCCAGAAAACAAGCACTGGTTTTGCTGTTGGTAATGTGGTAGCAGCAAGGCCAGGTTTTTGCTCTGCATTGCCACATTCTTGCTCATTCACACTAATCCATAGGTTGTCTTAGCATTATGTCTGAATCAGGCCACTATTTCAGACACCAGTCTTCTCCTCCCAATATGCTTCAGGCAGCAAATCGCCCTCATGTATCTTTAACAGAGTCTCACACAAAAGTTTGTGCACTTATCCATTCATTGCCAATTAAAAGAAGGAAACTTGCTTTTAAAAACTGCAGAATCGTGCCCAGTATGAGCAGGAGGTTTCTGGGTGATATCATGGGAAACAGGGGCAGGGTGGAAATCTCCTTTGAACTCAGTGCCTGGGCTCCTGCTTTGAACTGACAGGCGCATTTCTCCCCAAGGGCTTGAGAAAGGCGCATTTGGACTGGATTCGGCGAGAGTGCCTCTAGAGCTGCCCTACTGCTCTCACAATATTTAATAATGATGATAATGACATGTGTTCCTTCACCGTAATGTAAAGTACAAGCCAGGCACTCAATAAACAGGTTATTTGGCATAGCTCACAGCTAAGGGTGTGAGCCTATAGAACTGGTTGCTGTCATTCCCAGTAAACAAGCACCTGTTTCTAATTAGCCCGGAAGGGAGAGAAAATCTTACAAAAGCCACCCCTCAAGCATGCTGGCTGGAGGCTGCTGGTCCTTTGCCTCGGAGGAAACACAGATAGGAACAATCTTGGAGGAAAGAGCGTCACTCTATCATGGCAAGCAGACAGCTTTTCTGTATGATAGAGTGGCAGTGGTGAAATAAACTCTGAAACATGGTCCCTCCATTTATTCATCCCCGACGCAGGCCTTAAGAGGAATCTGGGCCACACACACCCATCTCAGCCAGAGTTGCTGAGTTCAAGGCCATGCTGGATTAGCATTCCTGAGTGATGAATGAGGGGTTGAAGTGTTTACTTTGAACACTGTGATCTGTGTCTGAATCTACTAGGCATTAAAATCTTTCAGGTTTCTGAATCCGTGCTGCAATTGCAGAAGCGGGAGGTGGCAGCCCTTGCATTTTGGAATTTAGACTGTAATCCAATATCCACTTACCTGGGAATAAGCCCTGTTGAACTGGGTGGAATTGACTAGGAGACAGGTGTAGGATTGTGCTGTTGTGGTAGGCATTTTAAGCCCTAGTCGCTGATATTAATTGGCGCCTAAAGTGGCACGAGAGACTGCTGAGAGACTGTGACTGGTTCAATGCCACCCAGTGAACTCTGTGGCCGAGTGGGGATTTGAACCCTGGTCTCCCAGGTCTTAGGCCAACACTCTAACCGCTACACTACACACTGCTGTAGTGTGGGAGAGCTCTGCCGGAAAACCTAGATAGGTGCTGCCAGTCAGAATAAACAAAAATGCACTTGACTTGACTTATAAATACCTTCACTTGGTGTAAGACAGCTTCTCTCTGTTCCTAAAAGTAGATTAGGTAAATTTATGGCAGATAAAGCTTTCTATTAGGTATGGTGGCTGGGTGGAACTCAGAAGTAGCATGCCCTTGATTACCACTTGCTTTGTGGCAAATAGCAGGGTGGGGCTATTGCCTTGGTGTCTTGTGGGCTTTCTGCATCTCCAACAATGGTTGGCCATTGTGGGAAGCAGCAGGATGGGTTTGTCTTACTTTTTTAATTGTTGTAGCCCAGCAGACCAGGTTTTTCCTGAGGCAGAGTGATGTTCTGAGCAAAGCAGGAGGATGAAGGGCATCACCATTTCACTTGTAAGCCAGCTGACAGTCCTCTTGCCAAAAGGCCTTACAGGACACTTCCAGGCTCTAGGAACGTCTGTAATTATCCCACTTCATTTTGTCCTTGTTTATCTGGTTGACCCACTGGAATAGTTCTCACAGGGAAGTGAATAACATATCTAGAAAGGGCTGCGGAACCTATGACTCTCCAGATGTTGTTTGACTCCAGCATGGCCAATGGTCAAGGGGGGATGGGAGTTGCAGGTTATCAACATCTGGAGGGGGAATTTGTACTGCAGCAGTTTCCCCATTTGTTGCTTTCATAGAAGATGAGAATCTCTCTCTTGTGTTGCGGACAAGGAAGAGGATGAGAGATAAGGAAAGGGGGCATATCATGAAGAGATAATGAAGACTAGGCCTCCTCTAATATATGTCATAGGGAACCAGGAGATTTACCCTGGTGTAGGCAGATGCAATCTTGTTTGAATGATAATTAGTGGATCCTATTTGGGGGGGGAGCTATTTCTGGAAGAAGAAAATTGGTTCTTTAAAAACAAAGCTTCTGGATTCAATTCTCCACTATTATCTTAAGGTCAAAACAAATCAGAGTAACCTCTAAATTCAGCTGTGGCTTTTTTTTCTACCAAGAAGTGAAACGAAGGTAGAAATGTCATCCAAATATGAGATCAGGACATTTCACATTTTAAACACTCCCATGAACTTTGGATTGGAAATTCTATATTGTCTTCCTGGAAACAAATTCAATATATCCTCAAATTGACATGGAAGCATGAGCTCATTTGGACTTCTATAAGAGAGGAGCAGTATAAAGAGCAGGGTTAGTCATTACTGTCAAAAACAAATGGATGATCATTCAGCAGTTGTCTATTAGAAATGAGCAGCAGAGTGCACTAAGCTTTGAAAATCTGGCATATTCAGAGGATGAATGGGTAGCTCAAATCCTCAGTTAAAACAACAGTTTTGTATGTGCCTTCTACACCCCAGAGTGTGCAGTTCCTTGCTGTATGTCGGGGATAGGGAAGCTTTGGCCCTCCAGATGTTTTATTCTTTTTATTCTTTAATTTTTATACCACTTAACACCAAAATAGTCGTTCGACTCCAACTCCCAACATCCCTGACCTTTTGCCATGCTGGCTGGGGCTGATGGAAGCTGAAGTGCAACCTAATTTGTAAGGCACTTCTTAAGGTATCCTGGACCCAAGTTCATAGCTGTCAACGTTTCCCTTTTTTAAAGGGAAATTCCCTTATTCCGAATAGGATTCCTTGCAAGAAAAAGGAAAAGTTGACAGCTATGCCCAAGTTATTAAGGGCTTGTAAATCTACCAGCTTGCCTTTCCATCCTGTGTGCTATAATTTTAAACTGAAAACAGAGCTGATGAAACAGAGAAGTTATAGGCTGGTGATTAAGGAACAGAACACTCAGCATTCCTGGCTTCCACAGCAGAATTCCAAGGATCTCTTTGGGGGGAGGTCTCCCCACCCCCACCCCGAAGATGACAAGAATATACCACATATTATGTGAGCCTGAATTGTAGCTGAAGGCAATCTTGACAAAAGGTTCTCTCTATGGAAAGGCTTGCAGTTTTTTGTTTTTTGTTTTTGCTCCAGCTACAGGACTTCACTGGGATTGGGGGATAGCTGCAGAATAATTTAACACAAGGTTTTTAAGTGCTTTTTTAAAGGAATCCACAAGAAAAGAGCCTTTGAATAGGGATGCTGGCATAAGCATAATAATGGAAGTGACATAGAAACATAGAATTGTAGAGTTGGAAGAGACCCTGAGGGTCACCTAGTCCAACCCCCTGCAATGCAAGAATCTTCTGCCCAACGTGGGGCTCGAATGCATAACTTGAGATAAAGAGTCTCATGCTCTTCGTACTGAGCTCTATCCCATTACATGTGCAGAAGAAGAGCACTTCAATATTTGCAGCTATGTTTACTTGAACTTCATCATCTAGGGAACGGTTCAGACATGCTAAATCACATTTTTCAGGCATCTGCTTTGCCTCTGTATTTAAGGAAGCAATACAGGAAGTAGTCACATGGTGGCAATTTCAAAAATGGCTCATGTTTCTTCTCATGCTGACCTGCCACATGAAGGCTAAAAAGCAACATGCAGCCCTAAGATGATCCACATACGTTACATCCTTCTGACACTGAGTGAAGGATGATACTCCAAAATATGAGTTTTATGGGGCCTAAGTGCAATGGAGGCGGCAGGGAGGGAGGGGCATAACAACCCTTCACTCCCAGTTCATGTTTATCTGTCGATACCTGTTTCTATATTTTTTTAATAGAGCAGTTTTCTACAAGAGCCGACTTGTGCAAAGCCTCCCTATTAAAAATAATTTTAAAAAGTTGGTTTATCTTCTAAATAAATGAACCTGCCCTCAGTGTGCAGCAATTTGAAATAGGCACACTTAATGACTCACATTACAGTGGTACCTCGGGTTAAGTACTTAATTCGTTCCAGAGGTCCGTTCTTAACCTGAAACTGTTCTTAACCTGAAGCACCACTTTAGCTAATGGGGCCTCCTGCTGCTGCTGTGCTGCCGGAGCACGATTTCTGTTCTCATCCTGAAGTAAAGTTCTTAACCCGAGGTATTATTTCTGGGTTAGCGGAGTCTGTAACCTGAAGTGTATGTAACCTGAAGCATATGTAACCCGAGGTACCACTGTAATGTAGTCAGCCCCAAATTTTTTGTGTGTGTTCACACACACAAACACACACACACACTTTCACCCTGTATGTCATGGTGGGCAACCCTCAACCCTCTCTAACATTGCCAGGGTTGAGTGGGGTGGCCTTCAACAGTAAGGGCAAGATGAATTGGAATAGCAATCAATGCAATAGATTCCTCACACTTGGCAAAATTTGAATTCTCATCAAAGCAGGAACTTTGATGCTACGTTGATAGTCAATTTTATTATTGTTGTTGTTATTCATCATTTACAACTAGCTTAGTAAATTGTTGGCAATTTTGAATTGAATTAGCCCAGTGTTTCCCAAACGTTTTTGGGCAACGGCACACCTGTTTACTGAAAAAAAATCTCGCGGCACACCACCATTAAAGCCCTGCCCCGTGACGTCAGCGCGCAGCGTCACGCCGGGAGGGACGCACAAAAGTGAAAGTTTTTTCCCTCCCCCTTGCCGGGGAACCTCCAAGCTTTGGGCAGGCAGGCAGGCAGAGCTGGGAAGGGGGTTTCCAGGGGACACGGCAGCTCCTCGAAAGGCTTCTCTCAGCTGCGCTCAATCCTCCTCGGAGAGGATTTCCCCTCCGGTCCCATGCCTTCGTTTGGGGCATCGCTCCGGCTGCTCCCTCTCCCGCCGCGCAGGAGCGATGCCTCTCTCTGGCTCTCCCTCCGCGCAGGCTGAGGGAGGGAGGGAGGGGCGCGTGTGACCCGTCTCTGCTGGGAGACCAAACCCAGCGAGGCAGAGTCGCGCGGAGGCGCCCAGGCAGCGCTGCCGGCTGCGAGGAGGAGCGCCAGGCAGCAGCAGGAGGCGCGGCCTCTCCTCGCCGCCGCCGTCCCGCCTCTCGCCGCCCGACTCGCCCGCCTCCCTCCAGGCATCTCGCGGCACACGAGGCAACGTCTCACGGCACACTCGTGTGCCGCGGAACACCGGTTGGGAAACACTGAATTAGCCGACAAACAACAAACAGTATATATATATATATTCTAAATTATTCCAAAATCCAAGAGCCAGGCACTTAGAATTTTGAGACATTTCAAACTAAGCAATTTCCGCCATCAAAGCTAGTCAAGGTTCACTGGGGCAGGATTTGAAGAGGGCTGTTTTAAATTGGAAAAGTCAAAGGAATTGAAAGGGCTATTCTGTTCTTGACTGTGGGCCTCTGAAAGACCCACTTGTTCCAATCGGTCTCTCCCAATTTGCAGACCTGAAAGAAACAAGTTGAGCTTTGCTGGGACAGTTTTTCAGGAGGCACTGAAGCATTCAGCACATGTTGGGATTTGAGCTCATGTAAGCAGGTTCTATTTGAATGTAGTCAGCCAGAACAGGAAGCTTTGACAACCTTATCAAGCCAAGCTGGACTTTGGGCTGAAGCCACCACAGTATTAACACTGGGAACACTGGACCAGCCTGGCCAATCCCATTCATTGATGGCTCCAAAACTTTGCGCTGTGTTTATTACGAGTTCCAGGGAGAAGCTGATTTAAACCAAAGCTCGCTGCTCACTCTGTGGGAGGCAGGGTTGTGATTGCTGGCGTCTGAGGCTATCAAGCCGAGCAAGCGAGAGAGACAGAGAAGGGGAGCCCAGAGCCACTAGCCTGGTTCTTGTGGGGAGTCCAGGCAGGAAGGAAAAGCTGCTGTGTTTATTTATATGGTTTTCACCATGAAGGATAACAAATTTACACAAAACCTCAGTGCATAAGACAGCTGCCAATGCTTAAAACAGAATTATTGTTTCATTAAACAGTGAAAACAAGCAGAGCGCCAAAGACAGCAGTGGGTTTTCGTAGTAGAGGAGCCAGCGTGATCAGGGCTGCCCGGTGAAACTATTTCGCAGGGTGCAGCCATTTATTTGTGTGCTTGTTTCCTTCTGGCTAAATTCTCCTTTCTCACATCAGAACTTGCAGGTTTCATAGGCTTCTTCTTACTAATTCTTTTAAAAATGGAACCCTCTTTATTAAAAAGACAGAGAGGCCCACACTTCTGGTTTGGAATGGAGTCAATGTGAATCTGGAAGAGCACCTTGGTATGAAAAGCAGCTGTGTGTGTTTGTTTGTGTGTGTGTGTGCGTGCATATTGTAGTTTGAAGGGAGAGTTTTCAGTGGAAACACCAATGAAGGAAGGGTTAAGCACACCCTCCCCCTGCCACTTTTCTGCTTCAAATTGCCCTCTCATGAACCTGCGTTTCCCGTCCTGGAGTGGCCATTGGGGGTTTGGTGCACAGTCCTGCTTTTATACTGTAACTGAGCCAGAGAGTGACCTCTTGGTGATGCATAGCATGAGCCCAATCACGGATGGCATCATGTCCTGCTGTAAAGCTCAGTTATTTTAAGATGATGGCAGATATGAAATAAGCCTGAGGCTTCTTTGGAGAGGAAGTGATGCCTGGCTTTTGTTTTTGTTTTTCTAGAGACCAGGGAAATATGCTTTCAGTTTATTCAAGGACTTAATGCATGGATACTGAGTTGGGGGTGCAGGAATGCATGGTCCATTGAGAGCTCAGTTGGAAAATACAGCCATATTATCAATCCATTGTAGCAAAAAATAAAAAATACAAGGATCCCAGTGACTCCTTATATACCTTATTGTGTGCACACCTCTTTAGTCGTTTAGTCATGTCCGACTCTTCGTGACCCCATGGACCAGAGCACGCCAGGCACTCCTGTCTTCCACTGTCTCCTGCAGTTTGGTCAAACTTATGCTGGTAGCTTCGAGAACACTGTCCAACCATCTCGTCCTCTGTCATTCCCTTCTCCTCCATCTTTCCCAACATCAGGGTCTTTTCCAGGGAGTCTTCTCTTCTCATGAGGTGGCCAAAGTATTGGAGCCTCAGCTTCAGGATCTGTCCTTCCAGTGAGCACTCAGGGCTGATTTCCTTCAGAGTGGAGAGGTTTGATCTTCTTGCAGTCCATGGGACTCCCAAGAGTCTCCTCCAGGACCATAATTCAAAAGGACTAATTCTTCGGCGATCAGCCTTCTTTATGGTCTAGCTCTTATTTCCATACATCACTACAGGGGAAACCATAGCTTTAACTATACGAAGGTTAGCTAGGAAGCAGCAAAAAATACTGTGCAGGCGACAGGTCCCAAGTTCAATCTGTGAGATCTCATATAGAATCGTAGCATTGTAGAGTTTGAAGGGACCTCATGGGTCATCTAGTCCAACCCCCTGCAATGCAGGAATCTCAGCATATAATAAAAAAATTTAATCAGGTATCAAGTGGGGCTGGAGAACCAATGCTGGAAATCTGTCAGCAGGCAAGAGTAGAAAATGAGAAAGTTTTGAAAAATAAGAACTATGATGTAATCTGCTTTCAGGAAACTCACATTGCTAAGAAACATAAACATATCCTGGTGAATAAAAAACTGGGAGTAGAGTTTATCAATTCGGAGGTAAATAAAAAAAAAGGAGTAGTGATATATGTTAAAGAGAAGTGGGAGCCTGTACAGATCTGTAAAGATGAGGAAGGAAGAATCCTAGGGGTTCAATTAAATTTCCGGGGGGAAAAAATTAACGTTGTGACCGTTTATGCCCCGAATACAAACAGAGCAGAATTTTTTGAGAAACTTGAACGCATTTTAGTAGAGTTAGATGCCCAGAAATTGATCCTGCTCGGGGATATGAATGGAGTTCCAGTACCGGATCTGGACAGGAGTGAAAAGAAGGGGAAACTGAATAGGGGAAAATTGCCGAAATCGTTTAATGATATGGAGGAAAATTTAGATTTAATCGACATTTGGAGGCACAAAAACCCCACTGTTAAACAGTTTACTCATTATTCTGAACCCCACCAGAGTTGGGGCAGAATCGACCAGATCTGGATGACAAGAGCACTTTCGTTGAGAGTGAAGAGATGTGAAATTCAACCTAGGACACTTTCCGACCACTGTGCTTTGGTTATGGAAATAAAAAATGAAGTAAGGGGGCAGTACAGGTGGAGGATGAAAGAGAGTTTATTTGAAAGTGAAGAGGTGAAAGAAAAAGCAAAAAATACCCTGAAAGAATATTTGGATTTAAATTTGAATAAGGAAGCCACCATTGATATTGTATGGGACGCCAGCAAGGCGGTTTTAAGGGGACTCCTAATACAACAAAATAACTATAGGAGGAAGTTAAGGGAGCAAAAGAAAGAGGACATTCTCACTAAGCTGAGAATTTGTGAGAGAAAACTGACTATAAACCCGACAGATGATGAGACCAACCGAGCCTCTAAAGTGCTGCAGTCTCAATACTCAGCGATATTAAATCAGGATATAGAATGGACAATTAAATTTATGAAGCAGAGGTACTTTGAATCCGCGAATAAAATGGGGAAGCTACTCGCGTGGCAGTTAAGAAAAAGAAAGAAACAAAATGTGATAAATAAAATAATAGTGGAGGATAACATCATAGAAGACCCTGATGAAATAGAAAAAAAGTTTATTCAATTCTTCGAAAAACTGTATAAAAGAGGGGAGGAAGATAGCGCAGAAATTAAAAATTATTTGGATCAAAACGGAAGGAAATATATAACAGAAGAGGATAGAGTACAATTGAATAAGGAGGTTACAGTAAATGAGGTTAAGGAGGCTATTAGCAGGATGAAGAATGGAAAGGCTCCTGGGCCGGATGGTCTGTCCTCAAAATATTACAAAACGCTAGGGGAATATTTAGTGCCGGTCCTCAGAGATGTCATAAATAACATCTTCCAGGGAGGGAAGATTCCCTGCTCCTGGAAAGAGGCATATATAACCTTGATTCCAAAAACAGAAACTGAAAAAACAGACTTAAAAAATTATAGGCCAATCTCATTACTTAATAGTGACTATAAGATCTTTGCTGATATCATGGCCAGTAGACTTAAGAAACTTTTAATGAAATACATACATAAAGATCAAGCGGGATTCCTTCCTAACAGACATCAGAAAGATAACGTTCGCCATATATTAAACATCATTGAGTATCTAGATATGAAAATAGATATACCAGCTGCATTAATCTTCATAGACGCTGAAAAAGCCTTCGATAACGTCTCTTGGGAATTTTTATCACAATGTATGGATAAGGCAGGCATAGAAGGCCCCTACATGAAAGGTATTAAGGCAATATATTCAGAACAACAGGCCAGGATGATTATAAATAACAATCTGACCAAATCCTTTAAGATTATGAAAGGTACGAGGCAAGGCTGCCCATTGTCCCCCTTGTTGTTTATAGTTGTGTTGGAGGTGATTGCAAACAAAATAAGAGAGGCAACAGACGTGAGGGGAATAAGAATTGGGAAGAAAGATTTTAAGCTGAAGGCGTATGCCGATGACCTGGTTCTGTCCTTGGAGAATCCAGTGGACAGTGCTGGTAGGGCGGTAGAATTATTGGAGGAATTTGGTAGATTGTCAGGATTTAGATTAAATAGGAAGAAAACAAAAATCTTAATAAAGAATTTGGATGATCAGGATAAAAACCTATTGGAAAGAAAGATCGGTATTAAAATTGTGAATAAAGTAAAATATATGGGAATTTGGCTATCACCGAAAAATATAAATTTGGTTGAAGATAATTATAATAAGGTATGGCATGAAATAAAAAAAGATTTGGATATCTGGCATAGGCTGAAACTTTCATGGACAGGAAGGATGGCAGCAATTAAGATGTGCATTCTTCCAAGATTATTGTTCCTGTTCCAAAATATCCCGATAATAAAAGGCACCTCCTGCTTTAGGAACTGGCAAAAAACCCTGACCAAGTTTATTTGGCAGGGGAAGAGACCCAGAATAAAACTTAAATACCTAACAGACTCAAGAGAGAGGGGCGGCTTTGCAGTCCCAAATATAAGGCTTTACTATGAGGCAGCTTGTATATGCTGGATAAAGGACTGGGCCACCCTTAGGAATACAGACCTATTAGATTTGGAGGGTTTTGATATCAGGTTTGGGTGGCATGCCTACCTATGGCAGGAGAAAAGTGGGGTCCATAGAGGTTTTACAAACCATATAGTCAGAGGTTCATTATTGGAAGTGTGGAATAGGTATAAAATGATTGAAAAGGGCATCCCTTGGTGGCTCTCCCCAGTTGATATCATTAAAAAAAAAATGACAGGTGAAAGATGGACGTATGAGGATCTCTTAGTAAAGACAGAAGAAGGGTGGAAAGTGAAGCCTTACGAAGAGTTGAAAGAAAAGGTAAAAGAATGGTTACATTTTCACCAGATTAATGCATTGTGGGGTGAACACAAGAAACAGGGGATGAATGAAAAAAAATCGAGATTTCAGCTGGAAATTTTAGAAAGTAATGACAAACTCCTCTCCAAAATGTATAAACTATTACTAGAATGGGATACTAAAGAGGACTTGGTGAAGGGAGTAATGGTAAAATGGGACAGAGACCTTGGACATAATATTGAATATAATAAATGGCAGACACTTTGGAGGAAAGGAATGAAATTTACAGCGTGTGCAACCCTTCGTGAGAACCTAGAGAAAATGATGTACCGTTGGTACCTGACCCCAGCAAAGTTAGGAAAAATGTATAAATCTGTAGACAACAACTGCTGGAGATGTAAAAACAAGGTTGGGACCTTTATCCATATCTGGTGGACCTGTGATGTAGTGAAGGAATTCTGGGGACAAATTTATGAGGAATTGAAGAAAATTTTGAAATATAATTTCACCAAAACACCTGAGCTGTTTCTTTTAGGGATGATTAGTGAGGAAATTAAAAAACCAGACCAAACCTTTGTGCAATATGCTATGGCCGCGGCGAGGATTTTAATAGCGCAAAAATGGAAATCCCTTGATGTACCCACGATTGGTGAGTGGCAACTAAGGCTATATCAATATATTGACATAGCTAGACTAACACAAAAAATAAGGCAAAATAACATAGTTAAACATAAAGATGAATGGATTAAATTTCTAAAGTACCTTGAGATAAACATGGGAATCAACAATTTAGCAGTAGACGATAACTAAAGCCCTCGATGTATTATGTTAATGATAGTATTACTGCAGAAATAATGTAAGGATGTGTATTCCAAGACCGAGATGAATGGAAGTTAATTATTGGTTTGTGTTTATGATTCGTGTGTTCTTCTTTTTTCTTCTTTTTTTTTGGGTTTTTCTTTCTTGTTTTTCTTTTTTTCTTTTCTCTTGCGGGATCTTACCTTGTAATGTAAGTATATGTATATGTATTTTAGAATGTATTGTGCGCTGATTTCTAATAAAATTTAATAAAAAGAAAAAAGAAAATGCCATCCTAGGAGGACAAATAGTCTGGCCTCCTGATACCAGGCACCTGGTATCCCATTCCTTTCCTAATAATTTCAGGAAAAATAGGATCTGGGGTGTATTAAGCCTTCTTCTTTAGAACTTCAGTCCTTTGGTAGCATTTTTGCATAGTCTGCAATGGTCCTGAATTGATCAGCTTAGAGAGCTCCAAGGATAGTCCCCTGGAGGTGTGAAATTTTAACAACTGAGTGCTGTGCAAGTGGCTGAGTAGCTTAGGAAAAGTCAACACCCACTTCCTTCTTTACAAGCATGTCTTATATTTCATGGTTTCATATGTGATGTGCAGCACACCTCTAAGCACATTTGCTCAGAAGCACATTCCTTGAGAATTAGGCCCAAGTAAATGGTATTGCAGCGCCGATCATACCTTCAGGGATTTTTTTACAGCTCAAGGGTACTTCTTCACATAGCAAAATTGTACTCTCAGGCACTGCTACATCCTCAGGGGGCTTCATAAGGATTTGATTCCTATTATTATTAGCACCTGGGTGACCGTTGCTTTTGTTAGGAAGATTGCTGGCTGTAATAGTGAGCTCCCGTTGATAAGATATCAGCTAACTGAGGTTAGGAGATGGTCTCCTGGTACGTGGAGGCATCTCTTGAGCGTTCAGAAGCACCCAGCCATCATTACAGCTTGGAGAAGGACACATTCAGATAAGTTTGTGGGCGGGTGTGGTGGATGTGTTTGCATAGAAACATCAGGTGATGCATTTTGGAAGAAATGGGCAGAAGTAGGCAAGAGAGAGAGAAGGGACATGGGTGGTGCTGTGGTCTAAACCACAGAGCCTAGGGATTGCCAATCAGAAGGTTGGCGGTTCGAATCACTACGACGGAGTGAGCTCCTGTTTTTCGGTCCCTGCTCCTGCCCACCTAGCAGTTTGAAAGCACGTCAAAGTGCAAGTAGATAAATAGGTACCACTCTGGCGGGAAGGTAAACGGTGTTTCCGTGCGCTGCTCTGGTTCGCTAGAAGTGGCTTAGTCATGCTGGCCACATGACCCGGAAGCTGTCTGCGGACAAACACTGGCTCCCTTGGCCTATAGAGCGAGATGAGCGCGCAACCCCAGAGTTGTCCACAACTGGATCTAACGGTCAGGGGTAACTTTACCTTTAGGCAAGAGAGAGGGAGAAAAAATGAGCCGTGAGTTAGCTCAAATCACCTGAGGACTGTCAGGCCTTTTTTTTGGAGATATGGAGTAGCAGATCCACCTGAATAAATGCCTGTTCTTTCCCCCTCAACTTGTACTCAACAGTCGTACCTTGGAAGTCTAACAGAATCCGTTCAGGAAGTCTGTTTGACTTCCAAAATGTTCGGAAACCAAAGTGTGTCTTCTGATTGGGTGCAGGAAGCCACAGAAGCCCTGTCGGACATTCAGCTTCCAAAAATAGCTTGAAAACCAGAAGACTCACTTCTAGATTTTGATCGTTTGGGAGCCGATTTGTTTGGGAGCTTAAGGCATTTGAGTTCCAGGGTATGACTGGCAAAGGCCCATGGGAGTAAGCAGCTGGGAGGGGCAGTTTGGAGGTTTAAAATCAGTAGTGTGGAAAGGGCCAAGTCTGCAGCATGCATCAATCTCTCAGTGGGCTTTGCAGCCCGGATACCCGATTTAGTTTTTTAAAAAGAAAAGGTGTCTGAGGGGGTTGGTGGTTATTACCTACCTTGAATGAAGGTGGAATCTAAACTGCAATAATGAAGAAAGGCTTTAACCTATGTTGTGGGCATTCATCCTGATTTTCTTGCACAAAGATCACACAGTTTGATTATACTGAATCTTTACAGTGGTACCTTGGGTTAAGAACTTAATTTGTTCTGGAGGTCAGTTCTTAACCCGAAACTGTTCTTAACCTGAGGTACCACTTTAGCTAATGGGGCCTCCCGCTGCCACTGCGCCGCCACACGATTTCTGTTCTCATCTTGAAGCAAAGTTCTTAACCCGAGGTACTATTTATGGGTTAGCGGAGTTTGCAACCTGAAGGGTCTGTAACCCGAGGTACCACTGTACTGAGCATTCATTCTGATTTGCTTGCAAGGAGGTTATACGATGATGAACATTCCTTTTGCATTCCTCCTAATTTGCTTGCGGGTTGTTGGCATGTATCCCCATGAATGATTCACTCATTCATTCCACGTTTTCTGTTCATTTCCCCATCACTTTCTGAACTGCAAAGAAATCTGTTTCTTTTGTAAAAGTGGATTTGTTGCACTAGGTGACATAGCGCTTTAATCCACTTTAATTGCGGAAACCTCAATTTTCTGCCATGCTCTTGAATCCCAATACTCTGTCCAGCAGCGCCCTAAATCAATGCACATGGTCAACTTCCTGGGTCAAATAAGCCTTAAAAGGCAAGTTTCACAACAGTGCCACCTAGTGATATCTGCCGTCACATGGAATTGGCATTTGCTCACGGGTAATTTCAGGGCAAATAAAATTAGCAGCCGCCTAATTTTTGTAGCAGGAGGACCGTTGGGTCTTTCAATCCTGTGCCCTTTGCAGGCTCACCATTCACTCCTCCTCAATAACATCAGCAGAGAGTTAATGACAACCAGATTCCATGGACTTTTCAAACCTGGCATGTATTATTAGGACACGCAAGCTGGGAATGACAGCCGTGTGTCCGCTCCAGAATTTGCGGCGCTTTTCTTAGAACAGTTTGAGAAGAACTCAAATGTCTTCAGACTTAGCTCTGCTCTGAAACGGCGGTGCCGGAATTTCTCACTGGAGTCCTGGGGAAACGCCGTCTGAATTGGTTGATCCCCTTCTGAATGATTCTGCCAGCCTAGCATGTAATTTTTAATGCCGTGTTGTGTTTTCCTGGCTTGTTCTCCAAGCTCACAAAGGCGGCCTTTGTTCGGGCTGCTACAGCACTTCCTCTCCCTCTCCCTCTCTCTCTTTCTCTGACTGTTTGGAAATTGGGCAGTCACTTATATCCAAGGTTTACTGTCTGATGGGCATGGAGGAGTGTCTGTGCAGCAACAGCAACAGAATACCACTTCAGGGGGAAACGAGCAAAACAGCTGTTGAATGATGCTTTAGGGGCAGATCACTTCTGAAAGTGGTGAGGATTTGCTCTGTGAAAGGCAGGGCTCTTTGGCAGGGCTAGTTTGAGCATCAAAGCACAGAGCAGCTCAGCCTTTGTGTCCAACACTGTTGTCTGTGCTGTCTGCTCTGACTAGGAGCTGTAGTAATCAAAGGTTTCAAGTGGAAATGACATTTACTTTTAAAATGTCTGCATCATGCAGGTGTTAAAGGTGAAAAAGCACAGGGTGTTAGTGGTGGTCAAGTGGCTACGTTACCACCCTCTGGAATACGTTCGTGCTATTATGTGCCTCCTTCATCTCTATCCACAATGCCTAGGATTGTTTGCACTATCTACAATCCCACTGTGCGTCATGCTCAAGCTGCATTGCTAACTCCCTTGGCGCCAGAGTGATGTGCCATGCATCCCATTCAATTGCACAGCCTTGTCTTAAACGACCCTGATATTATCTCCCAGTATGTATGTATTTGCAATGGAAATGGTGGCAATGTTCAAAGGAGCTTTAAAAGCGATGTCTTCAATTCCTCCTACACAAGGTGGGAGGGGGCAGAACTCCTAGTTGGTGGTCTAAACCCAGCTGCCCATATTGTGTAATTCCAGATTGTGAAGTTGTGCATGGTACAGGGTTCACAAGTTGCATCTAATGAATCAGAACAGTGTGCCCCCCCCCACCGAATGCAATGTACCCCAGTTCAAGTAATTGGCTATTGACTAACCTTAGGACTCAGCTGTACAGCTGCAAATATAATGTTTTAAGTGCATTATACAAATGTGACACTAGATGGCTATGGTGAGCTTATGGCAAATTTAATATATTTTTCAAAACGCTTTTTTAAAAACTCCACTTTCACAGCATTTTTTATATGTTTCTAGATTCCAGTTTAGATTTCATTCTGGGAATTAGGACGCTTTAGGATCCTAGTAGCTAGGGAAACAATGAAGTTGTAAGGTCTAGCTTGATGAATCTTAGGTGTTAGGATTGTTCCTTTGGCTGGCAGTGCCACAAACAGCCAACGTTTAACATGGTTCATTCGCTGTGCAGCAATGCTTCCTCTTCCCCCATTAGCTATAGATTAAATGCTAAGCTGCTGAGGCATTTTGCATGGTGTCGGTCTGAGGCCTTTCTAGCTGCCTTTTTGAAAAGAAAAGAAAAAAATGCTTCTTCCTGCCTTGTGCTGCTTTCGTGCTCATCTGTACCCAGCACAGGCATTGAGCTATATTTCCTCCCAAGTCCTTGGAAAATGCTCTATCCCTGCCACAGAAGGAAACCATCTGGATCCCCCCAAAATGAGCAACAACTGTGGGTCTATTATCATCCAAGAGAAGGCCCTTAGAATAGAACCACACTTTATTTATCCAAGTTATATTTCCAAACTTTGGGCAGCGCTTCTTCACTGTAACAGAACTATGGGTCCGGAACTGTAGGTTGGGGCAAAATGGAAGGAGGAGGCAGGCACAGACAATGCTACAACTATGTGACCTCCTCCAACTGCTCCTTTTATAAATATCGCTCACTGGATTCTGCTTTGCAGCAAAGAAACAACACCTGAAGTCTGCAAACCTGACTTGGACACCCCATGTGTAGCTCCAGACCTAAGCTTCTCTGGCCTGGCACCTGTCAACAGTGCTGAACAAGTCCTTCCTTGGAGGTTTTTAAGTAGAGGTTGGATGGCCAGGGCCGTCTTTACCTGGGGGTGCAAGGGGTTCAGGGCACCGAATTCTGGAGGGCACCAGGCGCCCACCACTGAAGCTGCCTAAGCTCTTAACTATCTACCTGTTATGAAATAATAAATAATTTTGATCAAGTAAAAAAGACCAAAATACATATATACCTAGGTATTAGCGAAATGTATACCTATTAAAAAAAATTCATTCCAGTAGCACCTTAGAGACCAACTAAGTTTGTTATTGGTATGAGCTTTGGTGTGAATGCACACTTCTTCAGATGCATGCACACGAAAGCTCATACCAATAACAAATTGTTTCAACTACGGCAGACCAACACGGCTACCTACCTGTAACTAGATGTATACCTACTGTTTCACTACGGTTTCACTTACAGTTTGCACACTCATTTACCCAAAACACACCGCGCCAGCGGTGGTGCTTGTCATTCACAATGGTGCCGCTTGTCAGACTCAACAACAGCGCTCACAACGGTGATGCAAAAGTTAATTGGGGGGCTAAACTAAATTTGGGGGCGCTGGGCGGATCTTTGCACCCCGGCAGCGCATATGCTAAAGACTTGCCTATGGATGGCCATCTGCCATGGATGCTTTAGCTCAAATTCCTGCATTGCAGGGGGTTGGGACTGAATGACCCTTTGCGGTCCCTTCCAACTCTACAATTCTATGATTCTTTGGTTCTATGAATCAGTGGAAGGCAATCTAGGCCGCCATGATGTGCACAGTCACAGACCCTGCAAATGTCCCTATTTTCCAAGGACAGTCCCGGATTTACAGAAGCCATCTTGGTTTCTGATTTGATCCCAAAATGTCCCGCTTTTCCTTAAGACATCAGAAAAATGTATGGAAAGTATGGAGTTATGTAACCTCCAAGCCAAGGAGCTAAGTACTATACAACCTTTCGAAAACATCTGAAGACAGCCCTGTATGGGGAAGCGGGGTTTTTGTATTTAATGTTTTATTATGTTTTTATATATGTTGGAAGCCGCCCAGAGTGGCTGGGGCAACCCAGTCAGATGGGTGGGGTATCAATAATAAAATGATGATGATGATGATGATGGAATAGGGCATCCCTACTTTCACTGGAGAAATGCTGGAGGGTATGCGGCCAGGCTGGCTAAATGTGTGGCAGGATTGTTACTGTAGACGTTGGAGACCAGCAAGAACTCTCACCAAGTTCTGAGTGAGGGGGAATCGGCCGGGGTAGGCGGGGAAGGCAAATCCATGGTCACGTGAGACCCTGGTGGCCTTTTGCTTCCTACGTGGTCTGTGCATTTCAAAGCACAGGCCATTGTGCTTTTGGGATAGCAAACCCTCCCCAGAAATTCCACAAGCCTTTCCCCTAGCTATCAATATCGTTTCTGTATTTCTCGTTCTGTTGCTTGTCTTTAGCAGCGAGACAAAAAAGGGGCCCTTTGTGTGAGTGCCTGAAAGGAATAGCCTAGTCCCACAGCCTGCATGCAATTCTAATGTCAACTATTTGTTGCCTTGGCATTTCACATTAGCAAGCTCTCTCCTCCACCCCCAAATATCTGTGAGCTGTGCCTTCCTGCCAAGGGGCCATATTTAACTTTGCTCCTCCATAGTGCGGTGCAGTCGGCACCAGGCGGAAGGGTCCATTCATATGGAGAAGCTTTCTCACCCGCACAGGGGGAAAGGCATATGTGAAAACACTGGAATTGAGGACAGGGTCACTGACCTGGATAGGCCTTCCCAGTAAAAAACAAAACAAAAACTGGTCCAGGAAAAGTTTCCCAGCTCTCTTACTCGATGCATTCCTGGGCTTGCCTTAAGAGTTTGCAGAATCACTCCCCACCCACCCTGCTCCACCCCAGCCATTTTACTGTTAGTGCAACAGCGACAGCAGAGTCATTCCTGCAATATGAGCACAATCATTGTACAAACACAATGGAAAATATAGCCTCATTGCAGGAGGCGCAGGGGGCTGTTTCTGTGTACAACAGCGGCAGCCACAACTCAGTGTTTTCCTCTGCAGGGGGAAAAATTGGGAGGGGGGGAGTCTTCAAAGAAAAAAAGATTGAAAATTGTGATGGAGATGGCATCTTCTCCCAAGAAAATCCATCTCTAGGAACTGTTCTAGCTTTCTAGCTAGATTAAGTTAAGGACTAGTTCTTCGGAATTAGACTTCAGATAGATAGATAGATAGATAGATAGATAGATAGATAGATAGATGATAGATAGATAGATAGATGATAGATAGATAGATAGATAGATAGATAGATAGATAGATAGATAGATAGATGGGAGATCAAGTGTTAAAGTGTTATTTAGTGCAGCCAGTCATGTAGGCTACACCTGTTGAAACTGCCTCTTCTATACAGCTATTAAAGGTGTCAGATGTCTTGTCCTTTTTTACAAAAGGCAGACAAACCTGACCACCCTAAGATAGAGATACAGGATTCAGGCATGCGTAAATGGGAGGAAAGGATGAGAAACCAATCTATAAGACAATAACATCATAAGGGGGAAAAGGGGGAATTCTGTAAGTTAAATGTAATAGGAGGTCTATGGCTGGGTCTCTGTTACCTCCTGCTATCTATACAGTGGTACCTTGGGTTTTGAAATTAATCTGTTCCGGAAGACCATTCGACTTCTGAAACGTTCAAAAACCAAAGCTTTTACTTCCAGAAAACTCAAAACAGAAGCCGTGTGACACATTCGACTTCCGAAAAGTATTCGAAAACTGAAGCAGTTACTTCCAGGTTTTTGGTGTTCAGAAGCCGAAACATTTGACTTCCAAGACTCTCGAAAACTGAGGTAGCACTGTATATGGTTTTGTAGCAACTACACCTCCTGAACAGAGCAGCTGTATTTAGATGGCTCACTGGTTCCCTCCAGTTTCCTTCCTATTCCTCCCTCATTCTAGCCTGTCTTTCTTTCTTGGAGGGGGACTCTGCCTGGCTAAATCCCTTCCCATGAGTTGGATTCTAGGCTGCACTTAATGTGTGACTGCTGGTAATGTATGCTAGATTTTGTGGACCTGAATCTACAGTGACACCAAAGCTGAAATTCCAATGCAAATGCTCTTTAGGGATTCTTCTCAATGGCTCAGATTGCACGGGTTGTGTTTGTATGAGGGAGCACATGAATGAGAACTTCACCATACAAGTACTGAGTCTGGGCTGGCAAACAGAAGCAAGGGTTGAAAATTAATGGCCCCGAGGACTCCTGAGAAGGCAGGCTCCAAAGTAAGTAGCATCTAAAATTTTGAAATGAAAATGGAATATGAGGCACCTCTTGGGTTCTGTGTATTCTGATGTTCTGAAATTACAACAGAAAGTATTATAAAATTGAAACTACTTGGCAACTTTAATGCAACTCTTGTTTTCACATGTCTTTCAAAGTAATGTACTGGAAATCCTAATAATGAGGTTCCATCTCCCTTCAGGAAAAAAAAACTTCTTCAAAAAAAACCCTTTTTTATAGTAGCAAGGACTACTAAAAAATCCCTCTTTTCATCTTTTCCTGCCTATGTCCTCAACAGCATCCCCTGGAGATGAGTTTCAGTATGTATGTATTTATATTTGTATGTACGTATTTGCATTTTTAAAACTTATTATCCTCATTTCTAAAAACAAAAATACCTGCAAAAGTGGCTACTCCCACCCCAAAAACATCAAGCAGTATTTCAAAAAGCACATGACAGTCATAAAACTCCAATAATAACATCATAAACTGACAAAGATGACAATTTCTGGGCACAGCAAGCCATGAATACTGTGAGAATGAGCCTAGCATCCCTGAACTGCCTGACTTTGTGTATCTGAACCTCTGCTAATTCTAGTGAGAACATGAACTCCTACTTTTTGTTTTCTTACAGAGTCTTTATTATACTCCCCCACCCTTTGTGGACTGCTTTATCTCTCCCCCTCCCTCATTTAAGAGCACCATGATGATGACAACCAGTTGAGCTACAACATACTTACTTGCTTTAGAGTAGAACTGTAGAGACTGTACTTAGCCAAAGACTGAAATTCAAATACGTTTGTGTAGGGGGAGCTATTATGCCCACTTCAAGACAAGTGTTTTGCATTAGTCTGGCTCTCCATTACAAAGCGAACAAAAGCATTTGCCACACCTCTCCCTTCCCGTGCTAGTGTCTTGAGGTAGGAGCGCCTTCCGATTGGAGGCCCCAGAGTGAGCGTATATGGAAACCACATGGCAAAATAAATAGGAGACAAGCTCAGGGGCCCTACAACCTTTATGCGTGTGTGGCGAGGAAGGGCTAAAAACACACAGCTTTGAAACAAGAAAGAGCAAAAGACACTGTAACTCTGCAGCCCCCTTCTCAAATAAAAAGCCCACCCATTTGCGAAGTTCCTATCTTCAGTGTATAATTTCATTTCCCCTCGTTTGCTTTTGCTAATCATTCTATACACTGTCAGAACATGCTGAGTTACAGCCAACAGGGTTTAACTTTATTCCCCCTCTCTTTCTCCCTACCACAGGCAAATGGTCTTTAAATAGAAGAATGTGGAAATTGCCTCCATGCCAGTTTCTCGTCAGAACTAGAAGCGATTATCCATTTTAACATGTACTGTTGGATAGGTTGCCATGATAGTAATATGTCCCCTGCCCTCTTTCATAAAAAGAAACTTTCTTCAGTTGGGGGAATCTGGAAACACCCCCCCTCTCTCTTATGCAGTGTTGGGTCACAAAATCTCTTGGCATGTCATAGGAAAGCTACAAGTGGACTTGTCCATGCTGACTCCTCTGTGGCAAACTCCTTGACAAAGGCTGCCCAGTGCTAGGGAAAACTCTTCCAAGAGGAACATTTTTATCTGTTGAGTTTTGTGTCGTGGAATTTATATTCCCATCAAATGGTTTCCTGCCGTCCCCTGTAAACTCAATCAGCCTAATGGAAGTGACACAAAAACAAAGTGTTTCTCAGCTGGGGTAACCATGGAGAAGAGAAAAGGCATGCAGAGAGCTAGCCAAGTGTTAGGATTTTATAGGCACAGTGTTAAAGGTCTCAAGGCAGGATGGGACCTTGTTCAGTGAAATATCAGCAGGGGCAAAAAAAAAAAAAAAAAAAAGCAACCGGAAAGGGAAGGGGAAATATGGAAATGATAGAGCCACATGGGTGCGAAAGCTGACTGATGCTTTGCCATCAAAGATGCAGGTTATGGGGAAGAAAGGTGTTCTCTGCAGAAAGGCACTGGCAACTTCACTGGGTTTCCTTCTATGGTCATGTATTTCTTGCCTCGAGAGGAGGTGGGGAAGATCCTGTATTTTGAATGCTGTCATTCAGAAGGATTGAGTAGAACACAGAAATGTTTCTTCTACTTCAACATGCAGCCCTCCATCTTGAGATCAAGGGAAGGGTTGGCTATTACTTTCACTCAGCACAAGATTCCATGAGCTTCTGCGGATGTTGCAATACAGTGGTTGGGAACCTGTGGCCCTCCAGATGTTTCTGGACTCAAACTCCTATCACCCTTATCATTGACCATGTTGGCTGGGGGTGACAGGAGTCGGCTTCCAACAACATCCAGTGAGCCTTAGTTTCCCCAACCCTGATGTCATTTATGTCAAAACATGATTTTTAAACATCCATGAACTGCTCACTGAATATAGGATATTTTTGACCCATCCCTTCCCACTCAAATCTATGGGAAATTTTTCAGTCATGTAAAAATTACCCACTTTCACCCATTTGAAAGCTCATATTTTTATTTCTTAGATTTATCCTGAATTGAAATTCCCCAAATATTAGACCAAAGTAGAATATCCTAGATCAAATGGAACCAGGTTTGTGCTGGAATTCAAGTACTCATCTCCTGCTCAGACACCAATTTCCATCTCAGACACCAGTTTCCATCTTTCGATTCTCTCCATCCATTTGTTTTGTGCATTTACTATTCACCTACTGTAAGCCAATACCTTTTATTTTATTTCCCTCATTTGAATCTCTTGCACAGTCAGCTGTAGGAAATTGTTGTTCTCTTTCCACCAAGTGTAGTGTAGCTTGGGCAGCTTAATGTGTCAGGTGGTACAAGAAACAAAAACAAAAAACTGGGGCTGCACCTTTTTGCATTGTAACTAAAGCTCCTTCTATATTTTGATCCAATAACGTGAATGAGGGCCAATTTGGTTTCTTGCCAGAGTCAGAGTGGGACTGTCAGCCAGTTCTGAGAGGGCCAATGCAGGAGAAAGAAAGAGAAAAGAAATCACAAAAGGACTACAAAATAGCTCATCCAAGAACATTGGGGTGGGGGTTTTACTTCCATGTGTTCTTTCAGGGAAGGTGAATGTGCAACTTACAATGGAGAGAAATCCAAGAGGGTTTTGCACCCCATGTGAAGCAAGATGTCAGTGGTAGTTTCACAGCAGCTGAGTCAAGGAGTCCAAAGGCAGCAGGCATAATTGTTAGGCTGTTACATTGAGGTGTCATGCTCCCAACACAAAACCGTCTGGCCAGTTTTCTCCAATGTCTGCCAAAGTGGATTCAGGCACAGCTTGAGGTTGTGAAATACAGCTACTGGTGCATAAATTTTTCTTGGCCTTGCAGTGTGCCTTTTATGGACCACTGCACCCAATACGAATTGCTGGATCTTGAATTGAGAGCACTTTTGCCCTGTAGATACTTAACTGCCAGTGTGTGATGATAGCAGTTGTTTTATTTATTGAGGGCTTCATAACAAACAATGTCATGCAGGTTGGGAAAGATTCATCTGAAATAAATGTTTGTGTGCCGTGGTCAAGAAGCTATTGGTTTATGATTTACTTATTTTTTAGATCCAGCACTACAAAGGTGTTCCAGGATTTCCAAGGTCCTTCTTCATAGTTCTTTAACTTTGTGTCTTATTTCTGTGAACTTCTCTGTCCTCTTCCTGTTTGCAGGCTAGGCTAAAGGGAATTTCTATTTCCTTGGGATTTCCTTGGAGAAACCTATTCTGCACATGATGCTAAACCATGGCTTATTAAACAATATTTTGTTAAACCATGACATAGCGCTATATGTTAACCCTTTCCAGCAGCTTAACTATGGATTGCTTACTGTCAACAAACCAGTCAGAAGCCATAGTTTGTTATTGGTATACAAATCTTGGTTTGTTCCAGCTATGGCTTAGTTTTACATGCAAACCCAGCACTCATCTTTAATTATAGTTTGTTTGACCATCCCACTCCAGAAAGGCACTCATCAAACTACAAAGGCCACAGGGCAAGAACAGCTAGAAAACAAAGCAAGCTTTAGAGAAACAAGATGTGGTTTGGTCAATCATCTGTGAGACAACTTGTGCTTAAACAAACTATGGCTTAAACAAAACACAGCTTAGCATTATGCACAAACCGGTATAGATAGGCAAGGATTTGTTTTCTGGAATCAAAATCCTTGAAACCGAAAATCCGAAAACTAATATATATTCTCTATCTTTTGGGTTTTAGATCGGGCTTTGGTATCAAGCAATATTGGCATCCCACCGCATCTGATCCACCGCATCCAGTATCCAGCCTACACTAGTCACACATCTCCCGTGGTCAAGAAGCTTGCGGAACAAGACAAATTAAGAATTTCCAAGTTGCTGTCAGCACCTCGGATAAGCATTCAAGGACTGAGCAGCAGGGAGAACAGCCTTGCTCACATCCCCCAGCAGAAGCGCAGCCGCGGGTCTCAAGACGTAGGTGTGGCTGCTGAATCAAGTCCAGCAGTGTCACGATTCAGCATAGCAACTAGTCCCCTTTACGTTAGCAGGGAATTCTTTGATGGTGGCCTAGTCCCCGTAAGCAGCTTTTTCCCAGAGGGAGCCTCAGCTCCAGGTAACTTTGTCATTTTTGCCAAAAAAAGAGTCCCTTTCCGTGTGTTACCAATGAAGCCACTAGAGGCCTCCAGTATCAGAAAAGGCAAGAAGATGCAAAAAGCCTCCTCGGATTGGTCCACATTAAAATCCTTCGGCAACTAATATTTATATTTGGGTCGTTTTCTTTAGAAATCCAGACAGGAGGGTTCATTTATGTGGGATATATTGTGCAGAAGAAAAGACTGACCAGAATGAGAGCGTATGAAACCAGATGTCAAACATTAGAGGTCTTTTCACACTCTCACAGAAGTGGCTGAGCACAGTAGGTTATGGGGCCACAGGTCTGTGCCTGATCATGCCAGCTCCTGCCCACCCATTCTTGCCCCAGAAATGCTTTGCCTTCAAGTGCTGGACACAATTTCCAAGTGATGTATCTCACTGATATAAAAAATGGTTAAGGATATGGTCACACTGCAGTTTGCTTGGCTGCAGACAGGTGGTGCTGTAAACTACAGTGTGGCAAGCTGGTGGGCAGGTAGGCGGCCCAGGTGAGGAGAGGAGGAGTGATCCAGAGAGTAGAGATGCAAGCCTAGGTGAGGTGAGTAGGAGGGAACTGGAGAAGGGAGACATAAAAACGCTGGGATAGCTCAGTTGGTAGAACATGAGACTCTTAATACCAGGGCCATAGGTTCAAATCCTGTGTGGGGCAAAATATTCCTGCATTACAGGAGGTTGGACCACTAGATGAACCTCGGGGTCACTTTCAACTCTACATTCTATGATAAGCAGGAGGCCCAGGCAAGAGAACCAAGTGAGGTGAGGAGGTGGGAACCCAAGGACAGAGATGCAGGCAGGTGGATGGCCCAGGAGAGTGGTCCAGGAGACCCTCAGAGAGGTATGGTAAGATCTGAGACATTCTTTGGGTGAGCTGTAAAGGCAGAGGGAGAGGGTTGGTGAGGTTGGCAACTGAAGTGAGTAGGGATACAGCCCCTATTGTGTACATAGAATCCCACTGCCCATATTTAGTACATGCAATTGCCTGCACCCTTCCTTTTGAGAAGGTTCACGTGTTATTAAGCATATGAATGTAAGATGCTATAAGCAGAGTCTTGGCAGCTGCACATTTATTGTGAGGGCAAATAAGAATGCACAAACAACCCTGTAAGATCATTCAAGGCCCGTCTGGTCCAGCTTTCTGTTCATTTGGTGCCCACTTGCGATTCCCAGCATACTGCTTCTGACTGTGGAGGTGGAATATAGCCAAAGAGGCTCATAACGGTTGTTAGCCATTGTTACTTTACTGGGTGAAAAACAGGGTATAACTTGAGGAGAAATGAACACAGAGGTTCGTCTTCCTTAGGCCAGGTTGACACAGAGGAATAACTCCTCCCGAACCGCTTTTCCCTCCAGCTCCTCAAATGGTCAAATCTCAGCAGTCTTTCTCACTGCCAGCCAACTTTCAACTGACTCAGGTCTCCAACTCATCAGTCTGCTGTCACACTTGCCAATTACAAAAGTACCACCCCCCATACAAAGCTGCAAACTGAACATTTGCTGTGCTTCCAACAGTTCCCTCATGACCCAGTTTCCTGCTTCTCTTTTATGGACTCTCCTGAGGACAGCAGGGTTGGAGGGGTTGTGCCCAGATCAGTGACCACCCTTATCCTAACGATGTTTTCAGTCTTGTGTGCTGGTTACTTAATTCATTCTTTGTATTATGATAACAGCCCTTGAGCTGGCTATGTTTAATGCATGTTACCATTTCCCAAAACTGAATAAAGATAATGTTTCGAAACAAACAAACAAAGGACATACCTGATAAAGAAGGCAAGATTTCACAATAAGTCTCTTCCTGTTTTCTGCTATTTCTTATATTAGAAATATCTTCCTAACCTTCCTAAGTAATGTCTGAATACATTCACTTTAGTAATTATTATTTAAGAGAGATCTGAAGGCAGCCCTCTTTAGGGAAGTTTTTAATAGTTAATGCTGTGTTGTTTTTAATACTTGATTGGGAGCCGCCCAGAGTGGCTGGGGAAACTCAGCCAGATGGGTGGGGTATAAATAACACATTATTATTATTATTATTATTATTATTATTATTATTATTATTATTATTATAATTTTTCCCTACCTCACCCCCAGATCCCAGTATTTTAGGGGTGGCTTTTGATTGATCTGCCACCAGCCAAGAGAAAGACAGAATGTAGCACTTTCATTGTCCAACCGTGTCTGGTGGTTATGTTAAATGAACAGTGAAAGGTGAGCAAAGGGTTAATAAGGAAAGACCAAAAAGAGTAAGTCAGTACTCCTGACTGACACTATGTATAAAAGTGGCAGACCCCACTGCTTACTATAACATGAAACACTGACTCCCCACCCCCGTCCTGTCCTGTCCCATACTGCCCCTGCTCTGCTCTGCTCTAAAGGGGCTTTGTTGTGCTATGTCTGGGTAGATTGAATCCAGGTGTTCCTGTTGGTGTACCAACAGAATCCAGGTGCCGTCTGCCTTGTATAAGTGACTAACCTCACACCAATGACAACGTGGTCAGATTTACACACACACACATACAGAGGCAAACGAAAACGACCTGCAGGAAAGGGCAAAAAAGTCTGTATTTTTAAGCAGCCGATTTGAGAATTTAATATTGTGCAGTTAGAGCAGATGGATATTGTACATGAGAGCCAAATTAGCATGGTTTATAACTTCCTTGCTCAGAACGGCAATAACTTTGGTGGTAATTAAGGGCCAAGGGTTTGCTTTGCCAAGTAATTTATGGATGAATCTGGTCTAGTTATGGATGGATCTGGTCCAACATTAAGCCCTGCATGGTATTCGAAGGCTCAAGAGTAACGCTTATTGAGCAGGGATGGGCACATTTGTCCTGGATAAAGAAACAGCCAAGAAGAGAGAGGAGGGATTTTTCTAAGGACATTATATTGATGTGGTGGTTTACGGTGGAGAGAGCCAGGTTTACAGCATTTCATGGGTAGGCCTGGATCAGTCAAACACCTTGCCACATAGTGCTGTTGTGATAATGAGACTGGTTCAGGGGATGGATGCTGCCCTGAACTCTGTGGATGAAGGGCAGAGTCAGTGCAGAATGTAAATGTCTGGAAATAAAGAGTCTCTGAGCATGTGCACATTTCCTTTCTGAAATCACTCCGTAAGGAGGGCTTGTCCCTACCAGGGCTGGATTTAGGTTTGATGAGGCCCTAAGGTAATGGGGCCCTTTATATGTCCAGCTGTCCTTCGTCAGCAACAAATTGTCACTGTTTTTTGTGTTGAATATATGCTATATGGTAATTTATGGACCTAATAGGTATCTAAAGCCATTTGCACATGCAGAATGTAGGCACCCTATATATAGAAATGAGCAAACCAGTGATATTTTAGGGAGCAGGCTAGGAGGCAGGGCCCCTTAGTTACATAATAGGAGCCTACACAACACTGTACATTGTTACTGTATGTTTAATTTTATTTGTTTTTTATCTTATATTTTGGAAATGTACATCCAGGTTTTTTCCCCTTTAAATTTTTGGAGGCCCCCAAGAGAGTAGGGCCCTAAGCTGTAGCTTGTTTAGCTTATATATAAATCAGGCACTGGTCCCTATGCCTATGGGACTGGATTCCAAACACATTCCCAACACAACAGTTTTTCTTTATAGAAAAATGATCCATAGCTGCTGTTTCTCCTACTTTGATTGCTCTGGGGAGCCCAACTTCACGTGAATGTGAAACCATCTTTGCTGTAGGCTTTGTTGTTACTCAGGTATTGCAGGCTTCAAATGTTACCCAGATATTCCATCCTTTTCTGGTGCTGCCCAGAAGCCCAAGTGGCAGTCAGGGTAGTTGCCATTTCTAGTTTTTGTGCCTCACTGAATGCCAGTGGCTCTCCCTTTTCCAGGCTGGCAGCAATTTCAGACATTAATTTTTAGGAGTATAAAAAGTTCTAAGATCTATTCCAATTGCCACTTTGTAATGCTTCCACACTTGCCAGTCTCATGTACCTCTGAGAGGAGACACCCTTTCAGAAACAAAAGGAAGTCTGTCTTTGCGGAGCAAACCTCACATGCAGCGGCCATGCATCTACCGGTAATTCTAATTCTCAGCAGTGACGGTGTTGTTAAGGTGGGGCTTTAGATCCATATTGTTGCATGCCACCCCAATCTCCAAGCAGTGCAAGATTCCAGGGGTTCCAGGTGCTTAAAATGAAAAAGCACACACTCACACATACAAATCACAAATGGCTGCAATGAGGCCATGTCCGTTCTTTTCCTCACACTCCCTTCTGGTCTGCCATGGTTCCACATTTCAGGGGCAGCCTTGCCTCTGTAGGAGATTGGTATGATGTCAATGCTTGGAGTGGGCGAGGTGGAGGAGGCAGAAATAAGTCTTTTATACATTTCCCCAGCTCTGCAAGTGTGAAAGGGAGTGTTTATGGCTCTTTGCATACACACAAGTGCTTTGTGTATGCCCAGCGCTGATGGCATTGTGTGTGTGTGTGTGTGTTTCAGCAGTAGCGCTCAAAGCAGCCTGTTTCTGGACATGCCCATCACTCTGAGAACTGACTTGGGAGATAACACAGCCATGAGTCTAAGCAGGTTGAATCAAAAGTTCAGTCCCAGTGAGTTGAACAGGTGGTGCGCTCAGGATGGCAAGCCCTACTCCCATATGAGGAAAAGGAAACACTGAGGACCTCTTTGGGCAAGGAGGGGGTCTAGAGTGGAAGCTTAACAACAACAACAACAACAACAACAACAACAACAACTACTACTACTACTACTACTACTACTTATTACAGTCATAGACCAGCATATGGAGGGAGGGATACAATCATTTTAAAAACTCAAAAAAAGATAAAAGTTAAAATAGAAAGTATATATAAAAGTCTATAAAAATCCAAAAGAAGCTAAGAGAGTCTAAAAGAAGGGCTAGGAACATTAGACAAAAGTGAAAGAGCATAAAAAGTTTAGTATATATAAGACTATAGCCATCAGTCTACAGAGCACTCTAATGAGTGCTCATTATATCTAGTTTGTGGCACAGGTCATCATCTGACAAATTTTGAGCGCTGCTGTGCAGAATCCAGCAACATTGTATGTTGTAGCAGGATTGGTATCTGAAAGCATTAGGGAGGTATAGAATTGTCCTGTGCGCCCTGGGGACTTATGCAGTGATTGTAAGTTGAGGCTAGTATGAATGTCTCTATAATAAAGACATTGGAGAAGCACGTGCCCTGTTGTTTCTGGAAGCTTAACAAAATGTGGGTGCAAGCCTACAGACAGGGTGTGCATCAAATGACTTCTGATGCAAATCTGGATCCATGAGATCTCCACTACACCCACTGGTTGTGTCAGAATTAAGGATGTGATGATGGGTGTTCCCACATCATGCATCTGCAGGAGCAGCTCAAGGGCATTGTAGTTTATGATGTGACTGCTAAAATAGGAAGGATTTCTCATACTGCTGCTGTGGTTGAATAGTTTGCAGCACCATGGCTTCCTCAAAGTGAAAATCAGCTGCAAGGGTAATGAAGTCGAGACCCCAAATATAGCTTGATATCAGAGGACACTGAGGGAAGACATTCCACCGATGGGGAGAGATACCTCCATTCACACTATACTTTTAATGCATCCTGATGCCACACAGTCTTGGCTTGTCCCAAGGAATCATGGGAACTGTAGTTTGCTAAGGATGCTGAGTGTTGTTAGGAAACCCCTTGCAGAACTACAGCTCCCAGCACCCTTAAAGAACAGCAGTTCCCAGGATTCTGTGGGGAAAGGCAGGACCGTGTCAAAGTGGCCTAAGAGTGCTTTACATGTGCAATGATCGCATTCAAACATGCCCTTAAAAAAATAAAAAAGCACCCTGTTCAGGAGCAGAACAGTGTAGCTCACAATAGCAGATTTCCTTCCATGGGAGGGATTGTAATCTGGACCGTGATATGGGGTGGGGGCAGACCTATACCCCACCCATGTTCCACATTTCCATTCTTCAACCAACACCCTCCCACCCCCAGCACTGCTTCTTTGCAAAAAATGTATGTTAAATACATGATGATATTTAATGCACTGTAGTTCAGTGGCAAATGTTTTTCCAGGATCTGGATGCCAGTGGTAGATGGAACCAGGGGGAAAGTGGGCAGAGTAACAGATACGATTCTTAGGGCTCATCCACACTTGCCTTCATCCAGTGTGAAAGTTTTGCCTTCAGTCCTACTGCCTTCCCTGGGAAATCCCGTGGTTTATCACTGAATCGGGACAAATGCCAATTGGGTTTCCTGCAGGGAAAGTGGCGGATGAAAATGGAAAACCTCTCGCGCCCATGCCTGGAAATCGCAGCACAAATGGAAATGCGTATGAGCCCTGGCTTTTGTGCAGCAGGCTACATTCCAGCCATGCCAAGGCAGTAGGTTTCTACCCGCACATCTCTCCCTCCAGACATGCAAGAGGCATTGCCACAGTTCAAGGACACATTCCAGCCAGGCAAAAGCACTCCAGGTGGGTGCAGAGTAGGGCTGGTTAGAAGCAGGGCTTCTTTTCAGCAGGAATGCACCAGAAAGCAGTTCCGGCACCTCTTAGGTGGGTGCCCTTGCAGGCCCCATAGCTGGGAGGAGGAGGGGATGGGGCCAGAGAAGGAGTGGGACCTATGGATAGGGAATTGCCTGGGGAGTCTTGAGGCCTGGAGGTCCGCATTCAGCCCCCTGGTGTAGTTTGGCCTTAAGGTTGAAAATGAGAAGAGAAGAAAAGGTTATTGTGCTTAGTCTGCCTGTAGTTTGCCACCAATCCACGCTTGGCCCCCTGCATTTCCAAAATGCAAACACAGATGTTGCAAACTAAAGTAGAAAGCCAGTACAGTACAGGAGAACTTAACTGTCCCCCACAGCCTGTTTCTCCACTAAAATCACCCCCTTCCAAGCACACACATAAGCTTTGTTGTGCTCAGATCTGTCCTTGCTTAAATGGGGCTTCCCTTGCTCTTACTCACTGCTGTAAGTTCCCACATCTTTGCTGCCTACCTCTCAGGCTTTTTACACATGATTAGCGCAAAATAGAATTTCCTGTGTTTCCACTATGAGTCAGCCGCATATTTTCTGCAATATGGTATCTGAAGGGCTTTTGGTGTCTCAGCACTGTGACCAGCACATGCCCAGAGAGAGTCATTCTCAAGGATGGTTGCATAGCCTCAAAATATTGCCAAGCAGGTTTAATTGACCCATGAAGCAGAACTGCTGTTGACACCTACTACCTGCCTGCTTTTGAACTGGAAAGGCTTGTGCAAATGAATAGCTGGGACCCCAAAGAAAGTGGTTTGGGGCTAGATTGAGGTTAATCCAAAGTCTGAATTTGCTGACCTAGGTTATATTTCTGTCAGTAATTTATGCAAGAGCAGGCACTATTGTCTGAAGAGCCTCAACCCTTGTGACTTCAGCCTAACCAGGAAGGACAAGCTGCAGAGTTTATTAATATGACAACAAGGCATGTCTCTCAACCGCAGTTGCGGAAGCTGTTGCTCCTTTTCTCCAGGATACAGCAACTGTGTGTGACTTTGAGTCAGAAAGAGGATTTCACTGCTGGAGAGGAAAGGATGCATAATGGCCACTTTGTTAGAAATACTGCCATTAAACAGACAGACAGAAAGACCAATTTTGGGGTAGGGTGTTTAGTGCCATATCAAATCACTTGCTCCTTGATCATTCTGTTGAAGATGATGGTCTTTGTGACTTGTTCGGGTCAGAGAACAGTCCTTAGGAAGTGGAGTCAATGTTCCTTTAGGACAAGGGTAGCCAATGTGGTGCCCTCCAGATGTTGAATGACAACTCCCATCAGCCCCAGCCAGCAGTCAGGGATGATGGGAGTTGTAGCTGAACAACATCTTTTGTCTACCCCGCTTTAGAATGTTAGCCTGTCAAATGGTGCTGACTTCAACAACTATACTTTTAATGCAGGGTTGTTATTTTAATGTTGCTCCCTATCTCAAACAAACCTCAAAGCAGTCTGAATTTTCAGCCCAGGAAAAACTGGGGCTTCAAAGAACAACACATTTCTCTTACACCATACACTTAGGCTGCCCAAGCTATTGCTAGTACTTTATCCATCTCTCACATTAGGAAGCAGTCTCTTCAAGAGCTGTGGTCATTGCCATATGCAGCTTGTGGTTACCATTTTGGTGCACTTCACTTTCTGTAGTAAAGCATTTCCACCAACCTTCCTCCCACCTTGGGGGGGGCATACGTCTGGAAATTCCCAGACATCGCTGGGATTCGGCCATCGGAAACATTGTTTGGGCAGGAAATGCTGAAATATCCAGAAAAAAACAAGACGTATGGCAACCCATGTTGGAAGTGTAGCTTTTTTTTTTACAAATTCCCTTAAAATAGTTCAGAAATGTCACTTTTTTTTTAGATTTTACAAAAAGCTCAACAACTTTTGTGTCTGAATTTTCACTTTTTGAAACCTGGCAAACCTACTCCCACCCAAACAAAAATCTTAGACTGTAGATTATGAGATCCCAAATGGGACATTCCGTGGCACTTGCACTCCATGGGGTTGCATTTGCTGTCAACTGATTGAGGAAAGAGCTTGTTCTCCTTCTCCATCGTTTGTAACCATTCTTGTGAATTGTTCAAGAAGGTTCTCAAAGCGAGCCTATGAGCACACCACAGGCCAACAGGTGGATCATTCACTGTCTTTCTTCCTCTGAAACATTTACCCCTCTTGTCACAGGAACCAAGAGACCAATTATTTCTTCCATAGCCATGTGTATGTTCTGCTACCATGACTTTAAACACCACTCTGGCCTCCGATAGCTTAGTCACTTGTCCTAAAAACTAACGAAACCAGGTCCTCATCGCTGCATAAGATTGGAACACTGGGCAACCCAACTCCCAAGTTCAATTCAAAATGGATAAAGGGGAGGAACTTCTTTTATTACAAAGTATCAATAGACCAAGGGACGCGGGTGGCGCTAAGGGACATGGGTGGTGCTGTGGGTTAAACCACAGAGCCTAGGCCTTGCCGATCAGAAGGTCGGCGGTTCGAATCTCCACGATGGGGTGAGTTCCCGTTGCTCAGTCCCAGCTCCTGCCAACCTAGCAGTTCAAAAGCACATCAAAGTGCAAGTAGATAAATAGGTACCGCTCTGGCGGGAAGGTAAACCACGTTTCTGTGCGCTGCTCTGGTTCGCCAGAAGCGGCTTAGTCATGCTGGCCACATGACCCGGAAGCTGTACGCCGGCTCCCTCGGCCAATAAAGCGAGATGAGCGCCGCAACCCCAGAGTCAGCCACGACTGGACCTAATGGTCAGGGGTCCCTTTACCTTTTTTTTACCAATAGACCTGGGACGCGGGTGGCGCTGTGGGTCAAACCACAGAGCCTAGGGCTTGCCAATCAGAAGGCCGGCGGTTCGAATCCCTGTGATGGAGTGAGCTATTGTTGCTCGGTCCCTGCTCCTGCCAATCTAGCAGTTCAAAAGCACGTCAAAGTGCAAGTAGATAAGTAGGTACCGCTCCGGCAGGAAGGTAAACAGTGTTTCCGTGTGCTGCTCTGGTTTCACCAGAAGCGGCTTAGTCATGCTGGCCACATGACCCGGAAGCTGTCTGTGGTCAAACGCCGGCTCCCTCAGCCAGTAAAGTGAGATGAGCGCTGCAACCCCAGAGTCATTCACGACTGGACATAATGGTCAGGGGTCCCTTTACCTGCCAATAGACCAATGACTACAAACAGACTATTGTGATAGTCTGGTATTTGTACAAACATGTACAAGGGACCAATCCTGGGAAAAGTCATTTGGCCTTTACACTATGCTTTGTTTTTTATGACATTACCTCCACAACACAACATGATAATTCTGATGCGGTAGAACTTCCCTTAGCTTCGATGCTTCATGGCTTAGCTTCATGTTTCACATTCAGGCTGTGTGCACACTCCCAGCTTACTCTGCATCCAGGGTGCTCCCACCACTGGTTTGCAAAGCAGTGTACACACAACATCCCACACAATTCGTATCTATTCTTGTAAAATGCTGCCGTTCAATGTGTTTTTGCCCCAAACCAGATTCAATCTGAACCGAGAAAAAGAACAACCTAGCCACATTTTAGGCTGGGGTGGGACTTCTCCTTTTACTGTTTTCCCACCTGGCTGGTGACAATTCTTTTACCAGGGCAACTGACAATACTGCACACAACTCCATCGTTAAACCTCAAGACTTTGCATCGTATCCCTGGAAAAAGCTGCCTGCCCGTTTCTGAAATATGAGCTCATGGAGAGGGGCCCCAGAAGTGCACTGACGTGCTGAGGAGATCCATGCAGCAGACACAGAAGTCATTGTGCAGGCCTGGATTTGCCTGCAGGAGAATTTTGCTGCTGGTGCTCTGAGAAGGCAACAAGTCCCACTGAGCAACCTGTGGGCAGAGTTCAGAGACAAACCTGCAAGATCTGAGTGGCCTACAGGGGAAGTGGGCTGCAGATCCCTGGGCAGGCTTGGCCAGCACCGGGAGGTAAGCCTTGCCTTGTTTGGATGAGTCCTTTCGATGCCGCTTCCCAAGGCACAGCTAAAAAAGGGCTGGCCGGCCTGCTCCCTCCTCCCTCCCTCTCCTCTGTTTACTATGGTTGTATCATCTGATCCACCCGGAGGATCCTCTGTAGTGGCAAAGCTGGAATGACAAGACTGTTTTGGTCAAAAGATGTGTGTCGCTCTGAGGTCAAAGCACTGCACGCCCAAATAAAGGCGGCTGCGGCTGCCCGGCCAGGGCTTCTGCAGATTGCCTGAATGTCAAAGCTTCCATTACAGCAGACACAGTAGCAGGGGGGAAGGAGAGGGGGGGGAGAAGAAGAAGAGGCAGACAGGGAGATGCCTGGCATGCCTTGGCCTCCTGAACAGGGGAGAGAGAGGAGAAGCCGCACGTGCTGTCCTGTCCTGCAGCCGAACTCTGTTCTCGGGCTGCAGGAATTTGGGATTGGCAGCATCCCACAGAGGGAGAGGAATAGAGGCGAGCTGCATGGAATCAGGGCTGTGGCTGGGAGCTGTGCAAAACAATAGCAGGAGCCCAGCAAAGTGGCAGCTCCTGAAAGTTAAGAGGTGCCATGGAATTTTGCAGAGTTTGCGGTCTTGAGGGTTTCTCCAGCCTGCCAGCAGTGAGGTGCTTTGTGAACTGGCTTAAGGTTCATGGTTTTCAAATTGCGTCTGCCTCTTTGGTGCTCTTGTGTTCAGTTTCTTTCTCTACAGATTCTAGCAAGGCCATCTCCCAGGTGTCTGGTTTTTCTCCCTTCCCTTCAAGTGCTGCGGCAATGCGGCACACAGAGGTGCAGGTGGTCTCTGGAAGCAGGGCCGTCCCTATCATTGGGTAAAGCAAGGCAACTGGCCTGCTGCCTCAGGTGCAACAGAGGATCCTATTATCTCACCAGTGTTGAAGGGCGATTCAACAGCCAGTCCAGTTGGCTTCTGTACATGGAATCAGACAGGAAAATGTTTTGGGCCAGCTTGCTGGCCATGGCATGGTGATGCATGGCTTGCTTACAGCTTCCCCCTCCATTTCTTTAAGCAATTTGTATGCTGCTGTTCAGGGCAAAACCCTTCCAAGGAACTGTACAAACATAATTTAAAACAATTTAATAAAAAAGACATACCAAAACATTTACTTATAAACCTGAAAACAGCAGCTGCTTACAAGTGCAGCACAAGACTCCACAGACGGAAATTAAAAGGTTTCTAAGGCCCTATTCAAGTTAACAAAGAGGAAATCATACATGCTTCCTGCAGGGAAGAGTTCCACAGATAGGGGGCAACCACTAACAAAGCCCTGTCCACTACCTGTACAACTAAAGTGCAGAATTTAAACCCCAGCTCAACCCAACCTCTTGTGTGATTGTAGCCTGTCAGGGCTGCCCTTAGCAATACTGAAAATGCCACAGACACACATGCATGAACTCTGCCTGAGGCAGCCTGGAGAGTAAGAGGAGGTGGCAGGTGGCAGCAGGTGGTCATTCTGGCAGTCAGCAGCAGCACTGAGGAGGAGCACTGAGGGGGGATAAATCAGGATGGGCTCATTGTTGAGGTCCTAGCCTCCTAAAGCTCAGATGAGATGCTCCTAGTACAGCTGAACTCACAACTACCTTACTCTGTCTCATCCCAAATTCATAACTCTCTCTTTCAGCATCACACACACCACTCACAGAGTACTGCTGCAAGGACCCTTTTGCAAACGAACTGACCCAAAACATTTCCTGTCCATCACCCCCCACTGAGGAATTGCACAGGGGCACACTATACTGACAATGTACCATGGCTCACGTGGACAGCATCCTCTCCCCCATGTATTGTGCAAATTGGCAGGGGACTGCTGTGGTCCCCCTTTTAGCAGATGTGTGTCTTAGGGACTTAGTTGTGCTAATTGTGAGCAATCTGCATGGCCACCATCTGCACAACAAACCACACCAAGTGGAAGTTCCCTTAGGTGCCTCTCAGTACCAGTATATATAGGGAAGAGTCAGAGGAAGCAGACCAATGGAGCTAGGATTGCAAACAAAGAGTTGCCTTCATGCACAAAATCCGGCAACTGTGCAATGCGCAACCAATCAAGCATGCAGATGTCCTTAGGTCACCCACATCAAATCTTCTACAACTTGCTTAGTGGGATGTATTATTATTATTATTATTATTATTATTATTATTTACATACCGTCCTATACCCGGAGATCTCAGGGCGGTTCACAGAACAAAATCAAAATATAAAACCACAAAATATGTAATTGAAATAAAAACAACAACCCAATAACCTGCCTCCCCCCAAACCCACATTTTAAAAGACCATAGGATGTCAATCAAATAAACCAAAGACCTGGTTAAAAAGGAACAGTTTTGCCTGGCATATTCCACAGATGGAGAGCCACTGCAGAGAAGGCCTATTCTCATGTTGCCACCCTCCTGACCTCTCGAGGAGGAGGAGGTACACAAAGAAGGGCCTCAGAGGATGATCTCAGGGTCTGGGTAGGTCCATATGGAAAGAGGCAGTCCTTGGGGTATTGCAGTCCTGAGCCGTTAAAGGCTTTATAGGACAAAACCAGCACTTTGAATTGGGCCTGGAATCTAACTGGTAGCCAGTGCAGTTGGATCAGGATTGGTGTAATATGCTCAAACCATCTTGCTCCGGTGAGCAACCTGGCCACTGAATTCTGCACCAGCTGAAGTTTCCGAACCGTCTTCAGAGGCAGCCCTATGTATAACGCATTGCAGTAATCTAACCTTGAGGTTACCAGAGCATAGACAAGAGTAGTTAGGCTATACCTATCCAGATAGGGGTGTAGCCGAAGCTGATGGAAGGCACTCCGGGCCACTGAGGCCACCGGAGCCTCGAGCTAAGGCCAGCTGAGCCTTGAAATATAAATATTTCAAACAAATATTTTGAAAGCCACCAGCATTTGGGAGGGGCAAGAAGGCTCCTTAGAAATCATATCGGTTTCATTCTGCCTTTTCACCACCATCTTGGAGAAAAGAAAGACATGAGTACAGAGATCAAAAGAATCTGTTTCTCTACACAACTGCGGCAGCCCGAATGGTACCATGCACAGAAATGGAGGGAGGGAACAGTACAAACAAAGGAGGAGTGACAGATGAAAATGATGGAATACGCAGTACTGGCGAGCCTAACCAGCAGAAGAAGAGATCAAGAAGAAAGGTCATTTAAGGAAGATTGGGAAATGTTTGTAGAACATCTGAAGAATCATTGCAAACAGGTAAAAACGTTAGCTGGATGAGAGTAAATTCAGCAGTAAAAATTATGTTGAGAAAAAATGAGAAAGGGAAATATGGAGTAATTAGTATATGCAGCAGTAAGGGGTAATACATGGAAGAGGGGAAGGGAGGTTGATGTTCAATGTAATGCTTTATTTTGTTTGTAGGATTATGAAAAATATATAAATAAAATTTATTTTGAAAAAGAAAGAAAGAAAGAAACGCATGAGTACAAGTTACATTTGTGAGAATTATTTCATGCCATCACACATCCTGGGTCTCCCTCCACCCATGATCTGTCATGGAACAGATACCAGTTCCCTATTTCCTGTGCTTCTCCTATGGTATCTTGTCAAAGAAGGAAACCACATGTACTTCAATCTACCCATAAGCTGCATCTGGAACTTCAATCTAGCCATAAGCTGCATCTGGAACTGGAAAAGAGAATTTGATGATGGACATCATTGCCCATTTGGGACATGCTTGTTTCTCCTGCCCTGTTGTTAGGTGTAGCCAGACCAGGCGCGCAGGTTTCTGAAGCGTTGCAAACTTCCACAAAACCTGTTTACCAGCTAAGACAATTGAGACAAGCAACCCACATTAGGTATGCTGTGTGCATACTATACCGTTAACATACATTTGAAGCCTGCTCTTCCTCTCAAAGATTTCTGGGCCCTGTAATTTGCTAAGGGTTGCTGGGAACTGTAACCCTGAGAGGGGCATGTATGTGTTTGTATAGCATGCAGGGGAGAAGGCTTGAGTGGTACCCAAGTTCTGTCACCCAAAAGCTCATGCTGGTCCCTTAAGCAAAGGGAATGGAATGCCAAGCTGATCTAAGCTTCTGCTGCCATCCAAAGAATGCCACCCTCTAGGCTGGAAACCTGGGTTGGATTTTAGCAATGTCAGGAGATGGATGGCATACCAGCATCCCACATTTAGCTAATCCACCAGCTAAAAACAGCTTGGGCAGTGAATAAATAAATTCTATACTAGATGCTATTGCATCCTACACTCTCGGCCATAAAATTCTGCATGTTACATTGGTGCATATGGCTCTGTCTTGTAGAACAATCCACCAGAAGCGCTGGCATTTTTTTTTTTATCAAGTCAGATGAGCTGCCCTAACCCACAGTTAACAGAAAATGGACACAATTATTGGATTCTGAAGACAATCCAAGTGGATGGAGAAATGGTCTTCCTTCTGTTGGACATTCATTTTTCAGTCTCTGTAAAAAAAGCAGAACCTTATTTGTTCTCTGTCATTTCCAAGGAATGAAAGCAAATGCTTGTTGTTTGTTTGTTTCTATTTGTTTTCTGCTTAGTTAAGGAGATTGTATTAGGCCCCAGATTCAATTTACTGACAACTCGGTTTTAAAGCTCAGGGCTTAAATCACGGGAATGCACAGTTGCTTGTGTGGAGCTGCCCTCATGCTCAAATTATCCTCAGGTTGTGGGGAAATTTTGCAGGATTGTAAAAAGAGAGAGAGAGAGAGGAAATCTCTGTGTTTGGAATGATTGTGCTCTCTATCTTGGCTCTTCTCTTCCTTAGTCTGTTCCCCAAATGTGCAAGTTTTCCAGATGGAGAGCTTTATATGAAGGTACAGTCAGACAAGGAGTCCCTTGTGCACCTTCTTAGGCAACACAATTGGGCAACAAGGCTGTATATCACATGAGGATCTCCCAGTAGTGGCGGGGGGGGGGATGATCGGCAATGGAACTCTGGGGCTTCTTTTCAGAGCAGGAGCTATGGACTGAGCACCAGGACAATTGATGGACTCAACTTGCTCTGGCAAATGAATGAGGTCATAATGAGACTTCTGAGTTTGTTTGTGACATATTCACATAGAGGTACTAATAGAATGAGGAAAATAATCAAGCAGATACTGCTCTTCTCTTCTTTGTTGGAGTTTCTAATTTACACTTGCCATTTAAATGGTAACGCTTCTTTGCATTTCTCATGGAAAGCTAAGGGTTGCACTTGAGCTGTCCTCTTTTTAAAAATTACGGTATTTTTATAACAATTATTATATAATTTTACCAATTGAGCCCATGCACTCAGAAGTAAGCACCACCAAACTCAGTAGTGTTCACATCCTGCTGGTGCTGATATTGTGCCATGCACTGAAGCTCTTTGGTGTTTATGTGTGTAGAAGTAACACAGCTGCCTGCATTTTTCGAGTCTCCTTGGGTGTGTAGCTGTGAAATCTATTGTCATTAGAGGCTGCACTTCAAGATTTCCCATGATACCACTGAAGGCTCCCCATATGAACTGGATCTGAAGAGGGTGTTTTGATTGAAGTCCTTTCTGAATGTTTATTTTTTTCCTATGAGGTTGTAAAAGGTTTCGGGGGGCCACCAGGTGGTGCGTTGGAAGATGGCTGACAATAACATCTCTCTGACCCATACGAGGTACTAAGGGGCTGCTATGGGAAGTATGCAGCCTTCCTAAACTCCCCCAGGATGTGGGGGAGTACTGTCCTGCCAGCGGTGTTCACAATGCACCCCCTGAAACGAGTGATGGGGGTGCTGAACACTTGGCATAGGCCCTCGGTGAAGTCAGATCTTCCTGATGCCGATTCCAATTAGCACGTGCTGGTTGCTGCAGCTTGGAATTATAATTGGAAACATCCGATTGGAAATGAAGCTGAAAGCACATACATCAAGTAAAGCTCAACGATAAGACTGCTGATTAATGGATCTCTGCGACCAGGAGTGACCTACGGATAAGTAAATCTTCTGATGAATTACCATAAGGAGACTGTATGTTTGGAACGAAGGGGGGGTGGGGTGGAGGAAAAAAACTCTTTTTTTCTCTGCATGATGTGACATTAATAACCCTCCACCCCAGATAGAAACAAGATCGTCGTGTTTCTATGAATCACAGGCAGGATTTTAAGAACTATGTGGGACGGAGTATAACAGGAAAGAAGACTGGAGAACGGTGAGAAAAGAGGATTTTTTTATGACACAGTTAAAAAATGGTGTCTCGCCATGACAGGTTTACCGGAGGAAGAAGGACTGGGGGAGGAGAATCAGGATTGTTTGAATGAGAAGGAATGCTGGAATGTAAGTTTGACCTGACAGAACCCCCAGACTCATTTGATTTATTTGGTAAGCCTGAGAAAAATAAAGGACAGATCGGAGATAAATTTTGTTTATGGAAGCGTTGTACAGAGGCTGTCGATATGATTTTTGGAAGAGTACAAAATCCACATAGAATGCCAGCTTTTAACTTGCTTGTGAAAATCATCAGAGATCGCAAAGAAAGGAATTTATGATAACAACAAGAAGAGAAAGGAAGTAATAAAGAACTATCCGGATCAAACTGGACAGAACTGTCTAATTAATGCAGTAAGATAAGTGATGTTGTTTTGGACTCGAGCTGAGCTTGATGTATGGGTACCCCCAACAAAATTTAAAATTTGGCTGTATAATTTAGAATCAATGTGATATGGATAATGTGATGTGATTGGCCTGTTAATAAAAATTATTTTTTTTAAAAAAAGAGGATGTAAAAGGTTTCAGACCAAGCTTGCTAGTTTCACTGGAATCCAGATTCTGACCTCTGTGAAACTGACAAAGTTTGTACCTAAATATGTCAATTTTAACAGGAGCACTCTCCCTCTCTCTCTCTCTCTCTCTCTCTCTCTCTCTGTGTGTGTGTGTGTGTGTGTGTGTGAGAGAGAGAGAGAGAGAGAGAGAGAGAGAGAGAGAAACAGCCTACCCACTGATGTACATGCCCTTAAGAAACAAGGAGGAATCACGTGTCAAAGAACTGAAGAATTCTGGAGTTGAAAGGGATCACGGGGGTCATTTAGTCCAACCCCCTGCAATGCAGGAATCTTTTGCTCAATCTGGGACTTGAACACACAACCCTGAGATTAAGAGTCTCATGTCAATTAAGAATGATTAAAGAGGAGACATTAAATATGTTGGGGGGGTGGTTCTTCAATGGTTACAACATTATGGAAGTAGTAATGGGTGGAGTACTAAACGTTTATTTCAGATAGAAACCATCTGAGATGCAATGTGACATAAGAAATGTAGGAAGGATGAATGCATTTATTTTCTGGGAAACAGCAAAGGGCTATTTCATGCCACTTTGTACTCCCCCCCCCCCGGGGAACTAGTTCAGGAGTGGCTGAAGCTGCTCTGCAGGTGCATGTGCCCCTTCCTGGCACCTTAATGAATCCAATTACTATTGATTGCCTGAAAAGGATGCTTCCTCCACGCCTCTGTTGATGCACATATCACCATTGTAAGTTACAGCTGGCCGGGCAGAAAACACACACCCAAAAGGTCCAACCTTTCTGTGGCTGGAAAGAGCTGTCCAAACAGCCCTCTTTGGCCCTTTGCTGTTTCCCTCCCAATTGGCAACACACAGTGAGCGTAATTGTAGACTTTGGTTTTCAAAAGGAAGCCGATACATCATAAGTGAGTTGGACATTTGCTGAGTCACTCGCTAATGGATACATAAGGAATGGGTACCGCAGACATCTATAGCCAAATCATCTCCTGGAGAAGATATCACCATTTGCATCTCCAAGAGGTATATGCATTTTGGCAGTACAAATGTGTGCTGGTGGTTGCAAGAAGACTAGAATGTAATCACAATATTCTAATGCTGCTCTCCTGTAGCACTTTATATTGAAGGAGGAATACATAGGCCTGTGGAGTTATTGCTTCCTACCATTTTCTCTGATTAAGGGATAGAAAAGCTAAAAAAAAAATATGTCATCGGCTGCAGAGAGCAGCTATCGCTAAGGATTGAGATATCCCTTTCTCCCATGAGACACAGCTCCTGTTTAAGGAATTTGCTGCTGTGGGTCCCAGGGCTGCTGCTGTTGCTAGTGGAAGTGCACGGGCAGATTCACTATGGAAATGCTATGTCTGCATCCAGGGGCGGATTTAGGTTTGATGAGGCCCTAAGTTACTGAAGGTTATGGGGCCCCTTATATGTCCAGCTGTCCTTTGTCAACAATAAATTGTCACTGTTTTTTTGTGTTGAATATATGCTATATGATAATTTATGGACCTAATAGGTATCCAAAGCCATTTGCACATAACAAAATATGTGATATTTTAGGGAGCAGGCTAGCAGGTGGGGCCAATTACTTACATCATAGGAGCCTACACAACACCAAACACTGTTGCTGTATGTAGGTTTTATTTTATTTGTTTTTTATCTTATATTTTGGAAATGTACATCCAAGTTTTTTTCCCCTTTAAATTTTTTTGGGGCCCCCAAGAGAGTGGGGCCCTAAGCTATAGCTTGTTTAGCTTATACGTAAATCTGGCACTGTCTGTATCTAACAAAGGAACGAGAAGACTTGAGAAAAGGTTTGAGCATGGGAATTAGCCTTTTATGTAAGGTGAGGTGAAGGCGAGGTGAAGCTCCAGTGCCTACATTGACCCTAGTGGTAGCAGTTGGTGGCCAGAGTCTGAAAGAAAAGCGGAAGACTATATCCTGCTTCAGAGTTTTGGGTGGGGAGACGAGGGGGAGGTGCCCCAAGCATCCTAAGGTTTGCCCATTTTGTTGACGTCTCTGGGGAGATGTGTAAGGGACAGAAATATCACAAGACATCATGAGATATGAATTACCCCACAGTTCCTTGGCAACAGATTGGCAGCATCTCTCGACAAAGTGTGAGTCAGCACAACTGCTTCTTGAAGCCACATGTGGGTGACTCAGAAATAAATGTCGCAAAATGGTTGTCATTGCTAGCTTATGGATAGCCTGAAGCAGGGCTTTTCATTTTCAAGGGCTGGGCACTGTGATTGTTCCTGAGTTTCAGGATCACACTTGCCAGCACTAAAGGGAGGCCAAGCAAGGAAGTGGAAGCACTGGATTCACTCTTTTTGAACCCAGCCCCAGTGTAGGAATATCTAGCAGCTTGCATGGGCACAGACATTATTTGCTTGCATGGACACAGCCTCCTTGGGTGCCTGTTTCCTCTAGGAAGGAGAGAGGTGCTGGACTTTCACCTAATATTGCCATTATATTCTTTATGTCAATGGCCCTGATCCAGCAGGAGAGAATTCTGGGCCACTTCTGTGAATGTTGCAGGTACACATCTTCATTCTAAGGCACATGCACACCTGTCCTGTGGTTCTCATTTGAACCCTATGGAACTGGTTTGAGTGCCAATGGGGCTATCCTGTGTGTTGGCATCTCAGCCCGATGGTCGTTATGTGTTACTATGTGAAGCTGGATCAGGACTGCAGGCTCTGGAATCCTAAACTAAAAACCCTAAATTCCACAACAGGAGCACATTATAACAGTCAGACAACTGTGATAAACTTGCTCATGCATTAAATCTACTGTGATTGTAAGCAGCATGGTTCCACTGTCCAGGACAGCCCTGGCCATCTGGAAACCTCTGTTTAGTTTATTTCATCTCAACATCTACTCCACCCTTATCCCATTGGGGATAGTATAAGTGTTGTCTGGCCTTCTTGCGGGCCTCCGCCCTACGGGGAATGTTATCCTGTCTTTATTTACACAGCCTAACAATTAAACAAACATCCCACCGACTGATCAATGCCAGATCTGAGGAGTCTTTCCCCACCCATCAACGGAGCCTAAAGCCAGCCCAGCCCCCACCCACTCAGACAACTGGTTCAATACATTAAATAGAAAGACCACACAAGTCCCTGCAGAAATGATATTGCCTCCATATTGTGCTATGTGAGAGCAGGGTCTGGAGGAAGAGATTCCATAGAAGCTGCTTTATGCAGCAGAAGCAGAACATTGACCCATGTAGCTCAGTTTTGTATTTGCATTGAATGGCAGTGGCTCTCTATAGTTTCATGCCACTGTGGCCTGCAACGTATGTGTTCAGCTCTGGCCCTTCCCTTGGCAGATTTCCTATGGATTGTGTTATGTACTGAGTTGAATAGGATCTAAAATGCAGCAGTCTGATTGGTCCTAGAACAATAGGATTCAGAATGCAGCAGTCTGATTGGTCCTAGAACAATAGGATTCAGAATGCAGCAGTCTGATTGGTCTTAGAATAATATCACCCAGAATGCAGCAGTCTGATTGGTCCACAGGAGCCACCCAATCCATCTCCAGGTGGAAGTGAATCTGCAACCTGATTGGCCTACATGAGAATCCCGGAGTTAGCCAATCACATGGGGCCCATTGTGTAAATAATGTATATAAAGCAGACATTCTGGGGGAACTTCCATTCCTCCTCACCACTATGAGCTGAATAAAGAGCATGAAATCCACTCTCAACTCTGAGTATATTTCAGATTGCCTTGCTGCACTGCACAGCAGCAGAAAGCACACCCTCAAAAGTGCCTTTCAGAGCTGCTGCTGAGCATCCTTTCCTCCACCCACCAATGCAACATCTCCAGATCTTGGCATTCTGCTTAATATTTTGGAGGTTTTTCATTTTGGGTGGACTTTGCATGCTTTCATGTTTCCTGTGTCATGCAATCAAGTCTTCCCCTGCCCTAAAAACAATGACGAGACTTGTGCTCAGGGCTTTGTCGAACAACACTAAAACTTTGAAATGGGCTTGGTCGGTGCTCCCCCCCCCCAAAAAAAAAAATGTTTAGGGGTACTCTCATTTTGATTCAAGAAAACCATCATTTTATAGTTCAAATCAGGAAAAATAAATACAGTAAATGGACAAAAGTACACAGAACATGCATTACACCGGGGAAGGAAATGAAGCCACCATCGGACGTGGTAACAACGAAACTGACCAATCACTGTGCTAAATTCCAACTCCAACTTGACACATTAAATGCTCACTTCCGTTTGATATTCAGGATACACCGTGACAGAAAATGAGGCTGCCATCAGGGATAAGGGACAGAACTGACAATTCACTGTGCTAGAGAAGAAACTTTTTTAAAACAATTTTTAGTTTCTTCTCCTGATAGATTCACAAAATGTTTAGGGGTATGCATACCCCTGCATTCCCCCCAGAAAGAAAGCACTGGGCTTGGTAGTACACATCAGCAGATACACATTTGAGGCTATATGGGACTGGAGGAGAATACCACATGAACAGCATTTCTGAGCTTAACTCTGCACCAAGTTCAGATAAAAATCTGTCTGAGGGGAGACCTTCTTTCTTCTGCAGAGGCCAGTCATGCAGACAGACATACCTTCCCCACCCTTGGACAGCTAAAAAACAAAAAAAAAACCTGTAAAATGCAGAGCGTGTTATACACATTACTTGCAACAGCAATAGTCTTGGGGAGTGGGCTGTTCCAGATCTGACACAGAAATAAGAATGGGAAAAGGACGCAGCGTACTATCAATGGCGACAGAGTGCAATTCTGAGACATAGAGCAAACGGAGGTGGGCTGGCGGTTTTCACAAGCAAACAGAGCTGTAAATAGCAAATTAATTAGTCAAGAAATTATGGTATAGGGCTGGAGAGGAAGCCAGATGCAAAAAAAGGAAGCAATGAATCAGCAGATAAAAATGCCGCTGGTCATGAAGGAATATATCTCTGCAGCTTCATGCTTCCTGCATTTACATTTCTCCCCCACTTGGGCCTCAGACACATTTTATACTCTTCTGGGGCCAGGACCAATGAAAACAGCCCCCTTTTAATGCTTTTCAGGTTATGAAAAAGAAGGGCTGGGAAACTGAGAGGGGAACCGCAAAAGCCGTTAAAGCTCAAGAGCAACCTTGCCGCCCGTTTCCTTGGTGAACTAACGGGGGGGTGTGACTTCCTGCTACCACGCTGTTGAAATTGAGCTGCTCCCTTTCACCTCCACCCTTTTTTATGTTTCCAGGGCAAGCGAAGGGAAAGTGCTGATGTCTTCTCTTGAAATATTAGCTGCTGCCATGAGCGATGCTGAGCTTTGCGTACAGACACACATGTGGGATTTCCCCAAGATATCTCAACATACTTCAGAAATCAACAGACCCTTCCCAGTGCTCAGAATGCTTAATCTTTGTCCTGGGATGAGTGTCAATGAGTAGTTGTTCGGCCTTTCTTACAGATAATTAACCTGACAGAAGCCAGACTCAGGGGCACAATGTTCTCATCTTCGAGTCAGGCAGATTAAAAAAACAGAGAGAGAAGGTTGCACGCATTATGTTTCCAGGACAGGCGCATACATACTGGGAGTCGTGCAGCCATTTGCAAAACTCCTGCCTCCCCAGAAACCTACAAACACAAGAGGTTAAAACAGGGAGGGGGGAATTATACAACGACACCAGGCCCAATTAAGCTGCCTGTGAAAAAGGTCTGGAAGAATTCAGAAAAGGAGAACAAGCCACCCTAGAAGCCCCATTTCACACTTTGGGAAGCCCTTGTGGCACATGGTTGTCTGTCTCTGAGTCATTAGCAGAGCAAGTTCTCTGGCTTTTTGCTAGGGGGTGCTGTGCTACTAATGGTAATGGCATCTGTGACTATTCAGAACTCCACAGCTGATAATTGCTTTTTCAAAATAGAATTTGCAAGCATTCCAGGCTGTGTTACCCTGAGAAATCTGGTACCCATATTATGCATTTACGCTAAGTGCTCCGTCCTACAGCATTTACTGCAGTCACTCAAATACTATAAAGGCAGAATGTATAATTATTTGATGTGGTATCCTCCTTCTCTGCACCAAGATGTCATTATGCATCCATTAGATCCCCTCTGCTTTACTTCTTTCTGTTTTGGCTATGTGTCAGCCTCATACTGTAGAAGAAAAGATGCTCTTATTTACTTTCAATGCCTCTTTACATTTAGTCTGCTCTTCGACCTCAACGCTACAATACGGGGAGTTACAAAGAATATTTTCACAGGTAAAACAAAATCACTAACATGAATTTCAGGTATCCCTGCGATGACATCACAAGCCCCCTGCAGGGTGAATATTTATATCCGGTTTCTTTTTTTAGATGATGATGGGCCCCTCCCTGGGCGGTGGGTGGGGAGTAGTCTGAATGCTTTCATTTCTGATCACAGCACAAATCCATTGGTTCAAGACCCACCCAGTCGCAAAGAGCATACTGCTCAAGCACCGCCATTGAGCCTTCTGCTTCAGCACATTATATCCCAGCCTCGTGTTTACAGTATTTTCTTTCCACACAGTGGATCAGAGCAATCTCCCTCTAATGCAAACAAGTCTTTCTCCGGGGAAGCCAGGCCTGTGAGCAGAATTGCTTTCTCTCCACATTTTGCAACATATATACATCTCACCAAGGTAGGTTTCTTCTGAGAGTCACCCAGGTATTCATAAATCACAGAGGCACAAACAGCTCCATCGTAGGCATGGAAGTTTTGATACAAGCACTTGAAAGTCCAGTATCTACGGAAAGTATATCTGAGACCTGTGGGCTTGAAGAGTCAGAGTTAATTTGCCAGAGAATCCAGACTTTGGTTATCCCACTACAGTGACTCAGATGGAGGTTAAACGTGTGATGGGCCGTGATTAAACAGTCTACACCCAAATCTTAGGTCTCTGCACTTTGGGTCGTTTCATGCTTGCTAACCCCTTTAGTCAACCTGGCATGAATGCTCACTTTAATCCGGAAAAATACAAGAAGATTTTACATGGCCAATGTGCAGGCCAGAGTCAGTTGCCCAGCTACAGAGATAACAGAACTTTATTCAATGCTGGTGTAGCTTTGAAAGATAATGGCAATAAGTTTCAATGTTGCTAGAAGAAACAATTTCTTTCTCATTGCAAGCTAATCATGTTTTAACACATACATAAATGGCTGGATATAAGGACTCCAAGCTTATTCAACTTCAGACAAATTAACTTGTTCTTTCAAGACTTATTTCTAATTGGTTCAAAATTTAGAAATAATTACATTGATGAGATTCTCACTAGCCCACGTATTTCAGATGAAACTCAACCTAATGAAATCAAAAGCACATTAGCAAGCAACTTTGAGCCCCAAACTTGCTTATTTTAGTTCAAACTCATAATGTTTAGATTCATTGGGCATTGCAAGTGATACATGTAGAGGTTTTGGTGTGCAGATGAAGTTCCCCCAGACACAAACATTTCCATATTAATGTAGATGGGAGGAGGCTGCCTTGCATGCACAATGTGGAGTAGACCTGTTGGTATAGCAGAGAGTAGACAGCAATCACATTGGCATCTGCTTCTCAAGGCTAGCTCTATAAAAGGCTGGCCAGGTGAGCTTAAAGCTCTGGTAGCTCTATAGGAGGCATCTTGGCCAAGTATTAATGGAGACAGAGTGCCCTATCTTTGAAAAAGTATGAGTTCCCTCTCTGAACACAGCTATTTTGTTTAGGATGAAGAAGCATCTCTCCTAGCAACAGTCTTTTCCATAAGATTAAATCACTAGAATTGTAGCAATCCGTCATTCTCTTTATTAGGAATGAGAGCATTGTCTCTTATCTTTAAACTATGGCCTTAAAGCTAGTGATATTTTGTTCATAGAATGATGGTAGTTACAGGAGCGCTTTAAACAGGCCCATGTCCCAGCTCCTAAATCCATTCTAGCACAAGCTAGTGTTTCATCACTCAGCTTAGAGCTTGGTTCCTGAAAACCCGCTAATTGGTGAACAAACCCTGATGCATTTACCCACAACCGGCCTCTCAAAAACAACATTTCAGGCATTAATGGCCCTCATGCTAGCAATTGGCAGTGTATCAGTGGAGGCGCTGGGTTCATGATGGATTGCAAACTGGACATAAATGAGTTAGGAAATGCAGCAGCATAATCTAATCAAGTGGAAGGCACAATTAGATTCCCATTACATTCAAGACTTTGGATTCAGGCCTGCAGTTCTGAGACAGAGGACTACAAGCAGCAGCTCCTCATTACGGTTTTGAAATGGCATCGCTCCACAAATTATGAAACAAATTTGAGTTCTGGGGCCTGGAGAACAAGAAGCCCTGCTCTCAGTGGGAGAAACACAGAGATGCACTATAAGGGGTGGGACTTTGGAATTTTTCATTTTTTTTAATGACCCAGAAATCAACTATTTGATTTAGTTGGGGAACTGGGGAGACAGTTAGTGGGGAATAGCTGTGTTGTCTATTGAACCATGACTACTGAATTTGGGCTTCACACAGGTGTTGGTAACTGCCATGCTCTGACTCAGAGCCAGACAATGAAGAACTGACCTTCCATTGACTGATAACTGAGCAGAGGTAAGGATTCCCTTTGCCCACCTTGGGGATTCCTAAAACTCAGGAGCAGCTTCTTCAGAGCTGCTTTTGAACAATCTTCTAGAGGGGCCTTTGGAATGGGTTCCAGTCTGAATGCCAGTGGATGAGCCCCAGTAGACTCAAGGGAAAAAGTCAAGCAAATCCCCCCAGGCTTCAAGGATACTGGTGTCTAATGACTCCAGTCCAGGCCACACGCCCATGACGAAGTGTGCAACTGAGAGCCTAAGTTGACATGTGACTCAGGATCTATGTAAGCTCCCAAGTAGGAAATCTAAATACAGTGCTACAGCAGGCTTGCCCTCGTCTAAGGGAAGAGACTGGACCATACTTAAGGGAAGAAAGTACAGTGTCCATTCTCTTTGTCATTCATAAATTAACTGACAAAGTGGTTCTTTGCTCTCATGAACTGAGTTCTGGGGAGTAATCAATGGGTAAAGTTTCACAACCACCAAATAACACAATTGCCACTGTTTTTATTTTATTGCTCCAGCCTGTAAGTGTCCAGTATCAGGATGTGAAGCCAGTTCACTTTCAAGTCAACTTGGCAAAGATATTTTGAATTGGATATTCTTTCTGGATATTCTCCGGATGTTTGCGTTTGACACCCACAGATATGCAGGTTCAGAATCTGATATCTGACAGTTAATATTTTGGCTTAGTTTGACTGTTGGCATGCAATGCAGTACTAACATCTAGTGTGCAATGGTACATCACTTAGCAAAGGAAAATGGGAACTGGTGGATGAATAATAGTCTCTCAGTTGTTCTTCCTATGGAACCTGCTAAGCTTCCAAACAACCCAAAATTCCCCAGACAATATACCATAGGTTGTATCCTGTTTAGCTGTATTTCGTGGTAATAATGCAGTAGTAGTCAATGTTAAATAGTATTTGAAAGTTGAGATGTAAGATAATTAATATTGAGCAGTATAGATGGCATAGATGCCATGGTAATGCAGTATGTATTTCAGCTTCACAAAATTAACCTATTTAAAGAAAGAGAGTTGGAAGGGATCTCAAAGAACCGCTAATTCAACCTCCTATTAATGCACAAGCACAGCATAGTGTGTGCATTTCTGCTAGCAAAGTATCAATTGTTCTTTTCACACATGCATGGAGAAGCAGGATCACTGCTTATTCTCTGTGGCTTATGTTCATACTTGTATATTCCTGCAAGATGTTCACAGTTCACTAGATGCAGAGGGCAGAGAAAGTGGATATATTCCTGCTCCTCTGTCCACTCATTCGGTGCCCATGCATTTGTCCTCAAAAAGCAGATAATGCTTGACTGGGTAGCAGCCAGCAAAACACTACAATAGAATCTGCCAATTAACCTCTGATTTGCACAGCTGTTGGACAACCGGAAAAAGCTATTAAAACTAAGATGCATATCTGTTGCCTAGAATGATGAAGCTTTTCCATATCCAAATACATGGAACAAAGGTAGCAAAGGGAATGCACATTTACACAGCTTTACTCAGAAGCAAGCTCAGGTAGGTTCAATGAGGCTTACTCCCTAGTAAGGTAAAGGTAAAGGGACCCCTGACCATTAGGTCCAGTCGTGACCGACTCTGGGGTTGCAGCACTCATCTCACTTTATTGGCCGAGGGAGCCGGCGTACAGCTTGCGGGTCATGTGGCCAGCATGACTAAGAGAACCAGAGCAGCGCACGGAAATGCCGTTTACCTTCCCGCCGAAGCGGTACCTATTTATCTACTTGCACTTTGACGTGCTTTCGAACTGCTAGGTTGGCAGGAGCAGGGACCGAGCAACGGGAGCTCACCCCGTCACAGGGATTCGAACCACGACCTTCTAATCGGCAAGCCCTAGGCTCTGTGGTTTAACCCACAGAGCCACCCGCGTCCCTGACTACTCCCTAGTAGTCATAGACAAATCTATCAATTTTAGTTTCTCTCCCTTTCTCATTTTACCAACCTGCCACATTTCTGCATCTGTTTGTGAGTTAAGAAAAAAGTTTTCATGCAAGTTTGCCAACACTTTAGTGTGCTTTTCTCCTTATGTACACATTTTTATGTAGTTCTGCCTTTTACACACACTTTGTATACAACTTTCTATAATATAATGCATCTTGGTTGTTTTTATTAACATGTACCTTTTCCATGCACACATTCCTCTAATATACAAGTTTTGTGCCCATTTTATGGTTGCATTGTATTGCAAAATTCCTAGAGTTGTGAATTTTGAAGCTTAGCTGCATTTTTTATCTGTATATTTTGGGAGGGGTGAATTAGGTAGCTTTGTGTACTGTACAAAATGTCTCCCCTATCCTCAAAGGTAAAGGTAAAGGGACCCCTGACCATTAGGTCCAGTCATGACCGACTCTGGGGTTGCGGCACTCATCTCGCTTTATTAGCCAAGGGAGCCGGCATACACCTTCCGGGTCATGTGGCCAGCATGACTAAGCCACTTCTGGTGAACCAGAGCAGCGCACGGAAACGCCGTTTCCCTATCCTTACTTGCTAATAAATGTCTTGAAGAATTGCAATCCTAAGTACCCTTATTATTTTATTGGTATTCTGTGCCCTTCCTACGGGGAGAACTCAGGTCACAAGAAGTGAGATATATTAACCATGGAGATAGTCTCTTGCTCAAAACCACCCAGGGAGCAAGATCTGAAGCTGGCTTCTCCATCTCCAACCAACACTCTAGCTGCTATGCCATACTCTCTTATTAAACAGCAGCAGTAAATAAGCTTGCAGCACACACAGCCACCCCTTCCCCTCCTTCCTCGTGTGTAGCATCCCTCCCCCTTTCTATTTAATCCATTCCAAATATCTCTCAGCTTCACACATAGGGATTGTTCCCTGAGCTCCAGACAGCCCTCCCTTCTTGAGTGTTCCTTGTCCTCCGCTGGGGACATTACTCCCCCTTGGTTGTGAAGTATCTGCTTCAGCTTCATCTGAAGCCTATGCATTCTCAGCATAGTTTTGCTGGCATGGGGGGGGGGAGGGAAATCCAGGACTTCTCAGCTTAGCAGCCTGCTTTCTGGACAGTGTCTGGAGGAACTCCCACCAACTTGGAGCTTTCTGACCAAAGCTATTATGAGGAAGCCTCTTCTCTCCTTCTGCACCCTGCCCAGTGGCTCAGATGGAATGCACTAATTGTTCCTGGAACAAAACAGGCTGCTTGTGCTCCTCTGGAGCCACATGGCCCCATGCCACTGCGTGGAAAACACTGGGCATTTTCACTCGTTTGCGCCTTTAAATAACATCGATCACAGAAATAGCTTGGTTTCCCCATTTTTGTCCAATCAAGCCTTTTTGCTTTGGGGTATAAAGAAGTTATTTTTCACCTACCAGACTCTGCCAGTGGGCATGTGGCAACATATTTATTGCCTGCATTAATATTGGCTTCTCTTGTAGGTTCCTATTTACCGTATGTGGCTGAAGACTTTGTGTCTGGACTTGTCCCTCTCCGTGGAATTCCTGTAGAAGGTTAGACCTGTGGAAAATAATGAGGAAGCTGGGTTTCTTTGGATGATATTAAGGATCTGGTAGAAAACTGGATTATGGGAAATGGGCTTCACACATAGCTACATCCTTGGGATATGGGCAAGAGACCCCACCCAACAAGAAGAGTTGCCAGTCTTTCTTATGGACTAGCCCATTGGGAGAGGTTTGTGCTGGGTACCCAGGAGCACTGGCCAATTAATTCAGCCTCCTCCCCCCCCCAAAAAAACCCCATAGTTGTCTATCAGCCTTTACCACAAGAGGTAAAGGGCCAAATCCTGTAAACCTATGGAGACAGGGCTCCACAAATACCAGAGGGGGTGAATACCAAGGAGACGTGAGTGGCTCTGTGGTCTAAAACACTGAGCCTCTTGGGCTTGCCAATTGGAAGGTCAGCAGTTCAAATCCCTGTGACGGGGTGGGCTCCCGTTGTTCTACCCCAGCTTCTGCCAACCTAGCAGTTTGAAAGCACGGCAGTGTGAGCAGATAAATAGGTACCACTGTGGCGAGAAGGTAAACGGCATTTCCGTGCACACTGGCTTCTGTCACAGTGTTCTGCTGTGCCAGAAGCGGTTTAGTCATGCTGGCCACATGACCCGGAAAGCTGTTTGTGGACAAACACTGGCTCCCTTGGCCTGAAAGTGAGATGAGCTCTGCAAACCTATAGTCACCTTTGACTGGACTTAAACATCCAGGGGTCCTTTACTGTTACCTTTTACCCAGTGGTGAAGCTGCATGCTCTGGCACCGGGGGTGGAGAGCAGGTGGGGGCGTGGCTGGCACACATCCCAGGAGAGTGGTGTGTATCCTGGGGACATGGCGCCCTGGGGACGTGGTGTGCCACCTGCGGGGGCATGGTGCCCGGCGTGGTGGGAGGGTGTGCGGCGCGTGTCTGGGATGCACCGCAGTGGTACCCTCTTCCCCAATGGTGCTGGGGGCGGTGTGCTCCCTTGCCCCCCATGTTCCTCCACCAGTGCTTTTACCTACCAAGGAGTCTCATTTTCACTGCCGGAGGGATCCAGCCTATGAGAACCTGAGCTCCTGTTTGTCAACCCCTAACCAGATACCTCCAGCCAGGGTGCTGATGCAATAGGGACTTGTGTGAAAAGGGCAAAATCTGAACTGACTGAAAAAGCATTAAGCATCTTAACAGCAAGCAGGTGGGTGGGGGAATGGGGCAGCTTGACAGTGGTGGACATTTGACTTAACCTGAACTTTCTGTGATCCTGATCTAAGACATAGAGGGCAGCAGTCTCTCGGGCTTGTGTATTGTAACAAATGAAACCCTCTTAGAATAAATATGGACTTTGAGTGCCTTTTTTGGACAGATCTAAGGTCAGTAGCAGAAGGAACCCATAGTTCAAAGAACATTCAACATGTTCTCCCCCCCCCCAGGCCTGACATAATCACACTCAATATATTCCCTTCCCTCCCCGTTTACAGTAACATCTGTCTCATCTCTTGAGCTGTTCATTCAGGGAATGCTGTGTAGACAGAAGATGAACATAATGGGTACTGTTAATGTACATCTGCAGAAAATTAGGGGATTCTTAACAGCTACAGTGCAGTTCAGTCTTGCTTGTTTACAGGGGGCCTCCCTGAATGTTAACACTCACAGATACACTGCTGTCAACCTTTCTTTATAAACATCTGCAGCCCTATCCAGTCAGATCTAATTGTGTGTGTCTTGATGGGCTTTGTGTGTGCATCGTATTTATCAGGGGATGATTAGCTGCTTGTGCTTAAAATAGTGCCCCTTCAGAGTTTGTGCGACCCCACAAACCTCTGTGTGTGACAGAGCTCCTCAGACATGTCTGCTCTAGTCACTTGTAGAGTCCAACAGTGGCTGTCTGCGGAAGCGCTTCCAGCAAAGAAGTTCCTTAACGGAAACGCGTCTCCTGGACTCACGACGTGACAGCTTCCGGCGAAGCATAGGTCTCCCTGCAGTTGCTTCTGACACCTCCCCGCTATTTTCGCTCGAAGTGTCTCTCACCCCTTTCTCTCCCCTGCTGCTTCCTGCCTGGGCTGCTGCGTCTCTCTCAGCATTACTGAGATCCTCCTCCAGAGACCCCGCGCTCCCCCTGCTGGTCCCTGCTTTGGCTGTTGACTCTCTCCCAGTCTCTGGGAGCCCTACCACTTCCCTTTCCTCCGATGTCAGTTCCCTGACATCCACCTCCCCTCCAGGGCCCCCCTCTCCCCCGCCCCTACTCTCTCCTCTGGGCGGTGAGGAGCTGAAACCCCTAAAAGAATCCTCTTCATCTTCCGACGTCTCGAACATTTCCCTCCATCGGTCTTCGTTCCGACTCGCTGAATCCTCCTCCACCTCGGAATCAGCGAACCCCTCCAACTCTTCTTCTTCGTCGGTGGTGGCGAAGTATTCCCTCCGGAACCTCGCCACTGGCTGGGGTTTCCGAGGGAATCTCTGATGAAAAGTTTCAATCAAAACCTCGTCATCTACATCCTCTGCCCTGACCCAGGTGTTTTCCGACTCCGGCTCCCCTTCCCACATTACCAAATACTCTACTTGCTCTCCCCTCCACCTGGAATCGAGAATCTCCGCTACATGGTAGCTGTGTTCTTTTTCCTCCATAGCTGGTCCCCTATTGACCCTCCCCTCTCTGTCCCCTATATACGGTGACAGCAATGATCTGTGGAACACTGGGTGCAACTTCATGTGGTTCGGTAACCGGAGTCTGAAAGCCACTGGGTTGACCTGTTGCGTGACTTCAAATGGGCCCAGCCTTTTGGGTCTTAACTTCTTACAACCTCCTTTAAATGGTAACCCTTGGGTGGACAACCACACCTGGTCCCCCACCCTAATGCTTTCTCCTTCCCTTCTGGTTTTGTCTGCCTGCCTCTTATATTCCTCCTTCGCCCTGTTTAAATTAAGTTGGAGCTGGCGATGGATCGCTTCCATTTCTTCAACGAACTGTTCTGCGGCTGGAACGCTCCAGTTCTCCCCCTCCCCCCCTGGGAAGGCTCGGGGATGACACCCGTGATTGGCCAAAAAAGGGCTCATTCCCGTGGACACGTTCTCCGCATTGTTATAGGCAAATTCTGCCAACGCCAGCTTCTCCACCCAATCATTCTCTCTGTCATTCACATAACACCTCAAATATTGCTGGAGGACACCATTAGCTCTTTCCGCCTGCCCGTTGGTTTCTGGATGGCGGGCAGTGGAAAAATTCACCTCTACATGCAATAAGCTCATGAGCTTCCTCCAGAACCTGGAAGTAAATTGTTTCCCTCGGTCCGAAACCACCCTCAAGGGGGCACCATGCAATCTAAACACATTTTCCACAAACAATTTAGCGGTTTCTTCTGCTGTGACCGCATGTGAGCAGGCTATAAAGTGGGCCATCTTGGTTAACAGGTCTACCACAACCATAATGGCTGTCTTCCCTTTGGACCTGGGCAGATCAGTCATAAAATCTATTGCCACTGCCTCCCATGGTCTTTCCGGCGTGGGTAGTGGTTCTAATAAACCTGCCGGTGCCCGCCTCTCCCCCTTGGCTCGTTGACATCGGTCACACCCTCTCACATACTCCCTCACATCTTCCCTGACCTTGGGCCACCAGAATTCCCTGGTAACCAGCCACATGGTTTTGTGTTGCCCAAAATGCCCTGCTGTGGGGCTATCGTGCAGTTGCTTGAGTACCTTTTCCCTCAATTCTCCTTCAGGTACGTATAACGCTCCCTTGTAGTACAACGCCCCGTTTCTCTCCTCAAAACCCCCGGGTTTGTCTCCCTCCCTCCTGAGACTCCTGAGTTTGTCCTGGGCATATTCATCCTGCACCGTTCCCTCTATCAGTTCCCTTAGCCCCACCAATGCCGCCCCACACACCCAGCGGTCCTCGGGAATGACATGGGTCTCTTCGGGTGCACCCTCTCCCTCCAAATATTCAGGTTTGCGTGAGAGAGCGTCCGCCCTAACGTTCTCCGGGCCTGGTACGTAACAAATCTCAAAGTTAAATTTGGAGAACTCCTGGGCCCATCTCAACTGCCGTTGGTTGAGCACTCGCGCAGTTCTCCAATACTCTAGATTCTTATGGTCCGTGCGCACTTGCACCTTCTGTTGTGCACCAATTAGTAGGTGCCTCCATCTCCGGAAGGCCTCATAAATCGCAAGAAGTTCCCGGTCGTACACCGTGTAGTTTCTCTCAGATTTGTTCAGCTTTCGCGAAAAGAAGGCACACGGTCGCCACTCGGACCCCTCCTTCCCCGGCTGCAGAAGAAGCACCGCCCCTATGGCTCTGTCAGAAGCGTCTGTTTCGACCCTCAGCTTTTTTTGTAAATCCACATGTAGAAGTTGTTCGTCAGAGGCGAAGGCCTTTTTCAGTTCCTCAAACGCTCGCTCCGCCTCCCCCGTCCAAACAAACTTCTTTTTGCTGCTGAGACAGTCCGTGATGGGCGCCGTCAGGTGAGCGAAGTTTCGGATGAACTTACGATAAAAGTTTCCAAACCCTAGGAACCTCTGCACATCCTTCTTAGTCTTGGGTGTTTTCCATTCCAGCACCGCTTGAACCTTGCCGGGGTCCATGGCCAACCCCTTGTCTGACAAGCGGTACCCCAGGAATTCCACCTCCTTGGTATGAAACTGACACTTCTCCAGTTTCACCCACAGTCTGTTGGCTTGCAGCCTGCTCAACACTTCTCTGACGTCTCTCACATGTTGCTCCTCATTCTCCGAATACACCAACACGTCATCTAAGAAGGCCACGCAATTCTTGTAGAGCAAAGGCCCCAGTACATGGTTCATAAAGGCTTGAAAACACGCGGAGCCTGCTTGTAATCCAAAAGGCATAACGAGATATTCAAATGCCCCCAAAGGGGTGAACATGGTGGTCTTCCATTCATCCCCTTTCCTTATACGTATCAGGTTGTACGCCCCCCTTAGGTCCAGCTTTGTAAAAATCTTTCCTTTTCGCACCCTGGTCAAAATATCATCAATCCTGGGCATAGGAAAAGCCACCGGCTCTGTCACTGCATTTAGGGCCCGAAAGTCACATACCAGCCTCGGCTTGTCCGTGTTTTTTTTATCCACAAAAAACACTGGGCTACCCCCCGCTGCCTTGGACTCTCTGATGAAGCCTCTCTTCAGGTTCTTGTCAATGAACGCTCGCAACTCCTGCATCTCCCTGTCTGACATGGCATACAACCTGCCTACAGGAAGCTGTGCTCCAGGGAGTAAATTGATCTGGCAATCAAAGGGCCTATGCGGGGGTAGTTGGTCAGCTTCCTTCTCGCTGAACACGTCGCTGAGATCAGCATACTGTGATGGCACCTTCCCCTTCTCCATCACTTCCGTCCCTGCTAGGGTGGCTTGGGCCCCTGCTGACCCCTTTTCCCCCCTGCAGTGTTCTAAGCAATGTGCGGAACCGAAGGAAACCACTCTTTGATGCCAGCCCACCAGCGGATCATGTAGGGCTAGCCAGCTCATTCCCAAAATAATGGGAGCGCCTCCCAAGGTGGCCACATTAAACGCTATCAGTTCTGTGTGCCTTGCCACCCTCATTATCATTGGGATGGTCTGCAAGCTGACGCCTCCTCCCAACAGTTCTCTGCCATCGATCGTGGTCACCTGCAGGGGGTTGCTTAAGGGGATAGTCTGTATCTGGTGTTCAGCAGCAAACTCCTTGCTCATGAAATTGCAGGAGCTGCCTGAGTCCAACAGCGCCTTTATTTTTAGGGGGTGTCCATTTTGCAACTCTAGCGACACTTCAATCACTAGAGCAGGTCGAGGAGCTTCTGGCACTGGCACTTGGGGAAGGGGCACTTTCACTGCTCTTTGGCCTGGCTGCAGTGCCCTGCTGGCAACCAGGCGTTGGCTTTTACCTGCTCCGTTTCTCCCTGCTCTTCCCCCTCAACAGTTCCCACCATCCCTTGCCATTCCTTCCTCTGGGGGCAGACTCTGGCAAAGTGGCCTGGCTGTTGGCAGAGATAGCATTTCCGGGGTCCCTTTCCCTCCTTCTTCGCCCCCTCACTGGGCTTTGAAACTGCGCGCGCGCGGGCTGTTCCGATTTCCATCGGCTCTGCCGGCGGGAAAGCTGGCTCAGGAATGTCTGGAATGCGTAACTCCTTCCAACGTTCCCCTCTCCCTTCCCGCCTCTCCAAGGCTCTTGCCTCCTGGCGCGCTCCAATGGTCAGCGCAGATTTGGTCAGCTGATCCATAGACACCGCCCTGGGGCTCCTGGCCAGCTCGTCTTTCACAGCTGAAGAAAGACCTTCTTCAAATAGCATCTGAATGGGTGCTGCCGATAAATCCCACCCCAATCTGTGAATCAGCATGGTAAATTCAGTCCAGTACTCACGGACAGATCTGCTTCCCTGCTTGCAAGCCATTAGCTGTCTGCGCACTACCCCCTCCTCAATATCGCTGGAGAACATGATATCCATTGCACGAAAGAATTTCATAGTGTCCTTCAGGATATCGTTGTGCGTTGCCATCAGGGGTCGAACCCAATCTCGCGCCCCCTTCTCAAGATGCCCAATTACGAAAGCAACTCGGGATTCCTCATCAGGGAACTCATCAAACTGCACATTCAGGGCATATTGCATTTCAGTCCTAAAGGCATGGTAATCCTTGGGGTCCCCCCCAAACTTCTGCACTAATCCTGGTACCTTTCTGGGGAACTGAGTGGTTCTCCCCTTCTTGTCTGCATCTTGAGCCCTCCTCTCCTCGAGCCTCGCCGTCTGCAGCGCAAGTTGGACCTCCAATGCTCGGCATCTGTCTTCCAAGCTTGGACCAGCTCCACCCCCTGCGGCTCCGGCTCCTGCTGGGTCGCTCATGATGCCTTCTCCTGCACAGGCAGCGTACAGAGACTGTCGGACTGCTATCAGGGGATGATTAGCTGCTTGTGCTTAAAATAGTGCCCCTTCAGAGTTTGTGCGACCCCACAAACCTCTGTGTGTGACAGAGCTCCTCAGACATGTCTGCTCTAGTCACTTGTAGAGTCCGACAGTGGCTGTCTGCGGAAGCGCTTCCAGCAAAGAAGTTCCTTAACGGAAACGCGTCTCCTGGACTCACGACGTGACAGCTTCCGGCGAAGCATAGGTCTCCCTGCAGTTGCTTCTGACACCTCCCCGCTATTTTCGCTCGAAGTGTCTCTCACCCCTTTCTCTCCCCTGCTGCTTCCTGCCTGGGCTGCTGCGTCTCTCTCAGCATTACTGAGATCCTCCTCCAGAGACCCCGCGCTCCCCCTGCTGGTCCCTGCTTTGGCTGTTGACTCTCTCCCAGTCTCTGGGAGCCCTACCACTTCCCTTTCCTCCGATGTCAGTTCCCTGACAGTATTGCCTCCTGGGAAGTGTACTTTTGTTTCACTTGACCTGCACCCAACCACCCAGGGTGGAGAACTACTTTGAATTTCAATGTCCTCCCTGTCAACTAAACAAACAAAAACACACACCTGGAAACTAGAGTGGGTTTTAAATATGGATGGGGAAGTTACAGCAATGTAAACTCTTTCAAGGAATCATTGACCCAAACAGAAAACAAAAGGTCTAATCATGCAGGTTACAGCAATCAATATGTGTTTCCATTTAAAATAATGGAAACTACCAAGTGACTGTCTATATAGTTCCTGTAGCTCCACAGTTATCAATAAGAATGTCACTGAGAGCAAGCTGGTGTTGGGATATCTGGTCTAATGAAGGCTGATCATGCACATTCACAATCTCCTTTAACATTGTGAGCCAAAGAACGTCTGGGGCAAATACATTCAGTTTCTAATACTGTACATGCATGTCTTACAAGATGTCCACATACGCACACTGAACCAGGTCATGGAGTCTTGGCAGAATCACTGTAGATCAGCGGTTCTCAAGCTGTGGGTCCCCAGATGTTGTTGGACTACAACTCCTATCATCTCTGAGCTCTGGCCTTGCTAGCTAGGGGTGATGAGAGTTGTAGTACAGCAACATCTGGGGACCCACAGCTTGAGAAAGGCTGCTGTAGATCAAAGGGAGAATGTCAGATGAGCAAAAGGTTCTGAAGAGAACGGTGCAGCGCAGCCCTCAAAAGGGGAGGATGGAAGACATTAAATGCATGTCTTTGCAAAGCTGTTCCTGGAAAATGCCTTCCATTGTCCAGTCTCTAGTCAGATGTTTGTGTTTGGTCTGGGAGCAGGAGTCAGGCAGGTGGATGGAAGGGCACACCCTGCCCTATAATGGCAGGAAGCGGTATCCCAAGGAGGAAGTGGTTGTTTGTTGATGGACCAGGGACAAGTCAGAAAGGGCAGTCTATATATATGAAGCCCCTTATCTTTCAGGCTGCATATTGCTTTAAGAGACTGGTAGGTGGGTGGGGAGGACTGATGTTTGTGGTTCCACATTTAAACAAGCATATTCAGGGTTGGGTGGGGGAATAATGAATGTATCCAACAGTTGACAGCAGGAAATAAATTATTTTGCTCTTGCACATCAAGACATGTGGCCTGTTAGCTTCACTGTATCTTCAAGATGATGACTCCACGTCTTCTGTGGAGGAGGAAAGAAAATGAACAATACTTGAGAGCTGCTCTTAGTCTTTGAAAATTGGTGAATGGAACCAGGAGACACGGACATTATGGAAGGCAGGCACACATGCCAATTGCAGGCACTTACTCAAAGCATTAAAATAAATGTCCCTTGAGTTTCGTAAATTTTAGGGGAACTTGTTTGAACCTCTTGTCAGACCTCACAGGGTGTAGGGCCTGTTTGGTAAATATTGTGCTAACAAGTTAATTTGTATTATTTCATGGTCAGAATAAATGCCTTTCTAGCGGAGGCCACGGAACGGGGAAAATTTCTAAATATCCCCATGATTGTTTTCTTTACAGGAAGGAAAGTTATTAATTCCAATCTCCTGACCAAAATCGGCTCTAAATATAGGTTATAACCTGGTTCAGGATGTTGCCTGGAGAAAAAAAGAGTTCAGGAAAGCCACAAGTATGAGCTCAATTAGCCAGTGGCTAATTTATAGATGGTTTTAACCCTAATCCTCCAACAAGGGGCCTCCAAGTGCCAACATCCAGTGTAAGGGAGCCTATCTATATGGTGTGTGAGTTGATGGCTTGCACACTGGAGAGTAGAGAACCAGTCAAGGTTTGGGGCTATGAGTAACCAAACTCCTTCCTCAGTTTCTCAGTCAGAAAAAGAGTTACACAGAACCAGTTCCCATGGTCCTTTTAAGGCAGGGATTGGGGAACCTGTGGCCCTTCCAGTGTTAATGGACTACCATGCCTCCCACTATCCTTGGCTGTTGGATGGGTGGGTGGCTGGGGGAACAGTTGAGGTTTTTGAAGACTTTGGTGATTTTTAAAGCTTTTCCAAAACTTCTTTTGCAGCCATTTGAGGATTTTGAAGACTTTGGTGATTTGCAGCCATTTCATAAGTTAAACTTTTAAAACTTTTTTTGGGGGGGTTGGATTTTGGGTTGGGTGTTTGGAATTCAAGAACTTGGTTTTGGGTTTGAATTCCTGTGTGGTGGGTGACTTGGTGCTTTTGAATTTTTTGGGTGTGAAGCACTGATTTTTTTTTCCTTCTGAGTTTACGAAGCTAGGAGCTGTGCTGCCATGGGACCCAAGAAGACTGCTGCTGCAGAGGCCGGCGAGAGGAAGAAGGAGAAGGTGATGCTGGAAATGAAGAAGGAGATCATCCGGAAGCACGGCGGTGGAATGCGTGTGACAGACCTTGCCAGGGAGTACAGCAGGAACCCATCGACCATCGGCACCATCCTGAAGATGAGGGAGAAGATCCTTGCGACTGATGCAGCCAAGGGAGTCACCAGGATCGTGAAGAACCACCCAGCTGTTCTGGAGGAGGTCGAGAAGTTGCTGCTCATCTGGTTAGAAGAGAAGCAGCGTGCAGGGGACACAGTGACTGAGGCCGTGATTTGTGAGAAGGCCTTGCACGCAGACCTCATCCGGGAACAGCCAGGAACCTCAGGCGAGCCAGAAGTCTTCAAGGCAAGCAGAGGCTGGTTTGACCGGTTCAAGACGAGATCTGGAATCCACAGCGTGGTCAGGCATGGAGAGGCTGCCAGTTCTGATGTTCCTGCGGCTGAAGACTTTGCCTTGGAGTTCCTGGAGGCTGTGAAGACGGAGGGCTACGTTCCACAGCAGGTCTTCAACTGTGACGAGACCGGGCTGTTTTGGAAGAGGATGCCCAAAAGGACTTTCATCACTCAGAAGGAGGCCAAGTTGCCTGGCCACAAGCCCATGAAGGACCGTCTGACCCTGCTCTTCTGTGCCAATGCAAGTGGCGACCTGAAGATCAAGCCCCTGCTGGTGTACCACTCAGAGAACCCACGGGCCTTCAAGAAACACAAGGTCGACAAGGAGCAGCTGAGTGTCATGTGGCGATCCAACAGTAAGGCTTGGGTCACACGTGTGCTGTTTGTGGACTGGGTCAATCTTGCTTTTGGCCCTGCTGTCAAACAGTACCTGCTGGACAACGACCTGCCGCTGAAGGCTTGCTTCTGATGGACAATGCTCCTGCTCATCCTAAAGGCCTTGAGGAGGACTTGTTGGAGGAGTTCAGCTTCATCAACATCATGTTCCTGCCGCCTAACACCACGCCACTGCTCCAGCCGATGGATCAGCAGGTCATCGCCAATTTCAAAAAACTCTACACCAAGGAGCTTTTCAGGCGATGCTTCGAGGTGACTGATTTCACCACCATCACCCTGCGGGAATTCTGGAAGGACCACTTCGACATCGTCACCTGCTTGAAGATGATCACCACGGCCTGGAAAGGGATCAGCCAGAGAAATTTGAATTGCGCTTGGCGCAGCCTGTGGCCGGACTGTGTGGCACCAAGTGACTCTGATGCACCAGAGTCAACAGTGGTGCAGGACATTGTTGCCTTGGGGAGGACCATGGGCCTGGAGGTCACAGAGGAGGACGTCTGCGAGCTGGTGGAGGAGCACAACCACGAGCTGACCACCCAGGAGCTGGTCAAACTGCAGGCAGAAGCTGCACAGGAGCAGGCCTCGCTGGAAGAGGAGGAAGCAACTGAGGAATGGCTGTCCTCCAAAGAACTGAGGGACATTTGCATGAAGTGGAAGGATGTGCAGGCTTTTGCAGAGCGGAACCACCCTAACAAGCACGTGGCACGTGACCTTGCGAACACTTTTGATATGACGGTCATGTCGCCTTTCAGGGAGGTGCTGAGAAGGCGGATGAAGCAGCAGACCATGGACAGGTTCTTAAGCAAGAAGCAAAGAGTGGAAGAGGAACCTTCTTCGAGTGGTCCCCCAGAGTCTTAGAAAATGTAATGTACACTTTGTTAATTTTTAAATGTTTTTCCTGTCATGTTTAGAAACTTAATTTATTGTTCCTTCAATTTTTGAAATGCTCTTTACAGTATGTGTGACTTTAAAGAGCACTTAATAAACTCTTGTTGTACCAAATCTGGCTTTGTTTGGACTTTTTTTGTCCATAGGAACGCATTAATTGAATTTCAATGCATTCCTATGGGATTTCGTGCTTCGCAAGACGAAAAATTCGCTAGACGAAAAAACTCGTGGAACGAATTAATTTCGTCTTGCGAGGCACCACTGTATATCTATAAGATTTTGCAGAATTTGGCTGTGAACTGGGGCCCTACAAAACAACAACAACAACAACAACAACAACCCCATACCCTCAAGTCTGGCCCCACTTCTTCAAACTGGGCTCCACTGGCTAGCTCTGAGTCTCATAGTTTCTGGGCCTGAGTTGCCCTGCCCTTGCATGAAGTCTTGGATCAACAAGTTTTGGGAGATAGGAGACTGCCTCACTGGGGAGATGGCAGACTGGTGCGGCCCCCTAGATTTAGAGGCCTGAGTTGCCCTGCCCTCGCATGAAGTCTTGGGTTTGCAATTTTGGGAGAGGGGAGGCTGCCTGCTGGGGAGTGGGCAGGCTGGTGAGGCCCCCTAGAATTAGAGGCCCTAGGCTTCAGCCTACTTAGCCTATACATAAATCCAGCACTGGTCACAAGTGAGTGGTGTCGGCATTTAGCCCTCCCCAGATCTTGAATCTGAAGGAGGTAGAGCAAAGGGAACAGGACCATCCAGTAGAACTCCACAGTGACAATTACTCTGAAGACCCAACTGTATATAGAAGTCTCTGCTCTGGGACTGGATGCTACCTGAGTTCCTGGTTGGCTTTCAGAGCCCTTCTCATCTTCCCCACAACTACAGGAGCAGAGGCAACAGCAAGCCAGTCAGAAGATGCAGAACCACCATGAAATTGACCAGCAGGCTACTTGGGAGGAGAAGGCTTGAATATTATACTAAACTTACTCCATTGTATAATCTTTCCTCTCCTGGGCAGATGCCTCTGTAAAGGTTGGTTTATACAGTTGACTTAACATAAACACTTATGCCGTACATCACATTCCTCAGCCTCTATGAAACCTCTGTGAGGAATTCTTATCTTATCCTCACTTATTGCAAATTCCCAGCATTTTCTGAGCTCCTCCAATTCCCACTGGAGGAAAGGGGAACATTTCCATGTGCACAGGGAATGAAGATTTAGTAAAGCAATGCAACAATGAAAAGTGTTGAGAAATGAAAAGCCTGATAAGCATGTGACTTGTTCTTCTTGTTCGCTGATCTCTTCCAGCTACACACACCGAGCTTGTGTCCAAGAAGAATAAAACTGTCTCCAGGGAAACACCTGTCATCAACAATCGGGGTGGCCAGGAGCTGGTCACATATTTTGAATGTTTAATGAGCCCTATGTAAACCTAACCAGGTGCCTGGTTCCACAAGTGAAACAGGGAGCTCTTCTCTCTCCTATAGCCTGAACAAGGCACGTCCACCTTTGAGACAGAACCCACATCCTCTTCCAATAAATTTGGCATCCTGAAGGAGGCAACAGCCACACTGCATTCCTGATAGGGACTAGTCTGGGAGTCTGGGCTTGTAGAAATCTAGCTTCGGACATTACAGCATCTGAGAGCCAACTCATCTCATCTCTTTCAATTTCATGCTTTGTTTTAATATTTGATATTGGTGTCATACTTTATTCTTAGCATTGATGGTCTCTATTTTTTAAATAAATATATATGTTTTGCTGGTTGCCTTACTCACCTAGAATCATAGAGTTGGAAGAGACCACAAGGGCCATTGAGTCCAACCCCCTGCCAAGCAGGAAACTTTCTCCTGTTGGAGAAAGGGAGACTTGAACTCTTCCCTTTTACCTACCCAGTTCTCTCTGTGTGTGGTAGTTGTTGGCTTGCTGTGCCTCTCACCGTGAGGCCAACACCTTACAGGATGACACCTGCCTAATTTTAGTCAAGGGACTGTGTGATGGCAATAAGCAATGCCCCTTGCTGAAAGTCTTTTTGCTGAAGTTAACCCTTTGTATCACAAAGTACTGCTGAGAGCTGGCAATAGTTTTCCACAGGGCCATGGGATAGTGAGATGATAAGTGAATTCACAGAACTGTTACTTTTAGTTCTTTCTTCAGTAGTCTCCCAGGCCTGCTATTCATATGTAATAGGTTTGTATAACTTCACAAAGTAGTTGCGAATTTTAAAAACACTGCAACTTTGATTATGGTTTGGTACATTGCAAATGTGCTCATTCTAATAGCTCTGAAAAAAGACATTTGTCTAGACCTGACCCTTAGATACAGAGTTCTGAGTTTATGTCAGAATTAGGCATCACATTGGACTGTCTTCTGGACCCTAGTGGGTGAAAATCTACAGATCTATGCAGTCTCCTTCCATTGTAGACCTTAAAAATATGTTTCAACTCTCTCCTCCTTTCTTACAATGTTGCCGTTTATAAGACGTCTGGCCCAAAGCCAGGCAAATCTGGCTGAGTTTAGATTTCTCATTTTATGTTGCATGTTGGGATCCACTCTAGCAAAATTCGAGGTGGGCATGCAGAGCAAAGTTACATGAACCAAAAGTGAAACAAAGGTTTATATGACCCTTGGCAAAAAAACTCCTGAGTCCTGGGTTTCCCACCACTCTGTGTGTACTAACAAGGGGCTAATAATGCAGGCGTCTCTAAGATCCATCAAGTTTAAAAGCACATTTGGTGGTTTTAAAAAGAACTGGGGTTGGTCTTTGGCTCTTTCCAAGGTCTCTGTGTGCTGACTGGGCAGAGAATATGATCATCACAGCTGGAAGCACTGAGCCATTTGTTAGCTTGTTCTGCTGTTAATACAGAGCTTCCAGAGAGATAAGGAAGAAAGCAATAAAATAGTTGGATCTACAAACCCTAAATAAATCGGTAAGCTGTCAGTATTGTTTCATCATGTTTGGGGATACACAAAACCAAGGGCAGTGCACTGGGGAGACTTTATTTCATGAACACCTCAGCTACACTTGGTGACTGTGGCACGCTCCAGGAAAGTCTAGGGGATGTCTGGCTTTTAACAAATGTCTGAAATTTCAGTTAGGTAATGAAACACTTGCTCCGTTATTTTCATAGCCAGCTTCTAAAACAGGCAAAGGAATTGGAAGAACCAGTGGACAGTGTATGTAAGGTGATAGAATTATTAGAGGAATTCGGCAGATTGTCAGGATTTAGATTAAACAGGAAGAAAACAAAAATTTTAACAAAGAATTTGGCTATTGGGGACAAAATTCAATTGGAACAAAGGACCGGTATAAAAATTGTGAATAAGGTAAAATATTTGGGAATCTGGCTATCTCCAAAAAATATAAATTTGGTGGAAGATAATTATGATAAAATTTGGCAGGAAATAAAAAAAGATCTGGACATCTGGCAGAGGCTGAAGCTTTCATGGACGGGGAGGATGGCGGCGATTAAAATGTGCATCCTCCCAAGGTTATTATTTTTGTTCCAAAATATCCCGATAATCAAAGGCATCACCCGTTTTAGTAATTGGCAAAGAATTATGACTAAGTTCATCTGGCAGGGGAAGAGAGCCAGGATAAAGTTTAAATACCTGACAGATGCAAGAGAGAGGGGCGGATTTGCGGTTCCGAATATAAGGTTATACTATGAGGCAGCTTGCTTAAGCTGGTTAAGGGAATGGGCCACCCTTAGAAACACTGATCTATTGGATCTGGAGGGTTTTGATATTAGGTTCGGGTGGCACGCCTACCTGTGGCAGGGGAAAGGTGAGATTCACAGAGGGTTTTCTAGTCACATAATTAGAGGTTCACTATTGGAGGTGTGGAATAGATATAAAAAACTGATTGAAAAAGGGACCCCTTGGTGGCTCTCCCCAGTGGATATTGTTAAAATAAAAAAACCGAATATGATGGGAGAAAGATGGACCTATGAGGATCTCTTAACTAAGACGGAAGAGGGTTGGAAGCTGAAGTCCTATGACGAGTTGAAAGATAAGATAAAAGAATGGTTTCACTTCCATCAGATTAATGCACTGTGGAGTGAGCACAAGAAACAGGGGATGAGTGATAAAAAATCAAGATTCCAGATAGAAATTTTAGAGAGTAATGATAAACACCTCTCTAAATTATATAAACAACTATTGGAATGGGATACAAGAGAGGATTTGGTGAAGGGTGCGATGGTGAAGTGGGATAGAGACCTTGGATATAATATCGATTACAATAAATGGCAGACACTCTGGAGGAAGGGTATAAAATTTACAGCGTGCGCAACCCTCCGAGAAAATCTAGAGAAAATGATGTACCGCTGGTATTTGACCCCAGCAAAGTTAGGAAAGATGTATAAAACTGTCGATAATAGTTGTTGGAGATGCAAAGAGAAGATTGGGACCTTTTTCCACATTTGGTGGACCTGTGAGGCAGTGAAGGAATTCTGGGGAAAGATCTATGATGAACTGAAAAAAATTTTAAAATATAACTTCCCCAAGATACCTGAGTTGTTTCTTTTAGGTATGATTGGTGAGGAAATAAAAAAACCAGATCAAACCTTTTTCCAATATGCGACAGCTGCGGCGAGAATCCTAATTGCACAAAAATGGAAATCCCCCGACATGCCTACGACCGGAGAGTGGCAAGTGAAATTATATCAATACATAGAATTAGCGAGATTAACACAGAAATTAAGGCAAAATAATACTACGAAACTTAAAGATGAATGGAAGAAATTTTTAATTTATGTTGAGAACAATATGGGTATTAGTAATATAACAGCAGAAGATAATTAATACTGTCGATGTTAAATACTATTGTAAGTTTTACTGCAAATACTATTTAACGATTGTGTAACCCAGGACCAAGTTGAACGGAAGTCTGTCTTTTTTACTGGTCTTTTTCTTCTGTTTTTTTTCCCTTTTTTATTTTTTTTCTCTCTTCTTCTTCTGAGTGTTTTCTTTTTTGTAATTTTCTTTTTCTTTTGTTTACTTTTTTTTTTCTTCCTACCTTATAATGAAATGTATATATATATCTGAAGTATGACATGTAACCTGAATCTTTTTTCTAATAAAAATTTAATCAAAAAAAAAAAAATAAAACAGGCAAAGGTGTACACATGCATGCACACACTAATTGTGTTTTTTTGTGTGTGTTTTAAAAAGTCATCGAAGATAGGGTATTATTGCCCATTATGTTTATAGAATAGAGACTAGCCAGAAATTATAATGAGCTTTTTGTATAATTATAAAATAGCACAAGTTAAAGATGATTGTAGAGTCCCCGCAGATACTTGCCTGATGCCCTCATTACATATCTTTAGTCACCAGACAAAAACATTTCCCTTCTCCCAGGCTTTTAACAACTTAAACAATCTATGTCCTTTTAAACTGTGGATGGGGTTATTGTTTATATTTGTTATTATGGTACAGGAAATTCCCCATTTACGCACGTTCAAGGCACACACAATGGCGCACGTATTGCCATGAACCTGGAAGTGGCACAAAAAGGGGCAAAAATGGCCCTAAAAGAGCATGAAAATGGCAAAAATGATGCAAAATTAGCGTCTAGCTGTCCCATGAGCCTTTGCAAGTGCAAATCTAGGAGCCTTTGCACTGACCTTTGAGGCCTGTGGAGAGTTGGTGTAGCCTTATTGAAGTTCATTCCTTCATTGGGAGTTTGAACATGGAGGTTTTGAGGGAGTGATTGTGGTGGAGTTTGATGGATTTTTTTTAGGGTTTCTCAAGGCTTTCCAGATGTTTAGAGGGTGTTTGCAGGCTTTTTCAATGCTGTTCCCAACATACATGATTTCACTTAAATGTGTGGTACCTCAGAACATCACCCCTGTGTAAATGGGGAGTTGCCTGTATGTATTTTTGTGTTTTTATATTGTAAACTGACCTGTGATCTTCAGATGAAGGGCGGTATAGAAATTTAATTTAATAACAGTAATAATAATAATGAAACATGTTTGTTTCAACCACAATTCCCTAAGAACCAGGGACTTGCACAGTCAGCAAAACAGGCCCTGCTTCCTGTCCATCGTACTGCATGGTTTCGGTAGACGCGCCCCCCCCCCAGCAGTATCTCTGGAGATCCGACTCCTTACAAAGTTACTTTATTATAAGCTAGCCACAGCCGTGGTAGGGCCTTGAGGTAAAGCTGACATCAAAAAAACATTCTGAGGGTAATTTATTGAGAGTTCATAGTCCCAGCGGGAGTAGTAAGAGTTGCCCTGTCTCCAAGAGCTTTCTCTAGCCTTTGAAAAGCTTCTCCCTTTATCAGGGAAACATCAGCTCTGAAGAGGGGACAACTTTGGCGCTGGCTGTTATCCAAGCACATGTGTGTAATCACTCAGGCTCCTGCTAGCCTAAGCAGACAGCAGAGTCAGTGATTTTCTTAACAAACCAACATGGCCGGTCCTACCATCAGGCAGAGTGAGGAAACTGCCTCAGGTGGCAGATACTTGGAGGCAAGGTCTTGGAAGTCAGGACTGTGTGTGTCATGTGGCCTGGCCTGCACCCCCTAAACACCCTTCTGTTCTTGGGTGTGGTAGAAGATGCTTCCCCACCATTACCAGTGTTGAAGTAAGATTCAGCTGAAGTAAGATTCTCCTTGGTCAAGACACCTTGGAGGATGGATGGTTCTCAAACTTGGTCAAGGAGAACTTGGTCAAGACACCTTCAATGGGTTCCCTTCACTCAGTGAGCCTACCACCTCACTTCTATTGTTGGCAACTGTTCCCACTCCTCTGCCTCATTAACATTGCTACCACCTTCTTGCTTGCCAAAACCAATGAGCAAGCAGGCAGTGGAAGCTCTTCCTCATTTGTAGCACCACTGTAGATGTTTCCTTGCTCAACCCCCTATTCCCAAACAAGAAGGTTGCAATAGGGATGAGGAGGAGCCGGTTCCAATGGGTCCCCACTTAGGATGTGGACCCTCAGCAGTTGCTCAAATATGCCAGCCCAAGACTGAGCCCTGCAATTGCCAGTTCAGTTGGTTTCTGTTACGTGGGATGCCGTAGGTGGCTGTCACCTCAGGCAACAAAATGTCTTGGGCCAGCAAGAAAGATGCTTGCTTCAAAAATGAGATGTTGGGATCCTCACAAATTGCTCCTGTCAATGGTTGCAATTGGTAAGAGCAGGTCCTGTCACACAGTAGTAGTCTGGCACCATCAGGCACTTACCCAGGAGGTAATACGTTTTGGCCTGTTAGATGAGTGTACACATGCTTCTCCTCTCCTTCTTGCACTTGAAGTGTGATGTGGCGCTGTGGTTTCATGCATTGGCTTGTAGACAGGGAATTCTGATTTGCGACAACCACTTGCACTTTTCTTCCACTCTTCTCTTCTGTGCTGAATTAGCATGGCACCTTTGACTAAAAACAGGTTCATATGGAGGGCAGAAATGGAGCATCTCCACTGAATTGTGAAGGAGATGCCATATTTATGTTTCCACTTCCTTAACTGGTCCACTCCCCATGCTTCACCCATTTCTCAGCACAAAGAGAGAGAGAAGTGGAAAGAACTGCCATATAAAAGAGAGAACTTATCCACCCCTCAGAATCAAAGAAATAACTACACAGGGCTCCAGATATCTTAAGACAGTGGTTCCCAAAAGGGGTGGTGGGTACCTAGAGGGACGCTAAGAGGCGAAGGGTTGGCAGAAGGTTGCTGGAGGTGCAAATGACTTTGAAAAGCTGGTATCACTGGCCCAAGTTCTTCAATTTTGTTGATCTAGGTAACGTAGTTTGTTTTATTACTCTTTCACTTCACTGGAACATCTTTGAGAACCATCCATCCTCCAGGCATGTAAACTGAACCTCATAACTTGCTCTAAGCTAACTTGATGCCAAGTTTATGTTTTATTTTATCTAGTACTCCACTTATCTCTCCCCCCCCCACTTCCCTACTTATTAAAAGAATCTCTTCATCATTTTGGAGTCCTGGTTGTTTCATGACTGTTTATCTTCCACGGGCCTCCAGCATCACGCTCCAAAGTTTGGGATAACAAGGAAGCTGGGAAAGGATGGGCTGACTTCCAGCAGCGACTTGTGAGAGTCTTCTGGTGGTTTCCCCATTTCCAAGATAAGCATCTGAGCGAAGTGGGTGTCTCTGCAGCCCACTAACTTTGAAGCATCTATAAGCAGGTTGGTGGCAGCACTACTTACAGGTTGATGCCGTGGGTAGGTCTTTGCCCCTCACAAAATAGAGATGCACTGAGGACAACATGGCACCCTGGCTCTGGTAAGCATCATACTTGGCATTTCTCAATGAGGGCTCATCCATATTTCTGCTTGCCCCATGCCTAGAAAGCAGGTGTCAGAGCAGTTTTCTGCAGTTTCCACTTGCCCAACTCCTTTCCCAGGGAAAGCCTGCTCTTTCACTCTAAATCGGAGCAAACCTCAATCTAGAGAAAACTTGAATTGCCATTTGCTCCAATTGAGTGCTAAAGAGTGATTTTCCCCAGGGGAAGACAGTAAGACAGGAGGAAGTGAGGATAAGCCTGAGAGAGGTCTTCGAAACTGGGGATTAAGGATGGCTTTGGAAGTTATGGAGCAGCACCATAAGCCAAATGCAGAGTCATTTCCACATTTTGCCAGTGGCCCTCCTCCACAGCACCCACAGGAGAATTTAAGCATCTTCTCTCTCTCTCCCATAATCAATTGCACATACTCTCACTGCAACAAAAATGGCATTTCATTCCCATTGCTATGATGAATTCCACCATGTGAATGTGGAATTGTCAGATCCTCACTGCAAGGAGTTCTTACCCCACACTATCACAGTGGAAATCCAAACAAGTTTGTCCCACCACTCAAATCCTTCTCTGTGAATTGCAATGGCAGATATTCTTCTCCACAATCCCTAGCTGTATTATTCACTGAAGTGAGTTTGTCCATATGTGCAGCACAGTCCCATCTGTGTTATGATCTGACATTCTTATGCCTGTTGTTGTCTCCCTAAATTATGAATTGCTTTACCAAGAGAAATCTGTCGGAGGCCACCACTTTCTGGTTTAGGAGAGTGCTGAAGAGCATATTTATTTTGCAAGGCATATGGTCATAATATGGCTCTTGGTGCTGACTGATGCTCTAGTGTTTGTATACAGAGATCTTGCTTTTGCCCTCTGTTGCTGTTTGTTTCAATGCAGTTATGACTCCTTTGGAGTTCTGTGCTGTTTGTTTTATTTTTGGACTTTGTCTTCATTACTTGAACATAAGGTGCCTTGAGTATTTGTTTGAAAGGAAAGATATACATTTGCAACAGATATAAAATAAATAAGTGAAATGTACAATCACATCTTGGCACTGTCCGCTTCTCATTGAGAAACCATGACAAGTCACCCCACAATTCCTTCAAGCAGGGGGTTCTTTGGGGAAATCTAAGAAATGGTTGTGGACACTACAAAATACTGGAGATGCTGAGAACCTGCCCCCACTCCAGGGCACAACACCTATATAAACAAAACCTCCAAACAAATAAAACAGAAAAAAGGCAGAAAAAACACCCCCTCCCTCCCCAAAATAGGCATCCCTGGGAGGAAAGGTGTGGGTCAGGGGTATCAAATGAAGTGTCTGAGGTTGCCATGGTGACCATAGCACTGCATTGAGGACACTGGTCTTAACAGAATCAAACTCTCTCTGTGGATATTATAGATAGGCATGCACACTTCAATACGACAATGTATTAAAGGCATTGAAGTCAAACCCACCTCCCCACCCGCCAGCTGCTGGCTGAGTTTTTGTGTTGTCATGAGACGCTATGAGGGAGGCTGCATGTAGCGGAACGCTGACAAACAGCACAGGTTCTGTGAGAGAAATGAGAGGTCATTTTCGCTAGGTTAACCATAGCGCTTAGAGCAGGAGGGGCTGAGTGGGGAAGACAAACCAGCCACCACTGAGTAGAACAGACACAACACCTGGTGAAAGAAATAGAACATATTTTGGCTCCCAGGGCCAGTCCAGGATGTTTTTGCCACTAGAGGCAATACAGAAGATACTGCAGCCTGCCTTCCCCTCTGCTGTGCATCCATAGCTTGCCCATCACAACCCAGAGGCAGTGACCAGTGGTAGGTCCTGGTGGGCCCACATCAGAGGAGGAGGAAAGTGGCTGACAAGTGCAGGGTGTGCTTCACAGAGGTCGGATCTACTGCTGGAATGCAGCTGTCCAGAACCTGCCTCACCTAGCCAGCCCTATTAGCTCCATATATACAGTAGCTTGCACTGTCTCATATTTTGGACTTGCCATGGCATATTGGCCACTGCAGACATGGGGCATATCCGCATCAGCACTGGCTTCCTCAGAGAGAGTGCATGACACCCTTTGAGGGGCATTGGAATCCTGCGGCAATTTCTGCAGACAGTTTCCTACTTCCTGCCACACCAGTCAGTCGGAATGTCAAACCGTTTGGTATAGCGGGTGGCTGTAGATCCCCAGCTAATTTACTTTCAACCGTCTGGCTTTCCTGGAAAGTAGGGTTTCTTTGGCTCATTAAGATTTAAACAAAAAAGCAAGCGCATAGCATCCAGCTCTGTGGAAACCAGAACTTTTTAAGAGTGCCTCAGTTCAAGAGCTCTTTCCGAGTGTGTTATTAATGTACATGTTTGAAAATGCAACACAGCTGTGCTTTTTTTCTAATTAGGGCCCTGTGTCTGTTGACTCTTTCTTATCCAAGGTGGCAGGAAACAGAGCGAGAGACATTGGTCTCAGTTTTGTGGGAGGCTAGCCTGGCCTCCCCACACTAACACTTCCCTGAGCTTGTTGGAGGAGAGGAGAGGTGAAAGGAAGAGGCCCCAAGGCAGAAAGTAACCTTTGAATCCACTGAGCATCCCACAGGAGGGCTAGTTGGAACATGCAGATGTTATGCTGGAGAAATCCAGTTGAGGGTTTGAGCTATAGAAGTGTTTTTAGTGGAAACATATGCAAGAAGCAAAAGGGGCTGATGCTGGAAAATGGAAATGTTTATGCAAAGCAAAGTGTCTTTCATAAAATCCGCTGTAAAATTCTACACTGCTGGGGCGAGCTTGCGGCTGCGCCTTTGGCTAGCTAACGTGCTTAGTTCCTGAAAAGAGTTACAGCCCAGTGCAGAAGGAAGGTGGGGGCTGACTTGTGCTAATCGAGGTGACTGTTAATGGAGAAATAACTTTCATTCACCTATTAGAAGCAAATACATGTTTCAAAAAATCTGTTTATTTTGTGATTTTTTTTTTGGAGGCATTTGTATGCTATAAACCTCCTCCCCTTCTCCCTTCATCTCTGCCCTCCTCCCTGTTCTCTAGGGCTCACCATCACCACAAGGATATGTGGATTTTAAGGTTTCAACCATTTCCCAATGAAGATGTCATAGACAAAAATGAAATTGAATACAGTGTAATCATTTTTGCCAGCCAATTTTTGCCTGCTTTTGATGTGTGTGTGTGTGTGTGTGTTTCAGGTTTCTAAAAATAAATAAATACATTTATACATACAAACATTGGCCATCAACAGGCCTGCATTTTGAGATTCCAGTTCTTACTTTTTGCTTCATTTACTAGACATCTGGTTGTATGTTTGTATCTGATCTCTTTATAGGTTACATATTATTGCTACCATTTCATTCAATCTGCTGAACAGCTCTGTGTGATTTAAAAGCTTGTGTGCTATCAAAGTTGGTTCACCAAGAAAGGATTGATTCATGCTTGCCCTGAGCGCTATGATAGTTGTGGAAGGGTGGGGAACGGATGCATTTTATAATAGTGAATGAATACATACATTAATATTCTCTTATCCAATCTACAAAAACAATACTAAATTATTTGATTGATGATTGATTGGCTCTGAATTACTAGTTGCAATGGAGATTACAATACAAGGCTAGTTGAAATGAAGGCCCCTGTATTGTGTTTTCTGGAAAGGACGCAATTTCAAGCCAATATTCAGTTAGGCTAAGGGGAATATATTCAGATAGTTCAGTAGCTCAGCAAGAAATAAATTAGCTCCTGCTTTCCTGTATTCTGGCCAAAGAGTGCAACGCTTCTGGACAACTGATAAGCACTTAAGCATCTGGCACTTATTTTTTATGTTGTTATAGTTTTATTTTAATAAAACAATTAAATCATATAACTTTTAACAGATTTGATTTAGGTTTTTGTTGTTTTGCACTGACCCACAGTGCCCCCAAGTGTAACCCTAAGCCCCCATCACCACCTTAACACTGCTACTGACTTGGGCCATCTGGATTTCTTTTGTTCCACTTGCTTCCTGTCCTGCTCCTTGCGATCTGTTTTCTAACACAAAACATGCTAGGACTCAAGTCTACCAGACAATCAAGGCCTGTGCACCTTAGCATACCTTTTCTTCGATGCTTTTGGTACAAACAAACCCAGCCCCCCTATGCTGCAGGGCGGCCACCAAAGAGTGTTGGGCTTCCCACCGTCCACCACTGTGAGCCATGCTGGCTGGGGCTGGTGGGAGCTGGAGTGATGTGGAGGGCATTACATGGGCTAACCCTGTCCTAGTGTAAGCCTCATAGGAAACCTCTTTGGACACTTTGCTCCATGCCGTTAACACAGGCATAGGCAAACTCAGCCCTCCAGATGTTTTGGGACTACAATTCCTATCATCCCTGACCACTGGTCCTGTTAGCTAGGGATCATGGGAGTTGTAGTCCCAAAACATCTGGAGGGCCGAGTTTGCCTATGCCTGAGTTAACATCATGCAATGCAGGAGAGCAGGGGCTTACCCTCTGGCCATGATCCACACCAGAGGCAGGCGGTGCTGCATTATATCTCAATGCCCCGCTCAAGTCTAGGGCTGGGTGATATATTGTCCAAAACCAGTCTGAAGTCCATATTGTGGTATCATGTGCTATCATGTGCTACCAGCAATGTTTAGCTGGTGATATATCAACATGCTGAAAAGCAGATATTACCCAACCCTGCTCAACAGAGGCAGAGCTAGCTGCTCTGGCACCTGGAGTGGCACACATGCTGTGCACCAGGAGGCACGGGGCTAGCCACCCGTGGGGGTGGGGTGAGCTTCCTGGGGGGCACCGCAGTGATGTCACCCCCCCCCTCAGGGATGCCACCCAGGGTGGGCTGCACCCACCACACACCCCTTCCTCTACCAGTGCTGCTCAAGTCACCCCACACACTGTTTGCACATTCAGGGGAAGGTCTGAAGGAGGGAGCCTGATCTATGCAGGAAAGCTCACTGAGTGATTTAGAATCCTGATTGTGATGGGTGGGGCCACTAAGGGGTGGGGCATCATGGGCGGACTTAATTGCACGAAGCAGGAAGCCTCTTATCAAAGACTGTCACCTGCAATATAATACCAACAATAATGATGCTGGGGGGGGGTAGAATTTGAAGGAGCGTCTCCACCCCCATCGTTCTGCCTGGACACTGAGGTCCAGCTCCGAGGGCCTTCTGGTGGTTCCCTCACTGCGAGAAGCCAATTTACAGGGAAGCAGGCAGAGGGCCTTCTCGGTAGTGGCACCCACCCTGTGGAACACCCTCCCACCAGATGTCAAAGAGAACAACAACTACCAGACTTTTAGAAGACATCTGAAGGCAGTCCTGTTTAGGGAAGCTTTTAATGTTTGATGCATTACTGTATTTTAATATTTTGTTGGAAGCCGCCCAGAGTGGCTGGGGAAGCCCAGCCAAATGGGTGGGGTATAAATAATAAATTGTTGTTGTTTGCCCAATCTAAGCCTCAATCCTATGCAGAAGTGCCAGTTTGGTTCTGCGACTGTGGGTGCCTGGGGTCGTGGGTGCCATGCAGTGTGCATGGCCCTGGTGCTGAAATTTGTGGGTGCCTGGCCTCTTCATGGGGAATCTTGTGGGTGCTAGGGCACCCAGGGAGCCAGCAGCAGTGATCCTATGCAAGCAAATGAGGGAAGTAAGCCTCATCAAACTCAATGGGATTTACCACCAAAGGAGTGAGCTGTACAAATCTACAGGGCATGTGGGTTACTGAAAAGAGACAGCTGCCCTCCCACCTCCTCTACAGCCCTGGCTGGAGTGCGATCAGCTTTTGATGGATCATGTGGCAAAACCTATAGCAGAGTTACACTGAGTGCAATAATGAGACAAAGGTATTTGCTTTGTCTCCTGCAGCAGCTGCCTGGGTGGTTTCTGTTCTGCGGATGAAACTGAGCAGCTTGCTGGTTTTTATCCAGTGGTGAATTAATGTGAGGAAATGATGGTTTTTAATGCTCAGATGCAGCACAGTGAGATTTGCTGCTGTGCTGCTGCTACGCCGGAGACAGGAGAGGCTCTGCAGGGTGGTATAGAAAGGAGGCCGCTATCTGGTTCCCTGGAAAGTTGCCAATAACAGGGAGCTGTGTCTGAGACTGAACTACCCCTGTGTCCAAACCAATTCCACAAGCTGAACAGAGCCAGTGTGGTGTTGTGGTTAGAGTGCTGGACTAAGACCTGGGAGACCAGGGTTTGACTCTCCACTCAGCCATGAAGCTCGCTGGGTGACCTTCCAGCCAGCCTACTAACTTTTAGCCAACCTACGGTACTTCACATGGTTGTTGTGAGGATAAAAATGGGGAGGAGCAGAACCCTGTAAGCCACCTTGAGCTCTTTGGAGGAAAGGTGGGATATAAATGTAAACGGTAAAACTAGCAAAGGATGTGCAAGTTACTTTACTCCCATCTCCCTCAATGCATTCAGGTGTGTACTCTAGTCAGTCAGAGATTATAGAATAGTCCTTTGACCCTTTGGCTTCAGGACCTGACTTCAGATAAGATGCTTAGTCACTGGTAGGTTGATCTATATACCAAAAAGTTATCCTGATGAGTTATCTACAGCTGTATCCATTGCTTTAGTGCAGTGGTGGTGCAGTGAAGATAACGGATCCTACCATGTGACAGAGCAGCTCTCTGCTGAATCTGAAGCCCTATTAACACACCATTACAATGCTGAAGCATTTTTTTTAAAAAATTCCTTCCAGTAGCACCTTAGAGACTTTGTCTGGAAGGAATTTTTTTGTTTTGTTTCGACTACGGCAGACCAACACGGCTACCTACCCATTACAATGTTGTGCACAAAATTTGCAAAGGGATTCTAATGACAGTGGATGCATGAGTAGCAGTGGGCAAATCAGCTCTCAAGTCTATTATTATTATTATTATTGTTATTATTATTATTATTATTATTTATTGAATTTATGCACCTCCCTATACCCGGAAGTCTCATATCAGAGCAAATGTCTCCCCAAGCACACATGTTTAAGAGGCCCAGCCATAGAAGTTTTATAATCTCTCAATAAAATCTCACTTAAGCAAAGTAAACCTTAGGAAAAGTCTCGTAGATTTGCCAGTCAAAGCCTTGTCTGGGACACTCTCTGTGTGCTGGGGCTGCACGTCTGGCTCGTCCCTGAACGTTAGCTTTGATTTCATCCCTGAATAACATAAATAAATAAAAACCCTGAAGCTCATTATTAATAATAGAGCAGTCCTGAAACAAGGAGCTGCACATCTCTGCTCTCTCAAAGTTCTTGCACAGCAGCAGCAGCAGGAGTTCAAAATGCTGTTGCTCCCATCTGTTTGTGTGCCAAGACCACAGAGGTAGGCCTCGAGCGAGAAGGAATGCTGCCTGGCAACGCTTTGAAGTTTGGCCTCAAATTTGGGTGACATTTTTTGTTTAGTTTAGTTTCTGTTTGCACTTTGGGGATGAAATAACCTTGATATGTTTTAAATGTATACCCCATACATTCAGCTCTTATGAGCAAAGCCCCAAATCTGTATCACATAATAATAATAATAATAATAATAATAATAATAATAATAATTTATTTATACCCTGCCCATCTGGCTGGGTTTCCCTAGCCACTCTGAGCAGCTCTCAATCGAATATTAAAAACACACTATTATACCCCACCATTTTTCTCAAGGCGATGTACCTGGTTCTCCCCTTCCTCATTTAATCCCCACAAGAGCCCTTTGAGGTAGGTTAGGCACTTACTAGCCTAAGCTCACCCAGTGTGCTTCATGGCCCAGTGGGGATTTGAACCCTGGTCTCTCTGGTTGGACACTCTGACCACTACACCACACTGCCTCTCTTATATTCCTGGGGTACCACATGGATACATTTAGGATGCAATCCTAAACTTGCTTGCTAGGGAGTAAGTCCTATTGAATACAACGGGGCTTACTTTTTAGTAAGCCTTCAAGGAATCATAGAATTGTAGCGTTAGAGGGGACCCCAAGGGTCATCTAGTCCAACCCCCTGCAATGCAAGAATCTCAACTAAAGCATCCATGACAGATGGCCATCTAACCTCTGCTTAAACACCTCCAACGAAGGAGAGTCCACCACCTCCCGAGGGAGACTGATAAATAGATTTTATTGATTTTCTTATATTTAGATCCCGCCATCATGGGGCCCGAAGAAGTGTACGTGTGGTCCCCCATCTGAGCACTGACCAAACCCAGAGGTATGGGTGGTCACTTCAATTACCTTGCTGGCAACTGGCGACCGTCTGGGCTGGTAGGGTGTAAGGCAGAGAAACCAACGGCAAGTGGAGTCAATGCCAATGGCAGGCAGAGCTGGCTAATTCTATGTTATGCCCCTTCCCTGCTGAGTTTCCCAAGGGGCAACAGCAAGACTAGAGGAGGAAACTGGCAGGCAGCAACAGTCCCTGCTGTGCTTCTAACTAAGAAGGCAAGCAAGTAGGGGCTGGCTGAGGGCAGGTTGAGGTTGGTGGGGCGGGGCCACATTTGCCCTAATGGACTAGCCCATGGGTAGGCAAACTAAGGCCCAGGGACCGGATCCGGCCCAATCACCTTCTAAATCCGGCCTGCAGACGGTCCAGGAATCAGCATGTTTTTACATTTGTATGTGTCCTTTTATTTAAAATGCATCTCTGGGTTATTTATGGGGCCTTCCTGATGTTTTTACATGAGTAGAATGTGTGCTTTTATTTAAAATGCATCTCTGGGTTATTTGTGGGGCATAGGAATTCGCTCATCCCTCCCCAAAATATAATCCGGCCCACCACAAAGTCTGAGGGACAGTGGACCAGCCCCCTGCTGAAAAAGTTTGCTGACCCTTGGACTAGCCTCTCTGGGATTTCAATGTATCTCTTTCCTTTTCCCTAAACATGTGTAGGACCAGGACATTAAAATGGGTGGATTATTGGTTGCGCATTTAAAGGAGGAAGGAGTTTCTCCCCAACCCTGCATATGAAATTATGCTCCTTCTCCAAGGTATTGGAACTTTGGGCAGGAATCAATAGCCCTGCTTTTGTAAAGGCTTAAAGCTTACAAACAGAATCAAAACACAATAAAATCATAGCAGTCATAGGAAACAACTATTATTATTTGTTAGTGTCAAACTCGGTGGCTGCTGCTCCCACATTTTGGAACTCCTTCCCTAGAGAAGTTAGACTGGCCTCCCTCCTTATTGTTCTTCTGCTGGCAGGTTCCAACCTGCTTTGCTGAACTTCAGCTTTGCTGAACTAACTGCTTTGAATGAGGGGGCTAGTGCCGTGCTGTTTTTGTTGTGATTGTCTGCACATTTTCAATAGATCTTATATAGATTTAGTTTTAATTCTGATGTTCAATTGATTGTTTAATGATTGGTCCCCCCCCTCCCCGGCGCACATGTTTTTAGCTGTTATTTTATCTGTAAACTGCTTTGAGTCGCTGTTAGCGTAAAGACAGCGCATAAAACAACAACAGGCACTCACAATACACGCTTGCGGGGCGTCCTTCTGCACACTTTTAGGACTTTGTCGGTATACACCGTGGCAGAACACAGCAAGATACAACAGGCGCTTTTAACTTGCCGATGTTCTAACCTCTGCCCCGCCCCCCGCTTTATATCCTCAGATCTCTATCATATCTGGAGGACGACACCGTTGGCATAGGTAACACACGATCTTTTCTTTCCCCATTTAAAATGGGCAGTAGGGATGGCCAACGGGGCGCGGCAGTTGTTCACAGAGCCTGGTTGCTGCGGGACGAGACGAGCCCCCATGCGCGGGTGACAAGAGCTGCAGGTTCAAGAAAAACCCTCCCTCCTTCCTTTCTCTCTTCCCTTTCCACCTTGCCCCCCTGCCCCGCCCCGCCCCGAAGGGGAACAGAGTTACTAGGCAGCTATTGAGTCCTTAGCGACGCCCGTCCCCGCTTCTCCCCCTCCTTTCCCTTCCACCCTCGTTTGGACCAATGGGAAGTGTTGGAAGGATGCGTGTCACAAAGGGCGAGGGCGGGATAGAAGCCTTGTGTGGGAGGGAAGAGCAGGAAGATGTTTCTCCCGGGCATTGGGGAGCAGCAGCCTGGGTATACTGGAGGCTCCCTCCCCTCCAGCCCGTCCTCTTCTCTTCCTCAGAGCTAACCTGCAGACAGGTGAGTAGCAGGTCTGGCAGCAGTAGGGCGAAGAAGAAGAAGAAGTCTACTAAGGAGCCACCAGCTTCCCAGAACACACAAACTGCCTGGGCAGGACACTTTGCCCCACTGCTCCCTGGCTGTTGCACACTGAGCAAAGAAGTAGTCGGAAGATGCTTACCTCACTTTAGGTGCTGGGCCAGTTATCCTCCAAGGAAGGATGGCTTCCTTGGAGACAGGGGGGTGCATCTGCCTTTGGGAAATGAGGCAAAGGGATGGAGAAACTGGTCAGGAGAAGCAGTCAAAAGAATGTGTTCTTGAGCCACCCCCAAATTAATAATAATCCACTGCACAGACCACAAAAGAGCCACTTACTTAATAGGTGGTAAGGATGCTGTAAAAAGGGGAGGGCAGAGGTGTGGAAAGTTATGGGAGGGAAAATAGGATATAGACATATGTAATATTAATTGGGAGCAGGGGGTGCTGGAAAACAGCTTTTCATTACCTTTATTGTCAAGTTTAGGTCATGAAGAAATGTAGAGGTGTGGGATTTAAGTAACAGAAGGAATATAATTTGCTTAGGTGGGAGGAGGATTTGCTGCCATTTGAACATCTTCACCACTTTCTCCACCTTATTCTGTTTCCAAGACCTAAATATGCGCTGGATGTGAAAATGAATAAATCTTAGTAGTGTGCCTGGAACAGAGTAGCAGAGTTCATTTTTAAAAGAAGAATCACGCCTCAGGAAAAGCACAATATAAGTGCAGACATTAATCCATTGCGCAGTGGGTAGGATTGTGCTCTCATGCTTAGTAATAATAGTTGTAGTTGTAGCAGTATAGTTATTGTTATTTAGATGTCTTAAGCCCATTCTGTTCCCAAATACTGTAATAAAATAATAATGTAAAAAATAAAAGACAAACTCTTTATCAGTGTAAGAACACATCCTCAGTCCGTGCCCAGTGGAAGAAAAATGCATGTTGGAGAAAGAGAAGTAATATTAATGAACTAGATAAAGGTTAAAGGGCAGCAGATAACACAGAACAGGTACAACAGGAAAATTACAGTGGATGAAATGTATTGGGAGAGTCTCCAATTTTCATCATTTCTGACCATTGGTCATGTTGGCTGATGCTGATGCGTGCTGGAGTCCAGCAACAACTGAAGGGCCACAGGTTCCACATTCCCAGTTTAAAGGATGGAGTTAGCTTATTAGCAGGTGGTATGAGAGGGCTATTGCAGAGGGAACTGTGTGGTGGAAAGCCCTCAAGTAAACGTGAGAAAAATGCAAAGGGGCCACAACTGCACAATACGTTTTGTGAAGCAGTAAGGAGCCAGCACAGAATGGAATGTGATAAGAGTTCTCATAAAGAACTCATCCACTATGAGTACGTTAGAACCATTTGTCCTCTATGGGCTTGGAAGACAACCAAGAAAAAGCTGATGAAGGAAATATTTAGGTTGAAAATGAAGGTGTTTTTAAATAACCATCACCCTGCCTGATGAACTTAGAGAGGCATTGCTATATCCACAATCCACTCTTGTAACCAAAGTGAAGGTTACCTCCTCTGAATGGATTATTCTGTGTTTGTTACTGGATTGTGTATTATGCACGCTGAAGTATTTACATTAGATAGCAATGCATATTAGATTTCCACTAGCATACAATTAGGTAAGTGAAAAGGACAATAGACTGCAAGTCAGCTTGCGGTCACTTGAGCCAATAATCTCTCTATGTGGTTACATTCTCCAAGGTGAGCTTTGAAGATAACTTCAGAAATGTTATTATGTTTTTTTCAAAAGACACTGTCAAAGAGCTCTCCTTGGGTGATCTCTTTTGCTAAGTATATTTGTTGCAAACCAGTGACTTCCATATAATTTTATATATATATATATATATATATATATATATATATATATATATTTGCTTTCGTATATATATATATATATACACACACACACACACACACACACACACACACATATATATATATATATATATATATATATATATATATATATATCTCCACCTGGTCAAGATTACAGTTGGCTATGCTATGTTGACTTTCCTTTACTATGTCATCACCATCAGTCAGGGCCAACATTGCAGAGCTTGATTTATATTTGTGGTGTACATATTATTTATATGTATATAAATAGTGGGTTTCCCCTGCTAGATATATAGGCAGACTACTCAGAAAGAGCCCCTGTATTGGGATTTGCTTGCAAACGTCTCACTTCTGGGATTGTGAAAACAACTGCACATGCACTTTGACACAATGGGCCAGTGCAACTGGCTGTTAACTGGAAGGTTGGTGGTTTGAGCTCACCCAGGGATGGCTGTGGGCTGGATTCCTTCATTGCAGGTGGTGGGACCAGATGACCCTCAGGATCCCTTCCAACTCTTCTCTTCTATTATGATTCCTGGCAGGGGGTTGGACTCGATGGCCCTTGTGGTCTCTTCCAACTCTATGATTCAATGATTCTAGGATTCTAGGACATGGATTGTGCAAAATAGATGTGGGAGAGAGAATCCATTTTGTACCAATTAGCCCTTGGAATTAGCCCAAAATACAGCATACTATGTGTGGACATCCTTAAGAACAAGGTCCATCTCCTTCAGCATTCTGAATTGAGAAGCAGCTCTGGCTCCAGTTGCTGCACCTCAGCATTCCAGGGTGGGAAATAAAGAAAATCCCATATGCCTGAAACTTCCCCATCTCCCCTTACTTATATTGCTGTCAGGATGCTGTCAGCAGCTCCCAGCTGGTTGCCCAGGAAAGTATAAAGACAAGGAAAAGTTTCTTACAGTCCTTTTGTATTTCAATCTTTACAGAGAGAGGCTATAGAACCCAGCCTCTTGGATAATGGCATTGGCATGAGTGAATCCCCACCTACCACCTCTCCCATTTCCTCATTCGTCATCCTCATCATCTCCTCTATGGGTGCTGCTAAGCGCCCTCTGTCTTTGAGCTCTTTGCTCTCCTACTTTTAAGGCTCTCCGGGTTCTGGAAGATGGAGGGTCTGGAATGCTTTCTAATGACAGGTGTTGCTCTGGCTCTCCCATGATTTCCCAACCTCCCCTCTCATCTGCCTCTGAGCTGCAACCTCCCTCAAGCCCCTGTTGTAAATCTATAATGTCTTCCTCTTCCTCCCCCCGAAAGGGTCAGGATGGGGAGGTGGTCTCCACCATTCCTTCTCTGCCTAGTCCCTGACAACTGCAATCTCTTATCCCCCCCCATTGCCCACAATTCCCTCATCTGCAATACTTACACTTTGTCATTGCTGCATCTATTGTCATTGCCATTGATGCAGTGAGATAACTAGGTAAGAAAGTGACTCATTCAATAACACCTTGTGAACTTCATAGCTGAACGGGGATTTGAACCTGGGTTTCCCACAAACAAGTCTAATAACATGCTACAGTGGGGTCTGTAAGATGGCAGGTGTAAACCCCACTAATGAGACTAGTAGAATAGGCTTGTTAATTCAGTGTCCTAAAGCAAAAGAGGTGCTCTATCTCTCTCCAGATTAACCCATTGTTTTTCTATGAATTTGCATTAAAATTGGGTTCATCATGGGACTGACCACCTTGTTGCCATGAGAGCTGCAATGGAACTGGACCAGAGGTGTGTTTGTCCTCTTTGGAGAAGTTGTTTGTATGAAATGCACCACTTTCTGTTATACCAAGCAAAATGCTGCTATAGTTGGGTGCATAGTGGTAAGAAAAGCAATATATGGGGGTCATGGTTGCTTAGACACTCATAGACATGAACCCTCTCTAGACTACCTGCACAAGTGTTCATTAAATGTGTTTTATTTTTCTAGCTCTTCTTTGATATAGGAAACTTGATTGGATAGACATTTTCAATCATGGAGCTTGTAGGCTCCACCTTGACGGCAACATATGCCCATCCAAGACCAACGCCCTCAAATTTTCTGCCGGCCATCAGCACCATGGCATCGAGCTATAAGAACAGATTCCCTCACTATGCCCTGACCCACAGCTTGAGCCTTCCTTGGAGACCTAGTGCCTATTACAAAGTCGCTGCTATCACTCCAACTTTGGCCCCCTTCTCCAAGAGTTCTCAAGGGCTCACGCCATGCAACATGCTCCCCTATGTTTCCAACAGAACAGCACTCTTCACTAGGTACACTCCCGAAGACTGGTATAGAGCTAACCTAACAAATTTCAAGGAATCAGAGGCATCACGCCACAATGCCGAGAGGTTGAGAGTGGACACTTCCCGGATGATTCAAGACAAGGACCAGCAGATAAGGAAAACCCAAACGGAATCAACAAGAAATCTAGGAGAACGAGTCAATGACATCATATTTTGGAAATCAGAGCTCAACCACGAGATTGATGGAATGATTGGGGAGACAAATGCTCTTTCAGATATGAAGAAACGACTTGAAAGAGCCATATTAGAAACAGAAGGGCAACTCCAGGTAAACAGGCAGATGGTGATGATTATTATATTAATACCCCACCCATCTGGCTGGGTTGCAGTAATGCGTGGGTGGTGCTGTGGGTTAAACCACAGAGCCTAGGGCTTGCCGATCAGAAGGTCGGTGGTTCAAATCCCTGCAACAGGGTGAGCTCCCATTGCTCAGTCCCTGCTCCTGCCAACCTAGCAGTTTGAAAGCACGTCAAAGTGCAAGTAGATAAATAGGTACCGCTCCGGCAGGAAGGTAAATGGCGTTTCTGTGCACTGCTCTGGTTCACCAGAAGTGGCTTAGTCATACTAGCCACATGACCTGGAAGCTGTATGCCTGCTCCCTCGGCCAGTAAAGCGAGATGAGCGCCGCAACCCCAGAGTCGTCCGTGACTGAACCTAATGGTCAGGGGTCCCTTTACCTTTACCTTCAGGCTAATAGGGGCCATGCAAACACAGCCATGCAAAACTCTGCTTAGGGTTCACCTGAACCCATTTGAGGTTATTAGGCAACGATCCAAATCATCAATATATGCTCTCTCTTTTGGCAAATGAGCACACCAGAGCTGTGTTAGGCTTAAGAAGCCTGCCTTTCAAACACCGGTACTCCTACTGCATCTATGGCTGGGCTTCGCGGCTGAAGTTCAAACCGTGCATTTCCTAGACATCTGAAGGCAGCCCTGTTTCTGGAAGCTTTTAATGTTTTATGTATTTTTCCTTTATATTTTGTTGGAAGCCGTCCAGAGAGGCTGGGGCAACCTAGCCAGATGGGCAAGGTGTTCTTGTAACAGTGATAAGTTACTGTTCTTGTTTTATTCCATAATATACTACTTTATACCACTTTACATGTTAAAAACAGAGAAAGATAACTTTCACCATTTTCCCCTGTAATGTCAAACAGGTAGCCCAGGAATGTCTGCTTCACCGAGAGAAGAGGATGGGCATTGACCTTGTTCATGATGATGTGGAAAAACAACTAATGACAGTGAGTTGCCCGTTTAGTACATAACATGAAATTTGTAGTTTTTAACTGTGGGCTAGTGGTATGTTGTATAGTAAGTAGCTTTGAACATATATGCAAGTGTTTGTTTATAGCAGGGTTGGGAAGCCTTTGTTCTGTGAGATGCCATTGGACCTCCAATTCCCATCAGCTCCGGCCACCATGGCTAGTGGTCACATATGATGAGAGTTGTGGTCCAGCAGCATCTCTAGAGAACTACAGGTTCCCCACTCCCAGTTTGTATCCTGACCTTTAAAACAGGGGAGGTCTCGGAGTCTTAAATGTGGTCTGCACAAGGCCAGATTTAGGTTTGATGAGGCCCTAAGCTACTGAAGGTAATGGGGCCCTTTATATGTCCAGCTGTCCTTTGTCAACAACTAATTGTCAGTGTTTTTTGTTGTTGAATATATGCTATATGGTAATTTATGGACCTAATAGGTATATAAAGCCATTTTATTTGTTTTTTATCTTATATTTTGGAAATGCACATCCAGTTTTTTTCTTTAATTTTTTTGGTGCCCCCAAGAGAGTGGGGCCCTAAGCTATAGCTTGTTTAGCCTATACGTAAATCTGGCACTGGGTCTGAACGGTGTTGTCCTTGTCATCTCTTTCTCCAGCTGTTAACAATACTGTGGAAGAGAGGAGGAGCATTTCAGTGTACTTCACTTAAATGCTTGTCTTCAGGGTCAAGAGCAGGTACAGAATAAAAAAAGTCAGGAATATCCACATCAAGCCTTTGCTGGCTACACAGAGGTAACTTCACATTAACCTCAGCCATTGAAAGTTGAGGAGTGGAGGCATATGAGAAATAAGCATGGAAATAAGTGTAGCATCCTATTACAAGGGATAAATGCCCAGCGAGTATATTGCTATAGTGCTGCATGTTGAAATATATTTTTAGTAGAGAGGCAACTAGTATGGAAATGGAGGATAGAAAAGTACTGACTAGGCAGTCCACCATCCGAATCAGTTCAGCAGCAGCCTGTCTGTGATTTATTTTTGTTCTTCCAGTAGTTCCTGGACAGTATTTAGGAACCTCGCTGGAGCCCAATCAGGCAGGAAGAACAATTTTGTATTTATCAGTGCTAACCTGGATGTGCCTCCCAGCCTTGCTTTCCATGGTACATCCTGCCTCTTAGTCTTCCTGTATTTGCACTGCCTTATCTCCAGTGTTTACTTCTTCATCCACCACCACTAGTGTTCCTTGCCACATTAACTGTCTGCTTATCTTTCATTTTCTTCCTGTGACATCTTTTCCCTGTGATCTCTGATAAAGATTTGTCCTATAATTACTGATTCCCCTCAAACATATGGTACATGCATACAGTGCTAGTCCTGCTGAAGAGCATTGAGCTCAGATTCTGGATCAGGAACTTCTCAATGTAGCTCAGTTCTGGCCCACCCTTGCTGACTATTGAGGTGCTTCAGGTCTTCTGCATGGTGTTTCCTTCATCACAACATTTCCCGGCAAGAAAGGTAATTGGGCAATGCAGAGTCCCTTCTCACAATGTTATTTTAAAATCCTCCGTCACCTCCCATGATCATCGATGGAAGATTTCACACTGACGTCAATAACAGCAGCACCAGCCCATTTCCAAGCCATCAATGTTCCTGCCACTCTGTCCAGAGCACAAATTTTGTTCCCTTAGAAATAGCACCGGCCAAGCCCTACTGTCATTTGTTCCAAGGTGCTTATTAGCTCATGAAAGCAAGCAACCTACAGCACAGCTGGATGCCACAAGCTATCTGGAGGATGCTGTCATCCAAAGGAAATAAGGAGTTTCCAATAGGGAGCGCCACATGGAAAAATCCAGTCCTTGGGAGCTGCCTGTTTCTTCATTTGCCAGAGCCAAGGCATGTGGGTATCAGGAGAGCTTCAGACATTAAATGTGTTTCTGGAAACCAAAGTCAAGCAAAATTGACTCTGGTTTGCTGAGAATGTATCACAGACAATTAGACAAATCCATAGACAATAAGGCTACCAAAGGCTACTAACCATGATGATGGTTCTACTCCCAATGTTGCAAGCAGTATGCTTCTAAATGCCAGGTGCTAGAAACCACAGAAGGGAAGAGTACTGCTGCACTCAGGTCCTGCTTGCAGGTTTCCTGGGAGCATCTGGTTGGCTGCTGTAAAAATAGGATGCTGGACTAGAGGGCCAATAGCCTGATCCTACATAAGGACTGTTCTTGTGTTCTTAAGTGGATAGTAAAGGAAGAAACATAGAATCATAGAATCATAGAATCATAGAGTTGGAAGAGACCACAAGGGCCATCGAGTCCAACCCCCTGCCAAGCAGGAAACACCATCAGAGCACTCCTGACATATGGTTGTCAAGCCTCTGCTTAAAGACCTCCAAAGTAGGAGACTCCACCACACTCCTTGGCAGCAAATTCCAAGGAGTGTGGTGGAGTCTCCTACTTTGGAGGTCTTTAAGCAGAGGCTTGACAACCATATGTCAGGAGTGCTCTGATGGTGTTTCCTGCTTGGCAGGGGGTTGGACTCGATGGCCCTTGTGGCCACATGTGTGCAAGGTTCTCTCCCTGTACTAACCACCACTGCTCAGGAAAAGATCTATAGGCTAGTTTGCTCATTCACCTTTTGTAACAAACACTGGATTGGTTACAGTTTGGATTTCTTTGCACAGTCAAGAAATTGGCTATGCCCAATGTATTGAAAATGAGAAGCAGAATCACTTTCATCACTCCTGTTTTGGGGACCAAGCCTTCTGTATGAACAGATAGCAAATGGCCCATCTGTCTTGTTACATTAGCATTAAAATTACTAGCCTTAATTTATATGTTGAATTTCTGGCAAGCTTCTCAAAGGAACTTACAACATGTATGCTCAGAGATATAATATATCATGAAATGCAATTATTATACAATGTAAAGGGTGAAAAGAATTAAACATGGCAAGAGTTAAAATTAGAAAGCTCTAGTCAGTTATTATAAGGGACGCGGGTGGTACTGTGGTCTAAACAACTGAGCCTTAGGCTTGCCGATCAAAAGGTCAGTGGTTCGAATCCCAGCGACGGAGTGAGCTCCCATCCTGCCAACCCAGCAGTTCGAAAGCACACCAAAAAGTGCAAGTAGATTAATAGGTACCACTCCGGTTGGAAGATAAACTGCATTTCTGTGTGCTGCTCTAGTTTCACCAGAAGTGGCTTAGTCATGCTGGCCACATGACCCGGAAAAACTGTGGAGCAGACAAACGCCGGCTCCCTTGGCCTGTAAAGCGAGATGAGCGCCGCAACCTCAGAGTTGTTCACAACTGGACTTAACTGTCAGGGGTACCTTTATCTTTACCTAGTCAATTATTGCAAATATCAAGGGGGGAACGGCTCTCCAGTCCAAAAGAATACTTCTGATGACTCAAGTTATTCTGAGCATGCAGTGGTCTTAAGAAGACCTTGTATTACCAGTCTGCAAATTGAGTCTCTTGCAGAAGGGAATTCCAAAATGTGAATCCCTGCAGTGCCCACCTACCAATCTGACCCAACAAATAGAAAGGAATTTTCGTTTGTCCTTTCCAAACAATCTTAAAAGAGAGGACACTTACTCTTTTACTGGAACAGGGATAGCCAATGTGATGCCCTGCAGATGTTGCTGGACTTCAGCTCCCAGTTGCTCAGCCAGTATGTCCAATGGTCAGTGATGATACAGTTTTGTATTCCAGCAACAACAGGAGAGCGCAACATTGATTACTCCCATGCTAATAGAATGGCAAACTACTAACCATCTTGAATTGCATTTTTCTTCCGATGCTTGAGGAGGCCATAAAGGAGTGGATCTTAAAGCTGTAATTCACATTATCCTTCATTAATCAAGGGAAATGTTGACAGGATTTTTTGCTATTGTAACTTGATCAGGAGGTTGACGTCATCCTATCATGCCAAGAGAGAATGAGAAGATACCTGGGTAAGACAGCGGCCCAACTTGCGTAAGGAAAATTTTAATCTCCACCTTTCTCAAAAGATCTTTAAAAACAAATTTTGATGCAAGCACCTCATCCGTTTTCCCTGTAGTGCAACTTGAGGGGGAGAAAAGTCTCCAATATGCTTCTTGGCCTTTTCATTCAACAAGACCAGAAAGAAACCAAATGTCTGGGAGAGTTACAAAATTGCCTTCTAAACATACATACTAAAAGGCAGATGTGCAAGATTAAAGAGGACCCTGGAAGTTAGCTTTTTACCTAGGGGGATAATGGAAATTCCCTATGGGAGAACAGCTTGCCAAATCCAGTGTGCATGCCACCTTATAGGAACAGGGAACTAAAAGAATGTGAAACTATGGTTTACAAAGCTGGCTTGGTTCCATTAACCATAGTGAAGATTAACCACAGTTTTAGGGTTCAGACATAACACTTAACTGTTTAATGGAAGCAGAAGCTTTTAATCTCTTCCATGTAGCCGTGCCAGAGGGGAAGGGGGGATGCATATACCCAGGGCTCACGGGCTTGTACTCATCACACTAAGCTTAGTTTTGCATGATGTCTGAATCCAGCCAATCAGAAGGGATAGATATAGCAGAGAGAAAGGCAAGGGAAATCAGGACAATAAATAATCTCCAGCAGCCCAAAAAGCTACCCTGATAGCAGTGCACAGATTTGATCCAGATGTGTCTCCACATATACTGAACTTGTTAAGTTTTACAAGAGACATCTGCCTCTCATTGCTAAAGTGAACTGCTTTTCAACATTCCCAATTATGGTTACTGTTGAAAAAAGTGAAGTGCAAAAATACAGATTTTTTTTAAAAAATATTCATATCCTGCTCCTAGGTGGGACTCCCAGTGGTCTCCCATCCAGATTATTGAAGCTTGTTTTAGTTCAATATAAAGCAGCTGATGTTCTCCTTCATCAGACCCACATTTTAAAAAATGATATAGATACCATAAAATTAGTCAACAAGTTTTAACTATCTATCCTACAAAGTATAACATTTTCTAATTCAAAAATTCATGTTCTGGAGTGTTGGATTAGTGGTTAGATGTGGGTACACAGTGGGTACATGTGTGTATGCACATCACATGTGTGCTTGTGCTTGTGCTTGCTGCAGCATTTGCAATTTCATCTGTGCCAAATATCCACCTACATGTAACTTTGGTATGGAATTAGCACTTTGGTGGAATTGAAATGTTTGGCTATATGATGGTGTAAAACAGGGGGAGAGGGGAGCCTCGGGTCTATGAGGGTGAATGCAGACCTCCAAGCCTCTCTATTTTGCCTTCTGGAGTCCCCCCACCACTCCTCAGCCGCCCACCCCTACTGACCAACTTTTGCACCCACCTGGAGCACTTCTTCCTAGCTTGTATGCATCCTTGCTCTCTGATAATGTTTCCCTGGATGGCGGACAGATAAGGCCGAGTGTAAAGATACCAGCCTACTGCACAAAGCTAACATTTACACTCATTGCTCTGTCAAACTTTGGCCCCACCCACCCACAGGTATGTGGTCCCCAGAAGGGAAAGTGGTCCTCAATCTCAAGAAAGTTCCACACCCTTGCCATAAAGTCACTTGAAAGCGAGCAATGTGCTTCTTCGGCTCAGCCCTAGTAATAATGTACGGAATCGTCTTAAGTTCTTCTGCCTGAATGGTCAGTGTCTAACCAGTCAGACACTGCATGAGATGTTAACTTCTTTACAGAAGATTTACTGTCTATAGAGAAACCATATCTATGTTCCAAGTGCAAAATGTGCTGTCTCTACAGGAGATGAATGCATGGTGTAAGGCCAGGAATATAACCTCTGGCTTGTGCCCTAGTACACATGATGATGATGTATGCAGTCAGATCTGCCAATACAATACTGGAGTTCTTTATCATAGGAATGCCATAAACATGAAGCAAGGATTTAAAACTGAACATCTTACCATTGTCATGAAGGGGAAATAGAAGGTTGAGAAGGTGGTCTTGGGGGTGTGTGTGGCTATTTATGTTGTGACCACTCAGGTTCTTTTCCCTTGAGCATCTTTTGACCCATTTTATTACAGAGCCAATAGAGCAGCCCAGCATGAACTGGAGAAAGACCTGAGTGACAAGCAAGCAGCTCAACGAATCGATGACAAGTGCCACCATCTCAGGAACACATCTGATGGCATTTCCTTTTATCGAGGCGTTGAGCGAGTTGATGCCACGTAAGTATCACCTGGAGCTTGGTGTACAAGCACCAGATCTAGCTGTAGAAGGCATGTCAACAGAAACAAGTATTGTGCTACAGCTGACACTGGGCGATGTCAGGTTTCCTCTGATATCTCATCCATGAAGACCATCGCCTGGTACAGATGATAACACATGTGTGTTTGAGCCCCAAACTAGTTTGGGAGCATAGAACTGTAGAGTTGGAAGGGACCCTGAAGATCATCTGGTTCAACGCATGAATATGCAGCTGTCCCTTACAGGGATCGAACCTGCAACCTTGGTGTTATCAGCAACCATGCTCTAACCATCTGAGCTGTCCTAAGCAACCATCTGTTATTCACTCTATTTCCAAAGATCAGGCTGTAAGTGCTGTTGCGTATGGCACAATCCATGCACAAGAGGGGAGGTATCAGTAGGCTTGGGATAGCCCCAGGTTTGCAGAAGGGTGGGTTGCTCAGTAGCCACAGTAGCCTGCTCAGTAGCCACAGAATGCTGGCTGGCTGTTGTGGGTGTGGAGGCAAAATGTGGGTGGGAGGGGAAATGGAATGGAGACACAAATGCAACGTTAGTGTTTCTGGCTTCTGCTTTTTCTTCTTCTTCATTTAAACCCCTTTCCCTCCCTATTTCCCATCCCGAATTCCACAAGTAATCTAAAAAGATGCTCCAGAATTAGCATCCAGAAAATCTACTTTAAAGCAGTTACACTTGTTTAAAGAACAAAACAAAAGTTCAACTAGTACTCGTGGAAATGTTAAAACGTGCAATATTTTGCAAATGTAGCTGGTATTCCTTCTGTATCCTCCAAGCTTTATTATTTCAGGAAGTCCCATGCAAACGATGTGTACAAACTCTTTTGTTTGTCTCTTTTTGTGCTTTCCCAGGATTTCTGTGCCAGAATCCTGGGCCAAGTTTACTGATGATAACATTATGCGCTCCCAGAGTGAGCGGGCTGCCTCCGGCAAACTCCGGGATGATATTGAAACGCTGCTTGTGACGACTGCCAATGAGATGTGGAACCAATTCAACAAAGTGAATGTCGCCCTTACCAACCGCATCTCTGAAACGGCTGATGCCAAAAACAAGATCCAGGCCCATCTGGCTAAGGTGGGATTCATTTCCAAACTTTCGATTTGGGGTTAACTGCCTTCCCCTGACTCCTTGCATGAATTGTCTGGAGATAAGCCAATGTTGTGCCCCCCAGATGTGTCTGGACTACAGCTCAAGGCATCCAAAACTGTTGGCTAGGCTGGCTGGGGTTGGTGGGAGTCCCAATCCGACACCAGGACTGCACGTGATTGGCTACTGTTGCTCTTCCTTGTGCCTGCTATCAGCTTGTGACACACACCACAGCCTTCTCCAGCCTACTGCAGATCTGCTACAAATCCTTGATTCTATGTGCCCAGCACTGAAAGCACAATAAATTGCATAAGAAATGCATGATGCCTTCACAAGGCATCCCACACACCTGTGCAACAGTATATACAGCTAGGGCTGCAGTTCTGTAGCCCTGAACAATAAGCTATCATTGTACTGAGCAATTTTGGGTGGGGAGTAAGAAGCCTAAATCCAACCTTTCCTCCACCAGCCCTCCAAAACATCAACATGATTCCTGCTTATTTTACAAGGCATGTTTCAAATGGATTTATGTTTTGTGTCCTATTTTATGGATTAAGGCAGCATTTGAGTGTGGCGTTGTCGTTAGAGTGTAGAATTGGGAAGATCTGGGTTAAAATCCCAACTCAGCCACGAAACTCAATGGGTGCTGTTTAGTCATTCCCTAGTTGTCAGACTAACCAATCTCACAGGGTTGTTCTGGGAATAAAACTGTTGTCTGGAGGGGGGGGAGGTGTGTGCTGCTTGGTTAAATGTACACTTACCTGGAAGCAAGTCCCATTAAACTCAGTGGGGCTTAGACATGCACAGGATTGCATTTTTTATTCCTTGAATTTCACTATAAAAAACAACATTTTCTGGAACAGAAAGGGGTACTGTCCAGTCTGTTGAGGAGGTCTGTAATCTTCTGGTTCTCTGTATTAACAGGGGCAGCCTAATGGTACATTCTTATAGTTAAATTATGGATCTTGCTCCCACAATAAATAGGGATGACCACCAACTTAAATGGCTTTGAAAGGGCCTCGGACAAATTGCGGGAGGATAAGGCTATCAATGGCTGGTAGTCATTATGCCTATGGTTTATCTCCACTGTTGGAAGCAGTATCCCAGTTGCTGATTAACAACAGCAGGAGAGGACTCTTATGCTTGTGTCTTGCTTGTGGGCTTCCCACATGCATGTTTTTGGCTACTGTAAGAACAGGATCCTGGATTAGATGGGCCATTGGCCTGATCCAGATGGACTTTGACAGCTACATGCAGAAAATATATTTAAAGGGAGACAGCAACACTTGGTGAAGGTCCTCCCTTTTCCCCCTGGGTGAGCAAAGTGAGATAATGAATTGATGTGGCTTTTAGATTGTTTAATCTCGGAAACATAGAGCTGGAAAGAGTCCATAGAGAGTTCATGCCTTGAAGAGGGGCTCCTCCCCCACAACATGGGGGTTGTGGGAGAGTGGAAGAAGAGAAAAAAAACCATGTATTTTTAAGCCTCCAGTGTTGAAGAATCCATAGTCTCTCCAGGCAGCTTTTTCCATAGTAAATCTGTTATTGCAATTAAAAAGTTCTTCTTGAATGTTCAACATAAATCTTCTCTTTCATCCTTTCCTGAGAAGCACAATATTTGTTTTTTCTTGTTCCCCAGTCTTCTTTCTGGTCAGCTAAACATGCCATATTCTTTCACTCTGTCCTCAAAAGAACTCATCTCCAAGTTATGGGCATAGCCAGGATTTTTGTTAGTGGGTGCAGAACCTCAGATATGTATTGAGGACAACAGATTGGGGCAGACTGTTCTATGCTGTATATTTCTTGAGATGAGTATCCTCATTATTCTTGGGGATCCACTGCTTTTAGAGAGTTATTCAAGGGGCTTTCAGATGGAAGACCATTGAGTCAATGAGTCACTGCACTAAGTCTGGGGAACTCTATTGAGTCAACACACCAGCTTCTGGATGGATTCAGGTTTTATTACAGAAGTGCAATAATAAAAAAACATGCAGTGGGGGAAATCTCTACTAATGTACATTCTGTATTTAAGACAGGAAGACATTTGTTGTTGGGTTTTCAAACCCCTTATTCCTCCAACTTGCAGACTCTACAAGAAATCTTTGAGACAGAGATGACTATAGAAGCACTTCGTAAGGCCATCAAGGACAAAGGGTGTTCCTTGAAGGTTGCCCAAACACGTCTGGATGAGCGCTTGCGTAGACCCAACATAGAACTCTGCCGGGACTCTGCCCAATTACGGTAAGCAAAGGCAGCCATCTTGCTTCATTGTGGGGAAGGCGGGAATGTGATGCTGTTTGATGAGTCTCATAAATTGCTACAGCCTTCCATGCCCTTTGAAAATAAGAACATAGGAATCAGCCACATACTACAGTACAGGAAAATTGTTCATCTTACCCAGTATTGTATCTTCTGACAGACAGTGGCACTCCAAGAGATCTTTCCCATCACTTCATCCTTTTAACTGCAGGCACCAGAGACTAAACTTGTGGCATCCTGCATGCAGAACATGTGCTCTACTACTGAGCTACAATCCCTCCCTTGAGTAACCAGCCCTACTAGCTCTCCTTTGATGTCTACAGTCTTTTATGCCTAGAGGCATCAAGGGTCCAGCCACACATTTGGATGAAGTGCATTCATAAATCATCCATAGATGAATTAGCTCCCTGGGCTTATGGTAATAGTGCAATGACCTTCCACAAGGCCTTTGTACCTTCTCAGGAAACTTGTTGGAATAGTTTCCTTCTTCTTCCTCTGCTGGAAACAAAGCACTGAAACAAATTCTCCATCTGCTCTGGTGTGGTCTTGGGCCGTTATGACTGTCCCCTGCCATGCAATGTTGAAGGTGTCATCAGTGCTCACCAATATCAACAGGAACTTCAATCACACATCTCTTTGCAGGAGATGGGTCCTATTGCTAAGAATTAAAATGCTAGATTGTTTTTGTTTGTTTTCTGGAAACAACTAATCCTTTTGGACAGATGATGAAGGAGTATATTTACTCACATCATCTGTGAAAGCCAGAATATTTTCCTGCAGAAGTCCAGTTTGGTCCTGGGCCAAACAAGATGTAATGCACGTAATTTCATGTAGTGTTACCCCAACAACCCTTGCTTTAAACAGTAAATGCTGCTTCGGGGGAGAGACATGACTGGGACTGGATCAATGGTAGAGACTGAGAGGGGTGCTTAGGCTTTTCCACACCAGTGGTTTTGCAGCTTTTCTTTTTGTTATATGCACTTGTATGTCACCTCTAAATTAACCCTTATATCTCCACTTGCCATTAATTCAGCCAGCAAAGCCGACTAGTCCTCTGAACTTAATTGTCTATTTCAGGCATAGGCAAACTCGGCCCTCCAGATGTTTTGGAACTGCAACTCCCATGACCCCTAGCTAACAGGACTAGTGGTCAGGCATGATGGGAGTTGGAGTCCCAAAACATATGGAGCGCTGAGTTTGCCTATGCCTGGTCTACTTCATCACATTTTTTTTTGTGTGTGTGCACAGACTAGGAAGATATTAATCGGACCCAAACTCTGCAATTGATGTAGGGAGACACATAGGGTTAGATCCTGTCTAAGGCTGCACATCCACCTTCTTTCCCCTATTTTGATGGCTAAGTGATGGTAGTTAGGATGCAGTGCAGTTACCCCTCTACCAGCTAGATAAAAGCACAGCTCCAAATGGAACAACACTTGCTGGAGCTGATGCAGCAAAAAGAGGGGGGGTGCCCCACCTTAACATTTCTGCACTTTCCTAACCCTTCCTAGAGTTGCTCTTCTAGTTGCAAAGATTTATGTTAACTTCCTTAGTGGATTTAAGTGAGGCCTGTGAGCATCTAACTTATTCTGGATCTAACCCACAGCCAGAAGATGCAAGCGCATATTCAGGTTATCCTGACTTTCTGACTGGTTAGGTATTGTGAATGAATTCTAGATCAGCTGGTTCCATCTTATATAGCAGTAACAAAGAACGACTGTTTCTTCTTGCACATTTCCTCTGACCTCCTTGGACCGGCCACAGCTGGAGACAGGAAACAGGGCTAAATGGATTGTTCGTCTAAACCAACATTGGTATTCTAAGGTTCACTAACTGGAAACAAATGGGCCTCACCTTAGAGTGCCCCCTTGGTACACTGAGTGCTTTTATTTACATTTCATTTATTCACCACTCTTTAATTTGTGAATTCTGCTGGGTTTTGCCTACTCACATTAGTTGTCAGAGGAATGTGAACCCCATAAAAAAACACACTGACAAACCAGAATGCCAAAATGAGAACAGGAAACCACAACTTTCCATTCTTTCTTTTTTTTCTCTTTCCCCCCTAAGTGGTACAGCCTGTCGCATGGACTTATTCCGTAATTCACTCTAAAGTTTTGTCTTGCTCATTTCATGGGGGAAAGGACTATTTACGACTTTGCTAAAAAGTACTGTGCTCGCTCCCTAATGGAAAGAGAGCCTGCTGAGCTCTATCCTGAGCAAGGAGATCACAACTATTTTATTTTGTATTGAATGCCACCAAGAAGCAGACGGAAGATTCACTAGCCAACCCCTCCAGGGGTTGTTGAATTACAGCTCCCATCAACCCTGACCACTGGTCATGCTGATTGGGGATTTGGAGTCCAACAACATCTGGAGGGTACCGGTGTGGCTAGAAACATGGAAGGAGGACTCCCTAGAAAAATGGAAAGCGGAGAACTTGCTAACATTCTTTCTTATGTTCCATGCAGCCTTGTGAACGAAGTGTATGAAATTGATGACACCATCCAGGACCTTCAGCAGAGGCTAAGAGATGCAGAAGATACGCTCCAGGCACTGGTTCACACCAAAGCCAATCTAGAACATGACCTGGCTGTCAAAGCAAATACACTCTTCATTGACCAGGAGAAATGCATGGGGATGAGGAAGACCTTCCCCAACACAATGAGGCTGGTGGGATATACATAGGCTGGAGCTAACCCTCAAGACATTGCGTGGGGGGATGGGAAATTACTAAAGAAGTATGTCTAGGGGAGGTTTGCTCTGTTGCACTTTTATGAAATTTTGAGGTGTTTATTTTTGAAGATATGACTATATTTTCATTTATTAAAGCATGCTCTGCACACGAATTTAGCTATCTTCTATTTGATGTGTCTTCCCTGTTTTCTATACTGATGTTCTTTCCTTTATGGGATCTGCCTATGTCATGCAGTCCAATCCAATGCATGTTTTTACTTGGCAGTAAGCCCCAATGAGTTCGATGAAGCTTACTCCCAAGTAAGTGAGCATAGGATTGTGTCTTATGCCCTGATCGAATACAAAGAAAAGTGTGTGCAGAAGGGCAACTGCGTGCCTCTTTCCTTGAGTTGAGAGCTTGATTCTGAAGCTAGTCTGTTAGTATTCAGAACTGCCAATTGTCTGTTCATGGAGTGGACTGAGGAAGGGAGACTGAATCCAGCCTTATGTGCTCCCTTCCCTCCACCCAAGCAAATGATGGATTCTGAACACAGATTATCTGATTATTTTTTGTGTTTGTGCAGCGCAAGCTCCTGGACCAGACAGAGCCAGATCTTATTCTTGTCATCTCAGCCTAAAATTTTAGGCATCTCAAATTGCAACATTCCTTTGTTTTATTTGAATGGGGTAGATGGCACAAAGGTGTCTGAATTTTTTTAGCAATTAGTGTCATTCGGTGCTGATATATATTTTGTATTTTTAGGGACATGGAAAGATAAGCATGAATGATGTGACATCAAATAAAGAAACTTCCCAATATATACCGTCCTAAGCTATCAGACTTTTATGTCTATGTTTATCTTCATCATTTTCCTCACTCTATGGAAATTTCTGCATATCTGGTGTAATATTGTTATAACACTGTCTGTGCACCACCACACAGCAGAAGCATGTGCTTCAGTGACTGATGATACCTGGCAGCTCATCAGCACGGGCACCAAGGTAAATTTAGCAAAACTTCAGCTTGGATCCTCATGGAAACATTTTGCACTTACTATGTTGGCATAAACAATGAGGCATCTCAGAAGGGAGCTGAAGATATAACAGACTGGCCCGTCCTATTTTAAAAACAGTAAGCCCTTTCCATATGAGCTTACAAGCCCAGCTCATTTGGAGAGTGCAGCCAGAGTTATTTTGGTGGATTTGGATAGATACATTTGAAACTTAAAGGCTTCCACTTATAAATCCACCCTCTGTAATTAGAAATCGCCAACAAATCCCTTGATTCCCAAATGGGCCTATAATAAGTATAACATTCTGTAGACTGCTGTCATGCAAAGTAGCTAGGTTCTGTTGGGTTCTCAATAAGTCAGTTCTTCCTTGCTGAGACAATTCAAACAGCTCACATGTTGTTACACCTGCATATACTGGGCTCTATTCTGTGGGCACCACTTGCCACAATATGTCCAACAACATGTCTATCTAGTGCTATTTTTCTAGAAAAAGGGGTGCCAGAGCTCACTATGAATGCCTCCCATGTTCTCTTATAATGACCATGATGACCACCTGAGAGGTGCTGGAACTGAGTTCCAGTGAGTTCTGACTGGAATAAAAAGCCCTGTATCTGTCTTAGCTATCTACAAGTGACTTGGGGCCAAGGATGGAGCAGGTGGGTTCCCATTGCCCACTGCATTGAGTAAACACATTTCCATGTACACATTTCTGCTTTTCTACTTCTTGGCTGAAATCTCAGGTGGTTTTTCTTTTCAATTGGATTACCAAGCTCCAACCCTAGAACAGCCACAAATGTTTATTTAGTTGTCTAGTCTGAAGACGCCTCTGTTGTTTATTGCCTCTTGTTGTCCCTCTGGCACTATGCCAAAGCACTGCCCTTGGCAAAATCCTGTCCCACAATTTTTGCATTTTGGCAGAGTGTCCTATTGGGACAGCAGGTCCAAACAGGAAGTAATTATTCTTGGCGACCTTTTGCACCAGCAGTTGGATCTCCTGTCGACTAAATATAGCCTCCCTCTGTTTTATACATAACTTCAGGGCTTATTCATATTGAAGGCAGATTTTTCTCTTTAAGGCTGTCTGGCCCAATATTCCATGTCCTTCTTTGGATTAAGATCTTCCTACTATCTCTTTGTCTACATACACACCATACATTTAAAACACATTTAAAGTGCACTTCTCTCCCCTTACCCACAATGAATCCTAGGAAACTGTGGTGTTTAAGGGTGCTAGGAATTGTGGTCCTATGACAGGTAAACTTCAGTACCCAGGATTTATTTTTTGGGTTTTTTTTGAAGGGATGTGCTTTAAATGTATGGTGTGTATTCAGCCTTTGCTTGTCCTTTTAGAATCTCTTGCCTACACAGAAATAAATCTAAGACCACTCTAATCCATTTAGACCTTTAACTTTCCTGGTAACTGATATTACGGGAGCAATATGTGGCAGTGTTCCTTTTTGTTTGTTTGTTTTGGACAGGGATGTGTGTTTTTAATTGACATTTCCTAAGCTCAGGAATTTCAGGCATTGCTACTGCTTTGGGGGCTAGGGCTCCCAAATTTAGCATGGGCCAAGTTGCTAAATGTTTCCATTCTTGTGGGCAGCAGAAAGATATGTAAGGAAGCATTGAATGTGTTGGCCTAGTGTGGGGCTCCGAGGAGAGCTTGGCTGTCTGGCTGGTGTACCGGCCACCTAGCGCACCAGCAGCCACCCTGTCAGGCCTGCTGGAGGCGGTGGCCGGCTGGGCCTTGGAGTTCCCCAACCTATTGGTACTGGGGGACTTTAACATCCATGCTGATGCCACTCCCTCCTCACAGGCTCTGGACCTGGTGTCTTCCATGGCGACACTAGGGCTCTCCCAGTTTGTTTCGGGCCCCACACATCAAGCAGGCCACACGCTGGATTTGATCTTTGGCGCCGGTATAGATGTGATCATGTCTCCCTCGATGAAGGTGCCATGGTCTGATCACTATGCACTGAAAGCCAGGATTGATTTTCCACCCCCACCCTGCTTAGGTGGCGAGCCAATTTGGGCTCGCCCGCGGAGGCTGATGGACCCTGATAGATTCCGTCAGGCCTTGCGGGACCTTGCTCCCCCTGGCGACTCATTGACTGAGCTTGTTGAGGGCTGGAATATCCAGCTCCTGGCAGCCATCGATGAGATCGCACCTAGGCGCCCTCTGCGACCCCGCAGAAACCGGGCTCCCTGGTTTACCGAGGAGCTTCGGAAAATGAAGCGGGACCTCAGACGGCTAGAGCGAGTATGGCGGGGTGCCCGTGACGGAGCTTCAAGAACATCTTATAGGGTTTTATGAAAACCTACGAGATGGCAGTGAAGGCCGCTAAGAAGTCCTACTTCTCGGCCTCCATTGCCTCCGCTAGCTCTCGCCCGGCGCAATTATTTAGTATAATTAGGTCTTTAACGTCCCTCGAAGGACAGCCAAATTTAAATAACAATTCGGCACACAGCTGCGAGGCATTTGCGAGCTCTTTTGCGGAGAAGGTCCTGTTGCTCCGCCATGACCTCCCTGCCAATTTGGATACAATGAAGGAACTGGAGGCCCCTCGACTGTCCTCGGGTCCAGTATTGGACCACTTTGACCGGATATCCCCAGCCGATGTGGACAGACTCCTCCAAGCTGGAAAGCCCACCACTTGTCCTCTTGACCCGTGCCCGTCCTGGCTGATTAGAGCGTGTCCAGATGAGGTGCGGGCCCCCCTGGGTGATATCATCAATTTGTCCCTTGGCACTGGGATATTCCCAGGGGAACTGAAGGAGGCAGTGGTGCGTCCGCTCTTAAAGAAAACATCATTAGATCCCTCAGATCTATCCAATTACCGCCCGGTTTCGAATCTTCCGTTCCTGGGTAAGGTGATTGAGAGAGCGGTTGCTGAACAGCTTGGTAGGTTTCTGGATGAAACATCTGCTCTCGACCCATTCCAGTCCGGCTTCCGCGCTGGTCATGGGACCGAGACGGCTCTGGTCGCCCTAACAGATGATCTCCGCAGGCAGCTGGATCGAGGCGGGTCGGGGCTGCTGATTCTTCTAGACCTGTCAGCAGCCTTTGACATGGTCGATCACGAACTCCTGGACCGCCGCCTTGCCGACGTGGGGATCCAGGGCACAGTCCTTCAATGGCTGCGCTCGTTTCTCTCCGGTCGGGGACAGAGGGTGGCGCTTGGGGGGGAATTGTCATCGCGCCACTCCTTGGTGTGTGGAGTGCCTCAGGGTGCGATTCTCTCCCCGATGCTTTTTAACATCTTTATGCGCCCCCTCGCCCAGCTTGTCCGGAGTTTTGGGCTGGGCTGCCATCAGTATGCCGATGACACCCAACTCTATCTGTTGATGGATGGCCATCCTGACTCGGCCCCAGATACACTGACCAGATGTCTGGAAGCTGTGGCTGGATGGTTACGTGGGAGCCGGTTGAAGTTAAATCCTTCGAAGACAGAGGTCCTCTGGCTGGGACGGAGCGATATGGGATTGAGGGGGCAACTCCCGTCTCTTGCGGGGGTGCAATTAGTGCCAGCATCATCCGTGAAGAGCTTGGGTGTAATCTTCGATACCTCCCTCTCTATGGAGGCGCAGATTACAGCTATAACAAAGGCGGCATTTTTTCATCTCCGCCAGGCTAAGCAGTTGGCTCCTTATCTCTCTCGCCCTGACCTAGCCACTGTGATCCACGCGACGGTCACCTCCAGACTGGATTATTGTAACTCGCTCTACGTGGGGCTGCCCTTGAGACTGACCCAGAAACTCCAGCGGGTGCAGAATGCCGCAGCGAGACTCCTTACGGGGTCTTCGCTGCGAGATCATATCCATCCGGTGCTGTACCAGCTGCACTGGCTCCCGGTGGAGTACAGGATCAGGTTTAAGGTGCTGGTTTTAACCTTTAAAGCCCTATACGGCCTAGGACCCTCGTACCTACGGGACCGCCTCTCCTGGTATGTCCCACAGAGAAATTTACGGTCTGCAAATAAAAACACCCTAAAGATCCCAGGCCTCAGAGAGGTTAGGCTGGCCTCAACTAGAGCCAGGGCCTTCTCGGCCGCGGCTCCAATCTGGTGGAACGCTCTGTCACAAGAGACTAGAGCCCTGCAGGACCTGGCATCCTTCCGCAGGGCCTGCAAGACAGAGCTGTTCCACCAGGCCTTTTGTCAGGGCGCAGCCTGACCCCCTCCTCTGGCAATCTGCACAAAAATTTGCTTGATGGTTGCCATTAATTTGATTTTAATTTGATTTAATTAATGTTATAATGAATGTTTTAGAATGTTGAACTATTTTTATTGTTGTTAGCCGCCCTGAGCCCGGCTTCGGCTGGGGAGGGCGGGATATAAATAAAATTTATTATTATTATTATTATTATTTCAAAGAGGGAACATCAGCAGGTATAATCGGATGAAATTCCCTCTTAGGGCAGTTCCAGATGACTTGTTTATTGAGTATTCATCCTATCTGATTGCAGAGGGTTTGGGTGATGTTGGCTATTTAATGAGCATTCACTCTGATTAGTTGGCAGGGAGGCTAGACAGAACTTAGGTCAAAGCAAGTGTTGTCCCACACTTTTCTACTGCATTCTTTCTGTTGACTCCCTTATCAGAACAGCCTGATCTTTTGGGGATCCAGGTTTGTTGCCCAAGGCCTCCCAGCCAACTGCAGTTGTGCAACCTGAACTTGCTGGTGTGTGATTGAATCCTGCCTGAAAACAGTGACAGTCTGGAAGTGCTGTTATTATTCAGCTATAAATGGCACAGGAAACTTGTCCTCTTTTGCTTCTGGCTATCTTAAAGACTTGGGGAGGAGTGAGAGAAAAAGAAAGGAAATATGAGAAAGAGTGAGGGAAGGAAGGAAGGAAGGAATCAGGAGAGAGAGAGAGAGAGAGAGAGAGAGAGAGAGAGAGAGAGGTGGCTCTGGCCCTGTCTTCATCCAGCCTCCCACTCCATTACCTACCCATATGGAAAGGAAGCAAAAAGCTCCCCAGCTTGTTATAATTTTTAGGGACAATTGCAGTTTAAGAAGCAAGCAGTCTCTCTCAAGGTGAGAGGAGAATGTCAGGGCTGAGAACTGCTGCTCAATCTGACTGAGCAGCTGTAAACACGAACAGATGGCAAAGATCACAATTTTTATTTGAAGACCGCTGAATTTCTCTGGGACTAATTTATTATTTATTTATTTATTTGCAAATTCAACAATACATATAAAAAATACAAGAAAAAAGAGCCAAAAAACAACGCCCAAAAAAGAAAAGCAATAACAAAAGAAAAATACATAAACAATCTTGTCCAGTACATACAGTTATTTAAGGAGTACAAACTGTCATCAATAATTTTATAAACACATATTTCCAGTAAGAACTCATTTTGTCGTCTTACCTTTTTATCCTCAGTACTCTCACTTCCTTTTCTGTAACTGATTTCTGGTTTGTTGCCTTGATTTATTTGATGACTTCCTTCTAACCCTATGCGGTTCCTAATCTCTCATATCTTAATTTATCTGTATCAATTTTAAATCTGTGGAGAACCATCTTGTTTCGCAAAGCCCTACATCTTCAAAGGAAACTGACCCTACAAGTCTCACCAGCACTCTGGGAGGGAGGTGCACAACAGCAGCAAGATCTCTTTCCCTGGAAAACATGTTCAAGGGAGAGCCATAGCTCAGTAGTAAGACACATGCTCTGAAGGCAGAAGATCCCAGGTTCATTCCCTGACCTCTCTGGGTACAGCTTGGTATGACTCTTGTTTAATATGCAGGAGAGCTGCTAGGCATTCATTTTAGCCAGTGCTTTTTTCTAGAAAAATAGGTTCTGGAACTCACCATGAAGTTGTTACAGTAAGTGCCAAAGCTTTTTAACAGAAAGAAAAAGAGGTTCCGGTGCTGTGTACTCTGCAGTACTAAAATATACTCAGAGTCCTGTAGTGATTTCATGCTCCTTATTGCAGCTTGTAAACACTGATTGAATTGCCCCCCAAACCTCAGGCTTTTATATACATTATTTACACAATGAGTCCCGTCTGATTGGCTGATTCTGCTTCCCTCCTGGAGCCTGATTGGTCTTTTCCTGCAAGCCAATCAGTTGTTGCATTCTAGGATCCTTACCAGCCTAGTGTTCTAGGATCCAAGCTTAGTACATAGCAAGTACCCCCTGAAAAAAAGCACTGATTGTAGCAATACTGAGCTAGATGTAGATGGGGATGGGATGGAGAGGTAGATAAAAATTTGATGGTACTACTACCAGAATGCCCTGTCCCTGTTCTCAGCTTGGAATGTCAGCCTGTTTGGCATTTTCAATAAGGCAGCATTTGTCCACCATGCTTGTTTAAACATTCTGCATTGCACTGCTTTCAAATTCACTTCTGCTTTTTTTTTTTTTTTGCAACCTCTCCGATGCTCCAGCAAAGTATGCCCTGCCTCCTTTCTCCAGCAGATGCTTAATCCATTATAAAAATCCACCTATTCCTTGGGGAATTCCACATTCTTTCCAACCAGAGTCTCTTCCTCTAGCACTAGCCATTCCCTTAAAGAATAAATCATAACCGTCTAGTCTTTACTTTTTCCTTGCATTCATACTTTCAGTGAAACTTCAGGCTGACCTTGCCGTGAGCTGGCATCAGTCTTGCTTCAACATGCCATGCCCATTTACTGAATTACTGCAAAGTTTCAAGTGGGTTGTGTGATCAAACAGTGGTATGATTGCAGGAGCAACTGACTACAGTTCACATTGTGAATGATCAGTTGATTTCCAGGCTAGGCTCCTGAGTTGACCTTCTGTGAACAAGAGTGCTCCTTCCATTCGTGGAAGTAATTCGGATCCAATGGAAAGTCCTCTGCCGCCCTCTAAGGCAGTCCCCCCACCACAACCCCCCAGGGATATCTTCCACATTGTTTTGAAGGCTCCCCTACAACACTCCTGAGGAGATTTTTTATGGGCACAACAGGCTTCTGGGGGAAGGAGGAAACTGAGTTTTCAGTGGGGATTTTCTACTAATGGGAATTTTGAATCCAAGCCACACCTAGCATTTTTTGACAGCAACAGTCACATCCCAGATAAGGAAGGCACAGGACTGATAGTTAACTATAGTCAAGAGAAATACAGCAGCTGCTTCCATGGTGCTCCAGATACATACATGCACACTTACAGCCTCTAGGCTGCTGTCCACAGGTCTAGGCCCTTTGAAAGAGTTACAGCAACTGGGAGACACCCCCCCCCCCGCTGTCTTATATACACTTCCCACTTCAAGCTCCTCCTTGTTTAGGAGACAGTGGGGCAGGGCAAAGTAGGGAATCTATGAACTCATCCTCTGCCTGAACTTTCCCTTCATCTTCCGTCATGTCCTGCATGCCTTCCTATGCCTCAGATTGCCCTGTCTTTTCCTCTCCCTCTGGCTCTTGCCTTGCAGGTGTTGTAGCATCCCACAAATCACAGGTCCCATCTCCCGGGTCACTCTTCTGGTCCCCTGCCTCTGTCCCTAAAACTCAAGGACTGTGTCCAGTTCTGGGCACCACAATTTAAGAAGGATACTGATAAGCTGGAAGATGTGCAGAGGAGGGCAACTGTTATGTACTTGGATCCTAGAACAATAGGCAAGTAGGATCCTAGAATGCAACAACTGATTGGCTTGCAGGAAAAGACCAATCAGGCTCCAGAAGGAAAGCAGAATCAGCCAACCAGACAGGACTCATTGTGTAAATAATGTATATAAAAGCCTGAGGTTTGGGGGGCAATTCAATCACTGTTTTACAAGCTGCAATAAAGAGCATGAAATCACTACAGGACTCCGAGTATATTTCAGCAACCAAGATGATAAAGGAAACCAAGCCTTATGAGAAGAGGTTGAGGGAGCTGAGTATGTTTAGCCTTGAAAAGAGGAGACTGAGAGGAGATATGATAGTCATCTTCAAGTATCTTGCGGGCTGTCACGTGGAAGATGGAGAAAGATTGTTTTCTCCTGTCCTAGAGGGTGGGACCTGAGCCAATGGATTCAAGTTACAAAAAAGGAGATTCCAAATAAACATCAGGAAGAACTTTCTGATGATAAGAGCTGTCTAACAGCGGAACGAACACCCTTAGAAGGTGGTGGGCCCTTTTTCTTGGGAGGTTCTTAAGCAGAAGTTGGACAGTCGTCAGTCATGAATGCTTTAGTTGAGATTGTTGCATTGGAGGGGATTGGACCAGATGACTGTGGAGTTCCTTCCAGCTCTACAACTCTATGATTATATGATCCTAAGACCTTTTGTTGCTTTTGCTGCAACATAGCCACCCCTCAGGAAGTTGTTGTCAATATGTACATAACCATCTGTCCTGTCAAAGCTATGGTGTTGCAAAACAGGGGTGGGTTCTCCAGAAGGTACTCAGCTCCAACTCCCATCATCCCTGACCACTGACCATGCTGTCTGGGGCTGATGGAGGTTGGGAACCCAACAAATATCCAGTGCTCCTGCCAGTGAGTTTGCACCACACCAGCCTCTCCATCACCTTGCCCCTCTACCTCTCAGTAAGCAACAGCAGCCCACTTTCCAAGAAGCCAGCTAAATCTGATTAATCTATGCTGTAGGTAAAAGGTAAAGGTAAAGGTACCCCTGCCCGAACGGGCCAGTCTTGACAGACTCTGGGGTTTGTGCGCCCATCTCACTCAAGAGGCCGGGGGCCAGCGCTGTCCGGAGACACTTCCGGGTCACGTGGCCAGCGTGACATCGCTGCTCTGGCGAGCCAGAGCCGCACACGGAAACGCCGTTTACCTTCCCGCTGGTAAGCAGTACCTATTTATCTACTTGCCCCCGGGGGTGCTTTCGAACTGCTAGGTGGGCAGGCGCTGGGACCGAGCAGCGGGAGCGCACCCCGCCGCGGGGATTCGAACCGCCGACGTTTCGATCGGCAAGCCCTAGGCGCTGAGGCTTTAGCCCACAGCGCCACCCGCGTCCCTATATGCTGTAGGTTAGGTAAGTCAAAAAAAGGACAAGGGCTCCTGCACTATTAAGAGTTGTTAGCACGCCTGGAGGATGCGGACCATTTGGATCCCTTCCAATCAGGGTTCAGGCCTCATCATGGGACTGAAACTGCCTTGGTTGCACTGGTTGATGATCTCCGGCGAGCTAGGGACAAAGGTGAGAGTTGTTTCCTGGTTCTGCTGGATCTCTCAGCGGCCTTTGATACAATCGACCATAACATCCTTCTGGACCGTCTAGAGAGGTTGGGAGCTGGGGGCACTGTTATACAGTGGTTTCGCTCCTTCCTCCTGGGCCGTGTTCAGAAAGTGGTGGTGGGGGATGAGTGTTCAGACCCTTGGGCCCTCACTTGTGGGGTGCCTCAGGGTTCCGTCCTCTCCCCCATGCTTTTTAACATCTATATGAAGCCGCTGGGAGAGATCATCAGGGGGTTTGGACTGGGTGTCCATCAATATGCAGATGATACCCAGCTCTACCTTTCTTTCAAATCAGAACCAGTGAAGGCGGTGAAGGTCCTGTGTGAGTGCCTGGAGGCGGTTGGAGGATGGATGGCGGCTAATGGATTGAAGTTGAATCCTGACAAGACAGAAGTACTGTTTTTGGGGGACAGGGGGCGGGCTGGTGTGGAGGACTCCCTGGTCCTGAATAGGGTAACTGTGCCCCTGAAGGACCAGGTGCGTAGCCTGGGAGTCATTTTGGACTCACAGCTGTCCATGGAGGCGCAGGTCAATTCTGTATCCAGGGCAGCTGTCTACCAACTCCACCTGGTACGCAGGCTGAGACCCTACCTGCCCGTGGACTGTCTGGCCAGAGTGGTGCATGCTCTAGTTATCTCCCGCTTGGACTACTGCAATGCGCTCTACGTGGGGCTACCTTTGAAGGTGACTCGGAAACTACAGCTAATCCAGAATGCAGCAGCTAGACTGGTGACTGGGGGCGGCCGCTGAGACCACATAACACCGGTCTTGAAAGACCTACATTGGCTCCCAGTACGTTTCCGAGCACAATTCAAAGTGCTGGTGCTGACCTTTAAAGCCCTAAACGGCTTCGGCCCAGTATACCTGAAGGAGCGTCTCCACCCCCATCGTTCTGCCCGGACACTGAGGTCCAGCGCTGAGGGCCTTCTGGCGGTTCCCTCATTACGAGAAGCAAAGCTACAGGGAACCAGGCAGAGGGCCTTTTCGGTGGTGGCGCCCGCCCTGTGGAATGCCCTCCCATTGGATGTCAAGGTGATGGACAACTACCTGACATTCAGAAGACATCTTAAGGCGGCCCTATTCAGGGAAGCTTTTAATGTATGATATGGAAGCCGCCCAGAGTGGCTGGGGAAACCCAGCCAGATGGGCGGGGTACAAATAAATTATTATTATTATTATTATTAGCCTGTTGTAAAGCCATTTTCCAAAAAATGACAGACTGACTGATATTGTTGGTGTTTATTGTAATTTAAATTATGTTTATTACAGGTGATTAATTCATTTTATAAAAAGGAAAAAAATAGAGCTGTCTAGGTGTGGTAGCTACCTTACACCAGTCTAACTCCCAAGGACGTTGTGGGGATAAAATGAAGAGGGGGGGGGGTCGTGTATGCTGCCTTGAGCTCCTTGGAGGGAAAATATGGACTATAAGTGAAATAAATGAATAAAGAAAGAGCGGACAATGGGAAAAGATGGGGATCTTATAGCCTCTCACTCGGGGGGCCCAGCTGTGCCAGCCTCTCAGTAGTTACTGCCATGTTTCTTTGGCCACCATTTCCTTATTGTGATTAGTTCCCAAATAACTCTTTTTAAAAAATCCTTGTGCACATCTAGCTCAGTTTTCCAAATCTTCTGCATTCCCTCTCCATTCAGAATTCCTTTCTTTAAGCTTTCCTGTTCTGCTTCTTGTCACAATTCCTGGAATTCCCAGGCTGTTTTTATTGCCACCAGGACAGCAAACTTTCTCAACAGCCAGCCAGGCTGATATAATTAGTTTGTGGAAATTCCCATTTATCCCAGAACCATATCCCCACCCTTCCTGCTGGCTTATTTTGTCTGTCATTTGGGTATATTCTTGTGCTGTTTTCTTTTTTGTTATTATAGTAACTTGAGTAAAGAAAATTCCTGTGATAATGTAACTATTGGAAAGTTGTCAGGCTTGTGCATAAGCATAATCAGTCTAGAATCCCAAAGCCACAAAACCATTGTAAATTGAAGGTTATAAAAATCATCATCATCATCATCATCCTGATTTATAACTTTGCTTTATAACTTTCTTCTTACTCCTCCTCTTTGGTGATCACTCGTAAGATTGTGTTCCAAAAACACAGATTTTAACAATGAGTCCGTAAGTGACTGTGGAGGCCAATTCTGGACCCACACGTCCTTCCACAGTGGGGACATTGGTTTCTGGGTGGGAGTTGATCACGGTGTGTTTATAACTTTAAAACACAACAGAGGACCATGGGGGATTCTGGTGGGGATGAACTGAGCAGCCTGATTCTGTCATGTTTCAGTTTTGATGGCAATCAGTCATAGGTCCATTCTATCTTGTTTTGTGCAGGGATTTGGGTTTTTTTCCTGCATTTTAAATGACATGCATTTTGTGCACATTTTTGTAGGCATTTTTTCTATAAAGTACACTATTTTCAAGAAAATATGCATTTTTTCCCATTTATAAAATGTGCAGTTTTATGCACACTTTCTGCACGCCAAAGTCAAAAGATAGCTCAGTCAGTAGAGTAAGAGACTCTTAACCTCAAGGTTGTGAGTTCGAGCCCCATGTTGGGTAAAAGATTCCTGCATTGCAAGGGGCTGGACTAGATGACTCTCATGTTCCCTTTCCTCTCTACAATTGTATGATTCTATGACTTTAATCTCAAAGTTCTAAATCGCAAAATCTAGAGCAGCAGGTGACCTGGTTGTGTTTACATCCCCATGAGAGTGACAGAAAGCAGACTGAATGAATTCCATCCCTTGAATCTGGCATTTTAAAAAACCACGCAAGACTGTAGGATATCCACTCCTGCTGCTGCAATCCCACTTTGTACAGCAGCCTGTCATATCTATATATAGCAAGACTACCCACATTAGAAATTATTCTGAGTCATTATCACCCTCATTATCCTAGCTGCAACCAAAATACCCAGCCCACTTTCATACCAACAATAGATAATCTTGCCACAGTATATTTCCATGGCCTTCCAAATTGCACAGAATTTCCTGTTTGACTCAAACAATTCCAAACCACTTGTAAAACTCAAACAGTGCATCCAAGATGTCAGAGGAGGGAGAGAATGAGCCAGTGATCTCCATTGGAATCATAGAATTATAGAATTGGAAGGGATCGTGAGGGTCTTTTGCCCAACATGGGTTCAAACCCGCAACTATGATATTATTATTCTCATGCTCTACTGACAGACCTCCAGGTGTCCCTCTTTTCCAGGGACAGTCCCAGATTTGCAGAAGCTATCCCACTTTCTAATTTGATCCTGGAATGTCCTACATTTCTGTAGGAGATCCCTATTTTCATCTGAGAAATGCTGGAGGGTATAGAGTTCTGTGACCCCTGAGATAAGGAGATGTTGTTGTTTAGTCGTTTAGTCGTGTCCGACTCTTCGTGACCCCATGGACCAGAGCACGCCAGGCACTTCTGTCCTCCACTGCCTCCCGCAGTTTGATCAAGCTCATGCTAGTAGCTTCAAGAACACCATCCAACCATCTCATTCTCTGTCGTCCCCTTCTCCTTGTGCCCTCCATCTTTCCCAACATCAGGGTCTTTTCCAGGGAGTCTTCTCTTCTCATGAGGTGGCCAAAGTATTGGAGCCTCAGCTTCACGATCTGTCCTTCCAGTGAGCACTCAGGGCTGATTTCCTTCAGAATGGAGAGGTTTGATCTTCTTGCAGTCCATGGGACTCTCAAGAGTCTCCTCCAGCACCATAATTCAAAAGCATAAGAGATAAGGAGATAAGTAACTATAAAACCTTTAGAAGACATCTGAAGGCAGCCCTGTATAGGGAAGATTTAATGTTTAATGTTTTATTGTGTTTTCATGTAAGTTGGAAGCTGCACAGAGTGGCTGGGGCAACCCAATCAGAAGGAGAAGGTAATAATAATAATAATAATAATAATAATAATAATAATAATAATAATAATAATAATTTAATATTTGTACCCCGCCCATCTGGCTGGGTTTCCCCAGCAACTCTGGGCGGCTTCCACAGAGACCAAAAATACACTAAAATGTCACACATTAAAAACTTCCCTGAACAGGGCTGCCTTAAGATGTCTTCTGAATGTCAGGTAGTTGTTTATCATTTTGACATCTGATGGGAGGGCGTTCCACAGGGCGGGCGCCACTACTGAGAAGACCCTCTGCCTGGTTCCCTGTAGCTTTGCTTCTCGCAATGAGGGAACCGCCAGAAGGCCCTTGGAGCTGGACCTCAGCGTCCGGGCAGAATGATGGGGGTGGAGACGCTCCTTCAGGTATACTGGGTCGAGACCGTTTAGTGCTTTAAAGGTCAGCACCAACACATTGAATTGTGCTTGGAAACGTACTGGGAGCCAATGTAGGTCTTTCAAGACCGGTGTTATGTGGTCTCGGCGGCCGCCCCCAGTCACCAGTCTAGCTGCCGCATTCTGGATTAGTTGTAGTTTCCGGGTCACCTTCAAAGGTAGCCCCACGTAGAGCGCATTGCAGTAATAATAACACGACATCCCAATTTTCATCAGAAAAATGTTGCAGGATATATGCTGACTGAGCTATCCAGTTTACTTCACTGGTGTTTCAGCAGAATACTCAATAGATTATGATTAGTTTTGTGCTGGTCAAGCATAAGATATAACATGCAAGGTGGTTTTCAGGCCCCCCAAACTGAGCAGCAGCTTGGGCTCTGTCTCTGTCTGAAAGGAGCCAATCAGAACAGTACTAGTGGCAAAGTAACTGGTAACCCACTCAGGCCGCAGAATCATGATCAAACTTTGAGCCCAAGCCCATCAGTTTGGGGGTTCTTGAACGAAAGACCTGAGAATAAGGGCCTCACGAATTCATGCCCTCAGAGCCTACACCACCCCAAAAAAAACCTGACAAGGGACCCACATCCCTGTGTTGGCCTGGCAACTCACCTGCAGGGGCTTGTTGGAGAGGAGGACGATGACTGCTAGGATTCCAACCAGAGGTTTCACCCTTCAAGGAAAGGGCAGAACCTGGGAGACTTTTCAGTCAAACGATAGATAGCATCATTTGGAGCTGCCCTTACTTTGTGGCCACCTAGTTAAGATTAGGTCAGTGACTGCAATGAATTTCCTCTTCAGTAATTGTGTTACAGTGGTGCCTCTGGTTAAGAACTTAATTCATTCTGGAGATCTGTTCTTAACCTGAAACTGTTCTTAACCTGAAGCACCACTTTAGCTAATGGGGCCTCCTGCTGCTGCCCTGCTGCTGGAGCACGATTTCTGTTCTCATCCGGAAGCAAAATTCTTAATCCGGGGTACTATTTCTGGGTTAGCGGAGTCTGTAACCTGAAGCATCTGTAACCTGAAGCATCTGTAACCCAAGGTACCACTGTACTTAGCTATTGAGGAAATTGCTTTTCCAAGACCTTTAGATATCAAAACCATTTCAAATGAATTTCTTACTGTCCCACTTTATGGATCTTTTTGGGATCCTTGTTTAAATATCCATACGATCTTATTTCCATCTTCTTAAGCTCCAGTTTTCTTTCAGCAACTAGATAGCAGACAATGATGGCCATAGCTTTGCAGTACTTCTTAGTTGTCTTTACATTTCAAAGATGTAAAATCAACAACACATGTACTAATTTATGAGGCTTGCATAAGAAGTGAATTATCTGAACGTAGGATTCTATTTTTCTTTGGGGGGGAGGGAGTATACAATTTCTCAGTTGGATATGAATGCTTTTCTTTTCATATTGATTGATAGACTGCATTTCTATGCTGCCCAATAACAAAAAAATATGTGATTTGTGTTAACAGTTTCTAAATCTCCGTAACAATATGCAAACTTTATGAAGCTCCCAGTGCTGAGCAACTGACTCACCTCAGCTCTGGTGAGACTGAGGGAGGCATCCCAGCTCAGACAGAGGGGAGGGGAGCTCACGCAGGGATATTGAGCCAGTTCCCAAACAGACTTTGCAACAATCCAGAGTGCAGGCTAATCAACATTTGGATTTCGCATCCGAAAGCACAGTACAGAAATATACATTTCTGCCTGTCCAGCTATCTAAACAAAAGCTACTTCCGCAGCCTCTCCATCTCCACTCACATCCACCCATTTTCCAAGCCCTTTATGAATTCCATGTTTTCTGACCTCAATCTAGACTTCTGCCTCCCCCCTCCCCCCTTCCTCAAACACATTCCATCCCCCCTCCCCATCCCCCTGCTTTGTATGGTTTTAATCCTCAGCAGAGGAAATGAGAAAACCATTCCAAAGTTTCTGGTGGCAGAACAAGGCTGTTACATTAAAACTTATTTTTCCACACAACGCATGAAACCCAATCCTCTGGGCTACATTTAGGGGTCAGATGCATTCATTCCGCACACCTTGAAGATGTGTGCAAGTGCTTCTGTGTGGGATGTTCCCATAGCCCTCGGCCAGCACCTTCCTTGCATCCAAAGCTGGGTTTTCAGGAGATAATGTTTCCATCTTTATATAGTGTATACAAGCCCCACCTTCTTGGTGCACAAGCTCTGTCATTCAGAGAAGAATGGCATGTGAGCTGGGTAAGATTACAGAGCCTATGGCAATTCCCTGGATAGCAGCAACTAGAATAACAGAGGCAGCAATCGGTGATCACTTCCCACATTGCATTCTTCCTTCTTGGCATTTACTGAAGGATGGCCAGGACTCTTCATGTAAGCAGAAAGAAAACCCTATGGGGTAAACCAGCCTACACATAATATTTCTTAATGAAGGTGGGGTGTAGGATGGGAAGGACCCTGCTTTTAGATTATCTGTACAGCCCCTGGTCTGTGCTAAGTCTTCTTCCATCACTGCACAAGTTCAGGTCATTCAGGTGTCCTGAAACTGGGTCTATGAATAGATCATAGGGGCATGCAGGAAATGTGCAAGAGCACAAGAACAAATCTTGGGTTGTGTCCAACAAAATTGTCCCGTTAGTGCAAAAACTTCCACTTGTACAATGAGACTTCATCTTTGTCTCCTTTTTCTCTGTGTCCCCCACATCTGTTTTGGGGATTTCCCCAACCTTCTGGAGCAGATGGAAGTGGGCACCCAGGCAGAGGAGACAGAGCAAAAGTCCCATTGCACAGATGGAAGCCCTTGCACTAACCATTATATGGCAATTTCATTGGATAGCTATCATATTCTCAATGGGCAAAATTGAGGCTTCTGATTTTGTGTGTGTGTGTGAGAGAGAGGGAGGCGATATTTATTTCCATTTGGTTTTCAAAAAAAATAATAATAAACTGAGGTATTGTGCAAGGGAGATGTTTATCTGACTTGTATAAGGCTTGTGCAAGAGTGATGTAAAAAGGTAAAGGTAAAGGACTCCTGGATGGTTAAGTCCAGTCAAAGGCGACTATGGGGTGTGGCGCTCATTTCGCTTTCAGGCTGAGGGAGCCAGCGTTTGTCGACAGACAACTTTCCGGGTCATGTGGCCAGCATGACTAAACTGCTTCTGGTGCAACCATGACAGAAACCAGAGCGCACGGAAACGCTGTTTACCTTCCTGTCGCAGTGGTACATATTTATCTACTTGCGCTGGCGTGCTTTCAAACTGCTAGGTTGGCAGGAGCTGGGACGGAGCAACGGGAGTTCACCCTGTCGTGGGGATTCAAACTGTCAACCTTCTGATTGGCAAACCACAGTGCCACCCGTGTCCCTTTGCAAGAGTGACAAAGCGGTTTTGTACTAGGCCTCTGCATATATTCATTTATTTATTCCTAAGGATCAATATATGTGCTGCAATTGCAGTCTCTGAGATAATCCCTCCGGTGGACTGTGTGGAGAAAGTTCCTCCATGCCTAGTTGCTGGTGGGTGCATCTGCCATACACATGGCATACTGCCCACCAAAAACACACATGCAACCTTTCACCAAGTTCTGCACCCGCAGCAACTGTGACTATGTAACAGGTTATTTTTCCACACTGAGGGGAAATGTGGATGAAATGCAAAGAGAAAGTACAGGCTGACATTGCGATGCCAATGACGTCCTGTGAAAAACCTGTGTGCATGAACAGGACTGCTTCCCCAGCAAACTCCCATCTGCGACATATATGGGCTGGGGTTGTGATGCCAATTCCTTTATGCGGGCACAATGAAAAGCAAAAGAAAAGGAAAACCTCTAGAAAAGTGCATGCATATTTCAGAGAAATTGGTTCTTCCACGTGTCTGGGTATGTAAGCATGTCTCTGTTGCCAGTGTAAAATCGGAACAGCCATGCCCCCTAATGCATTCTCACTGCTGAAGGCAGGCAGAATAGCTTTCCTTGTGGCTTGTTCACATGATTAAAAATATTTGGAGGCAGCACAGTATTAAAATCCCTGGTGCTATAATGGAAACCACATGCGTAATAAATATGTCCAGGGGCCCCAGTCTGATTGGATCACTTTGCTTTTCAAGGCAGAAAAAGAGAGAGAAACCTTTTGTCTGAGACAGGCTAGCGGGTGGGATGGGATCTCATGTATGCATTTCCTTCTCATTTCCTAATCTATAAGATTGTGCCAGAAGAATCTTCCTTAGCCCCAGGCTACGCTGAACTTGTGTTTAGGTTTTGCATATTTCTCACTTTAAAAGCTGTGTTTGGCATAAGGGGAAGAAAGGAAGCTCACCCTGGCCAATTTCTTCTGGATAAAGGACAAGACGTAGCCTCTCTTTGCAGCACACATGCCATATGTGTAGTTCCTCCGTTAGGATCTAAATTTTTCACAGTTTGGGACATTCATTATTGGTGTTTTTATTTGAGGAGCAAGTATTCAAAGTTCAAAATGTGGTGCTTCATCAGAACAAAACTGAGGCACTCTTAAACACACTTACCCACTGAATAACATGAGGCCCACCTCTGCATAACTATGCCCAGAAGTACACTGGTAATATATGAGCTAGCAACTCAGTTTATCCAGCTAAAAAATAATCTGTGATGCATTTTGGAGCTTCCTTAACCCAGGAATAACCCTGGAACAAGGCTGAACTCAGGGTTTTAGGCATCAGGCCAAGAACAACATATTTTGGTCCAGAATTTGGCTGTCTTTAAACTGTGCCCCAAATTAGCTGCCTGATGAGGTGAAGATTTCAGACTGCCTCATGATGAGGCCAGCATTGGCTTGGCCATAGAAGTTGCTGCAGCTGTGAGATGTCAGCTCACAGATTAAATAGCTTGTGTACATAGGCTTTTTCTTGTGAATGGAGGGAAGAGGGGGGAAATGGTCAAAGGTAACATGCAAAATGGGATCGAAGGCTATTGAAACGTGGTAACTGGGGTGCTTTCCCACTGCGACTTGCTGAATCAGCTCCCTCATGGAAGGCCTGAAGTGCATGAAGTGGGAGGTGAAGGAAACCAAATGCTGGCAATCCTCAACGTGTGTCAAAGCACATTGTTGCAACACACATCATTTTTAAAGACTGGAAGCAGTTTGGTTTTTTTAAATAAAAAAAAAGTTTTTCCACCCTCGTAGGAACGTAGGAAATTGTCTTATGCTAAGTTGGACCATTAGTTCATCTAATTCAGGGTTTCCCAAACTTGGGTCTTCAGCTCTTTTTGGACTACAACTCCCATCATCCCTAGCTAGCGGGACCAAAGGTCAGGGATGATGGGAACTGTAGTTCAAAAACAGCTGGAGAACCAAGTTTGGGGAACTCTGATCTAGTTCAATATTGTTGGTGTTGAGTGGTAGTGGCTCTCCAGGGTTTCAGACAAAGGTGTTCCTACTCCTATGCAGCGATGCCAGGGATTGAATCTGGAACCACTGAGTTTTGGCTCTTCCCCGTCTTCGTAACTATGCCTAGATTCAATAAGTCAATATTGTCCATTATTTCCCCTAAACTGCCCCTTTTCAGTCCTTCAGGGAGCTCACCTAGCCTTGTCTCCTGTTCCAAGTGTTTTTTCAAGTTCCAAGTTGAGATCATAGAGTGATATGGATTCTGACAGGACAGTATAACGCTGACACCACCAACTATTTATCCTTAACATCAGGGGTGGTGATGGTGGGGGGAGTCATTTCACTCTGATGCTTGCTCAAGGACTGCAAGCCACGGATGGCAAACCTGGTCTACAGCTTCCATCTCCTGAACCAATGGCCATGCTGGCCAGAGATGGTGAGAAGTGGAGTCCAACAATATCACCATGTTGGCTACCCCTGGTGTAAGGAGCAGTTCTGTGAACTGACTGAGACTGAATCCAAACAAGACTGAATATATCAGGTGGATCAGTGACTTGGAGGTATAGATAGACACCTGCCATTGGTTCTTCCTGGTCACTGAGTCATGCAGCCTTGAAGTGATCCTAGAGACACGGATTAAGATGCTGCTCCAAGTGTCTTCACCAAGTAGCCTGAGGCCTTTTCAGAGGCAGGAGGACACACCCAGACCATGGAACAGTCTCTCGGACAGGCTCAGCTGGCGTCTTCTTTATGGTCTTTTCGTTGCCAGACCTTTTTATTCACCCTTTTCAAAGAATCATAGTATTGTAGAGTTGGAAGGGACCCCACGGGGTCATCTAGTCCAACTCCCTGCAATGCAGGAATCCTGCCCACAGCTGCCCCTGGGTAGGCTTGAACCACCAACCTTCTGGTTAACAGCCAGCCACACCGACCCAATGATCTAGTTATCTAGCCTATCAATTCCTGGTCTGTTATGTTGTATATCTATACCCTCTTTTTTCATTTGCTAGTTTTAAAATTCACACACACACATTCTAGAACAGGCACATCCAATTTCCATGAGACTGCAATCTACGGTACTGCCACTATAAAAAAAACTGGCAGTGATCTACCCATCAAAGTTGTTGAGCTTTTCTTGGGGAGGCTGAGCCAAAGTTGTTGAGCTTTTGGGGGGAGCATCAGTCGAAGTTGTTGAGTTTTTTTAATGGGGGGCTGATTGGGGTCCTGCGATTAACCAGGATCAACCAGGGACACCCCACAATCAACCAGTAGATCGCAATCGACCTGTTGAACACCCCTGTTCTAGAAAATGCATGTTGTTGAGCACCTTATACAAAAGCAACAAATAAAGAACTGGCAAATCACACTGCAGAAGTATCATATCAGGATGGGGACGGGCTGGATTACGGGCCTGGTTTGGGTGTGATTGCTGCACCAGCTCCAACCTAGGACATTGACTTGCCTCTCTACTGTCTGTCCTGGACAGTGTGAGTGGCAGGGCTGTCAATACAGTGGTAGTGTGGCATTTCACTAAGTCCTATCAGACAGTGCCTGGGGATTGGATTGTGCCCTAAATAGCTACATGGGTGTTTTTGTGTGTGCACTTATTTTAAACATTCAATATTGATATCCAACCAGGAATTAAATTCTAGTAAGTCTGTGCAATGCCTTCCTCACATGTCTTAATGCTGCATATGAAACAATCTCAGCTGATTTCCCCCTACAGCAGCAGCAGTCTGGTATCTTACTGGACGTCCCACTCAGCGCAGTCAAGGGGGACAGGGTTGTTGGCAGTTGTAGTCTAGCAACAGCTAGAGGGCACCAGGTTGGGGGAGGCTGCCCTCCAGCAGTCCCTCTTCCCTCCCTTTCAAGCAGCTGCTCGGGACTCTTAGTTAGAGGCCAATTACTCTGCACAACACTAACGCCAAGAAAGTGGGCATTGTGCATAAGGAACAAAGTGCCTACTCAGTCTTCGAAACAAACTTCACTTTATCTGCACATCATTAGAAACTAAGAGTGCTTGAGTTCTTCCCCCTGGAGAGCACATGCCCATGTTTGGAATGCCTTATGGATGGAATACTTGAAGTGAAAGGGTGTGTGTGTGTGTGTGTGTGTGTGTGAAGGGAAAGGAGGTAGGAGAGAGGCAGCTTCTTATTCAAATAGATCTCAGATAGTAGTGCTGATAAACTTTTGGGGGAGTTTTTGGATTCATTAATCTTGCATTTTTATGTTGTGAACCGCTCTGAGATCTAAGGATGAAGGGCAGTATACAAATTTAATAAATATGAATAGTAGTAATAATAATAAAAATTCAGATCAGAACCTGCTTCTACCCTGATGAACACGTGATTCAAATGCACACCCTAAGAAAACTCTGATTTGTATAATAATTCACTAAAAGCAACACTGAGGTTGCTGGATTTTCCACGGCACTTGGATGTCTCCTCATTTGTCTCTCTAGCACTTTACTTAAACCAAAGATCCTAACAAATTGTGACCTGAAATGTATGATCAGAAAGGACATAAGAAAATATTACTGAGGACTCCCATTGACCAAAAAAATGGTTAGGTTTCCAAGGTAAGGGGGGGGGCAAAATCCAAAAACACCTGCTTTCCTAGTGTCACTCATCGCATTGGGGCATACCCCATGAGTATATATCCCTGAGTATATGTCATTCAACTCTGCTGATGCTTACTTATAAGTAAGCTCAGTGAAACTTACTCCCACCCACGTAAGCATGCATAGCACTGCACTCTTCCAGACTATTGCACAACATCATAAAATTGCTGAGCTGGAACAAATGTGAAGGCCACCATACCATTTGTTCAGCATGATTCCCCATTTCTGGCTTCTCCTACATGATTTGCTGGTACTGTATTATCCATCATGTTCTGGATGGCAACAAAAAGCATGGGCATAGCCAAGATTTTTGTTAGGGGTTTTTGTGGTTTTTTGGAAATCCAGTTGTTGAGCTTTTCTTAGGAAAACACGGATAAAAATACCCCATAAATAGGACATTGCACGGGACAGGGGGCAATCTCAGATAATTGAGTACTTTCAATGCTTTTGAATAATATTTGTGGATCCCGCTTGCCCCCCCCCCCCGGCTACACCCATGGGTACAGGAGATGGGGAGGAAAGGGGGAGGAAATGAAGTAACAGGAAGCCTTTCATGTGAACAACTCCAAATCCATGCCTAGTTTGGAATGAGGCATGACTTATTTTCATTTTTGGACTGCTCTTTTTTGCAAGCATGGTAGATCACAAAAGGTGTACGTGCACATGTAAACAAATACCCATGGATCTCAGGTTTCCTGGGCTTGGAGCAACACCCACACACAGAGCTGATGTTTTGTGCAAATCTGCTATATTGAGAAACTTGTATTAAAAAAAAGAAATAAAGGTTTGTGCTTACAGGTAAACAGTTACCAGTGTGGACGCCCATAATGACCTCAGGGAAGGTCAGCCCACCCACGAAGTGGTGTGAATTAGAAGCCCCCAAGTCAGCACCCTCATAGGCACCTCCTGCCAAGCCCCCACCTCTGCCAGAGAAGCGGTGCCAGTATAGGTGCTGATCTCCTGCAAGGTCTTGCAAGATGTCAAGGAGAGCAAATGATCTCATGAGATTTGGGTGAGATATTGAAAGCTCTTTCACGGAATCGGCACCCATGCCAGCACTGCTTCTCAACAAGTGGCGGAGGTGACACAGCTAGTGGTACAGCTGCAGTGCCACCGACAGGTGGCGCAGTGGTGGTGAGTGTCCCACGGGTGGTGGTGCAGCAGAGCTGGGTGGCACTTCTTGTTTTGCCTCAAAATGGGACGTACCTCAGGATTCCAGAACTTACAGCTGTCAGCCCAAGTGGGGCTCTCTAGTTCGGGGAGGAGGTGTGTGATTCCTCAGCTGGAGTAGGCTCAGGACAGGTGAGGCTCACATGCCTCATCAAGCTCAGAAGGTATAAAATGAAAGCCGTTCTGGCCAGGCCAGCGATTTGGACTGGAGCCACAGTGTGGAAAGAAAGGATGAGTTTGCCCACATGGGATCTCCAATGTGGTGTGCCCAGCCCCTACTCACAGTAGTCCTATGTTGTGAAATGTGGTGTTTGGGGGTGGGGTTGATTGGGATACTGCCTGTTTGTTGGTGATGGGTTTTTTAAATATATATACCTGTGGTCAGTGCTATTTTTATAGAAAAAGATGTACCGGAAATCAACAGAAACACCTTCCTTGTTCTCCTAGAATGCCATTGGTGCCCACCTGAGAGATGCCGGAACTGTGGTTCTGTGAGTTCTGGCTGGAAAAAAGCCTTGCCCATGGTGTTATTTTGCTGGATGCTGCCTCCCTCCATGCCCTCTACTTCCATTTTGTTTGCATCCGCCCAAAGTAAAGGCTGCAGTCTACCTTTTCCCACAACCAGGTGCTGAAGGGACAATTTATGGTATTTCTATTTTTACAATTAAAACACCTCTTTTAGACAGAAATGCATTTGCACAAAAGAGCAGTATTCAAAATAAATAGTTCCCCTTGCCTACAAGCTGGACAGAAAACACATTTAGCAAAACAAACCTCCCTTGTAAAAGATGCAGGTAGGGACAGATGAACCAGACCAGATTTCATCTTCTGAAGTTAAGTGAACAAGCTAGCTATCTAAAAGGACTTTTCAGCATCAGACCTTAAATTGGTCACGAATGGACTGAACAGTGGGCTGGGACCTGGGTTCAGATCCTAGCTTTGGAAGCGTTGGCTATCTTCTGTCCATCTTCCTCAGCAGCGAAGAAACAAGCCTCCTTCAATAAGTTGTTCCTAGGATAAATAAACGTGATGCAGTCAGTAGAGTGGAATTAACAAATTCCGATTTAACACCCTCCAAACAGAATCCATGATGTTCCATGGCAGGGATAGATCTGTGATTTTCACATGGCAGCAGGCATGGCCTGCATTTTGATGGTTCTTTGGAGGAGGGGGAGAATGAGGATCCCTGTAAATGAGGATCCCTGTAAATGTGACTTTCCCCTCTTCTCTCCTGTTTGACTGAAGGCATCTCCTGTAACTAAACTTACAGGTGTTAAGGATGAGTACCCAAGGAACACACATCTGCCCCACCTCCACCAAGGACATAATCAGCCAGTCTTTGGGGATGATGGCACTGTGGCTTGGAGGAGAAACCCTTGTGCGATCGAAATGCAAAGCGGGGAAAGTCCCTAAAGGCTATGCATCTCCCATTCTTACAACCAGGTGGGCTAAACTGATGTTGCAAATCTATTCAGTGAAGCCACTTATTGTATGGCACGGAAAAAAATCAGAGCCCCTGGTTCCATCACCTTTAGCACTGAGTCCCAGGACACCTTGTCCGGTCTCCTTTTGCTTCGGTCTTTGAACGACAGCTGCCAACGGAATGATTGACATCGTTCCGGACTTTTCATCCAGGCTTCCGACCACGGAGATGTCAAGCCGGCCACTCCCTCGCGGCGGAGTAATCCTTTGCTCACCCTAAATAGGCCCTGCGTGCTGGCGGTGTTCCCTGCCGGAGGATAAAGATAGAGAGGCGCTGCCCCTTTAAATAGTAAAGGGTGTTCTCTCTCAGGCCACCATGACATATCTGGGCGTTGGAACGGGGGCTGAATAAACGGGGCGAGCACGAGACCTGCGGATGCAGTAAAGGGTTTGCAACCAGCGAGGGCTCACTCGGCGCGCACAGGAGTTTAGAGACAGATCTGCTTCTGTCCGAGATCCAGCAACTGGAGTTTAATCCCACCTGGCTCTCGCTTTCTAGGGAATACTGCTTGGGAAAAAGAGCAAGCTCTTTGGCCTTGGTAAGTTGTTTGTTTTTTTATTATTTATTAATTAATAAACGCTCAGATCTAGCAGACATCAGTATTGGGACAGGCTTTCCTCTTACAGGCTTGGGGGTGCCAAAGATTCACGCGGAGCACAACTTCGAGAAACGCGGTGGCTGTTCTCTTAATTCGGATTGCCACCGATACAACACTCTAGAACTGATGCTGGATTTCCACTGCTCCGGTTACTATGGGCGGGAGGTGGTGGTGGTAAGAAGACAGGTGGCAGAGGTCTGTCAGGTGTGAAATCCTAGTAATGCAATCAATTTAAAGGGTGAGGTATGCTACCCCCACCGTCGGATTCCTCTCTGGGTGTCGGGTGAGCAGTACACAAATGCAGAAAAATAAAATCGAGAGAGGAACGCATGTGATCGGCTTGAGAGAGCTCGCGCAACATAGGCAACAACAGGTTTTGGGGTGAGGGTGGCCGGGACAAACCTGAGCCTTCTGGCCCAGGAGCAATCGGACGCAGCTTGCTCTTGCACGCATCAGCTGGGGGGGGGCACAGAGCGGTTAAAAAACCCACCGGGAACACGCCAGAAATCGAATCAAGAGCAGCTATAAGAAGAGTGTAGGGCAGCGGTCTCTTCTCGGGGTTACCGATGGAACGCCTTGCGCGTGTGTTGTGTGCCACGCACCGCATCCCACCCCAGTGAGACGAGCCCAGTGTGGAAAAGGAGGCGCTTAATGGACTTTGGCGTGGATGGACTGTGTTGAATCCATCGTGTCTAGCTGAGCTCCCTAGGCACGTCAGGCCGTCGGCCTCTTCTTCCTCTGGATCCCCGGAGCCCACCAGCGGCTCTATCGTAGCTGCGCCTACCTGGCCATCGCGCCCCCGTCCTGCGCCCCTCTCTTCGAGGGATTTGCATCCGCAGCCATCCGAGGACGACCGGACGCGAAGATCTCCACCGCCGCAGCCTCTTGACCCGCCTTGCGTTTAAGCAAGGAACATCGCTTTCCCAGGACCGGAGAGGGGAGAGTACTTGTACCGCGGGGCCACGATCTTTCCCATGCCCTCCGCCATAGCAGCCAACTCGTAGGGGCCTTTGCCCCCCCCTAAAATATTTGAGTTGGTGGGCATTGCTATTCCTATGGTGTGGGTGCCCCTCATTTTGTAATCAATTATCTGGGGCGGGGCTTACCTGGGCCCCCCAATATTTTATTCAAGTTGGCACCCCTGCATTCCGCTTTTCCACTGGGAATGAGAAAGAAAGAAGGAAGGAAAGAAAGAAAGAAAAGCCCAGAAGAGGAACTGTAGCTATCCGGGCTTGGATTTCTGGGGCCCACGATCCAAGGCGGCCGCTCCGTTGGTAAAGCGATCGCCCGCGCGCTCTCCCTTTTCCTTTCCCGTCCGGGAAAGTATTTATAGACGCCCGCCCGTTTCTCCTGCCCGTCGGTTTACGCCGGCGCCCTGGACTCGCCCTGCTTGGCGCCCGGCCACCACTGGGCGTTGTTCTTGGGGTCCCGCCCATTCGAGGGCTCACTCGATCTTCGGACGGGGAGGCACGCGGGCGCCCGCACTCGGCGCGCAGACTTCGTCGGAGAGAGCGAGTGGCCAGGTCGCCTGCCAGAGGGAGCGCGAGCTTTTATTTTAATTTTTTGCAGACCAGTAAGTAACCCGCCTGTCTTCCCAGCGCATTCTTTTACAGATAGATATTTGGGGTGGAGGGGAGCAAGAGATTTTTCCACTGAAGCGCCCCCTGGGACCCCTCTTCGCAACCGGCCCCATGGCCCCTTTCCGGCCCGTGCGCGCACTCTAGATTTGGATAATAACGTCAGCAGCAGCCCCACCCAGCCTTCGACCCCTGGATGCGGGACCCTACTCGACCCAGCTCCCCAGAAAGTTTATCGGGGGCTCGCTGCGTTTTGATGCCTGTTGCACTAAACCCCACTTTGTAGGACTATTGTGTCTAGCGGTGAGAGCGGGGTGGAGAGCTCTCCCCAAGGCTTCGCGCCGCTGAGAAAGTCCGCTACTCCAGGCTGGGGCTGATATAATTAGAAACGGGTTGAAACATTTTAGCACGTAGATCTTTCCCCCTCCTCTCCCCCCACTCCGCCGGCCCTGGAAGAATTCCATTCCTCATAACAGTCGCTTGGCAGATTTTGAAGTGTGCGTAAAGGGGAGCGCGAGGAGAGTGCATGGCGCTCTTCTGTGAAAGAAAACTTGCCTAGAGAGATTTCTCCCATTTGATTATAAAGATCCCCCCACCCAAACTTTTTACAACAGTATTTCTAATAACTGATCCCCTAGTCCCTCCGAATCCGCAGGACTTGATCGTTGTGCCTGCTCCCCAAATCCCATCTCTCCCACAATTGGCCGCCTAGGAATCTCGCCCCCCATACACCCAAAAAAGAGGGAAACCCATGGTTTTTTGTGAATTTCATGCAATATCTGTATTTTTGTACAGTTTCCATTCTATTTAGAAGCTGTGGGGGAGATAGCTGGCGGGCTGCGTTTGTGGGGCTGGTGGTTTAATGGGCTCCAAATGTTGATTATTCAAGGGAGAATGGTGGCTTTGTGGCATAACGGTTTCCATTTCCCGCCTCCTGAGCCAGTGGAGGTCTAGTCCAAGTGGGGTGGCTGTTTTCTTGCTTTATTTTAGACTCTTTTCTGCTTTGGAGCGCTTTCTTAAGCACTCATTTAGAAAACAGATACTTGATATATGTATATCTCACCTCATCATCTGCTGGCTGTTTGGGAGCAGAGTGCACCCCCCCCCCATAAAATGGAAACTTTGAGGAATGTGATGTCGTTTGAGTTTTTCCATATGCCAATAGTCACCATACATTTTCCAAATCTTGGGGGTGGGGGCAGGGAGGGGAAGGAATCCAGCCCTGAAAAGGGAAATAATCTAAAAGATGTGATATTTTAGGGAGAGCTTGGAGGGGAGTTTCAGATCATTTATTCTGATCCCCTCAGCTCTGTTTGCCTTTTGATGGGTATGTTCACTGCACCAGGCTCTGGGTCTGGTTTATTTCAAATCTCACCCTTTACTTTCCAAACCTGCCAAATTGGTTGGATTTCTTCAGACATGCAAGATTAATTACTCCCTGCCCTGCCACACACACACACACACACACACACACACACACACATATATGATGTATATTATTTTTTCATGCATTTATTTAGCTTTGTCAAACCATATGGTGTATATTTTCTGTCTCAGAGGCACCCTCTGCTGTTCGTGTCTCAAAATTAGACTTGCCTCATCATCCCAGTATCGTGTAGAAGGCTGTTCACTGGTAACCTTTCTCCCTTTACTTAAATGTGTGTGTGTGTTTTCTTTTTCCCTTCCAGATCTATCCAACACTTTTGCCAAAATGCTCCTTTTGTTGTTGGGAATCATTGTGCTCCATGTTTCAGTGCTTGTCCTTCTCTTCGTCTCAACAATTGTCAGTGTAAGTACGAACACTCCTCATTTGTTTTCCAATTCCCTTCCAAGCTGCTAAAGGGCAGGAGGGTGAACCAGAGCTTTTGAACTCTGGTCCTAACGCGCTCTCCCTGTAGATGCAATTCCATTGGGATCTGTGGAAGTTTACTTTGCATTTAAAAGTGCACTTTCTCCATTGAACTCAGTGAAAGGTCTGAGCAAACATGTTAGGCTTAGGCTGTTTTTGTTTGCAACCCCAATGCTTCTTTATGGAACTGATCACGATGGAGATCCAATAGCTTCTCATGAAAAAGGAAGCTGTTGCAGCCAAAATGTCTCCCAAATGACTTCATTGTTTGCGTCACAAGAATAGCTGAAGAACCGTTTGTTTTTTCGGAGATCAGGTTTCTGGAGCGTGTGAGCATCTTGAAGCATATGAAATCTTTATAAATAATGTTAGTCTTTGCTAGTTAAAAAGAAAAGCCAAACTAGGAGAGTCACAAAGCTTTGTTAAATCTGAGCCAGGACTCTGTCCCAGAACTGGTTTTAAGTTCTAGGGAAGAGAGAGAGCCTGAAAATCTACAGAGCACATTTCCCTCTCCACTAAGTGACTTGCCTATACAGTCAGCCACTACATATTCAGCATTCAGGAGAAATAATTACTATGCTGCTGGATGCATTCACATTTCCATATCTATCTGTTAGCTAATCTGTTACCTTAGGCGGAGGTGTGTCAATGAATTCCTGATTGTAATCAATTGTGTGAGCAGCTTGTTTCATTTGCATGCTTTTCAGTAAGGTCTTACAAAAAAAGAAGAAGAATAAAAAGAAAAAACAGCCAATGGATGTGTTGGGAGAGGGAGGTGAGGCTTGGGGAACTGGATTTCCCTTTCCCCTTTTAGTTATGCACAAAAGTTTTTTTATTATTTTTAAGAAAGCTTAAAGTGCCTCTTTACTGCTCCAGGGATTCAGTTCAGTCCTTAAGCAAGAACAGACATGTAGATGAACTTGCACCAGGAAATGGATCACTTTTAGTACATGGTTTCTCTCAGTGCTTAGTTTGTATGTGGCCCTGCTCCTTTTAAACTTCCCCTCCTCTCACTGTGTTCTGTCCTTCTCTTTCAGCAATGGCTCATTTGGGATGGGCACACATCAGCCCTTTGGCAGAACTGCACCCTCCAGGGGTCCCTGAGTTCGTTTCAGTGTGCCAAAACATCTGCAGATGGTAAGGATTCTGTCACATTTTCTTCACTTTGCCTCCTATGATACCTTTTTAGAAATAGATTGGACAATGAGCTAGTCCTCAGGGCCTGCTCTGAGTGCAGTTTGGGTGAAATCCTGCACCCCAGTCCCATCAGTGTGTGTGTGTGTGTGTGTGTGTGTGTGTGTGTGTGGCAATGTTCTCCTCCATGTTGCTCAAGGGATGGCCATCTGCCATGGATGCTTTTGCTGAGATGGATGCCCCATGGGATCTTTTCCAGCTTTATGATTCTAAGGACCTACATCTTCTGACTTCTTGCCAAACCTTTCAGAAAACCTAGAGTCCGATCTGTAAGATTATTTTAAAACAGAAAGAAAGAATTGGCCCACCATTCTTAAGACCATGTGAACTTACAGGAATGTGTGAAACTACCGAGTCTGTCCATTCGTCCATCTGGCTTGGTATTGTCTACCCTTGGAGCACATCTTCAGGGCTTCATGGATTCTGCTCTACCTGGAGATGCCAGAGGGTTGAACCCAAGATCTTTTGAATGCAAATCATGTGGTCAACCACTGAGCTATGGCTCTTCCCCTTCTGTTGCCTGGCTTTCTGATAGAGAAGAAAATATTATCCATGAATAGTTAATACAGAGATGGCTGCTTAAAACATAATCTTGTGTATGATGTACTCTGGCTACCTACCCACCCACTTCTGCCTACTCACCCACTCACTACTTGGCATAAGCTTATGTCAACATATAAAATCTAGCCTCACATGCTGTGTTTTGAGTCTTGGTTGTGAATAAAACCTGTATAGGTGGCACACTCTTAGTGGCATAATGGACAGCTCTGTGGGTCAGAATATTCTACAGGCTGGATCACAGTTGTGTTTTGAAGATAAGCTAGAAAGAACTGTAATATATTTGGCACATTAAGGCTGCAGTCCTGTGCACACTTACCTTTGAGGAAGCCCTATTGTACACAGTAGGTCTTAACTGGTCAGTGAACATGCATTGGCTTAAGCTGTAGAAGCTGTTAATAGCAGGTAAAATGAGGATTCATATTCAAGAAAGTCCCAGTGGCAATGTAAGTTGGCAACTTTCCTAACTTGCCACAGAGTTGCTGCTGGTTTTTGTTTCATCTCTAAGTATCCAAACATTTCTGCTTACTTTATTGCTTGCAGTTGATTTGTATTTGTTACTATCACTGCATACAGCTTGTTCACACATCTCATGTTGGCTTGTAGCAAAATACTTCCATGGCTTAATGGCTAGAGGTATCTTGTTTCCACAACTCAGGAGTTGGATAATTCAGAAGTTGGTGAATCATAAATCTTCTGCACTCAAGACAATTTACACCACTGACATTATTATTAACCAATTAGATGTGAATGCTATGGAGAAAGGCTTATTGTAAGGCAACCATGATTCTTTTGCAGCATTTTATTCTTCCTACAAAAAGGAATCCTTTGCTAAGAGGCCAGTCACTAGTTAAGGCAGGAGTCTGGGAACATGCATAAATATCAAGTTTTCTCAATGGACAGATGGGTGCCACAGATATATTGACACCATAGCTATTATACTTGTTTCATGAATTGTCTGGAACTAGAGGCAAACAAGGAAGTAGTCAAGCCCACTGATGATCTACTCAAATTTATGACAGCAAAATACCATGCAGGTATCAAAGACTCTTTTGAATCCAGTTGACAGGACGAAAAGATGGCAGCTTAGATTTTGGAGCAAGTTTGTATCACTGTTTTCTTCACTCTATATAATTTTTTACAAAATAAATAAATAAATTATGGAGCTAGAGAGGGTACAACAAAAACCTCCACAATTAAAATGATGAGGGGATGGACTATCTTTTCATCTGAATAAATGTTTAAGAATTTGAGGGTGGGGCATTGCGTCCAAAAGATGGTCACTAACTTGGATGGCTTTAAAAGGGGATTAGACCAGTTAATGGAGGATAAAACTAATAATGGCTGCAGCCCATTGTTTTGAATATGAGTATGAATATTCCTCTGAATACCAGTTGCCGGGGCTCATGAGCAGGAAAGTTCTGTTTTGCTCCTGCCCTACTTGTGAGTAGTGAGGCCCACTGATGACCTACAGAATGCTCAACAGTGGAGGCTGGTCTATCAAGTGGGGTGTTACCCCATCAACTTTCACCTCCCTTCAGCCAACTCCCTCCTCTTTGCCTTCTTTCTTACATCCAGCCCAGAGGATGGCACTGGCTGTCAGTTTCCTCTTCCTTAGTTTCAATGTTGCCATTGTAGAACACAGTGGGGAGGAGGATGGGGGCAGAACTAGTCAGCTCTGCCTCTCATTGGCTCTGGCTCCACCTACTGTTGGACTCCCTGCCTTCCGCCCCACCAGTCCCAATGGGTACCAGCCACCACAGATGCTGGACTAGGAATCCTTTAGTCCCATGGTGGCTAAACTTGGCCCTCCAGCTGTTTTGGGAGTACAACTCCCATCATCCCTAGCTAACAGGACCAGTGGAAATGTAGTCCCCAAACAGCTGAAGGGCCACCACTGCTTTAGTCTAATCCAACAGGGCTCTTCTCCCTTAAGGAAGGCGTGGAGGGAGTGTAACTTGCTTTCTATTAAATGAATTAATTGACTATTGAACTTTGATTCACAACCTTCTGAATATCTGGGGAGTCCTCTGAGTATGTAGAAGCCACTTCCTTACATTTGTTGCACCCCCTAAGCAATAGGCAGTGGCCCACAACCACCTGCATTTGCTATTATGTTAGACATGGTAGCTAAAAATGGAACCTCTGAGTTCACTGGAGGAATATTAAGTGCTTGGAACAATCGGTGGGGGAGAGCTCTCCCATTGGGATCATAATCATGCCTTGCTTATAAGGCCTCTAAAAGCTTTTGTTGGCCACTGGAGTAGATGAATGTTTGGTATGATACAGCAAGACTATCCTTACGTACTTGTAGATTTGCAGCTGCACTGTGTGGGAGCAAAGCATCTCCCATTCTCCAGAGTTAAAATCTTAAACCTAGATGATGTAAGCAGAAGCTGAATTTTGCCCATGGAAGAAGGTGGAGAGGGAGAAACCGTTTTGGAGTTATGACCCAAACTGAGCCCTTTTCCATTTCAGTTTGTAAATAATCACTCTCCTAAGATTGTTCTTCTACCCAGCTCAAGTCCTGGAATTTCTTAGCAGCTGTGGGAGCTGCTGTAGGCTGCAGTCCTATACACTCTAATCTGAGAACTAATCTGAGGAGACATGCATAGGATTGGGCTGTTTGACGCCTTAGTTGCTGATAGTGTTTCAAAATTGCAGTGACCTCTCCTGTTTGTTCTTAGGGTGTGGCAAAGATGGTGTTTCCTAAGATATTGTGCATCTGCTATCAACCACCATTCTACTTGTGGTTTGCTTCTGTTCTGAGGATGCCCCCTAAGGAAATGGCACCAAGTGCCAAATCCATATCATAGTTGTTGCCTCCTGCATCACATTGTCTCCTAAGGTCATGTGGCTTTGAGGGCACTTAGTGATTACAGATGTTGCTTATTCCATCATAGTTACTGAAGAGCAGATTTCCTCCAGTCATAACTTGGCCACTTTGAGTATCTTCTCAATGAGACACTAGGAGTCCCAAAGCATTTCTTTAGGCATAGTCATGCAATGTGAATTGCTCCACTTCTGTATCCCCTCCAGGCACATTTTTTTCAAAAGCTGAATAGAGTTGAAATGTTCTCAAATCAGTGCCTTGAAATTGGCATTTATTTATGTAATGATTAAGAGTTAATATTAAAATTGTGGTTGTGCAGTAGGCCATCATTTTTGTTCTTAGTTTAGAACAGCTCACTCCGGTAGGATGATAGTTGGTGTTTCCATGGGAGCTGGAAATCTCATGGGTTGAAGGAGAGCTTTGTGACAATTGGTGGGACTGGCCAGTCAACATTAATGGTGAAGCAAATCTAGGAATTGATGCCTGATAGGAACTGGAGTTCAGTCACTCCACACATCACCCAGGTAGGGAATTAAATAATAATTGTGATGTGGCAGCATTGTGGAAGGTCACACTTCTTGTATTCATTTATAAGTTCCTTAACAACTTGGTCCAGGATACCTTGAAGACTGCTCAGTACCTTATATCCAGTGTGATTATTGAGGTTTTCAGGGGAGTCAGTGTTAGTGATTCTCCATGGTTCAGATGCATAGCTCACTTCCACCAGGAGTGTTCAGTATTGTGAGTTCAATTCTGTGGAACTCCCTGCCAGTTGAACAGGGAAGGTGCGTGTTTGATGTCAACTTCTGGCACTTATTGAAGACTTCTAAAAACACATCAGTGGGCATTTTAAGTGAGATTCTTCCCCCCCCCCCGGTTTTTAATTGCTTTTATGTTGTATCCTTCATGTATGCCTCTTGTATTGGAAATGACAGTATTAACTGGTATATAAAATATGAAGAATAAGGGGGAAAGGATAGAAGCAGAATTTAAAAATGGGTTGGTATTTCCATACAACCTATGGACTGCCAGGTGTAGTTGAACTCTGACTCCTATCATCCCTGACCATTTGACATGTTCACTGGGCCTGATGGGAGCTGGGGTCCCGCAATGTCTGGAGGGCGTCAGAGTTTCCCATACCTGACGTACAAGATGAGTTGGAGACCTGAGGCTTGGGAAGGGGAGACATGGTTGCCTACTTGCATAGTTTGGGACAGTTACTGGTTGCTTGTTTTTCATTTTTGTTTTTAAATATGGACCTTTATTCTTCTCTCACTGGTGTGGCATGCCCATATGAACATGCTTCTGGCAGCATTTCCTCTCTAGAATCCTTGACTTCAGTAAATGAGAGCATGTTGTGTGTTGCAAACAATGAGCTGCTTTTGCTCTGTGGAAAGTTTATGAAGGAACTGGTGTGACCTTCTAAATCGCTGCAGTATATTTCATGCTGGAGCTCTGTGATACCCTGGGTTTAAAAGATCCCTAGGTGCCCAGTACTAGCCCAGTAGTAGTGGAGGCTTCTGCCGGAATGTTAAACTATCCTGAAAGCTTCAGGGCCCATGGCTGCTCTTTCCCCCAGAAGAGAAAACTCTGCAAAATGGGTGTGGGTGGGTGTGGATGGTGCTGTTTTGTGCCTCTCTGCTGGCCCCTAGTGGTGCCAGCTCCATATGCAAGCGCCTGGGTACATCTGTGTAACAATGTGGCAGATTTACACGGCTGCAGCGATATCCTTAATCAGCATTCGGTGGCATTAGTTTCGGCATAGCTATATGTGCAGGGTAGGCAAGCCGTTTCAGAGTCGCTCATGCATGGCGGAATTTGGCTGTGTTTGTGTTTCCAATAAAAGATGTCCTTCTTAATTATGTCCTGCAAATTGGGGGTGCCTGTTAGCACAGCAGGGAAAGGCTAAACTATTATTAGCCATGTAAATTTATAGTGGTGGATGTCCCAGATTTTACTAACTTATGGGAAAGAAGTACAGAGGTACCTCGGGTTACATACGCTTCAGGTTTCGTACACTTCAGGTTACAGACTCCGCTAACCCAGAAATAGTAGCTCGGGTTAAGAACTTTGCTTCAGGATGAGAACAGAAATTGTGCTCCGGTGGCGTGGCAGCAGCAGGAGGCCCCATTAGCTAAAGTGGTGCTTCAGGTTAAGAACAGTTTCAGGTTAAATACGGACCTCCGGAACAAATTAAGTACTTAACCTGAGGTACCACTGTACATTTCTTATCCCAAAGTATAACCACAATTAAATAATAAAGAATTATAGAGTTGGGCCGCAAGGGTCAACTAGTTCACTGCAATGCAGGAATCTTTTGCCCAACATGGGGCTCGAACGCACAACTCTGAGATTAAGAGTCTCATGCCCTACTGACTGAGCTATCACTTGGCTTTTGTTTTGGATAAGTAAATTGTGAGAGCAGGGGGATGGCCCATAACAAAACTTGGATTCCTTTTCTCTGCCTCCTTACTTCTGTTACTTCGTCAGCTTCACTTTGACACTGTTACGCTCTCAGCTGCAACAGTGTGGCTCACTATCTTGCACTGATGCTAAGGCTGCAATTGTATTGAAGGCTAGAATGTCACAAGTCCCTCAGAATGCTGCGTGTTTTCTGCTCCGCCCTGTAATAAACCCAAACCCCACCTGCACCCTGAGAGCTGGTTGCTGCCAAGACATATAGCATCTCCTTCCCAGTGCATGCGGGACACATGGCAGTGCACCCAGCCATTTTGTGTGTGTACATATTGCACGGACCACAGAGGGAGGTGATCACCCCTACTTCACTTAATGGGTATCGGTGACCAGTCAGTCCTCACATCCTGGGATGTGGTTCCATGCTTACCATGCATAGCCTCTCATTTGGAGGCTTGGAGAAGAGCAGGCCTCTAGATGCTTATAGGTGTGGTGCAGAAAGGCCTTGAGGAATGGTTAGGTGTGTTTTAGTATGCTCAGTTCATGGCCAACACTAAGGGGGGGGGGTAGGATTGCAGTTCATTCTGTGAGAAGTACCTGTACCATTTGCCAGCTCATATGTGGTGTAAGCTGATATAGATCTGGTATTCTATTCCCCATTCCCCAATGCAAAGCTGGCAGAATTCCCAGGGGCAATTGTGGGATCCATATATGTTCTGGTAAGCTCCTGAGGGAATCAAGAGCACCCCTTTTCAAGAAGCTGCTGTGAACCTGGAACTGTTTCAAGTGATTTGTCTGCAGATAAGACGTCTTGGTTTCCCTTGTCAACCACAAATGTGCCATGAGTAGTTTGTGTGTGTGCATTAATAATAATATCGCCTTCTTGTCTCCGGTTCTGTGGCCTGTAGGATTTTTTTTGCTATTGAGCCCTATAGGTAATGGATTTTACCAGTTGTGCTTTTCATTCACACACCTTTTCTTTCTTTTTCTTTTTTGAAACCACCCTTCCCCACAAAACATCACCAGTGGCAGCATTGTACTTATTCTATAAGAGGGGGAAGCTGAGGCAGTTGCCAACACCCAGCAGGACTGCTGTAGCAATGTAAAAGTCCCAGGTCGAGAAATAGTTGCTGACCGTGGTCTTTCAAAAGTCTACACCTGCCTTTCCTCATCTAACACAATTAGTATCCTTGCTTCTGGCAGAACATTGCCAGAAGACTGAATTCTACACTGGGAGGGGGAGTTACAGAATTAAGCAGAATGCCCTCCTCCCTTAGCCTTTCATGTCTGGGACAAGCTTGTTTGATCTGAGCACATTTCCCCCAGTAAGGATAACTCCTCAATTAGCTGATCAGTATGCGGTCATTGCATGTTCAAATGTTCTGGTCATAGTTTAGTTTGTTCTGCCAGACATTCCTCATGCGGACTTATCTAAGGAATTCAGAACTGAATCCCACTCGTACCAAAATGAATATCTGTCAGATTCTCTGTTGAAGTGATGCCGCTGCAGTTGGTGAAGTATAGCCTCTCGATCAAGCCCATATAGCATTTTTCAAATTACATTTCTAGGGACACCCCCCACACCCTTGTCTTCTCAATGTTCTTACTTTCTCAACATGGTTGCAGAATCCAGAGTCTTGGGATTGTTGAGGTCTTCAAAGCCTTGACAAGACCATGGAGCTAGGTGTGCTACCTCTTCTCATCAACCCTGTTTCTGCACTGTGAGCACAGGACTGAATGAAGCTTTTTTGCCATATTTCCCCCCTGCTAGACATGCTATGCCTTTAATAGTTTGCATAACAAGCGGAAATCCATCAGGCGCAATTTCATTGCAGGTCATTGCATCTATTTGAATTTCTTCATGACAGGCTGCTGCTGTGAATACAGAACCTGTTTAGAATGGAATTTGTTGTGATGATGGTACATAGCCCTAAATAGAAATATCTCAGCTCCTGAATCTGCTTTAGTTTGTACTCTGGATGCAAACAGGACAGGATTAGGCTAGCTTCTACCGGTGCATAGGATGATCATATTTTTCCTGACAAGGTTCTTGTGCCCTCCCCCCCAAATGTGGGGATGGTGAAACAGCACCTGTTGAATCTGTTTGTTCTGTAGCTGTTTAAAGGCAGAGGAGCACTGCCACAAATTTGGCAAGCATCCCGCTCTGGTAATCTAGCCACTCTGCTGCTGTGCAGAACTGGAGTGCTACACATCATGGAACTGAGAGTGGAATATAAGGAAACAGCTGACTGCTTCAGTGCCTAATACAAACAGGCAGATGGAGACACCTCTTTACATGATGTATGGTGAATTTCTGGAGTTTGATGCCACAAGGTTGGGTGCCAGTCACTAGGTTAGATGACTTTCAAGGAAGACCAGGCAAATGCATGGAGGAAAAGTCTTGTCAATGGCTATTAGCTACATGAGGGATGTATTCAGCATCTCAGTGCTGGTTATTGCCTTCGTGTCCTGTTTGCAGTTTCCCCAGAAGCATTGGTTGGCCGTTGTGGGAATCAGGATTCTTCTGCTTGACCTATCAGTGCCCTGTTGCCTAGTTCCCTGGAGCCCTTGAACCAGAGTTGAGGAACCTTTGGCCCACCAGGTGTTTCTGAACTACAACTCGCACAATTCCTGGCCATTGGCTGTGCTTTCTGGGATGGATGGGAGTTGTGGTTTAGGAATATCTGGAGGGCCACAGGTTTCTCACACCCATGGCCTCAAGAAACAAAGCAGCCTTGCTTTGTTTGCAGATTCTCCCATCACAATATCCCTGTTCTAGGCAAAGCATCAGCTGCATGTCTGGCCTGGTACGGAAAAGTCAGTGGCAGCACTATAAATTAGGGTGTGGTGATATTTAGGGTGGAATGCTTTCTCAGCCAAGGATTATTGTCTCCTAGGAGTACCATGAAGTATTCTGCAAATGCCCTGAAGCATTGCAACGGAGCCTAAGGGGCATTAGAATTAGGCAGGAGAAAAATGTAAGGCATGCCAAACATCTCCTTGGGATGTTCTCATCTTTGGAAATGCTTACCTTGCTTGTTGGAGAAGCCACCAGGCAGGGAGCAGATAAGTGACTCATTTAGACATGCAGGCGAAGGCATCTCTCCCCCCAAAAAAATTCAAAATGCTTTGCAATCAACTAGAAATCTTGTGTATTTGCAAATGCAAGCAGCCTCTGCATGAAGAGGGCCCAAGTGCATTCTTGTCATTCTTTCGTTAGAAGAATCTCAATTTATGGCTTCTCTGCCCCCTCCTCACTAGTAAAGAATTCTAGTCTGTTAATTTCAGTTCTCAGTGAAATTTGCTTGAGAGCCTGGTACTGCAAGATAGCAAACAGAACAAAAAGATAGCGCCCTTATTTTTCTTTCTTTTTAAATGGCACGGTTGCCCTTTTGGCTTGGACCTCATGACCGTAATATATAAATACATCTAGGAAAAATAAAACACAGCTAAAATTACAGATCAAAACAGGCAACTGAAAGGCCTCCCACATCTAATTCTCTCCGCCTGCTTAGATAGCAAAAGTCTTACATCAGTCTTGGAATATACCTAGATGGGAGTCTGAGCTAGAAACCAGCCTCTTGCTGATGGTATTTAGGGGCATGAAGGCATCGTTGGGAGACTGCAGTGGATACAGTGGTGCATTGTGTGAGGGCATGATATGATCCTGGTAATGTAGTGCTTTAAGTTAAAGCTCCGACCATGGGTCCTCTTCCTCAGCATGCAGACACTCTTTGGGTGGGATTTATACTGGTGGAGGCATTCAAATATTCAGGTGGGGGAAAGTTTTGGTTCCCCAAATGTTGCTGAACAACAGCAGCAATTTATTACTTGTACCCTGCCCATCTGACTGGGTTGCCCCAGTCACTCTGGGCAGCTTCCAACAGAATATAAAAGAACACACGATGCAACTCCTATCATTTCTGGCCATTGGCCATGCTTGCTGGAACTGATGGGAATTGTAGTTCAGCAATGTCTGGACGGCCAAAGCTTCCCCATCCCTGAAATATGTGGTGCCCTACCTGCTGTCAAAATGGCGCAGTCCAGGAAAAATGGGACCCCTGTCCGTGACTCAGTCCCTCCATGGCAAAAGACCTCCCAGCTGTTTTGTTGCAGCCTCCTCTCAATTCATCTCACCCCCATCCAGCCGCCCAACTATAGTCAGATGCTGCCCTGTGCAAGATTAGCTCAGTGGCACCATTGTGAGATTGGGTTACACAAATCCACAAGGTTAGACCACACCAGTTAGTTATGACAGATTCCTGCAACTTGCCATTTTCTTTTGTTTTGCAAGTGCAAGAGAGCCAGGTTTTTCCAGTGGGCTTATAATGCAGGGGAGACAAGCGAGGGAACTGGAGCACTAATGTGCACTTTGGAAAACAACCTGCCTTGGTCTAAATTGCTTCTCTAGTGTTTTGTGGACAGTTGGTCTGAAAAGAACAGGCAGGAGAGAGGGTGCCCCTAAATAAGAAAGCTGCCAAATTGCCGACAAATTAGCCCACTGGTTTTTGTGCTCCATCTTTAAAATTGATTTGAGGAAAACTAAAATGGATTTGGTTTCCTCCGCCAAAATACTGGGATTGGAGGGTCTGGGTAAAATTGTTTCCTTGGATTATTCCTTGCTTGACAACAGAACTCTGTCTCCTCCCTCTTCCCTCCCTGCAATTTCCTTAATGTGGCTGGCTCTATTTCTTGGGTGATGGTGGTGCCCAAGTTACTGGCTCATCACAAGGTGCTTTAGGGGTGGGGTTCCCACTTCAACTTGGGGCACCTTATCTTTATGTTTGCCAAGCCCAGAACTCCACCAAAGACTTTGGGTTTGGCTTGGGATTCATTTGAAGCTGCTACACACCCCTAGAAAACAGGGAAATAGTATTTCAGTTAACACATGTACTTAGCGTCATTACAGTACATGTTACATTGTGAATATGGGCTGTGTGTGTGAGTGATCTTTTTGCTTGGCAATCTTGAAAGTGCTAATCTCAAAACTGGATTGCTGGGGGGCAAATAACATGTATGAGCCCACTCATCAAACGGTGCATTTTCATTTGCTTCCGCAAGGCTGCAAGTTCAGTCAAGAACATGTAAGGCTGCCAAACCAATGCTCCCTCTATCCCAGTATGGTTGATGCTGCCTGGTAGCTGCTCTCCAAGGTTTTCTGGCCAGTCTTAATTGGAGATGCTGGGGAGTGAACCTGGTACCTTGTATGCAAAACATGCTGCTGACAACACTTCTCTCAGTGTTCCACGAATGGGGGAAAGGCGTACAGGACTAGCAACCTTAACAATGTGTGGTTAAAAGTGGTGAAAAAGCAGTCCTCTTAATGCAAAGGTGAGGAAAATCTTCACTGCAAGCTTTCTGTCTATCGGTCTGACTTTCTTTTCTTTTTAAATATACAGCGGTACCTTGGGTTACATACGCTTCAGGTTACAGACTCCGCTAACCCAGAAATAGTGCTTCAGGTTAAGAACTTCCACACCACACAGAGGCACGTGTTGTTGGGGGCCTGTGCGGTGCACAATTTTTATTTATAAAGCATATAAATGGAGACCATACAACATCAAAATGGTCTCTTTTCATAACTCCTCTTGAAGCCTTCTTGTGATGGCTTAGATGCTCAGGCAGAGTAATGTCCCAAACCCTCTCAGATCATCCAGCCCTGGAGAGAATTCACTGCATCCTTACTTATCTCATTCTGAATAGCTTAGCTGTGGAATTGTGTTTACTTCTTTTCTGCATATTGTCACATTTGTGTTAATATTATTACCCCCCCCAAAAAAAAGCCTGTTTGGGCTACCGGATGTAGTCTATGCCAATTTTTACTATGTATTTTCCATTCATATGTCACATTCTATCCATTGTTAGTGGGCTGCTCTGACATCCCCATCAGTCCAAGCATGCCACATTCTTTCCACCTGCCGTTGCCTCACCGCTGTACTGTGTTTATCTTATCAACATGCCTCTTATATCTTCCGAGGCCAGTTCTTTGGCTCTGACAGTCTTATTATTCTGCCCCTAAAGATTTAGAGGAGTTTTTCTTTCGCTGTCATTTGCTGCAGTCAGCTGGCACACTGGTGTACATCAACTGAAGCTGCTCGCTCTGCGGGTCATGCTCTGAATTAGCTGCACTTTGCCATTTCAGTATTGTTGACTTTAGTTAATTTAGGCTTTCTGAGCTCTCCGGCAGAGGTTTCCCCCCAGACCTTCTCCCACTTCAGGTCTTGCTTGGATCAGATTTGCTAGGGAATGAAATCAAGACCATTGTACTTCATTTATTTGACTTACATTCTGCCCTTCCTCCAAAAGGGAGCCAAGGGTAGCAAGCAACAAGCGATAAAACCAGAAAAAAAACTTATTTTAGAACAGCGGTCAGCAAACTTTTTCAGCAGGGAGCCGGTCCACTGTCCCTCAGACCTTGTGGGGGGCTGGACTATATTTGGGGTGGGGGGGATGAATGAATTCCTATGCCCCACAAATAACCCAGAGATGCATTTTAAATAAAAGGACACATTCTACTCATGTAAAAACACACTGATTCCCGGACCGTCCACGGGCTGAATTTAGAAGGCGATTGGGCTGGATCCAGCCCCTGGGCCTTAGTTTGCCTACCCATATTTTAGAAAAACAATTCCATGCAGAGCCAGACTGGGGAATATCTCTATTTAAGAGGCTTTTTGGAAGAGGAAGGTCTTCAGCAGGGGCTGTGAAAAGGCAACACAGTCGCCAACTGTCTACTGTTCATAGGGGGGGATTACATAGGGTAGGTGTGGCCATGCTAAAGGCCAGATTCCTACACCGAGGAATCAGGAATGGGCCTCCTGATAAGATGATGCCTGCAGGAGAACCCCCCCCCCACTTGCAGAGTTCAGTGATCAATTGGGTATATAAGGGATGAGTCTATCTTTCATGTGCCTTCATGCTTTCAAAGCATTTAGTTCAGTTCTTGCATTTACACCCCACCTTTTTGTCCAAGGAGCTCAAGGTGGCATACACATTTCTCCCCCTCTCCAGTTATCCCTCACAATAACCCTGCAAAGGGGGTTAGGCTGGGAGGCAGTGACTGGACCAAGGTCACACTCTAACCCAGGGGTAGGCAACCTAAGGCCCAGGGGCCGGATGCGGCCCAATCGCCTTCTCAGTCCCGCCCACGGATGGTCCGGGAATCATGTTTTTATATGAGTAGAATGTGTGCTTTTATTTAAAATGCATCTCTGGGTTATTTGTGGGGCACAGGAATTCGTTCACCCCCCCCAATATATATATATATATCTAGTCTGGCCCACCATATGGTCTGAGGGATGCTGGACTGGCCCATGGCTGAAAAAGGTTGCTGACCCCTGCTCTAACCAGTACACCACACTGGCTCCCACTAGGCTATTGCTGCTGCTCCACTCTGTGTTTGACCCTTGGTGCCCGGGGGGAAATAAGCACACCATGTCAGTAAATGAACTGGGCCACTTGTAAAGTCCTCCAACTGCAGCTCTCTTCCTCTGAGAGCCTGCAATCTGGAGACGGCTGCATTTATTTATTAGTTGCTTACACTAGTGACACTTGTAATAGCTCTTATCTGCCTGGGGCTACATTCTTGAAAGCTCCTACAATGATAAAGGGCTTGAAAGAACCTGCACAGTGCATATCATTCTTATTCCTCCTTTTTCTTTCTTTTTAATCTAAAAGAAATAAAGTAATTAGGCATTCGAAACCCTTCATGTGGGTTTCTCATTAGACCACCTAAATGATCTCCAAAATGTTATCTTCCTCTCAGATAGTTTTATTCAAAGGGTGTGTGTGTCTGTGTGTGAAGAGTAAAAGCTCTCCCCCTGACTGCTGTGGGGTTCAGTTGCAACTTGTGGGTGGGGCAGATCATGTGGGACTTTCTCATAAAATGGGCACCCAGCCTTCAGGCATCAAAGTTGTAGGAAAGCCCCACACAATCCGCTCCACCCACCCTGTTGCATCATTCTCTCACACTCCCCTTGCCCCATCACATCATGGAAAAGTAGTGTGCATGAATCGAGTCACAATCCCTTATGGAAACTCTGCATTTCAGCACTTTGTAATCCTTCCAGAACTTCTCTTTCACCAGCCGAGGCACCCACCCGCCAGCATTTGGCTGTGCAATAGCAGCAGAGTGACTGCTCCTGTTCAATAAAAAGGGAGCCCGTGGGAAGACTTGGGATTCCATCAGAGGTAGCATTGTGCCACATCTTTTGGGAGAAGGGATGAAGCTCAGTGGTAGATCACATGTCCTTGGAAGCCACTGACACTAAGTCTAGACAAAGCTGAGCTTAATGGACCAATGTGCTTGCTCAGTATGGAACTACTTCATATATTTCTATCCTCCATTTTATGGTGAAATAGCTTCAAGAGTTTCAGAAGCCTCAGATATACAATCATATGTGAAATCTCATAGGAAACATCCCTGTGGTTTGTACACATTTTTGGAAAAGTGGGTATTGTTGGAAGAGCGAATTATATTTGTCCTCGGTAGTGTTTGAATTGGCTTCCATTAATTTTGGTGTGGGCCGTTCTCCTGTGATAGACAGTCTGCTTGGATGAATGACTCCAGATGAAGTTCTAAGGGAGCAGGATGTACGTGTGGGAGTTGAGATTTATTTGGGATACTGGAATGACAGCTGGCCCTTGCTTCTGTAAAATATCTAACATGATTGGGGCAAAATCCTAAGCACACTTAGGTTGGAAATAAGACTCATTGAAACCAAATAAGCGTGCATAGGATGGGAACGTGAGTGACTCACCAAGAACAGTGAATGCCCAATATTCACCATTTTTATCTGACCCTATTAATGGACTTATCTAGTAGTACAAGCCCTACTTTTCCCACTGCTACATAATTGAAGTCTGTCTTCTGAGCTGCCGGCTAACTTCTTTCCATAGCAGTATCTCTAGTGGTGAAATGGAAATATTTATGGATTTATTTCATAAAATTTATACACTGCTTGATTGTAAAAAAACAAAAACCCTCAAAGCAGTTCACAAATGATAAAACAGTAAAATCAAGAAAAAAATTACAAGCCTTCTTGAAAACATACAAAAGTTTCAATGCTGAAACACTGGAATTTGCCTCCAAGTAAATGCTCTTGGGATTATGGCCTAAATATACTGAGTAAATATTACTATGTTCCTTCTTAATAAACAATGCATTTATTGAAAAGAATTTTAAAAACCTGAGCTTTGGGGATATTCAGGACTTCTGTTTGCAGAAGTTTATGTTGTAGCTGAAATGGGGGCTGGAAGAGAGAGATGATTACAGTAAATTAAAATGAAAGTTAATATGGTGTTTGCATGGGAATAATCAGGATATTGTAAATTTCTGCTTAAGAAATCAAGTGCTACGGCCAAAACCTCTTTTAAAAGCTGTGATTTCAAAAGAACCATGGCAATATTAGATAAAATATGTACCCAGATTCCCAATGCCCAAATCTTTCATGTTTTGCTAAGGAAGATGGGATACATTGTGGGTCAGGATGGAACTCTTCTAAGGCAGAGAGGACCTGGGCACCATAAACAGAAACAGTAGATGGTACAGACTTGACAGCACACAAGCCTCTCATCCAAAGGATGTTCCATTGAAGCCCCTCTTGCTTCCAAAATATGCAAAGCTAGGGCTCTGATGAAATTCTCAGAGCCTGCCTTAGAATAGCTAGACCACCAGTTTGCAGGTTTCCATGCCTCCTAGACAAAGCAGCAGTAGTAAGAGCCCTAGTCATTGAAAGGCCGTCTGTTGCATGTGCAAGTCGAGCAATCTTTTTGCTTGGTCTGCTAACTTCCAGGGGGCTATAAATAGGTGGAGCTGTTCCACTGGGTTAAGCCAACCCTGCCGTCTCCCTTTTACGCCTGCAGGAGTAAACTGTGTTATAGAGAAACTTAAAGGTTCCTGGGGTGAAGCAGTGCGCTGTTGTGGTATTTGGAGTGCTCATTGTAGTGTTTGTTTTGCAAGGACACTTACCCACCCACAAGGCATGCAAATAGTTCAGCTCTGACTCAGACATCAAGGATGGCCTTTTGACTGAGCTCATGTTGTAAGTCTCCTGACTTTTGACAGCTGGGCTGCAAGTGGCTCGCCTAAGGTTCCAAATGGGGACAGGACTGTCACTTAACGATGCTTGGTTATTTCAGACTTTTGCAGCTTTCTTAGCACCCCGGTCAAAGCAGCAGCAGCCATGTCGGGGCCTTTCTAAATAGCTGCTGTTCTACCTCCTCTGGAGATTGCACAGCTGCTTCTCTAAACCCTCTTGCCAGCATATTGCTGCAAGCACTGCTGCCATGGAGAAATTGCAAATGTTCGGTTCCTCAAGCCACTGATAAGATCAGTGGTCTGGAAACTGCAATTCTTCTCCCAGCAACTGCAGGTCATTCAGATGAAGTGCTGTGGTTAGCGATCTTGGGTCATGGGCATAGCGCCTAGCAAATGACTGTGGAATGTGACAAAATTGGGGTGGGGAACCTCTGGAATGCAGGCTGAATCTGGTCCTTTAACTCTCTCTAGCTGGCCCTGCTTTGCAGCCCTAAAGGGCAATCGTGTCAATTAGTTTTGTTTGACTCAGCCAGGAACTTCCAAACCTTGCCAAATGGGTAAAATATCAAGAGCTGCAGGCAAGCTAGCTCTGGAAATGATAGAAAGGGGGCTATGAACAGCTGCTTCGTTATTAGGTTCTGGGAGAGTTGTGAGCCAGTGAGTAAGTTGTGGTCTCCTTGTCGTACTTTCCGTGTTTATCCTCTGAAAATTGGATAAAAAACACTGAAGGTTTGGTTGGAGATGGCACAAATGGCCAGAAAAATTGCTCAGTTCCTGCTCATCCCAGAAACAGCACTTATAAAACACCCTTGAATTTCCTCCTTGTATGCTTGAGGTGAGATTTGCAAGAGACTCTATTGGTGCCTTAATTCTGGAACTGCTTGGTTACCTTCCTAGGAAAAAACATGTGCCCCAACAGCTGAGTCTGAAAGTGCTTGGCTTCTATTAACACATAGCAGGGGTAGCTATCCTGATGCCCTCCAAATGTTTTTTGGACTCCCATTATCCCTATCCAACATGGCCAATGGTGAGAGATTTGAGGAGCTGTAGTCCAACAGTATCTGGAGGCACCATGTTGGCTACGATTGATATATATGTTTATGATAGTCAATCAATTTCTACTGTAGCTTTCATACAAAGAGAATCACTGGATCTTTTTTTTTTTTTTTACTGCTTTGCTATCACATGTTCAGCAGCCAGAGAAGGGAATTTTCTGCCCTTGCACAGATAAATCTGTAGAACCTCTACCTCTGGTCTGCATTGCCCTAATGGTTTTTTGTGTGTGTCTTCCTTTTTTTACAGAATGGCTGCAGGGTGTCCAAGCTCTGATGATCCTCTCCATCATCTTCAGCGTATTGTCTTTGTTCCTGTTCTTCTGCCAGCTCTTCACTCTCACTAAGGGCGGACGGTTCTACCTTACTGGCATTTTCCAGATCCTTGCTGGTAAGTAAAGGGGAGTGGAATTGCATATCCTGGAACATTGCCATGGGAAATTGTCCAAGATGGAGCATTGGTTAATGATGGAAAGCAAGGGAGACTCCAGAATAGCAAAGTTAAGATGCAGAACATGATTTTTTCTAACCTGTCATGTGCTCTGCATGTATGTAGGATTATTCTTAAATTTCTTACACAACATTCTAAAGAAAGAAAGGGCAAGACAACTTAAAAGACTACAGGATATTTAATATTTTTTAAAAAATCATTTAGATGACAGCACAGCACATTTAGCAATTAAATTTTAATAATTTAAATTATTAATAATTTAATAATTATGCTTACTATTGAAAAAGGCCGGTTACTATTGTAAGCAACAAGAATTCTCTGGTTGTATTGAACAACATTATGCATGGTGTGAGGAAGGTGCTGTAACTGTCTGCATGCGGGTGCACCTGCTCCCTGCCAGAGAGAATGCAGACCTTGCTGAGAAAGGGAACATTGTCTGGAAAAAGCATTCTCAGAAAATTAGAATATTGTGAAAAGGTGCAGTAGCTATTCAATCCATAACACCTGCAATGGGTTCCTGAGCCTTTAAATGGTCTCTCAGTCTGGTTCAGTAGGAAGCACAATCATGGGGAAGGCTGCTGACCTGACATTTGTGCAGAAAGCCATCATTGAGACCCTCCATAAGGAGGGAAAAGCCTCAAAAGGTAATTGCAGAAGAAGTTGGATGTTCCCAAAGTGCTGTATTGAAGCACATTAATGGAAAGTTATGCAGAAGGGGAAAGTGTGGAAGAAAAAGGCGCACAAGCAGCAGGGATGACCACAGCCTGGAGAGGATTGTCAGGAAAAGACCATTCAAACGTGTTGGGGACTTTCACAAGGAGTGGACTGAGGCTGGAGTTAGTGCATCAAGAGCCACCACACACAGACGGATCCTGGAGATGGGCTTCAAATGTCGTATTCCTCTTGTCAAGCCATTCCTGAACAAGAAACAAGGCCAGAAGTGTCTTACCTGGGCTAAAGAAAAAGAGAACTGGTCTGTTGCTCAGTGGTCCCAAGCCTCTTTTCTGATGAGAGCAACTTTTGCATCTCATTTGGAAACCAAGGACCCAGAGTCTGGAGGAAGAATGGGGAGGCACACAATGCCAAATGCCTGAAGTCCAGTGTGAAGTTTCCACAGTCTGTGTTGATTTGGGGAGCCATGTCATCAGCTGGTGTTGGTCCACCTTGCTTCATTAAGTCCAGGGTCAATGCAGCTGTCTACCAGGAGATTTTGGAGCACTTCATGCTTTCTTCCACAGATGAGCTTTATGGGGAGGCTGACTTCAGCTGTATGCCGTAATCACAATTATAACAAATAAAGGCTTGACACATCTCACTTTGCATTTCATGAGTCTATCTCACATATTAGTTTCACCTTTTAAGCTGAATTACCGAAATAAATGAACTTTTCTACGATATTCTAATTTTTCGAGTTTCACCTGTAAACCGGAGCCTCTCCATCTTGAGCCAAATTATCAATAAACTTTGTGAAGATCAGACTGGAACCTACATTTCTTGGGAATCATTCTGCCAAAAAACAGTAAAGATGTTTGTACCTTTAAGAACTGTTTCTGTGAGCTCTGGGCAGATTGGGTACAGCTGGTCATGACTACAAAAGGAGGAAAAGTTGCACTTTGAACTTTGCCTGCAGGGAGAAAACACCCACAAGCTTTGTTGTTTGTAGTTTTTGTAATAAAGCCGTTATTTGATTTGTTTTACACCGGTCTCGTGGTGTCATAGTTTCTGTCATCTGCCACCAGAGGAAAAAAAACCCTCTAACAACATTAACTACAGAGACAGTACGTTAACATGGATTCTCCACAAATCACTGGGTGGAAATCTGCACAGTCACTCTGACATCCGTTGAAGAAACTCTTAGAACCCTCCAGTTTGCTAGTACAGCCAAAAAAAATGAAAAACCACCCAATAATAAATGAAGTTATGGATGAGGATGCCCTTCTGAAGAGGTATCATTTAGAAACTGAAAACCTGAAGCAACTCATTGATGTTTCATCACAATCCCAGCCGGCACAGATCCTTGAAGAGAAGAATGCTCTTCAATAGTCCCCAAACAGCTGGAGGGCCAAGTCTGGCCATCACTGTCCTAAGATAATCAGGATTGCCTTATGTACTGCCTTCTACAATGGCACCATCTCTTGGACTTGTTTTGTGGCACACTTGCCAACCACTTTCCCAGGGCTGAAGTACCATCAACCGCCATTCACCCACTCAGTCCACAGTTCTGACTGCTGTAGCACCAGGCTTGAAAGGGAGCTGCTGTGTGCTTCTGAATAGTTCTTGTGTCAGCAGCTTCTTCTCCTGTCCCTCATCTCACTGCACTTCAGCCTAGCATTGGGTGAGCATTCCACACCCTGGCTCCTAGGGAGAGAGAGATGGAGTCTGTTTAAGAGCCTCCAGAGTGGGAGCTGTTTTGGCTTGTGCTCAGATTAATTTGCATTCCTCCAAAAAGGCTTGCTTTTTCAAAGTCAGGGTTGCATTTCCTCATAACATTCCTGGGGCTTTATGGACATTAATCCATACCTTGTATATACCATTGCTGGTAGCTGTGAAGATTTAGGAGCCTCAGCAGCCAGCATAAAGATAGCTCCTGTTCGTGTTTTTCCTGATTCTCTCCGGCCAATTCAGTGTGAGCAATTGGAAACTCTCTTTCTGTTGGGTGGAGCATTTGGAAGCCAGCCCTGCTCTCCAGTCCATGAGAAAGCATTTTCCAAGCCGTCAATCACTTTCTTTGCAGATGATCTTGCCCCCAAGGCAACCTTCCTTCCTGTGACTCAGCCCTGTGCTGCTTATAAACTGCAGTTTAAATATGCCTGGTTTTAATGTGTAACTTTCCAGCATCTTTGGAAGGAGCAGGGTGCTGATCACCGGGAACTGTCTGGGAAATATTAGGTGTACTTCTGTTCTTTGTGTGAGTCTTTCAGCGAGAGGGACCCTAAGGTTCATCCAGTCCACCCGCCTGCAATGCAGGAATATGCAGCTGATCAAACTTGCAACCTTGGCATTATGAACACCATGCTCTAACCAAGTGAACTATCCAGGAAATGCAATTAAAACTGAACTCAGTCTCAGAGTACATGATGGTTACACAGTATTGTAACTAGAAAACAAAATCTGAGTTTTGAGCATATGCTTTCATAATAGGTTTATCATGCCAAATTCAGCAACTTTCATGCAGATTTTTTTTTTTACTTTTATAATGACCGATAGATGCCATCAGCTTTTGAATACAGCATGTTATGAATCTATCAAATCTGAAGGGCTTGTTTTTTTTCTGCAGAGACATGCAGAAGTAGATCAGATTACAAGATCAATTTGTGTGCATGACAGATACTGACTTTCAAAATAACACTTGTGTTTGGGTTCCCAGTTCTAGACTTTGAATGCAAACGTTCCATAGCACCAGGTTTCAGTCATACAAAACTTATCCTGGTGTTTCCAGTGGCTCAAATATGTTGCTTTGAAGTTTCTTCCAACGCTCAAAGTTGGAGGGCGGGGGAATTATTTGGGACGGCTAAACTTTATGTTAGGCCCAAATCAATTGACTGGTGCCATCTTCCTCTCCTATCCTATAGGATAGTGCTTCCAACTTCTTCTGTGTGTGCCCTCCTTTTGCTAGAGATGCAAATGAGTGCTGGAATTTCAACTCTATTCTGGTTCAGAGATGAACCCGGTGGCCTTTGCTCCACCAGTGGGTGTTCTCCCATGGAGATTGCATCAGATACTGTCTCTAGGAACGGACTTTCCATTTTCTTTTGCAAGATGGGAACAGAAGACATTTGTATTAATTCCCTACCCCTTTAAGTGCCTTCTCTCTCCACCTACCCTCCACACTTGTTGGAGGTCCAGTGAAAAAAATTTGGTTACTTCAAGCAGAAACAAAATCACCACCATCATCATCTCCTCCTTCCCAGCTCTTCCCATGCACAATCCACACTCTCTTGTCTAGTGCCAGTAGGTGATTTGTGGCACGACTGCTCTGCTCTTTTTTTCCACCCCATCCCACCCAAAGTGAGAGACAATTGCTTATGCTCCCAGTCCATGGGCTGGTGGCTGTGGCTGTGGGTGTCCTCTCGATGGCCCAGAGAATGGGAGCTGCATCAGCAGCTTCTGAATTCAACACATTCCCACTCCTGCACTTTTGTGCAAACAAAGGGGGCAGTGTGGAGGGAAAGAACAGCTCAAATATCACTGTGGTTAGGTGTAGGTGGTCCTGAGGTCACAGGGCTTTGGAACAGAGACTACTCTGGTGGCACATTGAGCAGGTTGTGGAATTGCTGGGATCAATGAAAAGGCCTTGTTCTGGGCACTGAATAGAAGAGCCATTGTGTAATCCTGGCAGTCGCTGGTGCTGAGCTTTTCAGGAGGAGGGAGGAAATAGTTCTAGAGCTGGTATTGCTGAGGTGGCAATACAAAGATGCTGAACTTAGAGGCATTAGTGCAGGAAGGGGGCCTGGTTTGACCTGCTCACGCTTTGATCACAGGGGCTTAGGGCACTGGAGGCAGCAGAGTGGAAAAAAAGAAGACAAACTTCTGCTTTAATTATTAGCAGCAAGGCAGGATTAATTATTCCCTAGTACATTATAGAGTAGGGCCTCAGCCAGACCAGCGTACCTGTTGAAATGCAATGGAGCAGTCCTTCATAGGAAGAGAGGGCTGATCCAATTTCCTCGATTGGGCATTGCAGACTCCTCCCAGCTCAAAAAAGAGGATTGGTGGCCATTTATTTCAGTTAAGAGGAACTTTTAAGGTGGCAGTTGTAATAGGAAAACTTAGGTACTGTATACCACAGTAAATCCAAGATGTGGTGTTTCTGGAGATAGAAGGATAGGCTGATCCTGCATGAATTTAATTCACTTCTCAAAGCTGATTAAAAACAAACAAAACTAAGGTCCTTCTATTGAAGAATACAAAACTGCAAAAGATAGTGATGCCTTGGAGTTTGAAGAACCTTTGAAAGTGAGGCTCTTTTTGGCAGGCACCTGTGTGATCCTGCTTTCAAAGTCTCTTTTCCTATTGGGTTTCTCTTCCTCAACAGGGAGATACGTTGAAAGCCAGAAGAGCATGTGTGCACATGCAAACATGCTCAAGCACTTGCCCAGTTGGCCCTTGGGGGCAAAAAGGCTGCTCACACCCGCTTGCAGCCTGAAATTTCTTGACATAAGAGGAACCTTGCCGGATTGGGCCAAAGGCCTGCCTAGTCTGGTATCCTATTCTCACAGTAGCAAACCAGGTGTCTTGAGGTGCTCCTAAGCAGGGTATGAGCACAACAGCTCTTTCTCCAGCCACTGGCATTCGGAGGCGTATCTTGTCAAGGTCTGTGGCGAGCAGACATTGAGAGTGCTTTGTCCTCCATGAATTTATTTAAAGGCCCCCAAGCTGATGGATCTTGTTAAATATTGTGGTAGGGAAGTCCAGAAGGAGTTAGGTGGGGAAGGAGAGATGTTCATTATAACAGATACATCCCAGCTTGATCTTCCATGTTGGACCTGGATTGGCTTGCTTACATTCTTTGCTGACTTCTCTTTCGCAGGTCTATGCGTGATGTCCGGGGCCACCATCTTCACGGCGAGACATACAGATTGGCATCCCCCTGTAGACAGCATCTCCTTTGGCTTCTCGTACATCCTGGCCTGGGTGGCCTTCCCGCTGGCCGTCATTAGTGGGGTGATCTACGTCATCCTGAGGAAGCGCGAATGATGTGTCGAGGGCGGCCGCTGAGACTACAGCACTCAGGACAAGGGGGCCTTGATGAGTTAGGAAATGGAAACAAACAAATAAAAAGGAAGTTAACCAAAACAATATCAACAAGGAAAAAAACAACCAAACTGAAAGAAGGGTTACTGTGTTCATTGAAGATGTATATAGTATCTATGGTTTAAAAAAAACCTATTTATAACACTTTTTACATATATGTACATAGTACTGTTTGCTTTTGTTTGTTTGACCTGCCGCCATGTTTAAAGCCTAAAGAAAGTGCCTAAGGACTCTTTAACTCCTAACAGCATAATCAGAGTGCCGTTCCCCCTCCCCTCTTGCTGTGGAAGCAAATGGATCCCTCCTCCATAGCTCTCCACTTCCAATCCCCAAGCCACATGACAAGGCAGGAGCCATAAACTTGGTCCTCAGATAGGTGTGATATGCCGCCCACTGCACTGATGTTTGCTTATGCCCCTCATATGCTCACGTTAACTAAAAGATGGGTTGCAATGGCCACGTAGAGGGGAGGGGAATGTCAACGATGAGGAACGCATGGCTGGGTGAGCCCAGCTTTGGAACCCCTTGGAATGCTAGTCAAGCTGTGGTGTCGTATGTGAAGGATAGTCCCACCAATGCAACCAGAAGCTGCATAATATCACCACCTTCCCCACCCCCCTCTTCGTATGACAACTGGAGCTCCTGGGAGCACAGAAATGTCACCAGTCCTTCATAAATCCCTCTTTAAATCAGGTCCGTTCCTCCGTACTTTGAGATGGCCAAGATGAGCACTGATGCTAAGAAGAAACACTGGAGGGAGACACGGGACGAAAAAGAAGTCCGCCATGTTGGTTTGTAACTACCCACTGGTGTGTCGCCCCCCAACCTTGCCCGCTGTGGGACAATAGGCAGAAAGAATAAGCTAAAGTAGGGGAAAGCAAGGAACCCTTCTAAGTTCCAGACCCCACCCCACCCCTCTCCATAACCCCTTTTACAAAATTGAATACCAAATCTGTGAAATGGTGCTATCTATTTACCATTCCTTATATCGCTAAGCCATTTAACCTTACTCACTGGAAAGTCAGATAACGATTTTGAGATAAACCAAGGAATAGGAATGATAAATAATTCTTGTGTAATATATACAGCCTGTAACTGCTTTTGTACTTAGGAAAGTTGCTATCATCATTATTATTATTACTATTATTATTTTTTAATAAAGCATTTATAACCAAGGTATTTCTCTCCCCCACTCCTTTTACTTCATGGTCGGGAGGGAAGTAAGTGAACCTTCTAGCCCCTTGAGGATCCCTCCCTCCTTCCAGCTCCTCTGTAACCCTTTTCTGTGTGTCCCCCCCCCAAAGTGTGTCTGGCAATGAACTGTATTGGCAGCCGTGTGTAGATGTGTAAGCGGTGCCTTTTGATGCTAAGACTCCAGACATTATTATATGATTATTTTGCTTTGCTTTTCTGATTTTATACCAACTTGTGTGGACTAAGAAGCAACAAAATAAAAGTCAGAATAACTCACATGCTTTGGCCTTTGGTTGTATATCTTTGGGAAGGACGCAAGTATATGTGGTTAGAACAATAAGATGCTGTATGTATTTATTTAAGGCAGGGGTAACCAATGTGGTACCCTCCAAATGATGGTCAATCACCAGGAATGATGAAAATGGGCATCTAGCAAAATCTGAAGGGTACCTGTTGGTTACCCCCATTTGGGGCTAGCATATCCACTAGCTGCCTGCAATGAATCATTCCGTAGGGAAATATCTCTCTCTCTCTCTCTCTCTCTCTCTCTCACCCATTGCATTCCCCAATACTGAAGACAAGCAATAAACAAGCCAGGTAGAAGAGATACACAAGGTAGACATTTCAGGGCTGCTTATAGTATGACCTCTTTTCCTTCCCTATGGGATGATTCTCTTGTCCATGGGTAGGCAGACTAAGGCCTGGAGGACGGATCCAGCCCAGTTGCCTTCTAAATCCAGCCCGCGGATGGTCCAGGAATCAGCGTGTTTTTACATGAGTAGAATGTGCATCTCTGGGTTATTTGTGGGGCATAGGAATTCGTTCATTTTTATTTTCAAAATATAGTCCAGCCCCCCACAAGGTCTGAGGGACAGTGAACCAGCCCCGTGCTGAAAAAGTTTGCTGACCCCTGCTGTAACCCTTTGCGTTCTGAGCCATAGCCTTCATCAGAGGCCTAAAGACGACTGTAGTCTTTTTGCTTTGTGATGCTGGATCTTAATGGGAAATTTATATGGCCGCTGATGCAGGCTACCTCTCTGGGGGGTGTTGGGGGCCAAGAGGTCATGACTTAAATCCCACATGGGGTTGGTTGGGCTCCTCCTACATCTTTGTGAACCAGGCTGCCTGGGTGGAGTTGGGTCAATAAAACTGGTGATGCTCCACTCACTGTTTTTGTGCTTAAATTGGGGCAGCTGACTTAAGAGGCCAAATGGAAAGAACATTGCTCCACCAAAATGCCAGCACTTTCCCCACTCAGGCTCTCTTACAATCTGCTGTGGTACAGGTAGCATGGAACACTTTAAGATGGTTTTTTTTGGGGGGGTGTGCTAGGCGAAGAGTCTAGGGGACACGGGTGGTGCTGTGGGTTAAACCACAGAGCCTAGGACTTGCCGATCTGAAGGTCGGCAGTTCGAATCCCCATGACAGGGTAAGCTCCCGTTGCTCGATCCCTGCTCCTGCCAACCTAGCAGTTCGAAAGCACATCAAAGTGCAAGTAGACAAATAGGTACCGCTCCGGCGGGAAGGTAAACGCCGTTTCCATGCGCTTCTCTGGTTTGCCAGAAGCGGCTTAGTCATGCTGGCCACATGACCCAGAAGCTGTACGCCGGCTCCCTCGGCCAATAAAGCAAGATGAGTGCCGCAACCCCAGAGTCGGCCACGACTGGACCTAATGGTCAGGGGTCCCTTTACCTTTACCTTTATGCGAAGAGTCTCCATTTGGCCTTTGGCCTTTCTGTTGCCCTCACAGTGGTTAACACTAATGGATTTGATAAGCCTTGCTGAAACCTAGTTCCCACCGGATATGTTGGACTACAACACCCTTTAACATTGGCATTACTGGCTGGGGCTGATGGGAGCTCAACATATGTGGAGTTAATTGGTTGGGGAAAGCTGGATTTCAACTTTGATGTTCCAAGTGGCTGGCTGGCATTATTATAAGGCAATCAGAAAAAGTAAGCGTGTACTCAACATCACATGGGCAGAAATAAGGTTAACAGGTTGTATGTGGAACATTTGGCCTTCCAGATATTACTGAACTATAACTCCTGTCAGCCCCTGGCAAATTATGAGTCAAATACTGGAGATTCAATATGTCATTTGGTTTTTGAAACATCTGATAATGGATTGGGCAAAGAATGATTTTCCCACAATGCACTCAAATTGCTCTTTAAATCTTGGCTGAACTTGGAATTCCTGAAACTCTAGCTTTCTTCCTCATAATCTCTGCCCTACATGCACACTCCTGGAAATTATAGAGCCTCATGTATTTGAGGGAAGCTTTTCAAATGCTCCCTTTTCATTCAGAAATGTTTGATCTGTGAATTTCCACAGAGGAAAAGCTTGGCTGATATTCAATACACCTTTTGCAGGCACTAGACTGGATTACAGACATTGCTACACTGAAGAAAATTGTGTTTGGTGTCTCAGAAAAAACATGTTTATGCTTGAGCAAAAAGCAAACAAAACCCTTTATGCTTGGCTGTAGCAATTTAGCAACTCTTTAAGTCTTTATTTATCAATGGGAAAGATGGTGAAACTCTGCCATCTCGTGGTGAAAGGTGGCACTATCAGCAATTCCTCTTTCTGATGTAATTTGAAATGGGAAGAAAAGTTATGGGTTTTGCTTTTGAGCTTTTAAACGTTACAACAATTTTGTTTTTAATGCATATTTTGGGGGGGAGCTATAAGACCACAGGGAAATGGTCTAAGCTTTCTGCAAATAGGAATCCACTCCTTTACAGACTTTGGTCTTTCAAATTTCTGCAGTGCCCTGCACAACACCAATATTCAGGGCCCCTGCCTGTCGCCTTATGTTCTGCTCAGTTCACTATGTGTCATAGTTGCAATGCCCTGCAGTGCTCCCTAGGCTTGGCACCCAGTGTGGCACAACCAGTTGCACTGCCCTAAATCTGCTTCTGCCAACAGATGCCCATGGGAAGCTCACATGCTATTTAAATAAGAGAAGCAGGGCAAGAGCAGTCCTACGAAGTCCAAGAAAACAGCAGCATGATTAATGAGCAGAGTCAAGGAAGCTATTAGAGGCAAGTAAGCTTCATTCAGAAAATGGAGCTCTTGCCCAAATGGGAACAACAAGGAACACAATGTTGGCACAAGAAAAGCAAGCGGATGCCGAGGGACGTGAAAATAATATGAGCAGTGCATCTCTGAAAACATTTAGACCAACCATAGAAATATATTTAAACATATGAGAAAGGAAACCAGCTGGGGAGGTGATTGGACAAGAGAGTTAAAGGTGTGCTATAGAAGGATAAGAAGATTGTAGAGACTTTTTATGAACTCTTTTTGCACCTGTCTTCATGATGTAAGATGTAACAACCTTAACTTCACATAGACATTGATTTGTATCTCTCATGTCATCATCTGCTGGGCAGCAGAGTGGGGTTAAACCCTGTGTTGACTGTGTGCACCTGTTCCCAGCAAGGAACAGGGATGCACCGTCAGACTGAGTAGGATTCAAACTCTGATCTCCTCTGGAGCTGGGAAGACACAGAGAGGCCCAACTCGCTCTTTGTGCGGCAAGCAAAGCTATGGCTTTGCGAGAGGGAGGGAGGGCTGGAAATCAATAGGGGAGCAAGATCTGTTGGAGCAATAAAACTGCAGACACTTCCGTCTTATGCTCAGCCTGTGTAAATAAAGCTCTATATCCAAAAGACACCAGAGTCTCCGATGGGCTTCATTCTGAGGAAGCCCAATCCAAGGTATGTGCTCACACCCCTTAAATCTCTCACCCCTTGGAGATTGGGGTTCACGGGATGCTATCTGCTTTATCCACATCATGCATGCACATCTATCCTGCTCCCCTCTTTAATCACCTTTTCTCCAAACTGAAAAGCCCCATTAGGGCTGTCCACTTAAGTGTACAGTGGTACCTCGGGTTACATATATTTCAGGTTACATACGCTTCAGGTTACAGACTCCGCTAACCCAGAAATAGTGCTTTAGGTTAAGAACTTTGCTTCAGGGTGAGAACAGAAATCATGCTCCAGCAGCGCAGCAGCAGCAGGAGGCCCCATTAGCTAAAGTGGTGCTTCAGGTTAAGACCAGTTTCAGGTTAAGAACAGACCTCTGGAACGAATTAAGTACGTAACCAGAGGTACCTCAGTCTTTATGGCCACATTTCCACACACATCCCATATTCACCTCACTACTTTAAAAAAGTGTGCCACTCCTATTTTTGGCTGGGGGGAAAAAGATTGCTACAAAGTGGAGTGTCTATGAAACACCAACAGTGAAAATGTGGTTGGTTAAAATGTGGAATTACGTAGAAAGGTTGCAAAGTACATTCAGTTGCAGGGAAAGCCCTCAATTTTTATTGGGTATTGTTTATAAACCTTATGGGAAATAGATATGGATTAGATATCAACTGTGATAATACATTCCAACTAACTTGGAATGGTATTGAGTTATGATGATGATTAATAATTGTATTTAGAAACTTGGCCTACATTACACTTTATTATATTTACGCTATCATTTTAATATACTTGATTGTATTTGGTGCTATTGATTGGTACTAACCTAGAATTAAACAGAATAAGGAAATATGAATATGGAATAATATTGGGTAAGCAAGAAGGGTGGCCAGGTTTCTGAATATTGAGTTGATTGTGGAGATATTAACAGTTGCTCTGTATATACCAGGTGCAGATTAACTGAACTCTCCTTTTTGACTACAGTTCTGGGCTGAAAATAAGGGTAATTATATGTATATGTGCACACATACCTTCACATACATTGCACTGTCCCTGCAATTTCTTCCCCTAATTTCCTGGTGAGGCCACCAGACACTTGAACAGATCTTGCCATGTGCAGGCAGATCTGAGGCAACTACGTTTGGAACCCAAGGAACCTCTAGAATCTCAGTGCACTCCCATGATGGCTAAATTATAGCAAAACTGCCTAGGAAAGCAGCTGGATAGGAAAACAGCATCAACATGCTGAGAAACAATCCACAGAGGAAGAAAGAGCACCTATTGGGGAAAAATATTTAATGCATGCCGAGTCCTAAAAGTAATTAGTTTAACAACTCCTTCTTGCACTCAGCAATAACCCCTTTTGCAAAATGTTTTGAGCAAATACCTTTGTCTTTCCCTTACACCTTGTGAATGCCAACATATAATTGTAATGCTCTCTCGGTGTTTGTTTGTGTACCTCAACAACAGTACTTCCTTGTTTGGCCACATGGTGGCAAGATTTAGCTGGGTGTAGACACATATTGAAGGCACTGTAATTGAATTACTACCGGTACTTCTTTGACTCTGAAGACTTCCCAGTGGATGTGAAAGGAGTGACAGCAACAAATACTCCGGGGTGTGTGTGTGTGTGTGTGTGTGTGTGTGTGTGTGTGTGTTTGCTGTCTGTGCTGCCAAATACAGCAGTTCTTTCCAAGGATATCAGGACAAAAGGAATGGGGAGGTGAAGGGGAACCAAAACAGTTTTATTAACAAACAGCAGGCATGCAAAGCATAAAATAAAACATACCCAACAGGGGCTACCCAATCTCCCCTTCAGCTGCCCGGAGCCCCAGGTAGAGCAGCAGGAGAAAGACCCCGACCGTAGGTCTCCCAGCAACAGGTCCTTTGATCTGGGCAGAAGCTCTCCAGGCCCCTCCCACCTATGGCTCTTATAGCCTGCCTTGATGTAATCAAGTGCACCTGGCATTACTCATGATTAATACAGAGTGACTGAGAGTCTCCCACTACCTGCAACCGGCATCCAGCCAGCACTTGCAACACAGAAGAACCCAATAAACCCCAGACAGGTGTGTGTGAAGCACAAGAATCCAGCAGACCTCAAACTGGGGATGTTAAAGGGAAAGCGACATGCCACCTAACTCCTCGAAATACAATTGTCTTCCACATTTCCACTACACTGTCACAAAGAAATAAGGTGAGCAAAAGCCTGAACGAGGCAACAGAAGGCCTGTTTCTGTGAGCAGTGTATCCAGAAGCGAATGTGTTTAGGAATAGTTCTCAGATTATAAGATGTTCCCCACTATCAGGCTTTGTTGTTCTTGCGTTCTTAACATGGGAAAAGCCTTATCTAGAGTGGAACCATTGGCCAATCTAACTCAGTGGGTATGTTTAGCCTGGAAAAGAGGAGACTGAGAGGAGATATGATGGCCATCTTCAAATACCTCAAGGGCTGTCACATGGAAGAGGGAACAAGAAGAAGAAGAAGAAGAAGAAGAAGAAGAAGAAGAAGAAGAAGAAGAAGAAGAAGAAGAGGAGTAGTAGTAGTAGTAGTAGTAGTAGTAGTAGTAGTAGTTTGGATTTGATATCCCACTTTATCACTACCCGAAGGAGTCTCAAAGCGGCTAACATTCTCCTTTCCCTTCCTCCCCCACAACAAGCACTCTGTGAGGTGAGTGAGGATGAGAGACTTCAGAGAAGTGTGACTAGCCCAAGGTCACCCAGCAGCTGCATGTGGAGGAGCAGGGAATCGAACCCGATTCACCAGATTACGAGTCTACAGCTCTTAACCACTACACCACACTGGCTCTCCAAAACAAGCTTGTTTTCTCCTGCTCTGGAGGGTAGGACCCGAACCGACAGCTTCAGGTTGCAAGAAAGGAGATTCTGACTAAATATCAGGAAGAACTTTCTGACAGTAGGAGCTGTTTGACAGTGGAACAGACTCCTTCTGGAGGTTGTGGACTCTCCTTCATTGGATGTTGTCAAGCAGAGGTCGGGTGGCCATCTGTCATGGGTATGTTAGTTGAGTTTCCTGCATTGCTGGGGTGTGTGCATGTGTGCGTGTGCGCACGTGTGCATTGGAGTAGATGACTCTTTTAGGTCCCGTCCAACTCCAGGATTCCAACTCTATGTTTCTCGTGACTAATTCCCTGCTCCACTACAGATGTAAACAGGAGAAGTGGGCTCCTGCTGTGGAACTGCCATGCCAACAATAACATTGCTTATGAGGATGGTGGGAGAGCAGAGCAGGGTAGTCATGAGGCTGGGGTTACACAGGCACCCTAAGAGGAAACCTGTACAGTGGTACCTCGGGTTACAGATGCTTCAGGTCACAGACGCTTCAGGTTACAGACTCCGCTAACCCAGAAATAGTACCTCAGGTTAAGAACTATGCTTCAGAATGAGAACAGAAATCATGTGGCAGCAACGGGAGGCCCCATTAGCTAAAGTGGTACCTCAGGTTAAGAACAGTTTCAGGTGAAGAACGGACCTCCAGTTCTTAACCCGAGGTATCACTGTACTGGCTCTGCCAGTGCACCCTCTCTGGTAGGAGGGCAGTTCCAGATTTAGGGTGGTGCAGCAGGAGGTTCCCATGCACAGATCACCCAAAAGAAGAAGAAGACGACGACTTTGGATTTGATATCCCGATTTATCACTACCTGAAGGAGTCTCAAAGCGACTAACATTCTCCTTTCCCTTCCTCCCCCACAACAAACACTCTGTGAGGTGAGTGGGGCTGAGAGACTTCAGAGAAGTGTGACTAGCCCAAGGTCACCCAGCAGCTGCATGTGGAGGAGCGGAGACGTGAACCCGGTTACCCAGATTACGAGCCTACCACTCTTAACCACTACACCACACTGGCTCTGAGAAGATCCATTTGGGGGTGCCAAATGTTGGCCTCACTCATATTACCATATTACCAAAGATGACCAAAGTCTGCCCCTACTTCATCGCACCATGCTGGCTGCTCCCAGGTATTAATACAATCATCTCAGAAATTACCACTGATCCACTATTGTAAGATACTAACATGTGGCTTGTTTAACATAACATTCAGCTCTAATAATCACTGGCTGCATTCCCCCCCCACTGCCATTCAACTCCCACCGTACTATTTTCTCCATTATGCGCTTGCCAACTACAATTTCCCTTCACACATCTGGTGTCATGGGTTTGAGTCCATGGATGTTTTATGCCACAATACATTTCACAGAAACATAGAATTGCACAGGTGGAAGGAGCCCCAAGGGTTATCTAGACCAGGGGTCAGCAAACTTTTTCGGCACTGTCCGATCCACTGTCCCTCAGACCTTGTGGAGGGCCAGACTATATTTTGAAAAAAATAAAATAAAAATGAACAAATTCCTATGCCCCGCAAATAACCCAGAGATGCATTTTAAATAAAACCACACATTCTATTCATGTAAAAACACCAAGTAGGCCCCACAAATAACCCAGAGATACATTTTACTCATGTAAAAACATGCTAATTCCCAGACCATCTGGCCATCCAACATCTGTTTAAGAACCTCCAAGGAAGGAGAGTCCACTTTCTGATTTCTTAGTCTTTAAGGAGCCACAAGTCTCGTGAGTTGCCTTAGAAGTACTGGTAATGAATATCATTAGATATGTAAACCCATTTACATAAGATAGCATTTTAAAATCAAAACTCACAATTGCTTGTATCTTATGTGTTTGCAGATCTCTCAGAACCCATTTTGTGCAACAGTATTCCAGTGGTAGGTAACCCATTCTTTAACTTCCTTTTATGCAGTCCGATTTGCCACCTCCTCCCAACATCCACCTTGGGTAAGAAAAGACTGTGTGGTGCTAGAAAACAAAAAAGCACATGAGGAGAAGTGAAACCTCAAACTTGTGCTCAAAAGCAGTAATTTATTATCGCATGTTAATTGTCCAAAGCATTCAGTAACCGTCTTCCTATGGGACTGTATAAATGAACAACACATGTGAAATATACATATATAACACGACACACCACATTTGTATTTATCTTCCTTTTGAAGTTGGACATTCATTGATTTGCTTTAAGATGTTGCTTTCATTTTAATGTCTATTTCATATACGTTATTCATTTGCACTGTCCCCGAGGAAGGTGGCTGAACATCAGCTGTATAATTTATTGCCTTTGTATCCCTGTCTTTTTTCAGGAAGTTCAGGACGGGTTACACAACTCTGTCTATCACATAGACCCTTTTATCCTCATGTGTTGTGAGGTAAGTTAGGAGGAGATACAGTGACAGGTCCAAGGTCACCCAATGAGTTTCATGGCTGAAGAGGGATATGAACTCTGGTCTGAGTCTGGATCTCTAACAACTGGTGTACATCACAGTATTTCCAAAATGTATCAGGTGAGTTATATGGACAAATTTTCAGCAGTACACTGAAGCTCCAGCGTTCCCCTTGGGTTAGTCTTGTTGGTTTTCTTGTGTGGCCCCACCTCCTTTCTGTTGCCCATCATTTCATTGGATAGGAACATAGGAAGCTGCCTGTACTGAATCAAACGATTGGTTCATCCAGTTCATCACTGGCTACCTTGACTGGCAGTGGCTTTCTAGAATTCCAGACAGCAGCTGTTTCCAGCCTTACTGGAGATGGCAGGGATCAGAGGCACCAGCTTAAGAGGGTGCTGAGGGGGGGGGGACGTCACACACCAACACAGGGACATCCCCTGGGACCTCTCACAGTGCACAGAGAAGTGAGGTTTTTGCCTGTTGCCCAGATGTACATAAAGAGGCTCTCCATGCAATTGAGAACAAAGAAGGAAGTTGGGTGAGCAGATCAAGCATTGTCCATTGTGGAGGACCATCGCAAGAAAGCTTTTGTGCAAGCAGAATTTGATAATAGCCGCTTCCCAAATCTGACATAGAGGACCACTGACAAACATGCCAAGGCACCTTGATTTCTAGGCATAGTACGTATAATTTGTCATCTGCACACAGTTTCACCTTTTCATTTTTCTTCCTCTCAACTCTAGGTTAATGATCCCACCTGTCTTACACTCAGACGGCCTCATTCCATTGAAAGTCCTCCTTCCTTAGATAGTCTTTTCCTGATATCTTGGTGGGGCAGAGGAAGAGGGAGGCTTAGTGCAGAAAACTGACAGCCCACTTCCCAAACCTGACACTCCTGTGGAAGATAGGTCCTCAAACTGACGACGAAAATCATTTATTGTTTTCATTATCAATACTATACACACACTGTTAAATCTTTGGTAGCAAGTCTTTTAGTGTTTTTTGGAGTCAGAATGAATCCATAAAATAATATATAAATAACAATGTCCATGAATTCCCTCCTTGCACCCTCTCCCGGTCCTATGGGCATTTTTCAGTTCCCTGGACAAGTTTCTTCATAAGATCACAGAACTGTAGAGCTGGAACGGTCCCCAAGGGTAATCTAGTCCAACATCCTGCAATGCAGAAATCACAGCTGAATCCCTGAAAGATAGCTATCCAACCTCTGGTTTTAAAAAATTGCTTTCATTAAAGATTTTCTTGGGTTACAAAAGTACATACATTGTTTTCAGAGCAGAGTCCACCAGCTTTCGAGGTAGCCCATTCCACTGACAAACAGCTTTTACCACCAGAACATTCATCCTAATGTTTAGCCAGAATCTCCTTTCTTGTACCTGGAAGCCATTGGTTTGAGTCCTACCCCCTGGAGCAGCAGAAAACAAGCTTGATCCATCTTCTATGTGATCATAACATCCTTTGGGATATTTAAAGATGGTGATCATATGATCTCTCAGTCTTATCTTCCCCAGGCTTAACAAACCCTACTTCATCCAACCATTTTCACATAAGGCTTGCTTTCCAGACCCTTGATCATATTCAGCTTGACTTGCCCACTCAGGAGCCCTTGCCACCATTTCTCCATTACTCCTGACAAACACTTCCAGCAATGGCTGCTCTGTACACCGTCCAAAGTCCTCTGCATACACCTTGCCACAGCTTATGCTGCCAATGAGTCACTGCACAAGATTTATTGCATTCAATTAGCAAAGCAACGAAGTTTGTTGGCCACACGTAATTAATCAGCCAAACAAAATCAGGAGAGACGAAGTGCCCCACTTTCCACACCGGCACCTTGCATACCACTCAGTGCAATTCCTTGACTCCGTTGGTTAAAGCTTACTCAAGTTTTTATTAGGCAAATAAAATGAGCTTACAACAACACACGCTTTTATCACTATCTTTTAGCAGGATGTTTTTCTCACCCTTGTTGTTTCATGTGGCATAAAATTTTATGGTGGCACTTTCACCAATAGGGTTTATTGCCACTGAAAATCAACCATGTTGCAGGAAGCATAGCGTTCCTCCGGTAAGAAAACATTTTGCTTCTCTGGCCAATGGCTTGATCTAAGTGGCTTCTCAAAATAATAAAAATAAAAATAAAAATAAACAGCTACATGAAGGATCAATAAAGGAAAGACAATTAAAGGGAAATGGGGGAATGGAGTGGCTGAATGCATTCAGTTTTCATAAAAAGTTCCCCAGGCACCCGACAGTTCCCCAATATCACACCCCAGGGCACCAGAGGTAGGTGCCTGTTAATGTGCTCCCCCAAACAGCAGAGCTTTGACATCTTTCCTTAACACCTTTAATAGGGTTTTTTTCCCAGGCCCTGATTGGCTAGCATCCTCTTCCTAGAGGATGCCTAAAGTAAAATCTACACAGCAGCCTTAAGGCTTCACCATCATTCCCTCTCTTTAGATAATCATGTGAACTGTAGTTCTGGCAGTTGGGATCAGGATGTGCAAAATAATTCTCAGTGGGTCCAGCCTTAGACTATTTGGTGCCCTATATGAAGAGTATCTTTTGCACCCTCTGCCATTTTGTTTCAGCTTTCTTTTTCGAGTACCATTTGAAACCAATTTCACAACACTGGTACATGATTTGCACGCCATGGTTTATTTCTGTCATATAAAACAATAAATTTGCACACACATAGATCTGATCATGAACACTCATGTGCACACAGTTTTTTGAAGCAGCACTGCTGTTGCACACATTTTTCACACATTTAAATAAAACCATGACTGTAAAAGCAACAGTGGTCAGGCAGGTCAATGCTGCCAGCATTACAAGTGAATATGCCATCCTGCTAGCTGCCCTGAGCACCAGTAGGAGAAAGGAAGGGGTCTAACAAGTACAAGAAACAAGCCATCAAACTCATCATCCAAGGTGGTTACAACTAGGGCCAGGGCCTTTTCAGTACTGGCCCCGACTTGGTGGAACACTCTATCACAAGAGACTAAAGCCTGCAGGACTTCACATCTTGCCGCAGGGCCTGCAAGACAGAACTGTTCCACCTGGCCTTTGGTTTGGACTCAGTCTGACCCTTATGTTTCCCTCCCTTATGGTTTTCATCTATGGGCTCCTTTTAAAATGAGGCTGCATTTTAAATTGCATTTTCACCTGTATTTTAACCTGCCCCCCCATAATGTTTTTACTGTCATTTTACTGGTGTTAGCCGCCCTGAGCATGGCTCTGGCCGGGGAGGGTGGGGTATAAATAAAAGTTGTTGTTGTTGTTGTTGTTCTTGTTGTTGTTGTTCTTCTTCTTCTTCTTCTTCTTCTTCTTCTTATTATTATTATTATTATTATTACTTGAATCACTGGCCTCTATATCTGGCTTTGATTTTCTGCATGATATCAAACTACAATTTCCAGGGTGTTTTTTTTGGGGGGGGGGTGGAGTGGGAATGTTGGCACTGAAATTGCTTTGAAAGCAATGGTTATATGTGTAAGTATGCATGCATTCATATAGTGTCTACCCCTCACTGTCTGATAAGAATCAAGCAAGGTGGCTTGATTCGTCAAACACAGGAAAGCAAAACAATAAAAGCACTAAATAGGAGAAATGAAACTGGGAGCAATGACAGCAGTTGAAAAAGACAATACAGTGGCACCTTGGTTCTCAAACTTAATCCATTCCGGGAGTCCGTTCGACTCCCGAAACTGTTCTAAAACCAAGGCACAGCTTCTGATTGGCTGCAGGAGCTTCCTGCACTCAAGCAGAAGCTGGGTCGGATGTTCGGCTTCCAAAAAAGGTTTGCAAATCGGAACACTTACTTCCAGGTTTGCGGCGATCGGGAGCCAATATGTTTGGGAGCCAAGGCATTTGAGAACCAAGGTTCCCCTGTAGTAATGTTGGGATATAAAAGCCATGTATCATGTGGCTTGCTGCCAGAAAAACAGTCACCAGCAAGTCAGGATTTTCCCACCCAGATTTCCTTAACTCTTCTGCCTTCAGTGCTCATCCTCCTACAATTTTCTTGGTCGCTGATCTGCATGGGAATTGCAGCACTTCAAAGCTGATGGCAAGATAAAACCCAGCAATCCCAGCCCAGATGCCTGATACATGCTGACAGCAAAGTTAGTTAGTAGGTGGTTGGCCATGGTGCTGTGTGACCTGCACTAATATTTATTATAGCGGGGGACTTGGAAGAAGCCATTCTTGCTGTAATCAGGAGGGAAACAAATTTTGAGGAGCACATATCCTATATGCACTGTGGGGGATGGAAAGGGGTCATGTGTCCTACCCTGAGTCTAGCCCAAAGTGCTGGAGCTCAGGGTATCCATACAAGCTCTGCCTGCAGTGCTGATGAAGAGAGATTTGATTGGATGCCATCGCTTAGGGAGGGAGGGAGAGAGCGAGCTGAGGCCACACTGCTTTAGCTGTTGCATCCCACCAGCAGGAGGTCATACAGCCCTCTTGGCTTTGATCTCTGCTTCCCATTTTGCATCCATCAATGTCACTTGCTATCTATAACTGCCTTTGCCCTTTCCCTTTTCCATTCCCCCCCACCTTATCTATAAAGACCTGATTCCAGTATTTTAGAGAAGTGGCTGAGTGGAGGCCAGGTGGAAGAAAGGAGACAATCCCTGCCCCTAAAGATGGCTTAATTACAGCATCCCATGGGTATATAATATCTGAAGAAAACTCGGTTGCATATAGGCCCTGCCTGCCACTCCCCACCTTCCATCCCTCCAATGGCCTCTGTTTGAAATTCACTCATTTTCACAGCTTCATCCATCAAAGAAGACTTTTCATCTTTAGAAACAGTGTTAAAAGAGAAAGGGGGGGGACAAACTCAGGGAGCTTAATAGGATTTCGGACCACCCCAAAACACAACACCCCCAGTTGCTGCTGGTGGTGTGCTGTTTGCTTCTTTAACTCTCCCATCAAAAACTGCTGTCTTTAGGAAAACTTTTTTAAAAAATAAATCAGAAATAGCTCAGCCGCTTTCGGCAGAATCTATTCTGGGTACTGAAAAGAGTTGAATTGGGGTTGCTTTTCTAGGAGTGTAATCGATCACCCTAATCCAGACGCCTGTCTTGATTCTCAAAAGTGCAAAGGGATGTCCATTGACATTGTTTTTAAAATATTTGTACTGCAGAGAATCTAGGGAAACTTATCCAAGTCTGGCGCAGGTGAACAAAAAACTAAAGCAGTCTTTTGGGGTGGGGTGGTGGGGAAGAGCAACGATACTGCTGAGGGGTGCCAATCATGGGCGGAGCCAAGGGAGGGCAGGGGGGCAGCTGCCCCCCAATCAATCAAAATCAATACAAATCTGATGTTCTGCTCCCCCCCCCCCAACAAAAGCCTGCCTCCTTTGACAAAAATCCTGGCCATGCCCATGGTACCAATGAAAAAGCACATGGTCTAGAAGGTGCACCCCAGAATCTTTTGCAACGTCATAGAGAAATGCATAATGTTTGGAGCAAATGCTGCTGCAGCAGCAGCCCTAGGATAAAAGGTGTTCAGCCTGCTGCTTACGAATTAGCAGACTGTCTCCTGCAAGGAAGGACTAGGACTCAGTAACACAGCATCCACCCGTAGTTTTTTGTTTCACATTATGTCCCAGATTTTCTTCTTCCGTTGCTTTATTAAAGGTGTCCTATCCATTTCCCATGCAATCAATATGCATCACTGTTATGTGACTAATCAAAAGATGTTACTCTGTCCTTGAAGTTTTAGATATCCCAAAATATTGCTGCTGTATTCAGCTGCAGTTGACAGCCAGTTGTTTCTTCAATCCACCCCCGCTGAATATTTAATTAAGCAACCATCCCATCATACATGGGGGGAGGAAAGTACCTTTAACTAACCTTCCTACATCTGCAGCAAATATCTGATACTGTTCCATACACTTTCATTTATCTGGACTATAATACCTGCTATATATTATTTTATAAACATCTCCTTTGAGGTTCACACTAATTAAGTTTATCACTCTCTGTTTGCATGCATATCCCCATTTTTCACCAGAAATCTCAAAAGAGGCATGGGGGGGGGGAAATGAACTTCTTTTCTTCTTTATTGGAAACAATACCCTGCAAGGGTATCAGTTTTGATGGATATTCCAAGCCAAAAGCGCTGGGAAAGCCACCTGCTTGGAGCTGGCGAGTCAGCGTTGACAGTTACATGAGCTACATGGATCAATGATTTGACTCACGATACAACAGCTCCTAAGACAGCAGTGGGGAGCCCTTTCCAACCCAAGGGCCACTTTCTCTGCTGCGCAATCCTCCAAGCACCACATGCTAGAGTCAAAAGTAGGTGGAGCAATAAATGCAGGTTTCACCTTTCTATGGTAGGCTGTTTCCGACACACAAACTCATCTCTATCCTCCATCCAAACAAACAAGAGGCATTACCAGAGTTCAAGGGCATCTTCCAGCCACACAAAATACTTGGGGCTCGTGCAGAGTGCCCATTCCTCATGCCAGCAGAGTGTGCCAAAAGAACACAGAAACACCAAACAGTTCTAGGAAGAGCCAGTTGTAGACACAGTCTTTCCTTACAGCATACTGACCACACTCTGGCCAAGGGCAGAAACCAGGGACAAACTTGCCTTAAACACAGCATTTATACTGTAGATTGTGCTGAGTCATTCTCACATGCTTGCTGACTCATTCTCACATGCCTAACTAGCTACAGGTGCAGGACAAAACACACCCAAATTAGACAGCACACTGAAACTAACCCTTTCTTATCCTTCTCCCTACATGTATAAACCCTTATACAGTTGCTTGGGAAAAGTTTCAGGGTCTGAGAAAAGTGTACTTCACAGTTCACAGAAACCTAAAATTTTCAGCAGAATTTTCTTGTGCTCTGTCGGGGGGGCATCCTCTTCCCAGGCCCCTGGGGGGGGCAGTGTGAGGAGGCACATCTTTCGGGTGGGGTGGGGGTGGCTCAGAAACCAGGGGCGGCTGCCCGGAGGAATTAGGAGATGGGAGAGGACGCTGAGGGAACACTTCACAAAGGAGGATGTCTGAAAAGGGGTGAGAGGGTGCCAGCTCTGCAGGAAAATGGGTGACATAACTGGGCTCCTGAGCCCCACAGGGGTGCCGCAGAAAGAATGTAGTTGGTCAAGGGAGCCATGGACTCAAAAAGGTTGAAAACCTCTGGTTTTAGGTAGACAACATTTGCCATTCACTGTCAGGTGAGGGGAAAAATCATTCTCGGTTGTCCTGTTCCAAACCTCTTGAAATCTCTGTCCTGCTCTCACACCGTCTTTTCTTGAAACACCTACTGTGGAAACCACTAACCTCACGATGTTGGAATTATGCTTCCAATCCTGGTTATTTTCCCAGCAGTCTTCGTTCAGAGAACGGTATCCTCCTCCAGTTTCGGAGACAGGGCTTCTTTCTCTCCCTGCCCCTATGGCCCCTTCATCCAAAGAGAAAAGAGGCGATCCATTCACCCTCAGCATTCAGGGAGGCCTTTGAAGTAAATTAAACTAAATTAGTGCCTGTGATACAGATGAACTTCAGGGCCTCCTGCTGTGGCCAAGCCAGGCCCTTTGAGGAATCCACAACCTTGCTCCCTTTCCCCCTTGCTACTAATGCACCGCGAAGCACCTGGGGGGTGATTTGGACGTGATCCCATCTGCCCTGGCACAACACCTATTCCCCTGCCAAGGAGAGGGGAGCCTTTAATGGGCCAGAGAATGAGCCGAGATAATGAATTACTTTCTGTTTGCTATGCTGTGTCTAATCTTTTTTCTTTTTTGCATGTGCACACTTGCCCTTCCCCTCCTTTAATGAGAGACCCCCTGAGTCCTGCCATGACCCACGCCTCAAGCGCTGGTGCCTCTGACTGCACAGGGCAGGCCTGGAGCAGCACCTGACCCTTCAGCCACACAGAAGCAGGTGGGACAGGCTGGGGATTTCATACAGATCAGATCAGCAGATGATCATTAATGCTCCGTAGGTTACATTTCCCCAATGGGCAGGCTACTCGATGGGCTTTTGTGTGCAATGAAGCCACCTGGGAGCCTAAGGGAGGGATCGTGAATAGGAAATAAAAGTCAATTTGAGGTCTGGGGCAGCGTGTTCCCTGATACAACTGTAGGGGAACAGGTTAGGGGGATTAGTAAGCAGCTTAACTAATATTTACAATAGGGGAGAGGAGAGTTTGCTTGTTGTGTTCGGTTGTTTGTTAACCCTTTCTTAAGACTTCCGGCTACTGCCCTCCGAGCCAGCCGCAGATCTCACTGGAACAACACCCAAGAGGTGTAAGGGAATTTAGGATCATCCCCTTAAGGAACTTGATTTCCCCCCTACAAAGTGGAATGTCCCAAAATATGCCATTGTCATTGGAGTCATCTATTTGCAAGAGAGCGGCAGAGAGGATGCACATGCATGGATCCAGTGCAATTTATGGCCTTGCCTTGTTTAGGGTCAGGAATTTGATTGAGTCTACGCTGTGTAGCAGGGACGTGGGTGGCGCTGTGGGTTAAACCTGTTTTGGGTCAGGAATTTGAATGAATCTACGCTGTGTAGCATTCAGTTGGATAGAACCCTTACATTCTAAAAGCATGAAATCCCCTCCTAACTAGGCTATGTGAGCAGCTTGCCTCTGAATACCAGTAGCCTGGAATCACAAATGGGGAGAATGCTCTGGTACTCAAGTCCTGCCCATGAGCTCCCCATAGGCATCTGGTTGACCATTGTGGATGCTGGGCTCTGGCCTGATCCAGCCGGGCTCTTCTGCTGTTCCCGTGGCTGACCAGACATCACCAACCTGAATCAATGAGTGAGGACTACGTGGGGTCAACTGGGGATGTGATGTTTTTGTTGGGTACTTCATTTTATTTTTTTAAGTCTTGCTATTTCACACACCCCAAAGAAACCCTGAAGTATAAAGAAATAGAGATTGTAATAAGTCTTTGGGTCCAGGAAAAATAAATAAAATGAAAAGTAAAATGAAAATACACAGGCTAAAAGAAACGACCATAAGCCAGGTAGAGAATTGGATTATAAAAAAAATAATTAAGGGAGAGAAGAAGGAAAAGCCAAAGGCCTAAACATTCCAGTCTCTATTTCTTCTGGGAGATAATACTTTTAATTTTTGCTACACAAAGGCTATGTCCTGAACCAGAAGGGGTTTGCCTCATTCATCATGCTTCCTTGCCACACAATGCCAGGCCTGACAACCATAACACTTGAAAATGAGAGGAGTGGACATAATTAATGCTCATGAATTGCAAAGACTTCTTTATAAAGGGCTCCTGCTTGCCCCGGACCATCTGCTTGGTATCACCAGGCCTGGAGCATCCCGAGGCTATAATAATTTGTGGCTTTAATAATTTTACCTCTTAATTAAAGCTCAGTTTGCAGCATAGTGAACACAGGCCAGTGGGCCTTGCCCAGGCTGGATTTAAATGAGAGCATCCTTGATGGATGAATAACAAACACTGGACTCCATTAGGCAACATTACTGAGGGCAATGAGTGGACCACTTCCAGGTCCCCCAGCCTCTGTTGTTTGACCCATGGAAGGGGACCCTGGTTGCTTCCAGATGACCTGTTTATTGAGTATTCATCCTGAATACTTTGCAGGGAGATTAAGAAACTCAGCTATTTATCAAACATTTTCTCTTCTTTGTTTGCAAGGTGGGTAGATGATGTTGCATCAAGCCAAGGTTGCCCCCCACTCTCTAAAATGTGTTCCCCTTGAATTTTCTGGTATGTAATTGAATCTCACCTGGAATGAAAGCTGGGCTCTCCCTCCACAGCTGGAGGCAATAATGTTTCCAAATCCCAGTTGCTGGAAACCAAGGAAAGGGTGAGTAACCTTGTGGTCACATTCTGTTCCTTGGATTCCCACTCAGGCATCTGCTTTGCCACTGTGAGAGCAGGATGCTGGACTAAATGGGCCATTGGTTTGATCCAGCAGGCTCTTTTTATGTTCTTATCTTCTTAAACAAAATGTGACTGTGGTGCTTCCCCGTCATCCCTCCCCTCGCCTTGTGCAGAAAGTCAACGTTGCTGGATGTCTTTGAGCTGCAGCTATTCTTTACTTAGGCAAGACTATGAGATTCCAAATAATAATAATAATAATAATAATAATAATAATAATAATGAAATAACATCCACCAAAACATCCATAAATTGGTTTGAAGGGGAAACTCCTGCAGCCCCTTTGCTAGCACACCTGCGCAGAACATGTTATTATGAATGAATCTAATGCATAAAGGAATGGCAGATGAAGGTGATGGACTATATGGAATTGGCGGAAATGACTGGCAGAATCCGAGACCAGGGAGAAGAGTCGGTGGAAGAAGATTGGAAAAAGTTTAAAGACTATTTACGGAAATATTGTAAAATCAATGAATGTTAGAATGATGTTGGATAGAAATTAAGTGGTTTTTAGCTGTAATACTATAAGGGAATATGAAAAATGGATTACTAATAGGTAAAAATTTAATGTTACAATATTTTAAGATTAAAGACTAGGACTAGAGGGGAAGGATTTGCTGAACTAACAAATTGAATTGGAATACAAAAAAGGGAGGCGTGAGGAGGTCCGGGAAACAAGCTAATGAAAAATAAGTAATGGGAAGATTGAATTGTTTTTAACTGTTTTTTATTTTGTATTTTTCTTTCTTTTTTCTTTTTTCATTTTGTAATATCTTGAAAATGTTAATAAATATCTTCTAAAAAAAGAAGAAGAAGAATCTAATGCATAAAGAAGATTGCGGTAGGGGAGCTTGATGTGAGTTCAAGTGTTGCAGGCGGTGTCCCTCTTCTCCTTTCATCTGTGAGCGCTCAGAGGGCATGCACCAATGGCAATGCAGCAAGCTCATTGCTTATACCTGAGGTCTTGGATGAGGTGACTGTGGCACTACCCTAGGCTCCCTGTCCATCTCGATTCGTAACTTTAATTGAGATGTTTGGGCTTTTTTTGTTTGTTCGGTGGGGCTTGCCTGCTTTTTTGGCCTGTCTTCTGTTTTGGGGTGTGTGTAGGTGCTTTGCCTGTTTGTTTGTTTGCTTGCTTGCTTGCTTGCTTGCTTGCTTGCTTGCTTGCTTGCTTGTATGTATGTAAGAGGCAGGTTTTGAGCATCATCAGTTTCTCTTCTATGAAATGGGTACTTAGATTTCCAAATGTGCATGTGGGTGCTAGCTTATAATCAAGAATCAATGAAGGTTAACCTTTGAAAGAATGGGGAAACAGGCCAGAGGAAATATAACAGACATCAGAAGGGCACTCCCTGATATATGAATGGGCTAATGCAAAACAGGAAGGCATCTCTTTGGCATCTTTTTGCCTGATTATTGTTTTTGTCAGGGAAATGGGGGATTCTTGCACCATCCATCTTTAGCTTGTGACTGAAGCTTTGCTATCGTTTGTTAAAAGACAATACTGTAGCTCTGGAACAGGTCAACACATTTTGTCGCCTGAGGTGAAAAACAAGGTGCTTCCCCTTCCACACACAGATGCCGACTGGATTGGCAGTTGAAGTTTACTTCAACACTAGCATACCCTCCAATATTTTCATCCCCCAAATTGGGGTGTCAGGAGGGGTGTGCCTGCTGGTCTGACACTCTGGCAATCGTCCGCAGGGTTGCACCAGAGTGGCTTTGGGCCCAGGACTCTGGCATGAGGACTCATGTCAGAGCACTGGAGTAAAAAATTAGGAACATTCTAGAATCCAAACAGAAACCAAGATTGGCTTCTGTGATCTGGGATTTCCCGCTTAATATGGGACACTTGGGGAGTATGCACTAGTGATGCCACAGCACCCTCCATCACACAAAGTGTTGGTGCTGACCTTTAAAGCCCTAAATCGCCTCGGTCCTGTATACCTGAAGGAGCGTCTCCACCTCCATTGTTCAACCCAGACACTGAGATCCAGCGCCAAGGGCCTTCTGGCGGTTCACTCATTGTGAGAAGTGAGGTTACAGGGAACTAGACAGAGGGCCTTCTCGGTAGTGGTGACTGCCCTGTGGAGTGCCCTCCTAGCAGATTTCAAGGAAATAAGCAGTTATCTTGTTTTTAAAAGACATCTGAAGGCAGCCCTGTTTAGGGAAGTTTTTAATATTTAATGCTGTCTTGTTTTTAACACTCGATTGGGAGCTGCCCAGAGTGGCTGGGGAAACTCAGCCAGATGGGTGGGGTATAAATAATAAATTATTATTATATACTTGAGGACAGCAGGCTGGTTTAGGGAGCTTTGCCCCTCAGTTCTTAGCTGCTGCTCACTCATGGTTCTGCCAAGCACCATCTTGCTCCCCTGTCCGATGAACAGTGCAATGTGGCAGCAGTGTCAGGTTGTGCCACATGGGCAGATCCACAAACACATGATGCCTGCTGGAGTGTGTGGCCTGTGCTGCCTGCCTCTCTGCTTCCTCACCCAGTCATGGATTTTCCCAGTGACATCGCTTATGATGCAACAAGAGAAGGGGATTATTAGGCAACCCGGCAACCCATCATCGCTTATGATGCAACAAGAGAAGGGGATTATTAGGCAACCCAGCAACCCACCAAACAAGCATCCCCACCACTGGGCCACCAGTGGATGGGAATGGCTGAGGGTAGCCCCCACATCACCCACTTGCTTGGGGGGCAGTCGCCTCCTTCTGTTTAGTGGTCACAGCAGCCCTGGCATGGCAAACTGTTGGTGTGCATCTCGTCTCTGCCACTGGTCGTCTCTTCCACAGACTCTCACTGAGAGTGATGCTGCATTTGTCAATGGTGTGCACAGCTGAGATGTCCATGGCAGGACTTTGCAGTGAAGGTTTGGCAAGGGAGCGATTGTAGTCGCCGAGTCTAGTGGGCACCTGCCACAATGAAATGAAAGCCAGCAAATCCTTCGTGACTGATCTGTGACACTGGCCAGGACCAGATGTTTTAGAGGAAGAGGCAAGGAATGGAGTAATGGAATAAGCTGCTATCTATGCACCCAGACTGTCCCCTTCATCCCCCCTCTTTGCATCTCTTTATGACCTTTCCAAACCTGCACAATATTTAAATGAGGAGGAGTGACCGTGCGTGAAATGGATTAAATGGACGGGGGGGGGGGGGAGGAATCAATTCACACCTCACTGTTGCTAAGAGTGAGGCCAAAGGCCAAGGCCCATTAAGAAAACCAGTTATGAATTAATACCCCATAATTCACATATCTGGGGGCCGTGTACGGACAGAACATTTTATGCCAAAATGTTATTTTGATTATTAATGTGTTAATTGATTGATATAGGGCTGGATTCAGTGGGGGGGGGGTCATTTAAAAAGTGAGCATCAGCAATCACTTTTAAAATGATGGTCTGTTTGTCGAAATGAAGAAGTTAATTAGTAATATATAATCTAAGCTCACCACCGTGAGTTTTCTAACTGAGGGCGTGTTATGAAGAGAAATAGTCAAAACAACCCAGAAAAATGCTGCATTTTCGGGAAAGTTGCTAAATGATGGATGAAGCTGAAGCCTGAAGGTCTTTGTCAGTCGTAGGGAACCTGTGGTCCTCTGGATGTTGTTGGACTCCAACTCGCATCAGCACCAGCCAGTGTGGCCAATAGCAACGGATCATGGGAGCTGTAGTCTGACAACATTTGGAAGTCCACAGCTCTGCTACCCTTGGTACATGCTCTTGCATATTTGTGTGTGTAAAAAAGTGAGTAAATCATTATTATTATTTTCGAGATTTTAATAGTATGCTTCATTGATTTTATTATAATGTTAGCTCGCCTCTTCTGCAGAGAGCTCTAGGAGATATATCCATGCACACCCCAGCCAGACCTAGGCTGCTTAACTTCAGCAGGAAATAAAATCTTGCTATTATAAAGAATTATTAGAGCATGCTATTGCTTTGCCAACTAACCGGGCTGTTGACTTTTGTGAATGAGGTCTTAGGAAGGAGCTGTAGCTCAGTGGTAGAGCGATGGTGTGGCATGCAGAGGTTCAGTCCTCAACATCTCCAGGGTGGGCGGCAAGAAACCCCTGTCTGAAAATCCAGGACAGCCACTGCCAGGATTAGGCAATACTGAGCTAAATGGACACATATAAGGCAGCTTCCTATGTTCCTCTGTTGCAACTGGGAAGACTTCTGAGGTGGTGGTGGTGAACTTATTATTCCCTCTTCTGATTTAAGGGTCAGTTCTGACACAGAGGACAACTCAGGTGTGCCCCAGGCACCGTTCCCTATTTCCATGTACCTTGGTAGGGAAAAAGTTTTATAAGGCTCCATTTATGAAGACTGCTAAGGTGGAGGCAAAGCTCTTTCCTTTTCCCTTGCATTTCAGTCCTCTTTTGGGCACCTCCAGACTGTCACTATTGCACAGGAGGGATTCCAGAATATTCTGGAACTTTATGCAATTAATGCGGATGAAAGGGTTCTGTCGTCCTAGTGGAACAAATCCACTTTTAAAAAGTGCAGTCGTACTTCGGCTCCCAAACACCTTGGAGTTGAATGTTCCAGCTCCCAAACAATTGAAAACTGGAAGTGAGTGTTCAGGTTTTCTAGCATTCTTTGGGAAACAAATATCAGACGGGGCTTCCGAAGCTTCCGATTGACTGCAGGAGCTTCAATGAATGCTCAATGAACAGGTCATGTGGAAGAGCCTTGTATTTTATGCAGATACACAACCCAAGCACTTCATAATTTCAAGCATATAAATGAGCGGAGTTGAAATTTGACCAGATTTATTCTTGCAGTGGTACTCTTTGACCTAGTAGCTAGCATAAACCAAGCAAAGCAGCAGCGTTGGGGAGCCTGTAGGCATCACATCCCCCCTTTTCTCCACTAGAGGGAGGCTTTGAGCTATGTACCTTGATTTATGCAAAGAAATGTATTTTTCTTAACCTGAACTCTTTTCTAAAGAGCTGCCGCTGTATTAGATGAGCTTCTCCCGAGGACAAGTGTATCGAAATACATGAGGAAGCAACTTTCACTGCCATTCAGTGTGGTGGGTTTTTTATTGTTGTTGTTGTTGTTTAGTCGTGTCCGACTCTTTGTGACCCCATGGACCTGAGCACGCCAGGCACTCCTGTCTTCCACTGCCTCCCGCACTTTGGTCAAACTCATGCTGGTAGCTTCGAGAACAGTATCCAACCATATCGTCCTCTGTCGTCCCCTTCTCCTTGTGCCCTCCATCTTTCCCAACATCATGGTCTTTTCCAGGGAGTCTTCTCATCTCATGAGGTGGCCAAAGTATTGGAGCCTCAGCTTCACGATCTGTCCTTCCAGTGAGCACTCAGGGCTGATTTCCTTCAGAATGGAGAGGTTTGATCTTCTTGCAGTCCATGGGACTCTCAAGAGTCTCCTCCAGCACCATAATTCAAAAGCATCAATTCTTCGGCGATCAGCCTTCTTTATGGTCCAGCTCTCACTTCCAAGCCTTGGTTTTTTATTGGCAACTCTTAAATCCCGCTGAAGTCAAAGGAAGAATCTCTTTGCAATATTCCAGAACACACACACACACACAAGTAAATTCCACATCAGTTCTGGTTGGCAGGACTGGGATCCATCCACTTCTGATGGATTCTGGGTCTGAACTAAGAAGAGCAGGTGTGGTGCCTGTCTTCACTAGGCTTCCCAGCACCCATTCCAAGCTCTGCAGCGCAACACATTAAGGGGTCGATGATATCACTAAACCTCATCCTCTGCTCCCATTTCTCCAATACAACCAGAGGAAAATAGGAGATCTGCATGAGACTGCTCTTCACTCATCTAAAAACTTGAATTTGTATAAGGACAACTATGAAAAATGTTGGTCAGAAATTAAAAAGGATCTAGAAATATGGTCAAATTTGAGATTGTCAATGTTAGGCCGAATTGCAGTGATTAAGATGAATGTATTGCCTAGAATGTTATTTTTATTTCAAACTTTGCAGATTATTGACAAGATGGACTGTTTCAAGAGGTGGCAGAAAGACATTGCGAAATTTGTCTGGCAGGGCAAAAAGCCCAGAATAAAATATAAAATATTAACAGATGCAAAAGAAAGAGGGGGATTTGCCCTGCCGGACTTAAAATTGTACTATGAAGCAGCAGCATTCTGCTGGCTGAAAGAGTGGATGCTCCTCGAGAATACAGATACCTTGGACTTAGAAGGTTTCAATAATGCATTTGGTTGGCATGCATATCTATGGTATGACAAAATCAAAGTGCATAGTGCCTTTAAAAATCATATTGTTAGGAAAGCGTTGTTTAATGTTTGGATGAGATATAAAGATCTGTTGGAAAACAAAACCCCTAGATGGTTGTCACCCTTAGAGGCTAAGGCCCACAAGAAAGTCAATATGGAGGTCGGATGGCCAAAGTATTGTGAGATTTTAGAACAGGATGGAGAGAAATTGAAATTAAAGAGCCATGAAAAACTAAAACCCAAAGTACAAGATTGGCTCCACTATTATCAAATAATGGAGGTTTTTAAACAAGACAGGAAAATTGGCTTCCAGGTGGAAAAATCAAAACTTGAGACAGAATTGTTAGAACCCAATACTAAGAATTTGTCAAGAATGTATAACCTGCTGTTGAAATGGAATACACAAGATGAAACAGTTAAATCAGCTATGATTAAGTGGGCACAGGACATTGGTCATAATATTATGTCTGCTGACTGGGAAAGGTTGTGGAACACCGGTATTAAATTTACGGCATGTAATGCTTTAAAGGAAAATGTGATGAAAATGATCTATAGGTGGTACATGACCCCAGTTAAGCTAGCAAAAATTTACCATTTGCCTGATAACAAATGTTGGAAATGTAAGGAAACTGAAGGTACTTTTTATCATCTTTGGTGGACATGCCCGAAGATTAAGGCTTTCTGGGAAATGATATATAATGAAATGAAAAAGGTATTTAAATATACCTTCCTTAAGAAACCAGAGGCCTTTCTCTTGGGCATTGTCGGCCAATTGGTGCCAAAAAAGGATAGAACTTTTTTCATGTATGCAACAACAGCAGCAAGAATACTGATCGCAAAGTATTGGAAGACACAAGACTTACCCACCTTGGAAGAATGGCAGATGAAAGTGATTGACTATATGACATTGGCGGAAATGACGAGCAGAATTCGTGACCAGGGAAAGGAGACTGCGGAAGAAGACTGGAAGAAATTTAAGATTTATCTTAAGGACTATTATAAACTTGATGAAGCTTAGAATGTCGAGATTTTACAGAGAGAAAGGGTTGCAGTAATATAAGATTAGATTAAGAAAGGACTATGATGAATTAGGACGGGAAAAAACATTTACAAGTTGCTATAAAAATTTGGACATGAGGATGCAGAAAGGGGAGGTATGGGGAAGTCCGAGGAAAGAAGTTTATGAAAGGACATTATGAAATTATATTTGTTTGTTTGTCTGTTTTCTTTATGTTTGTTTGTTATAAAAACTTTTGTAAAACCAATAAAAAATTTATATATATATAAAAAAGAGACTGCTCTTCACTTTCAGTTGTACCCCAGGGCAAGAGAACTGCTTGCACCAGCCTAGTGATACTCCTGCCTTTGGGTTTAATTGGTTTATTTATTTTGAGAAATATTATGAAAAACCACGGTGGCACCAGGGCTAGATTTGGGGGCAGATGTCCACCTGAATGAGCAGCAGGGCAGGCTTCCCACATTTTGAACTGATGAGCATCTAAGGTCATCAAGTCTGGTGGCCAAAATTATCTAACTACACCATGGCAGAGAAAGCCCTGTTGTTGACTCTGCAATGTGTAGCATGCATCTCTTGAACCGTGTGGACTTGTTTCTGGGCCCTGAAGGTGCTTTTGCAGTGGTGCTGGACTGAGGAGGAATGGTGGGAGCCCCCCCCCCCCCGCCGCCGCCGCCGCTGCCTCTGCACCTTCCTGAGAAGAGGAGGAGGACAGTATAGATTTAGAACCGTGGTTTGCAGAAGGGCATAGTTCAGAGGTTGCTGAGGGGGAAAGCTGGGGAATATTGGGGGAGCAGCAGGAAGGAGAAGCACTGGGGGAGAGACAATTAACAGACTCAGTGTCTCATGAAAGCATTCCTGATCCCCCCTCTCCCAGAACCAGGTGTGTCATGAGAGTAGCAGAGCAGAAATATCAGAGGCAGAAGCACTGACCAGCCGGCGCTGGGGTGATGTAGATTAGGAGGGACTGCGGGGGTCGGACTTTACTTGGAGTAACACCATTACTATATCTAAGACAGAACACAAGTCTGTCTGTCTGTCTGTCTGTCTGTCTGTCTCTCTCTCTCTCTCTCTCTCTCTCTCTGTGTGTGTGTGTGTGTGTGTGTGAATATTGAATAAACTCCTTGATAAGAACTCTTCTTGTTTTTTCTGCTTCTTGGCACCCCACATGGGAGGGATAGGATTCTCTTGAAGCCTTGACAACAACATTCTCACAATTGTCAATTTTTAAAAGGGGAATAGTGAGTGTCGGGGGGGGGGGAATATTAATTTGGACCTTATACGGCTAGAGGAGCTTTAATACTTTGCCCCTCACTGTGGTCCTAATCCAGTTCAGGCTCTTACACTTGCAGCTTGTATTGGAAGGAAAGCGTCCATTGGTACAAACGAGGGCATTATCTCCAATGCAAACAGGTTCTCAGCAGCAGACAAAAAACCACTGTCTCCTTCCAGGTCTCTTGCCATATGGCTCCTGAATTTTGTGTTTACTTTTTGAATGTCATGCATTTGAAGTTTCTAACTGCATGAATGCCATCCTGCTCAGTTTTCCTTCAGCACCATTCTTGCTCATACCACTCTTATAATTCAGGACAGTGAGGTGCCTATTTAAGGCAGCAGGTGTTGTTGGGTAGGGAATGATTCTCCTTAGACCAAGCTGCTAAGCTTTGTTGTGCTGGAGGACACTGGCCATGTCCAAGTAAGAGTCAGTTCTGCATGCATTTGGGGTTGGGGTTGGGGGTAACTTGTCCTTTGCCTCAGGTGGCAAAATGACCCTGTCCTTGCAAACCTGCTAGCTGCAGAGAAGGGCTTTTAAGCAGCACAGGTGATTCTGTAAACTCCAAATTCAGGATGACTGGAAGCCTAACACACCTTTCTCCTCCTCAAGAATTTGAACTATGTTCCCCTTCATGTGGTTTTCAATGGTCCCTCTAGTCCTCAGATTTATTTATTTAGATATTATTTTTTCACTTTGAGCACCTGGTTCTCATAGGCGAGCTGACATGAGCGAGCGGAAACTGAGGTTACGCCGTCTCCTTCTAATGCAATTCCAGCATCCATTAACACCAGAAAAGCTTTTTTCTTCTTTCTGTGCAGAAATCATAATAATGATGGTGGGGTGGAAGGGGGGAGAGGAACATAAACTGTAGAATGGAGAAGCAGAAGTCTGGAGAAAATATCATTAATAAAGGAGAATAAACATACCGAGCAGGGATTTTCAAAATGCATTTAAAACCGCAAATGTTCCATGGCATTTTGCCTGCTAACAAGTAAATGGAACATATCCTAAATTATTGCAAACTGTCAAGGGGAGCTGGGCGATGTGAAACCACTATTCTATGCTTCAGGGGAATTTAATTCCCAAAATCAAATGGGCTGCATAGGCTTTGATTCAGCATGAAATTTTATTTTTCCCACTGGCAAAATGCATTTTTTAAACTGAAAGATTACAAATTTCAGCCCATTTTTCCAGAAAATGCTCAGGAGGTTTGTCTGTCGCTTGATAGAGGAGGGAGATTTCCATATTTTTCATAAAAATAAAATAAGACCAGTATCATTTTTAACATACAAGAGCCCAATGAAGAGGAGCTTTTTGCAAGCTATGCTTCGTGTCCTTGTTCAGCCATCCATGAAACTGCCATCTATGGATGTATGAAATTAATTTGTCCCAGTCTGGGCTTGTGGAACCAAAGCTGGAGGTACAATATACATCTGTAATCAGAAAACATATTTCCTAGCAGAGCACAAATTCACTGCCAGTGATACATATGCTTGAGAAGATACTTTCCTCATTCAGGCCAAGGAAGAAGAAAGCACTTGGTTGGTCACACCCACCGCATATAGTTTGTTAACAGTGCTGGGAACTGTAGCTCTCTGAGGAATTGCCCAACATTCTTAGCAACCTCAACAAACTACAGTTCCCAAAATCTACGGTGGGGGAGCCATAACTTTTTAAGTGGTATGAGTGGTTTAAATGGCTGGTGTGGATGTGACCTGCCCTGCCACTTCTGCTGCTGCCATACCTATTGCCATGGGTGCTGCTCCTCCACCCACCCTGCCGCCTCTGCCACTGGTGAAGAAATTGGGGTCAATTTGATTTGGGCAAGATCCTGCTCAAAACATGAGAGACCTTGTGCGCTCGCAACATCTTATGCAATTTGCGACACGATTTCAGCTGATACTAGTGCCATTTCCGCATCAGTTTGCCTAATGGCAGGTGTGCCAACCCAGGGAAAAGACTGAGGGGCTGACATTGTGCACAATGTCACGATGCCGTGTCTGGGTGTTATGTGTGACATCACAATGTCATGTGCAGTGCCTGGACGTCAGCCATGATGCTGTTGAGATTCCTGCTCCGTGATTGATGTCATGGGATTGTTGTCTATCACATGACGGTGCATGTTTTGACTCCACAGAGTGGGAAGTGATGGAGACAGGATGTTTGTGTTACTGTCTTCCCTGAAGTGGGACTATTGTTCTTTGTCCTTTCTCTTTGCTGTCTGATGCTAGAGAGAGAGGGAACCATGTTGCAGTGCTCTGTGTGTGTTTATATGTAAATAAAGTAGATTAGCCAAAATGCTGAGTTACATGAACTGCGAACACTCTGCGGATCCCTAAGTGTGTCGTTGTCTGTTGGCATTGGTTGCTGTGATGTTTGGGCAGAAGAAAGCTTTTGAAGCTCCCGACCGATCAACCAGGAGGGAGGGAACATGCCAGTTGGGCATGTGTCTCTGTCAGGGTCCTACTTGAGAGTAGGATTAACTCCTGACAGATGCCTGGCTGCAACACTGTCACACGCGATGTCTGGGCATCGTGCGGCAGCTCAGCTTCCATGGTCGGCTCCTGCTGCTGCTGCCACCATGGACCATAGGCTACATCCCCTCTGTGGCAGCAGGAGGAGGAGCCACCGTGTTCCTGGCTCATGTGACTGCCACAAGTCTCTGTGGCCACACTTCTGGAAGCTGCTGATGTACTTCCGGAAACAAACTTCCAGCGCCAGCTTCCAGAAGTACAAAAATGGTGGCCTAGCAGGCCTCATGCCACTGGCAGTGGACTGGCACGCCTTGCAGCAGCAGCAGCAGCTGCTGGCCATCAACTTTGGGAGGGGCTCAGACCCATCAAATACATTTGAGTCACCTCAGCCCCTAGGAGTTGGTGCCCCTGCTCAATGGCATAGCTACATGGATGCCTCCACTCTGAGTGGTTGTCTCCACCGTTTCCCTTACATACTAGCAGGACGCCACTGCTCTACTGCAGCACAGTTTTGTTGTTCGAGAACTCAATGATGCAAGCTAATCTTATATATTTCAAAGAACTGACAAAAAAATCTATTGGTGAGACTCTTACCACTCACACACATTCCCTCTAGTTTTATAGAAAATGGCAGCCCAAAAGTCCAAAATGATGTTTACGCCACTCTCCATTCTTTCATTTGCTGTGCGCTCAGAGGCATTGCTACTTTGAGGTCCCCCCCCCTTTTTTTTCTTGGTGCAGAGACACACTACAAAAAGTTTTTTGTTTGTTTTTCATTTAAAATAAATGAGAACTTGGCTCCTGAATCCTTAATGAGTCTTACTGGCTGTTGGCCTTTTAATGTTTACTTTGCCTGGACTTTTTAAAAAACTGTTTGCTCTGCATTATAGTCAGCACTAAAGAACAAATGTGTTTTTGCATTGTTTGAGCCAAAGAGATAACATATTCCCTTAAGTACAGGAAGAACAGTAAAACACGGAGATGCAGTTCATAGGAAATATACTCGAAGTGAGGTACTAGCCTCTAACCAAGGGTTGAAGGTTTATTGTGGGATTTGTAGCTATTCTTGTTTTAAGAGCTGATATTTTCCTTCTAGTTCTTGGATAGATCATAGGGAATGTCAGGTCCAGAAGCCAAATGAGACTCCACTCAACCAGGACACTCTATGTGATGCTCAGGACCCTTCCCAGGCTATACCCCTCAGTAGCCCTTCTCTGCGCCCTCCTTGTGTACTTTTGCCTGGCTGGAATCTGTCCTTGAATTGTGATCATGCATACCATGTACAGGTCCTGTGTAAGTGTCTGGAGGCAGTTGGAGGATCGATGGCGGCTAACAGATTGAGGCTGAATCCTGACAAGACAGAAGTACTGTTTTGGGGGGACAGGGGGCGGGTGGGTGTGGAGGACTCCCTGGTCCTGAATGGGGTAACTGTGGACCAGGTGCACAGCCTGGGATCTATTTTGGACCCACAGCTGTCCATGGAGGTGCAGGTCAATTCTGTGTCCAGGGCCAGCTCCATCTGGTATGCAGGCTGAGGCCCTACCTGCCCACGGACTGTCTCTCCAGAGTGGTGCATGCTCTAGTTATCTCCCACTTGGAGTACTGCAATGCGCTCTACATGGGGCTACCTTTAAAGGTGACTAGGAAACTACAACTAACCCAGAATGCAGCAGCTAGACTAGTGACTGGGAGCGGCCGCCGAGACCATATAACACTGGTCTTGAAACACCTACATTGGCTTCCAGTATGTTTCCGAGCACAATTCAAAGTGCTGGTGCTGACCTTTAAAGTTCTAAATGGCCTCAGCCCATTATACCTGAAGGAACATCTCCACCCCCATCGTTCTGCCCAGACACTGAGGTCCAGCGCCGAGGGCCTTCTGGCAGTTCCCTCATTGTGAGGTTACAGGGAACCAGGCAGAGGGCCTTCTTGGTAGTGGCACCTGCCCTGTGGAATACCCTCCCTTCAGATGTCAAGGAAATAAACTACCTGACTTTTAGAAAACATCTGAAGGCAGCCCTGTTTAGGGAAGTTTTTAATGTTTGATGTATTTATCATGTTTTTAATATTCTATTTGGAGCCGCCCAGAGTGGCTGGGGAAGCCCAGCCAGATGGGTATAAATTATTATTATTATTATTATTATTATTATTACTACTACTACTACTACTACTACTACTACTACAGAATGGAGGATGGAGACATGTTTAGAGCATGTGGGTGTATGTAGAAGCCTCTAACCTTTCCTGTGCAAAGTTAGAAGTTACACATGCTGCTCCAGCCACTTTTGCTTCTGTCCCCACCCACCAGTGGCCTGAGGACCTAGACATTTGTCCAGAGGAAAACATGATTCTGGGTCCATCACAGCACTAGATGGAACATACAGATAGATTTTCCCAGCATGCAAATTCTGGTTCATAAACTAACTTTACTAGTGGGGTAGGAGAGCTGAAAATAATGCAATATATTTCACATCTGGCAACCAATGTGTCACTTTGGTTTCAGATTGTTCATGTCCCTATTGAAATTCATGTTATTACTTTGGCCTCAGTTCTCCAATCTGTTAAGGTCATCTTGAATCCCAGTTTTGTCTTCTGCAGCATTAGCTACCCCTACCAGTTTGGTGTCATCTGCAAATTGGATGAGCATCCCCTCAATTTCTTCATCCGAGTCATTTATAAAGATGTTGAACGATGAGCCCAGGACAGAAAATAGGCCCAGGACTTGTCACTTTTTTCCACGTTGAAGAAGAACCATTCCCCTGATCCACCAAGCTTGTAACTCTCTCTATATATATAAAAAGGAAATGAATTTCATCTGGAATGACTTGTTTTTGAGAAACCCATGCTGGGTCCTAGTAATTATAACACTCCTTTCTAAACATTCACAGATCGACTGCTTAATTATCTGTTCTAGGACCTTTTCTGGTATCAATGTCAAGCTAACTGGTAGGTAGCTACCTGGGTCATCTTTTTTTCTCCCTTTTTGAAGATGGGGACAAAAATTGCTTGCCTCCAGTCTGCAGGGGCCTCACGTGTTCTCCAAGAATTCACAAAGATTATAGACAGAGGCTCTGAGATTACATCTGCAAGCTCCTTTAGTATCCTTGGGTGTAGCTCGTCAGGCCCTGAATATCTGAATTCATTTAAAGTAGCTAGGTGTTCCCTTACTACCTCTTTTCCTGTCTTGGGCTGCAGCTCCCTCCTTACATTGTTTACCCTGCTATCACTGCTTTACTTTTGTGTGAAGACAAAGGCAATGTAGGTGTTGAGCACTTCTGCCTTCTGTCACCCGAAAGCATTTCTTCATCTTCTCTGTGCAGAGGACGTACTACTTGTTTGCTTTTCCACTTTCTTCAAACATGGCCAAATAAACCCTTTTAGTACAGTGGTACCTTGGGTTACAGACACTTCAGGTTACAGACGCTTCAGGTTACAGACTCTGTTAACCCAGAAATAGTACCTCGGGTTAAGAACTTTGCTTTAGGATGAGAACAGAAACCACGTGGCAGCAACGGGAGGCCCCATTAGCTAAAGTGGTGCTTCAGGTTAAGAACAGTTTCAGGTTAAGAACAGACCTCCAGAATGAATTAAGTACTTAACCCGAGGTACCACTGTACTTCTTAACCTCTCTGGCAAGTGTGCAAAATATTGCTTCAAAATAATCTTCAAAAATGATGGGCTCCATTCTTATGTTTCCCCGCTAGGGTTGTCAGCTCTTACTACAGGCATGGGCCCTTGTCCTTTGAATCTCCTGCTGAAGAGGGAGAAAAGCCAGACCTGATTCCTCCTGCCCATTCCTCCCACATCCTCTCTTCTCCCTCAGGTAAGGTAATGTGAGAGGCCTGTAAAAGGAATGGACAAGAAAAGGAGCCACAGGTACCTTTTCTCTCACTTAAACTGGAGATTTAAAGGGTAACATCTGGTGTTTGGCCTAAGAGGCGGTTTGCATGTGTTCAAATTTAGAACTTTGTGTTCTAGTGCATTGGTGAGGCAGGGGCATTAGTCCAGTCAGTGGCTGGATTTGGAGAAACAGGTGTTTAGCTTTAGTTGGTTGTGCTAAACCCTTATAATTATAGCTGATGATTCAGATGGTGCAGGATTTGCCTTATGTCTTTAATTACCAGATACATGAGACAAACATGGGTTCTCATGGTCCTCCCTCAGTGTGGACTTCTCTGAACCATCTGCCTGCTGGGCTAAATCATTATTAGGCTTGCTAGAGCTATCATTCCTGAAAACAGAGCTTCCTGAAAAATAAGGCGGCAATAATAAGGATTTCATCTTCATTTGTGGTCCTACCAGCCTGCTGGCTAGATTGTCTATCTCACTGTGTATCTTCAATGTTGAAGATTAAAGGAATTTTCTATCCACACATGCTGGTTTAGTTAAGGGGAATCCCTGCCCCCCCCGTACTTCCATGCCTCTCATATATGAGCTCTGATGTCGTCTTACAACCACCGTTGTGAATTGCTTGTTGTTTCTTGTAGCTTCAGGCACCTCACATCTTTCCTGGTTGCTGCTCATAAAGCAGAGGGCCATTGAAACGAAGCCAATGCACTAGCAATTTGATGCCTGCTGGGGAGAAAGGTACTTAATAGGATCAAGCACCGATGAGCATGAATGTATTTCTATGCCATTCTTGTTTAATCCCCTGCTAGATTTGTGTCTCTGGATCCCCGAAAGTCAGATGCTTGCAAGAGATTCAACCATTTCATCCTGATCACAGAATGCCACAAAGCAGAAATCAAGGAAGTTGCAACAAACATCTTGCTAAACCAAAACAAGCATAGCTTTCTTGTTTTCCCACATAGTGGCAGGCAATTTGGAAACATGGTAGCCCCTTTGGAGTGAACTGACCCTGCAAAGTTTCAAATGGGTAGGTCCAGGGGTTTTCATGCTAAGCAACTTTAAAATGTGCTTTTCCCCATTAATTTTTTTTTATAAAAAGACTATGGGTGCTGATCCATGCTAATTCTCATATTCCTGCATTTGCCTTGTGCTTTCCTTCCATCAAGATTTTGAAAACATCTGAGGGCTAGAAGAAGAAGAAGAAGAAGAAGAAGAAGAAGAAGAAGAAGAAGAAGAAGAAGGGTTGAGATACTAGACACAGGCAGGCAGCATCAGGCAGACACTGGTGGGCAGCAGCATGAAGATATGCACAGGGGGAATAATACAGGCACAGGAGTCTTTTGAGGGGTGGATTGTCAATAATGAGAAAAAATAAAATATCCATTGGAGTCATATAATAGATCCTATCATATAGGGGGTAGATTACCACCACCACCAGTAGCAGCAGCAGCAGGGAGGGAGGGTGAAATTACAATATTATTTAATATTAATAATATTCACTGTAGTTAGCAAAACAACAGCAACAACATCATCATCAGAAAGCTGGGTAATAGGCCCACAAGGTGTGAGTTGTTAAATCATCAGCAAGCAGCAGCAAAGAGAATAAAATTGTGTACCATACAAGTAAGTTGTTGTATTGCTTGTTAACTGGTGGCTACTTAGTAATTGGAAATGATGGTGGTGGTGGTGATGATGATGATGATGATAAGGGTGTGGTTGGCTGCTTTAACAGTAAAGTGCTGGACTGTGTACATTGTACCCACAAGACAAACACATACAAGACAAATTATTAATAAAGACCCCTTAATTATTTTTTGTATTTTTTAAAGTGATGTTTTATGTTTCAGAGTATACACCACCTTGAAGTTTAGTGATATAGCAGTAAGACATACTTTTATAAATAGATAAATAAATTAGTGTTTATCCACTGATAAAAAGCCACGTGTGGTTTGCAAGATTATGTGAATGTCCCCTGCAGGCAGCAAAGAGTTGTTTAGCTATGATTTTCCTACATCTAAGAAGATAGATGTAGGAAACAATATATCCTAATCTTTTCCTAAATGATATTTATTGCCATTATAATCAGATCACAATAGAGAAGCTAAGCAAAAGGAGATTAAGGTCTGTTGGAACACAGAGATCAGACAGTGTGACCAATCTTGTGTAGACAAGGGCCGAGACCTATATTTAAAAGCACCAAACCAGAATTTGCTTCTGACTTCTTTGCTTTAAATCACCAGGACTCAAGCGTAATGTCAGTTTCATTTCAGGCAATTTTGCGAGCCCCTTTCACTCCAGAGACAATTTCCAAGAATGCTGGGAATCTGTTTCAAACGGTGTAACATTGGATAAACTAACTCAAGGATGATCAACATGGAGCATTCCAGAAGTTGAACTTCAGTGCCTGACAGTCCCAGCCAGCAGGGCCAACGATCAGGAGTGATCACTTGTAGTACAACAAGTCTGGAGAGCATCGCGTTGGCTACCCCTGAACCAGCTAAAGAAAATGGCAGATCACACAGGCCGAGTCTAGTCTTAAATAGCTCCTGTTTTTCAAACAAGTTGTGATTTTTTAAAATGGAGGCTGCCATTGTCTGTCATGTTGCAAATTAAACAGACAATTTGGAGTGACATTGCATCTATTTGCCCCACCCTGGCCATAGGTCTGGACAGAATGTTTAAGAAAAACCACAACTTCCAGTCATTTTAAATAGTATATCCTCCCTCGGTCTCACAGACGCACATAGTCCTTTGTAGGCATTTCTCGGTCTTTCCTGGCCGATGAAGCTTCTGGTTTCTTGTTCCGACCAAGGGAAGGCTTGTGCACATAAAAATACTTTCAACAGCTTCTATCAGCCAGGGATGTTGTTGTCAGGTAAACAGTCTGATCTCTGCAAAGGGCCCTGTAATTTACGGCTGAGATCAGCTCCACACCTTGGCTTAGCTTCAACAAATGCTTCTGCTGGAGCTGTAGTGCCAAATTGTCCTCCGCTCCATCTGCTTGCAATATCCACTTCCAAGCACATAAAACCCATTAACATCCTCACAAACCAGCCTGTTTTATCAAGCTCCATATGAATGACTTCAGAACAATTACAAGGGGACCAGGGAGGGAGGGGGAATTACTAAAACACATAGCACTCATCATTAATAGCTTGTTATATACAAAACTGATGTATATAGCTATCATATACTACACTTGATCCACTGCATAAATGTTTTCTTTAGCATATTTCTAATGTTGTTAATTTATCTGTTGCTGTCACACTGGGGCTGTTAGCTTTGAACAAATGGCTGGTATTAATCACCAGAGAGCCATTATGCACAACCACCCTGGTGCTAAATCAATGCCAGAGTGGCACTTGAGGAATACTCATAGAGAAATTAAAATTTGCCTGGATGATGTTCTCGTGGGTAATGCCTTGGAGAGGGATGTCATGTTGAATATCGAGCCTCCATGCAGAACATGTTCTGTCAAGGAAACATTGGTGACTTTTGTTGGGTACAATGTCTTAACAATATCACACTTTAAAAACTGGAACATTGTGACGTTTTCTCCAGTTACTTACTGAGGGTTTCTTTTTAAAAAAGCATCTTTACAGTGCCATTCCATTATGCAGCTGCATTTGTATTCCATTATAATAATGGTCCTCATAGTTACATTTGTGAACATAGCACCCTCCACCAATTAGTGCATTAGGTCTCTCAGTAAAGTCAGATAGTGTATTCAGGACATCATTATTTCAAAAATAAAAATAGGTTGGAAGCTAGGAAAGAGGACTGATGTTGAAAATATAAATGAACATGGTTGGAGGCTTCGAAAATGAGACAGAAGGAAAAGAGAGAGACATCAGAAGGACAAAGCTCCACACTGAAGGGTCCATTTGGTTCCATCAAGATCCATATATCTAAAGGGCAGCTTTCATGGTAGCCATGCCAGACAGTTGCAGCAAAGGCAAGAGCCTCTTGGCACCAGATTAAGAAGCATCAAAATAATTATGTAATTTCATAATGCATTTTAAGGTGCCACAAGACACTTGTTAAGGTCTACATGGAATATGGGACAGATAGATGATAGGGAATAAGCTCACATCAAGTGTTGATAACCCCACCTCCCCAAATAATATGCACCACTGATACCAGCAATTGTTGTTGTTTTTGTTTCTTAACTGCTTTCAGCCATGAGGTCCCAGAGCAGGTTACAGCAATTTAAAAATACAGTATTATAAACAGTTAAAATATATTACAATCATGTTACAAGAGGAGAGGGTAGGTCCTAAATATATATAACTCAGCTGTCAAAGGGTTAGGGCAGAGCTTTCCAAAGTGTGTGTCACGACACGTTAGTGTGTCGGCTGCGATGTCTAGGTGTGTCATGTGAACGCTCCCCACGCTCCTTCCTGGGCTGAAAAGGGCTTAGTTTAACTTCCGGTTTGCTATTAAAACTGAATTACTGTGTCACGAAATGATGCATGTCTAAAAAGTGTGTCACCAATATGAAAGGTTTGGAAAGCTCTGGGTTAGGGTAACAAATTGCATCTTCAGCATGTGATAAAAACTTTACCCTCCAACATGATGCAGCCTAAATCTGGGACACCATCTTCTGGGTCCGAAATACCATGAGAGTCACATGACCCACCTGAGATTGCAGGCTATTCTCCATTTCTTGCCTCATGTGCTTCCTTTTCTTCTTCCTCCTCTGCTCATTCTTATCATGTCTTGCTTGGGAATTGATCACATGGAATTGACCTCTGCCTGTCTGTTGGCCATTAAAAGTACCTAGCCAAAATGCCAAAATGCCTTTGTCCTTGCCAAAATCCCTTCATCTGAACATCTTACCTAGTAAAGCCTGTATATGTTCCCTGCTGCTTGCCCTTGTGCCCCGACTTTAAGCCTCTCTTCAGCGGCTCTCATCGTGAAGGAAGGCATCAGACAACTCCAAGGCATAACACTTGCATGGCATGCCAAAGACATCTGTGCTTCCAGAGGACAGCTACATCCACTCACTTTTACCCACAGTGTTTGATAGAAGCCTTTTTGTGATGAGATTTCAGTAGCCTGGAAGCATTAGCAATGGGATGATGGCCCTGTGCCTCTTGCCAAAGATGTGTCATTATAGCAATGTGAGGTCCACCCTCCGCAGTCCTGATTAATGCCCCTGACCTGTGATTGGCAGCCCTCATTTTGCTAAAATCCTTCATTCCAGCAGCTACAGTCAGTGTATTCAACATGGTAGCCTCCAGAAGTTGCTGCATTAGAACTCCCACCACCCCTGATCATTGCTATTGCTGTCTGGGGTTGATGACAGGAGTCCAGTATGAGCCAGTGTGATGCAATTCTTCAAGTGTTGGAAGAGAGAGACCAGAGAAACCAGTGCTGAAATCCCCACTCAGATGTGAAGTTGATGGGTTGACCTTAGGTCAGTCACGGTCTCTCAGTCTAACCTACACCACAGGATAAAAGGAGGCTGGGGAGAACTGTGTGCACCGTTCCTCATAGGAAAGGTTGGGTATAAAAGCAATAGGTATATATATGCAGGTCAGCACACTGGCTCCCTCCGAGCTACAGCAATAGGTAAACGTAAAAGGTAAAGATAAAGGACCCCTGGACAGTTAAGTCCAGTCAAAGGCGATTATGGTGTGCGGCGCTCATTTCGCTTTGCTGGCCAAGGAAGCCAACATTTGTCCACAGACAGCTTTCCAGGTCATGTGGCCAGCATGACTAAACCGCTTCTGGAGCAATGGAGCACCGTGATGGAAGCCAGAGTGCACAGAAACACCATTTACCTTCCCACCACAATGGTACCTATTTATCTACTTGCACTGGCGTGCTTTCGAACTTCTAGATTGGCAGAAGCTGGGACAGAGCAACAGGCACGCTGTGGGGATTCAAACCACCGACCTTCGGATCAGCAAGCCCAAGAGGCTCGGTGGTTTAGACCACAGCACCACCTGCATTCTACAGCAATAGAGAATAGTATGGTAATACTACTGCTGCTGCTGCTGCTACTACTACTACTAATTATTGTAATGTTTGAAAACAAATCCCAAGTAGAATCATTTGCAAATTCCACGCACCTCTAATTATTTCATTTTGATATTTCATGAATACATTCTCCCGCTCCAGCTTAATATCTACATTTATTAGGTAATCTAGTTCTGCTTGGCAGAGAAACTGCAAGTGATGCCTGCAGGTAAATAGGCAGGCATGCAACAAAAGGCTTTCATCTCTTTGCTCTCTGCTCTATTGCTAGGATGGTAAGGAAGAGGGGGCTCTCCCCCTCTCATTTTCCTCCCCTTTTAAGTCTGAGCTAAACGGTAGCTGTTCCAAAGCATTAGGCTGGCCCATGAATACTCTGCAAGAGATGAAGGGCTGGGGTGGCGGTGAGGGGGAGAGAAGCAGTGATGTATTTTAAAAGTGATGGTCGTAAGTCCTAACTTGAAAGCATTAGTGTAAATTCTTTTGCAAGTAATGTGTTCTTAATTATTCATTTTCCTTGGCACTGGCTAAAGACTCAAGTAACGGCTTCTGTCTCTTCATATTTAGTGTATTATTGTTTGAAAAAGGCCAGGGGAAGGCCAGAGTGGCGCAAAAATTATTTTCACTCTTTTAAAAATATATATTGTACATTCACCAAGAGCCAGACTAAAGGGGGAACATAATAGCCAGCAGCTGACAGACAATGACATTTTTATAGACCTCCTGGCAAAAGCCCAGTGAGAGAGAAGCTGACAGGTATTTGGCTCAACTTTCTGGGCTTTTAGCAGCATTCTGCTACAGGCGAACTGCTGAGGGGTCCCAGCAACAAGGAACTACAGGGTTTGATTTCTCTCTCCTACCCCACCCCCTTTTGCTCTGAAGATGCCTCTTGCGGCAGCCGTATGTTTAGTTTCCATCATTTTGCTGTTCTTCACTCTGGGGAAACTTACATAAAAGGTTGAAGTGAGCCCAGCTGCAGGCGGGCTCCTTTAAGGCACTAGTGTGTGAAGTTTATTTGTTTGAACTTTCTCAAAGCTGGCAGGCGGCATAAAATAAATGTGGGCACAGCTCAGAGGGAAAGGACATAACTGAGCCTAGCAAAGCTCTTCTAATGGTCTAGCCCAGTATGAGTCTGTCTTCCTAGCAGCTGGTCCTCAAGGACATAGCTTATTATTATTATTATTATTCCTCACTTCAAGCTTCTAACAGATTAACATTTAAGCAAGGTACCAAGCAGTGGGACAGATACCTTGGTTAACAGGCTGTCTTGGTTAACAGCTACTAATATTTCAGACTTCCGAGAATTTGGAACTTCTTTGAGCTATGCTGTACTTTTGGTAGTTTTACTGCATCCTGTTCAAAAGGCTGATTTGGAACTCATGCATTTCCATTCCTTTTAAAATGATTGAGCAGTGATTTTTATCACATCTTCCGTTCTAGTACTTTGAATAACAGCAAGCAAATACTTCTTTTTTCCTAATCCATGAATCTGAATGATTCTTATTTCCAATTAATAGGCTTGTCATTCCTGATATGTCCTGGTTTTGGGGTGCTCTGGTTCACCAGAAGCGGCTTAGTCATGCTGGCCACATGACCTGGAAGCTGTACACCGGCCCCCTCAGCCAATAAAGCAAGATGAGCGCCGCAACCCCAGAGTCGGCCACGACTGGACCTAATGGCCAGGGGTCCCTTCACCTTTACCTTTAAAATTGCCACCAAATTCCAGTCAAGGGGAAATGGAGGTCAATTTGGTGCATTTTGTTTGGGCAAATTCCCACTGCCCACACCTTGAGACAAAGGGGATGGGAACAAAATGTGTTAGAATAAGGCTAGTGAAATGGTTTGAGTGGATTGGGGTTTGTGACACACACAACAGTCACAAAAACTTTCCAAAATAGAAACATGAGCTCATCCAGTGCTTTTTCTTTGTATGTGTGTTTGGTGTGTGTGTGTGCGACCACAACAGTTTATTTAGCTTGCAGATGTGTCCACAGACTCAAATGTTTGGCGATCCCTGGCATAAGAAGTGCAGCATTCAAGAAACTGAGTATTTTTCACTTCCCTTAATATTTCTGGGCATAAGATGATGGTCAGTGGGAGTCAGAATACCTGCTAGGCTCTCTCCAAATGCCTCTGAACAACTTTAGCTCCCTATTGGTCATTTCTTTTCAAGAAGGGCTAGTCTGGAAGCAACAATCGGTGCTTGATTTCACAGGAACAAGGCCAAATACTTTAAACCATGCTGGGCAGTTATTCAAGCCGTGGCTCAAGAGCCCACATCACTCCAAAACCCAAATGTCTGAACTTTGGCGTGCTTCACCAGGAACTGCCACAACTCATCCCCTACTCCTTTCAGTGGAATGAAAGCATATGGTGGATTGTGCCCTCCTGATGGGCATCCGCTGCTAGCCGGTAATAGTGCACCCAATAAAGGAGGCAGTATTATTTTTCCTTTTTTAAGAATGGAAAATCAAATGACCATGATTCTTTCCTTTCCTTTTGTGGGGATAACATGAAAAGTGACTTTCAGGTGATTTTAAAACACACTAAAAATAGTCACCTGGTGATTTCATCTATACCAGATGGGGTGTCCTCCCCCCCTCCCCGCTTTCAAGCAGATCTCTTTGCTCATAAAAGTTGATTAAGCTCCATCTCTACTTACAAAGCATCTTAGAACTGACCAGAGCACACTGCTATGCTCACTGCCTCTGTTCCAAGTATCTTCTCAGGAAATGGAGGGGATTCCGGCAGCAGCCAGTAAATCTCTCTTGTTTCCTCTGCGTCTTCCCTTTAGGGCAGGGTGGTGGTGGTTTCAGATAACATCTCCAAATGGCTGGAAGCAATTTGCAGCACACATTAATTGCAGTCTTCTGCCGAACGCCTCTAAGCGCTTAATAACTTTGTAATTAAAGTGCAATTAACAAATTATCTTGTATACATCAAAGGGGATGATGCTGTTGTTGTTAATGAGGAGTTAATTAGCCTGTGTCATTGAGAGACCCTTGGGGGCATCTTCAAGAGCGGGGAACACTTTCTACACATGTACGAGGTTAATGGTGTCAGCGGCATGTGAATGAATCAATTGTCCTTTGACGGGATGCTGTACTCCGTGTGCAGAGATGGGCCAGGTAGAGGGGCTGTGTGTCCTAGTCATCTCATTGTCAGGAAATAGCAGCTTCTCATTCAGATATGTCTGACAGATGCTCAGGGCCCCTAATGAAGGACTCCAGCTTTTTAATTCTGAATTTTGTGAAATTCTGACTATATCATCTGAAGTAAATTGAGGACCGGAATGGATGTCCATTCCCCACCATCACCTTCTTTTTACAAATATAATTTGAGTAGTTTGCTAACACAGTATATATATTTTTTGCTGCTTTTTAAACTGGAGTATCCATTAATATGGTTGCCTTTTTAAAAAAACAACCACTCAAGTTTCTGTATGCTGCCTTCACGAGAATGCTTATCAAATTTGTAGCCATGTGATTTAGTTGTCACCCTGCTATAAACCCCATAAACTTGCCTACCAGAGTACGTTACACAAAATTAACTAACTGTGTGAAAATGGCTTGCTGGATAATTTCAAAATCCTGTACTTTTTCATAAAACACAGGATTTGAATTGCCACTCTGTAGGTTAGGATTTGGTGTGGATTTATTCTTTTTTCTTGTTGAGCATACATTATTACTAGCCCTGTCCCAACATTAATCATGTTAATTACTTTCCGGATAGACTGTGCTCAGAGAATGCTTTCAAAAAGTTATTGCTATTTTTTGTAATATAATGGAGTATTTTTAATCAAGCCAAATGAAGCTTAAAAGTGTTGGAAATGCCTGCTTTCCTTTCATTCTTTGCTTGTTGAAAGTCTGCCTAACGGCAGCACATAAGAAAAAGGAGATTTTGTGTTTCCAAAGAGAGGAATGGAACAAAATGGTTTCAAGACTTCTCACAGTGTTTAATTTCCTGTTTCCAGCTATGGTAACAATGCAATTAGGATATATTTTTAACTTTATTATCATTATATTAGTGAAATGCCCTAGACTGGCCTTTCGTGACCTGGTATCCTCTAAAAGATTTGGACTACAATTCCCATCTTCCTTGACCATTGGTCATGGTGGATGGGACTGATGGGAGATGTAATCCAAACATCTGGAAGGCACTGTGGTGGGGAATGTTGCCCATGTCAATTGCTACCCCGTACAGCCTCACAGACTGTTGTTCCAGAGCCAAAAATCCCTCTCCGTCCTTCAAAATATCTTCAGCCCATTTCTGACCTTGGTATGTTCCACCTCCCACTTAAGGATTGCCATTGGTGTCTCACAGCTAAATCATGGAGCTTTTTCACAAGCAAAGCAAAAATGCATTTTAGTCTGAAAATAACGCATCACTTGTAAATGCTATCATGCTGATATTGAAAGAAGTGTGTGTGGGTACTGTTTCAAAATGAGATGCATTTTTAGTCATTGTGGGAGTTTTATTTGTTTGACAGGCCTGGGAAAAGTGTGTGTGTGTGTGTGTTTAATCAATGTAAGCATTGCTTACTAAAATGGTTCCAGAGGAAGAGAAATAGACAGCTTCCGGTCTGCTCTGTTCTGTTCAGATCTTGGAAATCTCTTCCACACAGCAAGTAACCAGCTCAGCAGTCTGGCTTGGACCACTAGTTTTCCCAGAGTTTAGTGGTTACTCTCTCGAAATTTGCAATATTGGAACATCATTCTAAATCCGGAGAAAGCTCAGCTCTTTATTCTTGGCGTGACAAATGGACTTGCCATTGGAGGACCAGGGAATTCGCTCTTTCTGCAGAACAGAGAGCCTGCAACAATAGAAGTTCAATGTTCACCAAAAAGTCTAATTTTACTAATATGATTTTTCAAGCAAAATGTTATGTGCCATTTGGCATTCATGTGTTTTCCACTTGTTTAGGTTTCTGAGAGGTTTTGAATATGAAATAAAGCCTGTGTCTGAGTGGGGCAGAGCTGTTACACTAGCTTTTTGGCAAGGCGGGTCGCTGTTGCTTACCAGGAGGGAGAGGTGGAGAGGCAAGGCAGTGGGGAGCTTTGTGTTGTGCAAAGAAATCAGCAGGAACACGAGATTGGAGCCCCAACATTTCTGCTGCTTCACCTCTCCAGCACTCCCTTCTGGTAGGCACCAGTGATCCATCTGCCAGGATATTGGTATAGCAACTCAACCCCACCCAGCAAACCACTTTCTGCAGCCTCAGCCTTTAGAGATCTCAGCTAATTTTGTAGGCAGTGGCGGAGCTTCATGCTCCAACAGAAGGGGCAGAGAGCAGGCAGGGGCAGGGCTGGTGCGCATCCCGGGGGTGGGGCACGCCACCTGCAGGGGCATGGCACCCAGCGCGGGTGGGAGAGCAGCCGCAATGGCACCCTACCGGGATCGTGCTGCCGGAGGCAGTGCACTCCCCCAGCATTCCTCTTCCTCCGCCAGTGTTTGTAGGACATATAATTCTAAATGATTTCTCTAGTTACTAAAACAAATTACTCTGGAAGGCAAAGAGCAGGTGTTGGATTTTTCCAATGCACCACAAATCCCCCCAAAGTTCTTAGTCCTAGAGCACAACTTCCAGTCCTCGGGATCTGTTCACAGGAACACTTTGCTTCTGAGCAATTTAACAGTGGAAGGCAGCTAGCAGATCTAAATTATTTTGGGAAATGGCTTTCAGTGCATGGAAGGAGTCATCAAAACCCATTGTTCCAAAATCAGATAAGTCCTTCGGAATAGCAGGACCTGCTCTATGCGTTGAAAGGGCAAAGGCTGAAACTGAAACAATTATTTCAGTGCTTTTCAAATTCGCAAATCAAGTATTCATTAAGTTTGATGAATACTGACGTTAAAACAGTCGCCCTCTGAGAAACTTCCTTGTCATTTAATTTACTCTGTCAGCTTCAACTAATACTGATCAGACATTTTGTCACCGCTGGAGCCCTTGTGACACGTTGTTGGCCAGCCACCCAACCACGGCTGATACTCTGTAATCCTCCATCATGGGATTGGCCAGCGAAGTGTTTACAGACATGAGTCAAGGATTTCAAATGTAAAGTCCCCAGAAGCAAATTATTGCTTTGCAGATAATAAAATTGGAAGCATCTTGGAACTGGAAAGTCTGAAAATGGTGAAAGGTTGCCTTTGATTTTGCACCAGACACTTTTGAAAACTAATCCAGCTATTCAGTATTAAATTGATGATAATTCCCATTTTTTGAAATGAGCAGTTTCAGATTATGGGTGGTATACAACAAAATTTTACTCGGAGTAGGCCTATTTTAATTAATGGACCTAACTTACTCAAATTGATAAATTTCATCAGATCTAGCCTGAGTAAAGCCTAGTTGAATATCACCTTCTGACCTTGCCGATTATTCCTGTTTTATGCCTAAGCAGTTTGTGCTTGAAGGTTTTGTGTTCTGTGCCAATATCAGATGTCTCAATCAAGGTGGCAAAAGATATTTGTCAGAGTAGCAAACTAACACAATTTGCCCATGAACAAAGGACCTGAGGTACCCACTTTGCCATCCTTTTCTGAAAATCCATGTATTGCCCTGCCTACAGATTCTGTAAGAGAGACTGACTATCTTTAGGTATGAACAGTTGGACAAGAGAATCCTTTGCTTCATCTCTCCTCAGCCACTGGGCGAACTTGGACTATCTGTCAGCCTGACCTACATCACTGTCTATATCAGATAACTCCCACAGACTCCTTAAGAGGAAAGGCAAAGGCGTAAACGTGATAAGCAAACCCTGCCGATGAGAGTTAGCTGAGTCCATATTCACCTGGTCTCTCGCTATTCTGTGTGGCATTAATCAGTGTCCATTTTGGTGTGTGGTATGGGTGCTTCTCTGCCACTGACCAGACTCCTGCTCAGCTTCATTCACGCAAGGCCTAATGGCTGACAGAAAACAACAACTATTGACCTGGTTCAAATTCAGATGAATGGCCTAGTGGTCAAAGGCCACTTATCTCATTATCGGTCACCTTGGACATCTAGTCCCTGGAGACCAGGAATGCAATTATAACATCAGCAAAGAGTGTGTTCTTTTCCTTCTGGGCTGCTTTCCCTCCACCAAACAAGACCGGAATTCTCTGCCTACTTGTTTATTCCATGTGATTGGAAGGAAAATATATCCAGCATAAGAAAAGGGCACCCTTTTTCTGTAGCCGTGAATGACTTGGGGAAAGCTGGCAAACCCTGTTTCATTTGCCCTGTATTGCTGTTTTTACCTATAATCTGCAGTCTCCGAACCCAGCTCCCTCCCACCCCGCCAACAGCATGTAGCATCCATATCTGAATTCCATTTCCATAAGTGATTTCCCAATGCAAATAGGTATTAACACCGCTTTAGGCCTTCCTTGTCCTTTGTTTCTCATCACCGCCCTTCCACGTCCAATGGGGTTAGGTTCCATAACTGCCTCGCTCCTGACCTTTGTTCTTTATAGTTCCGCCCCCAAGGCTTTGCCATCTTAAGCAGCCACTGTAAATTGCACACCCACCCACACGCTGCTTCCTGCTCCAGGGGTGCATTAGCAGAAAGGACCTTCCGCACAGCAGCAAAATTAGATCTCCCATGAATAATTCCTCTCTAATCCCTACAGCGCTAGACATGCAAAAAGTAGCATTTAGTGAAACAAAGGCCCGGTTAGAAATGTATTGAAATCTGAAGGGGGGAAACGCTGCCCTTATCACCAAGGGCTAGGAAGACGGATGTCTCTGCAGCACACACTGGTTGCTTCTATGCTAGCTTTGTGCTCTGGAATAGTCATCATATTTCCTCCAGGACAGACACAGGTATCATAAAGAATCTGGGTGAGATCACTGCTAGCTCGCTGCATTCCAACTTTGGTGTGCTGTCCTCCCTTCTTCTTTTTAAAAGGTGGGATTAATTGCAGGGTTTCTAGTTCTTTCTTTTGCTTGAAACGGAATTGCAGCAACAGCCTGTCCAGTGTGGATTTGCAAAGTGTAGCTGACACTTTGCTCTGTATCCTTCATTCATACCTGTGCAGCAATAAAAGTGCAGCAGTAAAAAATAATAACTAAAAGAGAGGGGGGGCAAATCCATGGGAAAGGGGATCAAATCTGAGAAAGTGGTGTGGAAAAGCAATAACCATGGAATGTGTGGGGCAACTGAAAGAGCTGTTTATGATATTCGTATTCATCTGTGCCAGGCTATCCTTCACACAAAGGCCACCCATTTTAGCCCCTGCCACTGAAATGAAGTGTGTGATGTGCAAATATCGTTCAAGGTCATGAGAAAAATCTTATTGACTTGCTTTCCAAAGCATAACGAATAGAGAAATGAGAATGGGAAGAAACCCATGTAAACAATTTTTGGAGCAAAGCAGTCAATTTTTGGAGTCTTTTGCTTTCAAGATCCCCAGACAGCAGGTAAATGTTGAGCCTGAAATTTGAGAATACAAATTGGGGGCAGGAGGGAATAATAACTTACGAGTTGGTTATAAATAGCTTTGTGCAATATAAATTATTCTAAGCAGGTTTCATCCCAGAATCCAGCCAAGGCTTTGCTTGGCAGAGGCAGCAGATGAAGTTTGAAACCTTTCCCCTTTCTTAGTCCCCTCTTCACTTTATGCTTCCAGGGAGACTGAGACATGCATGGAGAGAAGATGCTCTGGAGAACATGAACTTGATTTGTGCCACCAACTGGTGTTTTCCAGGGTATCCAGCGTGTGTCAAAAAGTAATAACTTGCAAGCATTATTTAGTGTCACTTGAGGCTGAACCTGTGACCTATGGGTGAAAGTATCTAAAATGTATTACTAAACCTTCCACCCCTTAGGACATTCTTTCTTCCTTCACTGTAATGAAATTGCAAGCATGCAATCCCACCTACAATGGACAGCGCCTTTGGCCAGAAATCCATTCTAGGATATGAAAGCCCAGAAACCTGACCTCATGGATATTTGGGCTGGTGAGCAAGTCTGCTGGAGAAAACAGCATTCACAGTTGGTAAGCACAGATAGAGACCCTCTATCAAGAGGCTCCCTAGATAGGGCAGGGAGAGTCAATTGTCTATCACTTTCAGCCTCCCCAAACTGGAAACTTTAAGGGGTGGGGGGGCATACCGGTAGTTGATCCTAACTCAAATTTACAGTCACTGTATAATTGACAGTATAATTGACCACGGATGTCTCCCGAGCTGCAGAGACTAAGGTCTGAGACAGGGGTCTGCAACCTTTAAGACAAAAAGAGCCACTTGGACCTGTTTCCGAAGGGGAAAAAACTGGGAGCCGCAAAACCATTGCGACATTTAAAACAAATATATCTCCGGAGCCGCGATCTGACAGCGGGCGGGAAGGTGACGTCGGGACGGTGCATGACACACGCACTGCCCCTATGCGACGTCACAGCCAGTACAGCGCCCGCCACAGTGGGGAGTGTCGGGGTGCACAATGCGCCTCCTCCCCTCGCTAGTATCCGCCCCAGAGCCGCAGCAAAGGTGTAAAAGAGCCACATGCGGCTCCGGAGCCACGGGTTGCAGACCCCTGGTCTGAGAGAAGGAGAGACCTGAGTACTTGCAGGAGGAGTGCTCACCTTTGGGCAAGACAGGGAGGTGAGTCGTCGGGGGATCAGGACTGGCAGCTACCCATACAAAGATAAAAGACTGTCAGACCTCACCCCAGGTTGCAGGAGCAACATTGCTGTATGCTAGATCCTGCCTGAGATCCTGTACCTGTCCTTGCCTGGTTTTCTGCCTCATGTCCTGCCTTGGCCTTGTTGGACTGACTCCCAGTGGAACCTTTGGATTCTGGACTGGTCCTGGACCGTGTTTCACGGGTTACCCCTGGGCCCAGCACAGGAAACATGATTGGGGAGAGAGCTCTAGTGTTCAGGTCCTGCTCTCAGGCTTCCTCCAGGCATTGTTGGTCAATGAGAGAATAAGATGTAGGCTAGATGGGCCACTAGCTTGATCCAGCAAGACTTCTACTCTTAGGTAGTCTACTGGGCAGCTTCATTAGCGTGTGACCCTGAACTTTTTGTGCAAGTTTTATGCTGCAAACCCCACATTTTGTGCCACCCCCCCAAAGTGAGTAATTGACACTCATGGGTATCCCTGTGGCCCCCGATTTAAGTATCAATTACTCAATTTGGGGAGCAACACAGAAAGAGGGGTTTGCGGCACAAAACCAGCACAACACTTTGGTACCAGTTTGGAGTCAATCGAACAAGGTTGGATTTTTTGGCATCAATTTGTGACCCTGATTTGCTTTGTCCATTTTTGGGGGGGGTTGGGGGGGACGGCACAAAATGTGGGGTTAGCACCACAAAACAACACAAAACTGGCACAAAACTTTGGCTTTAGTTTGGGAGCATCTGGAAATTCAGGGTCACACGTTAATGAAGAGCTTACCAGGGAGGAGGTGGGGAAGTCGAATGAAAAAAGTAGTCTCTTGGGAGAGGAGCATGGCTGTTAGGATCCCTGAACTTGAGCTTGCTTGTGAGGCTTTTAGGTTGGGAGAAATGGTCTGGTAGTGAATAAGTGACACTGGATAAAACTGCAAGATAGTGACATGTTTGACTGAGCTGCTTAAGCAGACAAGACCATCTTGGAATAAATGCCTTTCACCTTCTTCCTAGCCTAATCCCTCTGCAAATATTTAAAGGAAGTGTTACCCAAACAGTCCTTCCCTAATCCACAAGAGGACCTATCATTACTGCTAACTCAAAAAGCAAACAAAGCACAAGTCCTTTATTCAAAATGTGCTTTCTCTCACTCTCTTGATGAGTTCAAATTCCATCTATTCTGAAACTGATCTGATTCTGCGGCTGCCAGTTCCACGTCCCTAGTTCATCAGTTTAAATTGCATCTTGGTGTAAATTGATCACCACTGCTCCTGCATCCATCTGCCACCTCGGCCTCGCCTTTTAAAAACTATCTAGCCCCAAATCAGTCTGATTCCCACCTTCAGGTGCCTCCTTGTTAATTCTTCCATTTAAACAGCATTGCAACTTTTCAAAACCTTCTCCTTCCCTCTGCTTTCCTTTCTGTCTCATATTCAAAAGTCATTTTCTTCCCTAGCCTGCTTCAGATGCTTATGACTTTCCTCATTTAGAGGCAGGATGGCTGAACACACCTGGCAGCTGAGGGAGCATTCAAGGATTCCACACCAGCTGAGACCCATGAAGGGAGAACCTGTGTAGTGATTATGTGTCAAACTTGGACTGGGGAGAACCACGTTCATATCCCTTCTCAGCCATGAGATTCTGGGTAGCAAAGGAAGAGCAAAGAAATGTACAGTGGTACCTCGGGTTACATACGCTTCAGGTTACAGACTCCACTAACCCAGAAATAGTGCTTCAGGTTAAGAACTTTGCTTCAGGATGAGAACAGAAATTGTGCTCCGGCAGCGCAGCAGCAGCAGGAGGCCCCATTAGCTAAAGTGGTACTTCAGGTTAAGAACAGTTTCAGGTTAAGTACGGACCTCCAGAACGAATTAAGTACTTAACCTCGAGCCTCTGCCCGAGTTTAACAATGACCAGAACACCAAGGGATGAGGGTTGTTCTGATGGCATGGCTATGCGGCCTATTCACTACTTTTAAAAGAACTATGATAGGAGTCCCAAACTTAACAATATCTCTTAACAATGGCACCCTCCCTATGAAAATTTCTCTTTTTGGGGAGCTAGGTGCCTGGGATCTCTTTGGTATACAAAGCAAAGTCCCTCCATCTGGGCAGTCCTAACCACAGACTCCAATGTCTATCAATAGAATGACAGTTTGTCATTGGACGAAGTCGGTGTTGAAATTATGCCATTGCTGTCTTATTTTGTAGAGGTCACCGGAGAGCTGTGTCAAGACAGAAGCCACTGCTGACCCGACCTGTTTTTGAAAATAGTGACCTGGAGGTCTAAAGGGTTGTGTCCCGTGACCCAGAGGTGAATCCAGCTGTTCTCTGTGACAAAAGTTTCTACCGTTGCCAGAAAATGAAGCATTGTCTCTCTAACAAGTCCTGCTTCCACGGGAATTCTGATCGGCCACATTTGCAAAATGATACTCTAACCCCCTTCACCTTCTTTTGTCAGATTCTCATCTTCTGCTCCTATATCAGAGCACTGTTGGGGATAGGAAGAACATCCCATCTTATTGCACAAGTGGGCTCCTTAAAGAATAGGAGCAGCCAACCCAAATTCATTAAGAAAAATGACTCACTTTTCAGAAACAGTTCCTGAACCTCCACACACACTGACAGAAGCAGGTCAGAGAACAGCATATCATAGAAACAAGAGCATTGCAGGTTTATATCCAGTGTCTAAAAATCAGCTTTCTTTTTTTTTTAAAAAAATATGTTTTTATTAAAGTTTTCTTAGTTTACAAAAATACATGCATTGTCTCTTTTTTCAAGTTGTGCTTTCTACAGATCAGTTTCATTCGTTGTGAGACATTAACGTTGCATGCAGTATTAGGTTAGGAAGAAAAGAGGGGGAAAGGGAAAGTGGGGAATGGTGAGTAGGGTGGGGTCGGGTAGTTATGCTTCTATTCTTCTACTTAGTGTATGTCTGGGGTTTTGTGTCAGTGTCAATTGTATGGGTTCTCTTACTATTCACTTTTTGTATTTCCTTGGTGGTGAGATAGGTTGGGGGCGGCTTAAGGTGTGGTTGGTTTTCTTTGGTTGGCTGTAGTGAGATTTGCTTTTGTATGTGTGTGTATCTTTGGATCAGGTTAGCCAGATTGATTTGTATGCTGTCAGTAGATTCTTCTTGTTGTCTTGTTGGGCTGTATATGTGATAAAGGGGAACCATACCGGGGTGAAGGCGTCTTCTTCTATTTGTCCCCATGTCAGTTTCAGTTTATTTGTTAGTTTTTCTAGTAAGGCTGTTTCCCATATTATTTGTTACCATTGGTCCATGCTTACTCCTGACCGGTCTCTTCAGTGTCTTGCTATGATGCTTCTGGCTGCTGAGAGTAGGTGGGTTATGAGTTCTTTATAATGTGAGTGGGCATTATTATCTTGGAAGATGTTCAGTAAGGCTAGTTCTGGGGTGACTTCTAATACTTGCTTAGTTATTTTGCATATTTCTTGTATGTCTAGAAGAGTTGGATTTTGGGGCACTCCCACCACATGTGGAAGTATGTGCCTGTGGAGGTGCAGCCTCTCCAGCATTTTGGTGAGGTTCCTGGGCATATCAGTGCTAGTTTCCGTGGTGTTAGGTACAAAAATCAGCTTCCTTTCCAATATTGGCTTGATGATTTAAGCAAGCAACTGGAGGCTTAGGCAGTTATCACTTAGCAAAATCTTATATCTCCTTTGGTTTTTCTCTAAAATGAATGAGAACAATTTTTTAAAAACAAGTAGCAAGAGTTTGACAGCTGTCATGCTAGAGTAATGTTCTGGAAACCACTTGGATTCTATAGAAAAACCTCAAATAAAACAGTTTCCTAAATGGCGTAGGCCAGGGGTCTGCAACCTTTAAGACAAAAAGAGCCACTTGGACCCATTTCCGAAGAAAAAAAATCTGGGAGCCACAAAACTTGTCATTATAAATATAACTTTTTTGTCACTTTTTATTATCTCTTTGTTTGACCCCTCAGAATTACTCTTCCTCATAGAAATAAACGTTAAATTAACAAGTTACCTTTTTGTGTGTGTGTGTGTTCTTCACTCCCCTTCAAAACAGTGACCAGCGTACATGCCCCCATTCAATGCAGTGACCAGCGTATATGCCCCTTACAATGTAGCGGGCGGGCGGGAAGGTGACGTTGGGACGGTGCGTGACTAACGCACACACTGCCCCCATGCGACGTCACAGCCAGTACAGTGGGGAGTGTCGGGGCGCATAATGTGCCTCCTCCCCTCGCTAGTATCCGCCCCGGAGCCGCGGCAAAGGTGTAAAAGAGCCACATGCGGCTCCGGAGCCACGGGTTGCAGACCCCTGGTGTAGGCCTTTGAAGAAAGGAAGTAGTATCTCTCATCACTGTGACCCCTGCCCAGCCACACCCCAGACAGCAGACAGCATGATGACTTCACTGGACATTAAGATTGGATGAACCAGTGTACATCTGTTCCATGTCAGTTTCACTACTTTTCAACCACAGATCCATTCCATCTTGTTCTTTTGCTGGCATTCTTAAAGAACACCTGAAAAAACCCACATGTATACGTTTTGAACCCATTCTTCCTGTAAAATACACATTTCCCAGTGCTTTTTCAGTGCATTTTTCTGCTAAAATATATTTTCAGGTGTCTTTCTTGCATATGAGTAGACACATTGCAGTACAAGTTGCAGTTCCATATACTTTCCTGGGACTAAGCCCCAATGAAAGTTACTTCTGGGTACACAGATGTAGGTTTGTTCTGCAAGGCTACAAGCCTATATCTAGTTGCTTGGAAGTAAGTCCCATTCAACTCAATCTTACTTTCCTTATTTATATTTTATACTTCGTAATTTACAAGTTTGGAAAGACCCACTAGCAGACTGAATATTTTGGGGGGGGGGAACCTGTGCATATTTTAGGCATGATTAAGGGAATTTGGCTCAATGACACAAAACAATGCCCTTAAATGTTTTAATTCCCACAAGATGATATTTAATTAATTCTTCGGTGTAGATCTCCTTTTGCAAGTTATTTGATTCAGTGCAGCTCCACAGTAGGACATTTCCTAAATGTACAGTTATTTGTTAGAAAAATAATACCTTCTTCCACATCTGGTTCAAATATTCTTTATTTCCCCACTCCCCCCATCCCTCCCATATTTTTCATTTGTGTTGTAAGAACATTGTTGCACTTCAAATATAATGAAATAATAATAATGCTATTACCTAAATCAGATTCCATCTGCTTATAAGTTTAGAACGTGATCCAATCAAAGTTAAGAAATGTTATTTAGAAAGAAAATCACAGATGTTATTAGCAGGGTGAAGTGGGTGTTCAGCTCTCTGCCCCTGAACTCAATGTGAATTAAAAGGGCTGGATTGTGCCCATAATGTGTAACATCAGTAATGCCCCATTATAATGGCACTGGCTTATTGGGCAAGTGGGGAAGGGTCATAGCTCAGTGGTAGCACATCTGCTTTGCATGCAGAAGGTCCTAGGTTCAAACCCCAGCATCTCCAGGTAGGACTTGGAAAGAAGCTCATTGGAGAGCTGCTGCCAGTCAGTGAAGACAATACTGAGCTAGAGGGACCCAATGTTTTGAGAGTATAAGGCAGATTTCTATGTTCCTCAGCCTGCACTATGTGAATGAGGTTCATTAAAATTCAACAGGACGCTTCTTGTTAAAGCCTGCCAGTGTTTGCCCCATCCCACTCAACTGAAGATCTCTCGCTGGACCAGCACCTTCAGACCAGATACTGATTCACATTTGCATGACCCTTCACATCTGGAGGAATGTCACCCAATGTAATACTCATCCACAATGTGAATACGGAAATACACATTCCACCCACTCGCTGTGGAGATCAGCACCAGCATGTGCATCCCCTATCACTCTCTGGGACCATGGGTCACCCACCAGGGATCCCATAGGGTCCTATTATTTGTCATTTGTTGTTTGTGTTACCAAAATGGATTTTTTTTTGTTATGTGTGTGAAGTCAGGAAATTGTACATCTGGGGAAGTTGGAAAAGGGGGGTTAACTAGGTATTTCAAGGGTCCTAATTTTGCCAGCAAGGACAATCCCCACAAACCACACCCCTGGTTTGTGGGATCCAGTCATAAGTGACATCAAGTGGGAGGCAGATAAAGTTGTGTCCCTCACTTCAGAGGTTATCCCCCCGAAGTCATTATGACACCAAATGATTGACAGTTGGTCAGCCCCCACCCACCTGTCTAACTTGGCCTGCGGGGTTTGTGGAGATAAGAATCTTGGCCCTCTGGGGTGAAAATGAAGTATAGTCATACCTATTGTTATGTTTGCTTCAGGTTAAATCTTTTCAGGTTGCGTCCCACGGCGACCTGGAAGTAACGGAACGGGTTACTTCCGGGTTTCTCTGCTCGCACATGCGCAGATGCTCAAAATGACATCATGTGCATGTGCAAAAGCAGCGAATCATGGCCCGCGCATGTGCACACTTGGGTTGCGTTCTGCTCAGGATGCAAACAGGGATCCGGAATGGATCCCGTTCACAACCAGAGGTACCACTGTATCAGAATGACAGAGACAGAGAGACAGAGGGGGAAAGGGGTGGTGAAAATATATATAGAAAGAGAGAGGGTGCAAATGGACATACCAGCCCACCATTGACTTCAGCTCCTGACAGAAATCCCCTGCCCCCAGAAATCTTGGCCTCCTACAGAAAAAGGGTTGCCCCTGCCTGGTGTAGCCCTTTGAAACAACTCTCCCATTGACCACCCCAGACTAGTAGTCAGAACAGATAATGGAAATTCTTGGGCTTTCCTGTAGGCTGTTTGGCTGATATATTTGTAAAATGGAAAGCATGTAATGAAGCCATGCAGAAGGAAGGAAGTATTTGTATCCTTATTTTATAAAAACGGGGTGGTGGGAAGGAACAGCGTTGCTGAGCTTTTCAGGCATTTCAACCAGGCGTCAGTGAGCATGACTTCTCCTGGCCTCTTTGGAAAGGGAAGTGTGAAAGCCGATTACCTAGACTTGGTTTCTCCCTTGAGAAATTTCCATCATTCCCCATTTGACTTTTATTTGATCTCTGGGAAACCCAATTGTAAATCAGAGCTCCGCTGCCTTCAAGCACATTCTAGATAGGCTGCTTCAACCAAAAGGAAAAACGAGGTAATTTATTTTTAGTGGCCCGTTCCCATGAATCCACTTACTGTTTTGCAAAGATGTTGTATATGCACCGTACTTCTAAAGAGGCCTCTCTTTATAAGGATTACGGTGCATAATGGGCATTTAATAACCAAAAAAGGTATTGAAATAAACATGCAGAGCTGGGAACATGCAGAGTAATGCTGTAAATCAGGGCTAATCCACTAGTTACCACATCCCCTGGAGAATGAAAACTCCATAAAGAATAGGCTTGGATTGGAGGGACTGAGAGCACATAACACCACAGTGTTCTTCAGCTAGTTTTTCATAGTTATTTCCTATACGTAATAATCCAGAGACCAGGCTTCCATATGGTCAGGCAGGGAGAGATCTGGAGATATTACTAACAGCCTATCTATATTCTCCCAGTGCATAAATGAGACTTCCATTGCTCTTTGTACAGCATCTGTGAAGGGTCCCAGAATGTCTCCAGAATGATCACTTCCTTTCCTGCAGTGTCTCGAAGGGTATCATAGGAATTGTGAAACAACGTTGTTAAATACAATCTAAATGGAATCTATGGCACACCAACAGTGGGGACCTTGAGGCCTTCTGGATGTTGCTGGACTACAAGCCCCATCATCTGCAACCATCTGTCATGTCGCCTGGGACTGATAGTTCCGTTGGTTTGTGTGGTGCTGATAATGCCAAGGTTGGAGGTTCAATCCCTGTAAGGGACAGCTGCGTAGCCCTGCATTGCAGAGACTACATGATCCTCAGGGCCCCTTCCAGCTCCATGATACTGGAGGTAGGAGCTGGAGTCAAATGACTTCTGGAGGGCCATAGGTCCCTTACCCCAGGTTTACAGTGACTGGATTGAGTTTAGGGAAGTCAGCCCTGTTTAGGGAAGCTTTAAATGTTTGACTTTTTATCGCTTTATTCTTAATATTAATATTCTGTTGGGAGCTGCCCAGAGTGGCTGGGGAAACAATAAATTATTATTATTACACAGTGGATCTGCTCCATACATTTGAAGAACTCTTATACTACCTTGACATTCATGGCTCCCCTCAGACAATCTTGGGGACTGCAGTTTATGAAGGGTGCTGAGAATAGTTAGGAGACGCCTCATCTCCTCCCAGAGCTGCAATTCCCAGAGTTCCCTGGGAAGAGGGATTGATCGTTAAACGGCTGTGGGATTTATAGGGGAACAGGGGGTCTCTTAGCAACTCTCAGCACCCTTTACAAAGCACAGTCCCAGGATTCTTTGGAGGGAAACCATGACTGCATCAAGTGGCATAATGTTGTTTTAAGTGTATGGTGTGGATATGGCCTTAGGCACACCATTTTGCAGAACGTTCTGACTGGCTCCCTTGTTTTAGATCAAAAACTAAACCTTCCCCGCTTCTTCTTTTTAAAAAAACTCCCTCAAAAAGGTTAGTAAAAGATTGTTTTTTGTTCTTAACGCTCCCATATTTTTAAGGAGACCTGCACCTTGACGTTCATTATGGGGCTGCACCAACGGGCTGCCTAGTGACATGGAGATATTTCCAGATTTTCTCTCTCCTTTTATGTACGTTTCTCATTCTGCTTGTCTCTTTAATGGCTGCAGCACTTAGCCCTGACGGCTTTCATAGGCTACAGTTACAATAGCATCGTGTTTTCATGTGTTTGCCCCACTTGGAGTGAAGGCAATTGAGAGGCATCCTTCATTTTGGCACCTGGCAACAATTAGAAGGAGTGGGGCACACTTTCGGCATCATTCCTGAATAGACATGTGAGGTAAAAGAAGGTAAAGGAATGAACTGAGCTGAGAAATGAGCTTTCGTTGCAGAAGAGGGGGTAGGAAGGGGACAGCAAAGACAAGCACAAGTTGAAGTTTTTGTGGGCTTTCAATAGTCCAGTGCTAGCTAGTCCAGCTTCAGTCATCAGCATCTCTGGGCAGGACTGGGGAGGGGGACCCTTCTCCCAAACCCTGGAAAGCCACTGCCAGCCATTGTTAACAGAACTGAATGGGTTGAGTATAAGATAGCTTCCTGCGTTTCCCAGTTGTAGCCTCACTGGCCTAATGTTGTGGTTGCCTTGTATGCTGCCACTGACTAATGCCTGCCTGGCACTTGTACTGCTTTGAATTTAATGGAGGAGCATGAACATGTCCAAATTCCTGGCCTTGCCCCTTCTACCTTCCTAATATGTAGACTGAGGAAAAGGCAGTCTTCATATTTCTCAGAGTTCTGTGATTAGTTCAATAACTAGTCCATCATTACAGGAAGAGACGAAGCCAAATGCTGATTGCCAAAGCCCATGTTGCTCCATTTCATCAGGAGCATTGCACTGACTAAGGCTCAGGCAAATGTCCCAATACACAGCTTAAGTCTAGATGTAGAACTGGTGGCCTATCAGATTTTGTTGGTCTCATCCCTGACCATTGGCCATGTTGGCTGAGACAGATGGAAGCTGGAGTCTAGCAACACCTGGAAGATGTTTATTGAATGGCACAGTTGTGGTGATGGGGAATGAAGTTCTTGCCTCCATCCTCTTTTCTGCTATACATATTTATGGCATGTGTATAGGAGAGGTGCAGGAGTTCATGATTTATAAGCTTTTGAAGTTGGGAACACAGAAGAAGAATAGCCTTTGGAGTCCTGGTTGCAAAATTTAAACCCAAAATGTTTCAAGATCATTTGAGGATATGTGTACAGCATCTCTGGCACCCTCTGTTAATCCCACCAGCGCTTCCATGAAGATATCTAATGGATATGAACTTTGCAGGAAGTTATCCATGCATAAAGGGAGAGATGAACAACATATCCCTTTCCATTTCTCCAAGGCACACTTGCATGATTTATGGGTAGAGAAAAACATCATAGAATAAAGGAAATGTCAATACTTTGGAGGAGGGGGGAGACAGAATAAATATATTTTGGAATAGAAATGACAAGGTTAAATTTGAGAAATTAATTACTGGAACAGATGATGTGGTTTGATTTGGGAATGGCGACTTCAGTCCAGGTTCAGGTTAAAAAGGATTTGTCCGTGGCTCAGGATGTTCATTTCAATCCTGACAGAGCAATAACTCAGTCCCATAAAGCAGCATATTATCGCTGACTTCTTAGCATTAATTCCTTCCTTTCGCCACGGCAGACATTTTAAAAAATATGAATGCCTTCTCTTCAGAACAGTGAGAAATTCCCATAGATGAGGATGAATTATGGGTTTATCTCCAAAGACAGTCTATAAATAACACCTGGGGATTTGAACTCATAAAATAAGTCTCATAACTTACTCAGATCCATAATACGCAATATCTACCCCGTTCTTTATAAACGTTTTCTCCCCATCCTCTTTAATTGGATTTTTTTGCCTTTTTCATGCACGGCCGGTGTGTATATATTACTGTACTGAGCAGAATACATGCAAATGCCTCTACACCCTGAAGCAGAGAAGGCAGTGATTAAATACACAAGGTCCACACTGGATTGTGCCTGCCATTCAGAGTCCTTGTCCTGACAGGTCCATTAAAAGCAGCAGTTTCTCATTCTGATTGGTTGCCTGAGGAACTCCCACAAAGCAAATGTGAATATAAGATCCTTGCATAACCCTCATAGACTAAATATGACACTTCAAAGCGTAGCAAAGATCTGACAATGGTCTTTCAAAAATTGTTTCATCCTCAAATATGGCTATTCAGTTGCTACTTTTTGAAATGTATCCAGAGCTGATCACTCATAACATATACATGCACATCTAGAGAAGGATTAGAAGGAGGTCCAGAGGAAGCTTTGTATATAATGTGCAGTTTAAAAACAGCACTGAAATTCAGAGATTTTGGTTTTACAGGTGGGACCGGCAACAAAACATTGTCTTTTATCTTCAACCTCTAGACTATCCTATTCAAGGTTCCTGAAATGCCCTCCTCCAGGCTACTAGAAGGCAGGAATGAGGAACCCTTGGTTCTCCATCTCCCACCAGCCCTAGTCAACATTGCCAGTGCTCAGGGTTGATAGGCCAGTGACATTCAGATGGCTATAGCTTCTTTATCTTGCTACAAGCGGTGCAAGGTTGAAGCAGGTACAGACAGTTCACTCTCCCCCTCCCCACTTAATTTTTTGTTTTCCTTTTTTCCCATTTACATTTAAGATTCCGTGGCTCCCAGAGGCAGCTGAGGATTCTCAGACTCTCTTTGGTTTTTGCTACCTTATAGGTTGGCTTTTAAAAAAATAACCTGTAGTTCCCCAAACCTCAGTGACTACCCAAGCATGCTGATACTGCCCTCTCTTTCTCAAAGGTCCTGTTTTGGCTTCAATCCTGCTGACACACACCACCTGAGTCGGCTGTTAGAAGGCACAACATCAAAAAGGGGTAGGTAATTCTTAGTCATGATGGATAAGCTTCAAAACATGGGAAGAAATCAAAATAGGAGGCAAATATTCATCTTAAATTTATTCTATTTCATTTTTACAAGTTTTTTTTTATTTAGATATGCAACGTGCAAAACTAAGATGAATACCCCCAGCATTAACAGTCCATTTATTAAGTAATACATAGTCTGATCGAGCATGGTCCAGTGGCAGTCAAGATATCAGAGGACATGAAGAAAACATGTAACAAATAGGCAGGCAGACACATAAATTCTATTCTATTTTACAACGACACGTCACAGTTTCCAAATCCAAATTTTGTTATGGTTAGGCCCCAAATCATGACTATTTTGGCACTGTATCACAACTACCAGCTGGATGACTTGGCAAGTAAATTACATCTGCTACTGTTGACTAAGTATCCACCCTGTTCTGTAAATATTGATCAGTATTCCTCAATAACATTGTAGCTCTGTTATAGCCCTGGTTCCTTTCCCCTACTTTCTGTATCCATTCCATGCTTGTCACCAATAGGTGACATAAGGCAGCAGCCATCTGAATCCTAATACCCTGATCCTAAATACTTTGCCTCACCATGGGAACCATAGTATGTTAGGAATGCTGGGAATTTTAGCTCTGCGAGGGGTAACCTACAGTTCCCAGGATTCTTTGGAGGAAGTCCTGAGCTTCCAATGTGTATTAAACATGCCGTGTGTATGCAGCCTAAGAGATTCACCCTGATCCAGCCAGAAGAAATGCTCCTGCAAATGGGCTCTGGACACCCGTTTTTAATGGGGCTAAAAACAAAGTCTAATTTGGGGGAGGGGGCAGAGTTATGAATCCAGCGCTCCATGTCTCTCCACCACCCCACCACCAACACTAATGCAGCAGGCACGGGACAGTCCCAAGGATTAACATTACAGTGGTACCTCGGGTTAAGAACTTAATTCGTTCCAGAGGTCCGTTCTTAACCTGAAAGTGTTCTTAACCTGAGGTACCACTTTAGCTAATGGGGCCTCCCGCTGCTGCCACGCCACCACCACACAATTTCTGTTCTCATCCTGAGGTAAAGTTCTTAACCCGAGGTACTACCTCCAGGTTAGCGGAGTCTGTAACCCGAAGTGTTTGTAACCTGAGGTGTTTGTAACCCGAGGTACCACTGTATTTACTTGGAAGAAGGGCTATGCTTTTAGCTTCACCCCCCAGTGTGACAATCCTCGGACAATCATGGACTGGCCACTTTGGTATGTAAAGCAACAACAGTAACTGGTTTGCACAACTGAAACCCTTTTCAACAGTTGTGCACAGTACATTGGTACCTCGGGTTAAGTACTTAATTTGTTCCAGAGGTCTTTTCTTAACCTGAAACTGTTCTTAACCTGAAGCACCACTTTAGCTAATGAGGCCTCCTGCTGCTGCCTCCAGAGCCCGATTTCTGTTCTTATCCTGAAGCAAAGTTTTTAACCTGGAGCACTATTTCTGGGTTAGTGGAGTGTGTAACCTGAAGCGTATGTAACCCAAGGTACCACTGTATAGTGGTACCTCGGGTTAAGAACTTAATTTGTTCTGGAGGTCCGTTCTTAACATGAAAGTGTTCTTAACCTGAGGTACCACTTTAGCTAATGGGGCCTCCCACTGCCGCTGTGCCGCCACCACATGATTTCTGTTCTCATCCTGAAGCAAAGTTCTTAACCCGAGGTACTATTTCTGGGTTGGCAGAGTCTGTAACCTGAAGCGTATGTAACCTGAGGTACCACTGTACTCTGATAGGTTTGCATCCCACATACAGGCAAGAAAGCCCCTGTCAAAACAAATGTCAGTCAGGCATCAGTCAGGAAGTGTTCCTAACACATGCAGCACCACCAATACTCACATATTTATTTTGCCCCTTCTCATGTTCAAATGGAATTTAAGAAATCCTGTAGCAACAAAATCCTGGCTGGGGGTGGGGATGGTCTCCATTTGCTGCTCCGACTCTTGGATCAGACATTTTAGCATGTGCATGCAGCCCACACATTCAGAGCACAGATCTGTCCAAACATGTTGTGAGTTCCTTGTCTCTCCTTATCCCCTGCCTTGGTTCCTAAGTATTCATGATGCACATTAAAAGTGGAAAGTAAAGACAAGGGAGGAACAGTTTAGGGCTACATACACACTATATATTTAAAGAGAATTTTAAGCATGGACCCACCCCCCATAAACCTGGGAACTGTAGTTTAAAAGTACTGGGAATTATAGCTCTGGAAGGGGGGAAGCTACAGTTTCCAGGATGCTTTGGGAGAAAAAAAATGTGCTTAAAATATTGTTTTAATGTATAGTGTGTATACAAAATATATCTTAGTAATATGTCACCTATCATTTCAATAAAATCTACTTTGAATATCTGGGATAAAAAAAATAAGACTATAAACACTTTAAACAGATGATTAAGTGATTTGTAATAAATCAGACTAAAAGCTGGAGCTCATACCAAAAATGGCCACAGGTCTGCCAAAGTAATATTATATGCTGAGATATTACTACAGTGGTGCCTACGAAGCACCTTGAACCCTCCGGGGTGCAATTCTGAAAATATTGTTGCTAATTTGGAACTTTTGGGTTTTCTGACATGCTCCAAATTTCCCTACAAATGGACAGAAAAAGTCTCAGTCAGGAAACAGTTTTGCAGGCTATTTCGTTGTCCCCACCAACCCGAAATGAATTCAAGCCCCATTTGTGGCAGAATACATTGGTGGTGGACTCTGAGGGGCAAGGTGCCAGTTCCTGCCCCCCCCCTTCCCTGCAGAGGTTGAAACAAGTTTGCCTTTCAAAGGGAGGCAACAAAGGGCTAAGAGAACCCCTTCCGAGGCACAACGAATCTGTGATAACCTTCATAATTAGCCCCTGTAATAAAGCACTTAACGGGAGTAAAGTCTCTCACTAGCAAGGAGGGGAAGTTTGTTTAGAGCCGTTTTACGGACTGCTGAGACAGAGTGCCCTCCGGAGCCCTGGGAACCAGTACCCAACAGGGCCAGGAACGCCACAAGAGCCCCGGCCCTCAATTAGCCTGGCAATTCAGAAGGAAAACAGTTCTCCGTTTTCTCATTAAAAGATGAAATGAGGAGGACTCCCCCACCCACCCCTCAAAAATCCACACAGAGCGATTATGCTGCTGCTGCTCCAAAGAAGGAGTTGCTTTTTCTTCCAAGGCCCCCTGATTACGAAAGACAATGGGATTAGTTCAAACTAGGCTGAGAGCTCTCGGTGACTCCTTTTTGCCGGCTAAATTGCAAGCGAGGGTGGATAATGGGAGATTGATTAGGGTTAATAGACTTATTTTTACAGGTCATGCCGCACAGCACTCTGGGTTGTGGTGCTCCAAAACATATTATCACAAGCCATAAATCAAGAGCCTTGGAGGGGGTTCAGGCCTCCCTCTCTCCATCTGAATGGCTGGTTAACAATTCACTTTTGTCTCCACCTTGCTGCTAGCTGATGCCTCTTGGCTGATATCTCCCTTCGAAAGGCCTGACACACAGAGAGGACCAAGCAGAGCTTGGAAATGCACTGAATATCCTTCATTCCCTCTGCAATTTGTGAGAACAGATGGACCAGTTTGCCTTTATGCTATCCACTCAATGCCTGAAAGTATTTTATTTTATATACATTTCTGACCTTTCTCCAAGGAGTGTGGGTCGTGCACATAATTCTCCCCACCCTTTTTACCTTCACAACAACCCTGCAAGGTTGGGTTGAGATACGATATCATAGGTTATTTTCTGAGTGTGCTATTTTAGGAATATTTCGTAATAATGGAAATTACAGAAATACCACATATACACACAACCACAACCAGCATGAGGCAGGTTTGCAGATTGATGGTGACTAGGGATATGCGAATCTCTTTTGGTTTCTCAGTTTCTCATTTTTCCACACTTCAGTTTGGTTTTCCACATTTCTACATCACATGCACACACACACATACAGTGGTACCTCGGATTACAGATGCTTCAGGTTACAGACTCCACTAACCCAGAAATAGTACCTCGGGTTAAGAACTTTGCTTCAGGATGAGAACAGAAATTGTGTGGTGGCAGCGTGGCAGCAGCGGGAGGCCCCATTAGCTAAAGTGGTACCTCAGGTTAAGAACAGTTTCAGGTTAAGAACGGACCTCCAGAACAGATTAAGTTCTTAACCTGAGGTACCACTGTATATTCGTAATCAGCATTTTAGTATGAATTTTCCCTTATATACTCATTTTATATGCAAATTTTGCATAATATAAACATTTTTGAAAAACCATTTCCACAGTTTACTAAGTTCTTGCATGTTATTTTCACTAATACATACATTTTTATACATACTTCACCCCAGAATATGCATTTCTGTTCACATTTCTTTGTTGGAGAACAGCTTTGCAAAATTCATAGCTACGTGAATTTTGAAGGATGGCTCTTTGCACGATGTTTTGGAAAATGTGAATTAGTCAGGTTCACTTTTCAAAGGCCAAGAGAATCCAATTTCTCTCCTAGCCCTAATGGTGACTAACCCAGGACCACCCAGTTAACTTTGTAACTGAGTCATGATTTGAACCTGGGATTCTATTGTCCTCATTCAGCATTCCAGCTGCAACTGTACCACAAAGCATTTGGCTTTCTAGTCCTACCATGAAGCCAATTCTGAAATACTGGAGTAGGTGGTGGTGGTGAATTGGAAGTAAGAACTGGAAGCCTGCAAAGCTGACATTCATTAACTTGGGTTCCTAGAAGGCTCCCGGTGCATTTCCGAGCACAATTCAAAGTGTTGGTGCTGACGTTTAAAGCCCTAAATGGCCTTGGCCCAGTATACATGAAGGAGCGTCTCCACCTCCCATTCTTCTGCCTGGACACTGAGGTCCAGCGCCGAGGGCCCTCTGGCAGTTCCCTCACTACGAGAAGTGAGGTTACAGGAAACCAGGCAGAGGGCCTTCTCGGTAGTGGCGCCCGCCCTATGGAATGCCCTCCCATCAGATGTCAAGGAAATAAACAACTATCTGACCTTTAGAAGACATCTGAAGGCAGCACTGTTTAGGGAAGTTTATAATGTTTGATGTTTTATCGTGTTTTTAATAGTCTGTTGGGAGCTGCCCAGAGTGGCTGGGGAAACCAAGCCAGATGGGCAGGGTATAAATAAATTATTATTATTATTATTATTATTATTATTATTATTATTATTATTATTACCACCACCACCACTACTACTACTATAGGTTGTCTAGTTACATCAGTGTTATTGAATTCCAACTCCCATGGTGTGCAGTCAACATAGCAATAGTCATGGAAGATGTGAGATGAAGTGCAGCAGCATCTGAGGGCACCACATGGTGTGACATTATGCCCACACTGGTGAAAGATTAGAATATCACTGCACCAGACTCTGTACTACAAAAATGTATGGATGGTATGCAACCAAGCTTTTTTATTTTATTTTACTCAGAGTAGACCTACTGAGATTAATCAACATTGGTTAGGGCCATTCATTTCAATGGGACTTTGTTGTTGTTTAGTCGTGTCCAACTCTTCGTGACCCCATGGACCAGAGCACACCAGGTACTCCTGTCTTCGGGACTCGGGAATTTACTACGCTTGAGTAAATCTAGGTTGAATACCACACCTTATCTAAAGAGACAGTGACTTATATTTCCAAAGACAAAGCATGAAAGAGCCTTTTGTAACAGTGGCATTCAGATTCTTTCCAAAGGAAGAGATTCCCTGAACACGTGCAGAGTGCTTTTCTTCCACCATGGAATCACAGTCCTTACATCTGAGATTACCAACATGGCTTCCTGACAGAGCAGGGGTGGCAACCTGTGTGGTCATGCAGATGCTGCTGAAATCCCATAAGCCCCAGCCTGAATGGCCAATGAAGATGGTGGGAGCTGCTGTCAGGTAACATCTGGACAGCCATATAGGTGCCCCAGAATTAGAGGGTGAGACTTGAGCCCGTGACGGCTCTCTTTGGAAACGAAACACCGACTGAATGGTTTGCAGACGCCGCTTTAAATGATATAAGAGGGTAGAAATGTTATTAGTGCCAAACATGTTACAGCTCTTCTGCAGACTTCAGACATCTTGGATCAAAGAATGATCTGTTTGGTCAGAATCCCTTCAGGAAGAAGAATGGGAGAGAAGTCTCAGTTTCAGATTAAGGATCAGAGAACTAATGAAAGACTGCGAGAAGACTCAAACACTTCAATCACTGTCCTTCATTAATATCTTCAATAAACAAACATTCACAGCTGGGTATTACTCTCCCCTTAGGAGTCCACTGTTAGCACTTAAGTAAATTCCACATGAAAGCACACTTGTCATAAAACATTTCTACTCCTATCAAAAGTTAATATATTAGCACTCATTTCATTTGCATTTTAATGGCAAGGCTACACTTTTCAAATAAATGACTGCACTTTATCAAAGGATTACTTCATTTGGTCTGTAAAATGGTTCTTTGCCATGTGGGAATCATATAAAGATGCTGGGAGGCTGGATACAACCCGTTCGGTGGCTCAAGTAAAATGCCAAGTTCCAGATTGCAAGCCTCACTCTTTGTAGTTTACTTATTTATTTTATTAAGAGAGTTAGGAAAAAGCCAAGCAACTTAAAAAATATGTGTGCTCTCTCTCAATCAAACAACACTGATTTGTAATTTTGATTTCCCCAGCGTTATACATTGTATTGACACCTCTACTTCATGTGAAAAACCCAGCATTTAACCATGAACTCTGGGGTAAATTCATCAGCCCTTACATAGAATAATTTGTTCTGAATGAAGGGAGTTGATTTCAGTTGACTTTGTATATTTGCTGTAGCTAAAGTTCACATTAGCTGAATTTCTCATTTTATGTTTGCAATCTCTGCATGGGGTAAGAAAGGCTTATTTCTCTTTTGGGGGAGAATTTCTAACTCTGCAGATTCATAATATGAATCTTATTTTGGAACACACATTATTCCAAAAGGTTCATTTGTAGCTTTGCATTTGATTAAAAGGCACATGAACACCGAAATTTAGGTTTGTACAGTTAAAATGGCTTAAAGCACTTTGTCACCCTAGCACAATGAATCCACTTACGAAAAAAATGTTCATATACATTTACACCACAACATACATTTAAAGGGACACAGATGGCACTGTGGTCTAAACCACTGAGCCTCTTGGGCTTGCAGGTTAGAAGGTTGGCAGTTTGAATTCACATGATGGGGTGAGCTTCCGTTGCTCTGTCCCAGCTTCTGCCAACCTAGCAGTTCGAAAGCACACCAGTGCAAGTAGATAAATAGGTACCGCTGCAGCAGGAAGGTAAATGGCATTTCTGTGCTCTCTGGCTTCCGTCATGGTGTTCTGTCGCACCAGAAGCAGTTTAGTCATGCTGGCCGCATGACCCAGAAAGCTATCTGCAGACAAATGCCGGCTTGCTTGGCCTGAAGTGAGATGAGCACTGCACCCCATAGTATCCTTTGACTGGACTTTACCTTTTGCCTTTTACGTTTAAAGCACTCATATCTCTTTAACAGTCATGTCTTCCCCCAAAGAATCCTGGGAACTGTAGTTTGTTAAGGGTGCTGGGAACTGTATTTCTGTGAGGGGGGTCTCCTACCAACTCTCAGCACCCTTTACAGACTAGAGTTCCAAAGATCCCAGTTTCTTTAGGAAAAGCTGTAACTGTCAAGGTGGTAGCAGAATGCTTCAAATGTTCAGTGTGGATGCGACCCCAGACTTTTGTGGTTAGAAAAGTGATGGGGGGGGGAAGAAATATGGGATGAACAAATCATTAAAGGGAAGACATACAAGTACCATACAAGTAAATCAGGATGAGTGTTCATTGTTGTATAACCTTCCCATAGACAAACCAGAATCAACGGTCAATAAGGACCAGATGTATGCTAACCTCTAGCAAATCAGGATAAATGTTCAATTGAACAGGTTGTCCAGAAACCCTGTCACCAGTCGTGGGCTGTGGGCTTTGAAATTTCAGTGGCGCCCTGTGCAATGCCAAAATTGGGTGTCCCACACCTCACACCTCTTGCCTTCCATTGTTTGTCATTGTTGCAGCACCCTCCTGGCTCAGTGCCCAGTGTGGGTAAACTGGTCGTGCTCCCCTAAATATACTTCTGTTGTCACACACTCACAAGACCACTTGATGTAGATATTATGAACATGCAAAACTTTGATTGTAGTACTACAGTAACCCTCTTGGGAACTGAATATGAGAAGAGAAGAGCCTGATTCTATTATTAAGCTCAAGGAAGATGCAAATCAGGAGTACTAGAAACCAGGACCCGGTTAGTTGCTAGAAGACCAAAATGAAGAGTGGTGAAAAGAAAAGAAGAGGGACTAGGAAGCATATTGCCCTGGGGAAGTGAACAGGGTATAGGCAGCAGCAAATGGCAGAGGTTACACTGGGAGAATTTGAGGATGAGGCACCACTTATTGCTCCTTATTCATTGTTCATTCCTTGTTGTTGCCTCCTTAGCAAAAAAGGGACCAGCTTCCATGATGAGGATGCTCTTGGTAACATGCCTCCTTGTGGCACCTTGGTCTGTATCTACATCCCTTGGGCTGTGGTTCCAAACAGAACACAGGTGGCTCTTTGCCCTGCAGCCAAGCACACACGATCCCATTTGTTGTTTGCTGCCATATCAGCAAACATTTGTCCGTCCTTATCACCACTGAGGGTCAGAAAGAAGGCATTCCCAAGTTGTGGCCAGCTCATAAAGCACACTTCTAACTGACTTCTGCAGGAATAGGCTTAAACACACCTAACTTGGGGAGGTGGTGGAGATTAGGAGAGCCCAATGGATTGATTCCAAGTAAAAATATTAGGGAAGGGATAATTATCCCTTTGCACAGGATATTCCCCATATCCAGGTTTTGGTGGGTTGGCCGAGGCCTCTGACTCAGGCATATGCATCTTGCTGAGCTGCTTTTGGTGATTGATGAGTGCTGGCACTCCCCTGGGGGGACAGTCACCGAGCTCCCCTCTCATTCCCTCTTTGTTCAGTAGATGTTCCCAGTCAGCAACAGATGGCCCTTGCTCCCCCTCCCTGACCAGAAATCGTCAAGCGCCATCCATCTTCCCCTGTGCCTGACAGAGCAGAGGACGGATGGGCTGGATGGGGAGAGCGGAAAGGCTGGCAGCCTGCGGTTGTTCACACTCCTCGTAAGTTTATTCTCCAAGGGGGTTGCACACGGCTGCCTCCTTTCAATGAGGGCTGATTGGGCCTAACAGCAACATTCACAACAAAGTGACCGGGCTCCCTGACCTTTCCTGAAGCAACGTCCCCTCACCCTGCAGGCACATCCTATGTTTTTGTTTGCATTGCTTTGGGATGCATTTAGCTGGTGGTCCCAAGAGCGGATGGAGTGCTAATGATTGAGGGCATCAGCAGAAGAGCAACGGAGCCCTTTTAATGCAGCAACGAAAATACGTAGGGCACAATCCCAGCTCGCGCGAGGGTGGCAGTGGGATCTCCATGGGTCACAGACTCTTGTTTTCTCCTCTTCCCCCATTTGGCATGTGGACACGGGCATGCATGTTCCCAGGCAACACAAAGGGCTGTCTGTTAAACAGCAAAAAAATTTTGGGGGGAGGGGGAATTTGTATCATGCTCTGAAGCTTGGGTAATTTGCCAATGAAGAGGGTGGCACAGACTTCCCATTCCCTAGACCAGCCTTTCTCAACCTTGAGTTCCTAGACGTTGTTGGACTACCATTCCAATCATCCATAGCCATCAGAGGCAGCATTCAGGGATGATGGGAGTGGCAATCCAACAGCATCTAAGAACCCAAGGTTGCTGCCTTGGTATGATGTTGACACACGGCTCCTCATATGAGCATACCAAGTGCAGAGGAGAATGAGAAAGGAATCTGGAGCTTACTCAGCACAAAGACATTGGGTGGTATCCAAGTTTTACCCAGAGGAGACCCATTGCAATTAAAGATCATAACTAGTTAGGGTCATTAATTTCAGTGGCTCTACTCTGAGTAGAACTTGATGGAACACCACCCGTTGCACCCTCATTGAAGGAAAAATTGTGCTCCTAGTGTTAACATAGAATCGTTTCCTAAGTTCCAAGAACTCCACATAGATCATGGGTAGGCAAATTAAGGCCCGGGGGCCAAATCTGGCCCAATCACCTTCTAAATCCAGCCCACGGACGGTCCAGGAATCAGCGTGTTTTTACATGAGTAGAATGTGTGCTTTTATTTAAAGTGCATCTCTGGGTTATTTGTGGGGCATAGGAGTTCATTCATTTCCCCCCAAAAAATATAGTCTGGCCCACCACATGGTCTGAGGGATGGTGGACCAGCCCCCTGCTGAAAAAGTTTGCTGACCCCTGACATAGATCATCTGAGGCTGCAATCCAAACCCCTGGAGGGCAGGAGGAGGGCTTGATAGAGTGGTACAGCCAGCAGCACACCTGCAGCCCTGGTACTCAGGCCAGCCAGGGCAGAAGGTGAGGAGGTGACAGGGGAGAAAATGTCCTTTTGCTGTTCCCTCCCAGACTGGAGGGAGCCTTGTAGGATCTGTGCAGCACTTTGGGCCACCTCCAGACTCTCTGTAGAAGAAACCCCATGGGGGGGGGGGTTTACATCAGAATGCTGTACTCATCTGCCACATATGGAATAAAACTGCTCTGAGAGCATCTGTCTCCTTCTCCCTCCATCCCTATAAAAAGCTGGTATCTCAGGTTTTATGGGTCACACTAGGGCAGCTTTCTTCCCATCTTTAACTTCTAAGTATTCAGTAGCTCTCTGCTTTGTGAGGCCCCGGAGATAACCTTCCAAGCAACAGTGGCACTTTTTTATTTCAAACATAGGAACAGTGAAAGAACTATCTTCCTGCTGATGACAAATTATTCCAATCCGAACAAGAAATGGGGCAGTAAAGATCACAATAGCTGTAAACCTAAAGAAGTCCCAGAAAGGGGGAGATAAGAATGTATTAAAAACCCTGCTTTCCAAGTCTCCTAAGTGCAGGAACGTGACTAATTGGTACAAATTAGAGAAGCTCTGAAAAAGGATCCAAAGATTAATTGCAAAGCTATCATCGTTCTCTTATTTGTTCCAGTGGCCCAGCCATGCATGTTGCTAAGGATACATCACCCTTTGTAACAAAAGTTTATAATTCCCAAATTGGTGTGGCTTGATTCATCATTCTCACTTGTGGTTTATATAAAACTTTCTTTGCATTGATTTTGATACAGGCAAGATTAAGTGGCCCTTAGATTAAGACAGCGCAGCCCATAAACCAAACTATTTCAATTAAAATTGATTTAATCCTACTCACTTCAACTTTTTGTGTGTTGGGGAGGGGATGGTAAAATACTACTGACCGTAAAACTGAAGTGGAGAACCTGTCGACTGCAATTCCCATCCTCCAGGTACCCTATCCTTGCTGCAAAATATTATTTAAGGTATCTTTAAACCACCCTTCCTCCGCAGGAGCTCAGGGTGATGTACAAGAAGCATAAAGCAAAATACAACAAACATCAATAAAAATATTTACAAACAAAAAAAATTGGTTTGTTGTTGTTAACTGACTTTTGTGTTGGTCTATTTTGTTTTTCGAACGGGAACTATTTTCATGTGCCTTCATTGTAGACCACTTTTATAAATAAATGCAATTGAAAATAAAGGCTTCATTTCGTTGGGTTGAGCTTTCTTGCAGGACCATTTCCAAGACTATAGAATGCAGGGCCTAAGCTACAGAAGGTAATGGGGCCCTTTATATGTCCATCTGTCCTTTGTCAACAACAAATTGTCCCTATTTTTTGTGTTGAATATATGCTATATGGTAATTTATGAACCTAATAGGTATCTAAAGCCATTTGCACATAACTGTAGGAGCCTGTACAACACAAAACACTGTTGCTGTATGTAGGTTTCATTTTATTTGTTTTTTATCTTATATTTTTGAAATGTACATCCAGGGTTTTTTCCCCTTTAATTTTTTTGGGCCCCCCAAGAAGAGTGGGGCCCTAAGCTATAGCTTGTTTAGCTTATACATAAATCCAGCACTGATAGAATGGAGATCTTTGTTGTTCTCTTAGGATATGTGCTGTCTCTGAATCCTCCTGTCAGAGTGTTCTTCACCCTGTAGTGGCTGCATCTAGTTCAAGATAGATGGTGAACAATGGGTGATGGAAGTGTTTTATGTCCCACTTTCCCCCTGATGCAAAGTTAACCACATTTCGAAATCCTGGGCACAGCTGATAAATAGAATGAGGGCAAGATTTCTCCTCAGCATAAGGAGCACACTAACTCTCAAAGAACTCTATTTCACACTGCTTCAGCTCCAGGGTCCACATTGAGACAGAGGCCCTACTCAAGCATAAGGAAGAAAGAGGAACCAGCTCTTGCAGGCCCACTTAGAGTTATATGCACAGATACATACATCACACATCCTGGTGACTGGGTCTGCAATAATTCCACGGACAGCTGATGTAAGAGAGTGAGAACTTTATTGGAGCCAGAGCAAGGTCTCACCTGGGCAGAATGGTCAACAAGGGAAAGTGATACTGGACAAAAGCAACTATTTTGCCCCCAAAGGCTGTCTCGGAATTCCTTTGCACTTTTGCAAGCGAATGCCATCAAATCCCCAATGACCAACAACAGATATTCCTCATGATATGACTTTCTCTCTTTCTCTCTCTCCATGCTTTCATCAGGATGGAGGGTTGGCACACCATAAATCCCTGTTACAAAGGCATTCAATCTGCTCACAGTTCTTCATCCAAGCTCTGGGCCGCCCGCTGACTTCACATGGGTTTTTCCATCCAGCATGTACATTCTTTTGCAACACTCAACTCTGGTGTTTGCTGAAGTGCTGAAAAAGAAGCAGAGAGCTAAATCTGTCTGCTCTGGTTAACCGCTTTTCTGTTCAACACACACTTAGAACCAAGAAAGCTGACAATATGAAAAATTTGAAATTGATACAATGAACACTAGTAGGATTGCTTTATTCATAATTGGCAAAGCTTCTAATCCCATGCTCTCAGATATTTATTTTTTTAAGATGAATGCCCTTTCCTTTCATTTGTCATCTGCTGCATGTGGATGAGTTGCTTTGCTTCTACATGCATTCCTTATGTATGGATCTGTCCTGGGGGTGCCTTAATGTGAACAAAACAGTCATTTCCTATCACAGGGACACATTTTTCTATACACAAGAAGGAAAGCGAAGCTGGGGTGGAGGGATGAATTGATTTGTATGTGTGATGTGGACTGATGACTCTATATGCCAGCAAGGTTGCCACATATCCCTTATTGGGTAGGTGCTTCTATATCTGAGTTGTCCATTGTCCCAAAATATCACAGCCACATCAAAAATGGGTAACACTCCATATCCTACCCCAGAATGCTGTGGCTGCACAGAGTTTAAGGTTACTTCCATACTAGAGTCCTTTGGCACTATGTTAGGGTCTTGCCTTTCTTCAATCCATGGGAAGTAGAATTAAAATATGGACGCAGGTGGCTCTGTGGGTTAAACCACAGAGCCTAGGACTTGCAAGCAGTTCGAATCCCCGTGACGGGGTGAGCTCCCGTTGCTCGGTCCCTGCTCCTGCCAACCTCGCAGTTCGAAAGCACACCAGTGCAAGTAGATAAATAGGTACTGCTGTGGCGGGGAGGTAAATGGCACTTCCGTGCGCTGCTCTGGTTCACCAGAAGCAGCTTGGTCATGCTGGCCACATGACCCAGAAGCTGTCTGCGGACAAGCACTGACTCCATCGGCCTATAGAGCGAGATGAACGCCGCAACCCCAGAGTCGGTCATGACTGGACCTAATGGTCAGGGGTCCCTTTACGTTTACCTTTAAGTTATCCAGCACTGACCTTCCCTTTGGCCAAGATACTTCAGCATTTACTCAGCTATAAGTCCCATTCAGCAAAGATCCAACATAAAATGAAAGTTTCTTGCTTGCAGGTTATGTCCCTTAATTACATGCTATGTAAAACTGAAAAGAAAAGGAAATAATGGGAAGAAATAAGTTTCCCCTTCCACAGAAAATTATTGCCATCAATATTTATTTCATTAATGAATTACTTCTCATGAGGATCTCCAAAGCTCTTTACAGTCATATACAGTTTTTATGTGTGTCATTTATAATGACATATATAAAAACAGTTACAACAATTGCATGTATAAAACCAATTAAGAAAACAATTATCAATATAAAAACAGTTTAAAACAGCAACAATGCATACATAAAATCAATCCAGATCCAAGACAGATATCCCCAACTGGGATAGCAATGAGAATAAAGAACAACTAAGAGAGGATATTCAAGGGGCAATGAACCAGGCTGTCATCAGTAATTCTGCTGCCAGGCTCAAAAGGGGGCAAACAAAAAAGAGGCCAGGACTTGTAAGCAGGAAATTTTTAATTAGAGGAGCAGGAACCCTGAACAACCTAAATAGTATGTCGTCATACACATACATCTTCTTGTACTTCTTGCTGCTCTTGGCTTTTTGGCCCTGCTATTCATGGGTAAAGGGACACGGGTGGCGCTGTGGGTTAAACCACAGAGCCTAGGACTTGCTGATCAGAAGGTCGGTGGTTTGAATCCCCGCGACGGGGTGAGCTTCCATTGCTCGGTCCCTGCTCCTGCCAACCTAGCAGTTCGAAAGCATGTCAAAGTGCAAGTAGATAAATAGGTACCGCTCCAGCAGGAAGGTAAACGGCATTTCCGTGCACTGCTCTGGTTCGCCAGAAGCGGCTTAGTCATGCTGGCCACATGACCTGGAAGCTGTACGCCGGCTCCCTCAGCCAGTAAAGTAAGATGAGCGCTGCAACCCCAGAGTTGTCCGTGACTGGGCCTAACGGTCAGGGGTCCCTTTACCTTTACCTTATTCATGGGTATGTCTACCAATTTAGGATAACACTTCGTGCATCAGCCAAAGTGGGTTCTAGCTTAGGGAACCACCCTTTTTCAACTGTTAAGGTGTGACGAGACTGTTGATTTTGCCGCAATGGAAAATAGGGCTTCTCTGAGAAATCAGATGCTGTTCCTGACTTAGGCTCCTTTAAATATAGTCGCATCAGACCTTTAAAGCACATGACACACACATATCCCTTGAACAGTAGTTAGTTAAAGGTGCTGGGAACTGGAGGTCTGCAGCTCCCGGTATTATTTTGGGGGAAGTCATGTGCCAGAAAATGTCTATTTTCTTACTACCTTTATTACTCTGTCTTGTGTTTGTGTGTATGTGTGTGTGTTTTGGAAAGCTAAATAAACTTGGTTAAAAGCCCAGATTCAACTTCACTGCTTCTTTGAACCGCTCATAAGTAGCCAGGGCCTATTTATCTACAAGTCCTGTAACATCATTTGTAAATGGCAGATCCCAACCGTAAATTGCTGTTTCCTCTTGCAGAACCAGTGGGGTTCTCTTTCTTTCTTCTTAAAACTCTCTCATCTTATCGAAGGGGTACATTTGAGGTTTATGGTCTGAAATGCCCCAATTTACAAAGGAAAGAGGAGTGGGCTTTCTGCTGCTGCCAGAACTCTAAAATTATGAGGAAATTTGCTGGCCAGAGACTTACTCTCTACTTCTCTCTTCATTTCCCAAGAATAATAAAGTATTTTTGTTCCGCCCTAACAGAAAATCAGGTAGAAATCCTAAGAAAACATTGGTCAAATTTGTTCTTACTCCCGCTGTTCCTTCCCCTAGAAAAAAGGAGGAGGAGGAGGAGGGTGGTTCATGTGAAACGGAAAAGGACACTTTTGCAAAGGGAAGAGGTCTTAATTCCAAGCTTTCAGAGGCTTATTATGAACAATGTGTATATACACTGGGGGCAAGGGATGTGTGTGTGTGTGTGTGTGTGTGTGTCTGTCTGTCTTTTTTAGATGACAACTGAAATGGCCCTTTCAGATTGAAGCTCTGAAGTACGGAAAATGAACTCATGTGTGTGTGTGTGTGTTTTATATCAAAGCACAGTAGCCTGCAGAAGTTAAGAAGTTAATGGTGGAAGCAGGCATTAAACAGAAAGATCAAATGCATCAGATCATAGTCAAAAGGAGTAAAGTGATCCTGCACCTGAAAGTTGCAATAAACGTAAAGTGCTTATCTTCCGTTTCAGATGGATGATTAACTGCTTTTAAATTCTCCTGCCCCTTCTTGTGTGCCGGGCAAGAAAGGGGAATAAAAAAGTAATGGGAGCAAAATGTATCAGGGACTCTGACCAAACCAAAAGAGAAACTTCAGGTTCTGGAGCCAAGAAGACCTATTTATCTTTTTAGGCCAGGAAGGGGTGAAGGGTAGGAGTGGGGGAGAATGAAGATTTATGGAGGTATAAATAATTGTTGTAACAGTATTTCTTTTCTGCACATGTAACAGAGCCTTACTGTAGCAATTCAAGAATTGTGTGGTCAGCTGGGAAGCAAAGATGTTTTGGCAGCATGTTCCGTTCCGCTCCAGCCCTAGGCCTCTTCTTGCATTTGAAATGGGTATGCCAACTTTTTGATCGGCCGCTGTAGCTGTGGCTTGAACAGCAGCTTGATCTGCACATCCTGGCAGATAGCGATGCATGTCTCTGTGCTGTGAAAAGCTTCACCTACTGACTTCAGCATCAAGCTGTTCTTAAAGGCACAAGAGCACACTGGGCCATTTCTTCCAAACAGTTGGAAAACACACTGAGACACATATAGTGTTGGTGCTGACCTTTAAAGCCCTAAACAGCCTCGGTCCAGTATATCTGAAGGGGCATCTCCACCCCCATCATTCTACCCGGACACTGAGGTCCAGCGCTAAGGGCCTTCCGGCGGTTCCCTCACTGCGAGAAGCAAAGCTACAGGGAACCAGGCAGAGGGCTGTGGAACGCCCTCCCACCAGATGTCAAAGAGAACAACAACCAGACTTTTAGAAGACATCTGTAGACAGCCCCGTTTAGGGAAACTTTTAATGCTTGATGCGTTACTGTATTTTAATATTTTTTTGGAAGCTGCCCAGAGTGGCTGGGGAAGCCAGATGGGTGGGGTATAAATAATTTATTATTATTATTATTATTATTATTATTATTATTATTATTACTACTACTACTACACAATGCTAGTTTTTGTCTATGGTGTGAAAGCCAGGCAATTCTGGAGCTCATTCTGCAGACTCATTCTGGCTTCCAGGGAAGGGAACAAGAGGTGAATAACTGTAAGACATTGCTCTGCCCAACAGGGTTACATTCAGCAACAAACATCAAATTGACTAACTGCATTGGGTCTGGAAAGGCCAAGATGGCAGTCCCATATTTCATTACAGGCATGGTGTGTTGCAGGACAGATAATTGATACAGGTAATTGGCAGGAAAGAAATGCCATAAAAACCTGAGTGAGAAACAGATGGAGGAGAAATAGATATAAATCTGATTAGTGGGGAAATGTTATAGAGCGGGGCACATGGTAACAGAGGGCACAGTTCTTCTTTGTTGTCCTGAACCTATGGGCTTATTCCACACCTCGTGCAGCATTGCCTGCTCCTGTTAGAGGCCCTATCTAGTCCTATGTCCTAGAGCCAGTCCTAGAGCCAGTGTGGTGTAGTGGTTGAGAGCAGTAGACTCGTAATCTGAGGAACCGGGTTCGCGTCTCCACTCCTCCACATGCAGCTGCTGGGTGACCTTGGGCCAGTCACACTTCTTTGAAGTCTCTCAGCCCCACTCACCTCACAGAGTGTTTGTTGTGGGGGAGGAAGGGAAAGGAGAATGGTAGCTGCTTTGAGACTCCTTCGGGTAGTGATAAAGTGGGACATCAAATCCAAACTCTTCTTCCATGAAGTTCAGAAACAATGGCCGGGCCTACACTTCACATTAAACCATAGTTAAAAGTAAACTGTGATTAGTTGCATTGCTTTCCAGTCCCACAGTTCTATGTGAACATGCAGTATGCTAGCACCCACTGCTTGAAAAGTTCTTGCTCCCTTCCACTGCTCTGGGGGTGCCCTTCATCCTGGAAAGTGCATGCCAGAATCAATTATATGCAAGGCCTTTCTTAAGCTTTCATAGCCTCGTGCTTCCTGTACTACAGTTGTTTTTACATTGGTTTTCAAATGTTATCTGTTTGGGGAGTCCGTTCGACACCTCGTTTATGTATGTTCAATATGTGCATGCATTGTGCCAAACCTGGACTCATAAAAACATCACTGAAACATCACTAAAAGGGCAGAATGGAGAGAGGGGTGGAACATGGTGTTTGCAAGCTTTTCCAATGGGTTTCAGTTATGTGCGATTTCACCAATGCACATGGTGCCTTGGAACGTAACCCCCATGTAAACTGAGGTCTGCCTGTAGTTGCTGTTGTGAATAAGTGCCCTGGTTAAGCTGGAGGTTTGAGAATGTTATCATCAGATCGATGAAATAAAGCAGTGACTGGTCATGCAAGGTGATACATAATTAAGCTAGCTGTACACTTGATACAAAACAACCATTCAAGTCAGCACAACACTGCATGCCTGTGGTTTGAATGGGGAGCATGATTAGAGTTCATAAAATCAAAGTGATGTACAGTGGTACCTCAGGTTACAAACACTTCAGGTTACAAACGCTTTGAGTTACGAACTCTGCTAACCCGGAAGTAGTTGCTCCGGGTTGCGAACTTTGCCCCAGGATGAGAACGGAAATCAAGCGCCGGCAGTGCAACAGCAGCAGGAGGCCCCATTAGCAAAAGTGCACCTCAGGTTAAGAACTGTTTCAGTTTAAGAACGGACATCTGGAACAAATTAAGTTCGTAACCCGAGGTACCACTGTATAACATTGATTCCAACTTATATTGAAAAAGAGCATATCTGATACCAGTGTTTAAGTGGGTTTAAAAAAAATACATATAGAAATAAAGGGATTCCTGATAGTATACCCAGATTGTCAAGGGTCCACTGAAACGACTTTACCCATTTACATGTGCTGACATGCATACAGCACACCAGGAAATATTTTTCCACAGGAAAGTTATTTTGCTTGAAGTTCAGATTGCCTCCCTTCTCTCTGATTGAGGTGCTCTGACTTTTATTCATTTATGCAGATGATTTATATACCATCCTTTGCACAGGCCACAGGGGACGGCTTACAATAAAAACAAGTAGATAGGAATATGTAAAATCCATTAAAAACACAGTGCATTAAAAATGCACAACATCAAATCACTGAATGACAATTACTAACAGCAGAAGCGGCAATCGGGGGTCTCTCTTCCTCCACAAGCGCTCTCAAACAGATGTGCCTCGACACTGACATTAATGCCATTGTAACATGTCAAAATGCAACACGTGTTCTTAGCTATCACTCTGTCTCCATACTGAGAAATGTCTGTTGTGGAAGTGTGAAAGCCACAGAGCCTCTGTACACACAAAGGAGCATGTAGAGTGAAATGTGCAGGGAGAGGGTTGGGATTACACCAACAACTGGCCTTCGCTTCCCTACATCTCCTCACCAGTATTTGTGAACAGATCTTATATTTATATGAATTATACACCAAGTAATGCAAAGAAGCCTATACGCATACAATTTTGTCTTCTGAATTGAGCTAAATTGAGCCAGTAGGCCTCTCATGCCATGTATGCTCATTGTAGATGGGGGAGGATAGAGTAGTCTCTGAATTTGGTGGTGAAGAACTTCTGTGGGTAACTTGTTGTCCACACTTCCTTTCTGATGTGGACTGACAGGATGATATCCGGCTACGATGCAAACCAAGGGCCTTACTCTGATGGACAATCCTCTTCTTCCCAAGGACCACCTCTCTCCATATAAACCTACCTGGACCCTGAGATCATCCTCTGAGGCCCCATTTGTGGAATGCTCTCCCTGGAAGGGTCATCTGGTGCCTTCATTTAGGCGCCATGCAAAACCTTTCCTCTTTAACCAGGCCTTGGGTTGCTTGACATTTGATGCCCTTTTAAATGTGTTGTTGAAGGGGGGGTTATTGGTTTGTTTCTGTTCTTATTTTTATTATGTAGTTTGTGTTTTATATTGTAATATATTGTAATGTAAAACACAATATATTGTTATATCTATATACTGTAATATACAAATACAGTGGTACCTCAGGTTACATACGCTTCAGGTTACAGACTCCGCTAACCCAGAAATAGTGCTTCAGGTTAAGAACTTTGCTTCAGGATGAGAACAGAAATTGTGCTCCAGCGGCACGGCAGCAGCAGGAGGCCCCTTTAGCTAAAGTGATGCTTCAGGTTAAGAACAGTTTCAGGTTAAGAACGGACCTCCGGAACGAATTAAGTACTTAACCTGAGGTACCACTGTATATATACACTGTAATATAAAACACAATAATAGAAAGGCCTGGGTCCGGCCTTTAAAAGGCCGTTCTAACTTTCTTGTTTTAACATCATGACAGAAGGCTATTAAAGAGGGAGAAAGAGAATTCCAGATTCTGGGTGCAACCACAGAGAAGCCCCTCCCTCATGTTTTCTTTTAAATAAATAAATTCCATCCAACTCCCTCCCCATCTGCAGTCACAGTGGTGCTAGGGATCATTGCGGCCATCCTAAGTCCATATTTAGTTCCCTGGGAGTGAAGTCCACAGAAGCAGTCTGGATATGGGCAAAACAGTCATGGTGGAATCTGTACTTCATAATTTCCTGCTTGGTTTGGTACTTTTTCAAAAAGAAGCAGAGCCCAGCTGCATCTGTTTTTGTTTACTACTTTTCTAGTTCTCTTTGTGGGACTTTAGACAAACTTTCAAGGGAAAGTGGGGGGGGGAACGACTCTTCATCACCCTGTCTTTCACTTTGATGGGCTCCCTGTTCTTTGAGTCTATGAGAAACATTCCAAACCACAGTGAGATCCACTCTGAAGCCGGGCCGCCTTCTTCCAAGGCTTAATGTCGCACAGTATAAATTATAGACCCCTCATGCCATGAACCTGTCCTCTTATCTCAGAAAGCTCAAAGCTGACTGTAGTGAAACACCACTTCACTTAATCTTCTCCCAAGCGTCTTCAATCAAGCACAATTTCAAAAAAGTGTGTTTTTTTATTTTTTAAAAAACAGCACACATACCATCCTTCTGCTTATTTGGGATAATACTGCAATAACTTTTAAAAGGCATAAAGCTTTGAGATCTTGAAGGGGCTGCCTGGGTGAGTGGGGGGGGGGGAGAGATACTTGTAGAGCTGAGAAAAAGATATAGAACAGTGGGTGCAGAGCTAAAACAAGGTCCCTAGTCTGATTTTTAGAGAATACAGTGAGAGGGAGCATCAGATCAGACTAAAGGGCCAGATCCATCTGCCATGGATGCTTTAGCTGAGATTCTTGTGTTGCAGAGGTTTGGACTAGATGACCCTTGGGGTCCCTTCCAACACTACAATTCTATGATTCTATCCAGCAGACTGGCAATCCTGTTCCCTATTCATTCTCATTGCCCTATAAATTGGTCCTGTGCTGCCTTTTCCTAGTGTACTGAAAGCTGGTGAAAACCACTAGGTACATGGCTTTTCTGCTACCAAGGGGTTAAATATAGCTAGGCTTCTTCTGCTTTTTCCCTTGCAGAAGGCTCTGCCTCACTTACCCACATTAGGAAGTTTAGCTATGGTGGTACAAGTTACCTTGACTGAATCAGACTGTCCAGAAATGCTAAGCAACCATCCTGCTTGTAAAACCAATCATTTTCCATCTGTCCAGATTTGAGAGGATGCTGTGCAAAATGCCCACCAGTAGGCCCTCTCTTCCATCAATGGGCCCTGCCATCCTTACCTGGGAGCAGGCACCATCTCCCTAAACAGCCACCATTGTCTAGCCACCATTTTATTCTCAAAGTTTCCCAGAGCTACATTGTGTAAGAGGCATTGTGGGAAATTTAAATGATAGCTAGACCCACTTGCTCCAGGCTGCTTGGAATGCAGACATCAGAATTGCTTTCAATGGGAAGCTCCAGAGCAGAGAGTGGTGGACACTGCGAAGGCACTGGAGCCCTGGGTGCTGTCCAATGGTTCCAGGTGCTGATTCTCATACTTGGGTCAACTTAAAAGGTGGCAAGGGGAAGTTCAGCATGCGACTCTGATGCCTTACTCCACCCTGGAGAGTTCTTGGGGCAGATCTGCAAGTGATGACATTGTGAAGTGGTTGGGGATTGAACCTGGGCCCTTCAGCATGCAAAACAGATGCTCTACCACTGAGCTAGGGACGCGGGTGGCGCTGTGGGTTAAACCACAGAGCCTAGGACTTGTCGATCAGAAGGTCGGTGGTTCGAATCCCCGTGACGGGGTGAGCTCCCGTTGCTCGGTCCCAGCTCCTGCCAACCTAGCAGTTCGAAAGCACGTCAAAGTGCAAGTAGATAAATAGGTACCGCTCCGGCGGGAAGGTAAACGGCGTTTCCGTGCACTGCTCTGGTTTGCCAGAAGCGGCTTAGTCATGCTGGCCACATGACCCAGAAGCTGTACGCTGGCTCCCACGGCCAATCTAAAGTGAGATGAGTGCCGCAACCCCAGAGTCGGTCACGACTGGACCTAATGGTCAGGGGTCCCTTTACCTTTACCTTACCACTGAGCTATGGCTCTTCCCCTGCTTAGGACTGCAACCTTTAGAAAACATAAGCATCAATCCTATTGATCCACTCAGCTTGGGAGGCTGACTGAAAGGTGATGCTCCACCTTCACTCCCGTCCCTAGTTTTCCCAGGCCTGATAGTCAGCTGAGAGTCAGGCTAACTTCACAGATGAGCATCAACTCATGGAATCTAGGGCTGTGCACCTCTGCACCCATGGCACATTACATGTATCCCTCTAGTTTACCATAACAGGCTGAGAATAGCAGTACTGCTATGCAGCCTGACTGCAAGAATGGCAAGGTTCCTCTGTCCTGGCTCTGTGCCTAGAAACCTCTCTCTCATTCACCGTTCAGCTCTTGAATTATTGCTGGGATATTACCCTTTCCTTGGAAAGGAACTCTGCAAACAGCCAGCTGTGCAGAGCACAGGGGGGAAAGCTGCAAGGGTGTCATTAAGGTCACTGGAAGAGTCCCATGCTGGGGCTAAAGAACAATTCCTGACAAAATGAGGTGGTTGGAGCAGTTCATAGATAAAGACCTGCCTGTCATTCTGTTACATGAACCTATATTCCAATTTTATCTGGTGAATGTGATTCTCTCTTATCCAGTTTGCTGTTTGAAGGGATTTGGAGCAGAATAGATAATCCAAACTTTGAACATAAATCACTGAGCTGTGTGGCTGATAGATGCCTTGCACTTTCTTATGATAATGCCTGATTGGAGGCTGGGAGGAAAAATGCCAGAGGCTTATCTCTGGGAAGCAGCATTCAGAGGGGATGCGATGAGAGTGCTGGTGCAGGAGGGGAGGCCAGGCGATGGGGCCCTCGCTTACCTATTTATTTACTTATTTTTGAGATCTAAACTTCAGTGGAAATGCCATGAGGGATGTCACGGGGAAGGGAGAGCCTGGGGCCAGAGTTGAGTGTCAGGCATGTTGAGTGTCTTGCCAAGAGCCAAGGAAGCTGTGATAGAAACAACAAGAACAATGTTACTGAAGGAAGCCTAGGGCTCTGGGGCTTAATGCCATCAAGCAAAGGACTTTGTTTTGAAACCTTGCCTACATTCTTCAGCAGCAACCTGTTATTTCTATGATATGGCTTAAAAGCAGACTATTCTGAAGTTGCATTAATGTAAGAGAGATGGGGGACATGAGAAGGAAACCTCTTGTATGCTATCTGAAAAGGTTACAGGATTGGGCTGGTTGTCCAGGGTTCTGGAGGTGGGGCTCCTTCAGAGTAAGAGCTATCCAGGAGTTCAATCCTATACTTGTCTAGTCAGAAGTTCCATTGAGTTCAAGAAGAAGAAGAAGAAGAAGAAGAATTTGGATTTGATATCCCACTTTATCACTACCCGAAGGAGTCTCAAAGCGGTTAACATTCTCCTTTCCCTTCCTCCCCCACAACAAACACTCTGTGAGGTGAGTGGGGCTGAGAGACTTCAAAGAAGTGTGACTGGCCCAAGGTCACCCAGCAGCTGCATGTGGAGGAGCGGAGACGCGAACCCGGTTCCTCAGATTACGAGTCTACTGCTCTCAACCACTACACCACACTGGCTCTAGGACATAGGACTAGATAGGGCCTCTAACAGGAGCAGGCAATGCTGCATGAGGTGAGTGAGGCTGAGAGATTTCAAAGAAGTGTGACTAGCAGCTGCATGTGGAGGAGCGGAGACGTGAACCCGGTTCACCAGATTACGAGTCCACCGCTCTTAACCACTACACCACACTGGCTCTCAATAGGACTTGCTCGCATGTAACTTTGCATTAGAAAATAGGAAGCTGACTGACATTTATACCAAATGTGAACCAGGTAAAACATAAGACAACACTGATGGATCAAGTCAGTGGCCCATTTGGTCAAACATCCTGTTCTCACAGTAGCCAACCAGATTTAGGACTATAAACTCCAGCTGGTAACAAAGTTCTGGGGTGGATGTGACCTAAGAGACCCTCTTTCATACACACACACACACACACACTTGACCTTCCTCGCTTGCTCTCCTTTGCATTGAAATGAATAGTGTGGAATAATGCAATGATAATATCTAATTAATTTTGTAATTAACTATAGTGGTGCCTCGCAAGACCAAAAGAATTCGTTCCGCGAGTCTTTTCGTCTTGCGATGTTTTTCGTCTTGCAAAGCACGGTCCGTCGCAACTGCGCCTCTTCAAGTAGCTTTAAAAAAAAAAAAACGCAAGACGTTTTCGTCTTGCGAAGCAAGCCCATAGGGAAATTCGTCTAGCGAAGCAACGCAAAACCGAAAAACCCTTTCGTCTAGCGAGTTTTCCGTCTTGTGAGGCATTCGTCTTGCGGGGCACCACTGTACATAAAATTCCACCACAGCAGACAGTGAGCCGAATAATGAAGTTTTTGTCAGAAGCAGAACTGTAGAAGAATGGAAACAGTGCTGCATGTGATGAACGGAACAGAACTTGTCTTGTTACATTCCTATTCAATGGAAGAGTCCACACTTTGCACACAGAAGCTTCCTGGCATCTCCAAGTTTATCAGGGTGTCACAAATCCCAGAGATCTGATGTCCATCAGAGTAGACAATACTTGATGGACTCATGGACCTACAAGATATAAGTTACTTCCTAGGTTTGTGTCACCACAGGAATTGAATGAGATAGAGCCATAGAAACAGACTGTTCCACATTGCAAAGAAATGTAACTGTTCTGCCATTTTGTGTTCTGTTTTGTTGGTAAAATGATTGCTTCTCTTTTAAGTGGTTTGCTCTGACCAGGAGGTTCAAAAGTTCACAGCATGGTCAAACGTTTAGCCTAGAAATCTGCTAGTTCAGGGGCAGTGGGGCTTGAAAATTAAAGAAGCAAACAATTACAGGGAACACAAACCTAAAGCATGTGGAAACTCCCCTGTATCAGGGGAGGAATGAGAATGAGAAACCTAACAGGTCTTGGGGAATAGAAACTTTTCCAGGACTCTCCCCCTCTTGTGAATAGGCAAGAGTTTGGGAGTGGGAGTTGAAATAATATAAGGGGATATAATAACTATATGAGGGGAGGATTTAAAAAGGTGAAAATGCTGAAAAGTGTTTGTTCATGACTGTGAGAGAGGAGGAACTGGACTGGACCACCCAAAAACTGAAGTAAGGGATAGAAAGTGATGATTGCAAGCCTCGCTAGTGAAATTATCTTATCTAGGTTGAGAGATAGATTCTTTTCCCTCTCTTGTTTTTATGAGAAATTGTTAAAAGTAGTTTTTAAAATACGATCCCCCCCCCAATATTTTACTCTGGTTTTTTTATTTTTTTATGGTTTAAATGTTTCTGGGGCCTTATTTACAGTATGTCCAATTGCCCTACTACTCTATCCAGTATAGAGTTGGTTGGCCCAGAAAGTTCTAAAGGTTAAAAAAAAAAAAGCTGTTTAGCACACACAGACAAAAAGAGAAAAGAAAGAAGAAGGTATCTACTTGGTGAAGTTAACAAGGAAGAGCTGAAATAGAAATCTAACTGATGGAAGAAGAATAGGGCAGGGTATATGAAATCTAAATTTTGGGAGGGGAAATTATGGTCCTGGAGACAAGAACATACTTTACAGATCTGTATAGCTGGGGAGTGGGGAATATTTCACACCTGGATAAACTTGTTGGTCTTCACTGGTACTGTACTATATTACAAATCTTTGGGGCAGCAAAGCAGTATGAGGAATCCCAGCACTTATGAATAATATGCAAGTGCTGGCAGTCCATATACCACTTAGTTCCACCCAGTCTTGCAATCCAGTGACAGTGTTTGAGAAGCACTGGAGCCAAAAGATCTGAGTTAATATAGCTAGCATCTCCTTAAATCAATGAAAATGGATAGCTGTGCATCGTTCTCAGCTAGAAATACATGCATGCATATCATTTCCCATTGGAATGTAGCAATTTCAAGGTGGGTTTTAAGTGCTGCGATTGTCATTTGTTTTCTTTTGTCCTTTCTAATCGGCGGCAAAATTCCCAATTGTTTCCACCTAGCTAAAGGGGAAACAAAATCCCATAGAAAATAGTGGCAAAGAAAAACCTCCAAAGATCAAATCTCCCAAATAGTTTTGTTATGTTGACATTCAGAAGATGGGGCTTTGAAGTCTGCCTTGATAGACAGCAGGTGCCTGAATACCTTGAAATGTCCTGTTTGGGGGGGGGGGCGGGGAGATGTCATTGCTAGGAGTTCCAGAGCAGTTTCACCAGGCTGGCTAAATGCATGTATCTTTTAAGAGTTGCATTTTCAATTCTAACTAGAAAACACACACACACATAACACCAAAACCTGGGCTTAGCCAGATTCTTGATGCTGTGCATATACAAATGTGATCGTCTTACTAAAAGAGAATTAGCTTGGCTTAGGACTAAGGCCAAGGCGAAGTTTGTCCTTCCTGGTGCTCAAGGGCCTCCACCCTCCCCCAGCCCAAAGCGACTGGATGGACAGCTGCTCCCTGTTGCCTTCAGACTGGCTGGCGTCCAAGGAAGGGCCTGATGGAATGCCGAATCGGGCACCTGCTGCAAATCTGCCCAGAACAGCAGGGAAGGGAGCGATGAATACAGCCTTCCTTAATCCTAGGTGCTGCCACGGCTTCTCCTAATGATATACCATTACTTGAAAGAAAAACAGTGCAGTCCCCAGAGACAGGCCAGACTGGAAATTTCTCAGGAGTCTGATTGTAATAGGAGAGGGCTGGTCTGTCCCATCCTTTTGTCTGGACGAGAAAGGAGGTGGGTGGTTTCGTTTCCTCACAAAACGTGGCTGAAGAAAAGGTGGCGTTTCCTCGCCTACAGAGGAGAGGAGCAGGTAAGCAACCTGAAGATGGTAAAATGCTTCTGGGAGCTCAGGCATAACACAGGACATCATAGGCTTTGTGCAGAGAACCAGGAGCACCCAAGCCAAAATCTGGCAAGTGTCAGTATGGATCTAGAACTCCAGGAGAAGCAGCTTGGGGAGGTGATATTGAGTAGGAATTGGTAGGAATAAGGAGGAATTCTGTTCTCCTCCTTAAGATCTCAGTGTCCAAGACTGGAACTCATTGGAACTTTGTTCTGGCACCTCTCAGGTGGGTGCCATTGCCATGATAAGAGAACAAAGGAAGTCTTCATGGTGAGTTCTGTCCCTGCTGCTGATTATGTACATGCTGCATATACTCCCTCTAGCACCAATTTGCACATATTATTTAGGCCACTAAAGCTGCAGTCCAAATGCTACAGACATGGCAGTTGAGCCCATTGGCTTACTTCTGAGCAGACCTGGTTAGGATTGCAATTCACCACCGGCACTAATTCCTGTAGCCATGTAAATGGGAAGTAATAAGGCCAAGAATATGCCTCGTTCAAATTATGGCTAGGCACAGGAGGAGCTTGACAAAAGCTTCAGAGTTACAGTAATACTTGAAACATTTTAAAAGGTGAGTATGAAGTTGGGAATTGACTGCAACTTGAAAGCAAATCTTCAAAACATGAAAGCAGCTGCTCATCTCTACAAGAACTGAAGCCTTCTCTACTACAGGCAAAACCATGTCTGGGGGTATTCCCTCCCCCAACCAAAGGTATCCTTCCTATGATTTTTGATCACATAATCTTGGGATATTATAAGTGACATTATCCTTTAGTGTTTTGTGTTATCCATTTCCAGCCAGAGCCAATGGCTATATTTACATAAAGGCTGTCCTTCCTGTGCCCTCACACCCCACAGGATTTAAAGCAGCATTTGATCTCCGAGATACAAGCTGTAATTGACTTCATTTAAAGATTAACTTAATGTGATGCCTTATTAAAAGGGGAAAAAAGTTATTACGGAAGTTGTCAATCAAAGAGTTAAAGCCTTTTTATGAAAACCCAGTCACAAAATGTTTCCGTTTTAATATCCCAAAGGCCAAAAACAAATTACTAAACAGCAACGAGAGATTAGCAATTTCCAGCCTCTTTTGCATCTGTTACTTCACATCTTCCACCTTTTGCTTGAAAGATGTCTCTCTGGTACAGCAGGAAAAAGCTAATTCTTTGGAAGGATTTGTGGTCTGATCCTGAATTTAGGGCTTCTGTGTAAGTAGGGAGCGGAGAGAAAAATATGAAGAAACAGCACAAATATCAAGAAAAGCAAGGGAGGCAAATGGGAAGTGTGAAAATTTCTAGGTTCAAATTCAGCTGAGCACCTTTCTTACTATTCAACATTATGTGTGCTCTTAAGTATCAGAGAAATGCAAGTGCTTTGCTGCCTAAGGATGCCAGTAAGTGCTTTACTTGGTACATAGAAAGGCTTTTACACATTACCACTACTACAACAACAACAATTTTATTTATACCCTGCCCATCTGGCTGAGTTTCCCCAGCCACTCTGGGTGGCTTACAGCATATCTATAAACATAATAGAAACATCAATATAAAAATAGCCTTCATTTGGAAGCATTAAAGCAATGGTGATTTGTGCCTTTGTATAATTAGTTTGAAAGGCCTGAGTCTAGGCAGGTTTGCTTCAATCAACTGGCTTTGTGTCACTCAATATATGAATTTTCTCCTTGAAATGGAATATCTTGATCTGTCCCAATGACTAACAAATTAGAAATACTTTTTGCAGTCAGGATGGATTCCACCTTTGAGAGGGGGTTGAACTGAACTATTCCAGGCCTATCATCTAGTGAAATTTCCTGTTTGGGTTTAAACATGCAAGCAAATGTTGTGCTGGCTCTATCAACGAAACCGAACAAACCAGTAAAACAGAACAAAGAAAGGTGCCAAAGAATGGATTTGGATTAATTGGTTGATTGTCAGATTTATCCCTCGCCTTTCTGCGCTTCAAGACAGCTAACAAAATGAAGCCAATACAATGGGACGCGGGCCTAGGACTTGCCGATCTGAAGGTCGGCGGTTCGAATCCCTGCGACGGGGTGAGCTCCCATTGCTCAATCCCTGCTCCTGCCAACCTAGCAGTTCTAAAGCACGTCAAAGTGCAAGTAGATAAATAGGTACTGCTCTGGCGGGAAGGTAAACGGCGTTTCCGTGTGCTGCTCTGGTTCTCCAGAAGCGGTTTAGTCATGCGGGCCACATGACCCAGAAGCTGTACGCCGGCTCCCTCGGCCAATAAAGTGAGATGAGCGCCGCAACCCCAGAGTCGGCTACGACTGGACCTAATGTCAGGCGTCCCTTTACCTTTACAATGTAAATACAAGGAATTGTATCCCACATAACAGTTGCATGTCTTTTCCCCTGCCCTCCCCAATTCCCTACTTCAGAGAGTCAGGGTAACTGCTGGGCATTGTGTCATGGTAACTGCTGGGCTGTAGTGGAAAGGAAGAACCACTACAAATCAGGAAATCTGTAGAAGCAGCACAACATCCCTGTGTCTGCTTTTATGCAATATCCTTATTCCACTACAGCCATGTAGGACACAACCTGCAATTTGTAGCAGGTCCCCTGACCCTTTTGAAGAGGTTTTTGGGGAGAGTAATTGAGAAGGATCAATTGCACAAGCTGTATTCTGCTCAGGGCTGTCTTAAGCATATTCAGCGCTGGGGTGCAAAGATCCGCCCGGTGCCCCCACCCAGGTTGCCCAGTCCCAGGCACACAGGAGGGCAAAGCAGGCCGGTTGCCTCAGCATCTTGCTGGCTCAGTCACTCCTGAACTCGCAGTGCAGAGCCGCCCGCAGTAGAAGAGCCCGCTGTGGCGCTCCAGCCAGCAGGTGGGCTATTCCCCAGACTCAACTCTGAGGCCCCGGACTCTCGGCCTGGTGCCCCTGAGAGCCTGGCGCCCGGGTGCCCCACACCCCTAGCGCCTATGGGTAAGACGGCCCTGATTCTGCTTGCATGTTGGCACCCAAGTTTAAATACGTACATACACACTCACAAACCATATAAACAACAAATAGGCTTGATAGTCCCATCAGGTTTATAGGCATAACCTGGAAATGAGTGGAGTTGGGTTGAAAGTGGACCTATCAAAGCTGAAGAACTATTAAAACTGCATTTTTTTAAAAAAATAATAATTCAGGACTGATGTTGACTCCTAGGGCTGCACTACTTACAAAGTATAATCTCAGAGTGGTCCCTGGTTCCATTTTGAAGTAAGATGCTCATTATACTACATGGGCAGAAGTTGCAAAGCCTTGCTGTGATTTTCATGATCGCAAGCCCTGATTCCTAGCGACCCTTTCTGCTAGGACTCAGGCCTGGGATGGCTAGTAGACATCCCGTGAATCCCTTCGACACACAGGAGAAGCCCAAGGGGAAAGCCCTTTACAATTAACACAATTTTCACAGTTTGCAGCCATCTGTGAAAAACAATGAATGGATCATTAGGAGTCATGGCTGCTTTCCTTCTCCTCCCAAACTTGTCATCTTCCAAGCTCTAGCCATGGTGCTGAAGCATCCCGCCCTTCAGGGCTATGCAATGAGTGTGTCCATGGGAAGTTCTGCTGGGCTTACTAATAAGTAAGTGTGGGCTTTGGGAGGATCTTCTTCTTAGCTTACTCTCCAGCCAAGCATAATTAACCCTGGGCGCTGAAGAATTTTCGGGAACATAAAACCAATAGTAAAAGGGCATGTTTAGCATGCATTTTTATACATCTAAAAGTTCACTCCTCTATCAAGCTCTCTCTGAGACTAAAATCTGGATGGCTCCGTTACCTTCAGAGCACAGGCAACAGCTATGGATATTCTGGAACTGTAAAGAACACACATTAATAGTAAAATATGAACTGCACATTTTGTGAATTTTGGAAGGATTTGGGAATTTCATATGTATACAATGTGTACAAATTAGTTTTATTTTTTAAGTAAATGTGTGACTGAAGGCAATTTAAAATATCTCATATTAATATCAGAGTGATTATGTGCTTTGTCTCTGGCATACCAGGAAATTGTGTAATGCCAGGGATGTTATGAAATGGGGCAATTTAGAGGAGGATTTTAGTGTGTGAAATCAGGCTTGCCTTGAGTGAGCTTTTCTTCAGAGTTCACCAGGGAGGAGCGTGTAAATATTTTGAGCTGAGTCTTTTATTGTAAAAAATAAATAAATTGTGAGATTTTAGTATCGCACAGATTAAGTTAACTATATCTACATTCTTCTTCAGTTCTGGTTGTAATGTTCCACAACTGTTTAAACAGAATTTGTGAGTGCACTATGTGCATTTCCAGTTACATCTCGTGTGTGCTGATCTTTCAGTTGAGATATTCACTTATTCACTCATATGATCAGACAGAACATGCATTTTCAAAACACAAACTACTTGTAAATGAAGAAGAAAAGTTCAACTATAGCTGCTGTGCTTAGAGACAGACAGTCTTCCAAAAGATTCCTCAGAATAACTCTGAATTTACCACAGTTTTCATTTTTCTGCATCCTCCAGTCATCCTGAAACCCTCAGTTCAATTCAGAGCAGTCCATTTGCTCATACAATGCCCATTGCCAATGGCCAATGGCTCAACATGAATGAAGTCTAATTACTCCATAATTAGAACAAGTTAATACTTGACAAAGTTTGAAGGGTTAACATTCTACTTCCCCAGTATTGAATGTTGAATGTTCAATTTACTCATCTCTTTCAGTGACTGAAATGTTTCTCAGAAACTGAATACTTGACAGGCATATAAAAAGCCAAGGGGAAATTTGCCGGTGTTCTTCAATGATTCAAAATCTGTATGTCATTTGTTTCAGGTTTTGCTGAAACCACTAGGCAGAAACTAAAGAGCAGTCAGTGTGGAATAGTGGTCAGAGTGTTGGGTTAGGGCATGAGGATTCAAATCCTCATTCATCCATGTAGCTCACTGGGTAGCCTTAAGCCAGTCACCATCTCTCAGTCTAATCTACCTCACAGGGTTCTTGTGAGAATTTAATGGGGGAGGGAGAGAACCACATGAAGGAAAGCTGGGGTAAAAATGAACGACCATATAAGTAAACAGATGAGGGGACCTTAAGGCATTGGCTACTAAGAAACTCAGCAAACTGGGTGCCTAACGTCTCCCTTCTCCTTTAATTAACTGAACAAATTCACTAATTAGATTTTAATAATTCCACACTAGGTGAGTGCAGTCTTAAATGCAGTTAGGCCTGTGTTGACTGCAAAGAACCTGGTCTTCTACCAGAGGCGCTAGAAGCTAATTGTGCTTCGGGATTATGGTTCTCTGGTGGGAGATAAATTTAAATCAAGGGACTGTGAGCATGTGATAGAAAGCCACGTACGACAGAGCTGTGGATGGCATCTTTGTTCCATGCTGTGCTGAACGTCCAAAGATGTAACCAGACAGGAGGAGGGGAGAGAGGAGAGCTTTAATAAAAACCCTGATTAAGCAGTCAATTTAGCAAAGAGCCATCTATAAAGAATAGCTCCTTCAAAGGCTTCCCTAATGGCTCTATGTGTTATGTCAGAGCTGGGTAATAGAAAGCATATTTGCAAGAGCTATAAAATAGAGTCGGTGAGTGTCTGATAATAGAATGTGTTATATGTTTAATTAGCCAGACCAATCAATTGAACCCAAAAGAAATATAGCCAAACCCAAGGCTTGAGATGCCTTCTTGCACTGCTATCTCTTGCTTGGGCTTAGCTGGAAACTCATAACAATATACTGGTAGCTTCAGAGCTTTTTTAAAAAATGTAATCACCATGAAGAATCTGTGCAAATATTTAGCACTGTGCACATTTTGCTAGGATGGTCCTTCACTCTCTGATTATTTAGATCAAAATTCCCCAAGCTGGTGCCCTCCAGGTGCCATCTGTCATAGTTGCTTTGGCTGAGATTCCTGGTTTGCAGGGGTTGGGCTAGATGACCCTTGGCATCCCTTCCAACTACAAATCTATGATTCTATGAAATATTTTGCAATGCAACTCCCATCGGCCCCAGACAAAATGGGGGGTGGGGTGGGCTCACTGACATCTGAAGAGCACTAACCTGGGGAAGACATCCTAGTTTTACATAAAATAGCATGTCCACTAACACACTGAGAGTAGCACTCAAAGCTACAAAATGAATTGTCACAAAGCAGGACTTCTGAACAGGAAAGAGAAAAAGGTATAAGTGCACTATATTCTGAACAAAAGGCTAAATGAATTGTAAATAACGTGGTGACGGAAGAATTTAAGATAGAAAAAGGGACACGACAAGGTTGCCCAATCTCCCCATTGCTTTTTATATCGGTCCTGGGGGTTTTGCTGAACATGATTAGAAGGGACCAGTTGGTTAAAGGTATACATGTCGGAGCCAAACAGTACAAATTGAGAGCATTTGCAGATGACTTAGTATTGACGTTACAGGAGCCAGAATCTAGTACCAAAAGGGTTTTAGAACTGATTCAAGAATTTGGTCAAGTCGCAGGATTTAAATTGAATAAGTTAAAAACCAAGGTTTTAGAGAAAAATTTACCACCAATGGAGAGAGAGGGGTTTCAGAATGAGACAGGTTTAACAGTGGTTAAGAAAGTGAAATACCTGGGGATTAACATGACAGCAAAAAATGGGAATTTGTTTAAAGACAACTATGAGAAATGCTGGGCTGAAGTGAAAAAAGATTTAGAAATTTGGTCAAATTTGAAGCTTTCACTGCTGCGGTAAAAATGAATGTATTGCCTAGAATGTTGTTTTTGTTTCAAACATTGCAAATTGTGGACAAAATGGACTGTTTCAAGAGGTGGCAGAGAGATATTTCTAGATTTGTCTGGCAGGGCAAGAAGCCTAGAATAAAATTTAAAATATTAACAGATGCAAAGGAAAGAGGTGGATTTGCCCTGCCAGACTTTAAACTTTACTATGAATCAGCAGCCTTTTGCTGGTTGAAAGAATGGCTGCTTCTTGAAAACACTGACATTTTGGATTTAGAAGGTTTTAACAATGTATTTGATGGCATGCATATCTGTGGTATGATAAGGTCAAAACACATAAAGCATTTAAAAACCATATTGTCAGGAAAGCATTGTTTAATGTTTGGATAAGATACAAGGACTTATTGGAAAATAAAACCCCAAGGTGGCTGTCACCGATGGAAGCGAAAGCTCAGAAAAAGCTCAATATGGAGGTCAAATGGCCGAAATATTGGGAAATTTTGGAACAAGATGGAGATAGACTGAAATTGCACAGTTTTGAGAAACTAAAAAACAAAGTGCGAGACTAGCTTCATTATTATCAGATAATGGAGGCATATAATTTGGACAAGAAAATTGGCTTTCAGGTGGCAAAATTAAAATTGGAAACAGAACTGTTAGAACCCAAAACTAAGAATTTGTCAAGAATGTATAACTTGCTGTTGAAATACTCAGGATGAAACGGTGAAATCTGTTATGATTAAATGGGCACAAGATGTTGGACATAATATAATGATGGCTGACTGGGAACAGTTATGGACCACAGGTATGAAGTTTATGGCATGTAATGCCTTAAGAGAGAATATTATGAAAATGATATACATGCAAGCTTGCAAAAATCTATCATCTGCCCGATAATAAATATTGGAAATGTAAAGAAACTGAAGGTACATTCTTTCACCTTTGGTGGACGTGCCCAAGGATTAAGGCTTTCTGGGAGATGATCTATAATGAATTGAAAAAGGTATTTAAATATACCTTCTTGAAGAAACCAGAGGCCTTTCTCCTGGGCATAGTCGGCCAATTGGTGCTAAAGAAGGATAGAACTTTCTTTATGTATGCCACAACAGCAGCAAGAATACTTATTGCAAAGTATTGGAAGACACAAGATTTACCCACCCGGGAAGAATGGCAGATGAAGTTGATGGACTACATGGAACTGGCGGAAATGACTGGCAGAATCCGAGACCAGGGAGAAGAGTCGGTGGAAGAAGATTGGAAGAAATTTAAAGACTATTTACAGAAATATTGCAAAATTAATGAATGTTAGAATGATGTTGGAATGAAGCTAGGTGGTTTAAGCAGTAATGCTATAAAGGTGTATGTAAAAAAGGATTGATAACAGATGAAAATTTAAAGTTACAGTATATTAAGTTAAAGGATCATGAGAAAATACAGAGGGAAAGAAATTGCTGACTTAAATAATTGAACTGGAATACAAAAAAGGGAGGTATGAGGAGGTCAGGGAAACAAGGATATGAATGTAAGCTTTAGAAAGATTGATTCATTTTCCTTTTCTTCTTTTTTAGTGTTTTTTATTCCTTTTTGTTGTTGTTGTTGTATTTTGTATTTTCCTTGTATTTTTATTTTTTGTTTTTGTGTAATTCATTTTTTCTCTGAAATTTTAATAAAATATCATTTTTAAAAAAGCACATACTGCTGTATCATTTTTGTTTTGTTGTTTTTACTGAAAACAGGATAAACATTAGGAAACACTGCACTGAAACCATGAGGGCTAGATTCTTCTCTCTTGCCTCTCCACCTCTTGTAATAAAAAATAATAATAAAGAGCTGAGATTTTTCAGATCACTTCTGCACCATGTTCCAGATTACGCACTAAGTGGCTCACACACAGATGCACAAAATATTCACATCCCTGAGCACAGCCAGAGCCTCCCAGAATTCCGAGACAAAGTTGTCTGGCTAATAGAGTGGGCATTATGCACAGCAAGAGAAATTTAGCCCTATCTCTTCAGATCAAAAGTGCTTTTTTCCCTGCCACTAAGTGGCTCCAGATGTTAAAATATTCAACAGTGTTGCTTTCTCTCCAGCCACCATAACTGCTGCTGGAGTTTAAAATATTTACTCCTTTTGATGCTAAACTCCAGATTGAAACATGAAATATTTATCGTTCTGGCCACCTCCCCCACCCCACCCATTTCTCTGCGTTTTGAGCTTATTTTTAGGCTTTTTTGAAACAAATTGGTTATTTTCAAACATTGAAATGGGGCACTAAAAGGAGATTTATGAAGGTGTGGGGAAATGGGATACATAGTCCTGTTTTACCCCTATTTCCATCTGTATCCCACCACAGGCACTTAAGGTAGCAACCATTAAACAGAAAACAGCCCTTTAAGACATAGCTGTGAGCAAAAAGCACTGAGTACCTTTTCTCCCCATTCTACAGTTCAAGAATTAAGATTGAGGGGCAATGATTTGTCCAGTGTGCAACTCATTGCAAAGGCAGCTGAACTGGGATCTGAAATCTGTTCTCCTAGGTGAGGTTCAGTCAAAGTTCAGCCACTCTCCTCTTTTTATTGGGAACCAGCGGAGCTAATAGCTCCAGATGTCTCCAGGGAACAAGCTAAGCCACATGCAAGCCAACTCACAGGAAGGCAAAAAGGACTGGACGTGACCAGCAAATGAGTATCAGTTTCACTGTGCATTGTGTTTTCTTCTCTGTTCCCTCATGGAGCGTGACTAGGGGTTGGCGATGGTGTTCACAGGGAAGGAGAAGAAAGAGGAAGAAGAGGAAGGCAGCCGAAACATGGGGCTGTGACATTCTGCTGCTTCATGAAAGGCAGTCAATGTGAGGCAGGTACTGAATGGGCTGTAGGTGCCTCCAGACCGCCACAATTTTGCAGGAGGCATTCATATGCGTACCAGATATTACGCTTGCACAAATAAACTAAAGCAACAAATCCACATTAAACCAAAAGCAAATAAGGGGGGGGGTACTTTCTGCAGTTAGGTAAGTAATGGGGAAATGCACTGAATAGTGTGGGGTTTGTGTATTTATTGCATAAAAATGCATCTGCTATTCGATTGTACAAAACCTCAAAGCAGTTAACGGGAATGATTAATGGGAAGACATGCAAACACCTTGCAAGCAAATCAGAAAGAATGTCAGATGTAGACTAACCACCATGTAAGCTTTGTGTAAGTAAATCAAGATGAGCTGGGGATGGATGCTGAATAAATAGGCCCCCTAGAGGAGCACTGTCACAATCTCACACTCATAGGAACCCTGTTGAAGTTCTTCAAGCACATTTTGCTTATAACACATCCGCTGTTGAGGAACAGGAGTGGGCAAGTGCTCTTAGGCTTACATCCTCCTTGTGGACTATCCACTCTGGTTGCCCACAGTGGGAAACACAGTGCTAGATTAAGGCCTTTGATCTGATCCACCTGGGCTCGTATTATGGATGGAGGATGCTTCCACTGACACCCAGTCTCACCATAGTACCTGCCCCGGAAGATGGGGTTCGGATAAACAGTTCAAGTTGCAGATCCTGTTAATAAATCAATAAAGTCCTGTTCCATTATTCATCCAAGTGTTTGTGTGAATCTGTTCATTCATGTGTTTGGGGAAGTCGACATGTACACTGTTTTCCTTCTCCCAGCAGAAGTCTTCACATCCATGCCAGGAAACAACACACATCTCTTATGAGTGCTGGGCATCACCTCTTCCGTGGCTACTATCGAGAGCCATGCAAAGTGCAGAAAGGAGGGCTGCAATTGCTGCAGGCACATTTCCCTCCATTGCTCCACCAGACCCCTTAGCCCAACTTGGGATGACAACATGCCACTCGGCTGCCTTGATGGTTTATATCATTGTGATGGGTATTTGTATTGGAAAGTGCTGGCATGCTCCCCAGGGCTCAGTGCCCTTTGCTACCTCAGCAAGTTAGATCCATATGGAGGGGAGTTCCCTGGGTTAAATATTTACCAGACGAGCCCCTGTGTTTCCCATCAAATGGGAGATCTTCCGTCTAGGCTGTGTGTTTTTTAGTCTTTGTGCCTTCATGCCTGCTGGGCTCTCTGGGGAGAGGCACTGAATGAGCTGCCCGAGGCCAAACACCAACAGAGAAGAAAGCAGGCGGCTTTCCTCCTCCTCCTCCTCAGCAAGCCTTTGACTGTCTGCTCATCAGATCTGTGCCTGGCTATAACACAGGCTCACCTAAAGGCAGCTCCTTGGGAGGAATCAGCCACACTCTGTGTGTTTGTGTTTATGTGTGTTGCCATTCCAGAAAGAGATCTGAGATAGGTAGCTGGGGAACATCACCTCGGCGTGCAGCAGCTGTGAAAAAAAGAAATAAAAGGTAAACAGCACATTAAAAACCATTAAGACAAGGATGGGGGGGGGAGACACAAAACAGAGGATGTGAGAATGCCCTTCTTCACACTGTTAAATCCTGCATACATCCATATTTTTTCTTCCCCAGCTCCATAGACAGTTCAGCTGACCTATCTTTTAAAAAGGCCATATTCAAAGTAAATCAGGTACAGGGATCTTTTAAAAAGATAAAGGTAAAGGGACCCCTGACCATTAGGTCCAGTCGTGGCCGCCTCTGGGGTTGTGGCACTCATCTCGATTTATTGGCCAAGGGAGCTGGTGTGCAGCTTCCAGGTCATATGGCCAGCATGACTAAGCTGCTTCTGGCGAACCAGAGCAATGCACGGAAACGCATTTTACCTTCCCGCTGGAGCAGTACCTATTTATCTACTTGCACTTTGATGTGCTTTCGAACTGCTAGGTTGGCAGAAGCAGGGACCGAGCAACGGGAGCTCACCCCATTGTGGGGATTTGAACCACCGACCTTCTGATCGGCAAGCCCTACGCTCTGTGGTTTAACCCACAGCGCCACCCGCGTCCCACAGGGATCTTTAGTGTTGTCTATATGACAGAAGAACAAGTCGGCTTAAAAAGAAAAAAAGAATTGGGGGGCAGGTCGGTTCAGAAAGTTAATCTGGTCACATGAAGCCTGCAAGCCACAAAGCAGTTGCCAGAGCTGATGGAATTAGGGCAGCCATGCTGGGCATCAAGTCTAGGGGGCTCCACAGGGTGCTGCAACTATGAAGTCATGAATTGAGCAGAATGGAAGGTGAGAGGCATCAAGGTGGCAAATTTTGTCCTTGCTCAGGGTGCCACCGAAGTTGGGAAGACCAAAGTCCACTCCTGGTTGATGCCCATTAGTCCTTGTGGCAGACAGAGAGAATAGTAAGGTCAGCACAAGTAGCTAGTCCACGAGAACAATTAATCCCACATAACAAAGTCTCTTCCTTTTTTCAGCTCAAACACATGCTTCAAAGTGATATGACTTATACCTACTGCAAACTGATGGTTGTTCTTTCTGCGGTATAAAATCACTGGCTCACTGTTCCTAACCACATTGATTCAAATTAAAGAAGTACAATTTTTCACAAGAAGGCTTTTTGTTCCATATTGGACCTGAACAAGGCAGTGCTGGCATGCTTCTGTGCATAGTGCATTCTGAGTGGTCGACATCAAAGAAAAAACACATACTATATTTTCTATGTTAGTGCAAACTACAGAGCTACAATTCCCAACACAAACTACAGTTTCCAAGACTCTTTGGGGAAAGTCATGCGCTTTAACTAGATGCTGTTTATATAGCTAAGGTTAGAATGAGTACAAAACCATTTTTTAAAGGTTTCCTTTATTTAATATTGATTTTCTATTTGAATTTTTACATTTGTTACAAACACTTCTAACTTAAAGTAGGATAAGGCAGAACATTCTCTGGAGAGCCGCAATTATAAGCGACACCAGCACAAAACAGCCTCCTTCTCTTCTCATTGTTGCTTCTCGTCGGAAATATCAGCATTCACCACCAGAGGGCACTTCAAACTCAACAATGACTCGCATGAAGGCATCTCCTCTCATAATGTATTTTGGCTGAGCTAGCCAGCCATGGCCCGGACAGTCATGCAATTTTTCTGAGAAAACTCTTCAAAGCGCAGAAGATAGAAAGCATGTCTGATAGACTTGAGGAAATCCAAAAAGAAAGAAAAAAGAAAGGTACCACAAAATACAAATGTGATGGGGGCAGGGGGCACATTCAAGAAAGCACATCTAGATGTAGCAACGGACCCTAAAGAAGGCACAACACTATGTTCCCACTCTTCCATCAATATCCTTGGGTGGATGCAGGTGGTCATTTTGTTACATCATGTGTTAGATGTTTTGCCATACTTCTGTGCCTGTTGCAGGGTTGCCAACTCTTGAAAAACAGCATTCAGGGATGGAGCCCAGTCTTGTTTTTGTAAATCTTGTTTGTTCTCAGTAACCAAAATTATATTATCAACATATACAACATATTCATCTGCAAGGAATCGTACAAAACAAAGTGGCACTGATAAAGAAAAGTTCCAGGGTGGCAACAGAAAGCAAACTAAAAATGCTTTTGCAGTTCATCAAAACTATCCAGCAGTATCAAGACACAGGAAAACTGGTGCTATTAACAGTAACCCTTCTAGTTGGTTAACTGATTGGGCAACTTTCATGCACATGACGTGTGATGGTAATTTCCCCCCAAAGAGGTAAATGATATCTCATCAGAGGCAGCTGCAGTTGCAAATGGCAACAAAATATTTATGAAAGGAGGAGCAGGTTTGCTCAAGTGTGTTGCAGGTAGTGTAGTGCTTATGCGACTGTGAATAAAAGGTGGCTGGGCTCATCGTCCTGGGGTGTGTGTGTGGGGGGGGAGAAAGGTGACAAAACTGATTTCCAATAAGTGCCCCCCTTTACTTCCATAACAAGTCCTTGAGTCTGTACTCTGAATAGTGACACCAGAGACCTAGAAGGGGCAGGGCTTGTCAGTCCAACCCCTGCACAGACTCATCAGGGCTGGCCTTAAGGCAATTGGAACAATTGGGCCCCACGGGCTGCTCCTAAGGGGCCCCCTACACCATGGCATCTTTGCAGACTGTGGCTGTGAACTGGGGCCCTACAAAAAAGAATTCAAGTTGGGCCCCACTGCTTCAAATTGGGCCCCACTGGCTAGCCCTAACTCTCATAGTTGCTGGGCCCAAGTTGCCCTCCCCTCGCATGAAGTCCTGGGTTTGCAATTTTGGGAAAGGTGAGACTGCCCTCTGGGGAGCTGGAGGGCTGGCGAGGCCCCCTAGATTTAGAGGCCCTAGGCTTCAGCCTACTTAGCCTATACATAAATACACAAAAATTGTGTATTTGAGTGAATGTGCTGTAACTGTAATGAAGGAACTGCACTTCTGAATTTGCTGCTTCACTACTGATCCACCCTTGGTTAGAGCTCATTGGGCACATAGAGCAAGACATATCCTGGTAAACAAATGGTTCTCCTTAACATGCTCTAATTAAAAGCAAATGGCATTCAGCTGTTTTTGCCTGGTAGAGCTCATATGGTTTGATGTTTATTCCTACTGTATCCAAAAGTATTTAGACTTCACTAGCTCAGAATTCATGCCTGATTTCTAGATGTACTACTCAGTTGGCTCAAGAGAGAGGATAGTTTCATATTACTGAGGCATACCCATTTCTGACCGAAATCTGAGTGTGGAGTGTGCAGATGCCCACAAACGAGAACCTGATCCACAAATAAAAGCTGCAATAAAAATGTTTCAATCTTTGCTTAAAGTTAGGATTGATTAACAACAAAAATGGAGTGTGGTGAGGAGCTCTGCCAGTTTTTCCATTTCATCTCACCATGGATTTTTGAGAAGAAGGTTCTTTAAAAAACCCTGGTATTTTATACTTTGGAAATAAGGCATTTGTATAGATTTGGGCATATTCAATTAGAACCAACATTTTGTGAACCTTTCTGGCTTAGTTATCAAAATTTCATTTGGGTCACATCTATGAGCATTCACTTTGGGGATCTTTAGGTATGTCAGTGTTGTCCAAACCTCTGTTTATATAGCTATCTGGAGGCACTACAAATGGCAAATTGAGGCTTTAAATAATAAAGCATGGAACCTTTTTTTTTCAATTTGGGATTTTGGTTGTGAGCTGTGGGTGTGGGTGGTAGCACCCAAAACTGGGCAAAAAGCTGCCATTTTAAGTGGGCATTGAATCTTGTTTTATGTAGAACTCTATTATTCTATACAATTTTGTACAACTGTATAACCTTGCCAGCACCAAGCTCATCTCTTTTTTATTTTTCTAGGCAATTTAAGTGCTATCTTCTTTTTTGTGTTATTGTATTTTAATTTCGTGTGATTAATCAGTCATGTCCTATGTATACTGCCCTGGTCTATGTAAGGATAAGGGGTGGAAGTAAAATATTATTAATAAACAGAAAAATACTTTGTTGTGCTTCCAAATTCAGGAATTCTGACACACACTTTGGATTTATGCCACAATTTGCCTCCCCCTTAGTAATATGTGTGCATATAATTATGAGTACGTGTTGGGATTTAGTTTTATCAGAATGCTCAGTGAGACTGCTGAGTTACTGCTGAAATGCCACAAAGCAACAGGGACAGATTTTGAACTGCAGGATTGAGGGCAACTAAAGGAGCAGAATCTAGCACTTCAGCCTTGCAGATGAAAGACACATGAGATTCTCCTGTTGCTCTGTAAGAGATACTTCAGTGTTCACAGCACAGTTGCGCTGAAGCCACATCGCCCACCCCTGACCCACCCACTCACACTGGTCAACCCAGACAGACAAGCATTCATCTGAGCACAGGAATGCAAATAATAGTGGTAGTCAACATCATCACGGAAGATTGAGACAAAATGTGTACAGTCGTACCTTGAAAGTCAAACAGAATCCGTTCCGGAAGTCCATTCGACTTCCAAAACATTCACAAACTAGAGTGCGGCTTCTGATTGGCTGCAGGAAGCTCCTGCAGCCAATTGGAAGCTGCGGAGGCCCCGTTGGACGTTTGGCTTCCAAAAATAGTTTGCAAACTGGAACAATCACTTCCAGGTTTGTGGAGTTCAGGAGCCAAAACGTTTGAGAACTAAGCTGTTTGAAAACCAAGGTACGACTGTATATCTAAGTTCCATTCAGCGTAGACCTATTGGAATTAATAGATCTATGTCAATCATGTCCAATGGTTTCACTAGTGGTTGCAACCAATTGTGGACAAAACTCCAGCAATATGTCTAAGAATGGAAAGTTACAAGTTATACACATGCTTAGGGGACAAATCATGGAGCCACATGGGGCCATCTTGCAGTTCCATTGTGATACTGACAACTGCCCACATCCCATTCCATCTCAATGGTGCAGCTGAGGTACCTCACACCTACATAAAGAAAATGCTCTCTATTTTAATACTCAAGCCCCTTAAATACTGAAATGCTGGCTTAATGGTTTGATCGTTTCTTCTGGTCTTTAGTATGTCCAAATAAATATTCAGAAGAGTGCATTTGACTGTGGGTCTGATTTGCAGAATTTTTATTTTTATTTATTTATTTTACTCTGTGTTTCAATCATCCACAAAACCAGATAATTTTTATGGAAATCAGACAAACTGCAGGGGCACCAGGTAAATATGGAAGCCTAATGCCAACAGGTCAACGTCTACTGTGCCTTGAACTCTGTAGGCAATTAAAAAGAAATTCAATATCCTGCTTTTAAAAAGTTTTTGGCAAAGTAATATTATTAGTCTGCTAAGGCATATCCTGCTGTTCTCCTTGGAAAGCCAAGCAAACGGAAGGAATTCCCCAAGGCTATTCAAACAAACTTATGGTGGTGTTGAGAAGAGGGGCAATGTACGGGCACCCACATTAGACTGGCTAGTAGGGCTGCTTTGAATGTGGGGCTTCCTTTTGAGAAAATGTTTCAAAAATGAAAGAAAATCTGGAACACTGCACATTTGGAACTAAGGCTTTGTAGAACGCGAGTGACTGAGTCAGACCATTGTATAGTGGTACCTCAGGTTAAGTACTTAATTCGTTCTGGAGGTCCGTTCTTAGCCTGAAACTGTTCTTAACCTGAAGCACCACTTTAGCTAATGGGGCCTCCTGCTGCGGCTGCGCCATGGCTGCACGATTTCTGTTCTCATCCTGAAGCAAAGTTCTTAATCCGAGGTAATATTTCTGGGTTAGTGGAGTCTGTAACCTGAAGCACCTGTAACCTGAAGTGTATGTAACCCGAGGTACCACTTTATTGGAGTTACTAAGAAGAACAAGGTACCAAATGACTTTTCATGTATAAGAATCTCATGGGCACATAGATTTGCTGTGTCTTTCTAGTCAAATTAAAAAGTGAATTTCAGGAGCTCCATGATGAATCCACCTTTGCAAAGAAGTGATTTTGTCAAATTAAGAGCAAGTGCAAACCTGGGGTGGGGAAAAGTGGGGCACTTCTTTTTTTTTACATGTGCTGTTCTAAAGCTAGCATTTTCTATCCCATGTACACATTTTCTCCTCTTCTCAAATGGCCACCCCATTCATTCTCCTTCATCCTTCAAATTCTCCCACTCACACAAGGTGCAGTGGTTCATCCATCTTCCATTCTCCTCCTCCTCAGGATACAGACAACTTCCTAAAGCTAAGCTGGTCTCAGGGTCCATTCACACATTCATTTGTCCTGTGATTTCTAGTATTTTGTATTAATCAATTATCACAAGCCCAGGAGGTTTATTCTTCTTCTCCTGACACTTTCCCTGGGAAAGCCAACTGTTTACTGCTCAATTAAAACAAATGCCAACACATGAAAAACACAAAGAATAATTTGTTCCTCTTCTGAACCAGTCAAAAAATAGCTCCTGGGTGAGATTTCATGTGTTTTCCTGGAAGCTGTGTTGGGGGTGGTCTGCTCCCAGCTCCTTTCCTCCTTTCCCCACGTACCCCTGAAAGATATTATTTTCCAGTTGTCTCCCCAGCTTCAAGAAGTGCACTTCCAGATCTTCAGGGTGCTTAAATCCCCCCCCCCCCGGTTTAGCACTCATATAAAAATTGTGACTGAACAATATATGTGCAAAATGTCTGTGTGTGCGCGCGCGTGCACGTGCTCCTGCTTGCTTGTTTGTTTGGATTGATGGCAGTGGTTCCAATCACAGCTTTATTTTCTGGCTTTAATAATATGCATTGGAACGGTCCTGGTTCTTTTTGATAGTCTGGTTATCCAGTTTTCTGATTCTTTGGTTTTCTGATTCTCTGCCACAGGTGGGTGGAGCTGAAGGTGGAGACAACACAAAAAGCAGACTATTGATTGTATGAAATATGAATGAGAAAGCACAGGCTTTCAGGGGTCATTTCCCACGTAAAATCTGAGGCAAAAATCACAAGTGGGAACACGCAGCCCCAGACAAAATTGAAAATGGGGCAAAAAGGTATGGATTTATGGGGAAGTGTGGCTGAGGCCACAGTCTGATCAATGCCTAGATGTGAGACCACTTTGGACTTCCAGAATATGTTACTAGCAGGCTCATAGCAGCAATAAGTATCCTAAGTTTATGTTCACATAGAAGGTAGACTTTGAAAACAGGATATAGTTGATATTAGGGATGCGGGTGGCACTATGATCTAAACCACTGAGCCTCTTTGGCTTGCTGATCAGAAGGTTGGCGGTTCGAATCCCCAGGGTGAGCTCCTGTTGCTGTGTCCTAGCTTCTGCCAACCTAGCAGTTCAAAAGCACACCAGTGCAAGTAGATAAATAGGTACCGCTGCAGCGGGAAGGAAAATGGCATTTCCATGTGCTCTGGTTTCTGTCACGGTGTCCAGTTGTGCCAGAAGCAGTTCAGTCATGCTGGCCACATGACCCAGAAAGCTGTCTGTGAACAAACACCAACTCCCTCAGCCTGAAAATGAGATGACTGCTGCAAACCCATAGTCACCTTTGACTGGACTTAACCACCATGAGGTCCTTTACCTTTACATTTTTTTAAAACCTTATAGTTGATATTCTGCAGGTTTCTGCAGTGCCTCCACCTCCCAGGAACTATTTCTCAGTTGACTGTCTCATCCTCTTTCCATGCCCTTTCCTTAGCCCCTTATCTCTGTCCACAACTCTGTTGTTAAAATGATCCCATTTGTCTGCTTGTTCAGCCACATCAGTCATCAACAATCTCTTCAGATCCTTTCCCCTTTGTATCTGACACAAACTCTTTGTTCTTCTCTTCAAGGCTCTCAGCAGCTTACCCTCACCTATATCATGTGTTAACATAAGAAGAGGCCTACCAAATGAAGACCTCTCTAGCCTAGAATCCTGTTCTTAGCCAATCAGATGCCCATGAAGAGAAAAACACAAGAGCAGCCTGCTGGATCAGGCCAAGGGCCCATCTAGTCCATCATCTTGTTCTCCCAATGGCCAACCAGTTACCAGTAAGATACCCATAAGCAGGGGTTGATCACAAGAGCCCTGTCCCTTCCCATGCTTTCCAGTACTGCTGTGACCAACTGCAGTTGGTCTACTTGGACATTTTGTGTCTCTTTTGAGACACATTGAGTGCTTTTGGAAAGACTTGCACTTTTCTTTCAACCTTCAGCCAATCAAAATGGGGGCAATAAGTTCCTGTTTCTCAAGAAAAATGCTTTTCACTATCCATTTCTTGAGAACCTGGTCAGCATTTTTAGTTCTTGGCCACTCACCGCCTACCTGTCCCTCAAAAAGTAGGGGTGAGTCCAGCAGCACTTCCAGGTTCCTCCCCTGTCCACAAAAAAAGCACCACAACTCCTTTGTTTAACTTATCATTGCATTTCTAAGCTTTCCTTAGAAACATTTACAGAAGGAGCATCAATAGATCTGAACAAGTAACATTCAGCTGAGCTACTTGTTGGCCCAGGAAGGCTCTCTTCCAGAAAAGTGCAGAGACTCTGAGTCTGGCAGCCATTCTCTGATCACTCTAAACCAGTGTTTTTCAACCACTGTTCCGCGGCACACTAGTGTGCCGCGAGATGTTGCCTGGTGTGCCGTGGGAAAAATTGAAAAATTTGAAAGATTTTTTTTTTTAAAAAAAAAGTCAAATTTTTGCCCACTAGGCGGGCGCCGGACTGTGTCCACCCTATTTTCCATCTGTCCTGGGTGGGGATCAGATCGGATGGGATCGGATGAGAGCGGACAGGGGGTCCGCTCTCATCCGATTCCCCATAGAGAGCAGCGGGGCTCTGACATCTCCCTCTCCGCACACAGCGGTGGTGTGCCTCGTGATTTTTTTCATGAAACAAGTGCGCCTTTGCCCAAAAAAGGTTGAAAAACACTGCTCTAAACCTCTTGTTGACTAGCTGGTTGTTTGTTTGTTTGTTTGTTTGTTTGTGTGTGTGTGTGTGTGCGTGTGAGTGCACATTAAAGTAAATACATTTAGGATTCAGGAGGGGAAAGAGTCCCCCTTCCACCCCCACCCTCTGGTGGCTTTGACTGTCCTTTAAGGGAATGAGAGAGATCTATGCTTGGGCACCAAAGAGCAGAAAACACTCTTGAATGACATAGCAGCCGCATCTGAAGAGTATGGCACCTTCTAAAGGTCATTGACTTCCATTTAGAGGTCAGGGAGCTCTGCAGGGAAGTGACTCAATGGCAGGCATACACAATCAGCCATCAATTCCTCCTGAGCTCTTAGGAGTTGAAGGCCATCAAATGACATTAAAGAGGGAAAGGGTAATTTTCTATGAAGTTGCAACGTGGCTTCATGATGTAGCCTTGACATTATCACCTTCCAAGAAATCCTGGGCGAAATCATAATTGATTTTAAAGGATTCTCTCTCCCCCCGCCCTCTCATTTCATAGAATTTATTTATTTTTATTTTAAAGCTTGTCAAATGTGTACTAATTTTGGAGGGAGAATGCTGCAGCAATCATTTTTTTAATTATTATGGAAAAAGAATATGTCACAATTACAGTTATGACCAAGAAGATGGCTTATATTTCCTAGTTGAATTATCACAGCTTTATTGATAGTTGTGATATAGGGCTACAGTGTCAGGATAGTACAACACTGCTTGCCATAAAGCTGTTTCAGATTTACTTGTAACTGTTTGATACAGCAGCCTTGTATCTGAGCTAATGCTACAATATTGCAGCTTAGCAATCAAGGAATAAAAGGAGAGGTAACTATGCAAAAGGCAAGCGGGTGGCACTGTGGGTTAAACCACAGAGCCTAGGACTTGCCGATCAGAAGGTTGGCGGTTTGAATCCCCGCAACGGGGTGAGCTCCCGTTGCTCGGTCCCTGCTCCTGCCAACCTAGCAGTTCAAAAACACATCAAAGTGCAAGTAGATAAATAGGTACCGCTCCAGCGGGAATGTAAACGGCGTTTCTGTGCGCTGCTCTGGTTTGCCAGAAGCGGCTTAGTCATGCTGGCCACATGACCCGTAAGCTGCACGCCGGCTCCCTCAGCCAATAAAGCGAGATGAGTGCCGCAACCCCGGAGTCGGCCTTGACTGGACCTAATGGTCAGGAGTCCCTTTACCTTTAACTATGTAATGAGCAGGAAGAGTGTTGGAACTAATGGACTATTTTCATAATGGTGGAATGCAAAAAATAGAGTCCCCCATGGACCTGTGCTTTGTAACTTGTTCATAAATTATCTAAAGTTGAGGGTGAGCCATGAACTATTCAAATTTGCAGATGACACCAAATTGTTTAGGGAAGTAGGAGATCCTGAGGGGCTCCAAAAGGAGAGCCCCTTCAAAGTGGGTGAACTGAATGAACATTTAAATAGCAAATGTGATTTGATGTAATTAGGTGCAAAGTGATGCGCATTGGGGCCAAACATCCTAACTTCACATATATGCATATGGGATCTGAATTGGCAGCGGCTGACCAAGGCTGTGTACATACTATACTTTAAAAGCACATGGCTTTGCCCAAAGAATCCCAGAAACTTTGCATTGTTAAGAGTGTTGGGAATTGTAGCTCTGTGAGGGATAAATACCCATTTTCAGGATTCTTTATGCTCATGCCCAGCTTGCTGGATTTCCAGAAGTATCTGGCTGGCCACTGGGAGAACAGGATGGATTGTGGATGAGGAAGGAGAGTTCTTCTTAATGCAACTTATACTGTGTCCCACACCCAGACCCTATGCCCTTGTTGACTCTGAAGAAAGCCCCATGCAGTTCAGAGAGACTGAGCTCCAAGTAAGTGTGGTTAGAACAGCAACCCAGTTGGCAAAGGGAGGTCTAGTCTCGGGCATCATATAAAATGGGGAGGAGTGGACCTGTGTTGTGGCATGCCTACTTAGGATCTTGCAGTTGCTTAGAACCCTGGATTCAGCACAGCTACACCATTGCAACTTAATCCTATGTCTGCAAAACAGGAGAGACTCATCTGCCCTTGTAACTGCATATTCTGCATTTGTACAAAAAAAAATTAAATTTCGTACAACGGTGTACCAACTTCCTTTCTGTCAGGCTGGAAAAGACTCTGTGAGATGGACTGTTCCCCACTTCTTCAGAATGCATGCATGCTGTATATTTCTGCATCTACACTGTGCTAAGTGATACAATCATAGTGCTGTATCTTAAAGATGATTGTCAACAGCATAACTAAATGAGACAACATTTCCTTTAAAAAAAATCAACTAGCACAACCTATTTAACATATCTATCTCTCTCGCTCTATCTATCTCTATCTATCATCTATCTATCTATCTATCTATCTATCTATCATCACATGGTAACCCTTTGCTCTTCAAAGACTGCTCTGTTCCATAGTCACTTGTCCCCCGATTCACACCTGAACAGATTGCATTTTCTATGATTAATACTTACATTTTAGATATTTTATTCCATTTGTCAATGGTTAATTCTGCCAAGTCCTGTGGCCTATGCTAGCAATTAACACCACTTAAGAGCTTTTCAATGGGATAATCACCCTCATTCAAATGGTAATGGACTATTAGCCCAGTGCTCATGCCTTCATTTGGAGGCCAGGTAGGCTCTGCTTTGGGCTGGATACTAAAAACTTTTAAAGACTGCATTGTCTCTGGATAGAACAGCACAAAGGAAGAGTTCCTCCACTCCCAGCCCCACCACAGGAAGTGATGGAACTAATTACAGTCCAGACTCTGGCTTGTATGGGGGGGGAAGAGATTCTGGGGAACAGAGGACAATGGGAAGAGGATAGTATCCAGCACCCCCATCATAAACACAGCTACAAAGACTTCAGGCAGAGCTTTCCTTAGCAGATCCAGGCTGAAAACATCAAAGCATTCACTAGACCAGGGGTCAACAAGGTTTACCGGCCATGGGCAGGATCACTCCCATGGAGATCGTCTGTGGGCCAGACTCCCGCAGCACGACACCGGAAATCGCATCTGCGCATGTCCGCGGCGCCAGATATCACTTCTGCACATGCCTATATTGTCCAATATATTGGACAAACAGGACAAACCCTACGCCAAAAGGATATATGGACATAACTCTGACATCAGGAATCATAAGACAGAGAAACCAGTAGGAGAACACTTCAATCTCCCAGGACATTCTATACAAGATCTCAAAGTAGCTGTCTTATTACAAAAGAATTTCAGAAATAGACTGGAAAGAGAAGTTGCTGAATTGCAACTTATTACCAAACTTAAAACCAGGGAGAGACCTGGTCTGAATAGAGACATTGGATTCTTATCTCATTATACATGATAAAGCTATTTTTAGCCATCTCACCCCTTGCTTTTTCCTGTAAACAATTGCAGTCATTAACAGTCGTCAACAGGTTTACCACACCTATCAGCCAATCACCCATTCCCACCACCCTTCTGAGTAATACCCCTCCCCACCCTCTCACTATATATAAGGATCTGGTGACTTCTGTTTCAGTGTATCTGAAGAAGTGTGCATGCACACGAAAGCTCATACCAAGAACTAACTTAGTTGGTCTCTAAGGTGCTACTGGAAGAAATTTTTTAATTTTGTTTCGAGAGAGAGTTTTGTTATACACTAAATATATGTTTGGAATGAGCTATGAAGGGTACCAAAAAGTATAATTTGTTCATTTCTTACATTGAATACCACCAAAAACAACCTTCCTGAAAGAATTAACAATTTTGTAAGGCTAGTGCTACAAGGTGGAAGCAGGTTCTTCCATTCAAACTCTTCTTTCCTTATGTAAAATGGCGGCTGGGATAGGGGAGGGGGAGATGAGAAGGGAGGAAAATATGGGGGGGGGAGGGAGGGAATAATCCTCCAGACCTACCTCACAGGACTGCTGAAGTGATGAATGACATACAGATGATGAAGCACTTTTCGCTCCAAGAAGCTTTGCTGAATAAATGAGTGTTCAGACACAAGAGATGACGTAAAATGAAATCACCTCTAAAATGCACCACATGGATAGACACACACACACACAGAACCTTGTGCAGACAGAGAAAGATCTTTTGGCAGTCAGGATCCCAGCGTAAAGTCTCCTCATGCATGAGACATTGAGAATGGCTCCTTCCTCACCCTGCTCACATACTTGGGGGCGCCTATTATCGTATGTAGCTGTGGGGAAGCCAGTGCCAGTGTGGCGGTAACTTTCACTCCTTTTGTGTCCCTTTTCCAGTTTGATTTCATGTTTGCCTGTCTCCAGCCTTCAAGCGCCCAAAGCGGCATTCCTTTCTCACTGACACCCCCTGCTCACCCCCCGGGACCCCCTGGGGCCTGTGACACTTGTTTGGTGGAGACAAACCAAAAGGGGCCTGTATGTTTGCCATGGAAACAAAGGCCTGTTTTCAAACACTGCAAAAATAAACTGTTTCTCTCTTAGACCCTTTAATGACTTGATCTCTCTTTATCTGTGGTGCAAGGGATTGTCCTTTTTTTAAAAAAAAAAAGGCACAAAAGTTTCAGTTATAACGATTCTTTATGAAGATGTGTCACCGGGTAAGCGCAAGCATTTATATTTATGTAGGATCTATAAATATGAAGGGGTTTTGTGCCTCCCCAGGGGCAAAAGACGTTCCTCTTTACTGTGGCAATTTATGTTTTCCTTGCTAGCGGAGTCCTTATATTTCAGTGTTGAATAAATAGTCCCCGGTGTTGTGTGCAGTGGCTCCAGGGCTCCCCGCTGAGAGCCTACCCTTAATACAAACAATGCAACACATTTATTCTAAGCTGACCAAACTGACCTCCAAAAGTTTGTTCCCTCCATTGGGATTGCTCAGTCCTTTTCAGAGTACTGAAAGCCCCACACAAAGACCTCCCTTCCATCTACTGTCCCGTCCTAAACAAAACTAGGGTGGGGAGGATGGAGAGGGGGAAAGGAGGAAGAAATCAGAAAACCTTGATCCCTCTACCCTAAAAAGGGGAAATTAAGGAATTTGCATTTTAACCCCTTCAGTATCTGTCTGGTCCCTTAAAACAAAACAAAGCAAAATAAAACAAAACAAAACAAAAGAAGAGAAGCTTTCTTTTCTATACTTCTGAGAAGTTCTAGGCCCACGTCAGCCTTGAGGAGCTGAGGGCCAAGCAAAGATCAGGATCCCTACTGTGAAGAAAGGCTTGTCTTTTCTTCCCCTTGCATTCTTATTTGTCTAGAGCTTTAAAAAATGCTGTGAAATAGACTCTTTTTTCCCTAGACTCCCTAGTCCCCTCTCCTACCCCTCTTTCTGCTGCCATAGATGTTTATCTTTAAAGATTCCACACACACACACACACACACACACACACCCTTTCCAATTGCATTTTTAAAAAGCAGATCTTCCCAGGCTAGAAAAATGGAGGGATGAATGATCCAATATCCTGTGAAAATTGCTCACTCTCCCACTACTTCTCCATCCACGAATCCTGATGACTTAATCCCCCTTTTTATTAAATAATATGTCATTCTTGGCAGGAATGACCAGGGTACACCTTGAACGAACACACTTCCTCCTCACATTGTAAATAGCAGGACATTTCTGAGGCATCCATAGCCACACATCTGACCTGCCAGGTATACAACACACTGTGCTTCTTCTGTCTTGTCTTTGCCAAAGGTCACCTGCAGTTGCAATATATGGGAATCGATGTGAGTGCAGCATTATCAGATTATAAACTGCACCGCTTTGAAGAAGAACAAAAATCCATGCCAAAAGTGGGGGGCTGGTTTCTTGGGAACAAGACACGTTTGCCTTCACGGCCTATAACTCTTGTCTAATCCCATCATTTGAAAAGTTTCTAGGTTGTTTTCCTCAACCCACCCATCAACACCCATCACATTGATGAGAAAGAAATAAAGAAACCAGGCTCAAGCACAATTATTGCTATATAGCTCCTCCACCTCACAAGACTGTCCTGCACATTTGTTGGGGTTCTGCATTAGTATATCCTTGTCCTAGACCTAGGAAATATACAAAGACAGTTGAAGGGTGGGCTGATGCCATGAATAATGTAAAGGCGATGATGTATTTGGGTACTGTAGATATTAGGGGACGTGAGAGGGATGTGTTTTGGAGAAAGCTGAAAAGCCTTTGTTAAGCTGTGGGTGAACATATCAGACGACACAGCAATTCTCCAAACAGCTCTTGTTTATTCACAGGTCAGAACAGAACTGAACAGTATACAGCTCAGCTGGCCTGCTTTTATAGGCAGCCGGCTGTCAACATTGTAGCAACAACAACCCAGGGTTTCCTGCCTAAAGTAACTGATGTGGACCTGAGTGAAAACTACATACACGATACACCATTTGGCGGGGTGAGAACTTCAATACATAACAGCCTTAGTGAAGGGGAAGGGAAGATTGTGACTTATAGAGAGTGGAAGCACTCCTCTAAGTAAGAAATATGGAGAGTCATTCAAGAGTTGAGGATTTTCTAGGGAAGTGGGGTTTCTCTATAGAGCTATGGGCGGTGGCAGTGTCAACAGAGAATGCTTAATCTTACTACTCAATATTTAAAACAATAGTTAACAATAGACAGTTTTGTATTTTTTAAATTTTATAATGATGTTGTGAACAACCAGCCGCAAGAACTGAAGATAGGGTATGCTAAAAATGCTGTAAAGTTTAAGTACTTATTGTTAGTGCTGACTCTTTGCAGTCCTGACTCTTTGCTGCTGTTTTTAGTATGGTAATTTACATTCTAATGCAAGAAACATGCTTCCTCTTTATTTGCTCTTCAGCTTGAGTAACTGCTCTGTGGAGAGGGAAAAGCAAGATATGATTTTTTTTGGTAAAAATCTAATCAATAAAATAACAACAACAACAACAATAATTTATTTATATCCCGCCCTCCCCAGCCGAAGCTGGGCTCAGGGCGGCTAACAAAAATAAATGAATATTTTATATTTATAAGATGATATGGTGATTATTTATTACATTCATATTCCTGAATTGTAGGGGGTTGGACTAGATGACCCTTGTGGTCCCTTCCAACTCTACAACATTATGATTCTATGAATAATCATATGAAAAGAAGCAGAAGGGTGTTTTTGTATTGGGGGGTGGAGTTCGCACACACACTGGCTAAGGACTGGCTAAGGACCTTGAAGGATGATGGCAGTTGAAACAGCTGCAATAGAAGTTTCCCAGTGGCTCTAATAACTTTAATACAAGACACAGTTCTTGTATTAAAGCATTGTGAAGGATTATGTGAAGGAGCAGAACCATGTCAAATATGATGAGCATTCTGTGTTGTCTAGCAAATATATTGATAAATCTTTCATGTCTGAGGGCAGCTTCACCTGAGTTGTGGTGCCATCTAGTAATTTCCTCCACATTTCTGTCATAGGGTTGGCACATGTGCCTGGGACCACATTTTGGAGTTGCAGATGCCATGTTTTTATGCTTGCGCCTCCTGTTTGCATGGGAAGACACCGAGATTTTTGTAACCACACATTAACAAATTTCCCACTGAGCCAGGCCTTGTAGAGGTGGGGGTGGGGAAGAGGGTTGGCTAATGTGGGACAGAGTTTCCTTTAGGAAGGAACTTATTCTTTCTGCTAAAGGGGGGTGGAGGAAAAGGGAGTACACAATGGAAATCCATTTGCTGCACTACTGTCTCTTCTTTAGTTTCCCTTCAAATCTGACAGGCCTGGGATTAAAGGGTAGGCTACAATGGAGCCTGACAGTACATTACCCATTAATGGTGCTGAATGTCTTAACAACTCAGCTATTGGAGATGCATTCAGAAGAGCATGTGAACTGCCTTTCTCCTTCAAAGCTCTTGCTAGACCATGTTTTCTTTTGTAGTTTAACTTTTGTGTTTGCAAAGAAGCCAACACAAATTGTGCCGCTCCTCTGCCTAGCGGTAGCTTTGGGGGCTATTTCTTCTTTTTTTTTACACTTCAATTAAGAAAAGTCATCAGTTCTAGGCTGAGGAGTGGGGAGAAAAATTATCCACTAAAAAAAAGATAAAGAATGATACATTTGCACTTTCTAAACATACCATAAGTTTGCCCTGATGGAAGCCTTGACGGATCACTGTGCTATTGTGAAGGCGGGTGAATTTCTGTTGCTAGCAGTATAAATTTGTGATGTTGTAATAATAATAATAATTGTAATCTACCTTTGGCATTCTAGACTGGAAACAAACAGAACATGTAAAACTAAGCAAAACTCAAAGCAACAAGCTTTAGGGATTCCTGATTGCTTGGCCAGCTACAACTGCTTGAACTAAGATAAATCCATGTGTTTTCAAGCACACTGGATTTTCTACTATGGCTTATGATATGTGAGCAATGTGGCCTTCAATCACCAACCTTTAATTTTTCCAACCCAATAGATCAGGTTTTTCCTGCTGATTGAACAGATGAATTTATATGGGGTGACCGTAAATCTTTAATAAAAAGGGGATTCATCCCCACAGAACCAAACTAAAAAGTTTTGTCAGGACAAAAAGTGTTTTCGAAGCTTTGCATTGCATTGGGTAGAGTATAGTTTTATGAAACTGATAAATTCATGTTTTATCACACACCCATGCGCAATGGCAGACTGGTAGATTGTGTGGTTCTACAAGGGGAGAAGAATGTGAGCTGTCACCATAAGAGTTGGACCCTTGTTGAGTTTGCCTATTTTGTACCTAGCCTTCCCTCCAAAGAGAAGTATTTTCACCTCACAACAATCCTGTACAAATGAAGCTGGAAAAAATAACGACTTGCCCATAACACAGTTAGTCTAAAAATAATGACTTTATATTTAACATAGGTGATTGTTTTTCAAGCACTTTAAAATAATTTTGCTTGACTAAATGACTAATGCAAGGCAGTTTAAAGGCAGTGGCTGAGTCAACAATTATATAGGGAACAACTGTGATTTAAAGTCCTCATTTTAAAACCAGCAACCAATGAACTAAAGCAGGCATAGGCAAACTCAGCCCTCCAGATGTTTTGGGACTACAATTCCGTCATCCCTGACCACTGGTCCTGTTAGCTACGGATCATGGGAGTTGTAGTCCCAAAACATCTGGAGGGCCGAGTTTGCCTAAGCCTGAACTAAACAACAGCTCTGGTTCATTCAGCTCTACTGTGGGCGCCATGTAGAAGGCCACTCTTCTGCATCAAAATATCTTGGGTCAACATTATGCAGAAGGCAGGTAGGGAAAAGGGAGCAAGGTCTGGCTCCCTAAGTAAATTTTCACCCCCCCCTTCTGTGTGGACATTCAATGTGTTTGCAGAAGGGCATCATCTAAAAGGGAAGGGGGGGGTGGATATGTTTGTTTGGACTTCATTGAGTGAAAAGCTCTCAGCCCCATGAGTGCTCTCTCGTTCTCTTGTCTAGTGGCTGCTCTGCAACTCCCAGCAAAAAGAGGGGAAAGGAGGAGCGGGGAGGAGGAGGAGGGGGGCTTCCTATTTGCACAAGTGGCTCAACTTCTTCAGGATTCTCTTGTGACTTAAGTTTATTGGTTTACTGAGCTCCGGGCATTTGAACTGCAAACGCCTTCTTCCAGAACAATGTGCTTAGGCCCAAAGAGAACTAGGCAACCAGGGCTCTTGAAATGGAGTGTGATTTCTTTAGGCCTGAAAAGGAGAGGGTGGGTGCTTGCTCTCCTTTCCGGTCTCTTGCATTGTTGCAGGGGGATGTCTGTGAAAGGGGAGGGAGGAGAGAGAAGGAGGCCAACTCATGTATGGTAATCAGAGATCGCCTTCATTTCATTTATTTTATTTCTCTCTACTAAAAAGCCTGTCCGTCCCCCGTCCCCACCCCCACCCCAAAGGGGATTAGCAATTATGGTGTTTTAGGTAGAGGAATCTGTGTAGCATGGAGGATGATGCATTGGGGACAGGGTGGATGTGAAGGTTTCTGTGTATCTAAGATCCTATGGAGAATTCTGTTTTCATCTAGAGGGGGAAATCAGTAATACTCTACAGTTGCATTGATGCAAATGCAAACACAATGGGTTGCTTGCTCTCTCCTGGGGGTAAATAAATGGGAGATTCATAATTGAAAACTTTCCAGAAAAATGGCTAGAAACAAGCCAAGAGGTGGATACTGATAATAATTTTTTTAAAAATCTAATAGTGGGAAAGGTTCTTCCTATGACTTATGTAGGCATGGCCACTCAGGCTTTTAAAACTAACATTTGTGAACATACAGGTTGTGTTAGAACTCGTGGTTGAAGGTTCCTTTAGTCCAACACTTTGTTCAATACAGGTTAAGGGAAAGCTAAGGAACACAGGTTTAGGGGTGGAAACTGACCAAAATGTGCAGCGAGCTCCTTATCATACGATCTGTCATAACTCCCTTCTGCAGACTGCAGACTTTAAGATCCAGAATAGGGACGTAGGCTGGCCATATCAGGATCGAGAGCAGGATCTCATTCTTGAAGCTAGCAAGGGAGCTGTTGCAAAGCCCTCAAAATAGCTATTTGGCCAGAGCACCCACCTTTTTCAACGATACCTCGAAGCTTTAAATCCAAGCCTGAGGCGGCCCAAGGTTTGCATGATGAGTTCCGCACATTGCGTGCCAACCAGAATCAATTTTGGCTGCCTTTGTATCAATTAAAATTTCCTCCTTGGGTTTCTGAGTATGTCTCGCTCTCTTGCTTTCCATAAATGCTTGTGGGCATGGCAGAGACGTAATTAAGCCTGAAAATAGAAACAGCTAACTCTTACTCATTCTGGAAGTGGGAGGCTGTGCTGCATGTCAAAACCTGGGAGGAGCGGTGGTGGAATTCCATCACAAACCAAGGGTCACTTTGCTTGATCATGTTAGTTACAAAATGACGCTGGCGCTTGTCCAGCTTTTCTTCCTACTTCCTCACTTGCATCCTAAGTCATCAGAATGTTTTCTTCATTTTTTGTGTGTGGAAAAGCTGTTTTGTCTTCCACCAACTTTCAGGAGCAACTGATATATCCTTATCTTCTCCAGTCATAAATTCTGTCACTTGCCTGAGAAGCAAAACTAACACAGTCTATCATGATGTACTTTATCCTCCCTCACAGAGAGCTGCTTGCTCCACAACTCATTGTTAACCTTGTTTCAATAGGATGTTAGTTGTAACCCAAGCAGAGATCAGATAGGCTAGTTGTCTGGAGGAGGAATTCCGATTTATCTAATCTTGACACCCTCACTTCCCCATGGGCTGCTAAAATAACTGGGAAAGGACAGAGCTGGTCGCATCCTCAAGCCACAAATCACTGATTGAAAACCCCTTTGCTCAGTGGGGACACAATAAAGCAGGTTTCAATGAGAGGAAGGAGAAGGATCCACAGAGAAAGGTTCCCTTATCTTAATAAGAGTCTGATGAATTGCAGAATGCAGCCACTTTGGGCTGTAAGACAGAGTCCAGCAAAACATTTTAAAGCATTTGTTCAAAGTCAAAGAGATGACTTGGAGGTGGGGGGGGGAGGGGAATGTGTCAGTTTTCCAGTGTGGTGTTAAACTGGGTTGAATTGGGGCAGAACATAATGTCAAATAAAGCTTTGTTCTGTGTATCCCCAAGTCAGAGAACAGGTTCACACAAGCAACACCAGGTGATGACTTCCATGCTTGAATGAATCATTCTAAATCTTGCAGACTAATTTTTCATTATGATGATGATGATGATAATGATGATGATATATTATTTATACCCCGCCCATCTGGCTGGGTTTCCCCAGTCACTCTGGTTGGCTTCCAACAAAATATTAAAAATACAATAAAACATCAGACATTAAAAACTTCCCTAAAGAGGGCTACCTTCAGGTGTCTTCTAAAAGTCAGATAGTTGTTTATTTCCTTGACACCTGATGGGAGGGCGTTCCACAGGGTGGGCGCGCCGCCACCTGTAACCTCACCTCTCACAGTGAAGGAACCACCAGAAGGCCCTCAGAGCTGGACCTCAGTGTCTGGGCTGAAGTTGGGGGTGGAGACACTCCTTCAGGTATACTGGGCCGAGGCTGATGTCACATCACTTCAAATGCAATGTTATGCTTTCTTCCCACTGAATCAGTTGCAGTCATTCGTCAACCATCACCTGTGATCTGCAAGTAATGTGCTTGCAGTGCAGACTTCTGATAAGGGGGCACCAGCAGCCCTGGATTTATGGCAGTGCAAACTTTTCCCCTGCACAGGGCACCAAGCCGAGGGGGCTCAAAATTGAGAACATCCATAACTGAGAAGACCCATTCTGGGGCGTCAAATTTTGGCTTTGCACAGGGCGCCATATTAAAAAAGATTACCAAAGTCTGCCTGTGGCACAAAGCTTGCTACAAGCGACACCTTGTTAAAACATCTCCACTGGTTGCCCATCTACTACTTACTGTAGCTGGGTTCAAGGACCTTGTATTAATGTACAAAAACCTGAACAACTTCAGTCTAGAGCAGGGGTAGGCAACCTAAGGCCTGGGGCCCGGATGCAGCCCAATTGCCTTCTCAATCTGGCCCATGGATGTACAACAATCAGCATGTTTTTACATGAGTAGAATGTGTCCTTTTATTTAAAATGCATCTCTGGCTTATTTGCGGGGCCTGCCTGGTGTTTTTACATGAGTAGAATGTGTGCTTTTATTTAAAATGCATCTCTGGGTTATTTGTGGGCCGTAGGAATTCGTTCATTCCCCTCCCCCAAAAAATATAGTCCAGCCCACCACGTGGTCTGAGGGATGATGGAGCAGCCCACAGCTGAAAAAGATTGCTGACCCCCTGGTCTAGAGTACATTAGGGGCTGCCTGAAACCAGCAGAGATCATCTGTGTTGCTGGTTGTCTCCTGAGTTGGTGAGTCTCATTTAACATCAGTACAAAACTGAGCGGTCAGGGTTGTTAGCACAATCCCGTGGAATGCTCTTCCCATAGAGGTTCAGCAGGTGCCTTCTGTATTAGCTTCCAAACATTTGCTATTTTCATTTTGTGTTTTTCTTAATTGTGTTTTAATTGTTGTAAACTGCTTTATATTTCTCAATGAAATTGTAGTATACAGATTTTTTTATATAAAGGAATAAATAAATTGCTCAGATGAATTTTCAAGAAGGAGGGCACAGGGCAGGCATCTATTTTGGGGCCTGGCAATGGCCCAAGGTTGCTGGGTGTGACGCCTGACATGGCTGTAAGACAACATGAGGGAGTCCAGCGTCGCTTCCTCAGGAGAGCTCATGAAATAGAAACAATATTGCTCTTGGAAGTTGTTGAGCCCTCCAGTGTGAAAGTGTTTAAAAACGCACAGCATCTGCTGGACACAATCCTACAGGAATGTTTGTTGAAATTGATAGGAATTACACAAGGGCACATCTTAATGGTGTTTGTGTATAAGACAATGTTGATGCTTCTGGGTTGTGCAGATGTTTTCTCACAACAAGATGGCTGAGGCAAGTGCCTGTCCATAGTTTCTTCTTTTTTGACATTATCATCAACAATGCTTTTTCATTTGCCTTTTTTAAAGCAGACAGACATATGCAAATGAGGAATGGCTTTCTCTCTCACCCTCCCCCACCTCTGCCAGTCAGGAGGGGCAACTGCTCTACCTACACAGCTAAAGCTTTCTCCACACCATGATTATATACAGTTTTAGGTCTGAATTGTGTGCAGACAACAGCTCACCCTGTGTGATATGATATGATATGTGAGCTATCAGGAAATGAATATGTAAAAAGTGATATGATCCCCAAGGGACGCTTGCTTTTTTGGAGAATTGTCTTACCAAGAAAACATAGGACATGACAGGTTTCATTAAGTTTTCAGTTTACATGAGCACGACTAGATAAATAGCTGACCTGATTTGGATGTTGGTAGATTTTGATTTGTGGAATTAATATATAAGAAGATTTCCTGTTTCTGCCTCATAATTAATTGTGCCACTGTGCAGTTTCTTGTTAACTCGTTGATGCCATAAGAAGCATCTGGCTTCCCTTAACCATTTGGAAAAGGCTCTCTGGCTTCACTTCCAAAGAGTTAACAAAAAATTGACTCTGGCATAACTGGCTGGAATTGAGTAGGCATTCATGTGCATCCATGTACCTAGCACTCACCCCAAGACATAAGGTATCAAAGAAACCTTTTCAATGATGGGATTTATGGGAGGGAAATGATCCAGTCTTATCAGTACTACATGGTTTGTTTGTTTTCTGCACACTTTCAAATTTAAAATGAGGTGATCATTACAATACGCTCAGTATTCATAAACCACAAAAATATTTTAAAAATAAATATGACACTTCTAGTGGAAGCACGTGATTCTTACATTGGGGGGGGGCATCTTGTCTTGCATAATAGGCAGTAACATTCTGAGCATCAAAAATTCCCTATGGTAAAGATTATGCTTTCATCTAAAATTAGCATATATATTTTTTCCAATGGGTGGGTGGGAAATTGGGAAAGCACTAGATATGTTTTATAGGCACACTTCAGACTCACAGACCAATTCCTTTCCTACATCGTAAACACAACAGACGTTGAACTTCTGAACTTTTAAAAATTAGTGATATAAGCAAGTACAAATGTGCCAAATGTGTGTGCACTGCCTTTCCTTTTGGGGAGGTGAATCCCCCCCAAAACCCACCCCCTTTTGATGCTGTCCCAGAAAAATCATAAAGATGTGCTGCAAGATGTTTCACAATGGAAATGCTCTTTTCCATCAGATTCCCCTTTAAAAATCCTTCTCATGACAAATCCACACACATTTTGAAGAGTCACTTCCCTGTGTGTTTAATTGGGGCTACTCTGAAAATGAAATTTTGAGGAAAAATTCAGCCATGCAAACAGCCCATCCTGCTTAAACCTGGAATCTTATCCACAGCTCTGCACAACAAAATTCTGTTGATCTCAAAGAAACTTGCACAGGTGTGGCTGTGTAGTATTTCAGCTTATAGGATTTTGCTATTTTACCTACAGCTCAACAGAACTGCGGCTTGAACCAATCTATGATAGCTGTCTGTAATATTATCTCAGAAACCTTTGGATTTTGACCTAAATACACACCTGCACTTCATACCCTTTATATATTATATATTAACTGTTATCTCTCCATATTCCTTTACTTTCTAAATGTGACCTGGACATTTCACACAAAGGAGGGTGTGACACTACAAGATAAGCATTCCAGACTACACAAGTGGGCAACCCAAATGGGATGTTTTTAATGATTCGTGTGGTGTAGTGCTTAAAGTGTCACACTAGGACCTGACAGATCACAATTCAAATCCCCACTTGGCCGTGAAGCTCACTGGGTGACTTTGGACCAGTCACTGCCTCTTAGACTAACCTACCTCTGCTTGCCAGACAGTGACAGAACCATCTGCTTCCCACCCCCCTTGACCCTGAGCCAATCTTGGGATGGCCCCCGGGAAAGGAGAAGTAGAGAACATCATTTTGCAAGTGAAAGTCCTTGTGCTGAGCTTCCACTGAACTGACTCATTAGCTGAATCCCGTCCACAATGTTTTACCACCTTGTACAACAAACAAGTTTACGCGTAATATTGCAAGAGTGTCACCAGTAATTAAGATAGTTATTCTACTTTTCTCCCCAGTTTGTTTGGGTTTCACATGGCTAAATTGACTCTCAACTGGAAAGTGAACAACATGGAAATTCTGGAGTTAGACAGGTCAACTTTTTGTCAGGTTGCTATGTTGTTTCTAGAGAGCATGAAGAGTTACTTATAACTGTCACTTAAATCTAGAGACTCTAGGTCCTTCCCGGTCCTTCCCGGTCCTTCCCGACACTCTGGGTGGGCAAACCACTACTTCCTATTACCATAGTTTAAGCGCTAGTTATGTATTACATTCAGACTTTGGGAACCAAAAGGACCATAAGTGTGGGATGAAAGAGCCAAGCTGCTCTGGGCCTCTGTTGTGTGGCCTGTTTCTAAGAGGGTGATAAAATGGCAGAGGCAAAGAAGATAGATCATACGCCAGTAAATGCTTTTATTGGTGCCAACATCTGAAAGAGAGTCACCATTTTCTTAAACCATTTCAGCAACAGCCAGTGATTTAAAGAGAAGGCCAGACTTTACAAGGGGACAAACCTCCCTTGAAATCTTTCTTTTACTCTCTTACACCCCCTCTCTCATTCTTTCTTTTCTCCCTCCCCCATTTCTTTTCTCCTCCTCCTCCCCCCGCCCCCCCCCCGCCTTCTCTCAGCCCTCAAAAGCTAAAGTTGTTACTCTAAGTCCTTTTTGGGGAGAGAGAACCGTGATGAAATTCCTGTGTTGGCACGGCTGATGTTAATGGCTAACATTGGGGGCAAAGGTCCTCGAAGGCCCCCACATCTGCAGCTTTGTACAGGCCTCACCTCCGAAAAGGCCTCAAAGTGTGTAGCCAGCCAAGGCCTAATGTGTATTAGCAAGACAAAGGCCTGAGGAGAGGAGGAAAGGGGATGAGCTTTAATTTACTGAAGATTTATTAGGGCCTCATGAAATCGGCCTGAACCACCCATTTTCTATATCATCTGCACATATCTAAAGGAGATGGCTTTGTTGTGGGGAGATGGTCATTTAGAATTATCTAGCCACAAATCTTGCTGGGATAAAAGCTGTCGAGACAGGAGCAGGACGTAGAGGCAAGTTCACACTCAGAACTCCGATTCGGAAATCTGGAAATCTGGAAATGTGTGTGTTGCCATTCAGACTATATCTCTCCCTCCATCCCCCCTTTTTTTTTTACTTGTAAGATGCTGGTTGATCTATTTTTATAGGTTATATCTTGTCTACACAAACATATAAAGGGGTTCTCTTAAGTGAGGAGATCATGCTCCGGTCTTGGGGAAATACATTTTGGAACCCATCTTATGGGAGCGTTGTTTGAACAAATCACCAGTGAATGGTCCTGCTCAGAAGTTATCATGACATGTAGACCAACAAGTGGGACCATGGCTAGCCCTGCCTGTGACATGGTGTGTACTGACTAGCCCTGCTCCCTGGCATTCATGTATACAGTATGAGCAGCTGGAGAGACCAAGCTTCTGTGTTTCTGTGTACATGTGAATATCGCTGCAGACATTCATGCTTTATGTACAGATGCTGGCAGTGGAGCTAGTTGGAGCATGCAATGTTGGGGGTGGGGTTACACATGCATTGGTCCACACATTAGTGATGACTTCTGAGTAACGCTACTCAGTTCAGCATATTTGCTGAATTATGAGCTCAGATGCTAGTTTACTGTTAGTACACCTGAGGGGGTCTAAATGGCTAGAGGTTTTAAAGAAAGCAAGTATGGACTCCCTTCCCTTTTGTTATATTAATTTATTATTTCATTGTGTTAAATAATAATATCCTGCTTCCTCCCTCCATAAAAGAATTGCCATACAATCAGTGGTTAACAAATAAAAATGGAAGCATAAAAACAACAATCCAAACAATAAACCCCAGATTATTAAACAAAAATAGCCACAAAATGTGAAGAAACAAAGAGAAGCCCTCATAATAAATGAGGACCTTTCCAGATATACCATTTATAGCACTAGAACATATTGCCGTGTTTTGGAGGGTGATTGTACGAAACACCCTGATACACATAAAAGTGAGAAATTGCATAAAATGCCTTCCACTCAATGAAAAGATTGCAGAACCATTCTGGACCTTGAACAAATCTCAGAATTATTGTGATGGAAGAAAGAGCAGTTGCAATATTCCAGAATAGCAGTGGAGCACTAAGGATATAATGTGGCAGCATGTGGAAGAGAAACTAGAAGGGCCCTTAAACAGCTATGGGATCAAAAGCTTGCTTTAACAAGGAAACCTTTCAAATTCCAGCAGAACACAAATAAAGAAAATGATCTCGCCTTTGAGGGAAATACATTTTGCATATGTAGCAGCATCTGGGAGAAAGCCCTTCTCATGTGCTGACACTAACCAGTGTGGTGTAGTGGTTAAGAGCGATGGACTCGTAATCTGGTGAACCGGGTTCGTGTCTCCGCTCCTCCACATGCAGCTGCTGGGTGACCTTGGGCCAGTCACACTTCTCTGAAGTCTCTCAGCCCCACTCACCTCACAGAGTGTTTGTTGTGGGGGAGGAAGGGAAAGGAGAATGTTAGCCGCTTTGAGACTCATTAAGGGGAGTGAAAGGCAGGATATCAAGTCCAAACTCCTCCTCCTCCTCCTCCTCTTACCTTAAAACAAAACAAAAACTTTCAATACGAAAATAAAATTTGTGCATTCAGCTTGGATTTGCTGCAATGTGAAATTCAATTCCAGTCTGGGGAGTCTAAAACCCAAATCTTTTTTTAGGACTACTTCATATATATTCTGCATACAGTGGTACCTCAGGTTACATAAGCTTCAGGTTACAGACTCCGCTAACCCAGAAATAGTACCTCGGGTTAAGAACTTTGCTTCAGGATGAGAACAGAAATCGTGCTCCGGCAGCGCGGCAGCAGCAGCAGGAGGCCCCATTAGCGAAAGTGGTGCTTCAGGTTAAGAACAGTTTCAGGTTAAGAACGGACCTCCGGAACGAATTAAGTACTTAACCCGAGGTACCACTGTATTTGTGTTTTCTCTGACTGGGCTTTTTTAAGTGTTAAAATGACTTGAAGCAATTATTTTAAAGTAACTATCCATGAGTAGGTATGTGTTGATTGTTATACCCATGCCAGTTTTCTCAGAGAGCCGTTTCCCCATTAGACCCATTCCCAAGTACTATAAAAACCTTAAAACACTTGGAGCAAAGTATTCCTGCAGATGCTGGAGTGATAAGCTAAATGACCTGAAATGCCTTGCCTATGGCAAGCACCAGTATCTCTCTGATGTTAAAGGTGTATGATATATCTCAGGTGAATGCCATAGCCTTAGGTACCTAACATTTTTACCTGCCCTACTCCTGTTGCTTTAACACCCACTCAAGAAATGAGAGATATGAAGCTTTCCCCTTCGCTTCATCTCCATGGTAGGAAAAGATTCGCCTGGTGGATTATTGCACATCAGGTAGCTTTTAAAGGCACATGAGCAAGAGAAATATTTTGCAAGGAAATGAAAAAAAAGGTTGGCAACTCTATACATCCTTATGTTGTCATTTGCACATTTAGTTCCAGTATTTAACCCATTAAGAAGGTACAAAACACCCTAAAGCACACAGGCTTGTATAGATTTGTGTCTGTCTCAAAGACAATCAGCACACCCTGAACTGGGGGAGGGAAGGAGAAGGCAAGTTATTCAGATGAGAATATTGAAAGGCAGATGTTCATGGGGAACACTGTGAGCTGGTGAAAAGAATGTGAAAGTAGCAATCAAACTGCACGTTTCCATGGACTTAATGCTCCTCTTGCTTTGTGGGCTGTAAAGTCATGTCAGACCTAATCTATCCTTAATGAGCTCTCTCCTTCTCTCTGTTGTGAAGGGATACTCACCAGCAAATGCAAATTAACACACAATTGTCTTGTCGGTAATTGTTAGAGGCAATCCATCCCTCCTACTTCCTGAACAAATGCCCATCTCCATATCTCCCCCTTGGAAACTCTTATGGACTGCTGCTGCTCCTGCTGCTCTCCATGGTAGATTTTTGCTCATATTCAAAGAAACAAACAAGGAGGGGGGAAAACCAACTGCCTCATTTCTGAAGGCTGGATGTGATTCTTCTGATTATAGACAGTGTTGTGGCACCTTAAAGATGGCATAAGATGAAGTCCATGATCTTCTGATTAAGTAAATGCAAAACCAACAAACCAAATCTACTGAAGCTGTAAAGATTTAATGGGCGTGAAAGGAGGATTTTGCAGTTTGTGTGTGTATGAAATTTGCAAACTTTGAACACTGCAAGTCAGGGAGAGTTAATGCTATGAGCTGTTGTGCACAAGAGCAATACAGAGGAAGGCTGTCTCTTCCTGCTTGTGTTAGGGACCTGACCTTCTATTGAGGGTACAGCAGCTCTAAAATTCAAGGAAGCTTTCTTGGCTTTTAGGGTGTGTCTATCAATAGCTCATTGAGTGAAGTTTTAAGGCTCCTCAGTGAAACTCCAGACTTCCTGCACTACTAGTACAGCATCCCTATGCTGAGGATCGCTTTAAGTAACAAAGCCTTAAAGGACTGATTTTAAGAGCCCCACTTGCCTCATCTAGGATACTTGCTTTAGCTACATAAACTCCCACAGCTGTAGCTAAAATGACCCTAAGGACTGGATTGAACAACAATTCTCTGGAATCAGCAATTGACTTTAATCACACCTCCCTCCCCTGTTTTCTAAACCAGTGCCATACATTCTCTCGCAAAGTGTAACTGTACAAAGTTGGGTTTTTTTAATAGAATAGCTCTTTAACTGTGCTCATGAGGGCTCGTTCAAAGATAAGAAAGTTTAGATAACAATCCCAGTTTTGTTTCTTTTCTTCAAAGCCTGGTTTTCCACTCAGGTAGAAAAGCTCTTGTGCCTGGTCTTCCAAATGGAGTACCATTATACAAAAGAAGCAAGCAAATGAATTGGCGTGTCAAATCTGTCTCCAAGAAACCAAAGTGCTTACTAAGGTAATGAGGATTTTCATTTGAATAATTGGCAGCTGTTTGGCTTCAGACAAACCAGTGTGGCTCACAGTAGGTTGATATTCTGTTAGTATTTTTTTAAAAAAAATGGCAACTTGACAACAATGGGTATTGCTTTCTGCCCATTCATGTTTTGATGCAACATTCACATTCCTGCCTAACAAATATGCACAGAGTAGGAAGTGGTGTGGCCATGGGCTTCTATTTGAAGGCTGTCTGGTCCAAGCCTGTTTAAGCCTGATGAAAAGGAGAGCAGGAACCTTGAAGTGGCACTTGGATGACACACCAGCAAGTCACCTGGTCAAAGCTCTTTCTGTTATGGTGAGATGCATTGTATTTCTATTTAAAATATTGCAATTATTTCTAACCTTACAACTATATGTAAACATATTCAAAGTTTATGCTGCATTCTGCCCCCCCCCCTTTTTGGTCTTATGTGGGAATAGGCTGAATATTCAAATTACCTACTTTCTCCTGAATTTGCCTTTAGTAATTTAATGATAAATTGCTTTATTAATAAATACCAATGTGCAGGGCTGGTTTTAGTCACTTTGACAGCCATTAGACTTTTGCCCCTTCTTTCTTTACAGCAGATTAGGCCTCTGATTTGTGCCTAAGTTTTTGCCTTCTTAACATGTGGGTCTATGTTGACATGGGCTCCAGCTTCTGTCAAGATCTCTAGCATAGGTTTCTCTCAGAGTGTGATCATTATGTGAGATTAAATTGTCATTCTGTCCTTTACTGCTATCACCCAGATCTGTGGAATTATCTCCCAAAGGAGAACCATGTGGTTACATCTCACCTAGCCTTCAGGAAAGGCTGAAAACACACTTTAAAAAGGGCACTTGAGTCAGATTTGGCTTAATAAGAGTTTGTTGTTGTTCTGCATTGGCATTTCTTCTAAACATAGGAGCTTCTGGAAGTTGTTTTTAAGTGTAGTAAGGACATAAATCTGTAGAGAGGTGGGGTGCTAGTGACTGAGGTAGACAGTCATCTACCTCAAGCTATGCTCTTAGGCCTATTCTGAGCCTCTATGCAGACAGGGTCAGTATTGGAGAACTTTTCATTTCACTCACCAATTTCCTTCTTCCAGACTATGATGACATCAGCTGCACCCCTCCACCCATTTCCTCGCTATTAATTCCAGGAGTGTTAAATTCCTTCCCTACCCTTGTCATGCTTCTACTGGGACTCTTTATAACACTCCCTCCTTCCTGGTCTTTTATGTTCTGGTAAGAACAGATGCTTGTGCACTGAGAAGGTAAATTCTGTTGCAACTCAAGCAGCTATGCTGTACCTTACACACACACACACACACACACACGGTAGTGAATATGCAAGAGGCCATGGGTATAGCCAGGATTTATGTTGTGGGAGCATGCTTTATGTTGGGGGGGGGCAGAACCAAGATCTGTGACCTGATTGGTCAGTTAAGTATTTTTATTTATTTACTTGATTTTGAGGGGCAACTGCCCTCCTCCTGCACCCTCCTGGCTATGCCCATGCAAGGGACCAAGTTCAGTTTCTGGTTGTTGTTGTTTAGTTGTTTAGTCGTGTCCAACTCTTCGTGACCCCATGGACCAGAGCACACCAGGCACTCCTGTTTTCCATTGCCTCCCGCAGTTTGGTCAAGTTCATGCTGGTAGCTTCGAGAACACTATCTAAGCATCTCGTCCTCGGTCGTCTCCTTCTCCTTGTGCATCTTTCCCAACATCAGGGTCTTTTCCAGGGAGTCTTCTCATGAGGTAGCCAAAGTATTGGAGTCTCAGCTTCAGGATCTGTCCTTCCAGTGAGCACTCAGGGCTGATTTCCTTAAGAATGGATAGATTTGATCTTCTTGCAGTCCATGGGACTCTCAAGAGTCTCCTCCTCCAGCACCATAATTCAAAAGCATCAATTTTTCGGTGATCAGCCTTCTTTATGGTCCAGGTCTCACTTCCATGCATCAGTTTCTGGTATCTCCAGTTAAAAAGATCTCAGATACCCAAGCTTGGAAAGATCCCTCAGCTTGGAGAGTCCAGTCAGAGTAAGTACTAATGGGCTAGATCAGGGATACCTGATGAGTTGTTGCTGCAGCACAACTTCCACCATCCCTAGCTATTGGCTATGATCATTAGAGCTTTTGGGAATTAGAGTCTAACAATATCTGAAGGGGCTAGATGGATTGATGGCTGATCTGGTTAAGGTTCCTGTTATCAAAGCATATTTTATTAAGTACCAGTAACTTTGGATCGGTGACTGTAGTTCACACCCCCGGATTATCAGAGCATCTCACTCACAATCAAGTGGTTGGATAGCTTGAGGCTTAGTTCATTTGAGGCATCTAATGTTTGTCCTTGCTGCCTCTCTTCTCTCTTCAAACACACTGGCTCAGATTTCATCAGGTCACCTTTAAGGAGGTAACAGCCTGGTTGCTTTTTTCTTCTTCCCAAGACACTGACCTGGTATATACTGAGGGTCTAAAGGAGGTTTCCTCCTTTTCTATTAGTGTAAAAAAAAGAGGAACAGTGAGCAGAAAGCTAAAAATGCAGATTGAACTGCCCTAACATCTCAAATTAGGGATTTTTTAAAATAATATAAATAGAAGCTGGGATATGTTGATGAATAACCATGCAAATGTACCATAAGAAGCTGCCTTATACCAAATCATACCATTGGCTCACTTAGCTCATTCTTGACTATATTTGCTGCCTTCTCCAGGGTTTGAGATATGGGACACTCCCAATCCTGCCTGGATATATCAGGGATTGAACAAGAGGCTTTCTGCACACAAAACAGATGTTCTGTCACGGAACTACAACCCTTCCTTTCTGTTTGGGCTCTTAAGTTTTCTATGGATTAATGTATCATATAAAAGCCATTGGGGTTGTAATCTTGATGAGTTCTAGACTTTGTGATCTCCCTTGTTCAGCTTCAAATTGGTAGATCTGACCACTGTTGTTGGTCACATCAAGATTACTATTGCTTGAATTTTGCTTTGTGTGATAATCTGTAGTCAATGTTCTTAAATGGTGTTGCAACATTATGGATAGATTTTGCTAGCAGCAGTTATTGTTACAGAGAGCTGTCTTTTAAAGGTGATTTACCGTCTCTGGCAAGGAGCCCACACTCAAAAGGCTGCAAGTTTTTCAGAAGTAGAATATAGTCATGGAGGGTGTATTTCATGCATTCAGCATCTGAGCAGTGGAAAGCAGTAGAGACTTGAGCAAAATAATATATCCTGTGTCGATGTCAGTGCAGCCATAAGTCACAAGTTTTTAGAATTGGGGTGGTGGAATAATCCTTTTCCAGGTAACAAATAAAAATAATAATTTAAAAATGGCATTGTTCAGCCCATTTATGTTTGGAGAAGATAAAGGGGATTTACAATGCAATCCTATGCATGCTTATTTGTAAGTAAGTTCCATTATGTCCAATGGGGTTTACTTCCTAGTTAAGTACTTGGCAGTCTAATAAAAAGGTTAATATAAAATAACCTGCCAACATATATTTTTAGCTCAAAGGGCATTACAGAGTCATAGAGGAAATTTCATTCCAGGTAACAAGTGATCTATTATATGCCTATCTATCCTGTATTTTTTCCCTGGGACAAACTGCCTGTGTAATACCGCATAGATCCCTGGATCTATGCTAAAATAATGTATAGATTGGGCCTAGCATAGCCTCATTTCAGACATGAGTACTTCATGGACCTTAACAGAGGTGAGATTCTGAGCATATTTATAAAGATAAAATGTCACTATTGCTTGATAGAAATCCAATCATTTCATTAACATGTTTCCAAGATCAAGGGATGCATGGAGATTCTGTGAAATGCTGTCAGCACTGAACAGCTTTTCACTGAGAGTTGTTGCAATTAAGCTTCTTAAAATCCACATTTTCATTATTCATTAATGAGCTAGCTCAAAATTATGCCCATCAGTTAATTAATGTTGTCACTCTGTCCATCCATCCTCATATATAGTGATATATTGTCCTGTATCGCCACATATTTTTCTCCTGCTGCCTGTATTCAGTCTCACACTTTCTGCTTTTGTTTATGCTCATGCTATACCTCTCAATATGAGATGCTCACATTTATCCCAGAGCTGCACACATTTCCAACGTTAAAATTTTATCCTGCATTTTGGGACTCTGTGGGGCTTTTCTTCAGTGCCTCCTCGGTGCCTGGCTAAAGTTCAGATCCTCCAGGCATTGTCTGAAAAACCACTATTCATAGCCAGATTAACCCTCAAATACCAGGCTACACATATTTGAGCATTTAGAGCATTCCTCCTGGAATGGAAACCTTGCGAGCAACACTGGAAAGCCAAGACTTCCAGTACAAAAGAAGTGCATTGCCTTTGATCTATCAGGTTCGGTCATTTGTAAACAGCAATTAATTGGCTTTGTCAGGCTGAGATCCTTATCATCTTTCGGTCTAATTTCCCCTGCTCGATACATTTCCTCCACTATAAAAATATTCATCACCTATCCCTGTCAGCACTGATTAAATCTAATGCTCCTCCTTTCAGCTCCTCTCCCAAGTGTGGTTGTAAAGCTGTCAGCCCAGCTGCTTGACAAGAACCAGGCCCCACTTCCTTCGTCTTTGTCTCCTGAAGGAGGGAAATATTTAGGTGTCATTGGGTGGGTGGCTGCTGTGGAAGCCAACGGACCTCAACCGATTCGTTGATTAGAGCCTGTGATAAGAGGAGAAGCATTTCCAGGGGGAGCAGCTGTGATATTCCTGGTATGGCAGGGACTAGGATTCCCTCCTCCTGAAAGGGCCTCTTCGGAGCCCACTTCCTGCCTCTCAACACTCTGAATTCTTCTCAGTTGTCTGCTTGCCAACACTTGCAGCCTTAGGAGTGAGGAGATGACAGGAATATCAAACGTCTTGAGGGGAGGCACCTATGAGTCACAGAGGGACAGCAGCTGCTGCATCCATCAAGTGCCCTGCAGCCACTTGCATAAATAAAATATCTAAGCACTTGTAGACCTTGAAGATATTAGTTGATACAGGATTAAAGGGACAGAGCTTTCCTTGGCCTCTTTGATCTGCCATACTTCAGTATCTCCAGTGTTGAGGCCTTTGAGCCATTAAAATCCAATTACATGTGTTAAGTGCCCACTGAGGACATGCCTACACGGAGGTTTGTTGGTACTGGATCGGTGCTGTGTCAGCACATCTGATGGCATACCTTAGTGTGCACCTATGTGAACATGGCTTACTAAGATCCGCTGGATAAGCCCTGCTGGTATTATCCTCACCATCCGGGGAGTTTCTCTGTCAATGACTCCTGGCCACAAATGACTTTGCGGCCACCATTGGAGGCAGTGTGATAACCAGTTGCTGAGAATCACAAGTGGGAAGAGTGTTTCTTTGCATTCTATAGGGGACATGGGAAGGTGCCTTATACCTAGGACAGGCCATTGGTCCAACTTGCTCAGCACTGTCTACCCCGACTGGCAGTGGCTCTCCAGGGTTTCCGGAAAGGGATTCCTCCCAGTCATATTCTTGGGACCTTCTGCATGCAAGGTTAATGTTCTACCATTGAGCTATGATCCTTCCTTACAGCAGCTACTACTATACTATAAGATCCACTGTCCTGTGATATCATATATGGTGTGTACGGTTGTTGGCCGTATATTAATTTTGCTGTGAAAATGTGTGAGATTACGATATTGTATTTATTTGCATTATCTAGAGTTGGTACTTTGTCCATGGAGTTTTCTTGGCAGGGATACTGGAGTGGCTTGCCGGTTCCTGCTCCAGGTGGATCACGTTTGGTCAAAACTCTCCACTATGACCTGTCCATCTTGGGTGGCCCTGCACGGCATAGCTCATAGCTTCTCTGAGTTATTCAAGCCCCTTCGCCACGGCAAGGCAGTGATCCATGAAGGGGCATGGATTTTACTTTCTTGGGCTCCATGATCACTGCAGATGGTGATAGCAGTCACGAAATTAAAAGACGCCTGCTCCTTGGGAGAAAGGCGATGGCAAACCTAGACAGTATCTTAAAAAACAGAGACATCACCTTGCCAACAAAGGTCCGTATAGTTAAAGCCATGGTTTTCCCAGTAGTGATGTATGGAAGTGAGAGCTGGATCATAAAGAAGGCTGATCACCGAAGAATTGATGCTTTTGATTTATGGTGCTGGACGACACTCCTGAGAGTCCCATGGACTGCAAGAAGATCAAACGCATCCATTCTTAAGGAAATCAGCCCTGAGTGGTCACTGGAAGGACAGATCGTGAAGCTGAGGCTCCAATACTTTGGCCACCTCTTGAGAAGAGAAGACTCTCTGGAAAAGACCCTGATGTTGGGAAAGATTGAGGGCAGAAGGAGAAGGGGACGACAGAGGACGAGATGGTTGGGTGGTGTTCTCGAAGCCACAAACATGGGTCTGACCAAACTGTGGGAGGCAGTGGAAGACAGGAGTGCCTGGCGTGCTCTGGTCCATGGGGTCATGAAGAGTCGGACACGACTAAACAAGTAAACAACAACAGAGTTGGTACTACTGATGAAGCCCAAGATGGGGAAACAAGGCTAATATTCCAGAAATCCTTGTCTTAGACTCTGTGAAAGGATTCTGTGGAACTGCAGCAACCCTTCGTGTGGATTGTTCGACATTATGAACAGGCAGGTGGAACAGACAGTTTCACATATATGGACCTTATGCATAAACTGATTAGAGAATGAACTGATCCACTGGTACTTCTACTTTTTTCGTTGAAATTTGAGTTACTCTCTTTTGAAATCTACAATTCAGTATAATGAATAGTGCAAGGTTAATGTTCTACCACTGAGCTTGGTCCTTCCTTGAACAGTGGCATCTGGCTCACCACTGTGAGTTTAGGATGCTGGAATAGATGGGTCTGTTGCCTCATCCAGCAGGGCTCTTCTGATGTCCTTAAGAGCAAACAGCAGCATGAAAGGGCTGTTTTAAGTAGGAAAGGGCATGGATTAAGTCCTGCTTCTGCTATGGCATGCTCCTAAACCAGATCGAGTCCCACCCATGGATGTTGTGTGCTGGCTGGAAAAGAGGAATATCCTAACTCCAAAATGCATTTCAAATCCTGTGTAGTACAATCCAATTTCATAAACTGCAAGCTTGCTCTGTTGGGCCTACACCAATTCCTCTACAGTGTACAGGGTTAAGTACTTACTGTAATTTGTTCCGGAGGTCCGTTCTTAACCTGAAACTGTTCTTAACTTGAAGCACCACTTTAGCTAATGGGGCCTCCTGCTGCTGCTGCGCCGCTGGAGCACGATTTTTGTTCTCACCCTGAAGCAAAGTTCTTAACCTGAAGCACTATTTCTGGGTTAGCGGAGTCTGTAACCTGAAGCGTATGTAACCTGAAGCGTATGTAACTTGAGGTACCACTGTAATTCCACATGACTGATAGACAAAGAGGGGCTGACAGGGAAGTTGGGAGGGATACATGTTCAGAGTAGTGGCTGAATCCCTATGAAGTAATGCCTCTGCTCTACAGTTGCTGGGAGAGATTGGAAAATAATTTTAGCCTAGTACACTTCCATTTGGTCACTAACGCGTTGAACTTCAAAACAGAGCATTGATACACGGACACATCTTTATATAGGTATACTGTATGTATATATGATCAGTGTGTGTCTTCCAAAGGACATATAGCAAAATATTAATCCACCAATAAGGCCTGGAACACTTGTGCTGGAAAATCTGATACAGGTAGGCCTCAGTGCTAAACTTGGAGCATTATCCAGCTAATCAGCACGCTCTAGTGTTTTCTACTGAAATCAACTGAACTTAAAAAATTCCATTGAACTTCAAAAGGCTAAAACAGTGAATGAATTGTGTCTGAGCAGATGCCTTTTAATTGCCCCTATTTGTGCTAGGAATTCCACCGTGGCCAAATGCTGAGAGGAATGGCCAATGCAGGGAGCGGTGGGGGTGGGGAGTGGAATAGCAAGTTAATGCATGACAGCTTTTACTTTTTTAAAAAAATATATAGAAACAAATGTGAAGGCTCTCCCAATGAGAAACACTGTGGAATTGTTTGTGCTTGCTGGGTGGTCTTCTTTTCTTTAATTGTTGCATGATAAATCAATTATGAAGTTCCTGAAGGCTCCTGTTGCTTTAAAAGATTGTATTTTGTGAGATTTATATGTTACTTTTCTGAAGATAAGACAGATAAACCATTGGCTAGGGTCACTAGATCAACAAATTTAGAATTAAAGATTTATCTGGAACTACAGTTATTGATACAAGGTATACTCTTAGATCTCTCTCTCTCTCTCTCTCTCTCTCTCTCTCTCTCTCTCTCTTACACACACACACAAAGTTTCCAACATTCAATCACATTGTGGAGAAGTGTAAATTTTTGTGGGGTGGAGGTGGAAGAAGCCCAGCCCCCTTAGCAACTCATTTTAGAGAGCTATAATCGGTCATGATTTGTCTAAAATTGTGGACAGGGAAGGCTTGTTATTTTCATTAAGAGCCCTTAATAAGCTGCACACTGATTTAAAGTAATTGAGAAACAAAAAGTAGAGTGGAGCTACTGAGTAGCAGACTTTATTTGCAACTAGCAAAACACTGAATATAGGGTTGGAAGGGTTGGATAGGCTCCTGGGTAGATGTAGTGAAACTCTGTGGATTCTGTGTACTATGGCAGTCCTCTGCAGAATGCTATTTTGAGTCCTTTGGGCAAGGGCCAGGCAACCCAACTTCAAGGCCAGAGAGCAGACAAGATGGAAATATAGTTGATTGGTGGGTCATTGGTGGTTGATTGTTTTGGATACACCCCTGACAGCAGTGGCATAGCGTAGGTTGCCAGTGCCTGGGGCTGCATGAAGGAGTGGGAGGGAGGGGAACAGATGGAGTACACATGTACATTCAACTGCCTAATGCTGTCCATGTCACCCAGAAGATCGCAGCCACAGAAATAAGAAAAGAATAGTCATTTCATTGTCTGGAGAGGTCGCTTCCTGGTTTGCATGAAGAAACCATTTTCAATGGAGCCCAGCAACAGAAGAACGTAGCTGTATTGAGGCAGCACCGGGTGTTGAAATTTTGTGCCTCTAACAATTTTGCTTCTAAGGAAAGCACTCTTGTGCCCCTGCCATGCTACACCACTGCCTGACAGTAAGTGGGTGCTCCTTGATCCAGAGACAGAAGTTGTATAGAATCACTACTAGGTCAAGCTAATGCATCAGCTATGAGCCTGCTTGGACAGAGGTGGCTTGGCTGCAGTGATGCCTGCTGTTAACTTCCAGAACCTGAGACACACCTGCATGCAAAGTGTGTGCTCAACTCTACCATTTCACTATGGCATGTCCCCATTTGACCTTCAGTTTGCTCAGCAAAGTTCTAATGGTAAAGTTGCTGCTCTCTTTTTTAGCTTTTGTTAATATTTTGTGCCTACTTTTGTTGGAGAATTTTGATAGTAATTGAATTATTTTAGCTGATTGGTTTTTTCCTAAGAGTTGTTCTTTTTTTAAATCCACTTGGAAATTTTATACAAAGGGTAGAATATATGTATTTTAAATTACATAACGTATTTTTGCAACAGATGTTCATTCCTGCTAAAATGGAATTGCTGTGGGTCAATATCTTTGTAATATTAAAGAACTTCCACCACAGAAAACCCCACCTTTCCTGATGATGGGCATTTTGCTAGTTTCTCTTAAGAAGCAATAATCTGTCCTGTGTGCCAGTTCTCTTTCACATACACAAGCCTGCACAAAGCTTTAAGCCTGCCAGTCTATTACACGCAAAACAAATCCAACTTTCCCAGGAATCAAATTGAGCAAACAAATAATAATTCCTTGTGATGGAAAGTGTATTTAGAATTGTAAGCAAAAATGAGTTCCATTATCTCACAGTGGTGAACTGGGTCCCTTGGCATATTTGTAAGTGCAGTTCAGACAGATTTTTTAAAACTATTATTTTTTTACTACAGGAGAAAAAGTAAGTGGCCTAACAATAACATTAATGCACACAGCAAGGTAGCATAAAATATTGATAAACCCAAAAGAAACAACGCAGCCCAAATCCAAAGAACAGAAGCGTTTTATTCCAAAAATAAAAAAATGCCACCCTCTTTACCCTGCTCCTTTGATTTCGCCCTCATTCTGTAACTAAAGCTGGTATGCTATGCATGTTACTCTTGCTATGGGGAGATAACTTCACCTTTATGCCAAAACTTCAACAATGTTGCACATTAATGCATATTTCTACCTTTGCTCCAGATATCTGCTGGGTTGGCTGCTGGCAGAGGTGTAGATACTAAGGATATAACTACCCTCAAAATAGAAAGAGCTGATAAGCCTTGCTATGAAGTAGTGGAGAACTTGCCACAGGGATACTGTTTTTGATAGCATCTTTACAGCAAGATGTTGGGCATGAATGGGTATGTGGCTCTAAACTCCCTGACTGCTGTCTCTCAGGTGGATGTTTTAATGGTCAGTTTTACTACTAGGTCTTTTCCACCCTTGTTCTCAGCCTGGAGCCGCACTGGGAACACTCTGGCCCATGGGCCTAATTAGGTCTGGTCCTGGTCCCAGTTTGGCCTGCAAGGCTGTTCTCCACAAACCACACCCACATGCCCCACATCTGATACAAAGGAACTATTGGAAGCTCCCAGTTGTTTCCTTGTATACAGTGCTGGCAGAAACTCCACTGCGCAGCTAAATAGACCCACTTTGGCTGTTTGTTTGAAGTCCTCTGTAGAGGGACACTCCACTTGGACTCCAAACATAGTGTGTTATTCCTTCTGTTGGAAAGGGACCACAAGGGTCATCTAGAGTCTTGCATCCAAACCACTCATCTCCAAACAGAACATTTTCCCCTTGGCTGGCAGATATCTGCAGAATACACAAAAAATGATTCATTTGAAGGATCCACTTTCATGGCCTATCCGTGGCAAGTAGCCAAGAGTCATCGAATATGCTTTTGAATACATTTGCTGAGGATCAAATGTGGCAGAGAGTTGTGGGCTTCCCATGGGCATCTTGTTGGAGACTATGGGAAATGGGGAGCTGGGACTGGACAGGCCTTTGGTCTATGCAGCAGCACTCCTCTTAGTCACATACACTTCTTCTGTGTTAATATTTAAAACTTCCCTCGTTGTGAGAAGCCAAGCTACAGGGAACCAGGCAGAGGGCCTTCTCGGTAGTGGCACCCGCCCTGTGGAATGCCCTCCCATCAGATGTCAAAGCGATAAATAACTACCTGACATTCAGAAGACATCTTAAGGCAGCCCTGTTCAGGGAAGTTTTTAATCTGTGATATTTTAGTGTATTTTTGGTTTCTATGGAAGCCGCCCAGAGTGGCTGGGGAAACCTAGCCAGATGGGCGGGGTACAAATAATAAATGATGATGATATGATGATGATGTAGGGCTATGTGTGACCCAGAATCTGTGCAACAATCAAGCATAGTTTCACAATATCAGTAATGCTAAGACACAGGTATGGGACGTGGGTGGCGCTGTGGGTAAAAGCCTCAGCGCCTAGGGCTTGCCGATCGAAAGGTCGGCGGTTTGAATCCCCGTGGCGGGGTGCGCTCCCGCTGCTCGGTCCCAGCGCCTGCCAACCTAGCAGTTCGAAAGCACCCCCGGGTGCAAGTAGATAAATAGGTACCGCTTACCAGCGGGAAGGTAAACGGCATTCCGTGTGCTGCGCTGGCTCGCCAGATGCAGCTTTGTCACGCTGGCCACGTGACCCGGAAGTGTCTCCGGACAGCGCTGGCCCCCGGCCTATAGATGTGAGATGGGTGCACAAACCCCAGAGTCTGTCAAGACTGGCCCGTTCGGGCAGGGGTACCTTTACCTTTAAGACACAGGTACATGAGCATAGCCAGGATTTATGTTGCGGCGGATAAGACTTTTGTTAGGGGCAAGGCAGATCTGAGCTTTCTGTAACACGATTGGTCAGTTAAGTTTTTATTATTATTTATTTACTTGATGGGGGCTGGCAGCTGCCTCCCTGGCTAGGCCCATGCACAGGTACAGTGGTACCTCGGGCTACATATGCTTCAGGTTACATATGCTTCAGGTGACAGTCTCTGCTAACTCAGAAATAGTACCTTGGGTTAAGAACTTTGCTTCAGGATGAGAACACAAATCGTGTGGCGGCGGCGCAGTGACAGCAGGAGGCCCCATTAGCTAAAGTGGTGCTTCAGGTTAAGAACAGTTTCAGGTTAAGAACGGACCTCCAGAACGAATTAAGCACTTAACCTGAAGTACCGCTGTATTCATATCATTCTGACATCTGACTTCAGCTCTTTTGTTATCTTTCCTTCTTAAATAGTTCCTAATAGCTCTTCCTGTGGCACCTCTTACTCATTTTTTCTTTCCTGTACACATGCTCTCCCCACCCCACCCCCCAAACAATCACATTCATCTCTTCCAACAAAAAGTGGTTTAAATAATGTATAATTTAAGGCTCTTTTATGCACTTTCATGCTATCAATTATGTATATCAGATGCTGGAAGTATTTGTTAATATTTCCTTGTTGTTGTTATGGTTGGTACTTCCTCCTCCCTGCCTCCTTCCGTTTTTCGATGCTCAATGCATTTAGTACCAGAGGGGTGTTCAAAAATTTCCTTTGGAAATTGAAATATATCAACAGCATGCTGTAGGTATAGGAAAGCTTTGAAATCTAAGAAAGTATGTCTTAAACAATCCAATTTCCAGCAAGGCTGGAATCATAAACACAGAGAGAGCTGATTTCCCTATTTAGAAAACATGCATGGTACAGCTCACCTGAGACTGTATCACTCCAGACTGCTGCTGTAAGTTGTTTGAACACAGCCCTGCCCCCCCCCATGTAAAAAGAATCTCCTGGGAATATAGAAATATAGTCTTCTCAGAGGGAAGACTAAACTATAATTCTTTTCTCGTACTTGCTAGCTTTTCATCAATGGCTATTAGCTATGATGACTATGTTTTCCTCTGCCAGAGGCATTAGGCCTCTTGCTGGGAATAACAGGTGGGCAGAGTGCTGTTGAACTCATGTCCAGTTTGCAGGCGTCCCATATGTTGGCCACTGTGAGAACAGAATGCTGGACTAGACAGGCCATTGGCCATTGGCCTGGTACAGCAGCTGATCTGATGTTCTTCTGTTATGTTCTTTTTCCATTCAGGTTTTTCCCGGTCTGTGATTCCTCACCTGGGTTCAAACAATGGTGGTAGACCAGGGGTCAGCAAACTTTTTCAACCGTGGGCCGGTCCACCATCCCTCAGACCACGTGGTGGACCGGACTGTATTGGGAGGAGGGGAGGTACGAATTCCTATGCCCCACAAATAACCCAGAGGTGTATTTTAAATAAAAGCACACATTCTACTCATGTAAAAACACCAGGCAGGCCCTACAAATAATCCAGAGATGCATTTTAGAAGACATCTGAAGGCAGCCCTGTTTAGGGAAGCTTATAATGTTTAATAGACTATTGTATTTTAATATTCTGTTGGAAGCTACCCAGAGTGGCTGGGGAAACCCAGCCAGATGGGCGGGGTATAATTATTAAATTATTAAATTATTATTATTATTATTATTATTATTATTATTATTATTATTATTATTAAAAGGACACATCCTACTCATGTAAAAACATGCTGATTTCTGGACTGTCCATGGGCAGGATTGAGAAGGCAATTGGGCTGCATCCGGCCCCTGGGCCTTAGGTTGCCTAGCCCTGTGGTAGACGCATGCATTTTTCTGACTGTGAAGTCCTGGGGTGGGAAGTTTTGGTGCACTCCAAATGTTGGTGGGCTACAACTTCCCTGATCATTTCCCATACTGCCTGAGTCTAATGAGAGTTCAACACCAACTGAAGGCTCACAGGTCTCCCACCCTTGCTGTAGACAAACGGGAACACATGGTCTTTTAGTTCATTCCTCTGTCATGAGAAAACACCACCTATTTCCCAGCCCTTCTGCAAATAAACACATTCAATCCACATTACAGTTGTGTTAGGAGCCAGGAGCAGATGGAGCCTGCAGACACAAGTATGGCAGCTGTTTGAAGCAAGAGGGTCAATCAACAAATTTTAATGGAAGCGAAAACAAAACAAAAAACCCCCACATCCCTTCACTTTTACTTTCTGGTGTGATGGGGGTAGGGGGACTGCTTCTCAACCTTAAATATGCTGATCATAGAATTGTAGAGATGGAAGTGACCTCAAGGGTCATCAAGTCCAACCCTCTGCAATGCAGGAATCTTTCACCCAACATGGGGCTCACACCCCAGCTTGCACCCGTCTGTCTCAGGAGACAATGGAAGACTGTGCCTTTGGGGGTGAAGTCAAGCTGTTGGAAGGTTGCCGCAGCTTCTGTGGCTATAGAGACTGATATGGGAGAGAAATGTTTTGTTGCACCTGGGGCAAAGGAAGGTGTTTGGTTGTGCAGATGCACCATGACATTTTTTCTCTCTGCGCTTCTCCTTTCTCCTCTGGTCACTGCTATGGATACCGGACTTGCCTGCCTGTCTCCAGGCACTGTGGTCGTCTGCAAGGGATTCGCACATGGCATTATCGATGTTGTCAGCCTTCATGTCACGTTTGGAGACATCTTTGTAATGCAGAGTTGGTCTGCCAACAGCTCCCTGTGGAGCATGTCCTTGGGGAATCCTACCATCTTCCATTCTGTGGACATGACCAAGCCAGTGCAGACGTTGCTGAGACAAGAGTGTGAACATCCAGGGAATATGGGCTTGGGGGAGCACATCTTTGTTTGGAATTCTGTCCTGCTATGTGATACCCAAAATCCTCTTGATGCACAGCATGTGGAAGGCATTGAGTTGTCACTCCTGACAGTTGTAAGTTGTCCATTACTCACTTCCATAAAGCAGCATGCTCAACACACAAGCCTGGCAGGCCTAATCCAACCCCCTGCAATGCAGGAATCTTTTACCCAACATGGGGTTTGCCCCCACAACCCTGAGAGTCAGTCTCATGCTCTACTGACTGAGCTGTGTGGACCAGTCAGACTTGAAGCAGAAGCAAGAGACCTTCACAAAATTCTGGTGATCATAATGCATGGACACTACAGAAGAACCCCATGATTTTTCAGTAGTTGTCCAGAACCTGAAGCTCAATAATGACAACTTTTCTAAGCATTGATATGTTAGCACTTGAATGTCCATCTGTTTGGACAATTCCCCAATTTCCCCATCATTCGAGGTGCCATTGCCCAGAACCAAACAACTTCATATGCTCACTCTTCCTAAAAAGTGGTAAAAATCTCCAAGCCTTTTCTCACAATGTCCAGAAAGCCCTGACTATTCAGAAGGTACAGGGTTCACTGACCATCAGCTCTGAAGTCTCCTCTGTGGTTCAGCTAATGGCTGATCAGTCAAGCCACAGGCTGGCTGGCACTGGCCAGGCACTAGTTCAGCTGATAGTGTATTTGGGGGTTAATTAGCAGGCTTTTAAAGTTGACAGTTAATTCTTTTTAATTGATTGCTAACACCGATTTATCAGTTAAATCTTCTAGCCCAAATCAAAAGCTCTCACAATGGCAACCCCTCCACGTTCTTCCATAATGATGCCCCAAAGTTAATCTTGATGATAAAAATGATAAACAGTGAGCCAATTAACCACAACAGTGATATGAGCTCTTTTGGTGTGGGTACCTCCTCCTTGCAACTAGAATGAGCACAAAGCTCACTTAAACTGTTTCTCATCAGCTGCTGGACAGCCATTGGAAAGTATTGGCATTCTGTCACTCCCAATGTAGGCCAAGTTCTAATTGGTGACCTGAGAAGTGAAAGGTTCCTTCCTTTATTAAAGAGTTCCTGAATTAGTCACGCTTTCAGAGAAGCAGACTACTAAGTGCTTGGTTTCCCTGAGATTTTCCCTCATACCTTAAAGTTTTGGCAGAGAGCATCTCTGTTCATCCCAGAATCTTTGTGTGTACCAGGGCTATTTATATTCTTAAATATATCTAAATGTAAAAAAACAAAACAAAAAAACCCACAGGCACTGATCTTTTGTTTGTGACCACTAGTGTTATAAGATATATATGTTCCAGCAAGAGTAGTGGTACAGAAGGAATCCAGCTCACAATCCACACCCTTCCATTGTTTCTTCCCACTGAGTAATGCCAAAATGGAAGTTCCCAGGCTGTAGAAATGCAGAGGAAGCTGCTGTGGTTTATTGTGTGTGTTGAGTACCCAGTGCATCTACTTTGGGGCAGATGCTTGATTTACACAACATGTATGATTTAAATTCCAATCTGGTTTTCTAGCTACCGTGCTTGGTTGTTACCAATGTGCCTAAATTCCCACATGGATCAGTTCCGTCTTCTTATAGCTGAATGCTATGCTTTGGAATTTGCTGAGTTTGCAGTATCAGATTATTGAAATCAGTAAGACGTGACTTTGAATTTTGCGAGGGATGGCAAGGGAACCAGAAGATTAGTAGGATATTGTGGTGCCAGTAATTAAGAACCCTGCTCAAAAAACTCTGGTACCGTTCTTAAAAGTCGCAATTCACTCACCATGTTTTCCACATGTTTATCCTGGACTGGAATACATTCCTTCTTATCACACTTACGTCACAGGCTTTTTGTGTTTTCTCTGCGTCTGATTCTCAGGGTGCTTAAAACCTTTTCTACCAAAGCAAAGGCCATGATGTCAGCTTTTAGACTAAGGCCCATTTAAATATTTTAATCTCCTCTCTACTGCTAACAGTGTCTTTTCTTGGAATACTGAAATACACATAATAGATCACAATAATTCTGCAATTCTATACTGTGAATATAACAACAACAATCTTTATTACGGTCCAGAGACCCAACAAAACATTACAAATCAATACACAGTTCATACTATTCTGTGAATATATCATGCATTGATGCCTTGACAACTAATGTGCATGCACATTGTTAAAGAAAATTCTGGGTTGAGAGACTACTCAACAGCCCAGCTCGTCGGGGTACAAGTCCCCCATGGGTCCATGAGGTCAGTAAAAGAAGGAAATTCCAGCCAAGTAATTTGGAGCAAAACAGCAGTCAGTAGATTTAGATCCTTTATTGATGTGTAATAGGTTCAAACAGCAGTAAGAACACTGAGCATGGGGCGACATTCACTTTTAAAACTTTTAAAACTTTCCTACCATATCCCAGAATACAGTTCACACAGCATCATCAATACATCATTGCTACATCACAAAAATGTCAGAAAGGGGAGGGTGAGACAAGATTAACATTGGCAAATGTGTCAGGGCAACACCCAAGTATAAGATTAGCATAGGCAAACATGTCTCAAGTACCCAGCACCCAAAAGTACAATAGAAATTCCTTTGCAGGTCTGGAGCCTGTGGCAAGTCCAGTGATGAGATTTGGCTTCCCTTGGCTAACAATGAGCCCAGCAATTGTCACCTCAGGGCATTTCCTGGGGTAGGAGGCGTGTATACATGTCTTCACATTTGGGGAGGTGGCAGGGAGAAGAGTCCTTTTTCCAAGGGCAAAATAGTGTTGGAATGGCGGAAACTGGCTAAGGAGTTGATTTTTATATGATTTTTAAAGCTAGGTATCTTCCCTGAGCTGTCAAGTCGAAAGGATACATTCAGGCATAATATTTGTAACATTTAACAACTTTAAAGATGTGCCCCCTGCTGTCATTTCCGTAACAACATTATATACATGTGGTGGGTAGAGTAGTGCATATGCTTAGGAAGAGAGATTCCTAAACCAATACAGACTACAAAAGGGGTGAGATCTTTTGCTACAGAACAGTTTGGTCATCTATGCCAATTGTTAAAGAAAACACATTATCACCTGCTTGGTGTTGATGTCTGCTAGCATGCGTTTATCTTCACCCTCTGGATCAGCCTGCTATGGAGTTAAGAATTACTTTTATTTTTTTTCTACAGATATAATAATAATAATAATAATAATAATTTTATTATTTATACCCCGCCCATTTGGCTGGGTTTCCCCAGCCACTCTGGGTGGCTTACAACACATATAAAAACATAATAAAGCATCAAACAGTAAAAACTTCCCGATACAGGGCTGCTTTCAGATGTCTTCTAAAACTGTAGTTCTTCACCTCCTTGACATCTGAAGGGCAGGTGTTTCACAGGGAGGGCGCCACTACCGAGAAGACCCTCCACCTGGTTCGCTATTACTTCGCTTCTTGCAGTGAGGGAACCAGCAGAAGACCATTGGAGGAGGACCTCAGTGTCCAGGCTAAATGATGGGAGTAGAGACACTCTTTCAGGTATACTGGGCCGAGGCCATTTAGGACTTTAAAGGTGTTACTGGAAAATCTGAGGACTCCCTTGGATAAAAGTAAAGACACCAACCAGAGTAACTTGGAACAAATCAGCAGCCAGTCATCTGTGAACCCATCCATATTCTTATGCGGCACCTAAATATTCTAGCACAAATGCCATGTTAATACTTTCACATCAATGGATCTTGGGGTAAATTTCTCTTGTGGGGAGAAGGGACAAGATATGACATAACACTGAACTGCTTAGAGGTTCTTAAATTCATGGTAAAGCTGTCTACAAGTTATGTTACATAAAATAAAATAATATATTTAAGTTTTTTAATGCAATCACCTTTAAAGTTTCATTCACTGATGAGGTGTATGTCAGGAGAATTCTTACTGCATGCATGATACATTTCTGTCACGGTTTTCACTCCTCCACCTTCCATCCTGATCCTTCAAGCTTACTCTCTCATCATTCCCTGCCAAAGTCATTGATAAAATGTGATCAAGGAGGTGAGCCATAGACATCTCTTGAAGCTTTCACTGAGAACTGACTGCAAAGCATGCTGGGAAGTATTGCAGACTGTTTGAGGGACAATAGTTCCAAAGAAAAATCCTCTAACACCTAGACATGAAAAACTCTAGGGAGGCTCACATGTCTCTGAATCCTGTGACAAGCAGGATTCTTGGGATAGCGTAGCTCCCTCATAATGGTTGTACAACAAAAAGGTGGGGAAAAGCCACGGGGAAAGTTGCCATGTGAAATCAATGCCCTGAAGACACTCTAAGTTACTTTCTGCCCATTGTCAACATTGTCAACTGTTACAGATGTGGATTTTATTTTGTATGCAAATGTGAAGTAAGAAAAAAGAGATATTTAAAGCTACACAGGTCCGATTACTAGGTGATCTTTATAGTTACACTTAATTCTCTGTATGGCTTTGTCAGCCGTGCCATTGAAGCTCTCAGAGCATCCCGAGACACTAATGGAGATTACGAGTCAATATTTAAATACTAGCCGCAGACAAGATCTAAGTAGCTTGTGAACTGCAAGTCTTTTGTAGAATTACTCTCTTTGAACCAGAAACCTAGTTTCCTTTTAAATGCTACATTTACCCTCGGGGCTTTTTGCATTCCTATGACACTTGACCGATTGACTCTGTTATCTTCATCTTAGAACAAACAAACAAAAGCATTTTATTCCTTCCAGCCAAGTGTCATTCACACCCAGCAGTTCCTGGTGCAAGTTCTGGCCTTGTTTTTATGCCATTACTTTCCTAAACACACACACACACACACACACACACACACACACACACACCCCGGATGTGCAGCTACCTGTGAGCCCTCATAAACCCATTCTTCTGCCTCCTTGCAATTGGCTGTTTTTCCAGAAGATCAAAGTGGATTTATAGTGAGTTCTTTCCCTAAATAATTTAACATTTTGCTTTCCCAGGTTCCGTTCAATCAGATATAAAAGAATGCAAAGTCAGATAACTCAGCCCCCACTCCCACCAGCTTATAGTAATAATAATTATGACAGCTGTCAAGCAACGTCTTGTGTTTGTTTTCTTCCTACTCTATTTGGTTGAAAGGTTGGGGATCGGGCTAAGGAGCTATTCATCAGTTCTTATTTCCAAGTCTGGCTCATTTAATCAATTCCAAATAGATTTACAGAATATTGACTGCTCCGACAAAGTGTAATAAACAACTCATTGTTGACATCTGACCTATTATATGCTGGCTTTCACCTGGAATTTTGGACAATTATAAATTGTTAAGACAGCATGTATGTATTGGGTCTACTTTTGCTGATGAGAGATTTGAACACTAGCAGTTAGGTCTGTTAACTGCTTTCTGTCCAGCATGGTTACTCATCCATGGAGAAGCAACACTAGAGTTCTGAGGAACCTGACATACCGTATATTCAGAGGTATGTTCAAAGGAACAGGGAAATCAGGCATGCTAGTCAGAGAGTCACCCACAGGATTGTTTTCTGTTATTGTCAGCAGAGCACATAAACCATAGAATTTTAGAATTGCGAGGGACCCTGAGGATCATCCAGTCCAACCCCCTGCAATGAAGGAATATGCAGCTGTCTCATACAGGGATCGAGCCTGCAACCTTGGTGTTATCAGCACCATGCTCTAACCAACTGAGCTCTCCATTCAGACCTGTATTATTATTTCCAATTTGATCACTTCCTAATTGATTGATTGTCTCAGGAGGCATTTCAAAGTTTAGATGTAACTTAATACACATTAGCATCCCTGGCAGGGAAAAAAACCTCAATCAACACAAAGACAGCACAGCTTGCTTAGCTGTGAAAGTTACATAGTGCCTGGTATATTTTGACTGGCTTGAGAAGCCATCTGACAGTACAGTGGTACCTCAGGTTAAGTACTTAATTTGTTCCGGAGGTCAGTTCTTAAGCTGAAACTGTTCTTAACCTGAAGCACCACTTTAGCCAATGGGGCCTCCTGCTGCCACGTGCCAGAGCACAATTTCTGTTCTCATCCTGAAACAAAGTTCTTAACCTGAGGTACTCTTTCTGGGTTAGCGGAGTTTGTAACCTGAAGCGTCTGTAACCTGAAGCATCTGTAACCTGAGGTACCACTGTATTAAAGCAAGGTGGGGTGGGGAGATTAGCTAACCTTCTTCAGACAGGAACTGTGGCCCATCCTTTGAGCCATAAAGCTTCCTCTGCCTGTCCTGAGAAGCCAGAATGCTTAAGTGGCACAAGAGGTAAGGCACTGTAGACTGGCTGTTAAAGAACTCAGTTTGAAATTCCCTGTTGCCACCATGATGCTCGCATCAGTGTACATGGTGAAGATAAGAGTTCTGAAATTATAGCAGAAAAGCTCTGAAGAACACAACTGTGTTGCCTGAATTGGTGAATGCGCTAAAACATTTTACCACCTGCTGTCAAACTGATGCTGTTGAGAAAGAGTGAAATTTACAAGAGGTGGGGGGGGCAGGGGTGGTTCTTGAAATTACCACTTTCCCCAAAAAAGCACCTTGACATATGAGGTTAGGCTGGGATGAGAGTCAGTGATGAAAATCTTCAAAACATCCTGCCTACAAAAGTATCAGAACCATTTAAACAAAAAACCCACCACACCATAAACATGTTATTTTTGTAGACGTGAGAAAACAGGAGGGTTTTGTGTTTACCTTTAAGTCACTAAAGGTTCTTTATAATGAGAAAACCTTTAGTGACATAATGACCTCTGAATAACAAGTAAATTCATTATAGGCCAACTTGATAGGCAACCTAGCTGCCTTCACATGTCTAATGCAATTATATTGAAGTATATTTGATTATGCAGCTGTGAGTAATAACAATATAGTATAAGAAAGTAAAAATTAAAGAAAATGCAAAGAGGGAGCATGATAAGAAGCTGAGGGATGTCCATCAGTTGAGGATGAAAGTGTTTGATTCTAGAAGATCTTAGAAGTTTCAGGTTTTTCCCAGTGAGTTCATGACATTGCCCACCCCCACCCCATTCCCAGTAACTGAAACCAATCATTTGTCATTAGGAAAGGAGACCTGGAAATTAAATATAATGACAAACATTTCAGTCTTGTTTACACCAGAGGATGAAAAAAATGTAACAGGGAAGAATTCCCAGATTGCGTGAGAACAGAACAGAGCCTGTGCTTTTCTAGCTTTAGCATGGCCTGAATGAAACTGAGTATCTTGAATATGTTTCTTAAGTACTGAGCCAGCAAGTTGTCATTACGATGTACTGCCAGAATTAGTTAAAGTGCTAATGAAGGACCCATAATGAAGTCAACCCTCCCTAGCCGTATGTCCCAGAAAGCATCCAGCTTGTTTTGTCCCATAGAACTCAATAGGAGCCATGGGGAATTGAACATGCAGCTGTACAATTTGTGATGCACTGAGCTAGCTCCAGTCCCTTTGGTCCAGCAGGTGCTCACTCAATAAAGAAACCTTCCTGGTTTTGCTGCTGAGCTGGGCTGCGAAATGAAGGGGCTTGTCAGTTCTCCTTGCCACAATGTATGACTGGTGGGTTGCATACCATTTGGCAAGTCACAACTCATGCAAGTCAAGCATAGTCCAGTCCATTCACTTCCAATAGCCAGTTATGATTTTATTATATGTGACACTAAAATATTCACCGTATTTTTAAAAAGTTTTTATGAAACATTTTGGGGGTGTTACAAAACAAGCAGATAAACAGGAAAAGGTGCACTCATTGTCTCCACTTTCAATTCATAGTCCTTTTCACAGTTCATTTACATTAAGTGAGAGCAAAATATTCATTTAATGCACACTTTCACTCAACGTGTGTATTTGTATAAACATTGTTTGTTTGGAGAACTGCATTGCAAAATTCAGCTAAGTGTGAATTTTGAAGTATAGCTATGTTTCGGTTTGCATATTGTTTTGGAAGGGGTGGATTTGATAGAGTCACCTTTAAATGCACACTGAATAGAATTTTCGCTCCAGCCCTACCCACTACTGATCTAAACCATTATCTTTATTACACATCATTTACCAAGAGCGATTCATTCTCAGGAGATAGTGGAGCCTTCTCCTGAGATCCAAGAATAATTCTGTGTTTATAAATATTCACAAGATGCTAGGAATAATTTCATCAGGTTTCCTTGGTCACTCTCCACATGTTCAGCATGGAATTCTGCCGTCCCATCAAGGCAATAATATTTCCCCAGGTCTGTTACTCACGGAGACAGCAAGCGCTCTGGTCTGGCAGAAAATAAAATCCTCTCCTTGTAGGTCTCCATTGATGGCTGTCTAGTAAAAGGAGGGGAAATTAATTGAAGATGGACCGTAATTAAGTAGTTATGTTATTAAGCCAAACCATCAGGGTAAGTGCCTGTACAGCATATGTATTTGATCTTATCGCTCTCTTTTCTACCACAGCATTATTGAAGGTAAATGAATAAGGAGACTAATTATTCCATTTCTTCTTGGGGTGGTGGGTGGGAGAATCAGAGGGGGAGGAAAGTTGAGTCACACAAGTTGTCACATTATGGCTATAAAATCCATATTTTTTACTATAATGGTATTTCTGAGAATTTTGCTCCATTAGGAAATCAAGAAGAAAGGAAGAGTGAGATTTAGTGGATAAAAGACTATCTTGAGTCCCTACACCCATTTTGCGCTGAGCAGTACAATTTCAGTGTTGCATAAGGACTTTTAAAATATCTCTCTTTCATCTCTGAAACAGAATTTTCCATTAACACGATAAAGCCATTAGTACAAGTCAGCTGGGACTTTCTTTGCGATTGACTGTTTCATCTTCAAGTTATTATTATCAGCAGCAGATTTACTGCAGTTCCTACTCAGATCGCTACGCCGTTAAAGCACACTTGCAAACTACAAAACATGCAAGAGGAGAGAGAGGTTTTGATTCAAACATTACACTAAGAACACATGTAAGGAAGCCAAGATGATTTATAAGAAGTCTGAGGATATTAATGAGAGGCACTTACTGTAGGTTCTCAGAGTCTTACCTTCAACCATTCTAGCTCAAGTCTTATAATGCTACCTCCTTTGCTTGAGATTCTGTAGCACCCAGTCTGGGAAGCCCCACATAATCCACCTCCTCTGTTTCTGTTGAATATTGAGCTTTCATCCTTCTCTCAAATGTTTCTATCTCACCAAAGGTGGACTATCACTAGGCACACTGTCATTTTCTACAAGGTTGCAAGTGACTATTTAAACAGGAATTTCAAAGGCTATTCAGATAACCAAAGTACTCCCTATACCAGGAGTCAGCAAACTTTTTCAGCAGGGGGCCGGTCCACTTTCCCTCAGACCTTGTGGGGGGCCGGACTATATTTTGAAAAAATAATAATGAACAAATTCCTATGCCCCACAAATAACCCAGAGGTGCATTTTAAATAAAAGGGCACATTCTACTCATGTAAAAACACACTGGTTCCCAGGCCATCTGTATGGGCCGGATTTAGAATGCGATTGAGCCTTAGTTTGCCTACCCATGCCCTACACATACATTCAGTGAATGCAAAGGAAGGGAGGAACTTGATTGCACCCATTTGCCAAGCTTTGCCCCCAATGCCAACATGCCTTCTAGCTATGCCTTATGAATTCTCTTTTCTACACAGCCATTACATCTGTCGGAGCCCCATTCTTTTTTCTTTAACCTGGCCACTGTGCTTTGAGTATATTCCTATGAAGAGCCATACAGAGGATCTATTCTTTTAAGGGGAGCAAAGGAAATATGGAAGATTCTGGAAACAATTGAGTTATTATTTGAGGAGCTAGGTTTTGTGAACCAAAACAGAGAAAGTTAGATGGTCCACCTTAAAAAAAAGGAGCAAAGACAGAACAAGGAGGATATGAAGTTAGCATGAATACAGACCACCTTTAAAATCCATCAGCGAGTTATTGAAACTCAGAAATTTCAAGAGGATACCTTCCAACATTTCAGAGATGAAAATAGGGACATGTCTGCATGTGACTGGGTGGGGCACGGGGTAAAGTTTGTAGACAATAGAAGAACCAATGCAATTCTGATTCAGATGTGCTACAAGTTGACAGTAGGGACTAAAACTGCAAATGGTTCCACAAGCACTACACAACAAAGGCGCTTCCAGATACAGTAGTAGCTTAATGTAACAGAAAAATCATTGGCAGCAGATTTGTGTGTTTTTGTTTTTTAAAAATCAAACTTACCAGATTTCCCTCAGAAAGATAAAATGCAGGTTATTTATTTATTAAATTTGTTTACTGCCCTTCATTTATTCTGTTGAGAGGATGTTTGTTCCATTTTACAACTAAGGAACATGGAGACCCAGCAGTCAGTGAATCTATGGCTCAGAATTCTTAAGCAGAATTAAGGCACGTACTGTGCCTAATGTGGAACTAAACAAATACATAACTGTATCTGTGGGCATTAAGAACATGTAACAGTAGCCATAGTTGTAATTGCACTAAATCCAGTAGTGGAACACAGGCCTCAACTTGACATAATCACCATAATCACCAGCATCAGATATTTGGCTGTAAAATACAATCATTACTTTAGAAAAACTTTTCCTTTTGTTGTACTGGTCAATGTGATTTCAGACAGCACAGTTCAACACAGTGGCTGATTATTATCATCAGTCTCACTTAATCTGCATGGAGAGTTGGTCATTTAAAGTGACTGACCTTGAAATGTAGTATTGAACCTGGTTGCCATACATGATGCTGAAAACCACCTTTGTCTGAAAACCATTCAGTTTTGTGATACCCTATATGACATGTTTGTGTGATAGTAAGTTCCTAAAGCAAATGCTTTCAGGGTTGTAAATAAATTGCATATACAGTGGTCCCTCAGGTTACATACGTTTCAGGTTACATACACTCTGCTAACCCAGAAATAGTGCTTCAGGTCAAGAACTTTGCTTCAGGATAAGAACAGAAATCGGGTTCCGGCGGCGTGGCAGCAGCGGGAGGCCCTATTGGCTAAAGTGGTGCTTCAGGTTAAGAACAGTTTCATGTTAAGTACGGACCTCCGGAACGAATTAAGTACTTAACCCGAGGTACCACTGTATGATGTAGATCTCCCTTGGAGCAAAATACAACACTGATATGGGACTGTCCTTTCATGATGACTGCCTCACTCTGCCTAACAGCATGGCCAGACCTGTAAGGCCTCAGCACTTTATGCTCTGTGGGAAAAGGTTTGGGGCTCAGTGAGTGGAGCCATGCTAAATCAACCACAGATGCACATTCAGATGTGGAAAATTGGCTCGAACCACTTTTGGAGTTTCTCATAGTTACCATGGAGGAAATGAATGTTCCAGGCATGTCAAGAATGACAAAAAAATGTAGTCCTTCTTCAATGATTGTATAATGCCGGAATGGAGAGGTGTCTTTCCTTTCTATTAATTACTCTCTGCTTAATGATTCCAAGCATGTATTATGAATTACTGCTTCGGTAATGATATTCTCTCTTAACCATCAATGTGATATTCTCCACAAACATTCATCTGCATTCTCCTGTAATATAACGTGTCAAACTGACTTTTAGAATGTTGTTTTAAGACAAGTCTGTCTGTGTGTGTGTGTGTGTGTGTGTGTGGCGGGTGAAGGAGGCCTAGTGCCTCACATGAATGAGATAAGAGGAAACAAAGCAAAGGGGTAAGAAAGGATGCTTGTAGCTTTTCAAGTTCAATGAGGCTTACCAGGCTTGGGGGGCCTCTCAGAATCAGAGGGCCCTTTAAAAGAACATGCAGAATTGAAAGTCTTTGGCCCTCTTGTTGCCTTAGAAAATCCTCCCAGTTCATGTCCACTCATTTTCCCCACCTTCCCTGTTCTGTGGCTACCACCACACCAGAACCACCAGACATATACACACCCCTGTGTGACTTCACTCCCCACCTACCAGAGAACAACAACTACCAAACTTTTAGAAGACATCTGAAGGCAGCCCTGTTTAGGGAAGCTTTTAATGTTTGATGTATTACAGTATTTTAATATTTTTTTGGAAGTCGCCCAGAGTGGCTGGGGAAGCCCAGCCAGATGGGTGGGGTATTAATAATAATAATAATAATAATAATAATAATAATAATAATAATAATTACCTCTCTTAATTCTTTAAAGCTGCCCACATGCAAAAGGAGACTCTACTGCCATGCAGGAGCAGATGAAATGCAACTTCCAGTGTTCCTAGAACGTCAATGCGAGATGTATGCAAACCGATCCTAGCAGTGGCAACACCCGAAATGGATACAATAGATCCAGTTAATCCCTCACCAGTAAAATTATACCCAAGTCCTCCCTTGAGTTACTTTCGGCATAGTGTATAAACAGTTGTCCCACCATTCTCACTCTCTTCCATTTTCTCTAGCAGAAATGTGTTTTGAAAGTTTGAGACAGCAACACCTGAGATTTCCATTAATAGTTACGCACTACAAAAACAGCTTTCTTCAGGAGGAGGAGGGTGCACAAGGAAGACAGATGAGAGAAGGAAACCCTGCCTCTGTGACTTTTGTATCAGGTCATTCAAATAGCCATAACAAACCTCAAGATTAAAATATATAGGCAGAGTTAGGTTACTGTGTGATTGTGGGTGAGTTCCAGCAGTCCCTGGACAAGGCCCCTGCCTATGTTCAGCCAGTAATGAACAGGGAATGGGAATCTCTGATGAACCAGATGTTGTAGTACTCCAACTCCCATCAACCCCAACTAGCGCCCCCAGTGGTCAAGGATGATGGGAGTTGTGGCCTTCCAGTTGTTGCTGGACTACAAGTTTCCCACATTTGCTGCAAAATAACCCAGACTCTATGATGCTTTTGAATTATATGATGCTTTTGAATTATGGTGCCGGAGGAGACTCTTGAGAGCCCCATGGACTGCAATAAGATCAAACCTCTCCATTCTGAAGGAAATCAGCCCTGAGCGCTCACTGGAAGGACAGATTGTGAAGCTGAGGCTCCAATACTTTGGCCACCTCATGAGAAGAGAAGACTCCCTGGAAAAGACCCTGATGTTGGGAAAGATGGAGGGCACAAGGAGAAGGGGACGACAGAGGATGAGATGGTTGGACAGTGTTCTCGAAGCTACAAACATGAGTCTGACCAAACTGCGGGAGGCAGTGGAAGACAGGAGTGCCTGGCGTGCTCTGGTCCATGGGCTCACGAAGAGTCGGACATGACTAAACGACTAAACAACAAACCCGGACTCAGACTATTCAAATACATCTTTCATCTTTTGGTTTAATCCCCTCCCCCAAATCCTTCTTTAACAGTTAGCTACTCTGCATATTCTATAGTTGCTTTCAGAAAGGGAGAATCCCCTCAGCAATTATCCAACTGAGGCAAAAAGTGCCCTTCCCTTGATTAGCTCAACCCTATTTTTAGGCTGTGTACACATTACTCTGTCTCCAGTGCATTCCCACCATTGGTGTTTGAAGCCGAGCGTACATGACGTTAGCCACAATCCATATGTATCCTGTAATTTATTGAGAAACACTGCTGTTGGATGTGTTTTCCCTCAAACCAGCTTCCATCAGATGTGAAAACATAAACCACAGTTTAGCTGAGATGTGAATATTTCAGACATCCATTGGGCATGTGCAGGTGACAACTTCATTGCAGGGGGCAATTGACGGCACAGGGAAAACAGATCAGGTAATGTGCAGGGAAGCAATTCAGGTAATAGTGTGTTCAGCAATGCAAAACATAACTTGAAGCATAGCAGGGCGGAAAGACCTCTCTGAGTTTTAAACTACTCATGTGTATGTGCCCTTACTTAAGGCAAGATTTTATCTTGCAGTGATCTTTACTGAAGTGACCTTTCCCATCAGCTTGAATTCTAATAGAAAGGGAGATTTGATGTGCCAAGATCCCTGTGATGAAGTGTGGCTGATTAGCAGTGATTTGAAGAGCAAGGGCTGCCATACACCTGGAAGGAAGCCCAGTTGGAAAGGACTGCAACTCGGTGTCTTTTTTATTCCTCTTAATTGCTGTTGTAAAAACGGATGTTGAACACAAGTGTCTTCAAAGACTTTGTCAAGTGACATGTAAGATTTGCATGGCAACTAATGACACTTCAAGGTTTCTCAAGAGAGGCAGCTCTCTTGCTACCACAGAGTTTTTCTCCTAATTTTCGACTGTAAAGAGGGGCTGGAGGAGGAGAAGAGAATGAAATGTGAAAATATGCACTGAGAAGCCAAACAAGAAAAAGCAAAAGAAGAAATTTAGTTCTCTGGTTGTCAAGAGAGAGAGAGAGAGAGAGAATACCTCGGGTTAAGTACTTAATTCGTTCCGGAGGTCTGCTCTTAACCTGAAACTGTTCTTAACCTGAAGCACCACTTTAGCTAATGGGGTGTCCTGCTGCTGCTGGAGCACGATTTCTGTTCTCATCCTGAAGCAAAGTTCTTAACCTGAGGTAATATTTCTGGGTTAGTGGAGTCTGTAACCTGAAGCGTATGTAACCCGAGGTACCACTGTAGTGGTTAATACATTTTACTCACCATATACAGTGGGGCCCCACAAGACAGAAAACTCGCTAGACGAAAGAGTTTTCCATTTTGGAGGTGCTTTGCAAAACGAATTTCCTATGGGCTTGCTTCGCAAGACGACAATGTCTTGCGAGTTCCTGCTGGGTTTTTTTCCTCCCCCCTTTTTTCTAAGCCGCTAAGCCGCTTATCAGCTGATCCGATCAGCAGATAAGCTGCTAAAAGCCGCTAATCCGCTAATCCTTCAATGGGCTTGCTTCGCAAGACGAAAAAACCGCTAGACAAAGAGAATCACAGAACGGATTCTTTTCGTCTTGCGAGGCACCACTGTAGAGGATCTTATATTACCTAACACAGGGGATTGCAAAGGTAGTTTAACAACCAATCCAAACCCTGCAATCATAATCTGAAGCCCTTCTTCACGTGCTTCCTCCCCAAGAGGTCCAGAGGGTGGCAACATGAGAACAGGCCTTTTCTTCATTGGCTCCCCATTTGTGGAATGCTCTCCCCAAGGAGGCTTGCCTGGCACCTTCATTATACATCTTTAGGTGCCTGGTGAAACTCTTTCTCTACAACCAGTCCATTGGCTAATTAACATTCTATGGCCTTTTAAATATGTTTTTGGGGGGCTTATTGGTTTGCTTTTGTTTTATTATGCATTTTGTGTTCTCATTTTATATTTTTTATGTTGGGGAGCACCCTGTGATCTTTGGATTAAGGGTAGTATACAAATTTAATAAATACAATAAAATAAATTAAAAAAGGAGCCAGCAAAGTTGTCTTCTTGGCTCAGTGGGAGAGCTCATTTTCTCTACTCTGAATTTTCATTGCAGATTGTACCTATCCTGCCCTCCACATCAAATGTTGCTTTCTTCTTTACTTTTGTTCCTCCTCCTTTATTTCAAACTGGCTTTCTGCTAGTTTGTTTGGTTTAAAGCACTGTTTGCACACTTATATTTATTTAACAGCTGACTTTGTGCCTTAAAAAAAGACCAAAGTCATGTTTTTAGAGTTTATGAACTGTTTTAAAGAATGATGGATTTATGTCATCACAAGCTTCCAGCCAATCAGTGGAGTGTACATCCAGCTCCTATAACAAACTAGCAGAAATGGATTCTCTTGACGTTGACCTGGGGAGAAGAGTGTAAGCCAGATGACTCATGAGTGCTCCTCCAAACCAGAATGATTCCTTATTGCTTTTTTAGGTATTTCTGTCTGAAACCTTCATTTGTTCTTCTGTTTTGTTCAGTCAGCATAGCATAGCAATACGCTTTTGAGCTAGAATGTATCAAGTGTGTGAATGGATTCAGGGCCCCTCCCAACATCATTTCTATTGTTTCTTCCTGATTGTTTGGGCTCATGGTGGCATTGTGGGGTTATACAGTGGTACCTCAGGTTAAGTACTTAATTCGTTCTGGAGGTTCATTCTTAACCTGAAACTGTTATTAACCTGAGGCACCACTTTAGCTAATGGAGCCTCCCGCTGCCGCCGCACCGCCGCAGCATGATTTCTGTTCTTATCCTGAAGCAAAGTTCTTAACCTGAAGCACTATTTCTGGGTTATCAGATTCTGTAACCTGAAGCATATGTAACCTGAAGCGTATGTAACCCGAGGTACCACTGTACATGAGTCTCTTTGTGCCTGTAAAAGGTTTGGGGTTGACATACTACTTTGTTTCCAATCAGCATATGGCTGGTAGCTTCCAGCTGAAATCCAACAACGTTTTATACCACAAACGCTCCATTTTATCCCTCTGCCCACACTTTTATTTTCACATACGCACAGTGGCAGGTGTGGAACAAGTCTTGACCCCACTCTGCCCATTCCTTTTCCCCAGATTGGTCCAAAAGGATTTTTGATCATTCCCAAAGGTAATGTGTTATGTCAGCCTGCATATTCTCTCTATTTTAACCCCTGACTGAAGTCAAACTGTCTTCCACAAAGTTCAATTCCTTTTTATATCCCTGTCTTCTTGTGATGCAGCTCTAGGTCAATACAAGTGCTTGCCATAAACACATGCTGATAATAGACTGAGAAATAAGAACTCACATTTTCAGCCAGCGTTTGGTTGATGGAAAAATGACACACTTCCTATTGGCTTCTTGACAGGTGTAATTCATCTTGGCACTGCTGGCTTAATCTGGACCACTTCAGCAATCGTTACAGCTCATTTATCCCCTTTCTATTCATTCCTTATGTGTGTTTAAGAAAAAAAAAGAATTTCTAGCCTATCCCTTTTGGGTGCAAAAAATATGAGGCTCTAATAATGAGTATGTAGCTAGATGGGTAAAATGCTTCAGGATTCAATGATACATATTGAAATCCTTATTGCTAGTCTTTTCCAGACTTGTTTCGTGCAAACTGCTTTGCAGTTACTAATGAAGCAATGCCAATAAAAACTGGAGGAGCTGTCTCTTTCCTAATGCAGAGACATCACTCAATCAAACATGCATTAGAGAGTTGATTGGCATTAGAGAAAGATTCTTCTTCAGTATCCTGTGAGCAACATCAACACCTAAGGCCCGGAGAGTGTATTTGCACTAACATGATGTCATTCAAAATCCCATGGCATGTAGCACTATTTAAGTTGTGTAATATAGCAAACAATGAACCTAACTCTTTGAAACATGGGATTGTATTGAGGATTAGTCATTCTCAGAGAAGACCCACTGAAATTCATTGACATGACTAAATCACTCTGGGCAAAACTTAGTTGGATGCGACCCATTGGAAACTGCTGCACACCAGGCCAGATGATTTTTCAATCAATATTATCTAGTCTCTGACTTGTAGCAGGTTTGCGGCAGAGAGAGTCTTTCACATAACCTGCTACCTGATGCTTTTGAACCTTCTACCACTGAGCTACAATTCCTTCCCAGTTCCAGTTCTAGAATTCAAATTCAAAAGTCTCTCAGGTTCTTCTTAACAATGAGCTGCCAAGTGCATGGTTGCTCTAGACAATGGAACAACTAAGCTAATGGCAGTCAGAGAATCCTAGGCCCACGGAGACATCAAAGCAGCAGTCCCTGCTTGGAGAAGACAAGCAAAGCACATGAGCTATGCATCAGTTAACTTCATAGATACATGGACAAACAATGGTGTGCACCAGACATTTTTAAGAGGCTCTTACTTGCTGCTGTACGGAGAATGCAAGGGTTGCATAGGTTGTGTGCATGCCACATGCCAGAGAGTAGGAATATATGGGCAGCACTTCCATTGGAGTAATGTAGAAAGTGGGATCCCCTCAAGAATTGGTTGCAACCTGTGCTTTTTAATGAGCAGCGAGGTGGCCAAGGTTGATGGTGATACTAAGTTGCCCAGGGTCTTTAAAACAAACAAACAAACAAACAAACAAACAAACAAACATTGCAAAGAGCTCCAAAAGGGCCTCTCCAAACCACGTGAATGGGCAGTAAAATGGCAGATGCAATTCAATGTAAACAAGTGTAAAGTGATGTGATCAAGGAAAAACAGTTGGGAAAAGTTCAGAAAAGGGCAACTAGGGAGGAACTCCCTGATGAGGAAAGGCTGCAGCGTTTGGGGCTTTTCAGTTTTGAGAAAAGGTGATTAAGGGGTAACATTCTAAACGGGTATGAAATTATGCATGGCATGCATGAAGAAGGTGGATAGAGAAAAGCTTTTTTCTCTCTCTCTCTCTCTCTATTAACACTAGAACACTTGGACATGAAGTGGAGCTGAATGTAGGAGGACTGAGGACAGATAAATGGAAGTACTCATTCACACAGCGCGTAGCTGAACTGTGGAGCTTGCTCCAGCAAGAGGCAGGTATGGCCACCAACTGGATGGCTTTGAAAAAGAATTAGATAAATTCATGGAGGTAAATGCTATCAGTGGCTACTAGTCCTGATGGCTGTGTGTTGCCTCCACTATCAGAGACAGTATGCTTCTGAATATCATTACAGTGGTACCTCAGGTTACAAACACAAACACTTCGAGTTACAGACTCCACTAACCCGGAAGTAGTACCTCGGGTTAAGAACTTTACCTTAGGATGAGAACAGAAATAGCATGGCGGCGGCATGGCAACAGCAGGAGGCCCCATTAGCTGAAGTGGTACCTCAGGTCAAGAACAGTTTCAGGTTAAGAACGGACCTCCGGAATGAATTAAGTTCGTAACCAGAGGTACCACTGTATTTGGAAACTAGAGGAGAGGAGAATGCTCTTGCCACTGGCCTGATCCAGCAGGTTCTCCTTATGTTCTTGTGAACAGTTGAGTTCCTGGGCCTCTATGGCAATGTGTCGTGAAATTCATTGCAAAAGAAAAAGAAGTGCTTTGCAAACAAGTGTTTTCTTGTGGTAAAATACAAATACATCTTCACAAGCTGACTTCAAGGATTAGATGCATGATTTCTGATTTGGACCATTTAGGGAGTGAAGCAAAACCAGCTTATTGACTTTGACTATAAGACCAAAAATGGTTTGCTCTGTAAAAACTTAATTATTTATTTTCAAGGGGCCCAAAATGGATATTTTTTTGTGAAATATCTCCCATGAAATAGACTTTCAGTTTGCAAGCTTTACTGCCACCTGTTAGCCTGGAAAAATTACTTTATGCTCCTCTTAATTCTCCATAATGATACTCTTATGCTAGAGCAACGTGCCCTGACGAACTTGCTAATCTGTGTCTTTAAAAAGTGGAAAATTAGTTCAGACAGCTGTGGCTTTGGAGGAAAAAACGAGCTTAAGTTCTCAGAAATTGTAGATGGTGTCTGAGCTGCACACATAGTGGTGATGACTGTATCCCACTGGCCATTTGACCTTTGCTCTTTTCCAGCCTAAAAATTAAGAATAACAGCATCCACACACGATTTATAGCCTGAATACTAGAGATGCTTTGCTACTATTTAAAATAGCCAAGATAATATAAGGAGAACATTTGCACAATAGTCTCACTTTTGCAATGTAGTACAGGAAGGTCGGCTGTTGGCTGAGAGAGAAAGAGGTAAGCATATGTAGAGAACTTTCTTCTCAATGTTTTTGAAGAGGAGGAACACCTGCTATTCTTTACCTAAATGCTGTAAAGAATTTAAAGGAATTTTGCAGCTTACGATGTTTGTGGGAAACAATAGGTTGGATCCAGACTATGTGAGTTGTACTTAGGTTCCATTGAAATCAATATCATCAATATTATGTGACAGAAATCTAACCTCCATTATCCAGTTCTAACTATTCAACCTCCAAAATTCAGAGCAGAAGACTTCAACCTGTTCAGTATGTTTTTGGGTTGTATTAGCCTGAATAGTATTTGGCATGGTGAGTGAGTCACCTGTTCGACTTTAAGCTCTAGCCACATCTGGACCAGTGAGAACTGCGAGCATAATTTTCTTTTCTCGTGGTGCAGCATGCACATCTCCCCAGATATCACTGTCACCATCTGTTGGTGACCATGACTGAACAAATCTCTGGTTCTCAATTTCCTCTGGTCGACCAGCACACGTCACTTTTTATTTGGCAGTCTCATTGGAGATGTTGACAGCTTTGTCAAGCAAACTCATGGGCAGTCTTACCCTTTTGGGATAAGGGTGGAGGCACCGTGTGTGGCAGAAAACTCTCTGCCTCTTCTGGCCAGAACATGCCTGACTTTCAGATAAAACAGAATGTTTGGTTTACACTTCACTCTGCCCAATTTTGCAAGCACAGTAGTAATGAGGTGAGCGAAAGAGACCGCTGCACAAAAGACGAGCCTTTCAATCCAGCTCCTTACATGGTATATTATTATAATGACATCATATTTTTGTAGGCACCAAAAGACATTAATTGTGTAAGCTCGAGGGTTTGATCTCCACCAGGCCTGTTTTCTTTCACATGACTGTTGGTTAAGGTTAAGCAGAAACTAGTTTTTCCTCCTGATCTGGATGAAGTGAAAGTGGCCTGTGTTTATTGTCCAAAAGAAAATGGAAGATGCTTCCCTCGTGATTGTAAAAGTGACGGGATGTGTGGGAAAATAAAAGTGGTGACATAGCTGGAGTGAAAATGATTTCCATTGCCAAGTAATTGGGCATTTTGCACCATGGATGTCACACTGATCTGACACTAGCTTCTCTCTTTACTACACACACACACACACACACACACTCTCATGTGATTTCACTGCTTTCTGCCAGATGGTCATTATATTTTACAGGACTGCAGGCAATTATACCTGTCAAGGGCATGCCAAAGTATTTAGCATTTATGGTTTGAGGGAGATTACCTCCTAAATGTTAATGGCAGACGGAGTCACACTAACCCTCCCATTTAAGATCTTCATTAGATCACCTCTCTGCAGCACTAAAGGATGAGTTAAGGGTAGACAGAAGTGAAATGTAACCGCCCCTCATGCAGGAAGTGGGTGGAATTCCAAAGAGGCAAAAAGAATCAGAAGCTTTGAGACTTTGTGTAACCATATCTTCCTAGGGAAAATAGGTAGGAACATATCCTTCATGGTTCGAGGTAAGCAGACCATTGTTTGACATTAAGATACATCGTAGAAAGCATGGGCTAAGACTGTAGAGAATAAGATATTTTTTACTAACAGTTTGTTTCTCTATCAATGTCCAAATTTCCAGGTGCTTTCTATATTTACAAAATATTTTTCCCTTATTTTGAATGCAGTAGTATCGACAGCTGTTGAAACACAGAGGACCTGTCTACTATGCAACTGATTTAAATGCATTAAATGGTTAAGAGAAATGGGGGTATTTATGCTGCAATCCTAACATCACTTACCTGAGGAAGACCCATTGAATTCAGTAGTATTTTTGTGTAATCATGGTGAGGATTATGCTGGTAAAATGGGATAGAAAGGGATTCCTAACAGAGACTTTGCAGCTCCTTCCCCAGACTACAATTCCCAAAATCCTTTAGAGGTAGCCATGGAAGGAAAACTGGCACCTATGTAAGTGTTTTATGTGGTGAGATCCTTTGTGGATATGAGAGTAATTTAAAAAAAAACAAAAACAAATAGGAGAAGTTGTAATTAGAGAGCACCAATATATTTTAAGGGGATGAGTTTTTCATTTTAAATATATTGAGGTGATGGTTATTAAGATCTTTCAAAATTGGCTTTAAGACAAGATTAGAAGAATGCATGCCTACTGGCATTTTAGTTTATATAATAATTATTCTGGTTATACAGAAATACTTTTGAGGATCATTTGAATACACGAGTACACAAGCTGTTCGATGAAAACATTGGTCATAATCGGATTTGTAATGTTTTTAAAAGGATCCTCTATGTTACACTGATGCAGTTATTAAGGTAGTAAATGCATTGTGCTTGCTTTTCTATTTTGCATTTTAAAATGTATGTTATCAATTATTTTAATTAAGTAGAGTAGATTTCTTTCTCTTCTCTGGCCTTGATATTTATAGTCACTTCTGAGGAAAACATTAGGCTTGCCGTCCTAACCTACCTCACAAAGGCTCCAGTGGAGACTGGTGACCGTTGGGACTGGGAGAGTGGTAGGCAGGGAGACCAATAGTAGACAGAACCAAAGCAGATGGCTTTTGGAGCTGGAGCCAATGGTAGTGCCAACTAATTCTGATTTTGTCGCCATCCTCCTCCCTGGTGGGGCTTGGCTGATGGCAGACTGAGTTTTGTCTGCCATCTTGCCCTAGTAAGCTAGCCGCCACTGATAGGCTCTCTCCAGGAGTCACCTGCTGTAACTCAGAAGATGAGAGCAGCTGGAGAAGAGCTTCAAAGGACAATCTTGAATGACCAGGCAAACTGAAATGGGAGAAGACGATTCAAGAAATATTCAACAAATATTCTGCATGCATTTTTATACCTTGTTAACAAGCCGAATAAAAAATAACCCTAATAAACCCTGAAGAATACAATGATAATACCAACCCGAATAAAAGCCCTAATAAAAAATTAATAACCCTAATGGAAGAAAATCAATGTGCCGTAGTTGTTTTGCGATTGAAACAGATGGTATTTGAACCTGAGTAGCAAAAACCACCTGCAAGCCAGATCAAGGCTACAGTCCTCCAATGCACACTTAGTCAATAGGAATTGCTGCTGAACTCAGTAGGGTTTACTTCTGAATAAAGGTGCATGAGAATGGGCTGCATAACTTCTCCAATTAATTTTTTTAAAAAGTTTCAGTGACTCCATTTTATCATTCTGTGAAACGTGGAGAGAAAGATTTCGCTATCACAAAATACGTTTGCAAAGCAAGACGATAGAGAAAAGCCAGATGCAGAACCTGACACACATTTATTGACTAAAAACCATTAAAATTGAACTGAGCTGATTACCTTAAAAAGAAGTGACTCTGTGCCTTGTATGTTTTTCAAATGTATCCTTAACTTTGCTAATACAATTTTACACTTTTGGTTTTATCTTCCTTTGCTTTATGTGGGAGATCCAGATAGAACAGATTATTCCTTTCTGTTTCATTACATTTTCATCTATTGCTATTATACTTTTGTATTTGCCACATACTTTTCATTTCTACAAGCAACTGTTATGCATATTTACTCCGGAGCAAGAGAATGGAATCTACCCCCAATTCAGATTGAAGCCTGCATAGTAATTTCCTTGGGAGTAGAGTTCACCAGGTCGCTCTGAACCTTTAATTTGCAGTAGTGTCTTGGTGTTTGTTTGTTTCATCATACTTGTTCTGAACAATTATATCTTAGGAAAAAATGTATTTCAAGCACTTGCAGTGTTTTCCCAATAAAATATATTGTTTTACTTTCATTCCATAAACTCCACTAAAATGGCACTCCTAGAGTTGAATTGGGTATGGCAGCTGATGTTACTGAATTGCTGAATGAAGAATACAATTTTCTTAGGTATCATATACTGAACATTAATTCCTGAATTGGCAGTTGTTAATCAGTGAATATTTATTAATTTCTTATCATAATTTCTTATTTTACCATAAGGGTGGGTTACAAAAACAATATATTTACAATTCTAAAACAAGTAATACAGATACAGCCATAAAATAAACGACTGGAAAAAAGTTTGATATGCAAAATAATTAAAAAACATTCCATATATAAAAACAAGAAAAACATTATTTTTATTTTAAATGTCAATAGATTCAAAATAGCTCCAATGCAGATACAGAACGGGATAAAGAGTAAACAAATTCATGCCTCCACCTCACACTGAATCTCCACACACACATACCCCCCCACTGAACCCCCACCCCAACTAACTAGAGGTAAATGTAAAGGACCCCTGAATGGTTAAGTTCAGTCAAAGGTGACAATGGGGTTGTGGCGCTCAACTCGCTTTCAGGCCAAGGGAGCTGGTGTTTGTCCACAGACAGCTTTCCGGGTCATGTGGCCAGCATAACTAAACTACTTCTGGCGCAATGGAACATCGTGACGGAAACCAGAGCATACGGAAACGCCGTTTACTTCCTGCCACAGCGGTACCTATTTATCTACTTGTGCTGGCATGCTTTCGAACTGCTAGGTTGGCAGGAGCTGGGACAGAGCAACGGGAGCTCATTCCGTCATGGGGATTTGAACTACCGACCTTCCGATCAGCAAGCCCAAGAGGCTCAGTGGTTTAGACCACAGTGCCACCACTCTTTCCTCTACTGAATCAGAGTAAACCCTAATCTTCTACTGTGTAATCCATCCTACCAACTACTGATGGTAAGCAACAAATAGGCATGTGTTATCTTAACAGAAGGATCCCTTTAACAATACAGTAAGGCTCAGATACTTCAGAAGGCAACCCAGGAGCAAGTTCACTAGTGCCCCTTATCCCCACAACTGAGCTGCTCTATGAACATGAAATTTATTATGGTCAGAGACCAGCTTGAGAGCTGCTCTATAAGAATGCTCTGAATGTTTCATCTCAGTACACCACCAGCCTCTCGGCAGTGATGATTGACATACAAACGTCTCCTAGGACCTGTTGCATTCAGAGTTTGCTTTTGTGTAAAAGCAGTGCATCTAATGTTCACAGGTGAAGGTTCCTTTGAATAGAGGAGATGGAAACTACTGTTTGAAAAATGCAGAGCTGATTCAGTACCAAATTGTTGCAATATTATGCTGCACATAATGTCAGTGCATTTTAGCAAAGGCTATGCAGAGGGAGTTTCTTTTCCACAATATTTGGACAAATAAATGCAATCATTTTCATGTGGATGTAGTAGAGCCATTGGTTCAGATTAAGTTTTGATGCAAGTCCCATGATGATGAAAGCCAAAAACCAGAGTAACTTAAGGCAGCCTGCCTTCTAACAGGGTGGTCTTCCCTGAGTCCTATAGATTACACAAATTCTTCCATAGTCCACTGGAATACTTCTGGGCCCGGCCCATTTTTAGGTATGAAGCAAGAACATACAACATGGAAGTGAAACAGTCAATGCACCATGATGTCAGCCTGGCTCAAGCCATTTCCTACCTTTGGGGAATCATAAGCCATAATAAGCCATAGTGATATTCTGGCATTCCCACAGCCACCCTAAATGCTGTTGGCTTATCTCCCACACTGTCTCACTTTTTCTGCTGTTCAGCAGAGTAACACATGGGTTTCACATACTCCAAATTCCACATGGATATATATTTTTAAGCTGATTCTCATTGTAAGGTATCTAAAGCTTTCAAATGTCAGAAACCCATGTTCCTATGTAGCTTAACCAGACAGTTCATAAACACATGAAAGGAGAAGAAATTGCCCCAGCAAGTTAAAAGGAACATCGCTGCATAATTTGAATTAAACTAATGTTACACTGAACAGTGCTGTCACTGTCAGGTTTCCGAAGGTGTGTCTGATATACTGGAAGTGTATTGCTAGCTGCACTTTTCAAAGGAAGTTGCTACTAGGTGATGCTGAAGTGTTTGGGTTAGCTACCTGTCTGAAAAGAGAGGAACATGGCAAATGTTTTATACAAAGAAAGTAAGGCCCATTGAAAAAAATACAGAAAATGGACGTGAGGAGCCTGAATGCTGATTTAAGTGAAAACATCATCTATTGGTACAGATACTGTCAGTTTTTCACCAATCTGGTGCCTTCCAGATGTTTTGGAATATAGTTTCCATTAACCCCTGTTGTGCTGACACCAGGTTGTTGAAAGCTAAGCTAAGTCTTACTCAGTTATTCTTGCTTAGGGTGTAATCTAAACTCAGTGGGTAGATATCATTTATATCCTCCCTGGGTCTTATTCAAAGGGCCTTTGGCCTACTCAAGGAGAAAGGCCGAGGTAAAAACAGAGGCCTGTCGTTGACATTGGCCATGAAAATGCAGAATACAAAGCAAAAGCGGCATGGCTGACAAATAATAATTCTTTTCCCCCTGTGGCCTTTCTGCTGCTGACCTTGAGATACCCCCGTGAAGGTAAGCATAGCAGACACAAAGGAAGAAGAAAGAGGTTAGGAACGCTTGTGAGAATAGGATGCCTAGGAAACTAATTTCTCTGACATTAATGCAATTAAGAATAAGGATGCTTGTTATTGATTCCTACATCTATTCCCCAGTCACCTGGGTATGAGCACAATATTATTTACTGATATTCCCTGAAAATCTGAGTAGAGCAAGTCCTGTGGCGTTCAGCTTGAGTCTCAAACCTCTTCATTATGGGCAAACATAATCAAATTTACCCCAGTGAAAATCCAGAGTGACATCCAAGAATGCCGACCCTAATGTGATATTTTCCCCGATGGAAGAGCTATTAGAATGATTCCCTTCGAGGGACATGCATAGGAAATATAGTGGCATCTATGTATGTGGACATTTCAGGAAGGATCCATGAATTTGATGTTACCTTCCAGTCATTCACAGTTTATGTTGTTTTCAACTTTTGATATAGCATTTTCCATGTGCATTTTTTAATGAAAACCATTGCCAAACCATGTCTGTGATGGAAGAGCTCTTGTTATTGATCCAGAGACTGTTCTGGAAGACCTCATATACTGGAGCAAGACTAGACTAGGATTGGGAAAAGCTGTAGTTCAGTGGCAGAGCATATGGTTTGCATATAAAAGACTCAATATAGGTTCAATCCCTGACATTTCCAGGTAGGGCTAGGGAAAGACTCCTGTCTGAAACCCTGCAAAGCCACTGCTAGTAAGTGTGGACAAAACTGACCCAAGGTGAATGATGGTTTGACTTAATATAAGTCAGCTTCCCATGTACTTCCAGGTCCTGCCACTTAAGGTGTGTGAATTGACTTGTGTACCCCAAATAATAAGGAACCTTGAAGTGACCTGGGATGGACACTTACATTCCTGAGTTGGATCGTGGGACTGATTGTGCACTGAGTCAGCACACCTGAATCCATACCTTAATGAACACTTATGTCAGAGGTTTTCAACCTTTTTGAGTCCACGGCTCCCTTGACCAACTACAGCATCCCTGTGGGGTTCAGGAGTCCAGTTATGTCACCCCTTGCCTGCAGAGCTGGCAGTCCCTCACCCTTTTTTGAACAACCTCCTTTGTGGAGTGTTCCCTCAGCCTCCTCTCTTCTCCCCTCTCCTTGGGAGTCTTCCAGGCAGCCACTGCTTTCACCCCTGGTCTCTGAGCTGTCTCCCTGCCCCAAAGAGAGGTGCCACCTCACACTGCCCCACAAGGGCCTGGGACTTGTCTGTCCATTCCCAACAGCAAGGGCTGGTGGACTGGCTGCCTGGGCTTCCTCGCCTGCTTGCTTGCTTATTCCAAGGCTGCTTCAGCTCCTGGCAACCAGCACTCACTGGCCAGTCCCACAGGTACCATTCATCTGGAGCGCTTGTAGCCAGGGCTGCTGTAACAAACAGCTGTGCAAGCCTTTGGGAGGCATAGTCGTGAGAGGGCATCAGAGGAGGGAGGGAAGGAAAGTGGGACAGAGGCCAGTGTTACCCGCGGCATCCCTGACCATCATTCAAGGCACCCCAGGGTGTCATGGCACACTGGTTGAAAACTACTGACCTGTGCAAACCTGGCCTATTAAGATCTACTGGATAAGCCCTGCTTGAATTAGACAAACGCATGGAGGGTGAGGCTCCCACTTGCTCCTAGCCACAACTGGTGAGGCCTCTGATTCCCAGTTGCCATCGAACACAAGTGGGAAGAGCATTGTTGCACTCGAGACCTGCTTGGAGGCTTTCTGTGGGCATCTGCTTGGCCACTGTGAGTTCAGGATGCTGGGGATCATTGGCCTGATCCAGCACACAAATTCTTCTTAAGTTCTTAATAGCAGGCAGAGGTGAGAAGGCTGAAGCAAAAGTCTACTTGTTAGTGTTAAAATAGTCACCACAGTTTTCAAAAAAACAAAAAAAAAACCCATGCTGCAATGCACTTTTCATATGATTGTGTAGGCCAGGTAGGTAGAGCTTTGTGGCCCCAGGATTTTCCCCATCTTCATTGGGATGCAATGGGATTTTGCGTGCATTTCTTTTCATGGAAAACAGGAAATATCAGTGAGTGTGAGGTTTTTCAGCTCAGACACATGATTTTTATTTGTGAGGTGGCTATTATTATTGTTTTCAAAACAAACTAATGTAGCACAAAATGTGTAGCATTAAAAAAAAATGTATAGAATCATTTGCAGAATGCACAACATCAATGGGGACAGAGAAAATCCTGTCCATGGCCCTGGGTGGGAGCACAATGTCACTGGTGGAGAATATGCCGTTTCAAAGCATGGCCCACATGATTTTCCATGGGATGGATTATTAGTTGCAGCTGTTATTCTATAGAATTCTGACTCTGAAGAAATTGGACATAGTAGTAGAGCAGTGCTTGAATTTGATTAGAGATGCCAGAACTCAATGGTGGTTGTTTTTTAATCCACAATATAGCCTCTCAGGGCAATTAAAGAGACAGCTTCAGACAAGGTTATTGGTTTTCAAAATGACAAGTGTCCCTACCAACATTACTCACCCAAAGTGAGCCCCTTTGCACTTTTTAATCCCCAGGCATTTCTGATCAACAAGATAAGCAAATAATATAACACATATATGGAGTGTTGCAGTGTCAGCATGACTTGATTGGATCAGCTGTAGAGTTTGCCTTAGCTCTGCCAGATGAGGTCTTTACAAAATGGCAGCTTAGTAAAAAGGAGGTGAAATCTCTCAGATGTCTTCAATGTATGGATTCACATTTCACCTGTTTCACCCTTGCAGATGTCAAAGATGTTACTGAGGCTGCATATATGCCATACCTTTAAACCACAAACACTTCAGAAAGAAGAATAAACCTGGGAACTACAATTTCCAGTGCTCTTAACAAACTACAGTTGCCAGGATCCCCTTGCAGGACAGTGTGTTTTAAATGTAATTTATAGTGTGTACATCCCCTCAATGAGTCTGATGTGACTCATTGCCAGGAAATTGTGTATCAGGGTCTATAATTTATTTATTTCTGACATTTACACATGGCCATTCCACTCAATAAATAAATAAATAAAATAAAATAAAATATCTGTACATTATTACATTGTTCAGACAGGACTTTGTAATGTGATGTTTAAATGGGCGACTCGGATAAGCTAAATTCAGTAGACTTTGAAGTTTAATAAGACTATTCAGTTAAACTGTAGCTTTCCCTAAATATAGTGAAATGATTCATCATGCATTTGTTTGCTAAACTGCAGCTACAAGTTCCAATTTACCCAGAATGGGATTTGCTTCACTTCCACTAATTCTACATACACACTCCTAGTTATAGCCAGTGCTCTCTAATTCTCAGCACATTCACAAAACTAATTCCCAGGTTCTTTAGGGAAAGTTGGAACTAGTAAACAACTTCCAAAAAACTTTGTATCTGTAGCATGGATTGGCCTAGGACACACGTTTAATACTTCAGCGCGGACCTGAAGTCAACAAGGAGAGAATTACAGTATTCTTAGTCATTTTTCCTCACACTAAAGAACAGTATCTGTTGCACTCTGAGATAGCAACAGAACATTCCCTTGCGGCTTCAGCTGAGACCCGCTATAGAAAATCCCTGGGAATGCTTCAGCTTTCTCTCAACATTTGAAAGACGAAAGAGACATGCTTTGAATGACGGACACAACTGGGTTGAAAAGCAAGTTTCTGCGCAGCTGGGCAAGCCATAGTTGGCTACCAATTTGAGTAGCCCTCTAGGACATTACCGGTCATTGAATATGTTAATAATTTAATGTGAATGCCAGTAATTTCATCAGCAATGGCCGAGTCAGCAGACAACAGTCTCACTAGGGAATGAATGGATCCTAGCAACCACCAAACGCAGAGGTATATGTGGGGTGAGGGGTGGGAAGAGGGGGTATATGTTTCAAGGACTTGTAGGCTCTGTTGCAGAAGAACCTGTCATTTCTTGTTAAAGATCTTGGCTTCACATTACCTGAATCTACAAATAAAAGCAAACCCACAGTATGACTGAGCCCCCAGGGAGGATCTTGGGACCACCCAGCCTAAATGGATTACATCAGGCTTCCTCAACCTCGGCCCTCCAGATGCTTTGAGACTACAATTCCCATAATCTCTGACCACTGGTCCTGCTAGCTAGGGATCATGGGAGTTGTAGGCCAAAAATGTCTGGAGGGCCGAGGTTGAGGAAGCCTGGATTACATCCACTGAATGGTAAAGGCTTTGCAGTAGCCAACATGATTTGCTCATTTCTAGCAAAGTTTGGACACAATGGCCTGAATTGCATGTCATGGTAAACCAAACCATGGCTTGCCAGAACCACATGAATGTGCAGACTCCCAGAGAGGAGGAGTTACCTGCTCTGCTCGTCCCTAGTCCTTTTAGCTTGGTGCAGCACAGCAGCTAAACCAAGGTTAGCCTTTGTGTGACATCCAAACATGGGGTTGTGCTTAAGCACTCTCCCCCACAACTGTAGTCAAGAACAATCTTTGGGTGCAAATCGTGGTTAAGGAGAAGAGAGCTTGACCACACCCTCGCACATGGACGATATGTCATGCTAAGCTAAAAGGACTGGAGAGGAACAAAGTAGCTCTGATCACCTCCCTGGAAGCCAGCATGTTTGCAGTAAACCATGGTTTGACTTAGTGTTACGTGCAAACACAGCCAGTGCCAACAGTTATATTTCCCACATCCAGGAAAATGGTTCCTAGGAAATAAAAAAAGAAAAGGAATCATTTCTGTTCAGATTCTTAAAAACTGCTGTCATAGAATCTGTTATCTTAACTTTGAAAGCAAGGCATCGTATATCTAAAAGCGTAGATTTCAATTTCCAATTTCTTCCTTTCTTTTTTGTATCATTAACTTTCTTTTTTACATATAAGGAGCATGAGCAAATAATCACATACACATTCTATGTCAATATAGATCATATATCTATTGTTCAATTTTAGCTTATTGCTGTTTTTGGCAATTTCTCTTCCAGCATAACAGAGAGAGAAGCAAGCACATTCAAACCATTAGACTTTACACAATTGTTCGAATATCCTTAAACTTCTTCATGTTGAAAAGAAAAGCATTTTCATAAAATGCACAGGACCTGCCACATTATATATAAGAAAATAGTTACTTCAGTTAATTAAAACTGCAATTTTCTTCCAAAAGGACCCAAATCTCATATTAATGAAGAAATATTTGTGGTATACAGTGGTACCTCGGGTTAAGAACTTAATTTGTCCTGGAGGTTCGTTCTTAACCTGAAACTGTTCTTAACCTGAGGTACCACTTTAGCTAATGGGGCCTCCAGCCACAGCCGCGCGATATCTGTTCTCATCCTGAAGCAAAGTTCTTAACCCAAGGTACTATTTCTGGGATAGCGGAGTCTGTAACCTGAAGCGTCTGTAACCCGAGGTACCATTATACTTTGAATGCTTGAAGTACTAAATCAATGATAAGCATTATTTTCAAAAGTAATGAAATTGTTCATCTTTCTAGCGGATATTTCAAGATTACCATAAATTTATTTTCTACATTTTCACAGGATGGAAACCACTGCATTTGTTTGTTCATGAAAATATTTATACCTCACTTTTCAATTGAATGATTTCCATGGTAGCTTATAAATCATTAAAGTGATGTAAAAATAAAATACAGAGCATTTATTTGTCTCTTAACAGTGGGAAAGATGCAGGCCCATAGCCAGTCTAAATGTTTTGGGGGGCTGGCACCAAAAATGTAGTGGGGGCAATTTATCCCTATGCACACATTAATATTTTACTTGCATTCATGAAGACTATATTAATAATGATAACGATATTTTCTAAAGTAGGAAAGGATGAAAAAAAGCACTGTGCCCAGGGCCAGCCCAAGACATTTTGGCCCCCGAGGCAAACCCCAAAATGGCATCCCCTCCTCACCATGGAAGAAAAGGTGAGTGAAGATCTACATCAGAAACAAGAGGGGAGAAGAAGAATGCTGTACATTGGGACTTGCTGGCCCTGTGGATCCTGCCACCTGAGGTGGTTGCCTCATCTTGCCTCATGGGTGGTCCGTCCCTGACTGTGCCCTTGGGTCCACGTGCCATTGCTTTCCTTTTCTTCTCCATATACTGAATGATAGGAGGTTTAGAGCTGTTGTGCAGTAGTTCTTTCAGACCAGCACTGAAACTCAGACTCCTTTTAAAACAAAAACAAAAAGGAGCCAGACCTCTACTACAGATGGAGGAAGACTCCACCTGGATGCAATAAAACAGGAAAGAGCAGGGAAATGTACTGAAAGCAAATAATGGATCTATAGTTTCCTTCTTGCCTGTAATTTAACATGTCGAGAAAATGTCTGCTGAGCAAACTACAGAATTCTCCCATGTGCCTTTGCAATCACTTTTGGTTCTCTTTGCTGTATGAGTTATGGGCATGCATCTGGTGTGTCACATTAGTATTTATTTCAGCACAAACGAACATGGGCACCAGAGTCTCTAAAATAATATGAGATATATCATATGTGGGAGTTAAAGGTCAGGAACAACCAAAAGGGATTAGATTTGACTAAGCGAGGGGGAAAGTCCATATTATTACACTCTTAGTGTTAAAAATTAAAAGGAGAACTAGCTGCAATGTTATTTGGCTTCTGCTATTCCCATTTGTGCACAAACCTCAGGAACCTAGCTCATGCTCCTCACCATTCATAAGCAGTTGTTTGCTCTCCCGTCTGCCTTCAGAGGCTATGTAAGAAAGCAGGATAAATTCTGTTCAGTTCACATTTAAAGGTGATTGTAGTTTCTGGAACAACACATGAACTGAAACACAGGCATCCTTCAAAAATTTGTACTCCTCTGAATTTTGCAATGCAGTTCTCCAGCCAAATAGTGTGTTCAAAAATGTATATACTAGGGTAAGGTGTACATAAAGATGCAGATATCTGTGAAAACAACATACAAAATTTCATTGTAGTAACTAAAATTGCAGTGCAAAATTGTGTACTTCAGGCAAAATTCATACTGAAAAGGTATATATTAGGAGAAATTTGCATTAAAATGCTGATGAATTTTCATGGGATTTTTTTTTTAATCCAAATGATGTGGAGAGCTGAACTTAAGAATGGAAAATTGAGAAACTGAGAGGAAATGAAATTAACAGATCCACTCATTTCTACCTCTGCAATACAGGGGTCACCATTACAGCTCACCTACTATTTCAGCCATTTGAAAAGTTGCATATACAGTGGTACCTTGGGTTACATACGCTTCAGGTTACAGACTCTGCTAACCTAGAAATATTACCTCGGGTTAAGAACTTTGCTTCAGGATGAGAACAGAATTCATGCTCCAGCGGTGCAGCGGCAGCAGGAGGCCCCATTAGCTAAAGTGGTGCTTCAGGTTAAGAACAGTTTCAGGTTAAGAACGGACCTCCGGAACGAACTAAGTACTTAACCCAAGGTACCACTGTATAAAGAGGCTGACTCCATTAGAACAAAGCTCTGTTTTAACAAGTCGTTTTGATGCAAACTTTTTCATGCTAATGGAGCAAGCTGCTCAAACCTGGTATGGGATTTGAAGCAGCCTGATTCAGGTCTCAACCAAAGTGCATACACAGTTCTCAGTTTCACATTAATTTCATGATGAATGACTATATAAATATATAAAGTTGCACTACATTAGATCAATGAAGGGTATACCATGTAAATGACGCCCTACAGGATGAAGGACAACAGGACAATTAGCCCTGCTTGGACTATATGAAAATAGCCTTGTAAAGCATTCTCGCTTCAGCTTATGAGTCAGATCAATTATTCTTTTCCCAACCACTTCCTGCTTTCTGACTCAACATGATGGCCATTGGGGGACAAGGTAGTACTCTGTAAATGAGGGACAAACATTCCTATACATCATATGAAAAATAGTTGTCCAAGTTATGAGTGATCGCTTTTTTGCGAAATACATTATTAGAATTCATGTCATGGTGAGGCACTGAGACTGATATAAATTATCTACAGTCCCTCATTTATAAATGTTTCGTTACAGACATCACTTAGGGCTTATTAAGCCATTTATATATGTCTCTACAAGGTGTTCTGCTAATGCATAGTGTATTGTTTTATTAAAGGAGTGTTTTCTATTTATCATGTCAGGGGAAATACATTCTGGTGCTATGTGAATTAATGCAAGTGGGTTATTGTTGTTTTCAATGTATGAGAGCTCAAAGAGTATTCCTTGATGTAGAGTCAAAACTGTCCTTATGAGGTTGCTAGAAAAATGGCAGCTGTAATAACAGGCAAGGTGGTGGCAGAGGTTGGGGGCCCATATATTATAAGTTGTCTGAGTGTAGTGATGATTGGGTATGGAATTCAAGCCTTCTACAGGAATCACATGCAAAAAGAGATGACACACAAACACACACATGCCTTTGTGTCCTCTCCCCATACATGCTTTCTATGTGCATCGGCTCCCCCCATGATTTAGAACATTGCACAAGCAAGTTAACACCAGCGCAGGGTTAATTTTTTCACTAGATCAGTGGTTGTGACTTGTGGCTAAGTTTCTGGAGATCACAAGATGAGGGAGCAAGTGCTATGTGTGAGGGATTCCCTTAATGTTTTTCCTACATATCAAGTCATGAAAATCTCATAGAAGAGGAAGCTTGAAAAGCATGGAAAGTCATTCAGTTGGTCATTTCTCCCAGTGCTCATCCCAGCATGCAACTCCAATAATGCAGAACCCACTTAAGAAGAACCATGTGCTTTCATTTCTGCATTCCTATACAGTGGTACCTCTGGTTACGTACTTAATTCGTTCTGGAGGTCCGTTCTTAACCTGAAGCACCACTTTAGCTAATTTGGCCTCCCTCTGGGCACCTCTTTCTGTTGGAGGGCAGAGCTGCATGTGCCATATAGCTTGTCCAGCAACCCCATGCCTGCTCTCAACTGCCCTCAGCTGACATGGAGGACACTACCTCACTGCTAGCATTGAAGAAAGATTCAAATGGCAGTCCAGGCAACTTCTGGGTTCCATCTTGTCCTTTTCCTCAGGCAGCAAAACGTCTGAACACCAATGATACCGCAACCATCCCATAAAAATATAGGGTCACATAGGTCACAAAGGTCCATGTTATTTGTAACACATCTCCCTGTTCTTTCCTCTCTACAGGTGGATCTTCCAAGCTTGGCCCTCTTCCCCAGTTTATGTGGAAGCCAGAAAAGGATTTGTATCTGGGAACACAGTCTCAGACTGTGCACAGAGAAGGGGAGAGGAGGATTTTGTGGTCCAGTTCTTCGTTCCATTCTGAGGATGTGCCTCCAGGTCCCATCAATGAATCACTGTACACTGAGGCCAAGACAGCTTTCTGCCTTCCCTCTGCTTCCCCTTCCTCTTCCTGTGTGTCTTTACCAGGCAGGCCCCTTTCCTGAAGCAGACTCTCCTGCAGGCCAACAAGTGTCCTGTGTGCTCTTATGTTTGCAGGGGTTTGGGAAGGGAGCAGTTACTAATCAATTGTACCTAGCAGGGGATGATTAAGGTGTCTGAGCTGCAGTGTGTTTGTAAGCCAGCCGTCAAGACCAGTTATTTCTGATGGTGCTTGATGGGTCTTAGCTTTTCTCCTTTTCATTCTTTTTCCCTAAAGAGATTTTCCTCCATTCTGTTTGTTGTTTCAAAAGAAGATTAGGGAACAGCACATTTGGAAGGGTCAGGACAGTGTGTGTGTGTGTGTGTGTGTGTGTGTGTGTAATAGTTTAAAGATGACAGCTTCCTTTAATAAAAGCTGATTATCAGACCTTTGACAAATCCTGCAGAAAGAACCAAAGGATGCCCTATGCTAAGAGCAGAGCGCTCCTTTATTTTTTAAAAAGTGCTAAGCACAGAGTCAATCAGTTTGGGGTGGTGGGTCAAGCTAAGAGCCTAGAACATGGGCTATCTAGCATCCCCAGCCCTCTTGATTCTTTTAATAGGAAACTGTAAGAGAATACACAGACCAAAGTGTCAGATACAGCTAATAACTCCCAGTCATCAAAGTCCACGCAAGGACTTCCACTAGAGCAACTGGGCTTTCCCCACCTCTCCTAACCCCATGCTCCCCACAAATTGGTTTGACGAGGTAGGCGGACTTCCCAGAACAGCACATGGAGATGGGGAAGAGAGGTCGGATCATTCCATCTGGCAAGCTGAAATACTTGCTCTGAGGCCTCAGCGCTGCAATAAATTCCTCACATAAGAACACAGGAGGAAGCTATGCCATTGGTCTTTCTTTCTCAGTATTGTCCACACTAACTGGCAGCATCTCTCCAGGCTTTCAGGCAGGGGTTTCTCTAAGCCGTACCTGGAGGCACCGGGGATTGAACCTGAGACCTTCTGCATCTAAAAAGCAGGTGTTCTGCCATTCAGCCACAGCCCTTCCAGAGCAATTCTGTGCTGGCTGGGGCTGATGCAAGTTAAACTCCAAAATAACCGGAGGGCACCTGGTTGGGAAAGGTGGTATTAAGGCACACACTGCTCATGTGGTTTAAGTCCCTGGCCCTGCTTGTTTTATTCCACATTATATGTGCTGGCCAGCAAAGTGTCTGATCGGAGAACGTGTCTGATTGGCATGAGCTCTGACAACAGTCACCTCCTTTCTGGGACAAAGCAGTACTATATGAAGGATGGAAATGTTGTTTTGTTAGCCTCTTCCTCCCTGGAGAATGGGTCTACTGTGCTAGAAAATGAAACTTCCATATACAGAGGTAGCATGACTGCCCATGAACAAGAGATGGGCATCACTGTCATACCCTAGTCCTGAGAAGGATAACTGTAGGAAGCATCTGATTGGCTATGGGTGGGGAAAAGTTCTGGGGCGAGGTGGATGCAGCAAGGCAATTCTTACATGCTTATGTCACGCCCCCCCCCTTCCTCCTAAAGTCCAGCAAGGACTTTCGATTCCTGCATTGCTGGGGATTGGACTAGATGGTGCTTCCAACCTTACCATTTGATGACTCTAAGGAAAAATTCTGAAGAAGGTGACTGCCACCTTCTACAAGGACCCCATTACTTCCCTAGCAACAAAGAACAGACTGAATTAGTAGGTCACATGGCCTCTAAAAGTCCAGTTTGGGTTTCTAATTTCATTTGGAATGGTTTTGATAATCCTAGTTATGACAGGTGAGACATTTTTGTAGCAGTGTTATAGTCATTAGGACTGAATAATTGTGAAAAATGACATTCTTGGGGGTTTAAGAGCTAGGCCATTAAACATGGTCCATGTGGGCAACAACAGAGAGCTGTTAAAATGCATTTTAAATTAATTGATTGTCATTTCTGTAACATTTAACAGCATTTCAATAAATCTGTTTAAAGTAGAGGGGAACTACTGGGAACGCTTCCCTCCGCCTTCTGCGAGCGCTGAGAGGAATAACTCTCAATCAATAATAAAGAGCTCTTGCCAGCCAGTTATTATGGATGTGATATTGCTTGGTATTAAAGTTTAGGTGCACTTTCAAAAGCCAGGGACCACTTTATGGACTACTACATTTCATGATCTTGTAGCTATGAGACATTCCTGGTGAGATTCTTTATCTCCACAGTCAACAGTGGACTGCAGGCTCACTTCTAAGCTGACACCAGGAGCGGGCAGGTTAATTGTCCAATAAGCCACATATGCACCTTTACCATTTTGCATCTGCTTCCTTAATTCAAACTGATCTGCAATATTCTGAGATATATTGAACACTCTCTAGTGCTCCTAAGTGATGTACATGTTTGAACTAATTATTTCAGATGTGTATTTCTAACGAGGGTATATTTCCTGCCCCATATGAAGTGTACAACTGGTGTTGAATCAAACCAAGCTGCATCAGAAGTGTGTGAGAGTGTGTGTCTCTCTATCTATCTATATAGATATATTTCTATATACTGTAGATATATCTATATCAAAATCTGGGCCCCTAGTCCTTCTCCATGCCTGGTCTATTTCATCGTTTAGCCATTTCCCTTTCACTGTGGTACAACTCCTCCCCCTACAAGGACAAGGCTGAACCCTATTTGTCCATCTGGCATCACAATAACCACCAGCTCAGATTTCCTGACCATTACAGAGGGCTGGCCTCTTTCTTGTTAACTGGCCAATTAGCACTCAGAGCATGGATATGGATTTGTATAAAGCTGCAGAAAAAAATCAGAGGTAACTGAACACTCATACCTGTTGCGTGGAGGCTATCATCACATTCCAGCCAGACATAAGCAGCTGAAGAGCACATAGAGCTGGACCTTATGAGAGTTGTGGCCCGAGGGCAGGGGGTGTAGCCTGGGGAGACTCCTGAGGGCCAGGTGGAGAGGTTTGGAGGGTCACATTCAGCCCTTAGCCTAAGGTTCCCCTCCCCTGAACATGCTGAAACATGGTGAGTAATTTGGTATGACATCAGAGTACAAAGGGATGGCCCCAATGGGTAGGGAGAGCCCCATCTTAAGAACTCTTCAGCCAGTCAAAAGTTTATTCCACTCCAATGAAGAAGTAGTCTTCATTGGCATTCACTCCCTTCCATTCCACAAAGCAGGTGTGGCCAAATCTGCCCACCCCTTTAGGGACATAGAAAATGATCTTGCCCCATGCCAGACCATTAGTCTATCTGCCACTGTCTGCATTGCACTGCCTACACTGCTGGTAGCAGTTCTCCAGGGTTTCAGACAGGGTCTTTCCCAGCTCTACCTGACAATGTCAGGAACTGAACCTGGGATCTTTCTGCATGCCCTGCATGTGCTTCCCCAAGAGAGCTATTATTTGCTCCAGATTATGCCAATAGACCCCTGAGGTGACTTGCTCTGCACCTTACTGGCTCATGTCAGGACCCAGTGAAAACAGTCCTTCTAACGGAGAGAAACAGCCTCAGAAAAGAGAGGCTCTTCGGGAAACTTGAAAAGGTTATGCGGCTCATTGACACCTATATTTTCAGCATGGTGATTCTCCTAAGGTAGTATTCATTGCCCCCCCCCTTTCACCCTTCTAATTGAATGGTGGCTGCACCTCTGCTTCCACAGCCCCAGCAGCCAGGCCTTTCTGAAAATTTATGGCGTTTTGCATGAAAAGTTGTACCCAGAGGCTGCTTTGACTTTATTTCTCTCCTCCTCTCTTCATTCCTAATTATGCCCTTTGGTTCTTGCCATTTGCACTATGTTGGACATAATGACACTCGCTGATGTGACATTTTCAACATTTGCAAGAGGGGCTTTTAAAAAAAGAAGATGCCTTTGTCGAGAACGTGCTCTCGAATGTTTCATATCAAGGGCCTGAAATGTTTGTTGAAATTAGAAGTGGTTTGGGGCTCTCTCACACATCTGCACCATATGTTTGAAGCACATCTGCACCACTTTAGCAGTCATAAAGGTAAAGGTAAAGGGACCCCTGACCATTAGGTCCAGTCGTGACCAACTCTGGGGTTGCGGTGCTCATCTTGCTTTATTGGCCAAGGGAGCCAGCGTACAGCTTCCAAGTCATGTGGCCAGCATGACTAAGCTGCTTCTGGCAAACCAGAGCAGTGCACGGAAGCGCCGTTTACCTTCCCGCCGGAGCAGTACCTATTTATCTACTTGCACTTTGACATGCTTTCGAACTGCTAGGTTGGCAGGAGCAGGGACCGAGCTTCCCCCAAAGAATTGTGGGAGCTGTAGTTTACCCTGCACAGAGGTGCAATCCCCAGCACCCTTAACAAAGTGCAATCCCCAGGATATTTAAGGGAACGCGATGTGTTTTCCATGTATGGCATAGATGTGACCCATGATGGCCTTGCACCTGGGAGAAGGGCTACCCACACTCCATTCAGCAATAAAACCTTTGCTTCCACAGCAAAAGGGACTTTGACATTTCTGCCCCACCTTGATGTGTGGTCTTCCCATGCCCATGTGCAACACTGGGGGAAGGGAAGAAGGGTAGAGCGAGGCAAATAGGGAACAAAGCAGTAAACAAGGCATCCCAGCAGCAGGAAGGACTGGAATCCTAGACCAGCTGCTAACTGAAGATATGTGAGCAACAGAAGCTCAAAAGATGGGAGGCAGTGAGCTGCCATCCAGGGTCAAAGGCTAAGTTCAGAGCAGATACACGAAGAGAGAAAAGTGATCGTGCAATATTCCACAGGACAAGGTGTAGTAATGAACAAAGCCCTATATACAGGATATCAAAAAAGATTGTCTCATCCCTTATATACCCAACCAATCATTGCAATCAAGAGATGACATCTTGCATATACCATCTCATCAGAATGGTATAGGAATTGGGCCTTTAGAGTGGTGGCAGTTATAGAACACCCTTCCATTACATATTAGACAGTTGTGGTTTTGGTGCCTATTGAAATACCTTCCCCCTCCATCAAGCTTTCTGTGTGGAAATACTTATCCCAGTCAATTAGACTGAAACGGTTTGGTATTTTAAAAAAATGTGTCCTTTTAATGCCTCCTGTGCTGCAGTAAATTCCTCTCAGAAACTCCCTTTTCTCTCTCATGAGGGAGTGTTATCTCCAGGCCTGCTCAGATCTCATCTCAGCTGCATTCTTTGGCTCCCAGGTTTGAAAAAGGTTGTAAGATCTCTGCTGTTTCTTTGTGTAAAGGACTCATGGGCATTTCTTTATCTTCTCCACTAATTTGAGAGCTAGTAGCAGGCCAATAATTCCTCCCACAGCTAAGTTTTACAAGCAGCTGCCCAGAGCTCCAGGATTATGTGGCCATCTTCCTGCCTTACTTAGCCAGCCACCCCACCCCCTCAATTTGAAATTGTTTATATGTGTGTGTGTGCGCTTCGTTTAGTTGTTTTCACATATCCAATCATATCTGTCATTGTTTTTTAGTATGTCTTTATTGTATTGTGAAATTGCTTCGAGATGCTTCAGAGGACATGATTCGTGCATTATGCAATGAAATAATGAAGAGAGGCCACCTAGGAAGCACAGGAGAGGGATGAGGGAGCCTTTCACCGTCTTGTCTGGTGTGCCAAAATACCCCAAAGGTGCTCTCAAAGAAGAGTGTATTCCTTTAGAAGGGCTTCCTTGAAATTCATCATAATGAATCTCTACAACAATCTCTGTTTTATTTTTTCTTGGTCCCTCAATGCTCCATCAATTTTGACAACAGTGGAGAGATGAGGGGAATAGACACTGCTGTATTGCTGCAAACGTGTACACCCAACCCAGTGCCCTGATAAGGATGCAAACTGCCCCAACCCTGGTCATGAGGCTAATCAGGGAAGGGTGATAACTCTTCAGATCAGTTGAGGAGGAGTTTGTGTGCCTCTCTGTGTGTCCAGTGTGAACGCACACATATGAGAGTGTGGGGTGGCCACTCCCACTGCTGGCATGCATTCACCAGAGGTTAAGCCAAGGGGGAAGGTGGTCCTCCTGTCAAAAGTAAAAAGGGCTTAGTAGAAATCAGATAATTACACCCACCACTATAACAAGGACCAAGTACTGAATGATAGCTCAACTGGTGATCCAACAGCAGCAGCCCTGCAGTATTCTCTTTTAATGGTCCCCCTCTTCATTTTTTTGCTTGGCTTCTGTATTTTCAAATGCTGATTCCTCTCTGCTTCCTTTTGATTCACTGAGCTTCAGAGTTTTTTACGCACATAACTTTCTTAATGTGGAAATGTACAAAGACTTTTCTGTAATGTTTTGTGTTAAGAGGAGGTTGTACCTTCTTTAATATCTTCCATTGAAAATTTCAGAAAATACTTTTTTCTATTAAAAATATGTATTAAGAAAAAGCTTGTAAAATGCAGAACTCTCTGGAATATAAATGTATAAAAAGGAGCACATTTGCATTCACATATCTATTTTGTTTTGCTTTATTTGCTTTTTCAAGGGCTGCACTTTGAACTGGCAACTCAGCTCACCCGAAGGTTACAACATGTAATTTTGCATGTGAAGGAGCTGAGAGACCTTACAGCTTGTTCTGCTTTAATATCTAATCAGGTCTTTTCTAGCGTCTCTGACATCTCAATTGCTGGCATCATTTCAAATGAGTAGGTCCATTTGCCCATCCTTCAGAATAGGGCAAGTCAATTTCCTCTCATGCATATTTGGCTCCCAACACGCTAGGTAAAATCAACAAACGCAGGTTGCTTCTCCAAAATATGAAAGCCTGCAATTTGTGTGCTGTTAATACAATCAGCTCATCTTTCATTCCACTTTCAGCAATGTCTACTATTTGCTACACACACAGAAAAAGAGAGAGAGAGACCAAATCACTAATGGGCTAAAAAAAAAATGACCTTAAGTGCTATTTGCGAGTGCTTTAAAATTGTAGATAATGACACAGTTATCCAGGGCAATTACAGGTCTGTGCTAATCCCTGTGTTACTGGTGTTTCTCTCCTCCCTCTTCATGTGGTTTGTGGATGGACTAAGAACAGTCTGTTCTTTTAGGCTTCAGGGAGAGATCCTCTTCCCTGCTTGTGAACCTGCCAGCCAAATAGTCTCATAAGGTGTGTTGTCAAATTGTAATTAATCTGAGGGCATTGAATCTGGATCCTGCAAACCAATCTGGCTCCTTCTCTTTCATTATGGGATCATCTGCGCAGCAGATGTTGATCAAAGGAGATGGCTTCATTTGCCAAATATTGTGGAGGCTTGTTATTTAATGGGAACTTTCAGCCACCTAGACTTCTGAGGTGCTAAAAGGGTGGGGAAACCCTCCATAAATTATGTTAGGGTTTCTCTGTAGCACATTAGAGACTGGCTTCCTTACTGTGCGCACAATATTTTGTAGGCACAGCCTACTGTAAGGAGCATTTGGTCTTGAAGTCCAGATCAAGGTTCTCATAACAATAAAAAATCACAGCCACCTTTAGTTCTGAAACAATAGGCCACATGGCAGTAGGAATGTTTTGTCCATGGTGGGTTTGGCTTAGCTACACATTCATAATGTGTGAAGTGGACTGAGGAGAGAAAGATACACACCGACATGCAAGACAACTGTAGCCTTGGTGATTTATTAAATCGGTAAAGGATTAGCTATAAGTGAAGCAGTTTAGGCTGAGTTAAGACAAAAGTAGTGTGGTGTAGTGGTCAGAGTGTCCAACTAGACCCAGAGACCGAGGTTCAAATCCTACTCAGCCATGAAGCTCATGGGGGTGACCTTGGGCCAATTTCTCTATTTCAACACAACCTCGCAGGATTGTTGGAAGTGAGGGTAGGGATGGAGAAAGAATGACATACAGTGCCTTCAGCACCTTAGAGGAAAACTGGAATAAAATGTAGGGGGAAAATAATGTACATAAATAAGGTTAGATTGGTGCTCCAAATCTCTTTTGACTTCGGGAGGGAGGCACAGAGATGTGCATAATAGCTTGTGTTCAACCTTCTTTTGTCATCTTGGGATACTGCTTGATTCCTTGTTTTGAGTTATGCCTGGAAGCCACTAATCCAGTGGAGATTCTACCTGGGCAGAAGGTTTCAAGCTTTCTATCATTTGAAGACCTTCTGGTCATAACTCATATTAACGCTATTGATTTAGCTCCATGGTGCAGCGGTAAAACTGTTAGTACTTTTGCAAAGCTAAGCAGGGTCCAGTATGGTTTCTGTTTGCAATGTGGCCTATTTATGACTGCCCTTGACTTTCAAAATGCTCCATCTCATGCACAATATGGCACCTCATGGAGCTCTGATGCCCTCTCTGGCTCCCTGTTGTTTTCTAGGTATACTTATGTCTGGCCTGTGAAACCAAAAACTGCCTTGGACCCTACATGCTTTAAAGACCAAATTCTTCAACAGATTAATGATGCACTGTGTAGGAGGCTGAAATGCATGCTTTCCTGTGGTACACTTGGGTCTTCCATTTGGTGTGTGTTTCTCTGGATCACTCATAATTTTAATATACTTTTGTCATATCTTCTGTTCATCATCTTGCCCCCCAGCCTGATCTGAAGCTGCCTAATTTTTTACAGCCCAATCCATAGGGCAGTTAAGATGAAGTAATTGGATTTAAGTTGATTTAGTCTAATTGACTGCAATTGGGCTAAGTCATCTTAAATCCAAGTACTTCAGCTAATTGAGTTGTGGTTTAGACTGTGCTACGCAAGCCTTGCAGCTTTCCTTCCTTTCAAAGATCTATCACAATTCCAGTGACGTACCTTTTTTCTATATTAAAGCATCTTTCTCTTGCTTTCTAAAGTTGGTTATAAGAATATAAGAACAGTTATGCTGAATTAGGCAATGGTCTGCCTAGCTCAGCATTCTGTCCCAATTGCAACCAAACAGATGTTTCTGGGAAGTTCACAAGCAGGATTTAAAAGTGAGGTCCTTCTTCTGCAGAATGTCTGCGGCATCTAGATGGATCAGAAAGGGAAATGCAACACAACAGATGAAAATTTGATGGTACTGGGCATAATCATGATGATATAGAACAGGATGGTGAAAACTGTGGCCTTACAGATGCTGCAGAATTCCCCATCAGCCCCTGCTAGCACAGCCAATGGTCAAAGTCAGTGGGAGTTGAAGTCCAACATCTGGAGGTTCACAGGATCACCACCCCCAATATAGAATCGTAGAACTATAGAGCTGGAGGTCATCTACCCCAGTCGCCTGCTCAATGCATTTTCTGCCATGCAGGATGAGACTACGACATCCCTGAAAGATGACAGCCCAGCCTCTGCTTAAATATGAGCAGTTTGTTCCATTGTCAAGCAGCTCATACAATTAGGATGCCTCTCCTAATGCTTGGCTGAAGTCTGCTCCCCTGCAATTTCCAGCCTCATTGGTTCTTGGTGGGTTCTAGGTAACCCCATGTGAGCACAGGATGAGAAAGTAACTGGCTTAAGATCACCCAACCAGTGTGATGAAGTGATTTGAGCAGGGGTGAGGAACCTGCAGGCTAGCTGGAGTACTGGGCTAGGATTGTGGAGACTCAATTCAAATCCCCACACAGCCATGAACCTGGTCCTAAATGTAAACCGTGGCAGGTTCCCCACTCCTGCTCTGACCATGGCATCACATTGGCTCATATACTGTTAATGGAAGCAGGAGATATTTTAGGGGAGCATGCCCTTGAAGTCATCCATGACAACTTAAAAAATTCTATAAAATACTACAGTGGGCTGTGATCCTTATAGCTTGTGATTCTACAGTAATTGCTCCTAGACATCCATATTGTCTCACCTCAAGAAAGTAAGTGCTCATTGCCTTAAACCTTGAACAGTCTCACCTCTCCCTACAAAGCTATTTGACTCCATAAACTTTACCTGGAAATGGATCCCCCTGATTAATGGCATGTGGAAGCACCTCCTTTTGAAACACTCCTCTCTCTGTTCATTTGGGAAAGCTGATGCTTGAGTTTTACATTAAACTTTGCATCACAAAACTCCAACCTGCAGCAACAGCCGCACTCCTTTCAGTGCTGGACTCCAGCCAGTCAAGATCTTCATTTATTGTAATGAATTTGTGCCGTTAATATGTTGGATATGCACAGCAATTGCAAAGTAGTACATTAGTAAAAAAGCTATTGCTCGGGATGCCAGCATTTTATTGCCATTGCTGATTTACAGGATGATAAGCAACTCTGCAGCCGTCCTTGAGGATGGAAGGAAGGACAGCAAGCACAGCAGTGGGGAGGGAAGCTGATGTGGCTGAAAGCAGGGGTTATAGACAAGGCCCTGTGGAATTGGGTGCCAGCTTGATGCCTTTCATCTCCCATCCTGAAAATGTATTCAGCTCAAGAGGAGCAAGGAGCAGTTTAGATGCAGCAAAACTTAGTGGAAATGTGTAAATATCCAAATTGTTCTCTGTTGCTGCAATTCAGGAGTTCATATTGCTATACAGTGGGACATTCTAACCTTCCATGGTTCAAGTTCCTTAAATACCTGAGTGAGCAGCAGCGAATGGATGGGTGGATGGATGGATGGATAATTCCCCACCACCACTGTTATCTGGAGATTAAATATTGGGCTGCATGCACAGCTGGTGCCCAATATTTGCAGGGAACACCAACCAACCACAGTAGTCTTGAACTCATACCAGATTCAGGGCTCATATGAGTGTCTATGACTTTATTTGAGAGTGCACTCAGAAAGTACATCTGATCTTCACTCACAGACCTGTCAGCTTCCATCTTATAAATCTTCCCAAACCACTGACACAGAAGGAGCCTTATACCAGGTCAAAGCCGTGGTTATCTAGCCCAATTTTGCCTACTACTCTAACTAGCAGGAGAGTAGTCTAAAACAGGAATGGATGGCATGGTGGTGTGACAGTGCTCACCTGATCTGCCAACAGCTATCCACTACTGGCCTGAAATAGTTGTCTTTCCCATCACTTGCTGGAGACAAGCACAAGAAGATTCAGTCACAGGTATGAGTCGGCAGAATCAGATTGTGTTCCTTTGTGTGGAGTTGGTGGACTAATGTCAGCGTCTGTTTTAGAGTTGGATCTTCTGTTGGCAGCAATTTCAGCAGTAAATCTTACCAGGTCTTCTTTTGCCTGTTTAACTTCTTATTAAAATTCCCCTCAGTGTAATTCCTGAAGATGCTTTCCAACAGCAATAACAGGCTAGTAAATATTGGGCAGATCCCAAAGCTCAGCCTTTTTTCTTTTTCTTTTTGCAAACCCTGCACACAAGAAGAATGTTCAGAAGAGCTGCTTACTGTTAATGGATGTTGCCTACCATTATACACTGCAGTAATGCTTGACAAAATGCCCATAAAAATAAACAAGTATGTGAGGGATTTGGATGGAGGCCACCTGTTTCCTCATCAGCGTGCCAAAAGGAGTGACAAAAAGAAAATATTGATGTGATGTGCTAAAATTTCACCTTAATTGCAAGCTTGGCCAAGAACCACATTAGTTAGTGTGGCAAAGCTACTACCTGCACACTGCTGTCTTACTCTATGCCATCCTTGATGAAACAATTTTCCTTATGAATGTAATACTAGTATACAAATTGTGAAATGAGGTAATTTTCTCCTTGGGCTGTATGGAAAACCTACCCAAAGGTATCATTTAAGTTTCATGAGACAAAGCTTTCCTTCTAAATATTACCTACAGCAGTGGTTTATAGCCTTTCCACCCACAGGGTGGTGTAACATGTATGCTAAGGAACCCCCATATTCCAAGAAGGAACCCGTATTGACTTGTATGCTAAAGAACCCCCATGCATGTTGCAAAGGGTTCTGAGTTGTCTTAGAATGCATACTCAACTGATGTGGGCCACATACCTGGCCTCTTAGGGTTTACTCCAGTTTTGTGTGGCTGTGTATTGCAGGGGAAGTTCTGCAGTGGTGGGCATACCGTCTTTCAGTGAAGCTTGCCTGATCTTCTCATCCAAGTGTGGAGAACCTTTGGCCTTCTTGATGTTGCTGAACTTCAAACTTCTTGGCCATTGGCTATGCTTGCTGAAGTTGATGGGAGTTGAAGTTAAGTAGCATCTGGAGGGTCAAGAGGTTCTAATTGCATAAGGAACCCCTGAGAAGCTTTCGAGGTCTATTGCATGCTGGAGGAGAAGGCGCTAAGAACCTTCTTTCCCCAGCCAGTGAAAGCTGTGCTTGACAAATTATTCTAATAATACATCTGATGCCCAGTATTTTGGTGACAGATGCTTTATGAGCAGCTATCTGAGGGTCCCTACTTTTATAAACGGCAATTTATCAGTTCCTGCAGTGCTTGCACAATGTCCACATCTCACATGGATAAATGTATTATGAGTTTTCTTTTTCATCTGCTTGTTCAGAAATGGTTGCTTCAAATTAAGAGCTAGCTGGTGGTTGATGTTTTGCCTGTGGTCTGCATTAAACTGGGGCAAAATCCATCTAACCAGTCTTAAATCAACTCCACTGTTTTCCAGCCTGCTTCCAAACTACAAAAAGAAGTCAGGGCTCCTGCAACTTTAATAGTTGTTTAGAAGAAGGGGTGTTAGCAGGTATAACCTGCCCTTTTCTACACAATCATTAGAGTCATAGAATCATAGAGTTGGAAGAGACCACAAGGGTCATCGAGTCCAACCCCTTGTGGTCTCTTCCAACTCTATGATTCTATGATTTTGTAGAAAAGGGCAGATTCTATGATTGTGTAGAAAAGGGCAGATTCTATGATTGTGTAGAAAAGGGCAGGTTATACCTGCTAACACCCCCTCTTCTTTTGCATTTGGCAATCTGAGAAAGAGAGGTGTGGATGGACTTTGCATAGGAATCCTATGTGAGTCAACTCTGAAATAAGTTCCACAGTGTTCAGTGAGACTTCTTCCCATAGAAGTGTGCATAGGATTGCAGCCTTGTGCTTAGTTTCATGAGCAAGTTACTTATCGGTCAGCCACAGCACTTCGCTTTCTGTGAAATGGGATTTGGAAACTGTTCTGTTGCAGTACCAAATACAAATCCAATTAGCTCACACTATTGTCGCTCCTGGTTCTGACTACCAGTAGGTATCCTGTTTTGCCCCCTGCCCCACCAGCTGCAATTTCTACCAGTCACCACTGGTGCTGGTTTAATGGACTACCTGAAGGATTGCCTACTATCACTTGAGCCTGCCCAGTTGTTAAGATTGTCCTAAGAAGCCTCCTCTGTATTCTCTCGGCCCTCAAAATATAGGCAGGTTAGGGATCCCTGAGAGAGCCTTTTTAGTTGTGGCACTATGACTTTGGTGTCCTTTCAATCCCCCCAAAAAGTCACCTCAGGCTTTTTCGATGTTGCATTTTTCAGTTTTATTCTAATCTAGTTCATACTGGTTCTCTGTTGTTTCATTTTGCGTTTTAATGTATTGATGTCATGTTTAAATATATCTCAGCCACTTTGAAAGGATTTAACCTGATAGAACTCTCTGTTAGAAACTCTCTCAGAAAGCAAACAAATTATCTGTCTTCTGGGGAACCAGAGATACTGGGAGAATGCAGAAAATCATTTACTAGGTTGTAACTAATCACAGTGTGCATGCAGCTACATCGTAAGGCACCATATTGGCTACCTCTGGTGTAAGCCATTAAAGGCCTCATATTTCATCTTAAGCACTTAATTTTCAGTTATGGAAAGGGAGCAAGAGTTTGTAAATTGGTGACATTCAGAGTGCATGACACAAACACCTTATTCCATCCCATTTACTGCCAAGCAGCTGAGAGAGACAAAGCAAAGGAAAAAGACTTGAATGTAGCTAAATTCAAGGCTGCATTTGCATCTACAGGTTCATGGCCTCAGACATGGCGCATGGCTGGCATCATGATCAGAATCTCAGGAAGGAAGAGGAAATTTCCACTAGAGGTCTGGAACAGACAAGGAGTCTAGGGACACACTCACTCTCTTGCTGAACTGCTGGTGACCTTCCTCCCCAAGCCCTCCAGGGTCATGACCCACGGGTTGCAAATGACTAATGCAGAGATTTGTAACTTCTTAATAATAGAACAGAGCAATCAGCATAATGAAATCCATTTTTTTCAATTAAAAAATAGCCTGGGCTGGCTTGAGATGAGAAGGGGCACTGCGGTCCCTGCTCACTTTACAATGATGTGATTCTCTTGTGCACTGTGACCTTGTGATACTTCTTTCATGACACATTATTATTCTCTCTAATACCACTTTCACACCTTTATATTTAACATGTCGTCATGCCACAAACGCTATCGAGTAACCAAGCCGGAGGGTTTACACAGCTGCGTTTCCTCGCAAGGTCTGATCTGCTGCTTCGTATCTTGGATTATATCCCAGGATGCATTGCTCCTAACCAGGAAACCAGTTCTTTTCAAGCATTTGGACCCATCCACTCCTTACACAGTTTTCACCCTGTCTTGATGGGTCGCTGGAGACCAGAGGTTTCTAAAGTATATTCCACATTCACTTTACAGTGCACATGAAGTCACATGCTAACTGAGGCGGATAAAAATGCCTTGAACAAATATTAGCAGTGCATCCGACATTTGGGATGGCTTTGTTTTGTAAAAGGTGGAGGGAGAAGTCCAAAGAAGAGTCAAGTGTGAATGCAACAGACATTCATGTTAAAACATGAATGAACCCAGAATGCTTGCCAGGCAGGCACAACGGACTGTAGCTCCCTTTCAGCTGTATGCCTGGTTGCAAACCCAAGTCCGCTACTGCATAATTGGTGAAGCGGCCCCTAGTAAGCCTGTCCTTCTCTGTGTGTGCTGTGACTTCCCCACAGACTCTCTTATCTAGCAAGCAAAGCGGGCAGGAGAGGCAAGTGCTTGAGATGAACTGCCAGAGGAAATGGGCATGGCTGAATAAACTGTAATCTGCTGCTCTTAAAAATTAATTTTAATAATTTAGAAGCAGCTACACAGAGAAGCAGGCACTCCAGCTAAATCCTCAGATCATGCATTGTTAAGTTTCTGCCATTCATTATTCAGAGCAGTCTCCCAGGACAGCAGTTTTTCAACTTTTCTCAAGTTTGATTGTTTTTGTTCAAAGACTCAGAGAAGCTCAGTCCCACAGACTGTGCTACTGATATTTCTTACATATGTGTACGGGGCAAAGTTTCTTTCCTTTCCACCTGGTAGCTGCTAAAAATACACACAGCAGTTTTGCTCCCAAACAGATGGACCTAAATCAGCCAGTTAAAGCTTTGGATCTGAATCTCTGATCCTATTCACACAGAAAAAAATGTTGTCACTGCTCTCCCTCTCCTCTGCACCTCCTTTACTTGCTCGGGGGCGGGGGAAGCTGTTTACAACCACGTGAGCTAGTTGAAGCACTGTGCAACAACTGAGCCAGACATCACTTACCATATGACTGCTTTGAAATTAAATGGAGTTCCACCAGGCAAATAATAATAATAATAATAATAATAATAATAATAATAATACCCCGCCTATCTGGCTGGGTTTCCCCATCCACTCTGGGCGGCTTCCAACCAAATATTAAAAACATGATACAGCATTAAACATTAAAAACTTCCCTAAACAGGGCTGTCTTCAGATGTCTTCTAAAAGTAAGATAGTTGCTTATTTCCTTGACATCTGATGGGAGGGTTTTCCACAGGGCAGGTGCCACTACTGAGAAGGCCCTCTGCCTGGTTCCCTGTAACCTCACTTCTTGGAGCTGGACCTCAGTGTCCGTATACACAATTAGATGGACCAAATGCAAGCACACCCATCTTTCTGTTCTGTCTGAATCAGGAGACCCATGCTTGGACGTGGTGATGGGTTGCATGTGGGCCAATAAATTGCAGCTGAATCCTGAAAAGGCAGATATGCCAAGTTCTCAGATCTGGGAGGTGGGGCAATGACCTGTTCTGGATAGGGTTCCACATGCTTGGCAGGAACAGACCTATATTGTGGGAGTGCTTCAGGATCCAACATTATGTGGAGGCTCAAGCAGCCTCTGTGGTGAGGCATAGCTATTTCCAGCTTTGGCTAGTTTAACAGCTCTGGTTCTTCTTGGACAGAGCTGACTTAGCTACTGAATACCAGCCCATGCTCTGGTAACCTTCAGATTGGGTTACTGCAATGTGCAATGGGACTTCCCTTGAAGGCAATCCAGAAAACTCCAAACTGGTCCAAAATGCAGTCACCATGTTACTGGTCAGGGTTTGTTTGTTTATTTGTTTGTTTGTTTCACAATGTTTATACTTGATTGTAAAAAAAAACACCCTCAAGGTGGTTTATAAAAGATAAAACAGTAAAATCAAGAAGAAGAAAAATACAATCCCTTTAGAGCTCAATAGCTCTTGTTTTAAAATAGCTGCACGAGTTGCCAAGTTGATTCTAGGCCCAAATCAAGATGCTGACACTGGTGTTTAAAGATCTAAACAGTTGTTCAGATCTGCAGAAGGGGCTCTCTTGGTAGTTACACAACACTCAGAAGCACAAGGAATGGTGTCCTTGGAGAGGACATTCTCTGTGTCAGCCCATAAATTGTTGAACTCTCTCCCTACAAAAGTGCATCTAGCACCTCCATTGTATAACTTTTGCTCTATGCTGAAAATACACCTCTGTACCCTGATCTTGGACAGTGAAGGTATTTTGTTTTGTGGGACCCCCTCCCCCTTTGCTGAATTTGTAACAGTTTTACTAGTTTTTAATAACTGCAATGGTTTATCTCTTTTTATGTAGATGTCATTATTGTAGCTCACACTAGGACTTCATGGTGAAGGGAGAGCGAGAAATCTTAGAAATAAATAAGTGAAATGAATGCATGAGTGCTGAACAGTGAGAATTGCCAAACTTGTGTGTGGGGGATAAACAAACTTGTATGAACTATATACAGGTTGTACATGTGTCCAATGTGATGTATGAAGAGAGCTAAGGAGGAAACAATTCATTAAGTGTGCCATCGCATATATGAGGTTAGAGAAGAGAAAAATGATCCAAATGCCAGCTTGCAGTGGCCTGTCTGTCATTGCACAATGGAGGTATCCAAATCAGCCCACAGAAATCTATCTGCAGAACATCAGTGCTTAACGTGTGCCTGGAGACCAAGCTATGGTTAATCTGTTTCCATTAAGCCTTATTAACTAGAAGTTTGATGTGTCTAGGGATGTGTGCATACAGACGTCCATTTTCTATAATTGCATTAGAGAGCGAATGGAGCAAACACCCAGAAAGAGAGAGCGAGAGAGAGAAGAGCGCATTTGCACACACACAGAGAGAGAGACAAACTCATCTATGTTTTGGATCCAAAGAGAAAACTGCCCATCAAGCCTTCCCTGTTTCTTTCTTCCCTCTCTTTAACCTCTCACCCCTATAAACAGCTTACACCATGAAGGTACAATTAAAGCTGAGCTCCCCGCGGACCCAAGCGGGGGTAGGTAAGAGATGGAGGCATAAGGGCTTTGCCCTGGTGTCATTAGTATAAATTGTGTTTGTGGGATTTATATTTTACAGCAGGCGTGTCAATTAGGGTGTGAAATTTAATAACCCAATTGAGCGTCCCTCGCTCAAAGCTAAATTGAAATCTGTTGTCTGTTTCTTTTTGCGGGGGAGCTGTGGCTCCAGAAGCCGGGGCAGGAGGAGACGTCTTGTTGATTAAAGTGGGAACGGTGGTAGCCATTTGGTTCACACTTTCGAAGGCTCAAACGTTTGTGAAAAGTAAAATCACTGGATTTAGATTTAGAGTGATGGGGGGTGGAGTAGAAGAAGAGAGCATTTATGTGATTACATCTACTTTTGTTTCTTTGTTGTTGTTTAGTCGATTAATTGTGTCCGACTCTTTGTGACCCTATGGAGCAAAGCATGCCAGGCACGCCTGTCTTCCACTGCTTCCCGGCGCTTCATCAAATTCATGTTGGTAGCTTCAAGAACACTGTCCAACCATCTCGTCCTCTGTCGTCCCTTTCTCCTTGTGCCCTCAATCTTACCCAACATCAGAGAGGGAGGGGAAATTAGAGTTCTCTGGCTTTTAAAGACACGTGATGAAGGCTTTGAACACTTGGAACAGCTTTCCCCAATCTGGCACCCTCCATCCAGATGTTTCTGGACTTCCATCCGCTCCCCCAGTGATAAGGATTATGAGAGCTGTAGTCCAGCAACATTGAGAGGTGACTGGGTTGGGTGAAGTCTGAACTGGAGACCCAACACCAGCATTAACATTGGGAGATGGGAGACAGAAGGGACATGGTGGCGGCACTCTCTCACATTGGGGTTGATAAGCAAAGGAGGGTGCTGGTGTCTGGGCATAAGAAGATACGTAGAGCCCTGTTGCATCAGGCCAAAGTCCTGTCTAGTTCACCATTCTGTTCTCTCAGTAGCCAACCAGATGTCAATCAGATTCCCACAGGCAAGACTTCCTCCATTTAGCATTTTCTACCAGAAACAAGAATGGTTCTGGTGGTATGATATGTCAACACTGCTCCTTCTCTTTCTTCAGTCATGTTCATGAGGATCAGAAACCATTTTTGATTTTGCATCTTCTAACCAGCAGAGGTTGGTCCATTCAGACAAATGGGGTACTGTCCCGCCCATCTCACTCTGCCCTCAGCCAGCCTCCACCTGAATGCCTTGCTTGGTTTTTCACCTACCTCATAGCAAATCGACACAACTTTGTAAGGTTTGGTGATTAGGCATTGGAAAATGCGTTGTGGAGGGGAGCTTGTGGCCAGCACCTACCCCTCCCCTTGAAGGGTATTCTGTTAAAGGAATCCGGTGGTCGTGGTTCCTGTCCGATGCCCAGGTGGTGGCTAGGGCCATGGCACAACCCTCTGGTGACACTAGGGGAAAGCTTCCAGATGATTTGCATCAACAAGCTCCCCCTACAGGTTGTTAACCTTTGTGTGATTCCCTGCAGAGCAGGCAGGAGTCAAGTATAGTCTGCTTTGATCCAGTGCCTAAGCCAATGCCACTCACATTCTGTAACCAATAAAGGTGTGGCCTTTTTTAGCCCATTAACCTAAAATGCTTGTGCCCATGTATCTTATTTCATCACAAAGCGGGGAGTGGGGCCTCAACTCACAAGTAGAACTCATCAAGACGATAAGGATGAAACTAGAATACATTGGTGCCATCGGCCATCGGCCAGTTATTGGCCTCCATTCCTTTTACTTTGCCAGTCCCAATGGGCATAAGCCATCATGGCTTCTAACAGTACTCTATTAGATGTAAACAGTGAAATGGGGTGAAACAAGAGCTTTTCTTAGATTTACTTTTGTTGGCACCGCACAGGGCAATGAGTGTTTAAGAGCACCATTCTGTACATATCAACTCAGTAGCAATACTAGGACTGCAGCCTTAACAGGTAATGTACATGTTGGATTTTTAATGGGATTAAAGCGTAAGTGGCTTTGGCTTTTTCATGTGGCAGAAATAGGCAGAAATCATCATCTTGATTTTGGGGGTAGCAGTTGAATAGGATCAAGTTACCAGGGCAAGGAACAAACCTCCTGGGTAAAATTCATGGAAGAAATGTGATCCTTCTAGGATCAGAACTTTATAATTTCAGTCTCTGCATGTTTACAGCCTGCGACACATGTATGCACTTCCTTCTCAGCTGCAACAAATAATCAAACAAGTAATAGTTGGAGTAAGAGTAGCTTATTAGTTTGGAAAGCAGAAATTTGCTCAGGGAAACACTTCCTGGAAGAATGCTACCTTTGCATGAGTCAACACATCCACATGAATGAGCTCACAGGAGTAAAGTGGAAGGTTTCCTTAATCGGGAATTTGGAGTAGAAGCGGCAGACGAGTGTGGAAAGCCATATATAAAGAAGGTGGACTTGGCAGACTAACGGTGTGCCCACATTACTGCCTAAGAGCTCAGTGAAGTTGTTTTTTCCAGTGTGTTTCACAGTGCTCCCAAACACACAAACACACTGTTCACATCAACACGGCTTCATTAGTGTCAGATTCTGTTTATACACACTGGGGGCGATGATGAGGCAGGCATGTCTTTACCCAATGCAAAGGAGCTCATGCCTTGGCTGGAGACAAGTTGGAATGTTTGAAGGACTCCAATTGGTATGAAGCTGGTACACTGGTTTGAGTAACAGTGTATCAAACAGTAGTACAGGATAAATATGCATTTTGGACAAAGTCATGTGAATATGGACTAAAAACCTAGCATGGGAAAGGCAGTGAGTGCACAGTCAATGGTTGCAATACAGTGCACACTGGGTTTAGATTGTGAGTTAACTTGCATAGGATTGTTCAATTAAACTGCAAGCCTGACCCACTGAACACATTGTTGCAGTGTAATGTAATAAACTATTTTAAAAGAGAGTGTGGCCATTTAAACAAGCTGAAACACAAGCTACTCAAGTTTGCAAACTAACTATGTATGTTTGTTTGCTTCAATGAATGCCAAAATTGAAATAGGCACTCCTTGTGATATTAGACACAATGCACGTTTATTTTGTAATTCAATAGCAAAGTTTTGCTACTTCCCTTTCACACACCACGGCACATTAACCCCCAAACTGGCTGCTCAGATTTCAACACAAGCATTCTGTCAACGAATGGAAGACTGGATGATAAGGTGAATGAGCAGCAGTCAATAATAATTGATTAGCAAAATAATACATATGGAACAGCTATTTTTCAAAAATTACTTGATGATGTTTTTGAATATAGAAAATAAATCAAAGAGCTTAGCATTCCTTCCTGAATGGGAAATTTATATCCTCACACTTACATATGGCCCTTCCTCCCAACAGGAGTACAGAGCAGCTAACAGTATAGTGACACATTATTATTGCTATTATTACTTGATTGATTGATTGATTAATTAATTAATCTATCAACATACCACTTATAAGCAGTTTGCAAGAATAAAATCAACACATAATTTTAAAATACAATAACAAATCCACTGGGCCATTAAAACATCCTTAATTAAAATTTAAAAGATAAAATTAAAGAGCACTGTGGATGTACCTGTGTGTGCCTGCTCATACACGTAATGTATCAAACACCCTTCACTCTTCCTGCCTCACTACTTAGCCTTTGGATTCTCTCCAGGCCACACTCTTTCTCCATTAGCCATACCCCTCATTGACCCTGCATCCTTGGCCGTTTGGGTTTTGAGAGAGACTCCATCAGGCAAGGCCTCCTTCCACCTGCCTTGCCCTACTCTCTGCTTCTCAATGTGTATTGTACTGTTTTATGTACTGTGGCTTGCCATTGTTTTATTGATTATAGTTTAGATATTATTGTAACTGTTGAGTGGATTTCTGTTTAACTTTTATATGTTGATATTATTATTTTATACTATTCTAATGATTGTTGAATGTTACTTTTTTGATGGAGGTTGCCTATTTTAAAGTTATGTTTTATTATCACATTTTTGTATTGCATTAGATTGTTATAAGATGTACATTTTTTGTTTCTTCAGCTTGTAAACCGCCTTGAGTATTGTAAGATAGAAAAGCGGTATACAAATTAAAAATGATGATGATGATGATTGTATCCTTGAGTTCTGACAATGCTTCTGGCTTGCCTGGCTGTAGAATACACAGGGATGTGTGAACAACCGAACACTGGTTGCCCCAAATCAACATTTTGCTTCAGGTTCACTGACCATGTGACTTCTACCCACAATATATTGACCTGTACCAGCCAGTGGCTTAGGAAAGAGGTAGGAAAGCTGACAGGACAGATGTGTTGGGTTCTACTTAGCTCTACAGTTGGAGGGGGAAGGACTTGTCATAGGGATGCTGAACTCGTGGCCAATGTGGCCTAGATACTAGACCTCTGTCTCTCCAGTGGTCCCTTTCTGTGCCTTAACACCAGTGCTCTCACACTTGCCCAGTCTGCCATTTATTGCAGGAATAATCCACTTGGCACTGACACTTGAATTTCACTTAAGGTTCCTCAATGCTATTAACGACAAAATCAATATTATCGAAGCTGTAATGAGAGCTCTTATGGATTCGTTCACCTCCTGCCTCCCTTTCCTTTATAAAAGCACCTCCCCTCTTAATATGCCATTCTTCCTCCAAGGTATTTGGCGTAGAGGATTCTCCATTGCTTTGATTCTTGACAGCCACCACTGACATATTTCTCTCAAACCTTGGACTTAGAGCCACTGCAGTGGCCTTGATGAACTCTCCTGGCACAATTAGGCATTCGGGTTGCCAGAAGAGTTTGATTCATATCTTTTTACCATCAGTAAAGTGATATCTATCACCCAGCCGACAGGGCCATTATTGCTGAAAAGTACTCCTGGCCTTGATTTCTTAGCCAGTTTTTTAAAATAAAATAAATAAAAAAACCACTATAAAAGGGGAAAGAGGGAGTTTGTCATATATTATAGCAAATTGGCTTTTAACATATTATTCCCTGTTACATTAATATTATATTCTGAACTGACACATGCTGTATAATCTTACTGCTACTTGCAAATGGGGATGCTAGTTGTTACACTTTGACAAAGTGGCAGCCTTTTTACAAAGGGAAAAGAGATTTAGGAATGGCAAACACAATCACTGTGGTGGGGCAGGTGCACATGCGCAAGCACATGAGCAGAGGCTCCAGGAAGATTCGATAGTAACTAAAAGTTTGTTGATTCATTCAATAGTGCAGGCTTGATAGGCCTTTGGGAAGTTTCACTTTAGGTGGTAATATTACTTCACCGGCTTCAAAATGTGGTGTGTCAATCCTGCTGCATTTGGGAGCCCTCTTGGTCATTCTGCTAAGAGGGGCTCTGGACACCGGCCCCCAAAGTCCTACATTTGCAACACGTCTGCATTCATTTGCTCCACAACCCGTGTTAAGTGCTGGAAATATTACTCATTGCAAATACCTTCTTAGGGACACGCTAAGTAGGTATGTTGATCTTGTATTGAATCTTCTCCACATATTTAGATTCCGGGGGGGGGGGAGATGCAAATTTATCAGGTGTACTTCACTTACATGAGGTGTCCCACTGTCGCAGAATGTGTGCCTGGTTAGTGATTTGATAAACACACAAAATGTAACTGGCTGTACTTTTGAATAAATAAGGTATACTATTCATTGTATCAATTTGTAGATTTCAGCAGAAGTCTCATAAAGTTCAATGAAAAAAGCAGAAGATCCAGTGGATCAGTTCATTCTCTCGTCAGTTCATGCCTAAGGTCCATGCATGTATAAGTATCTATTCCACTACTATGCTATAAGTTCCACTATCCTAGAATCATAGAATCATAGAATCATAGAGTTGGAAGAGACCACAAGGGCCATCGAGTCCAACCCCCTGCCAAGCAGGAAACACCATCAGAGCACTCCTGACATATGGTTGTCAAGCCTCTGCTTAAAGACCTCCAAAGCAGGAGACTCCACCACACTCCGTGGCAGCAAATTCCACTGTCAAACAGCTCTTACTGTCAGGAAGTTCTTCCTAATGTTTAGGTGGAATCTTCTTTCTTGTAGTTTGGATCCATTGCTCCGTGTCCGCTTCTCCGGAGCAGCAGAAAACAACCTTTCTCCCTCCTCTATGTGACATCCTTTTATATATTTGAACATGGCTATCATATCACCCCTTAACCTCCTCTTCTCTAGGCTAAACATGCCCAGCTCCCTTAGCCGTTCCTCATAAGGCATCGTTTCCAGGCCTTTGACCATTTTGGTTGCCCTCCTCTGGACACGTTCCAGTTTGTCAGTGTCCTTCTTGAATTGTGGTGCCCAGAACTGGACACAGTACTCCAGGTGTGGTCTGACCAGAGCAGAATACAGTGGCACTATTACTTCCCTTGATCTAGATGCTATACTCCTATTGATGCAGCCCAGAATTGCATTGGCTTTTTTAGCTGCCGCGTCACACTGTTGGCTCATGTCAAGTTTGTGGTCAACCAAGACTCCTAGATCCTTTTCACATGTACTGCTCTCAAGCCAGGTGTCACCCATCTTGTATTTGTGCCTCTCATTTTTTTTGCCCAAATGCAATACTTTACATTTCTCCCTGTTAAAATTCATCTTGTTTATTTTTGCCCAGTTCTCTAATCTGTCAAGGTCGTTTTGAAGTGTGATCCTGTCCTCTGGGGTGTTAGCCACCCCTCCCAGTTTGGTGTCATCTGCAAATTTGATCAGGATGCCCTTGAGTCCATCATCCAAGTCGTTGATAAAGATGTTGAATAAGACCGGGCCCAAGACAGAACCCTGTGGCACCCCACTAGTCACTCTTCTCCAGGATGAAGAGGAACCATTGATGAGCACCCTTTGGGTTCGGCCAGTCAGCCAGTTACAAATCCACTGAGTGGTAGCATAGTCAAGACCGCATTTTACCAGCTTCTTTACAAGAATATCATGGGGCACCTTGTCAAATGCCTTGCTGAAATCAAGGTAGGCTACATCCACTGCGTTCCCTTCATCTACCAGGCTTGTAATTCTGTCAAAAAACGAGATCAGGTTAGTCTGACATGACTTATTTTTCAGAAATCCATGCTGACTATTGGTGATCACAGCATTCCTTTCTAGGTGCTCACAGACTGTTTGCTTAATGATCTGCTCCAGAATCTTCCCTGCTATTGATGTCAGACTGACTGGGCGGTAATTATTTGGGTCCTCTCTTTTCCCCTTTTTGAAAATAGGGACAACATTTGCCCTCCTCCAGTCTGCCGGGACTTCGCCTGTTCTCCAGGAATTCTCAAAGATGACTGCCAGTGGTTCTGAGATCACATCTGCCAGTTCTTTTAATACTCTTGGATGCAGTTCATCTGGCCCTGGAGACTTGAATACATCTAAACTAGCCAAATATTCTTGTACTATCTCCTTAGTTATTCTGGGCTGTGTTTCCTTTGCTGAATCATTTGCTCCAAATTCTTCAGGTCGGGCATTGTTTTCTTTATCGGAGAAGACTGAGGCAAAGAAGGCATTGAGTAGTTCAGCCCTTTCTGTGTCCCCTGTTTGCATTTCACCATCTTCTCCTCTGAGTGACCCCACAGTTTCTTTGTTCTTCCTTTTGCTACGAACATACCCATAGAAGCCTTTTTTGTTGCTTTTAACCTCTCTAGCAAGCCTGAGTTCATCCTGTAATATTACATATGAGCCTGTTCTACTGATGAAGCCTAGGATGGTGAAACAAGGCTAATATTCCGGAAATCCTTGTCTGAGACTCTGTGGAATAGATACTTATACATGTATGGGCCTTATGCATGAACTGACTAGAGAATGAACTGATCCACTGGGTGTTCTGCTTTTTTCGTTGAACTTTATGAGACTTCTGTTGAAATCTACAAATTGATACAATGAATAGTATACCTTATTTATTCAAAAGTACAGCCAGTTACATTTTGTGTGTTTATTGAGCATGTTCCACGTAACCATAGGGTTTTTGTTGTTGTTTTGCGATGGTTAGTGATTTGAAGAGGGGCTTGCTAAGAGCTACCACAGTACTACACCTTTGGTCCCTTATCAGATTATGTTGGCAGCACCTTCACATGCCATTCAATCACTTGAGAAGTCATGGTCCACAGGGATGAAGTCCACACAGCAATTCTTCCCCATACCAGTAGTATATCTTCTGTAAACTTGGGAAGCTGCATATACAGTGTCAAACTATTGGCCCCTCTAGCTCTTCCCCACCCCAGTTTCTTTTAAGAACATAGGTAGTTTTACCGGCAGATTTTTAAAAAGTTGGTAACCAAAAGTTGGTAACCAAAAGTTGGTAACCATATACATGCAGGTCCCACTTTACAAACATTCGCTATGTGAAAATTCACTTATCCAAACATGAGGAATGAATACCCAAACCTTGCTATACACGCCACATGTTCAGATATCCGAACGGATAGCATTTTTTACTTCCTTGTTTGCTTTTTGCTGGTTGGCTAAGGAACAGAGGGAAGTAGAAAGGAAGGGGAAATGATTAGACAAATCGGAAAGCATTTCTTTCTGGGTATTCCTGGCTTTGGGGGGGGGTGTCACAATTCAATGATCAGGAACACATTAGAAATTTCCCCATAGGAATCAATGGAAATCATTAGCAGGTTATGTGAAAGTACACCTAATGAATGATTATCATTCTATGCAGAAATCAAAGTGGGATATGTGTATATATGGAAAGTTCAGTTCCATTCTCCACTTCTCCTTTCGGTCTATGTGTGATTGCTTGGTAGAAGAAGTCATCACACAACAAATTATCGTGAAATATGCCATGCTTATTTATTTATGGTCATTTAACCTTGCATATAGCTAAGGCCAGTGCCATGGCATTCCCCTGCCCACTCCAGCACTCTGAAAAAACTCCACATCTCTTACTGAAACCTGAAATGGTACCACAGCACTCAAATCAGCTCAGATTGTGCAATATTCGAACCAGAGTGTTGGGTTTTGTAAAGCATATTGCAAAGTGCTTCACAACGGCTCCACAAGACCTGACAAAGGGTGATTGGCAAGCGAGTGGGACCCCCATTTGTCAAATTTTCCCTGTGGTGGATGAGGGGGAAATTATATGATTCCATACCCTTGCTTTAAGGCAACAAGTTTAATGATGCAATCTGAAATTCTGCAGGGTTTTTTTCTGATCAGAGCTGTCTAAGACAGGTCTACAAATACCCTGGATTTAACAATAGAGAAATACATGGGGGGACAGATGGGGAGGAAAGAAAGCAAAATGACAGTAGCAGACCCCAACTCCATTGAAATTTGGGATATTTCCAATATGATATGCAAATGAAACCAAGCTTGCTAGGTGGGCTTTCATTTGGGGGCAGGGAATCTATGTAGACTGTTGGCCTTTGTCTAACTCCATGTGGACATTTAGCAGCCCCTGACTGTTGTAGAAATCTCATAAAATTTTACAGCAAGACATTTTTTCTTGTTGTTGCAACGAACACCTCCCCTGTCCCTCTATCAGACCTCCAAGGAACAGAGGAAGGCTAAACAGATATGACACAAATTAGATTATTTTCCCCAAGTTATAATTATACGAGAAATTATGCAGCTAGGTGTCCAATAGCCAGCATTAAACAGTTTATGCCAAAATAAGAGGCTGGAGAAGACATGGGCACTGGGAGCCATGTGTGCCTGTGTGGGGGAAAATGTGTCTGCCATTTGCTGGCTGGCGCTTCTTCCCAATACAGTGGTACCTCGGGTTACATACGCTTCAGGTTACAGTCGCTTCAGGTTACAGACTCCGCTAACTCAGAAACAGTACCTCGGGTTAAGAACTTTGCTTCAGGACGAGAACAGAAATTGTGCTCCGGTGGCGTAGCAGCAGCAGGAGGCCCCATTAGCTAAAGTGGTGCTTCAGATTAAGAACAGTTTCAGGTTAAGAACAGACCTCCGGAGCCAATTAAGTACAGTGGTGCCCCGCAAGACGAATGCCTCGCAAGACAAAAAACTCGCTAGACGAAAGGTTTTTTCATTCGCGATTTGCCTCGCAAGACGAATTCCCCTATGGGCTTGCTTCGCAAGACGAAAACGTCTTGCGACTTTGTTAAACTGTTTAAACCGTGCTTCGCAAGAAGAAAAATTCGTTAGACGGCAAAAATTGTGGAACGAATTAATTTCGTCTTGCGGGGCACCACTGTACTTAACCTGAGGTACTACTGTACACCAGAACATTTGCCCATGAACAGGTTACAGATTTGCATCCAAGGGAGCTTTGACTTTTCATTTGAGTGAAACAGACCAGGGAAGCCATGACACACAAATAGCCATTTCGGTCTCCATCCAGAGATAAATCAGATCTCTGTTTTTTCTCAGAGTGCGCGGGAATGGCAGTTTATGAAGCAGCTGTCTGAAAAGAAATTTACTGGACAATTAAAAGTGCTGACTTTCAAGCAGTGCTCTCTGAGGTGGACTCTGAAATTATTGGGTGTGAAATGCAAATAGATTTAACAGTTTTACTGCTATTTATATGATGTTCAGCAATTCCTAGCTAAGGTTGGGTTGCTGGTGGGTTCTCTCCCTCTCTCTCCTGTTACTCTTAAGGCTCAGTGGTCCTGCGTTTCATAGACTTCAACACTCTCAAATGTATTCTGGAGCATGCAGTAAAAGCTGGAGTTGCTCCAAGGTCAGGCAAGGCCAAGTTAGTTATGTTCATGCTGGAGTGAGGAGGGCATGGAAAGAAAGTAATTACCCAAACTTTTATAGTCACTTTAAATGTTGGTAGTTGGCCTTGCATCTGTCCTTTGTTTCCTCAGGAAAGGTGGGGGAGAGCACCTAAGGTTTTGTGGTTGATTAATGGTTTTGAAAAATTCCAAAGCTGGAAGTGGCTTCAATAACTGGAAACACACTGAGCTGGTTCACACACATGCATCTCCATTAGCTGATGGCTGCAGCATCTATCAAGGCAAGGATGGGGAACATATGGTCCTTTCAGGATAGCTCAGTCAGTAGAGCATGAGACTCTTAATCTCAGGGTTATGGGTTTGAGCCCCACATTGGGCAAAAGATTCCTGCATTGCAGACAGTTGGACTAAATGACCCTCGTGGTCCCTTCCAACCCTATAATTTTAAGATTCAAATGTTGTTGGACAGCTACTCCCATCTGCCCTGTCCAGCAGCATCTGAAGGGACACAGTTTCCCCATCCTTGCGTCAGGAGGTGACATGTGTGAATGGACGATCACAAATCAAATGGCAGAGACCTTTTAGTTTAGAGAAAGTAAGAGTTCAAGGTGACAGGGCAGAAGGTTATAGAATTACTGTTCGACAGTGGAATTTGCTGCCAAGGAGTGTGGTGGAGTCTCCTTCTTTAGAGGTCTTTAAGCAGAGGCTTGACAACCATATGTCAGGAGTGCTCTGATGGTGTTTCCTGCTTGGCAGGGGGTTGGACTCGATGGCCCTTGTGGTCTCTTCCAACTCTATGATTCTATGATTCTATGATTCTACTTATGGCATGGAGATAGAGAAAAGTCTCTCTCTCTTTCTCATAGAACTCCCAGACTTCCACTGAAGCTGAATGTTGGAAGATTCAGGGCAGGTAAAAATAAGTGCATAGTTAAACTATGAAACTCATGCCCACAGGAGGCAATTGATGGCCACCAACGTAGATGACGTTAAAAGAGGGTTGGGCAAATTCGTGGAGGTGAAGGCTACCAGCTGGGCTACCAGCCATGATGGCTATGCTCTGCCTCCATAGCCAGAGGCAGCCGTGCTTCTGAATTCCAGTTGCTGGAAGCCACAGGAGAGGAGAGTGTCCTGGTGCTTGATTCCTGCTTGTGGGTTTCCACAGGTGTATGGTTGGCCACTGCGAGAACAGGATGCTGAACTACATGGACCATTGACCTGATTCAGCAGGTTCTTAACTCTCACATCACCTCTCTGGAGAGCCAGTGTGGTGTAGTGGTTCAGAGCGGTAGACTCGTAATCTGGTGAACCGGGTTCGCGCCTCCGCTCCTCCACATGCAGCTGCTGGGTGACCTTGGGCCAGTCACACTTCTCTGAAGTCTTTCAGCCCCACTCACCTCACAGAGTGTTTGTTTTGGGGGTGGAAGGGAAAGGAGAATGTTAGCCGCTTTGAGACTCCTTAGGGTAGTGATAAAGTGGGATATCAGATCCAAACTACTACTACTACTACTACTACTACTACTACTACTACTCTTCTTCTTCTTCTTCTTCTTCTTCTTCTTCTTCTTCTTCTTCTTCTTCTCATTAGCTCAACCTTGCTTTTCAGTCAAGTCAGTTCTCACAGTTAGAGCTGCCAGAGATATTACATTCATGGCGGGGATCAATGCCCCCAAAGAGCGTGTTTAACCTCCTCCCCCCCCCATGGTTGAAAACTATTTATCAATAGGTTACATTCATAAGGAAGCTGCTCAGCATTGGGGCGAGGAAGCATAACTGGAGGAGACTGCTGGACAGAGGGGGCTACTGAAGGTGAGAGCAGTGACAGATGGTGATGATGGTGGTGATGATGATGATGATTGATTTATTAAATTTGTATGCCACCCTATACCTGCAGGTCTTAGGGCTGCTCTTAAAAACAAAACCACAATATAAGAACACAAAATACATAATAAAAATAAAAACAAGAATTATTATTATTAAATAATGGCATGTTGGGCGCTGCCACTTACCTGACCCTGGAAAGGAAAAGGGAGAGTGGAGATGGCTAGGTCAGCACAGTGCAGATGCACAGACAGACCCAAACTGTTGTTCCTGCCAGTGTGTTTGAACTGTGCTGACCTTGCTTCCTCTCTCCTCTACCTCCCGGTAAGCAGCAATGATGCAACCAACCAGAGGTCAGGCAAATGGTAGAGTGAACACCATGCTGTTCACTACTGGGTGATGGACACTGAATCCTAGTTTTAGGAGCATGAATTGCCACAAATCTTATTCCTAGCATCATAGCAAACTGATAGTTTGCTATGAAAGTTACCAGCATTCAGGCCTGACTTAGTGATGCTTTTAAAAAATGAAGCTTCCTTATATTGAGCCAGACCATTTGTCCATCTAGACCAGGACTGTATACCCCAGACCGATGCTCACCACCCCAGGCCCTACAACTGGCAAGGTTTGCTGACAAGTCCCAGGCATGCATAAAAAGCCTGATGCAGTTGCTCAATTGTAAGGGCAAGGCAGTCTGTACATACTCAGAAATCCTTCTGAAATCCTTCACAGGTTTTGGGCTTTTGCTCTTGGAGGTAATGGGATGTTCCAGAGTGAAACCCTGGTGAGTTCAAATTAAGTCCTTCCAACAATAGTGAGCAGTGTAGATCGATTTCTTCAGTGAAACCTGGCTCACCACACCTGGTATGTTTTATGTGAGCTGGTCTCATGTGAGCACTTGTGTAACTTAATCATAAAGCTTTGGCTGAATTGCCTTTAGCAGGAAAATGAATGGAGCGGGTGAAATGCGGCACTTTTCTTGAGCTGTCATAATATCTGCTGCTCACTGCAGGTTGTGGGGATTTTGCATGCTGGCGATTTGGCCCATCAAGATAAACTATGCAAGATTCTTTCCCCTTTCTGTAATAAATAATAATAATCATTATGTGCCAACACATACTTCAGTGCAATGGCGCTGATTTATTTCTTTGGCTCCTGCATCGGAAGAGTTTAAAATATTCAGCGGGATAATGAAAATCTCACTTTTAATGTTGAGCTGAAGTTTGCCATGGAAGGATTTTAATTTTAATAATGACTTTCTGATGAACTCGCACTCACCCAGCCTTCCAACTCAACCAGCCTTTCCACTTGCAGCTGCATTTTTATCTCCCCACCCCCACCCCACCACCATTCATGCATATTTAGGGGTATAGATCATCTATGCTAATGTAATTATTTTTAGCAGAATAAAAATGAATTGTAAAAAGTTTGGGAAGATGGTCCTGGAGCACATCCTCTCTCAGAAAAACCTGTGATAACCAATGCAAAATAATAATAATAATAATAATAATAATAATAATAATAATAATAATAGGGCATATATGTATGCCCAATTGCAGAGAAACATGTATATGATCACCAAAGTGTTTGGTTGCAAAAATGTTACACCTTATGGGTTAATGTCAAACTGGAACAGAGTGTGGATAAATTAATGATTTCATGCAGCCCAGTCCTATACAGGTTTACTCAGTGGAACTTATTTCTGAGTAAATATGTGCAGGATTGCAAACTTTGGGGGTGCAATCCTTTCAATGCTTACCTAGGAGTGGGCCCCACTAACCTCAGTTGTGCTTACTTGCATGGAGTAGTTACAGATCTAGTGAGGGTGGAGCTTCTCTCCTGATACCAGCATCACTGCTGATTACCTAGACCAAGCAGTGTGGCAGCAAGGGTGGGGCTACACGAGTGCACCAGTGGGAACACCAAATTCGTGTGGGATGTAACATAAGCAGTCAAGTACAACATTTCCTGTTTGCCCAGAGTGGACACACAGGGAATGTTGCTCCAGGCAGGAGGACTTCCTGTCACACCTGTCTGGAGCATCCTCCCCCTGCATGTGTCCAGGTAGATAAGTGTGACCCATAAAAGGGGCAGTCACGCAGCAACTCTTGATGCTGTTCCCTTGATGTATTTTGCTGTCTGCTGTCTCTCAGCCAGCAGCACTTGGGCTCAGTCCCCATATGGGATGAACTCAAACTCTTTTCTGTAACTACAAACTAAAGCCTGCCTTCAGGGAACCTTCTATGAACTGAATGCAAGTAAACTTCTTATCATTACTTTTAAAGAATACTGTTGTGTCTATATTCTTTTTAAGAGGGAACAAAAGGGATTTACCAGGAACAACCCCAATCTCAACAAGCTAGATTGGATTGCTTAAGTAAAGAGATCCAAACAAATCTACCACCTAGCTTCCTGCTATATATTGAGAAATGTACAGTGGTACCCCGCAAGACGAATGCCTCGCAAGACGGAAAACTCGCTAGACGAAAGAGTTTTCTGTTTTGGAGGTGCTTTGCAAAACAAATCTCCTATGGGCTTGCTTCGCAAGACGAAAATGTCTTGCGAGTTCCTGCGGGTCCCCCCCCTTTTTCTAAGCCGCTAAGCTGCTTATCAGCTGATCCGATAAGACGATAAGCCGCTAAAAGCCGCTAATAGCGCTAATAGCGCTAATTCGCTAATCCGTCAATGGGCTTGCTTCGCAAGACGAAGAAACCGCTAGACGAAGAGAATCACAGAACGGATTCTTTTCGTCTTGCGAGGCACCACTGTACTCTGCTACTGACTCACTAGCGTGAGTGAGGAAGGAAAATATTTAATCAATATATCTTCTCCTACGATCTACAACATTCCCACAATTGGTTCCACCAGGGCACCTGCATGCCCCTCACCTAATCACCATCACCCTGCTCCATCCCATTCAGGCAAGCAGCTCCACAACACTGACCCACCACTTGGGCAGCTGCTGTGCAGAAGTAGACCTGGGTTCAGTGCCGGATTTATGTATAGGCTAAGTAGGCTGAAGCCTAGGGCCTCTAAATTTAGGGGCCTCACCAGCCTGCCCATTCCTCAGTGCTGCAGTCTCCCCTCTCCCAAAATTGCAAACCCAAGACTTCATGCTACGGCAGGGCAACTCAGGCCCAGCAACTATTAGACTCAGGGCTAGCCAGTGGGGCCCAATTTGAAGCAGTGGGGCGCAACTTGAATATTTTTTGTAGGGCCCCAGTTCACAGCCAAAGTCAGCAAAATTTAGAGATATAAATAAAATCCATCTAGATTGCCCTAGTGCAGGGGCCCCCTTAGGAGCGGCAAGTGGGGCCAAATTTGGCAAAATTGCTCCAATTGCCTTAAGGTCAGCCCTGATGAGACTGTGCAGGGGTTGGACTGACAAGCCCTGCACCTTCTAGGTCCCTGGTGTCACTATTCAGAGTACAGACTCAAGGACTTGTTATGGAAACAAAGAGGGGGCACCTATTGGAAATGAGTTTTGTCACCTCCCCCCCCAAACCCTGATACAATGAGCCCAGCCACCTTTTATTCATAGTTGCATAAGCACTACACTACAGCATGGCCATAAACCTGCACGTTCAACCACTGAAATATGCACCCAATATGTAGCAATGGAGATTTATGTTACTGATTTATGAATGAACACTGTGTTTTATGAATGGACTCTGTATTTTGTGAACTACCTAAGAGCCACCAATAGGGAGCTCTAGAATCTCACAGCTAACCAATTGGATACTACCAAACAGCGACCCCTATTGCTGAAAGCAGGTAACCAGCAGGGAACGCTTCAGCTCAGCCTTTGCACTGCTGACTGAACACACCCTGCAGTGCAGATAATGGAGAAAGCTCATAAATTGTGTCCCTTCTGGCATCCTGGCCAACTCTATTACATTGGTGTAAACCCTGGTGCACCAGAAGCCCAGAATAGCAGCAAATAAAATCCGCTCATATGTCAGCGACTGATATGACTTGTCAACAAGTTCTTCCAAAGTTTTCCTAAATGATCAAGCTCCAAAATACAGGTCAAAAGAGAGCAGGTCTGGGAAGAGCGAGGCATACAATGGGTACCACCAGTGAAAAGGCATTGCTCCATGTAGCTCCTGCCCTGTCATTTGATAGGGTGCCCAATTGCCCCCCTTCTTGACATGGAATGCTCTCTATTGGAGTCTCCAGGCCCAGTACAAAGACCACAAGAAGGGAGAGCAGGGACATTGACGTTCCCAACAGCTGTTAATCAAGCAAGCAAGCACACAGGTCACCTTTGTCACAGACAGGACGCCTATGTCCTGGCCAGGCCTGTGCCCAATCTTGTTTTTCTACAATCTTGTTTGTTCTCAGTAACCAAAATTATATTATCAACATTATTATTATATTTTCCTTCATGTACAAGGAATCATACAAAACAAAGTGGCACTAATAAAGAAAAGTTCCTGGGTAGCAACAGAAAGCAAACTGAAAATGCTTTTGCAGTTCATCAAAACTGTCCAGCAATATCAAGTTATAGGAAAACTGGTGCTATTAACAGTAATCCTTCTAATTGGTTAATTGGTTCTGCAACTTCCATGCACATGATGTGTGATGCTAATTATTTCCCCAAAGAGTTAAATGATAACTAATCAGAGGCAGCTACTGCTGCAAATGGCAACAAAATATCTGTGAAACGAAGAGGAGCAGGCTTGCTCAAGTGTGTTGCAGGTAGAAATACTGTTTGTAATGAAATGAGAGCAGTAGTTTACTTGCTCGAATTAACAAATAAGAAAGTTTTGAGAATTTAAATTCTAGATAAAAATTGATTACTTAATTGAGAAGAGGATTGTAACAAAAACACTGGAGCCTAATTTGAATAGTAGAGTGCCTGGTATCAGGTGGGCAATCTCATCCTTTATTTCAACACTGTGGCTGCAGACCAAATCACCTGTCAGGAGAGTTATACGATTCAGGTGAGGGTCAGATGCCTTGTCAATCCCAGCAGGTATACAAGAGGATGACAGCCTTCACCCTGGCCAGGCCTTTGCCTGACTATTCAGACTCATTCTCCTTTTCATCCTTTTGTCGGTAAATACCGGTAATTTCTTTTACTACTAAGTGATGGACATGAGGAGAATATTTTGACCCTGGAGAATAGCTCTTGATCATTCTTGGGGAGAAAATATTTCCATTGGATTGAAGGAGCTAAGGATTCCCTGTGATTGCTATGAAAGATAACTAAAATGCTGTTTAAATCAATAGAGCAGCATTAAACTACCGGTAGATACTCCAACAAACCAAGTCCTGCTGATTTTATGGACAACTGATAAAGATTCTATTGATGACATTTCAGATCAGATTATCCCCTGTATAATCAACTGATGATTGCACTCCATAGGAGAAGGCCTTTGGAAGATCATCAGGACCAGCATATCAGGAGGTCTATTCCATGGGATGTAAGAATCTGGGCTTTCATGTGGTGGTACCTACCTTTTGGAAAGCCCTTCATATTAGACAGGAGCTATCACTATTATTTTTTTCAGCACCTATTGAAGACCTTCCTTTTTTCAATGTCTTTTATGTGGATAACTATATCCCAGTCTGGATCTATCTTGGACCGAAATTATTTTTATGTATGTTTTTACTTTTGATGCTTTCAAATTGCTTTGGCATGTTTAATTCACGAATTAAATGAATAACCCAGGTTTGATACATTATTAACAGCTTTGATAGATGCCTCGTTGACTCAGAACCACCTGGCACCCTTTCTTGGCCTGAGACATTACCTCTAAAACACAGATAATCTCTTGTAGGTTGCATACAGTAGACCCATTTCCACAGTATTCACTGTTCTGTAGCACTCAATAACTAGCATTATTAAAACAACTCTGGCTTACCAAAGTGGGAAGAGAATAGTGCTTAGCCATCAAAGCTAGAGGAAGCATTGTTTTTTTTTTTTAAAGTATGAAAGGAAATGGTTGAAAGAATTCTGGCTGGGCAACCAAAGTCCTTTAATGAAACAGAAGTTACAGCATAAACCACCATGCACTCCCTGGTATTTTCAAGAAATCTGGCTGCTTAATTATTAATGTGAATAAGAGGCTAGCTATGAAAATGCATGATGAAATATTAAATACGTTAAAGTTCTGAGTGGAAGGGGAAAGAGTAAGAACTGGGAAAATATTGATGCATTGATGCCAAGCAGCTGCCAAGAGAGCCCTGGAACAGAATGTGCCCAGACGGTGGGTAGGAGGAGCCTCCTAAAGATATGGGACTTGTTGGCAGTGCTGCATTGGCATCTGTACAGCAAGGCTAGTGGTCTTCTGAACAGTGGTTTCAATTAACAATTGGTGGCCATGTCTCCTCACAGATAGGATTGCTTGGACCATCTGTCGGCAATCCATTAGCACCATCAGTGAAGGGACAGCAGCTCTTCAGAACCTTCCTGAATTTAGCCAAGTGAGCTGTGTCACATGCGGACTGTGTATGTTTAGGAAAATTCCTATCTTGCCAATGGCAGTGGTTGAATCCTGCAACTGTCATAAAAAGGAAAGTATATTGCTTCGATCCACAGGTAATATTAAGTGGCCAGTGGAGATGTGTCTTCAGGCATATGCTGTGTTGGCAAGAAAATGGTGTTGATCAGTCAGCCACGTGATGTCATCTGCCATAAATACCAATCAGAGTTCAAATCATCAGTTCAGATAATCTCACCATGATGTGAATTACCTCATTATATTATATATGTATATAATAGCATATTAAAATATATCATGAGATCAAGTAGGCCTGTCTGATTATCTAGAACATGAACTGGACATCAGTAAAAGCTTAAGCATCCTCATCTGCACTGCATGATGCCTGCCAGTGACTTTTGGTAGCCGAATCCTGGGTGCTGCGTTTTCTTATGATGCTACTCTATATGGGACCATTGAGGGCAGAGCTGGAATAGTTTTGCCATGGGAACCCTTAGAGCACCAAAATGAATCCTCACTGCAGGGTACACTTGATGACTCCTTGGTTCCCAAAGGAGTCAGGGACCCCACTCATCATAGGGCTCCATTGTCTCTCTTCCTCTGATTCCAGCTTGTCACAGGGTGTTAGTACCCAGACCTTTCTGTATCTGGCAATCAACTTCCTTTCCAAACACACATGCACTCACCCACACACTCTCTCTCGCTTGCATGCTGTCATTTTTACTCTCTCCCAAGCTCTCTTTCTCTCCCAGTTTTGTTTTCCTCTATGTATTTCTCCTCTCCTGAGTCAACTTTTCATCAAAGGCTTGTTGCCAAGCTCTATTGTACCAAGTTGACAGGAGAGATGGTCTGTTCCTCTCCAGTTCCCGGCCCGGCAATTTCTATGCTTGATGTTTTATTATGTTTTTATATTTGTTGGAAGCCGCCCAGAGTGGCTACAGCCAGAAGGGTGGAGTATCATCATCATCATCATCATCATCATCATTAAACTTCATAACCAGCACTTGTCTTTGTTATAGTGCTCTTAGCCACCATAAGAAGAACATAAGAAGATCCTGCTAGATCAGGCCAAAAGCCCATTTACTCCAGAATCCTGTCCTCACAGTGGCCAACCAGATGCCTGTGGGAAACCTGCAAGGAGGACATGAGCACAACATGATCCAAGAGCTCTCACACTAACCTCCTTCCCTTGCAGCGCTAGAGCCGCTACACCTGAAGGCTGCCCCTGGCACAGCTGTGGTGCATGCAGGGATGTTACCGATCTGCCATTCCTGCTGTGCTCCTCTTCCAGCTGGGTTTGCATCTGGTCAGGCTGAAAGTGAAATCCACAAGAGGCCAGCAACCTCCTCCTTGATCTCCCCACAGATCTGTCTTACCTAATTGAAATCTGGTTTTATTTCACATTTTTAGGATGGCTGGGATTGTATATCCTGCAGGAAATGTGTAAGCTTTGTCATACTAACCACAAGGATGGAAATATATTTGCACTGGAAAATACCAGTTGGAGGTATATAATAAAAGGTTCTGGAAATTAGCTTTCATTGGTGAGCTCAGTGGGGGCGGGAGAGGAATCCTATATCCACTGGGCAAATGCATACCCAGCAACTCCATTGAGAAGTAGCATCCATTTGTAGCTTAGGCCAACCAACATTCAGCCTATTAACACGTTGTCAGAGCTAATGAGTTGTTCTGGTTGCCTGTTCAATCCTTGTTTAATTACATGGTTGATCTGGTATAGTCCTATATCCCTCCCCCTTCCTGGGCCTTTATTTATTATATTGTTGTACTTGTTCGCTCACTTTTTGTTATTCTGTCATTCCCACTAATGACCTGAGTGTCAAGGAAAGGCAGAGTTTTGATTCTGCCTCAACAATTTTATATTTTCAGTCCCGAAAACCTCTCCCATAGTATTCATTTCGAGCTTTATGACAGAAGGAGGTCCATGTTTGGACTGGGGGAAGGCAGCACATCTCTGTGTGCTGCCTATAGATGCTTTCTTCTTCCTCTCACACGGTGTATCTTTATCATGCTCAAAATCTTTTGTGGGCAGAGTAGCCCACTGTTGCCAAGGGATGGTTCCTGAGAACTGGCTGTATAAATGGAAGCAGAAATATTCAAGTTGAAATATTCAAGTATACTTACATTTGTCTTTCAGGAATTTATTGGAGACATTTTTATGCCCACAGGGTCCATGCAGCTGTTTAAAGCATTCTTGATTAACCAGTAATTTTAATGATTATTTTGTACTTGTTTTTTAATGGTGTTGCCCTGGTGTTTTATGATATGGTGGAATATTATCACAGAAGGAAGTCACATTTTTATTTTTCCAATTCTTTAGTATCCATCTTTTTGCTGTGGTAAGGGCAGGGAGAGTCCACTCAAATTGTCCTTTTGTAAGGTTCCATGTGCTGGGTATATAAGGTAATTCAAAAGGGTGTTTTGCTCTGTAATTGTGAGATTGTTCTGCACAGTTCTGTTGATGGTTACAGTTACCTTCTGCCAAAAGTCTTTCAGTATAGGACAATTGTCAGGGGTTCAGGAGCAGAGGCGAGGGCAAGGGAGGAAACAGAGAGCGAGGGGGAGGAGGCAGAAGAAAGGATGAGTGATGACGACGACCCGAGATCTCCGAGTCTTTCCAGTGAATCAGAAGATTCACAAAAAGGAGCACCAGTGGCCAGGGCAAGGGGGGAGACTAGGGGGACACCCCAGGAAGAAAGAGCCATAGGGGACTCAGAGGGGAGCAGTTGGAGATCGGGACCAACGTCACCGCCAGAGAGTAGGAAAGAGGAAGAGCGCCAGGGAGCAAGCGCTGGCAGCTCGCAACAGGAGGGAGGGCACGAGTCAGGAGTGGCCACACCTTCATCGGGGAGCGAAGTGACGGTTAGACAGAAAGTGGAAGGTTGGGCGCGCGCGCCAAGTTCAAATGCACAGGAAGGTGGCGCAGTAGGCAGCCCGGAAAGGGAGCCAGGTCCTAAAGCCCGGCGCAAGGAGACAGGAGAGTCAGGGGGGTCAGCGTCAGAAGAATCCCGGAAGGAAGAGACCCAGGGGGGCAGAGGGACCCAGAGGAGAACTGTCAGGCGGAAAAGGTGGAGCAGGGCTAGGATATTAAGTTGGTGCGCAAGGGGCGGAGACTCAGACGGAGCTTCGCCGATCTAAGCATAAGACGTAGGGTTGCACGCAGCAGCTCGAGAATGGAGACTGTAACTCAATAAAGACTTTTATTTAACGATCGCTGGCTAGCGTGATCCTCTGTGAGCTAGGATCTGGAAGTAACCCTGACAACAATGAAAAAAGATACATTTTAGAGAAGCATTATTCCTATTGCATCTCCAACAGTTAAAACAGAAACAGGTCTGATGGGCAGCAGGAGCAGAATTAAAGTCAAGTTTGTGTGAGGATGTCAAAAAAGAAAAGGTCAATTCTCGTTCATTCACCACAACTTTGGTCTTTTCCAAGGTTTGCCAAAGGCACCCTTATAATGTCATGGAAGGAGAAAGAGAGTATTACAGAATTTTGCCAGGTGAACAAAATTTATACAATTTGGAAAAATCAAAGAGGCTATAAGGGGCTCTACATCTACTAACAGCGAGAAATTATCCAGTTTTGTTTCTGATGAAGTTTAAAACAGAATGCAATACATTTGGAGCATTGTTGTAATTGTGACACAACAGTGGCTTTCATTTCTGCTTGTGCGTGTGCACACACATGTAAATTGTATATGTGGTCTTAAATTGTTCACTCATAAATAACTTTTTATGCATTTTCCTTGCTTTTGGGGGTTATTGTGACTAGTTTGGGCAAGCACAATACTTTTGAAGGTAACTAGCATTGTTGACATTCTGGCTTGCCATCACGCTAGACAGCTTCAGTATCAGCTGTGCTGATCCTCATACTGATCACTGTGAATGTACCAACAGAACTAACACAGTGGGAATACCAAGGCCATTAATAGTAACTTCACCATCTTAGTGATAGCCTTCATCCAACTACCGTATTTTTCGCTCTATAGGACTCACCCGACCATAGGACGCACCTAGTTTTAGAGCGGGAGAACAAGGGGGGGGGAATTCTCCCTCTCTGCGTATCACCCCTTCAGCAAAGCTGCAGGAGAAATGGAGCCCCTTCCATTTCTCCTCCCGCTTCGCTGAAGGGGTGCTGTGCAGAGAGGGAAAGCTGTGCAGTGCCTCTCCAGTGAAGCGAAGCCAGAAGAGCAAGAGGGATCAGTGCGCACCAATCCCTCTCACTCTCCTGGCTTCAGGTGGCTATCCCTGAAGCCAGGAGAGTCTTTGTGTTGCTTTTGCTGAAGCCATGGAGCCTGCATTCGCTCCATAAGACACACACACACATTTCCCCTTAATTTTTGGAGGGGGAAAAGTGCGTCTTATAGAGTGAAAAATACAGAACTTCCTGGTCTGTGGCTGAGGGAAGAATCACTGGAACCATTCTTAAGAAGCAGCTCTAAGCTGAGACTATAGGGGTGGGAGGAATGAAAGCAGTGCCTGGTCAAGCAATATGTTTCTGTTGCTCCCTGCTGAGAGATTCTCAGCCATAATTAATCTTTAATCTTTAAACAAATCTTTAAAAATAAGGCAGGCAGGCAGGATGGGGAGCTAGACTAATAGAATTAGCAATGCTAATATACTGTATTCTGACTCTGGCTCTCTAATCTCCATTAATGGTTTCCAAGTGCTTTGTTCTTGCCTTGGAAAGGAATGAGACCAGCAGTCTTAATTGGTCTGCTTGCATATTGTGTAGCAACTGTGAGAGATGCATTCCACATGGCAATCAGACTTGGACCTGCCTCTCCAAAGCCATGCAAATTGTGGGAAGATGATACATGTAATTGCGGAAACATCGCTGGCATTGGGATCATTTTCCTAATCCTGAGACTGGAAAGTAATGTGGTGTCTAGTGAAGCTTGACAATCAGTGGGGTAGCATTTGGTCTCTTTGTGCCTTTCTAAACCCTTGGATGCAGAGATCAGCATCATGGACCAATAAAGTTTCCCCGCCTCCGGTCCCAAGTTGACAAGATGAGATCTATAAATTAAAGAAGAACATCAACGATGCTGGTAGTATTCTCTGGGAAAATTCTCTGCCATTTTACACTAGATGGAGGCCTGACAGTCAATCTACTCGCAACAGTATCCCAGTCATCTCAATCTAGCTGCCTCCATGTGCACAGAGCTCTGTCCTCTCCATCTGGAGAACTGGACTCTAAAAAGACATCTACCATACATCTGTAAGAAGAAAGGAAATTGTGAAAATGTGATCATCATTACATGGGAGGGAATATTACCGTATTTTTCGTCCCATAGAACGCTCCGCCCCATAGGACACACCTAGTTTTTTGGGGGGGAAATAAAGGGGAAAAAATGTTTTGAGACTACAATTCCCATCATCCCTGACCACTAGTCCTGTTAGCTAGGGATGATTGGAGTTGTAGTCCCCAAACATCTGGAGGGCCGAGTTTGGGGATGCCTGAGCTAGAGGCATCATCAGAGTTCAAGAACGCATTCCAGCCAGGTGAAAACACTCGGATACAAAGCAGTATGAGTGCCGGGCGTGGCCTGGAGTGAAGGGAAGTGGGCAGAGCAGGGACAGCCCATCTCATCTCACCAAGTGAGGCAAAATGGGAATTTCCATTTCCTGGCTCGCTGTGCTGTGCCCTTCTTCTACCACCACTGCTGTGCCTCAGCTCCTCTGAGTGTTACTGATTAATGGGGAGGAGGAACCAAGTGGCAGCCAGTGCTCAGGAACACCCAAGCTCTCACTGAACTCAGCTTCTCCACCCGAGCAGGGAAGATGAATGGCAAGGCCATGTGCAGAAATGCATGCTTCTCAGTGGTGGTGGTGAGGCTGATACCCATCTCTTGGTCCATTTCCCCCTCTCCCCTTAATTCAGCGGGTCACATACGCACTAAAGTAATTTTCATATGTGACACTAAAACCACATAAAGCTGAATTCTAATTTCAAAGCAAATAAAAAATCCCCAGCAGAGGTTTGTTAGATGCAGCTCCCATCATCCCTGACCATTGGCCATGCTCACTCCAGGGCCGATGGGAGTTGGAGTTCAACAACACCTGGAGGGCCAAAGGTTAGCCATCTGTGGTGTAGAAGGCCCTTTTAAGTCTCCTCCCCCAACTTAGTAGTTATAACCAAAGATCTATGTCTGAAAATAGACATGACTGAACATTTGCCAAGACCTATCTCAGCCGGTCAAAATGGGGTCGATTTTGTGCAATTCATTTGGTTGCGAGAACACACTGAACTGCAGTCAGGATCTGGTGTCTGGTACAACTCCTGATAACAGCCGCTGCCCTTGAAACTGTCCCGCGGCTCTATAAACAATCTGAACTTCTTGTTAGTTTTTGTCCATCCTCCCTGATAAGAAATTGATTTTCTATTGGGGGCCATCATTGTGCTGCTGACTTCTCAAACACAGATGTTACTGAGAAATGTATGAGTCCTTTTCTCTTAATAATGCCTAACTCTTAAACACCTTTCACTCATGGTTTTGATTCAGCGAATACACCTGGAAAGTTTCCAAAATGATTATAATATCATTATACAAGTAGTTATTCAGATAATACATTTTCCATTTTCCTCAAATTAGGATGGTAAAGTAAACCAGTCCTCACTTTATATTAAGGTCACATTCCAGTACAGAGTTCAACGTAATCTATGCCTAATTGTTAGACATGTTGGGCTGCAGTTAGTGTTTTCATAGCTACATAAATCCAAATGCTGAACATTACATTTCATCACAAAAATACTATCAATTATTTCTTTTTTAATGACAATTACTTTTTGATTTATTTTATGGCACAAAGCAGTCAGATTTGTGATTTGTTTGTTCATTTATTCATTCATTTAGAAGTCCCACAGTTCAATAAATTGAGTGCATTTTTTTGGCCTGCAAAAGTTCCCAGGTTCAATTCCTAGTATCTCCCAAGTAGGACTACAGGGGTACCTCGGGTTACATACGCTTCAGGTTACAGACTCCACTAACCCAGAAATATTACCTCGGGTTAAGAACTTTGCTTCAGGATGAGAACAGAAATCATGCAGCAGCAGTGGCCCCATTAGCTAAAGTGGTACCTCAGGTTAAGGACAGTTTCAGCTTAAGAATAGACCTCCAGAATGAATTAAGTTCTTAACCCGAGGTACCATTGTACAACCTTGGAAAGCCACTGTCAGTCAGTGCAGACAATGCTGAATGAGATGGATTGATAGTCTGACTTGATAAAAGGCAGCTACCTAGGTTATACCATCTTTCCTTCTTTTGGAAAGGCACTACATGTTGGCTTTGGATTTTATGAAACTCCTAAACTCTACAGCAATAATGGGAAAACTATGAATTTGTCAACCTTGGAGAATATAGGGCCTCACTTTCTTGTCTGAAGATTATTAGGATGGTAAAGCAAACCAGTCCTCACTTTATATTGATGTTAATGTTGCTTGCTCAACATTGGATCAGACTGACCTCTGACCATTATCTCTGAGCAGCTCTGCCTATTGTGTGTCTCATCATTGACCTCCAACTAGGCGATCTATGCTGAGAATTAGAGGCAGCATCCTTCCAAAACCGAGTTTAAATGCAACTGGAAGATCTGTTGGTGGAACCTTGCCCTGACATTTCATCAGGGCAATCAAGCAAACAAAAATTAAACAGAATTAAAGGTTCACTACTGGAAAGCCCAAAGGTCAGCATATGTCTTATATACGCTCTTGCAGTCATACTAATGGCATCACCATTCACTGGGAAATATTCAGCCTTGAGTGGAAATGGCCAACCCAAGAATACCTAATGCTTCCTCTTGTACCTACAAAGATTTCATATAAATGCACTGGCGTTTATCATCACACACACACACTCGCAGCCTGGCTGTGCAATTTAAGCAAGTTTCCAGAATGCTTTCCAGCTTCTATTGTGTCCAAGGGGGTTAATTTTGATATACGTTTCCAGAACTTTAAACTATGCCATATATGTTTCACAGCAATGTGCAGTGCAGGAAATAGCTGATTTTCAACACCTAAAATTAAAAATCTCCCAGGGCAGTTTGTTCTCCAGCAGTCTGAAGGAAAACATCCTTCTGTTTCTCTCCAAAAGGTTAGTTTCAGGTGAGAGAGTTTTGAAAACTAAGGAGGTCTATTATATGTAGCACAGCCTTCTCCAACTCAGCAAATGGACCACTTCAGTCTGGTCTTTAAAGGGGGCTTTCCCTTTATGCTGCACTTGCACTAGAGTGGGGGGTGGAGGTAATGGCCCTCCAGACATTGTTGGACTCCAACTCTCGTCAGCCCCAGCCAGTGTGGCCAATGGCAAGGGATTGTGGGAGCTGTAGTCCGTCAACATCTGGAGGTTGCCAACTCATGCTCTAGAGATTCACTGCCACCCACCGGCAGGAGAAACCAATGCAAATGACCTAACTGGGGGTTGGGTGGGCTTTGCAGTAGTTGCAGCTCCTACTGAGTCCCTTCCATGCAAACACACTCACCTTCCCATCCCTGGAACAGTTTTGCAACCATTGTTTAATGCATTATAATTATTATGTCTTTAAATTAACAGAAGGATGAATATGCAAGTGCACATGGGGCTCTTTTTAATCCAGTTATCCTGGATTAATTAGGTCAAGAAGCATGAGTCTTTGGGTCTCAAATAGGGCTAAGGTTTTTTTTCTATTTTATATAAATATGGGCACAACCCAGAGCACAGCAGACTTGCAACAGCTGAATCATACATGTGTTTTCTGGTACAAACAGCTCGTGACACCTTAAGTCCTTTTGACTCATGCAAATCCTTTTGTTCCTTTCACACCTGGGTATGCTGCAAAATTTAAGTGTTTCTTCTCTGCAATGGCAACCAGGCAGGACAGGATGAAAAGAGACAGGTGTTTTGATTAAAAAGCAATGACCTAACTTGGGATTCTGTTTGGCCTGCCAGTATTAGCAGTCTGCCCAGGTGTTGTGCAAGCTCCAGCCTTGTTGCTGTCATGACATTCACTTGAATAAGAAAAAACCACCACAGCAAATAAGCAAGAGGGGAACATGCTGCATTTCGCATCATGTGATTCTTATTTTCCTGATAAAGAGACGAAGTCTTCCCAATCCCACTGAGTAGGCTGCTGTTCTGAATGTGTTTGACCCTTTTCCACGTCGTCACACGAACTCGGTACATTTTGCCAGCCACTTTGCATGCATACTTTTCATTCCAGCTGTGAGACTAAATAGGATTGGCAGATGCTAGTAATGTGGGCTGCAGCCTTGGAAACACTAATTCAATAAGATGTGTATGATGAATTTAGGAGTATGAATGAATGAAGACTACAACTCATTAAGACAGCTGCTGCAAGCTTTACTCAGTGTTGACCTACGGCTTTCTAAGGGAACCTTCTGCATTACCTGCATCCAGATTGGAAAGGACTTGAGGAATGTATTCTAAAACAAACAAGATCAGGGGCTCCCACACTGTGGTTCAGAGAGCACTAGTGAACACTTCATTCAGGTGGTCCACAGTGTGTCTGTAAAAATACAATTAAAAACCATGCAGCATCTAGCACAATGCATTACTGTGCTATGGCAGGCAGAAAAACCATTAAGGGGTCTACCAAGACCATCAGCAATTTTCATAGGATCCATTGGGGGGGGGATTAGGGGACCACTGAATTAGCATCTCTTTTTGTGCCAGGTTACGAACTTCCTGTACTCCCAGGCATTTAATTGTTCTTGGTGGCATCTGTCGGGTTTTCTTCATTGTTCTTCTGTTGTACATTGTTGGCCAACTGCTATGTAGAGATATTACAGGTATTTCTGGAGTGAGATGCTTTTAATATTGCATTGTTCCTCTTACTCCATTTTAATATGCTTATATTTTTTCTTAGTGTAAGGCATGGGTAGGCACACTAAGACCCAGGGGCCAGATCCGGCCCAGTTGTCTTCTAAATCCAGCCCACAGACGGTCCAGGAATCAGCATGTTTTTACATGAGTGGGATGTGTCCTTTTATTTAAAATGCATCTCTGGGTTATTTGTGGGGCATAGGAATTCATTCATTATTATTTTTCAAAATATAGTCCGGTCCCCTACAAGGTCTGAGGGACAGTGACAAAGTTTGCTGACCCCTGGTGTAAGGCATCCAAAAAAAAAAGTTAATAATATTAACAACAACAACAACAATGTGAGAAGGCATTCCCGTGAAGTGAAATTGTGCTAGATGATCTTGATCCACTGCGAATTCTGAAATGAATTAACCATGCACTTAAAAAAGAATTTGTTCATGAAATGATCTTTAAAATGTAGGTATGTTACATACTACGAACTGGTGCTTCTCTGTTACTTTCAAAAGGATACTGAGACTTTTTAAAGCAATTTTGGATTTTGGTTAGGCTAGACTTAATATTATGTTTTAACGGGGTATTTCCCCTGTATCTGAATTTTGAGTAACAAAACAGTTATCAGCTTCTCCCATCTTCCCCCTAGTGGATGACTGGTTATTCTAAACAGAATCCATGCAGTCAAGTTAGTACTTCTAAAGAGGAAATGTCAGGTAGAAAGCTGGAATCAGCAATAAAAATATGATCTCCTTAGGAACTGACTGAACTCTGATGGCTGTTACCTGTTACCTATCAGCCTGGCTAAGATTTATATCATACTTATGAGTGTGGCATCTGAAATGGCAACTGAATACGGCAGGAATATGATCTAGTGTATATGCAACTAGGGTATGTCTTTTCATTCAGTTATCCAAGAGGGAGCAGCAGTACTCTTGACACCACCTGGATATTGTACAAATATAAAGTCTGCTGAATATGGTTTTCGTCCCCGGTGTTAAGGTGTGCTTAATAAATATATCTCCATGCATCCAATTGGGCATTGAATAATATTCCAAAAGTCCCACAAATGACCTCTAAGAGTTGTTGCAGACATTGTACTTGGGGAAACTACTGAAAACGTACTTCAGCTGTCATGGATTTCAGGAGTGACTATAAAAGAATAATTTGCACAAAGATCCATGGCATGTCATTTGACTATTATCAAATGCTACAGATATATTTTGTTGTGGGCCCTTGTGCAAAATACGCTTTGGAAGGCCCCCCTCCCAATTTAGCTTGATTATATATACCAGTTTCCAATTACATACCTTCTGAACAGAGAAGAAACATTTTTAGGAGAAGAATGTGATTAAACATGAAGAACATAAAGCAGGAGTGCCAACTTGGCCTTGTGACTGTAGGTACCTGGGGCCATGGGTGTCATGCAGTGTGCATGGCCCTGGCACCAAAATTTGTGGGTGCCTGGCCCCTTCATGGGGAATTTTGTGGTTGCTCAGGCACCCAGGGCCCCAGGAAGTTGGCACCTGTAACATGAAGCACATATCATCCAAATGTATATAAAATTAGGGATGTATCTTTATACAAATTTGATGTGTCAAAGTTATTATCAGAGAGAAAGTGGAAAAAAATCCACAAAATTATATATGTACAATGAAATTGTCACATATGGTGACCTTTGGGGATGTGTGATTTTATCAGACCAAAACCTATCTGGGCTTGGGTAGCTAATGCCACAGAAGAGAAAATCAGAATTCAAAATGATCTTAACAAGATTGGAGAACTGGGCTCAAGCTAACAAAATGAATTTCAATAGGGACAAATGTAAGGTTCTGCACTTAGGCAGGAAGAACCAGATGCACAAAGCCATCTTCAGATATCTTAAGGACTGTCACATGGAAGAGGAAGCATGCTTGTTCTCTCCTGCTCTGGAGGGTAGGACTTGAACCCATGGCTTCAGGTTACAAGAAAGGAGATTCCAACTAAACATTCAGAAAAACTTTCTGACAGTAAGAACTGTTTGGCAGTGGAACAGACTCCCACGAGAGGGGATGGACTCTCCTTCCTTGGAGGTTTTTAAGCAGAGGTTGGATGGCCATCTGTCATGGATGCTTTAGCTGAGATTCCTGCATTGCAGGGAGTTGGACTAGATGACCCTTGGGATCCCTTCCAACTCTTTGATGATGGAATCTCACAGCTATCCTAGGACTGCAATATCTTCAACCAGAAATGGTCCTAGCAAAGCTGTTATCATCCGGGTTCTATGCAGTGGTGTCCATGCACAAGCAGAACAGATTTCCGCATATGCAACAGGATTTCCCCTTCCTCTTCTCCCCCTCTGCAGCTCACAGCACACACCCAAATTCTTCCCTGGAGGGGTACAGGACTCTCTGGAGCAGAACTGGGAGGAGTGCAGGGGGGAGCACAAGTGAAGTCCTCTCTCACACTGTTACATTCAACCCTATGCAAGACACAGGCATTCTTGCAAAAACAGCAGCCTTGTGTCTTATTCTCTGACGGATCCCTTATAACATGTAATGTCAACATGTTGTGTGTTTCCCTACATTACTGGCTGCCATGGGACAGAGTGGCTGGAAAGAAAATAGTACAATGATGTCCACATCACACATATCTGCAATGAATCAGTCTTTTGGTGTGATTCCCATACCCTGGAACTCCCAGCCTATTAACACCATGTAAGAACACACAATGCATTGTTTTAGACTCCTGCTTAAAAACTTCAGTGTACATGCAATTTTATAATGTATACTTGTTTTCAGATTTTACTGATTTAAATCTGTATTGCTTGCTTTCAATTGCATGGTCTATAAATGTGGTTAAACATACATAAATGAATAATTATTATTTTTTAAGTAACTACCAAGCCCTTTTATCCAGGCTGGGAGCTGAATTAATTTGATGGGAGTCCTTTCTTCCCACTGTACCCTCTGTCAATGTGCCATGATCTATAGTTATAGTTAGCAATAGAGCTATAGTTAGCAATGTTTGGTTCTGTGTGCAGCTGCCCCATGTGGTGAGCTGGCAGAACTGCAGCTTGGAATATCTTTCTGGCAAGGAAATCTTCTTCAACTTTGGACAGGGCTGGCCCCACCCAGCCAAGTTGACCATTGGGCCTTTCAGGTCAGGAAACATTTATACAAGGCATCCTGTTTGAGCCGAAATTGCAAGGAAGTCTTTCTTGGCCCTGGCTCAGTTCTTCCCCTCCGTCTTAACCTCTAACATATTATGGTTTGAGGAGCAGCCTCATGTTCTTGATGGAACTTAGTTCTGCCAATAGAGCATTCATCTTTACCCTTGTCAACTATGAAATGCTTTGTGTGCCTTGCCTTTGACCATTCCCATTGGGCACTTGATGTACATATGATTCTCTGGTCCAAAGCTAGTGTAAAGCACATCTACTTCTTCGAAGGGCTATATCTAACAACTTTGATGAAAATTTTATAGAAGGTACAGTAGGAAAACTAACAAAGATATGGTAACATGTGGCCCCATTTTGTTTATTTAGTCTACAATTTTATACACCGCTTAATTGTAAAAAACAAACACACCCCAAAGTGGTTATGAAAATAATATAGCAACCAAATCATCAGTAAAAAGCAGCTCAGCTATTTAAAACACTAAAAAAAATGGTTAAAATCAACAATAAGCTAAAAACTTGATTAAGACACATGTCGACATTCTACAATTCTGGATAGGATAGGCTAAACAAACAGGTTTGAGAGATGACTTCACCTCTGATCATACATTTTCTAAGCCATTAAAAATTGGATCAACTTCTCAGAAATGTCTCCTGATCTCTTATATGTCTTGGTATCCCACATGAAAACAGAGCAATTAAATCTACTTATTTTGCTAATTGTCACACCTGTTCATGCCAAGCCCTTTCAGGGTTACATTTAAAAAAAGCCATTTGATGAAAGGAGAGAAACTTAGATTGACCTAAATGCTTGAAGGAAAAAGTGACTAAAGAGACACGGGGAATCTTTTTGAAGAAACAAGTAGAGTCTAGTTACTTTTCTATACAACAGGAGTAGACAAATATCTGTACACTGCAAAATACAACTGTGTTTGCAGGAATGAACGTAGAGCTCGCTTAAATACTGCAGCATAGACTGCAGCTGCTTGAATTCAATGCTTGTAACTTTTCTGCAAGAGAAGTGCATGGTTCAAACCCCAAACATGACATTTGAACTGGAGCCTGCTGTGGAATGAAGTCCTAGGTGCAAAGTTCTGCTTTGAATCAGTGCTTTCCACAAATCAGAAACAGATTAGCAAAAGCAAATTGAATGGATCCAATAGTCCCTGAATACAGGAATTCTTCAGGCCATTAGAGTTTGCTTATGTAGAGTGGGGGGGGGGGAGAAGGTTTGGTGGCAAATTGAGGAACTGTTTAATTTTCCAAACTAAGTCAACCTATTGCACTGTCAAGCTAATATTAAACTTGTAGAAAGAGCTGCAAGGGAGAATTACATCCTTATTGTAGGTACTTAAACAGGGGGCTTTGGCAGGGAAAGGACACAAAATATTAGCAGAAACATGAGGGAGAAGGCAGTAATGGTTTAATAGACTGTGGAATGGCTATTTTGGAAGAGGAAAAAAGGTGGAAAAAGAAAAAGCAGATGGCAGCCCTTCCCAGGAGCCATAAAATTTCACGGCGTATTTTCTAAGCAAGGCTTGCTGTAATTCAAGCCTGGAGGCCAACTTTCTCTGATACTGGGGGACATGGCAGGCCAAAGTGGAGTCCGAACAAAAGACGGACACTTCACAGAAAGGCAGACACTGGGAGGAAGGGAAACCTGGCATGCTTTGGGAGATAAGCCTAGCATGCAGCTACAGCAAACTCTTGGAAGCAAAATAAGGTAAAATTGTAGAAATGCTGGCATTATAGCCTTTGCTGGAGTGTTTCAAGAAAACGAGAAGAAGAGTTCACCATAGAAAGATGTGGGCTTAATTTATAAATGTGTGAGCAAACAGGAAGGCCTCACTGATATTCAATGGATCTACTCCTATAAGTACATCCTGCAGCCACAAAGTGCTATTGTGTCTATTGCCTCTCTCCAAATCATATGTTGAAAATTTGCAAGAACGGAACAGATAAGATTTCTCTCTTGTTTCCAGTGGATGCTTGAAAGTGATTGAGCAGCACTGCAGACCCAGTTGAAATGGACAGAAGATGCAACCTTCCAGGCAGCTTATGAACAACAAGAAATCTCAAGTTGTACACTGGGAAAGATGAGCACCGTGGCGTGTTGCTTCCAATCAGAGGAGAAAAACCAGGCTAGATGGACCAGTGGGTTACATTCAGCAGAAAACAGATTCATCCATTCATAACAAATGAATTCCATAATTGCTCCAGTACATATGTATTTTTAAAGCACCATTTATTGACCATGTCCAGACTTGGTACTGGATAAGGAGAAGTATCAGGTCCACACAATCAGGCAAAAACTGCACATAGCAAACTCTCCCTCAAACACAGCATTGATAGCTTTAGCATTAGGAACATCATCAATATTACATTTTTTATGGTTACTGATTGACACTTGTGCTCAGGGACATATGACATTCAGTGAGTTCTGCTTACAAAGAATTTGCTCATTACTACATTATTACTCAACTGGAGAACTGCATTGCAAAATTCAGAGAATTGCAAATTTCAATGGATGACAGTGTTCAGTTCCTGCACTGTTTCAGGAAATGTGAATTTGGTAGGTTCGCTTTTAAATGCGAACTGAATGATATTTCTACCCTATCCTTACAAGACAGTGATTCCTCTGAAGATTGCAACATTAGATCTTGATGGTGACAGCAAGGAACGACTGTAAGTATTCCTAATAGCTATCAACAAACATGCATGGATTATGAGAAATACATAGGTAAGCTTTTGCAAGGTCTGAGACTCATTTTAAGAGTGCGCATATAGAACCACCCCCTCCCCCTAAAATAGAAAGGAACGACAGAAGAAGCAACCGGAGAAGAAGAAATTAAGCAACAATAATCATTTTGGGTGTTTGAATGTAACTTCATTCAGCTGAACAGATCCCTGACCTGAAGCATTATCTGAAAGCAGCATGTATGGGACATCGTATCTTGTTGCCATGGAGGCTAGCTGGTTCTGCGGTCAAGGACTGAAAAGAATTCCTGGGAGATGAACTTCTGCTGGAGTGTTTCATCGTGCATGTATTTCTGCTTGTAGAATAGTAGGAGTCAAATAGCAGCTGCCTGAATGCTGCTGCAGCCCCATCACTATAAGTTGCTAAAAGACAGTCAGAAACAAAGGTGATGAGTAAAAGGAAACAGTTCTCTTCATTATAGGCAGTTCATTTGGTAGCGAGCCAGAAAGACAACATGGGCTGCTTTCGTTCCCATCTCTGCCCTGCGTCTTCTGTAAAGTAGTGGAGAGAGGAAGATGTATGCTTGATCATATATATATTCACTGGCTTTTTGCTGTTAGGCTTCCTATGGTCACCCCATCTCACCCTGGCCCAGTGAAGTGAGGCGACCCAGTCTTGAAATTCTGGTGCTGAAGTTTGCAGATCGCTAGCATCAGTAACAAATGTACAAGCTCATTCTGATTCTCAGGGAGGGGAATTACTTAGTCTTACGTGAGGCTGTTTGGAATCCCCATGTTTACAGTGCTGTCTCCAAATTTTAGGCAGCCTGCAGCGGAGTTTTTCCACTAATGAGCATTTCCCAGGAAAGGTTAAAGGAGGGTCAAGGTTTTAATTAAGAACACGGGGCCCTTTGACAGTGCTGTTTTGACAAACAAATAATATTTGCTGAAAGTTCAGGCGGATAATGGAGGGAAATAATAGTCACAGTGTCTGTCTGAGACTGAAGCAAGGCCTTGTGGGCAAGAAAGGGTTGCTTCTGGGAAGGAGGGATCGCTAACCCTGGTTGGCGGGGAAGTGGCTGCTGGCAGCTGAGAAGACTTGAATTTAAAAGCAATGCCACCAAATTAAAAAAAAAAGTGGCTATATTAAATATTCAATACCCTGTGTTTGCTTATGGCTACGTTGGCTGAGGCATGAGCCCAAGTTGGAGAAGGCCAATCCTCAAACAGAGAAGGCCATTCCTCAGCCTAACCTACCTGTTGTGAGGATGAAATGGTGAAGAAGAGAACAATGTACATCACCTTGAGATCCTTGGAAGATAAAGTTGGTATATAAATGGAATAAATAAAAATAAATTAAATTTATGTAGCAAAATGAGAGTTACCAGTGCCCAGCAATGTTTGCCTGAATCATGTGGGTCATCTAGTTGCTGTCTGGGCTAGGTAGAGAAACTCTACACCAGGGGTGACCAACTCCTGAGAGACTGTGATCTACTTTCAAAATTAAAATCTACCCCTGTTTTTAAGGGGTTCAGGTCAAGGGAAGGGGAAATGCGGTTTGGCGGTCTGGGACTGGCTCTTCTGAGGGAGGGAGGAACATAAGCAGCCACTAACCTTACTGTCAGGGAACTGCCATCAGTGCCGGAGGGAGAGAGCAAAAGTCAGAGGGATTATAGAGAGCCTCCAGGGATCGGGAGAAGTAGCTCCTCTTCTGGGGAAGGGAATAAACGCAGCTCCAGTGGAGAGGGGGTGCAGGAGTCGGATGTGGCGAGGCGGTCCCACGACTCCTTGCCTGGGACAAGCGGGGAAGGAAGGGGTCCTCCGCTGCCCACGCCCTCTCTGCGCAGAAGGCTTTCGTGCAGAGAGGGAAGGCGGAGACTCGGCGTCAAGGAGCTTCTTTGCTGGAAGAAGTTCAAGAAACGCCCACTCACGGATTCTGCCAGTGATTGAGTCAGCCACGGGCGAGTGGCTCTCCGGACAGATAAAGTTTACATTAGCAGCCAGCCAGGGAGAGGTTTGCCCTGCTTGCGCACGAGCAACCCCTTGGAAACCTAACACTTACGATCGCTGGCCAGATAACAGCCTCCGTTTCTAAACTCCAGCTTCTCTTCTGCAACAATAGAGGCCGGTGCAGGGAGAGGGGGCGGGGCTGGAAAGGCCAGCAATTGACCGCGATCTACCAAAACCTTGCAGGGATCAACCAGTAGATTGCAATCGACGTGTTGGACATCCCTTCTCTACATGATCAGTGCTGTAGGGGCGGGTATATTTTATATCATCTCCTTCCCATGGACATAGAATTATAGAGCTGAAACTCTACAAAGCTACAAAATCCCCAACAGCTGGTTGGCTGTCTTATTTCTGCTGAAATACCTTCAATGAAGGCGAGCCCATCACCTCCCAAGGCAGCCTGCTCTACTGTCAAACAGTTATACCAGGATAGCTCAGTTGGTTATAGTTTGGTGCTGATAACACCAAGATTGCAGGTTCGATCCCCATGTGAGACAGCTGCATTGCAGGGGATTGAACTAGATGATCCTCAGGGTCCCTTCCAACTCTACAATTCTATGATTCTATGATTGATATTAGTTAGTTAAAATATTTAAATCTGAATCAGATGTGAAAAATATTCCCATTGCAATCAAATATATTGACAATGATGTACCCAACAGTCAGTACATGACAGGACTAACAGATGAAATCCATAAAAAAATTCCATAGACATTAAAAATTAAGGGGCACACATTGTTCCTTGCAGCTATGTACACAAAACCACGTCTTGGTGAGTGCATTTATGCAATGGAAAGGCCAGTGCTGGGTCAGGGAATTGGGTTACCCAGCCCCTGATCTGCCCTTTCCTCTCTTCTCTTCCCTAGCTCTGTCCACTAGGACTGCAGTGTCCAACCAAGGTGCCATATTGGAGAGATAACATGGATCACTGATGTATGTGACCCCCTCTGAACATGAAGCCCAGTGAAGAATGGATGGAAAGATTTTGGCCAATGTTAGGATTTTAAGAGCTGGTATACTGGCCCATACTTATGAATGCTTTCAGACTTCATATTTACACCACTAGCTTTGAAGAGACAAGGATAAAATCTGTATATGATTATTCTGAAATTCAAGCAGTTGATTAGATACACATCTAGTATCTTTATCTACAGACTATGAGTTCATCTTTCTCTAGAAACAGATGAGTAATCTTCACATGTCCTAACAGATACATGAAGTCAGGGGTTTTTTTGGTGCCTCACTTTAAATCTCATGTGTTTTCTAAGATGTTCTTTTACAGCACATCCTGGCAACCTTATAAATGTGTTCTCCAGAGAAATAAGGCTATCTTCTCCATATTTGGGAAAAAGAACTGTTCAGCAAACAGGAACTAAGCAGGAAAAGTTGGCTTCCCAATGCCATTAATAAAACCAAGATATGTAACTTTAAAAAACCAGGCTATTGGGGGAGGGGACTATATCTTGCAAGTAATTGACTTTTGGAACTTCCTGCTAAGAAATACGCTCACAGAAGCCGTTTTTTATGCAGCAGCAAAAGAATTCAGGTATCTAGATGGAAGAACAGTGGCACCTCAAGTTTCATTGACCAGGATTACAATTAAGAGGGTTGATGCAATCATACTTTATAGTTTTGCAGGATCCTAAACAGGATTTCAAAACAAAACTTCTCTACTACAATGTAAGGAAAGTTAGAGGACGCAGTGAAAGAAACGTCAGTTCTCATGTATCATACCAGGCTATAAAGACAGAGAACAGTTGGTCAGATACCCATCTAGGTTCTTTGTGTGCAGATAATAACACATTTCTCAAGATACAGGTGAGCAGCTTCTACCCATTGGTCCTATCGCAAGGCTGAGTTTGCCATGCCTTATTTTAAATTGCAGGTGTTTTCTGAGTTGTTCTTTTGTAGCACACCCGCCACATGTTCAAGAGTGCAACAAACAATCAAGCTTTGTCCCTGCAGACTTCAGATGAACCCTATCCTTTCATGCTCAGGTGGGCATGCACTTCATTCCCCCCCGAGCAGATGCCCCATCATCACCGCCCTCTGCTCTGCCACATAATTAAGCATCACCTCTTCCATGTAGTTCTGCAGCCTTACACAGTAACCCTCATGTTGTTGCAGGAGTTAAACATTAGGTTGTAATATTTAAGGACCTATTACCAACAAAACAGCGCCATTGTGACCACAAAGTTACTGAATAACTGCATGCTTCCAATGAAGGAGGGCCAGGCAATATAAAACCATGCAATCATTTGATCTGATTTGTATTCAGGTCAGGATGCTGGGATGCCGATCTCTCTTCTCACTGTTTTCCCATCAGCCTTACTGCTTCTCCTTTTTTTTTTATAAAATTTTTTTATTGGTTTTACAAGAGTTTTTATAACAAACAAACATAAAAAAAAACAGACAAACAAACAAATATAATTTCAAAATGTCTTTTCATAAACTTCTTTCCTCGGACTTCCCCATACCTCCCCTTTCTGCATCCTCATGTCCAAATTTTATAGCAACTTATAAAGCCTTACTGCTTCTCCTGTTCATCAGACAAAGCTGAGGTTCAGCGGAGGATGTCCATTTCCAATCTCTATTGTCCCCTGTACAACTCTCAGTCTGCTCTGTGATAGAACTGACCCCTCTGCTGAGCATCTCATTACAGCGGGATCAGCAAGTCTTAGTTCATGTCCCTTTTTGTGAGAAATGGTTTCCTGATATCTGTATGCTGTTTTAACATTCAGGGCCCAAACTAGAGATGGCTGAGCTTAACAGAGGAATGGATGTTGTTCTCAACTCTCCCTCAAACAAACGTGATAATTTGTTAGCTAAGATGAAGCCCCAAAGATTACAGGTTCCACCACATGTTGCCAGTTGACTGTGTGATGAAATCCTCATTTGATGGGAAGATTCAGATGACCAAGCTAACCTGGGATAAGAGACTTCCTCCTGAGTTTGTTTTATCATCTAGGGAAAAGAGGCAGGTGGACTGACTTTGATGTTCCCTTTCCTAATGTCCAAACATGCATTCACACACAGGTAACCTGTACACCTCGTTGATGATGTGTGGCAGTGTTCACCACAGAGAAAACCCATATCCACTTCTGCATGTGTTTCACACAAGTTCCAAAATTCCAATAATGCCTCTTGCATGAGAGGAAGGATAGATCTGTCAGTAACCACTGATTCCACCAAAGAAATCACTGGACTGATTTTAAAGATGCATCAGAAAACATCAATAACATTCACAAATCAGAGTGAATTGACTCAACATTTTGTAACGTATAATGTTTTTTTCACTGAAAGATTTGCAGTAACTAAGATTTATCCAGCAACTAAAAATGTTTATTTGGATAACATCTTCTAAGCAATCATTTCTTTTAGAAAAGTTAATGAGAAATATATTCAGCAGTATAACTAATTTGTAAGCAAACAGAATTTTAATGTACATCTAAAATTCATTTATGTAGCTCTGCTAATACACCTGGGGACAAAACTATTCTTTACATTCTGAAAGGGAATTAGGTTTTGTTGATTTAGAAACTGCGCAAGACGTTTGAGCATCACAGCAAGGAGCGTCATCCCACTTTCAATCTGGGCAGTTCTCCCCGTTTACGTTTGTAAGTTAATGTATCTGAGATGGCGGAGTACTGCTTAATCTGACATGGCCCCGGTCAGAATGGGCACTTTGGTCAGTGGGGAGCAGGTAAAATTTTGACTTGGGAGGGCTGCAGTTTTTAACCTTGCTGGTTTCGCCACAATAGGACTTGTGCATAACTTATTTAGGAAATTGTGCCATTACACATGTGCAGAGTGCCACTGGTAGCAGCCACAGTGCCAGCCTCCACTGCTTATGGTAATGTTTTAAAGTAAGGTAAAAAAAATAAAGCTAAAAAAGGTAAAGGACCCCTGGACGGTTAAGTACAGTCAAAGGTGACTATGGGGTTGTGGCGCTCATCTTACTTTCAGGCTGAGGAAGCCAGCATTTGTCCACAGACAGCTTTCTGGGTCATGTGGCCAGCAGGACTAAAGTGCTTCTGGCGCAACAGGACACCATGATGGAAACCGCACAGAAACGCCATTTACCTTCCTGCCGCAGTGGTGGCTATTTATCTACTGATGTGCTTTCGAATTGCTAGGTTGGCAGAACCTGGGACAGAGTAACGGGAGCTCACCCTGTCATGGGGATTTGAACCGCCAACCTTCTGATCGGCAAGCCCAAGAGGCTCAGTGGTTTAGACCACAGCGCCACCTGCGCCCCCACATTTTAAAGTAGCTGTTTCCAACCTGGTACCACCCAGCTTTCGCTAGACTACGGCTCCAGTCACCCCTGAGCATTAGCCGCATTTTCCTTCACAAGAAGTTGCTGTGACTTTTTGTATTGTGCTGCGCTTGGTTTAGGAGGAGAACAGCATGGAGATTCAGCCACAGATAGTCTCTAGAACAAATTAGTGAAATACTCCATTCTACAGCTCTGTAATCTCACACCTCTAAATATCAGCAAGAACTCCAAGGACCTGATGGGGTGGAGGGGGTGGGGTGGGGAGGGATGGTGTGAAGTCTCCTGGTGTTTAAAGAATTTCCCAATATGCATTAAATTAACTTTCCGTGTGCAGGAAAGAGTGGTAGAAAACAGCTCCATCTGAGACAGATGGAAGACTAAGTATCCAAGCAGCTGTTTTGCACATGAAATCAGATCAAGATTAACACCTACCTTTGGAATGATTGCATTAGCATTGGGTGAGGCTTTCCTCTTGAAAGGCAAGAACAATAGTCAAGGCCTCTCGTCCCCCGTCCCCCCCCCCATTCAAACTATATAGTTAGGGAATCAGGGAGCAAAACAGCCATGGAAACTCCCTGTTATTTTACAGAGAAGCCCAAGTTGTATTCAGATGTTTCCCTCAGCTTCTTTCAAGCAGAAAAAAATTCTCCAAAAGAGAGCTAATGAGGAATATCCACAAAATCTAAATCTAGGGTGACTATAGTGCATTGGTAGAGCAGGCGTTTTACATGCCCAGAAGTCCCCAGGTTCAATCTGTGCAGCATCCACCTACCAGCTGGAAGGGCCAGGTGATGAGAAAGACTCTTCCCTGCAGGAGACTCTGGAGAGCCGCTGCCAATTAGAGTGGATAATTCTGGGCTGGGATGTACAAATAACTCTGACCGGATGCAATACGGGTCCCCATGCTCCTATAATAGCTGTAATATAGTCAGAAAGAAAATGGAAGGAAGGGGATCTGCATGGGTGGAATCTACACACATACAAAAACCATTCTGAAATACATTGAATTTTCCATAAGGCTCACAATCACCATCTCATGTCGCATTATATACTGCACTTAAAACACACTTAAAGCATTTTATTTGCAGCTGTATACCAGTGTACTGGAAGAAGCAAAGATCACCAGGGTTGAAGCAATGTTTCTTCAACATCAACTTCGTTGGACTGGTCATGTTGTGGGGGTGCTTGATTATCGTCTTCCAAAGCAACTACTCTATTCTGAACTTAAAAATGGAAAGTGTAATACTGGTGGTCAACAGAAGAGGTTTAAAGACTGTCTCAAGGCAAATCTTAAAAAATGTAGTATAAACACTAACAATTGGGAAACACTGGCCTGTGAGCGCTCCAGTTGGAGAACAGCCTTTACCAAAGGTGTCATGGACTTTGAAGACACTCAAACTCAGAACGCAAGGGAGAAACGTGCTAAGAGGAAGGCATGCTTGGCAAATCCATGCTGTGATCAACTCCCACGGTCCCCACTGTGGAAGGACGTGTGGATCCAGAATTGGCCTCCACAGTCACTTACGGACTCATTGTTAAAACTGTGTTTATGGAAGACAATCTTACTCAGCTACGAGTGATCGCCAAAGAAAGAAGAGCTGGGTCCATGGTTCTCCATACAGGTGAGTTCACAGCTGTGGCGGGGTGCTGATTGTTACCCTGTAGGCCTCTCTGTATTGACCTTGAGTCACACACACACAGCTCTGTTCTGCACCTTCCTTGAGTATTATTGCCTATGATTATTGTCACTTACTGGTCTGGATCCATAATGGAGAGTTGTTCCTGGAAGGTGCTTTGGCAATCATAAAAGTGCCGCGTGAATTTGTAGTGCAGGGGGACAGCAGAGGTGGCAGTACAGTGGCATACCGCCTTAAAACACACACACACACACACACACACACACACACACACACACACAACTAGTTATGACTCAGGGACTAATCACAGCTTTCCCCTGTAAAATACAAGCAGAAAGAAACCACGACATGATCAGCCCCATTTTGAAGAGGGAGGTGGACACAATCTGTGTGCCGGTTTTATCTAATACAATGTGTGTGTGTTTTGTACTCAGGTAACTGTACTGGAGTCTTGTGAGAAGCAGCCCTCGGGAACGATTGGCAGTTCCCAAACCTCCAGAGCTCTCAAAGTTTCCGCTTTGCATAAGTAAGGGCTAATCAAACACTAACAATTTCAGGATTTGTTCCACTTTGCTGAATGCAAATCAAAATACAGAAGAACTAGCAGGCTGATGAATTCCTTCTCTGATGTGCTCCCTAAACAGAGTCAGCTCATTAAAGCAACTTGGAAGATAACACAAGTTTGTTTTCAGAAATGCAAGGCCATCTGTCCATAAGGATTTCTCACGCCCCGTCTGCAAGCTCTGGGCAGGGAATTGCAACATTAACTACACAGGAAGGGAATCGCTGAATGAATAAATGATAAAGGCCTTTAGGGTAACTATCTGGGGTATTATTTTACACGCCAGCATCAAGTAGGTTACAGGAACATGTTAGTCTGTCGCCTTCTTCTGTTATCTGTCCCAGAATGGATCAATGCCGGTAATACAGTAAGACTAAGATCACAAAGTGACGTCTAGACAAAGAGCCCCACTTTGTTTTATACACACACACACAGTGTGTGTGTGTGTGTGTGTGTGTGTGTGTGCGCGCGCGCGCGCATAGATATATATATGCAGAATGACAAGCAGACGTCAGGTGAGTGGCAGGGCATTAGAAAAAGGGCAGTGAGGCATGGCCTAATCAGGCAAACACTCTTGTATCCTGCATTAATAAACACGCAATCATTTTTGTTTTGTGACTCCATACTCACAGTCCAGGTCTGGCTCACCATTCTGTGCTAAAGCAAGAGTCCAAGCTCAAATCTTAACCACCACCACCACCACCACCCGGATTCAGGTGATAAGTGTGTGCCTCTGTATGCACAATCCTTCTCCCTATTTTTTTTTTTAATGCAGGTACCCTTTTCCATATGTGGTGGTCTTGTAAGGTTGTTCAAGCATTCTGGGAAATGATATATAATGAGTTGAAGAAGTGTGTATGCACACGAAAGCTTATACCAAGAACAAACTTAATTGGTCTCTAAGGTGCTACTGGACAATTTTTTTAATTATTATTATTAGTTTGAAGAAAAAAATGTTAAAGATAACTTTGATTAAGAGACCAGAAGCTTTTCTTTTAGGAATAACAGGAACAGAGGTACTAAAAGAACAGGAAAATATATATATTTATGTATGCGACAATGGCTACTTGAATGATATACGCCCAGAGGTGGAAAGAAGAAGCAGTCCCAACCAAGGAAGATTAGCAGCAGATACTGATGGAATATGCAGAAATGGTGTAACTTACCCAAAGAAGAAGAAATCAAGAAAAGACTTTTTAACTTTGAATGGGGAAGATTTAAGGGCTATTTGAAGAACTGTTGTAAACAGCCTGGATTAAAAATGAGCAGTAAAATCATTTAAATTGAGTATAAAGGATAAATAATAAATAGATTTCAGATATGCAGTGATAAAAGATATGACATAAGCAACCACAGAACGAGGGGAAGGGGGTTGATATTAATATTCGGTATCTTAAATTTGGTGTGTAAATTTGTATTGTTATAAGTTTGTAAAATGAGTAAATGAAAAATATTTTTTAAATAAAAAAACCCCACCTGATCAAACATAATTGTCCACCTGCAGATATAGATATGCTCATAGCTCACCCATGTCACATATGACCACATTTACAGGGGGTCATGCTTGGTGAGTGCATAGTGGACAGACTTCATTTTTATTTTGTGGAATTCACTCAGGTGACTTCTCTCATCTCTAGGACTTGGGAGGTCTACTTAGATTATCCATTTTGTGTGGACTCACAAAACAAATCTATTTTCTCCTCCTTGAGGAATAATCTCATGAATATTATCTTATTCTGACAACAACACGCAAACACCAAGTTCTGCAGCGATTTATCCAAGATCTTACAGTGGCATTCAGGGCCTTTGAGAATCAAAGTAATTGAACTGTGCGCGGATGGCAACAAAATGATAAAAAGGTCCTTCCCCACTCCCTCCTTTTTTATTCTTTTTAATATCATCAACAAAATGAAATAATTTTGACTCTGGGCTCTTAACAGCTGCTAGGCTCGTATCTGGGGGGGGGGGATTTCATTGCTTTAGAAGCGGAAAACTGGGCTAATAAAGACAGAAACATAAAAAGCAAAAGATCTCTGAATGAGAAAAAGACAACCAATATGTTGGTTGTTCTGGAGTGTCCCTTGTTTCTCACTGGGTATTTCTCTGCTAATTATGGTACCTTTGCTCAGGTGTAAAACCACTTCCTCTACCTTGCCAGGGCTTATACAAGCAAAGTAAATAGACATGGTGCATACAGCAGGTATTCTCAGGAATTGATAACATGAAGCGCCCCCAACCCCACACTTTCTGAGAGGGCTGTGCTGGGCTGCATTTGCATTTCAATAGAGCAGAAAGCATCATTTCTCAATTGTGTTTCTCCAGACTCTCCAGAGCACCCTAAAGGCCTATTCTTGCTATTTGATTAATCACTTCATGCTTAATGCCTTTTAAAATACTACTACTTTTCACAAACAAAGATAAATGCACTGCACTTCTGAGCAAGCCGGGGTCCTAAAGGAAAATCTCCTCCCACCCTTCCTCTCTCCCCCCCCCCCACGTCTTCTACTAGCCTTAAACATGATTGAAGTAGTTAAATGTGAAGAGATTTTTTTCCACTGGCATTTTCTGGCTGTAAAATAAGGTGTCAGTGAGCCAGGACTCCATGAGATGATAAAACGCTACAGGTACCCCCCCCCAGATTTGCTCTAACCAATATAAAAGCATCTCTGAGAATAGCCACCATTTTTCCAAATGGGCTAAATGCCAGTGTATTCCAAATGGCTAAGCCACTAGGCAATCAATTGTATAGCTGCCCTCCAGTTTTGCAGGATATTTCTATTGGTGCAACTGACATTGCAGCAAGTAAAGTCCTTAAAGGAGCTTCAGTGACTTGCTTACAAGCACACATGTGCATATCCTTCTTCTTTGGCGATCACTCGTAGCCGAGTAAGATTGTCTTCCATAAACATGGTTTTAACAATGAGTCCGTAAGTGACTGTGGGGGCCAATTCTGGACCCACATGTCCTTCCACAGTGGGGATATTGGTTTCCAGGCGGGAGTTGATCACGGTGTGGATTTGCCAAGCGTGCCTTCCTCTTAGCACATTTCTCTCTTGCGTTCTGAGTTTGAGTGTCTTCAAAGTCCATGAAACCTTTGGTAAAGGCTGTTCTCCAACTGGAGTGCTCGCAGGCCAGTGTTTCCCAGTTGTCGGTTTTTACACTACATTTTTAAAGATTTGCCTTGAACAGTCTTTAAACCTCTTTTGTTGACCACCAGCATTACGCTTTCCATTTTTAAGTTTGGAAGACGATCATCCGCACAACATTACCAGTCCAATGAAGTGGATGTTGAAGAATCATTGCTTCAACACTGGTGATCTTTGCTTCATCCAGTACACATATATTAGTTTGCCTGTCTTCCCAAGTGATGTGTAAGATTTTTCAGAGACACCGTTGATTGAATGGATGCACATAAGTACAGATGTTTGCATATCTACACATATAAACACACCCCAGCAGAACTCCCTGAATGCTGAATTTTCGTGGAAGGGCTGTGGCTCGGTGGTAGAACACATGTAAAAGGTCCCAGGTTCAGTCTTCCAGGTATGGTTGAGAGATACGCCCTGTCTGCATTCCTAGAAAACTGGTGCCAGTCAGTGCAGACAAGGCTGGGCTAAATGTACAATTGTCTGACTCAACATACAGCGATTTTTCTATTTTCCATGTGCAGAGGCTTTAGGCTTTCAGCCTGCCCTGAATCATTCTGCAGGGAAAGTTCAGAGTTTTGAAGGTGCAGACATTGTCACTGGCCCTGCTACGCTGAACCCCCTCCCAACTGATACTCATTGGATGTGTTGAGGAGGGCATTTGCTCCCAGATGGTCGCTAACAAACCTCAACAAGTGAGGGACATTCTGGATGGCCATACACTGGAAGTTGATGCTCCGCTGCTGATGGCTGGAATGTTGTGAGTATGCAAATAGGAAGTGGGGAAGCTCTGTCTACTAGCAAGAGGACAGAGCAGAGGACAGCTGACAGGGAAATGAAGGCACAGCTTATGCCAACCATGAGAGGCAATAGGTCTGGAGGTGGGGCTATGATCTCATTCACACTTCTTCTTCTTCTTCTTCTTCTTCTTCTTCTTCTTCTTCTTCTTCTTCTTCGATCACTTGTAGCCAAGTAAGATTGTCTTCCATAAACACAGTTTTAGCAGCAAGTCCATAAGTGAACATGGAGGTCAATTCTGGATCCACACACCTTTCCACAGTGGGGACATAGATTTCCAACCGTAGATTGGAAACATAGATTTCCAACCGTAACACTAAGCCAAACTATGATTTAGCATGAAAGAGCGAATGGAACAGCACAAAAGATATGTAGAAGTCTTGTTCTATCCAAACGTGAACTTTTGGCCCAAAACATGTTGAGGAGCACTTCTGGTTCACAAACCATTCTGTGAAATGTAATCACAGGTTCATATATGCTCCACAAACTGATGGAGGGTCATATGATATGGAAGGGAGAAGGTCGGAGAATTCACATTTATATCTAACAATGGCGCCTCCACAATTGATTATATAATTGTGTCGTATGATCTTCAAAACAAAGTTCTGGAATGCAAAGTGGAGGAGCGCTTAGACAGTGATCATCTGCCATTAAGTGCACTTGTGGCTGCGGGAAAGGATTTATCCTGCGCTGAAAAAATCGAGCATTCGAGCCCTACAGCTTTGGAGCTCAGATATTCGCGCATTAGATGGACAGATGAACTGCATAAGGAAATTTCAAGTAGGCTATGCTCAAAGGAATTCCTCATTAAGAGAGAAAACCTCATAACTTCCTCAAGCCATGAATTAAAGATAAATTTATTTCAGGAGCTAATTTTACTCCTTCAAGATCCCCTGAAGGAAAAAAGGAACAGGCCAAGTAGACAATCCTCAGTATATAAAAACTCCAAACCCTGGTTCGATCAAGAATGTCAGGATATGAAGCTAAATTTACTGAAAAAATACAAGAATTATAGATCTGCCAATTTACCCCAACTCCCCACGGGCTGGTTTGAAGATAAACGGAATTATAAAATTTTGATCAAAAACAAAAAACTCCTGGCACAGAAAAGAGAATGGAAATGCCTAATAGATGCATCCAGAGAGAGAGATTCGGCCACCTTCTGGAGACTGGTAGCAAATGGAGTGCGACCTACTTCCTCAGAAGTGGAGTATACTATACCTGCAGGGACTTGGGAGGCATTTTTTCAATCTTCATATTCAGCTCTGCCTCTGACACAGCCACTAATACAGTGTGCGGCAGATGATGAGTGGCCTCCGGTGTCGGTTGCGGAGATTAGGAGGCTTATTCAGGCACTCAAATACAGAAAAGCCCCGGGAGCAGATAACATCTCTCCTGAACTTCTCAAAGCCAATATTGACTGGTGGGCCCCAGTCCTTGCCACCCTTTTCACCAGCATAGATCAAACAGCAATAATACCAGAGGACTGGGGATTGGCAATCATCGTTCCCATATTCAAGAAAGGCTGTAAACTTGATCCAGCCAATTACAGACCAATCAGTCTCTTAAGCATCATCAGCAAACTTTATGCAACTCACTTACGTGAAAAGTTTGCGGACTGGCTAGAACAGGAGCACATCCTAAAGGAAGCCCAGGCTGGCTTCAGGGCACATAGATCAACTCTAGACCAAGGACTGGTATTGCAACATCTAGTGGAGAAATACACCTCAAAGAAAGGAGGATCTCTCTATGTAGCCTTTATAGATTTCAAATCAGCCTTCGACTCGATACCCCGGCACAGACTTTGGGAAAAACTAAATGTCACAAACATCGATAGACGTCTTTTGCTTCTTATCCGTAGACTACATGAAAATACTCGGATCCGTGTTAGATGCGACCGTTATGGGAACCTATCAAAGGAAATCCAAAGTTCCCATGGCGTCAAGCAAGGCTGTGTTCTTGCCCCTATTCTTTTTAACTTCTATATAAACTCCTTAGTCAGAAAGATGGAGGAAGCAAGTACTCACTCCCCAAATCTAAATAATACACCAATCCCGGTCCTTTTGTACGCAGATGATGCGGCACTTATTTCCTTCTCTTGTGTGGGTCTAAGAAAACTTTTACGAGCTCTTACAGAGTATTGCGAAGCTGAACACCTAATAATAAACTACACCAAATCAAAAATTATGGTGTTCTCCAAGAGAAAACTCCGACATAAATGGAAAATTAATAACCAACCTATTGAGCAAGTAACATCTTTTAGATATCTTGGAATAATTTTCGATGAGAAGGGGTCTTGGTGCCATCAGATTAAGAATTCCATTGTAAATGCGCAAAGATCTTCCAGAGCTATCATAAGATTCTTTTATAGAAAAGGAGGTCAATATGTTCCCGCTGCCTCCCAGGTCTTTGTTGCAAAAATACTTCCACAATTGACCTATGGCACCCAGATATTTAATTGTCAAAAACTCAAGTCCCTGGAATCTGTACAAACTAAATTTTATCGTTCCCTACTAGGGTTACCTACCTGTGTCTCTAACACTGCCGTTAGGCTGGAGGTTGGCCAACTCCCTATTAATGCCAGGATATGGATCCTGAAGATTCATTTCTGGCTAAAACTCATATTTTTCCCAGTGGGAGTGGCTCCATTGACTCTACTAGACCCGTTCCAGTCTAAATGGAGATTGTCGCTCTATGAAAAACTGAGGGGCCTGGGGCTTTCCTCACAAGAACTTATAGCCTCAGGCTTTGAAAAGGCTAAAATGATGGTGAGCCAGCGAATAGGAGATGTAGAGCTTCAGGACCATATGAGCAAGATAGATAAATATCCAGCTATCCAAGATTATGGAAAAGGGTTTAACCTAACCCCATATTTGATGGACCTACAAATCACAAAATATAGGCGGGCGTTTACCCTTACTAGATTTGATGTATTGCCATCTGCCTTACTAAAGGGCAGATACGAGGGCACACCCTATGCTGAACGAGTTTGCCCATGTGGTCTGAAGGAGGTGGAAACGGCTTCACATGTGCTGTTACACTGCGACCTTTACGGGGATATCAGGTTACTGTTTATCTCCCCTATCGTTCAGAAATTTCCAGGTCGATCTGAATCTCAGCGGCTGAAAATCCTACTAGGAGACAAAAACCCAGAAGTAACATTGAAAGTGGCCAAGTTTTCTGCGGCCGCAATCAAGCGGAGGGCATTAGCTGTAAAAAAGTAAAAGATCTGACCCCTGGATAAGCCCCCCCCTTTTTTAAGCCCATACATATACTGTAGTGCATACATGAGTATGTATATGTGTGTGTGTATATATGTGCATTGTTTTTATGTATAATTTTACAACTTTTAACTGACACCACCATTCCCTTGTAAATTATTGCTGCCTTTTATGTTTTTTTTTCCCCCCCTTTCTTCTGGTCTATGACCGTAATAAATTTATTCATTCATTCATTCATTCATTCATTCATTCATTCATTCATTCATTCGATATGGAAGGTAGACATGGGTAGTCCATAAGGAGAGCTTTGCTGCATCAGACTATCTAGTCCAGCATCCTGTTCTCAAAGTGACTGAGTATGATGCCCTGTATTTGAAGGCTTGGGTTGAGCCCGAGGTCAGTTTAAAGAGAAAGAACCATAAGAAGGAAGAGCAGCAGGGACCCTGAACTTGCCCATCAACAGCCAGCATGTCTGGAAAGCAGACTGAGCAGGCTCACAAGTCACCCAGTCCACAGCCTTCCCCCTTTGTGAGATGTATTCCATTTCTATTTAAATGATAGTCATTATTTCTAAATTTACATCTACAGATGGATCAGCATATGCAAATTTTATGTAAAACGGTCCCTCTTTTGGCAACGCGGAAGTGGCTGCCCTATTGACGTGAGGTGTTGTGTCATACGCAAAGTTTAAAAAAAGGCTTGGTAGCATCTGTAGACCAAATTGCCTTCCAAAATGGTGGTTTTAAAAGTACTCCTCAGCCGTGACCTTCATTCGCTGTATCAAAATGGATATTTGGGTAGGTAGGTTGTCTCCCCCCCCCCTTTTTTTGCCTTCCACCCCCCACTAACAATGAGAATGATAGCTTTGGGACCAGAGTGGATTGACTATAGGTCAGTCCTAGCTGCTGGCAGTGTGCTAATGCATGCCATCTGAGGTTCCTATACAATTGGGGAAGGCTTACTGTTTCCATGGAAACAGGCTGCCCCCCCCCTGCCCAGCACCACTTTGAAGGATAGTGTCGTTATCAGGGCCCTGGACCAAAAGGAATGCCTCAGTGCAAGATAAAACCTAAGCAACGTGGCATGTGAAGGCAAAGCAGAGGAGCAGGCAGGAAACAAATAATTTTCAGCATCACTTCAGCAGCAACTCCCAAGCACACCACCAAACTGCAGTTCAAGCTTCCTGAATTTAAAGGAGAGGCCAGAGAGTTTAATGCAGGACACCAACACTCCACAGGCAGTTTCCCCACTGGCAGCTCCCAAAGCTAAAGAGCTCTTCAAACTCAAAATGAAACATCTGGGTGAACTACTGGAAGAATTTCAGTGTGCTGCCTGTACATGGTTCTCATTTAAGTGGCATCAAGGAGAGAAGGGTAAGATTCATTTTTTAAGCGTTGGGTTGGAAAATAAAAAAAGGAAGAGATCCACCAAACATACACATACAGAAAATTTACTTTCCAGATCATGGTACCTAAAAACCTCCTTTACTTTTCTTCCAGCAAAACTTGTTGTTTAGTTGCAAACTAACAGGCCCTTTGTGACACAAAGGGAAGTATGGAAATTCAGAGCAAAATTACAAATATTTCTGATGTTAGTTCATCTAGATATCATTGGTGCTTTCAAATTAAAAATAATAATGCTGTCTTGTTTTCTTAGACAGGAAAAAAAAAACCATCTCCCAAGCTTGTCACACACAGAGAGACAATACAGAAGGGATGAAATCAAGGCATGTCACCTGGAATATATATTCTGCCAAGTCCTCAAAGAGTCATTCAGTACTGTGAGAATGAGAAAAAATAACTTTAGGATTTCATACTTTCCAGAAAGAGAAAGTTGAATGAGACTTTTTTTAATTCACATGAGGCAGTCAGGTATGGTTCAAGTTTCAGGAAGAATTAGAAGCCAGGAAGGGGCTGATATTATTAAAGAATGGGAAAAGTATATAATCTATTTGAAAAACTACTGCAAACAATAACATTCATTGGTAGGACTGACAGAAAACTTGTAGTAAAAATGTGAACTATAGATTGATAAAGCACTTATAAGAACAGAGTTGCAGAAGAGATGCAGAGGGAAGATCATTATATGAGGATCCACAAAGGGGGGGAGAGAAGTCAAAGAAGATTTTATTTTTCTATCTGTCTGTGTATCTTCTTTTTTCATTTATTCGATGTGAAATTGAAAATGTAAAATTGAAAATGCAAAAATAATTTTTAAAAATATATATAGAGAGAGATTTTTGTCTAGGTATCTATATATCTTTTAAAGGTTCGAATGACACACTCTGGTGTAATTCTATTGACTGAAGTTAAACTACATACAAAAAAATCATATGGATTATAGTGTTTTATGGCCAAGAAATCTCAAAATGTTCATCAGTAGAATCTGAACCTTAGTCCATCTACACTACTGCGGAACTGGTTAAGAAGTTAGTAATGGGAAAAATCAGTTTGCGCAGAGCATATAACTGATATGAAGCTCATAGGAAAACTCTTCCTTTTTATATTTTTCATATCAATTTGAATATTTCAGCCCTATAATCTAAATTGTGCTCATATTTTTCACAGCTATCTGCTTTTCTGATTTGCATCAACAATTGTCCTAACAATCACATCCACATTTCATAAAATTAAATGCCACAACTGTGGTCTAAAATTTGTGCTTATGTTCATGTCCTGTAAGTTTATTCTTCCCTCCAAAATTCTTTTTTTAAAAAAAATATCAAATCAAATCAAAACAGAATAAAGTAGTTTGGAAACTGGGTGCAATAGTTTTTTAGAGGGAGAATGCTGCCAGTGACATATGCATTTTTTTCATGGTGTCTCCTTTGAAAAGCTCTTAGGAGGATCTTCAAGAGAAAAGAGAGCCTTCTGGAAGCCATCTTCTGAAAAATAACTTCTGGTGGAAATGAAGTCCATGCATAAAATGTGCAGGCATGAGCATTCCCTGTGGAATCTTAACCAACATCTTCCATTTGCATGCCGAATGGCCAGCTCACATGCCTACCAGACTCATGGCAATCATTCTTTTCTTCACTTTGCCTTCGCACTCTCTCCACCTGTGGAGAATGTGAGGAAGAGAAGAAAGCCAGTTACATGGAAAAGTAAGTAGCCCTCTATCTCTTTTTGTGCAGAGACAAAAATATGATCCTTCTGTGCTCCTGAGGATTTCCTTGTTTACTGCTATAATTCAACAGTATGCATCTGAATGCTAGTTGCTGGGGAGAAAGCATGGAAAAAGACTCTTGTGCTCAGGTCCTGCTTGCGGTCTTCCCATAGGCAATATGCTGGGACAAAATGATGGACAAGATGGAGGACTTTCTTCTGATCCAGCAAGGGCTCTTGGGTTAACCAATGTTATGTACTGAGTTGAATAGGATCCAAAATGTAGCAGTCTGATTGGTCCTAGAACAATAGGATTCAGAATGCAGCAGTCTGATTGGTCCTAGAACAATGCAGCAGTATGATTGGTCCACAGGAGCCACCCAATCCAGCTCCAGGTGGAAGTGAATCCACAACCTGATTGGCCAACAGGAGAATCCCGGAATTAGCCAATCACACGGGGCCCATTGTGTAAATAATGTATATAAAGCAGATATTGTGGGGGAACTTCCATCCCTCCTCACCACTATGAGCTGAATAAAGAGCATGAAATCCACTCTCGACTCTGAGTATATTTCAACTAATAAATGACGTCACTCGAGAGTTAGCTAATTTTGAAAACTTAGTGTGTACCAAATCCTGGAAAAGAGTGGTCTTTTATTTTGTTCTCTATTTTTTGCCTCAAATGTGCACAATTCTAATGACTACAGAAGCAAGTGCTACAAAATATTAGTAATTATGAGAAAGGGATTTGGAACTATTCCAAACAAGAGGAATGCTAAGAGTTATATGTGCAAGTTTGCTCCTAACTATAATATGAAATTGAATGAAGATTTCTGTAATATTTTTTTACACCCACCAGCTTCAGAAAAAATATATGCTTACTGCTGTGGGGATTGCTGGAGATGTCAGCCTGCAGATGTCAACTTTTTCACATATGGTGGAGTTGTACAGGGGTAAAGACACTGTGGCAAATCATCTTAGTAATTATTAAAGATATAATTGGATATAAATTTCCATGCAATCTGTTAGAATTTGTTTTTCTTAGGATATTGATAAAGTAAAGTGAGAAATAAACAAATAAAGTGACAACTCTATTCCAGTCACACACACAAGGAGACTAAATTTCAGGTGCAGAAAAGATACTTTAATCCAGAAGTGTCCTATTCCTTTGCTGAGTATCAGTCTGCCAACCTTAGCAACTGTTTTCATGGGACTCCAGCAGCTATTTTGATCATGTCTGTGAACAGCGTGTCAGCAGAACAACCTGCACTTCCTAATAGCCAAGCACTGGAGAACAAACAGACTCTACTGTTTGAGGCATATCTCATTACTGAGGCGCATTGTTCATAAAGCATCAAAGCAACAGAGTTGCTGGGTGAGATGGAGCCAGGAAGAATGGCTCGTTGCTTATCTGAGTACTCTCCTTTGACTAAAGAAACTTCCATAGTTAGCAGTGAAACTTTGAAAAAGTATAATAGTGATTCTCCGGAGTACTACATTGTTCTGGAAGGGACTATAGCTCAGCAGAAGAGGGCATGTAGAGGACAAGGCCCCAGGTTTACAGGTCTCAGGTCCAGTTCCCGGAACCTCCAGTTTAAAGGGTCTTGTAGTAGGTTACATAGAAGACCCATGTCTGGAGAGCCACTTCTTTCAGAGTGAAAGCAGCCTTCTCAACCCTGATGTGCCGGATTTAGGTTTGATGAGGCCCTAAGCTACTGAAGGTAATGGGGCCCTTTATATGTCCAGCTGTCCTTTGTGGTGTTGCTGCTGCTGGAGTGGAGGAGGGTAGCAGTGAGGGCAGAGGAGCATGAGGTTGGCAGTGGGCGCAGATGCATGTGCCACCACCAAAAACCCAGCGCTTTCCCCTATCCACCCCTGCCTTGGTTAGCAGCAGCACCGCTGTGATTGAACAGAGTGTGTGGAAGTTGACATGTGGAAGAATGTTTTCAGGTTATTTTGCTGGTACCAAGTGGGATTCCTTCCCCTTACGCTGTGGGTTAAACCACAGAGCCTAGGACTTGCTGATCAGAAGGTCGGCAGTTTGAATCCCCACAATGGGGTGAGCTCACATTGCTCGGTCCCTGCTCCTGCCAACCTAGCAGTTTGAAAGCACGTCAAAGTGCAAGTAGATAAATAGGTACCACTCCGGTGGGAAGTTAAACGGCGTTTTCATGCCCTGCTCTGGTTCGCCAGAAGCGGCTTAGTCATGCTGGCCACATGACTGTGCGCCAGCTCCCTCGGCCAATAAAGCGAGATGAGTCGGTCACGACTGGACCTAATAGTCAGGGGCCCCTTTACCTTTTTACCCCACAACAAGTCAGGACTGGAAATATGAAAAAGCACTCAGCATATGATGTGCTGGAAAGATTCAGAGTCTACAAGGCTGGGGTTGGCCCACGGAGGAGAAAAGGGCTGTGAGGCCTCACTCCTTGTTATGTTCTGCAGAGTAACTTCTCACCAGGCCATTTGCCAATCAGAAAGAGAGAAGTGAGTATGAAGGAGATGCAATGATTAAATTTTGTTGTCCTTGTTAAGCCCTCTCAAGCTCCCATTGTGCCTCCCATTGTCCTGGCTTGCTGATGATCCACTATTCACAGAAGAGGCTAGTGATGGATGTTGCCCTGACCTAGCGGCACTGAGGCCTTCAGGCCTTGACCTATGCAGGTTGCAATTAGCCAGAATTAGTCATCTGTGTCTGTGGCTTGTCTTCCTCTAAACACCTAACAGTGTGAAAACTGCAGCCCCTTTCTCCCAGGCTCCTCTTTCCTAGTGCTTTGTGCCTGAACACACACACACACACACACACACACCCTCTCCCAAGGAGCCTGCTCTGGTTTTGTTTCTAGCTCTTTTAGAGCCTGTAGCAATCATTAAAAGAAATTTAGCAGCCCCATTATCACCCTGGGCAATTCTTAACTCATTAGCCTTTAAAGCTTCGGGTCTGAAAGGGGGGAAAGGTGAGAGAATCTTAAGCATCCTGTGTGTGGATTTTTGTGTTGAATGTTTTAATTGTAAATACGGCTTTGACAGTCATCGAAGATTGTGCTCATCATTCCAAGAGCCTGTTTCAGGGTGGATAAAATGAACTAGGAATTTTCCAGGTAAGGATAAACTGGATAAAGAATGATCTATGTGAATCAGCTGATAATGACCTGATGTGCTCTGGGGATCATCGTTGTGCATATTTTCTGTTTAGCAAGAGGAATTAATCGAAAATGGAGAAGTTTAACATGGAGCCAGCTAGCTTTGGAGGCGCAGCTGACTTCCCCTGACTGTGAACTCTCAAGGAGGGAACTGTTTATACTGACAAGATGCAACATCCTGTCTTGGAGATGTACACTTTAGCATTTTTGGCAAGCGGCATGCCTGAGTTCATGCTAAACTACAGCATTAACAATTCGCTATCTGATCCAATCTCTCAACATGAACTTCAAGCAAAGCTGCCCCCAATCCCTTTTTTTGCTTTGTCTCATAAAATGGTTTCAAAACAGAGAGGGGGCTGCCCTTGGGAGGAAGGAAAACTTAACTCAGAAGGTCAAAACGTGTGTGTGTAAACTAGCTTTTTGTAGTATTAGTCATTCTTCTTTTTCCCCATTTGATTGAAACTTTATTCCTTGTTATGTCGGATGGGAGATAAAGTCTTTATCTTAGGAAAAGGTAGTTGAAGTTAGGTGGGGTTTAAATCAGACACTGAGGCATCTCTTTTCTGCAAGCTACAGCTTACTTCAAAAGCTCAGACTTGGACATGTGCCTCTCTCAGGGTCTGCAAACAAGTCGCTATGTGCTTAAGGAGGGAGGGAGAGAAAGATGCTCACACATCCAGCAAAGATACGTAACTACTAAGTGCTATTGCTTCCAGTTGGACTGATGGCTCAGAAACCATATCCAAGGGATGTCAGAAAACAGGGTTGCCATGTGTCCTCTTTTTCCAGGACATGTCCTCTTTTTCAGGGGTAAAAATTCTCTCCATGGATTTTTTAAATTTGCCAAAATGTCTCCGGCTATACTTTCTGGGTGAGACATAGACATGTGGTGGTTGAAGATTTGCTTTCCTTTTCTCTTCTCCTGCCCTCCTCAGCAATATATCATAGCTTTTATAGTCTACACATAGTAGGGGTATTTAAAATGAGAGTTGCCATAGCATCCTCTTTTTTGCTCTTCAAAATAGGACAACCCTAGCAGGGACAATTTGCCCTATACCTACCAGGGGAATCAATTAGACTGGCAGGCACACTGGAGATGACCTCTCAGCAGTGGCCCCTATGCTTGTGGAAGTATATTCTAGTCGAAGGTTGGATAGCCCCATCATTACAAGCCTTTAGATAAGTCTTCAATTTGCTTCAAGTCACTTTTCTTAAAAGTTTGTTAAACTGCTACTGTATGACAAATAAAGCTAAGCTGCTTTATTAGTTTTGGTCATATTGGCTGTGAACACCTGCTCCCTGCCTTGCAGGCCTTTTCCCACCTGGCCTGGGAGGGCAGAGCCCTGACTGACTCCAGCTACAAAAGCTGAGGCTGCTGAACAAACTCTTGTGATGGGGCTTTGTTTAGAGGGGTCTGTTGTTTAAAGGGTGCAGGTGTTGATGTTATTCATATTAAGTTTTTCTATGTGGGAAATTTTCAATTTGGTTGTGTACTTGTTAATGTTTTATTTGTTTGACTACTTTTGCTATGTTTATAATTATGTAATTTTTGTATGTTGTAAGCCACCTTGAACATGGTGTTAATTTTGGAAAGGTGACATACAAATAAAATGATTGATTGATCGTGGGTGGGATGGTATTTAGTGTTATTTTATTACTATTTTGTTACATGTTGTAAATTTACGATTGTGATTTTACATGCTATGTTTAGCTAAGTTCAGAGCTTGGCCATAAAAGGTGGCTTAAAAGTACCTTCAGTAAGGAATTAATTCATAAAGCACCCTGCAGCCAATAGCCCTTCCAGATTCCCACTCCCTCCTTGGTACTTTACTAACCACCTGTTGCACCCCACCACTCAGGAATCACCTTTACATTCCCCTTCCCACAGCTCTGCTTTCCAATGCAGGTACACTTGATATTGCAGATTATGTAAAGAGTTGGTTGGGGGGGGGGCTCTTTTGGTTTTTGCAATGCAGAGATGCAAAAATTCCTGAGAAAGAAAAACAGGTGCACATCTAAAAGAACACAGTTACTTTGCAGATAGGCTGTGAGAACAAAATGAATCTATGAAAACAGTAAAGTAAATCATAGCACCAAGGAACAGATTTTTAAAGGTTGGTTCGGCTTATGCTGAATCTAACTTATTAACTGGTTCAACAATGCAGCCCCACCTCCTGGTTCTCAAGCATGATGCGGGATTCCATCTTCCATTTCTCACCTCCACGCCTATTAGATTTTCCCATAATGAACATAGGCTGTTTCCGCCAAGCCCATATTTATTTCCTAGGGAGGGTTGAACATAGTCAGTTGTGCTCTTTCCCCTCATGCATCCCACCAAACAGGGCTAGTAATAAACGCTTCCCTGACTGGAATGCTCATGAAGACAGTTCTCAAAATGTTATGATAACAGCCTCCAGGCGGGGAGTTGGGGTTGACTGACTAGCATCCTTCTCTCATATAACCTGCACCTGTTCCCTTTCAGAGTCAGGTTCCTCAGACCTGGGACCAAATCCCAAGGGCTGTTTTGGTTGGTTTTTGTTTTTGTTTTGCATTTTATCATCAGAGAAAAGCAAACATAACTACTCCTAGATCTGTAAAGGAGGAACATTTGCCAAGTCAAACATACGCTTGAATCCAGAGCAATAGGAAGTCCATGCTACACTATTCAGAGTCAGCATGCCATCTCCTTTTACACTGAGAACAGACTGAGGGGTGGAAGGCATCTATGAAGCAACAAACAAAGCCAGAGTCTATCCAACAAAAGTCGAAAGCCAGTATCCTGCTCCTAAACATATCAGAGAGCTGGTTGCTATCAGTCTGTGCACAACCAAGCATTAAATATTCCAGAAATAAGATGTAAATATTCACAAAGAGCAGCCTTTTTTGTAAAAAAAAAGAAGCCTCTATTTTCAGCTTGTGAAACGAACAGTAAATTCAGTATTGCAACTGCACATGCAGAAAACTCACCTCTCTGCAAACCACAGCTTTGTTTGCCATCTGATAACCTTTGCATATCACATCTTCCCAGCTTTGGCTTTGACCGTTGTAACTTGGACCGTTGTAACTTTGAACATATTTGATAACAATCGTGTGACTGGTGACTTGAGATCACATTCTCAGTTTATTATCTGGCTGGCTGGATGCTTGGTTAGTTACAAGGCTCTTTTCTATATGGAAAGCTTGCAAATCTTAAGAAAAAGGTTGTAGCCCCAGAGAGCAGAGTCTTAGTTTCTACAAAGTTTCTACACACTTAGTTTCTACAAAGGGTAGTCAGGAATCTTTTCAATTTATTTTTATGGCAAAGTAGGTAGTATATGGTCCACAGGGTCACATGTTTTTATTTTATTTATCCAACTTGAGTAGATAGATAGATAATTTATTAAGGTCAAAGACCAGCTCACATAACATAACACAATAAAAACAGCGTTCATAAAGATAAAATATACAATTGGAGCAGATTGCAGCAATAGCTCATGAGTTTAAATTTGAGTATTTATATACTGTTTTTCATATATATATTTTTAAAAAATGATTGCAATAAAGTTTTGTGAAAACCCTCCCTGGACTAGATGGTAATACACCTAGTTCCTTGAGGTCTTGAGCATGAGGGCTGTTAGCATTTGCACGGACTTCAAAAGATTCTTTTCTTATGGCAACTGAGAGTGAGTGATATTATTCCACTCTACATTTTAGCAGCATGTTTCTGCCTATCAAACCACTTCTAAAGGTACAGGAGCAGCCAATTCTACCCACCAACCTTTCCAATGTCGCACTTTTCTGCACCGGGCTGCTCTACTCATAATTGCAGCGATGTGTTTGCTGGGCCACTGAGTAACATGCTGTTGGTGTCATTTGCAGGATCTGAAATATAAGGCAATGTAAGGTGGGCAAGGTAAAACAGGGGCAGCAGTAAACTGAGCCCATTAATTGCTTAGACCAAAGAACCAGGTCTGACTTGGAAGTTGTTACAGAGAGAAGGTCATGTCCCCTGTCTCATAGCCAGTCCTTCCTTAATAAGTCCCTGGGGCTTCATCCCAAGCCACTGTAGTACAGTGGTACCTCGGTTTACGAACTTAATCTCTTCCTGAAGTCCGTTCTTAAACCAAATCCATTCTTAAACTGAGGCATGCTTTCCCTAATGAGGCCTCCCGCCGCCAGTGTCCTTCCACTGTTTGGTTTCCATTTGTAGACCGAGGTAAAGTTCGCAAACCAGAACACTACTTCTGGTTTTGCGGAGTTCGTAAACCGAATCATTCATAAACAGGACTGTTCTTAAACCGAGGTACCACTGTAATGTTAAACTGAATATCTGTTTCCCATTGCATCCCACATGATCACTAATGGAGCAGCAAGACTTGTGGCCAAAAGGGAGAATGTGCCCCACTCAAGTACACAATTCAAGATGGCTGCTGCATGTCTCCAATGGTTTTCTGCTTCTTCCATCCTTTGACCAGAACTTACACACAGCATGTATTGTGTCTGACATTTCCTAGGAATGGATCTTTCTGCTTGCTAGATTTCTAACGGTGTCCAGCTTCCGTCAAGAGCTGGATTTTGTGCTTTAATTGTAGGGGGATGGAGAAAGGTGTAGGGCAGGGCTTCTTAATGACATGGGCAAGCCACATATCCTGACTCTCCCTAGGACTAGCCAAATCATGTTGCCTGTAGCTTTCTAAAAACAGTGACTGGAGGGGCTCCCATATCCAGCCTGTAACCTGTCCTTGCACTTTAACTCTGTCAATAGTCAATACTAGGAAATTCAGGAACAGAGTAATCCTGCTGGGCAATGGGAATATTGTGATATTTTCAAATTTGTAGTATTTGGTTGGGCTTGATCTGCAGCTCCCTTTGTTTTCATCTAGCTCCAGTTTGCAAAACCCTAATTAAGAATCCATTGTGGTTGTGTTTTCCTCCTTAGCACCTTCTACTGGCATTTCTGCCGTGACCGGGACGTAAATACAATTCCATTAATGATTAATTTTATGTGCGTCCATGAATGGGAAAAGCAGAGGGGTGGGGGAGAGAGAGAGCCCATACCATAAGTTAATCATCCCTGAAGTAGTTAAAACAAAGACCTAAATGTGAACTATAATAAATTCTCACTTAGGAAGTCTTTTCTTCCTAATTCACCAACTGAAATTTGTAATTTGCTAATGATTTAGTTCATTAACCTCGGTCATTGCTGGACCTGTAGTATCTGCATTGGTGCTTATGAGGCCTGACACACATTGCTGCAGATGAGAAAACACTTACCAATGTATTCCTAATGGGCCATCATCATATTGCCTTTTCCTCTTGTAGCTCACCTATTACTTTGATTTCCCAGGACAACTGTTTTCACAGTCATTTCACAGATTTTAAATAACAACATATTGGGGGGGGGTTTGTTTTTATCTATCTATCTATATACACTGCACCATGCTTTGACCTGTATGTTCTCCTAGAAAAAAGTCACTCTATTAATTCAAGCCATTTCAATGATGATGATGATGATGATGATGATGCATCAAAGCTGCCATGTCCCAAAAACTTGAGGAACTATACTTTTCTATGGGTTCCAATAAGTCTGTTGGATGTGAGTGAGTTTCAGTCTGCTTCAGGACCTTGTACAAAGGGAGGCAGTGGAGCAGAGGGGGAACAAAAGTAGAAGGACTTGAATGCCCAACATTTCCCAAGAAAACATCACTAACAGAACTAGCAAAGTGCACAGGACAGACAAAGACAAGATGATACATTACTTCACTGCCCCTTCCCCCCCCCCCAACGCTGTGGTTGTAGAGCTCTGGTAAAATCATTCTTTGTGATTAAAAGCTAGACCTGGCCGTCACAAAAGAGCTATCCATCCCATAATCACCACCCTAGTGTTTTCCTTATATAGCAAGCTTTTTCCAGTTTTTGCAGTCATACTATCTGCAACATATTTAAAAAAGCAAAACATCCAAAGCATTTCAGATGATCCCATTTCAATTTGGGGTGCTTTGGAGAGATTCCACTTCAGCTTGAGAAAGCTCTGAATCTGTCTGAAGCAGCCCCACCACAAAATATGTAGGGGTTGCTTATTTTTGTTCCATTATTGCACAGTCTTTTGTTTGATCAATAAAAATATGTGCATGTTACGGAAGGGGGGGGGCATGTCTTCTTCACTACAATATATTTGCTCAATTTCTCTAGGACTCCATCACCCCTCCCCTGTCCTCCATAATCTCTCAAGTAATCCTGTCAAAATCACTCTGCCAAACCTTTCCTCTGGGCAATGCCAGGTGACAGACTATGTGTACATGGACCATTGTCTTCTCAGGATGTGCTTATCTGCGCATATCTCCAGCTCTGCATATTCCCCCTCCCTCCTCCATCCGGCTCTCTGCATATTCACCCCCTCCCTCCTCCATATGTTAATCTGTGTAACCCAACCTCTTCTTAATGTATTCATGATGTAACTGGGATGTATTTTGCACTGTATTCTGGGATATGGAGGGAAATTTCAAAAGTTCATGTCACCCCTTTCTCTGGGTTCAATCTCGCCTTGAACCTGTTGCGCAATAAACCTGGACCTTCTGCAGTTTGCTCCTGTGTCCGGCTGAGCTCATTTTCTTCCGCAGGGACCCACAGACTTAGTCCGATGAGCTGGGTGGCAGAGTAACCCCGCACCCAGATTTTAGCCGTAACAGTTGGCTGCCCAACGTGGGGCTTGTGGTTCTCCCGAGCTGCTGACTGGGGGCCCCGAAATCTTCAGCCGGCTCCAGGCCATTTTGCCTGGGAAGATCCTTTTGGACCCCCAGCCATCTTCCGGGCGGTAATCGAAAGCCCTAGGAGTTCAGCCGGGGAGCAAAAGAGGGATCCAGCCGGCTTATTCATCGATCCCGGGATCATCATAGAAGACGCGTGAGTATAAGGAAAAAGGAAAATCCAGTGCACTGGTGGGAAGGGGGTGGAATCTCCTGGCAACTGAATCTCTGCCCTCCTCCCTATCGCTCCTTCTTACCTTTCTCTTGGTCCGGTTAACGAGAGAGACCGTGGACCACTGCTCAGCCCGAAAAGGGGGGGCTCTGAGCTCTATCTCTTTCTCTGAACCCCCCAGCCAGCCGCACCAATTGGGAGTCCGAAAGTAAGACGGAGAGAGCCGACTTGAAAGATAGCCGACTCTCCGCAATGGACATCCCAGTTGAAAGCAAGGGGTTGGGGCTCTCTTTCCGAACTTCTCTAGCGCCCGGCAAGGGGGCGGGAAGTGGTCTTGCTTTCTATCACCAATCCCAGCCGCACTGGTCGGTGCCACGTAACCGTGCGTGAGCCCGCTTCCAAAAGCAAGGGGGATTTTCAGTTCGAAATTCTATCCAGGGACCACCTGATCTGGCACCGCATGGCGCGGGCGTCCAGTAGGGCCCCTTTTCCTGAGATGTGATGATAGGTAGGAGGTTGCCAGGAGGGATAGCCCATGAGGAATTGGGCAGGACCGGCAGAGTGGAAAGAGACCCCAGGTTATAGGAAATAAGGAAATAAGGAAATAAGGAAATAGGAAATAAGGAAATAGGAAAGGGAACGCAAGGAACCGGATAGCTAGAGCTCTCTAAAACCCACTAAGGAAGTTGCCAGGCAACTAGAAGCCCCTTCTCCTCTTTACTATACGTCCCTGTACTAAGCATACCAAACCCCTAGACATACCAATCCTAATCAACCCCTCCTTTTCCCCTTCTCTATCCCAGACACCCCCCCAAAAAAGGAAAAAGCAAAAAAGCAACAACAGCAACGCATGCATCTATAAAGGGGTACCCAGTCAACCAAGCGTTGTGAGCCCTACCAGTCTGATTACCTGGTGGTGTGTTTGAAGAGGCAAGGAGGCTCATAAAACCATGTGGGACCTTCCTACTAATTTCACTTAATGAAGCCAAAGGTAGTGGCCCAACTCCTTGCAATAACCAACTAAAGGATGAGAATATATATGTTTACATGTTTACATGTTGTCTGTTATGTGTTAATACATATATGAGAATATGTATGTTTACATGTTGTCTGTTATGTGTGTTGTCTGTTCCTTCTGTCTCTGGCAGACTGCCTTTCTTAAGTGTGCATAGTTTAAACTGCAAGCTTGCTTCAAAATTTAAATCTAAGGAAGTCATGCTGGATCTTAGCAGTTCTAAATAAGAGAAGATGAGAATGAAGTGTGCAAATGTTTACCCCACCTCTTGCTTTGCCCCAACTTTTGAGATTGTGAGTCTACAGTCTTATTTTAGAAGGTGCTTTTAACCTAATGTTTCTGCTGCAAAAGCCTAGTTGAGCACAACTGCTCTCTCAAGCTAAAATGCAGTGTATGTATTTCATTAAGCGTATGCCTATAAAAGTATGGTGTTCATTCTAAGAAAAATATTTGAGTCCAGTTTTAACTTTGATTTGGTTGGACAGAAGAGTTATTGTAAGGCTCCTGATATCAGTCTCTATAAGACTTCATGGCCTCTTTTGTTAGAAAATGCCCCCCTCCCCCTTGTTTCACTCTGCCTCCTTCAGTTGTTTTCTCCCTTCTTACTTCTGTGCCAGGTAAATTTACTCCCGAGTAAGCTTCCTTTAAAGGAAACTGCAAAGAGGGGAGGGGGCAACACTTGTGTATTCCCTTTAAAAATCAAATCTAGGGCTGCTTTAACTGTGCTTTATAAGAGATCCTCTCAGGAGTATAGATGTTTCCTTTCCCAGCTGTAAATCTGTACTTAAATGTGTATGCCTCTTTGGTAGTACAAATCTTGCTGCGAAATCTTGCTGTGAACCCTATATTTTGGAGGGTTGGACTAGATGACCCCAGGGTCCCTTTCAACTCTCCCAATTTGTGGCTGTGTGGAAGACCATGTGTCTGCAAGCATTGGAGGGTAATTCTTAAATTCTGGTGTGGTAATGGAGTTGAAATTCAGCCTAGCTTTGCTCTTTAGTTTTAAAAGGTGAGAGGTGAAGCCCAACTGGTAATATCAAGCATTTGAGTGATTACAGTGTTTATCATTTTGTCTACTATTTAAAAATCAGACTTAAAAGTCTACTCAAAGTTTAAGCACATACAAATGAATAATCAAGTAGAATTAGCCTTGACCATTCCTGTAAATGCTGAGAATGTTAAAAAAATAAATAAATAAATCCTATGAATTCTAACTCTCTGGCCATTTTTACTCATAAATAAGAGAGCGGTTGATTGTTCCGCGAATAGCCAGAGGGATATTAGCCCTTTCCTGTACATAAAGGAAGCAGTCTCAGTTTGCTTGGGCTGAAATTGCTAGCTTTGGTGAATACTTAAATTGCTGAGTTTCTCTTTTTTGTTTAAAATCAAACCCTGTTTTCAAAATCTACTCCTTACCCTTCCTTTCCCTTATTCAAATGGTAATTTAGCCAAAGGATGCAACATTTTCAATAGTATAAAAGGTTTGCTGAGACATGAACTCTGCACATGCACAGAGGCTAGATCAGCTAAAGAAGAGAGAGAGAGGAAGGGGGGAACTGTAAGGAGGGAGAGGAGGTTTCTTCCAAATGTAAAAGAAAAGTCGGAACCATTGAGGGAAATCACCCTTAATCTGTCTTTGCTCCAGGGGCTACTTAAGACAAAAGGCTACAAAAAAAAACAAAAAACAAAAAAACTAGCCCATCAAAAGCCAAGAGCCTTCCAGGTTCCAAATCTTAACATGCCAAATTCTTTTCACAGGTAAATATCAAAGCATTCCCCCCCTCAATGGGAATTTTAGGAACAGCATTTCCTGACAGGCTTCTCACATGAAATAATTTTCCCTTTTAACAGGATATGTGAACCCCGATAACAAAGTGTTTGTCCCTTTTTCCTCCCACAGCAACTTTCTTTCTGTTCTGTGAAACAAGTCTGAATCCCTGCTGTATTAGTGACCTCTATCTCTTTGTGCCTTTGACATTTTTTTAAGTTACAAATAATCTGTTTTCATTTATTTAATCAGTTTCTCCATGATGTCTATGAAGTTAATCGAAGCACAACCAAACATTGTTTGTGGAATGGTACTTGTTTACCTTTGGCCTGAGCATTTCTTACTAATTCTGTCATTTTGGCTTGTGCAAGGTACCTGCACAACTTTAAATTGCCATTCATTTTATTGGTATTAACTCATTTCCCAGTATTCCGCTATTAACATTACAGCTGATGTCACATCAAGAAACACTTTTATTTTCATTTGGGATGTTAGAATGCCAAAACAGATTACTTCAGGTTACTTATTAATTGTGTGTCTTAGCATTTATTTATTTTTGGTTCCTCATAGCTCATTTTTGTGTGTTTGTGTTTTACTTTGGGGGACATGTTCATCACATGTTGAAAGTCAGTCTCATGAAGTTCTTTTATTGAATAGCACATGGTGAATTTTAAGTTTTCCTCATTGTTTTTCCATTTTTTTTTCAGTCCAGTAGTAATATGTGTGGTTTTGATAATATCTTTGTACTATTTAATAATAGTTATTTTCTGAATCTGATGTCTTTGTGTCAAGTCCATTTTCATCTAACTGGTAATCTAATTTTTTGCTTTCTTTTTATTTTTTAACCTTTGTATTTTTTTTACAGTTCTCTTTCTATACATGTGGAGTAATTTTTATTTTATAATATGAAAAGAACAACAACAACAAAAATTAAGTGAAGGAAAGCAAACAAACTTACCAGATAATAACAGTAATTATGTGGAAATGTGATAATAATATTGAAATAAATAAAATGTTTAATCCACTAAGATTTTATTATTTGCAACTTCCAACAGAAACCGAAGGACATCCTTTTCGCCTTTTGCCCCCTCCCTTTTCTAACTGTCTTTAAGCCCCAAAACCCTGCCCCTTACAGGATATCACTTCTACAGATGTGCAACGATGAAAAGCAGCAACAACCCCTCATGGCTAAGGGTAGGAGTTGAATTGCAAGGACATTTTCTCACTTTTGAACCTTAAGACTGTGCTCCAGGATTCAAAAGATACATGCATAAAAGATCACAATTGTGTCAAGATATGTAACTGATATTTAATTAGTTTTTTTTGTATTATGTGTTATTATGTAAGAATGTTGAAATGTGTCTGACAGTGTGATTTCCACAAAGGGGGGCAATTTTTGTGTGTAATTGTTTTTATGTTTAATGTCTTATTGCTTACACACCAATGGAGAATTCTCATGCATTTTATACTTTCTAATAGCTCACACTATTGTGTAGTCCAATGTTTAGATCAACTTATAACCACATTTAATTGTTCCACCTGGCACCCTGCCAACTTTCCCTATCCATTTTAAAATGTGTTAAACCTCGTTTTGCCAAGGACAAGCTTCTGGATCCATAAAACACCAGGTACATGAAGGTGGATATGCTTTAGTTTAGCAGGAATGATCCCTTATAGAGTTAAATTGACTTATTTGGACAAAGTGCCCTTTTTAAGAATGGTTTTCTTTTAACAGATTGGTTTGAAAAGTTGAGAACCATGGGCACATAAATTCAAATTGGACTCAGTTTGAATTGGGCACGTGTATCCGGGCTGCAATTAGCCTTTTGGTCCTTTAAGTGCAAGTGAGCAACCCCCATGCGTGCAAAACCACAGCCTATAATGGAATCCCATAGCTAAAGGCCAAGGCGAAGAAATCTCCCTCACGAGATGCCCAAACCTGTGCCAGCTATGGTGAATGCCAGGCAACATGGTTAAATGAAAGCCCCGAGGGGATTCAACAGACAGGATGTGTTGCTGTAGCACTATGTCAGTGTGAGACCACAGAAGAGCTAGCTTGACACCTGAGAAATACACAAAAATGGCAGGGGGGGAGCAAACTGCACTTTGCAGTCATTAGTGGACCTTCCTGCCTAAATGTAAAGCATAGATCACTATTGAGAAAATATTTCTTCCAAGGTGCTAGAATACCACAAGTAACTGAGCAACAAAATACGTGATATCCTATGTCTAACTATGTGCACTGTTACACCATTATATTTCTGTGCAAATATCCTTAAAGCAGCATGATATTTAAGCCCCTTTCAGGTTTGCATAAAGCCACACATCCCATTCACCGAGATTTAGGGTGCGGAGAAAAGATTTGCAAGTTCTTACAGAACTTTAATGCAAATCTATCTCCGAATGGGGGACTGTTACGGAAGGGGGGGGCATGTCTTCTTCACTACAATATATTTGCTCAATTTCTCTAGGACTCCATCACCCCTCCCCTGTCCTCCATAATCTCTCAAGTAATCCTGTCAAAATCACTCTGCCAAACCTTTCCTCTGGGCAATGCCAGGTGACAGACTATGTGTACATGGACCATTGTCTTCTCAGGATGTGCTTATCTGCGCATATCTCCAGCTCTGCATATTCCCCCTCCCTCCTCCATCCGGCTCTCTGCATATTCACCCCCTCCCTCCTCCATATGTTAATCTGTGTAACCCAACCTCTTCTTAATGTATTCATGATGTAACTGGGATGTATTTTGCACTGTATTCTGGGATATGGAGGGAAATTTCAAAAGTTCATGTCACCCCTTTCTCTGGGTTCAATCTCGCCTTGAACCTGTTGCGCAATAAACTTGGACCTTCTGCAGTTTGCTCCTGTGTCCGGCTGAGCTCATTTTCTTCCGCAGGGACCCACGGACTTAGTCCGATGAGCTGGGTGGCAGAGTAACCCCGCACCCAGATTTTAGCCGTAACAGTGCATGATAATAAAAAATGAAATGATCTAATATGTCAGAAAGAAGCAGCAATAAAATGCCTTCCAGTGAGGATATGAATCATGCCCACTAAACTTTTTAAAAAGCAATAATAAGCACCAGTAACATCGGGGAAAATGTTCTACCCCAAGCTACTGCAGCCATTCATTTTGACAGCCATGTAGCTTGGATTGAAAAATGCAGGTGAACCAAGATTTCTTCATCTGTGATTAATCTGAAAAAATACTGCAATGGCTGTTAGCTGCCACTACAGTGGCATGTGGGGCATGTGGAGAGCATGAGGGAATGGAAGGTTAGTGACGGGCTGAAGAGCAACTTTGAACATTAGCTCCAAATCAAGTTCATTCGAGAAAATCAGGAGAAATGTGAAAGTTGTGGCGCTCTCACCTACATGTACTGGTAAAGAAACTGTCCATATAGTTACAGGAGTGCAGAGGATCCACCATTTGCCTGTTACTCCACCTTCTCATGCATGCTGTTAATATGCTTTTCATAATCTAAACGAGTCTCCTTGTGCTTTTCAAACAGGCAATACATTATCTTTGGGTTGCAGGTGCACCTAGGATGAGATGTCTTCCAAGAGGCTCCCAAATTCCACATGATACAAGAGGCCTGTTCTTTCATTCTTGTTGCAGCTCTGTGGATGATTCCTCTAGATGGATACTTGCAAAGCTCACTACAATAATTTGTAGAACCCTAAAACGACCCAAAGGTTAGCATTTTCTTTTGCCTGCAATCCAACACCAGCAAAGCCAGGCCTACAGAATGTATCGAGACAACTGCAGTCCATTTACTACATATTGTCAAATTCTGGACAATGCTTCTCATAGGCAAGCAGTTAAAGCAGCTTTCACCACCCCTTAGCCACAGAACATAATAATTGGTTTTGGTCCTGTCCAGGCAGTAGACATGGCTCTGTATTTCTTAGTTAACCAAAGGAAGAACCAGAGAGGAATCGATTCATTAGGCAGTTGCCCTAAAGTCCAATGGGAAGCCCACTATGGTTGTGATCTTCAACCATGGGGTGTTTGGGCTGCAGCCCAATGCACACTTACCTCAAAGTAAACCCCACAGGACTCAGTAGGGCTTCTTATTTCTGTGTATAGAACTTCCATCTTTTGTTTGGGCTCCTTTTTTCAAACACAAGTCACGTGCTTCATAGCAAACTTTAATCAGTCTCTTTTTTTCGTTCACACAGTCAAGGTGACTGTATGGACTTTACTCACTCCATCAAAGCATATGAGTGAAACCTGATCTCCATAATTTATGGGAAGAGCATTCTAGGTTAATTAATAAGAATAAAAGACATAGATCAGCACTGGCGTCAGATTGCAGTTATATAAGCACTCTGGCTCTGGCTCCCAAGCAACAGGAGCAGCCACTGAAAGCCACTGAAGGATAATTATTTCACCAATGATAGTTCAATGTTAAACAATATTTAGATGTCCCATGAAGATCTAGTATGGGTTGCAAGCATCCCAGAGGAGCCAGTGATAAAGGGGTTGTGTGATTCAAAGTAACTACTGCTGCCCTCCTGAACATAAATATTGGGATAGAAATGTTGTCTCCAAAAGCAATGTCACTTGCTGTAAAGAAGCATGACTTACAAGCTTCTCTGCAAGGGAGCATAGATTTGCCACCACACTGAAACACACTGTGCATTATTGGTTAATCAGCAAGAAACACAGGAGCTGAAATATTATTAAGGTGAAGTAATAGGCAAATGCTACTAAAATGAAGTAATTAATTATGAAGCCATCATGAGTGCCCCAGTGTCCTTCAGACTGCTTTGAAAGAATAGGATCTACCCTTTCATTGCAGGCTAAATGGAATTAACCATCAAGTCATCCACCTGAACTTTTCTTAACTTTTCTCCATTGATTAAAAATAGTAGTTCTGAGTCTAATGATTTTTTTAAATAAAAACCAGAACCAATGGATAGTCTTTTACAATCATAGGCGCCAACTCCTAGGGACAGAAGTCCCCTCCCAAAATAAATAAATAAATAAATAAATAAATAAATAAATAAATAAGGGGGCTGGGCTACCCCAAAGTTGATGGGCATTGCCATTCAAATAGTGTGCAGGTGCCATGTCTTGTGATTGATTATGTGGGGTAGGGCTTACCTGCCCACCCACCCCCAAACAAGAAAGAAGATTCCACCTAAACATTAGGAAGAACTTCCTGACAGTAAGAGCTGTTCGACAGTGGAATTTGCTGCCAAGGAGTGTGGTGGAGTCTCCTTCTTTGGAGGTCTTTAAGCAGAGGCTTGACAACCATATGTCAGGAGTGCTCTGATGGTGTTTCCTGCTTGGCAGGGGGTTGGACTCAATGGCCCTTGTGGTCTCTTCCAACTCTATGATTCTATGATTCTATGATTCTATGAAATATTTTATTGAAGTTGGCACCCCTGTTTACAGTTAAAATATACTTTGGGGCCAGGAACAGCTGGCTTGGAATAGCACTGTGGGGCCAGCCTCTTACCCGTGACATCATTGCAGTTTACTGAGATGAGGTGGTAAAGGCACACCAGAAAAGCCAATCCAGCGTTTCAACCACCTCTAACACAACTCAAGGCATGAGGATGTCTCGTGACTGGGATGGAAACCTTGCTGAAAAGATCCCCTAAGCAAAGCTGCTCTGGTTGACAGTTTGGCCTACTTCCTCACACAGCAAATAGTTTAACTGTGGAACTTGCTCACATAGGAGGCAGTGGTGGCCACCAACTTGGATGGCTTTAATAGAGGACTGGGCAAATTCACACAGGACAAAGCTATCCATAGTTACTTCCCATGAAGGGCGTTCAACCTCCACTGTCAGAGGCCTTAAGTCCCTGAATACCAGTTGCTGAGACTTGCAGGTGGGCGCTCAGGCCCTGCTTGCCTGCTTCCCAGACGCCTATGGCTGGCCACTGTGACAACTGTAAGCTGGGCTAGACGGGCCATTGGCCTGATTTGGCAGGCTCTCCTCATGTTCTTATGAGAACTCTAGCCCTCTGAGCCTCTAATCTGGAGCACTGGGGTATTTGAAATCTCAATTATTTATGTGTTCATGCTGAGGGTTAATGCTGACTGACACTAAAACACAGCCTAGATTTAGCTTCATAAAATTTTTATCCCCGCTATGAACGGCGAGTCTTTCTCTAGTTTCAATGGAAGGAAATTGCCTATTGGAGGGGGGGGGAAGGCTGCCCGAGCCCACCCTACTGCTACTAGGCCAAATCTGGGGGCTCTGTTACCATGGCAACTGGCCATAATTTTTAATTCCTTTCCTGGTTACATCTGCACAGGGAAAAATAAATTTTCCTGCTTTCATAAATGTCCCATCTACCCGAAGCTGAGGGTTAGGTTCACAGTAATTCCTTCCCTCGCGATGGCACAAGGTGAGTGGGCACGTTGATCCATTCTGTAAATGTAATGCTCTGGAAAACACAGCTAAAAATTTGACATGCTCTATCAAGCACCCATTAAAAGTCTTATATAGCTGTAGACAGAGCCCTACACTGGATCTGGACATGATGGGGAGCTGTGTGGATTTATTATTTTCATTATTAGTAGTAGTATATATTTATTTATACCTTGCCTTGTCCCCTGATGGAACTCAAGGCAGCTTACATATAAAACAGAGAACCACCGAAAACATAGAAAAAACCATTTTTAAAAACGTTGATAAAAGTAAAACTATATTCATATATAAAATCTATTAAAACCACACAAATAATTACAATAAAACAGCTGCCATCTAGTTACGGACAATACTGAGGTAGATGGATCAATGGTCTAACATGGTACAAGGTAGTTTCCTATGTTCCTAATGCAACAAAAGGGTCTAGAGAGCTTAAGCAAGCTTGGGGTCAATTGATCTCGCTCTCTGTCTCTTGTTTGCTCCGTAACCTACGGTAGTAATCCTGAAAAAGCTTCCCAGATAAGGCTTACTGATAAACTACTTTCTATCTCTAAATCAGCATTATGTATGTATGTATTATTTTGGAAAGTTGACATTTCATGGGGAAGCATCACAAATCTCAGGGTTTTGGAAATAAAATTGAATGGCAACAGGTAAGACGTGCATGCTTGCAGACCCCTTTGCTCTACAACTGCATACTTTATTTCTTTAAAACGACATACAATTTGTTGTATTTTCAGTGTTTATGTAAGTGTTTCCTGGGAAAGGACTGTTTTGAGTAGAAGTGACTATATTCATGATTTGGATAAGAGAGATTGGGGATGAAGAAGCATACACCCTACCAAAGTTCTGCTACCTCTGCATTGCTTATCCCTAAAATGGGATTTTAAAAAATCATGTAGTGTAAACTCATTGCTCGGTCCATGTTCAACCTCGATGACTTTTATCTCAAAAGTCTCATCTGGTGCACATTGCTATGGTAATATAACCCACCCTTCACTGACCCTTCTACATGCAAAACAGATGCTCTACCACTGGGCAGGAGTGGAGGAAGGGAGGCAGTGGGGGATGGTCTACCCCGGGTGTCATCACTGAGGGGGGGGTGACATTTGGCGTGCTGCCCACCCACGACTCCCAAGCCTACCCTGAGCCATTGGGGGAAGAGGTGGGGCTGTGCTGCCTTGCCGGTGGCCTTCCCCCTCCATTTTGGCAGCTCGGGGGAAGTTTGGGAGTTGCAGGCGAATGGCAACGCCATTGCCCCCCTGCTCCCGGGCTGCTTCCCAAGCTGTCAAAAGGAAGAGGGAAGGGAGGAAGGCTGCTGGCAAAGCAGCATGGCTCCCTCCCCCACCTGCCCAGGAAGCAGCCCATTATGGGTGGCTCGCTTCGCCCCCATGGCCCCGTCCCCGGGTACACAGCATGTGTGCCGCTCTGGGTACCGGAGCAGCTAGCTCCACCTCTGGCTCTGATTGGACAAGATGGAAAGGAGTAGCAATCACCACCATGGCTTGTAGCAACCATCAGCACTTGCAGTTCCACTTGAGTAAATGGGTCAGTGGGTTGACAGCACCAAGCAGCTGCTTTGGGGAGGATGAGCAGTCACTGTCACCAGTATAGGTGGATACACAATGCAGCATGAGAAATGGGGTTGTACCAGAGGGGGGCCAATCCCCCCAGGCCCAATACAAAGGCAGTGCATGATGCAAGTGGATTCTACCAGTTCTCTCTGTCCAACAACAAGCAGTCTTTGCCACAGTCCCGGGGGTAGGGGCACCATTTGCCATATTCTTCTATGTGGAGGAGGAGGAATCACCATTGCTGCTACAGGTGACAGAAGAGTGCAGCAACAAAAACTAGGAGATATGAAGACGTCCCAGTTCCTGAAGATGGACCCAGTCATCCTGGCACCAAGGTACAGCTGCCACCTGTTTGGGAAATTATCACCATCAGTCATCTTCTTCCTATGTGAGGGGTTGCCCTCTTCACTGCCACCGGTCAGCTGCATCATGGTGGATCAGGAGTCAGCCAGGGTGGTGGGCTCCTGGGACGCTTAGGCTTAAGCAGCTGCCTGGCAATGCCAACCCCTGATGTGGCCAGAAATGTAGGCCCACAAAGGCCTAACACAGTGGTGTATATAGCAGCTGAGCTTTCATCTACATTTGCCGTGCAACAGTTCTGTGCCGTGGTCCTAAATCATGTCAAGTTCCTACCTCTAAGGTCCTTTGAAGACCTAGAAGTTGGAAGACAGTCCATGCCACAGAAAATGCCTCCTACTGGCGGAGGCAGAGGTTTTCAGATAGAACCACTGCATATGCACAGAGATTTCCCCCTCATCCAGGCCAACTCATTCGGACTAGCTCATTCAGACCAACAATAATCAGAACGAGGGTCCCCACCCTTTCCCTGCCTGAACATGTGATTTGTGGATGATCGGCGTTGTGATTCTATCACCCACAAATTGGAACGTTTGAGGAGCACCCTCAAATTCTGTTGCAGTGCCCAATGAAAAGCACAGAGATTTTTATGCTAAGAACATTTCTGTAGCATGTTGGGTGTTTTTGGCAATGGAAAGGCAATGTTAATCAGGCCATTCAATTCTCTGAAAGACTCTAAAGGACTTGTAATATCATACTCATATTTGAGGGAAGGAAACTCTGACTTGAACTCTGTTATTTATCGTGCATTTACGGTATAATCTCTTTATGCAGTCAACAGTGGAATGCTTTAGTAGGGTACAGTGGAAACCCTTTCATCCACTTCCACCTAGCGGCATAACCTCCTCTGAGTTGCCATATTGTGAATACTAAAGACCAAAGCATAATGGCCCTGGAAGAATATCTTTTCCAATTAGGTCATTTGGTTACCGGCGCGGGGTGTACTAAATTAGTAACATTTGGTAGTAAATTTCTTTGAAGTTCTCATTAATCTTGCCCTTGGATTTGAACTTTTCTTGGCCATGTTTCACATCGAATTTGGATTTTAGCTATGTCAAAACAACTGATTAGCTCTCGTCAGCTTGGAGGAGGAGGAGAAAGAAGCAGGGGGAGAAGAGGGTAGTGGGGGGGGCAGTGTTGGATTTCATGAAAGGCCTATTTACCTAGTCGTTTAGCATGACCAAATGGGAGAGCAGCCAACAAGGGCAATGCACTGGAAAGATTCCAGGGTTCCTGTCTCATTAGGGATCACCATAGCAAATGGCAAGGCTGCCGTCATACTAATATCCAGTGTAGCAATTTGGTTGCCACTAGAGCTAGGATGATATCCCACTTGCCACTGTGACAAATAGCTTCAAATAACCACGGCTCCGTTTTATAGTATGGAAGCCTCACTTCGGATACACGTACCCACGTACCAAAAGAAATAAAACTACAGTGGTACCTCGGGTTACATACGCTTCAGGTTTCAGACGCTTCAGGTTGCAGACTCCGCTAACCCAGAAATAGTACCTTGGGTTAAGAACTTTGCTTCAGGATGAGAACAGAAATTGTGTGGTGGCAGCACGGCGGCAGCAGGAGGCCTCATTAGCTAAAATGGTGCTTCAGGTTAAGAACAGTTTCAGGTTAAGAATGGGCCTCCGGAAAGAATTAAGTACTTAACCCGAGGTACCACTGTACACTAAACTGAAAGAGAATCGCTTCCCACACTTCTCCATCAACTCAAAATAGCGATGAGCAATGACATTTGCAGGTCTTCTAGCCAGACTTCTCACAGCCTTGTGAGCTCTGGCTCTGACTAGCCCAAAGGTTTGACTGAGTAGAATGTTCCTGGTCTGAATCTTTTCATGATACTCATCACGCTACTGCTGCTGGATGAAGACCAGAGCAAGTTGGACACTAAGCTATATCTGTATCTATGTCTGTCTGTCTGTCTGTCTGTCTGTCTGTCTGTCTGTCTGTCTCTCTCTCTATCTCTCTCTCTCTCACACACACACACACACACATTTGTGTGCCTCAGGTTTTTCTTTTTTAATCATTTGGAAAGCCTTTCAAACCAGCATGTCTTGGAATAAAGTATTTCCCCTAGTTCCAAGTGAAACAAGAAATCATTTGGAGGCTTGCGGTGTTGTGTCTGGCCCCTTGGCAAAACCTCTATTTTAGTACAATTTACAGCCATTGGGGGTGGAGGCAGTGCAGTTATTTAGTAACTTCTCAGTTCAACCATTTGCAAGGTCAGATCTCTTTGTTCACTGCCAAAGCTGGGCATGCTATAAACTATGGAAAGGAGAGGAGGTATGTAGATACAGAAATCTTCCTCTGCACCTGGAATGTTCTGCATGATTCAGAGTCCTACAGATAGAGCCTTATATAGTCTCTGCCAAAGGGAGGGGGGGAGCAAAAGAAAAACTGAACCACATTCTCAGCCCCGATGTGTTAGGAAAATTGGGCCAATCGGCACAGTGCATAGATATCCTTGCTGCTGAAATTGGAACCACAATGTAGAATACACTGTCTATTCATTTCAGAAGTTGCTTGTTGCTGGCCTGGGCTGTCTGTCTGTGCTGCCTACCTACTTTCTCCCAGCATGTTCCTGAACAATGCCTGTGAGAAAGGCCTCTGACTGCGTGAGAAGGCAGAGAGGCAGCCAGCCCAGGCCATGTGCTCCAGCAGGCAGCATCTCATACGTACACATGACACATGCTGGAACCTGAATGTCCTTCAGTTGCGTTGGCAGTAAGGGAGTGCCGGGCAGAGTGCTGAGTGAGTGGCAGTGAAGTACTGGAGGATGCAGCTGGGTGTGCCATTTGACCTGTACAATAATCCCTAAGGAGTCGTGGGTGGCGCTGTGGTCTAAACCACAGAGCCTAGGACTTGCCAAGCGGAAGGTCAGCGGTTCGAATCCCTGTGACGGGGCTCCCGTTGTTCGGTCCCTGCTCCTGCCCACCTAGCAGTTCAAAAGCACACAAGTGCAAGTAGATAAATAGGTACCGCTCCAGTGGGAAGGTAAATGGCGTTTCCATGCGCTGCTCTAGTTTGCCAGAAGCGGCTTAGTCATGCTGGCCACATGACCCAGAAGATGTCTGTGGACAAACGCCGGCTCCCTTGGCCTACAGAGTGAGATGAGCACACAACCCCAGAGTCGTCCATGACTGGACCTAATGGTCAGGGGTACCTTTACCTTTTTTCATAATCCCTAAATTAGCCTGCTGTGCTGGTGGAGTTCTGGTGGAGGAGGATGCTGATATACAATGCCATTGACATCAGCTCCTATATGTGGAATTGTGGAGGGAGAGACATCCTAATGCCCTTTGTCTCAGACATCAAAATGTATTGCAAAATGGTGTGGTGGGTTTTTCTTGCAAATCACCACCATTCCAGGCTCACTTAACATAGATCATGGTGGGGAGCTTCATATCAGTTACTGGATATTCTCGAGGAAAGAGATAAGGAAACACAAAAAAGCTGTCTTAGGAGACAATAATAATGCTGGATAGACCTAAGCTACAGCAGGCTTCCCTGGTTTTGTGCCCACCACATCAACTCCCATCAGCCTCAGCCAGCATGACCAATGGTCAGGATTGATGGGAGTTGTAGTCTTAGAGGGCACCAGGTTGGGGAGTGCCAGAAAGTAACACTGTATAGAATCAGCTCTGTAGAAACAGCTTAAGGTTTGTTTGGGCAATTTGCCTATTGATCCTGCATCTTTGCTGACATTACAGATCAGGGTTTTGCATTAACAGCAAATGCACACAACACCTTGTGAGAACCCCAATGTGCCTATTCAGAGGGTCAGACTCTGAAAAGCCAAAGAAGCCAGGCTTGCTGGCTCTGATTGAAACTGATTGGCTACTTTTCTCCCAACCTCCTTTGTATCACTTTGCAGTCCCAGCCCTTTCACTTTTCAAAAGTGCTCTTTATTTTCTTCTTATTTTAGTTTTTTTTATTAATAGGGTACAAATGATTAAAAAAAAAGAACAATCATGCAGTGCTTTAAGTTTTCTTTTATGGTGGCATCTAGCTGAAGCATAGGGAGAAGGAGTAAAACTGGTGGCTAAGTCCACCTTCAATTCACTAGTATGAATTCACTAGTATCATTTGTCATTTCAGTTGCAAAGACAGGCTCATCCTGCGACCAAGAGACATCTTCTGAGTTGTTCAGTTCACACTAAATGTTCCTTGCAAAAGAATTGGGGTGGGGGAAATTGTCCAGCTCATTCCTACCAAGAGCCTTTCAGAGCACAGCGGATCTGTCTTCTCCATGGCCTGCCTTTTGGAGAATGCACTATTGAATGTCTTCCTCTCCCTCTTGGCTAGGACTGAAGAAAGTAAGTGCATAGATATTACTATGATGTCTTGCATATGTAAACCATGATCTTCTGTTAATTTAGGAGAAATTGGATATAATCTGAACCACAGCCAGGGGAGCTTTTGACAGAGCTGCTCTTTGTTTTCTGTTACTAGAAATGGAAAGATCCTCACCTAGAGCTTGTGAGAACAAGGCTCCTAGTATTTTCAAAGAAAAAAAAATGTTGGAATCAACTGTAGTCCTGTTCAGACTGATGCAGGATTCACCACTCAGCCCTGAGAGCTTTCAAACAGATGATTGTCTCTGTATTCCCAAGCAGAGATACATCTTCCCATCTGCCACTTGGCTCTTGGTCTTTTTTCAAGTTTGGAGGATAACCAGAGTGCTTACCCATCTCTCCAGCACAGCCTGGGCCATCATGAGGCATACAATTAGCTGGCATGGCCCTGATCCCAAAACTGAGTATGCTAACTATGAGGTGCTAGAATCAGAAGAGAGAGAGAGCACTGGAGGTCGGATTAAAACCCCATAAAGACGGAGGTATTGTGTCTGGGTGTTGACCTGATGGAACAGCAGCTGGATTTGGCTGCAATGTGGAGATTCTGCCCATCTAAAGGAAACCTTCCCAGTTCCACCGCCAGTGACTATGCAGTCAAAAGGCAAAGGAACAGTCACAGCGAACAAGAAACTTTGCATCTTTCTTGCCTCTGCATGGCTCGATTAGGCTGGCAATCAAGATGTTATTATGCAGCTCCTGTGTTCTAGTACAATTGAAACAGGACCTCGGTAATGGTGTGTGAACTTCAAGGTCACCCCGTGGAGAGTTGTCTTTAGCTCTGCAGCAGCTTACTATTTAGGAATAAAAATGACAATTTTCCTCAAGTAAATTACATCGTGGGAGCACAATAAAATCCTGCAAGGGCAATTGGAATGATCTGATGGTGGATTTTAACTCAGAATACATTACAGGGCTTCCTTGTGGTTACTGGCTAACATGGACCTTGGTGATCTGAAGGCATTCCAGACTGCTAATGGTGCTGCTTTTATCTCCAGGTGTAATTAGAATTGGAGGGTGAGGGGAGAACAGTATTCTCTGACCGCATTGTATAAAGATGAACTGTCTGTTGTATGCTTTCCCAGATAGTCTCTAAAAAGAAAAATGAATTCAGTGCTCCTCAAGAAACCAAGGCAACAAACAGAAGAAATTTTTGCACCTCATCTATGTGCATAACGAAAGAAGGTCTTCTAACAGTGTGCTTCAGTTGGTCTCCTTTTATACTCCTCTTGCAAAGGAAATGACAGTGATGCAACCTTGAATTCCCTGTTTCCAACTGAAAGCTGTACTGCCATTTTTAGAGTAGAACTATATTGCAGATAAGGGATATGTCAGAGATGTCTTGCACTGCTTCACTAGCACTGGGACCTAGTCCTTGGCAGTGTTCTATCTGTGCCTAGCCTACAGTACTGAAGCCCCAAGGATATGCCTTACTCCCATAGGCAATCAATACATGATATCTAGCCCATCAAAATCCATGCACAGTCCAAGATCCTGGGGCCTGTTAGTTCTGATCTACTTCAGAATGTATTGTGCAACTGCCATGTTATTTAGGAAGGATCATAGGCTAAGAAGATAGACCACTAGAGTATCTTCAGGGGCCTGAAGACTATAGTTCTTAAAGGACCAGTCCCATGGCCTGAAGATGAGCACATCTTCAACTTCCCTTGGCTTTCCACCTGATGGGCAAATGCAATAGTGCAGGAAGCACTTGATGCCTGGTGAGTCAGGTTTGAGGGACTTTATCTGTGATGGCAGTGCAGTCTCAGGTTCCAGAGCCTCTGAATCATCAGCCTCCAGCACTGTAAGCCCAAACCCACCAGTTTCAATTCAACCTAGTCCAATTCAGTAGCCAGTGGTACAGCATTCTGGGTTTGGCAGGCTCAAACACCTTTGACTGTGAGCTTAAAGACAAGGCCATTACACATTACAGATCACCAGGGTCCAACAAGATAAAATCATATGGTTGACCTGCTCATGCCAACTAGAATATAATCATTGTATGTATTTTCTGGATATTTTCAGGAAATTACTCTGATCAGTGATGATTGCAGTGCTCCATGTGGACAAGACTTCCAAAGACAAGATACTAAACACAGACAAAGAAAATTAACATGCTACAGTCTGCCTGATGAAAAAGCCACATGCAATCCATAAGCTAGAAAGCAATCAGAAAAGCCATGTGTTTGCAATGAGAAGGGAAAACTTGATATCCTTAGTTTCTCATCATGGTGGCCACAAAGACTGAAATTAAGTCTGCCAGTATGCCAGCATCTTTTAATCATCGTCGTCATAAATAGAGCATCATCTCTTTGCCAGGCACATTTCTGGCAGGTCCCTTTTCAAATTAGGCTTATAGGAAAATCAGTGTACATGTGCTCCCCTTCAAAACATTTTTGCCTAATTCCATTTTGTCATATAAACCTACAAGCTATGCTACATATGCAAATGCCCATGGGGAATACAGAGAAATATACACTGAGGAGGGGTAGGCAGCTGAGAAATTATAAAATAGTTTTTGTTGGCCTGGAACTAGGGTGATGGGTTTCTTACTGAGTAACCTCTACTGGAAGGTGGGATCCACATTCTCATTCCCAATGAACCATAAGATGAAACTGAGCAAATGAAGAAAGATCCCAAGTCTTGATGAATAAGGGTGGATTCAAACGGGTTATTCATGCTCTGTGATGAAAACAACAATGCTACACTAAATGGATTACAGAATAATACATCTTACCATGAGGCAATTGTAGCCTTCTGAATTCTTGGTCATAGGAGTTTGGGGGAATGATGATCTCAGGGAAATATATATGGTGTGATTTGGGAGCAAAGATGTAAAGGCAAATTATTATTAGTCAATGCTTTATTTCTCCCACCACCACTATCCTGCCGCTGCTGCTTGCCCGCCCCCCTGCTCAGTCCCTGTCCCCCCCCACACACACCTTTACCTGCTCCACCCTTCCTCCACTGCAGCTGCCACTTCCTGTTGCAGCAGGCACAGCCTCCCAGAGGTTCTTTGGCATGACCTTTTACAACCATCAGGCACCTTCCTGGAAGGTGCTTTGGCAATCATGCAAGGGTTGCACCAGAGTGCCTCTGGGAGGCCACGCCTGTCACCATGGAAAGCGGAGAAGGAGGAGGAAGCAGGAGAGAAAAGAGCAAGGGGTGAGGGATCAAGTGGGCGGGCGGGCAAGGTTTGGGATGGTGGCAAGGGGGGAAATAGGTAGCAGTACAGTGTATTGGCATGTACTGCTTCCAAAAAGCACTGCTATTAGTACCTTACAGCAGGTCAACTAGTTTAAAACTAGATAAAAAAATGAAGCCTATGCACCAAAGAATTGTATGCAGAACTGGGTTGGCTAGGGCCGATGCTACAGGGAAGAGGAATATTGCTTTTCTACATAGGATCATTAGCAACTGATGGAAAATGGGAATGACCCTATGCCTGCCCAGAGGCCCAGCGAAGATTTTAGGCTCTGATACTGTTTGAAAAATTAGCATTTAATAGGACAAGGGATGCCTGCCCAACCTACTAGACTACTTTTTCAATTCTGTAAATAATGTAAGTAAATTAGCAAGGGATAGAGACTGCGATGAATAAAACATAAGTACCTTTCCATTTACTCTGAGGCCCAGAGGAATAAAAAATCACTAGCTTTAGCTCATTGGTAAAAATGAGAGAAAATATTCAAAGTAACATTAGGGAACTAAACACCAAAGGGTTGATTTGCAGCGGACAATTTAATACACAGTCAGGGCAATGAAGGACGCTTAATCACATGGTGCTGTTCCACAAGCTCTGACCTGGAAAATCAATCAAGTATGTTGCAAGAGGCCCATCTCTGAGTAGGGTCTCGTGTGGAACACAGGTAGGAAGTGGCAGCAGCCCCACTCAATTATTACTCCACTGCAAGAAGCCATGACAGGTGCTTCTTTCTGCCTGCTGCATCTCTCAGAGGCATGAAGAACTGCAAACTTCTTGAATAATGTTGCTTTCCACCAAAGCAGAAGTGGGAAAAGGCCAGTTTTTAGAAACCGAACCAGGCAGCAGGAGGTGTGAAAGGCCTCCGAGAGCTGCTGCCTGTCAGAATAGCCAAAACTGACCTAACTGGGCAAACACCCTTAGATCAGCGTCCTAGATTTCCCTCTGTTTACCTTTGTCAACTGATGCTTTTGAATTATGGTGCTGGAGGAGACTCTTGAGAGTCCCATGGACTGCAAGAAGATCAAATGCATCCATTCTTAAGGAAATCAGCCCTGAGTGTTCACTGGAAGGACAGATCGTGAAGCTGAGGCTCCAATACTTTGGCCACCTCATGAGAAGAGAAGACTCCCTGGAAAAGACCCTGATGTTGGGAAAGATGGAGGGCACAAGGAGAAGGGGATGACAGAAGACGAGATGTTTGGATAGTGTTCTCAAAGCTACCAGCATGAGTTTGACCAAACTGTTGGAGGCAGTGGAAGACAAGAGTGCCTGGCATGCTCTGGTCCATGGGGTCACGAAGAATTGGGCACGACTAAACGACTAAACAACAACAACAACAACCTTTGTCAACAAATTTGGTATCTTATGTGACATCAGATATCCTACAACATGGATGAGGAACCCACGTGGCTCACAAACTCCCATCAGCCCCGGCCAGCATGGCCAATGGTCAAGGATGATGGAATAATAATAATAATAATAATAATAAATTTTATTTATATCCCGCCCTCCCCAGCCGAAGCCGGGCTCAGGGCGGCTAACAACAATAAAACAGTACAAAAGTACAACATAAACAACATTCTAAAATCATTCATTATAAAAATTAATTAATTCAAGCCACTAGCAACCATTGGGCCAGAGCTCTGCGAAGATTGCCGAGGGAGGGAGTCAGGCTGTGCCCTGGCCAAAGGCCTGGTGGAACAGCTCTGTCTTGCAGGCCCTGCGGAAGGATGTCAAGTCCCGCAGGGCCCTGGTCTCTTGTGACAGAGTGTTCCACCAGATCGGAGCCACAGCCGAAAAAGCCCTGGCTCTAGTTGAGGCCAGCCTAACTTCTCTGTGGCCTGGGACCTTCAAGATGTTTTTATTTGAAGACCGTAGGTTTCTCTGTGGGGCATACCAGGAGAGGCGGTCCCGTAGGTACGAGGGTCCTAGGCCATATAGGGCTTTAAAGGTTAAAACCAGCACCTTAAACCTGATCCTGTACTCCACCGGTAGCCAGTGCAGCTGTTATAGCACCGGGTGAATGTGATCTCGCAGCGAAGACCTCGTAAGGAGTCTCGCTGCAGCATTCTGCACCCGCTGGAGTTTCTGGGTCAGTCTCAAGGGCAGCCCCACGTAGAGCGAGTTACAATAATCCAGTCTGGAGGTGACCGTCGCATGGATCACAGTGGCTAGGTCAGGGCAAGAGAGGTAAGGAGCCAACTGCTTAGCTTGGCGGAGGTGGAAAAATGCCGCCTTTGTTATAGCTGCAATCTGCGCCTCCATGGAAAGGGAGGTGTCGAAGATTACACCCAAACTCTTAACGGACGGTGCTGGCACTAATTGCGCCCCCGCAAGAGATGGGAGTTGCCCCCCCAATCCCATATCGCCCCGTCCCAGCCACAGGACCTCTGTCTTCGAAGGATTTAGCTTCAACCGGCTCCCACAGCTTCCAAGCATCTGATCAGTGTGTCTGGGGCCAAGTCAGGATGGCCATCCATCAACAGATAGAGTTGGGTGTCATCGGCATACTGATGACAACCCAGCCCAAAACTCCGAACAAGCTGGGCGAGGGGGCGCATAAAGATGTTGAAAAGCATCGGGGAGAGTATCACACCCTGAGGTACTCCACACACCAAGGAGTGGCGCGATGACAATTCCCCCCCAAGCGCCACCCTCTGTCCCCGACCAGAGAGAAACGAGCACAGCCATTGAAGGACTGTGCCCTGGATCCCCACGTCGGCAAGGCGGTGGTCCAGAAGTTCGTGATCGACCATGTCGAAAGCTGCTGATAGATCTAGAAGAATCAGCAGCCCCGACCCGCCTCGATCCAGCTGTCTACGAAGGTCATCTGTTAGGGCGACCAGAGCCGTCTCGGTCCCATGACCAGCGCGGAAGCCGGACTGGAATGGATCCAGAGCCGATGTTTCATCCAGAAACCCACCAAGCTGTTCAGCAACCGCTCTCTCAATCACCTTACCCAGGAATGGAAGGTGAAGTTCAACAACAACTGGGTGGCCATAGGTTGGCCACCACTGTCCTAAAGCATAGTCTGAAGGGACAGTGTGTGATGAGGCCACCTTGCAGGTCAGGATCTGTTCAATGCATGGATGAGAGACTACCTGAGCATCCTATGTAAAAACGGTGGAAGGTAATTACAATAAATCTGTCCAGTGTTACAACATAGGGTGTTGCCTTATACCGAATCAGAGCATTGGCCCAACTGGTAGTAGCTCTCCAGGTTTTCAGGGAAGTTTCTCTCTTAGCCCTGCTTGGAGATGCCTGAGGTTGAACAAGGGACCTTCTACATGTAAAATGGAAGCTCTGGCAATAAGCTATGACTCTTCCCCTACAGAACAGGTAACAGGGGAGCTTCCCTATTAGGAACTTGTTCATCTAACTCAGTCTAGCTTATCACATCTAGCCGAGATGTGGCAAGGCACAGTTAGGGTTTCAGGGTCTAGGGTCCAGGATTCTGGTAGGTCTTCCTAAACAACCATTGAAATGTTGGCCTTTTGAAGAACACTCTGGAGGTCAGACATGAGAATAATGCTCTGGCATGCAGGTTGATGTGGTGCTTTAGATCTTTCTGCATGTGCAATGCCTGGGTGGATTGAATTTAAGATCCAGAGGATCTCAGGCTATCACATTCATTGCAAGCGCTGACATAAGAGCCACGAGGCTTCCGCAGGGATGGCAGCTCAATCTCTCACACCTACGCCAGCCTGCAGTGGACTCGCCACAAATCATGTTTCTCATTGACCACCTCTACAACCTTAGCACTTGGGGCTTTGGGAAGAGAGGCACAGCACAGTCATTAAACTACTCCCATCAGTGTCTGAAGCTAGAAAATGCAGAAGGGGGGGGTTTTACTCCACTGCCATTACTGTCAGGGCTGCCTGGATGTGTGCAGCCTACCTCCCAGCACAAATGCTCCACATAAATCATTGTATTAAGCAGCACAGAGGGCCTGTCAGGCTTTCATTCCAATGAGAATCTTGTCAGGGACAACTGGAAATAAAACTTTGCAGCCCCCTCATTCTGCGAGCAATAAGATGGGCTGCTTCAAACACTTCCACACATACAAAACAAATGACATAGGGTGAGCTTGCCCTGCCATCTAATGTCCACCTAATGTCCATATAATCCTGGACATCAGGTCCTTCATCACACATAAGGCCCACTGAGTAGTGAGCAAGAAGTGCAGGCAAAGATCTGGATGGCCATGATTTATGCTGTAATCTTGCACAAAGACAATCAGGGTACATCTTAGGCCAAAGTTAGTAGTCAAGACAGTTCTTCACACTGTTTGAGAAGAGAGGAATGGAGTTTGTCTGCCAAGTTATTCTCAGAGAATGAGGGTGTATTTACAGATTAAGCATTTGAGCAAGGACTGGTTCAAACTTCCAAAGAATTTGGGAACAGTGTGGGGGGGGGGAGAGAGGAGGAATCACTGCCCCATTCTGAGAGGCAATCGGGGGGGGGGTGAATAGTGGCCGACACACACACACACACACACACACAATAATGTTGGTTGTCAGTAGTGGCAGGCAGGGCTTTTTCTCAGCCAGAACTCACAGGAACTCAGTTCCAGCACCTCTCTAGTGGGCACCATTGCCATTCTCAGAGAATGAGAGGAGGGGAGTTCTGGCACCTCTTTTTCTAGAAAAATAAGCACTGGAAGCAGCTATTTCTTAAATGAAGTAACTCTTGCAATGCAGCATTCTAGAAAAATAACTTGGCAGCCACCAGCCAATTGGAGCCACTGTTTCCCTCCTAATCACTGAGACTCCCCTTCCCTGAAAAAAACACATAACCTGTGAATGGGGAAGGTTGGTTAGCCACTTCGAGACTCCTTAAAGGGAGTGAAAGGCAGGATTGTCAAATCCAAACTCTTCTTCTTCTTCTTGGTCCCCTTCATCACCTGTTGCCAAACCCTCCAGCAAGACCCGGTGACATTCAGCAACTATTGCAACTGCCTCATCGCACTCAATGTAACCTAAATATATTGTGTGACTTCATTATGCTATAATGGAGGACACTTTATCAAGCATGACAACACACGACAGCTAATGCACAGCTAAACATTCTTCTATGGTACAATAGGAATGAACTGCCTGTATTCTTCTGAATTCTTCTCATGAGCTTCCAACAGCACTAGACAAACAAAACACCATACAAAGGCAGTTACGATGCTGTCCAAACATGAGGGTGTAACCTACAAGTCCTAAGACATCTTTGTGAGGCCTGCCCGATTCTGTTACGCCAATGAGAAGCTCATCTTTCATTTCTTTTGCTAGAACAATACGTTTCCAGTCTTTTGTAACTGAAAGCTCAACCTGACAACTTTGTGTCACAAAGGCTCAGGAATCAGATGGCACTGTGATACGTATCATTGGCTTGCAACCAATGCTGCAGGAGTGGTGTTCCGTTCATGCAACAGGACTTCCCTTCTTCTCCTCAACCCATGTGCCCCTAAATCTCCTCCAAATGGTCCTCCAGCCCTCTGGAGCAAATTTTGAGGGTATGGGGGCTGCAAAAGAGAGGAGGGGGATATTGCACAAGCCTGTGGTGCAAGGCAGCAAAACAGCTTCTCAAATCTCATATTTTGGACCCATTGTGTGGTTTTGTTTGGTGCACACAGAGCACACGGCCATTATCAAGAACTGGATGGTTGTGCTGGAAGGAAGATTTCACTAACATAAGGAGGCTTGTGTGTCCATCCACCCAGTTCACATGTACATTGCTATTCATTCTCTGCAAAAATGGCAAGTATCCAGACTTTCGGCTCCTAATGACTTTCCAATATTACTGAAGTCTTGCTTGCTCTAACTTAGGGGATTCCTTGAGGGGAGTCTGAAGATACCTGTTTTAGGGACACCGACGGGAATTCAAAGCAACATGTTTATTTGTTTGCTTATTTAAAGTGCTTCTACATCAAGCAATGTAGCACAGCAGTGTCCCAACCACTAGAAGAAGCAGAGATTTCTGCTGTACTGGAGGGCTCCAAACCCAGTAGTGGAACAAGCCAATTGGGCGCATGGGGCAGTGCACATGCACTGCACCCAGGGGCAGGGCCAGCCACCCGCGGGGTGGGGGAAGCCAGGGCAGGACGCTCCGCAGGACCTACGAGGAGTCTGCCTGCCTCCTCCCACTCAGCCACCCTACAGCTGAGGGGGAGACAGAGGGCAGACCAATTGGGGCAGTGCAGAGGCTGTGGGTGCCTAAGCCACCATTTCACTCCCAGGAGAGACACATGGCTTGAGTGAGCTGCAGGCCCCACAGTGGGTGCCGCCCACCATTTTGTCACACACACACACACCCCAGTGGGGACGCCCAGGGCGGGCTGCACCTACTGCACCCCCCCTTGCTATGCCACTGTCCAAACCAAACAGGTAAACTGTCCACACATTTGTCCTGGCCTTGCTCCTGACACAGTGCAAGGCAACCAGCTACAAGGCTTGGTCTTGGAAACATGTTATTATTTCCAGCCTAAATGTAACAAAGAAACTGTGGCTATCCTACTTGTAACCTGCCATTAGTCTTGTCACAGGGTCCACAGTGTTGGCCTCCTGTACACAACAACACGTGTTGTTCTCTTGAAAGGGTCTCTCTAGTAGCTAAATTTTTGTTCATTGCTTATGCATTTTTCTTTCTTTCTTTACGTATCTAAGGTGCAGAAATATTGCTAACTCATAACTACCATAAGTACCCCAAAAGCTTGCATTTCAGCAGTCTACATCTATGGATTTAAATGTATCCAACATCAAGAATTTGATTATTGTACTTTTTGCTCTATAAGACGCACCAGCTCATAAGACGCACCTAGTTTTTGGAGGAGGAAAACAAGAAAAAAAATATTCTGAATCCCAGAAGCCAGAACAGCAAGAGGGATCGCTGCGCAGCGATCCCTCTCGGTGTTCTGGCTTCTGGGTTAGCTGCGCAGCCTGCATTTGCTCCATAAGACGCACACACTTTCCCCCTTACTTTTTGGGAGGGAAAAGGTGCGTCTTAAAGAGCGAAAAATACGGTATTTGAACAGATACAAGTATTAGGCATGATTAACTTGTTTCCAATGTTTCTGCTTATAATTCCAATGTTTCTGCCTATAATACTACACTAGAGGGGAGGGAAGAGGAAGGGCACCAGGCTGCCACCATGGAGCAAAGTGTTCTGTTACATGAAGCTTTAGAAATATGTGTTGGCACTGGATTACATTTTATTTTTGTTTCTCTTAAACCCACAAGCTCTCCATTTTATTTTTTTATTTTCTTGCTTTCCACGTTTCCCATTGAGGAGGGCAGGAATTCCCCTCGCAGCCTAGGATTAGGGCATTTTATGAGACTGTCTTTCCCTGCTATTACCCCTGGAGGACTTTATTTACGCCATTTACAGCTCTAGCAATAACTAAGCCACACTGTTCTTTTCGGAAAGAGGCTGAGGAAGAGCCATTAGTCTAGCGTTCAGAGCGCAGCCTAATTTTGACTGGCTACTTGCTGGCAAAGTCCAGAGGAGCAGTGCACACCCTGCCTCCTGGCAGCAAAATCCAATTAAATTAGAGATCCCACTTCACCAAAAGGCCTCCGTCTAATTTGTGTAAAGTTTCCATTAAACAATGCTGCCTGCAGAAAACATACAGTATAGCTCCCTGCTGGCAATTTAATGGGAAGAGAATTCCAACAGGAACGTTATTAGATTCCCCATTAATGCCGTGCATTACATGCACACTGTCTTAACTGACATGAAAGATACTAGTGTGTCCGCAAACGCCGTCCTGTTAAAAGCTGTGCATTACTCATGGAAGCCTGATTCAGGTCTAGCATTTTCAGAGGTACAAAAAGAAGAAATTCAGAATAAAAAAAGGTCTGGGGGGGTTATAGCACTGTAACTTTAGCAATGATCCTAAAAGATTGGCAGAATGTCAAATAATTTGATCATAAAATTTCACAGGAAATCTTTCACAATTCTTTTAATTGTGGGTGGGGAGGTCCTTTTGTATTTGTTTAAAACAGCAACAGCAACACGACTCTGTAAGAAGGGACACCTGAACACTGAGGGTTAATGTTGTGGAACAGCCATACAATATTAGATGAAATTTAAGAGCTATAATCCAGTGGTTGTTTCAGTGCATTCGCATAGAGAAATCCAAGGACAGACCCATTATTTTCTATTGGGGAGGAATATTCTGCAGACACAGTGGAGCATTAACATTGATCCAATGAGCGCAGCACCTGATTAATAGCACAATCCCATGCATGCCTAATCAGAAGTAACTTGCTTTATTGACCTAAATGGAACTTACTCCCTGGTAAGCATGACTGTAACCTAGTGCTGTATTATTAAACTAGAAGTGGTGGTAGGAAGAAATGTCTCTTAGCACAGGGTCTTTTCACAAAAAGGCTGTCACCGCATCTGACCACGACAACCTGTCCTGAAGGATGGTTCAGTGGGTGATACTGTATTCCCTACTTGGAATGTTCTAAATCTAGACAAGTGATGAGAGAGGAGACACAAGGCAGTTGGGCGCCTTCTTTACATGCTTGGTTAGAAGCATGGGGAGACCCCTGGGCCAGAGATGGAAAGAAGGTAGAGTCCCAGCCAGAGAAGAATGGCAGATTCAGTTGATGGGTTATGCCAAAATGGCAATGACCACTCCCCATATCAAATGGGGGGCGCCTTTTGCATGGTTGCGCACAGCCCCCCCCCCATCCCAGTAGTTCGGGCTGGCTTCATCCTTCCCAGGCTGGATACCTGGAGGTCTCCACCTACCTCAGCCAGTCGCCCAATCCCGCCTGGGGAGGCGTTGCCAGGGGATTGGCCAGGTAGGGGGAGGGACCACCCTGCCCACACATCAGAAGGTGAATCTTACCTACGAAGCATCAGTTGGCTCCAGAGCTTCTCCCACCCTCAGTTAAGCCTTCTTTTGCAGGTTAACCTCTTCTCCACAGGTACGCAGGCACAGCTATGTCAGGGTTGCTGTTGAAGGACTGGAAAGGAATTTTCCTGCATTAGCAGGTTTTGCCTGCCCCATAGCAAAATATCACAACTTTGGCGGCTTCAGGCCTTGGGCGGAATCCTTTCGTCTATCTTCCTAAGTGGGGGGGGCATGAAGTGGTGACCCACACCCCCCTTGCGGCGGTGATCCCAGGGTTCCCTGTTAAAGGGGTCTTGAGGAGAGGCATTGGCCACACACAGAGAGGTTATCATTGCTCTCCCCTGTGACTGCGGCGAAATGGGGGGCAGGCTCTCTGCTTGGACATATGTTCTCCAGAGCCAGCCCAATCCCTGCACATTCTGGATAACCCTGAAGTCTCCCAGATCCCCGACTGGGGACTGGGAAGGATAAACACCCAATACCTGAGCCAAGGTCTCCTTACATCTGAAACTTAATAAAGTTGTGGCCAATTTTAATCCCAAAGCACGTTGTCTTGAGTCATTATTCCGCTCAGGGGTCGCCTGGGGTTGGGGGGGGGACTCCACCTGTCCAAGCAAAAATAACCGGAAGGATCAGAAATCAGGAAGACCAAAATTTTAATAAGGAATAGGGAAAGTTTATAATTTATCTTAAAAATTATTGTAAACAGTTAAAATCATCAATAGGATTGGAATAACACTTGTGGTTTAATTGTGAATTTTTGATATAATGGAGATGTAAAAGATTTGGATTATTATAAAAGATGCAGGAGGAAATGACTAACAATAGGACCCACAAAGGGGAGGAAGGAAGTCCAGGAGATTCTTTGGAATCTTGCTTTTATGATGTATGTTGGATATGTGATTGTAAAACTTTAATTTGAAAAACCAAATAAATAAATTATAAAAACAAAAACAAAGAAGAAGCACGGGAAGACCTGGTCCCATCTTCTTCTCAAGTCATGCTTGTTTTGGATTTATCAGGGCTGCTTCCAGGGTGGTATGTCTGTCACGTGGAAGTAGTTTGGCAACTAGGCCAAAAATATGCAGGAGGAGGGTATCTTCATACACATTACTGGGTCCTAGAAAGATACAGATGTTGCCAATTGATTCCTAAATCCTTAGCATTTTTGTATCTCTCTGGAAAGTAATGACATGCATTAATCCTTTGCATTAATCCTTCCCACATGGCATTGACACTGGTTCCATGTAGGGAGTGTTCCTGTGACATAAATACCATAATGTGGCCCACCAAGATAACATGTAAAATGCTTTGATGCCGCTTAATTGAGCAACACACTAAACGCATGTCATATCAGGCCTATTACATCCCTGTGTATGCACCTGCTGATGTTTTCGGCACGCATTACAGTCCTCAAAGAGTTAATTAGCAGTACTGTACATTAAATTAAGTAGCTGTCTGGTGGCTCAGTCTTCGCCAGGCAGTAGCTTTAATCCTTTTAGCATTCTAAACTCCAAATGCAGTTTGCAGTTTAAATATATCCCTAAATCTTATCCTAATCCTTCCCCTTCGTCTAAGCCAAAGTTTATTCCACCAGATGTGATGGATTCTTAATTAAGATGTTTACAAGAAACGATTATGTACCAATGCTCATATTTGCAAACCAAGTCAACAACAGTAGCACAGATCACAGGCATAAGTAGCTCAGATAATTGATGCCTTTATAAAAATCATGACTTCTTTTTAACAAAAAGCAGGATTCCTATTACATTGGGCTCCATTAGAGACCTCCTAGTGTCAAATAATAGTAACAGTCTTGATTAAAGTGGAGGAAAAATTCCCCCCACTTCTTTTACTATTAGCCACAATTACGCTACAGAAACTTGCTTACCTTATAAACAGATACTGTAATAATATTTACTTGTGCGGTTCTCATTCATTCTGCTGGAGTGTGCAGAGAAGAACCTCCCACTGGAGGGTGTCCATAGACTTCACTTGTGCTAGCAGAGTTTTCAGGATGTAGAAATGAAAGTGTGATCTGAACATTAAGCATTTGACCCTAATCCTAGGTAAACCAAACAACAATATATTCTGAATGTGAATGTGAAGTATTTTTATATTGCCAATTCATATAAAATATCAAGGCTGTGTGTGTGTGTGTGTGTGTGTGTGTGTGTGTGTAAAACAATGTCATAATTCAAATGACTGACTAATCAAGAAAATATAATTAGCTGCATAAAAAATTTTGTTGGCATCAAAAGGTCAATAGGAAGGGTGTCTATCAGAACTCTGATGAAAGAGTGTTGCACAGCATAGGACAGGCAACACTAAATGCTTGACTTCTAGCTGAGGCCAGTTGGGCCTCTGTAACATGGGAGACAACTAACAGTGCTCCTCCTCTGGGTGACCTTATAGTTGGAACATCTGAAGCAGGGTCTGTCCCACATAGAGTAGATTGCAATAATCCACTCTTGAGATTACCAAATGCATGGACTATAGTGGCCAGGTACCAGATATAGCTGGCATATCAGATGAAGCTGGTATGGTAAAATGCATTGATAGCTGCAGATGTCAGTAATGGCAAAGAAGTATCCAGTACCACCAGGCAAAGTACAGTACCACCAAGCTTGTTCCCTGCTTCTTTAGAAGGAGTTCTACCCCATCCAGAACAAGCAAGTGATCTATCTTTTCGACACAGGAACTCCTATCTCAGAGCCTTCAATTTCCCAGGATTCAAGCTCTGTTTATTGACCCTCATCCAGTCCACCACTGCATTCAGGCTTGCACAGCCACTCCTGATTCAGATGTTATGGAGAAATAGACTTGCATGTCATCAGCATACTGATGGCACTATGCTGCAAAACGTTTGCTGAACCCTACTGACTACTCCTAATGGCTTCATATAGATGTTGAATATTGGGAACAAGATGGTGCCTTGTGGAACCCAATATCACAGTCAGGTCATGTGTCAACCGTAGTGACCAAAGGAGGAATGACCACTGGGAAGAGAGCAGAGAGAAGAAATGCCATCGTGCATCTGCAGCAGCACAACTGGATGCCTTCATCTGCCCCAGCTACAACAGAACAAGTCTCTTCCATATCTGCCTCTACAGCCACAGGAGGCATTGTAACTCCAACAGTTTGACTTCACCTGCAAAGGTGCACTCCTCCATTGGCTCCCAAAACAGACGGATGCCAACAGCAAAGGGTCAAAGATCACTTCCCCGATGCCACTCTCTGGACTTGACTATGAAGGTTGGAATGGAAATATTGTAAGACAGTGCTTCCACTGCCCATCTCATACAATCAGAAGGATATTATGCTTGAAGGAACCAAAGGTGAATGTGAGTATCAGGGTCTCCTTCTGCCTGATCTGAAACCAGTCTGAACCCAGATTGAAGTGGATCCAAATGACACTACTCCTGTGATTGCACCCTTCTCTCCAAATAAAGGTAAAGGGACCCCTAACCATTAGGTCCAGTCGCGGACGACTCTGGGGTTGCGGCACTCATCTCACTTTACTGGCCTAGGGAGCCGGCGTACAGCTTCCGGGTCATGTGGCCAGCATGACTAAGCCACTTCTGGTGAACCAGAGCAGCACACAGAAACACCATTTACCTTCCCGCCAGAGCGATACCTATCTATTGACTTGCACTGCATGCTTTTGAACTGCTAGGTTGGCAGGAGCTGGGACAGAGTGACAGGAGCTCACCCTGTCACGGTGATTCGAACCGCCGACCTTCTGATCTGCAAGCCCTAGGCTCTGTGGTTTAACCCACAGTGCCACCCGCGGTTTAAACAATGCAATCTTATACTTCCAGGGGAAGTACACTCTTCTCTCTGTTGTCAGTTAGGTGACAAAAGGTCACTGGTAAGTTGCACGCCCTGCCTTCTAGAAACAATATAATAGCAATGGGAAGACCAGCCTGGCTCCATCCATCAGCCACAGAAGAAGCAGCCACAGAGAGCTAGCTCCCTCTTCCCCACCAGAGAGTCCCGTTGCTGGTTGCCCTGGGGCTGCAGAGCTGAAAGGAAGCATACTCTGGACTCAGCCAACAGTCAGGGGACTAAGAACTGCTGGACTGGGGGCAGGAGTAATAAGTGTGATGGGCTGCTGCTGCAGAGGAATCACCATCCCAACACTGGTGTCGCTGATGCTTATTGGTGGGCAGTGGCAAACTGGCTGCACTGGCAGAGCCAATCCAGTGCCCCCACCTTCACCCTGCCCCCAAACTGTGTCTCCATAAATTGCAACGATGATAGCTGTTGGGAGGTCAGCTCCACAATACTGTGCTCGTCACTCCTGGTTGAGTGAGTTTGTGTATGTGTGTGATTATAATCACTTGAGGATCCTTGAGGATCATTTGATATAAAGGCAGGATATAAACACAGAAAATAAACAGATCCAGAAAGTGTGTATAGGATTGCAGCCACAGTTAAGGCTTTTTAAGCAGCTGCCAAGTCATCTGCTCTGACCCCGGAGGAGCCAAGGAGAGAAAGAAAGATCGGTTGGAGGTTGATTTAGCAAGAGAGGCAAGGGAAACATCCTTCACTGAAGGAAAGTCATCTGTCTCCCTCACCAGTGATGGCAGGCACTTTGGGAAGAGGAAGCCCCTTGTTAACAACCTGAGTTTTGCATTCTGGCCTGCACATAGTTCAAACCTTTGGTGACCTCGAGGTCAAAGGTTCCACCCCCCATTCATCAGCCCCTTTCAGGTTAGGCACAGTCACTGGACACAAATGGCTACTTCCCCCTCCTCACAGAGGACAGATGGTGCGAGATCCTGTTTGTGTGGAAACTAGATCTTGTCTCTGTTAACTTTCTGCCTAGGAGACAAAACCTAGAAGCGTCCATTAGTTGCCTGGCTCCTAAGTCAATATCCACACTGTCAGTTTGGGCTCAGGTACTACTTAAGACCAAGTGGACCTTTAAGGACTGGACTGAATGGGTCTTGCTTTCCTAACAGTTCTGCTCCTTTCCCTTAACCATTTTGCAAATCTGGGTATTTAAAATCATCCAGTTGCATGCATTAACATGCACACAGTTTTGAGCAAGTGAAAATGTCAGCTCTTTAGGAGTCTGCATGCTCTTGACACATGGCCATATCTTGGTCTATAATGTGAATTATAAGGCCTGCCTTGAACAGATTGTACCTTTGGACTATCTTCCACATGATACTCCAGAGGATAGGATGAGAATGAATGAGTGGAAATTGCCAAGATTTTGGCTAAACTTCCTGATGATTCAAACTATGTAATGAAAAAGACAACAGACTCCCTTTCACTGAAGGTATTTAAACAGAGGTTGGTGAGCCATCGGTCAAGGATAGATGCTCTGTTTCCAGAGAACTAAGACCCTCTTGCAATAGTGGCATCCCAGAGGGAGAAGAGGCTCCCTCTCCCTGTTTTTTTTTCATTCCATGCTGGGTTAGGAGGAGCGACTACTCTCCTACTACCCCAGGGCTGCCCTGGGATGCAGAAATACTGATTTTCACCAGTACTGCACTAGTGAAGCAGCAGCATTTTTCTCCCTTCCCTGCAGTGCCCTGGGGAACAAAAATGCCATGGTTTCCTTCCCAGGACAGTGCAGGTGCAAAAGGAGATTGTGCTATACCAGCGCTGCCTTGGGAAGTAAAAGCACTCCTGGATGCTGCATAAGGCTGCATTGCGTTTCCTAACACCTCCTTCATATTCCAGGGATTGAAATGGACCATCAGCACTGTGAAAAAGAGCATACTAAGAATAAAGACTCTGTTGGTTTGCTTGACAAAGCGTTCTGTGCAGTGCGGAAGATGTAATACAATCTTTATATATCAACAGGCATTGGTCCAATAAAAAGGCAATATGTTACCAGTATTGTGCCTCTTACTATTTGCACACACCTGCAACAATCTACCTAAAAGGACACCTGCAAGATCATCTCATGTCTTATATGCCCCATTGGCCACTTCAAGAGGGGGCCTCCGGCAGATACCATCCCATCAGAGAGCCCATTCCATACAATGTAGGACTTAGGTCTTTAGCATAGTGGCAGCTACGCTTTGGAAGACCTTCCCACTACATATCAGACAAGAGCTGTCTTTTTCAGGGCCCATTGAAGACCTTCCTTTCTCAGCAACCCTTAAAAAAACAAAACACCAATCCCAGTCTGTATCTCTATTGTATTTTACATGTTATACATGAAATTATTTTATGTATGTTTTTATTGTTAAAACACACAGGAAGCAATTAGTACATAGAATCAATCAAATAAAAAATGTGGTTGATATTAGGCCCCATTTTCACCTGGCTTTTGTGAAATGGAGAAGGCAAGGCATGAGAGATAGGAAACCTGACATGAGATGGATGCACTCTTGTGGCCCCTATACAGGACTAACCCACACTGCCAGGGGCAGCAATGAATCTTTCGGTCACAAATCCTTTCAGCCGCCCACTGCTATCCTTGCTCCCATCTTCCTTCCAATGATTGCTGCTAACGAAGAGCAGACAGGTGATTCTAAGTAACAAGTTCACAGGTGGGTGGCCAGGATAAGGTGTGCACAGCACTCCAATGGACTGCTTATCCCAAGCTATGCTCTGACCCTACTTATTGACTGCATCCGGACATTACACTAAACTGCAGTGAGGTTTTGCATAAATGAGTCCTGGACTTGTACCCTCTCCTCTTCCCTCTTTTCTTTTCCTTCAGCAAAGGTATGGGTGGAAGGTTGGGAGATTGAAAGGATTTGCTTCTACTTTCAACTACCCACAATTTGGTGTTTCATGCAAGCCAGGACAAAGTGTGATTAGGTTTACCTATGGTTTGTCCGAACAAGACTCCAAGGATAAACTCTAGTTATACCAAAGTTTCTAGTTGGTATAAAGTGATAAGTCTCTTAGGATAAACCAAAGTTAAAATCAACCACAGTACCCAGTTTGTATAAAATGGCAAACCACAGTCCCATTCAGATGCTCTTTTAACCATGTTGAAATAACACGTTGAGGGGCCACACTAGAAGAGAATCAGGGAAGATGAAGTATGATTTTGCATGCAATGCTATACTACCTTCTAAAAAACACACACCAGTATATGTAGTCCAGTTCATCCATTTCTCTGTGTGCAGCGCACATCATGTAACATTTTGGAGGAGCCAAGATTCCAAGTTTAAAGGCACAACCTGCTTGGGTTCAGGCACCATGAGTGAAGTTTTGATGTTCAAGATCTGAAATGCATAAATATGTTATCAATAGTAATGTGAGTGTGTTAAAACAAAATCCCAGCACTTGGAACTGCAACAAACATGCACATGTCTTTAAGGTTAAATTTCCATGTCTAGAAAGTAGAATGCATACAGTTCTATGCATAGCTACTCAGAAGCAGGTCTATTTTCCCAAGCAAGTGTGTATAGGGTTGCAGCCTAAAGTTATTTTCATCACCATGCCCAACACACACTGACTCATGTGCAAAGTCTGTTATCTCTAGTCTCCTCTCCTCACTGCCCTTGACATTTTCTTATCAGGAGCCAAAGAATCCTCTCGGCTGTGTATATTTTTAAAGTTTGCTTGTGTTGCAGGGCGATAGAATAGGGGACATCTGTTTGTTTGGGGATCATTGGGTTTCCCTTTCTGGTTTGGTTTGCATTTCACTTTCCCAACTTCACAATGCACTCACAATGAGCTCCAATTTATCACCTTCTAAGTACATTGCAAATATGTAATTTGTATTTGCCAGAATGTTATCTGGACAGATTTGATTGCGTGTTAAGATCCCAAGGGGACGCGGGGGACGCTGTCGGTTAAACCACAGAGCCTAGGACTTGCCAATCAGAAGGTCAGGGGTTTGAATCCCCACGACAGGGGTGAGCTCCCGTTGCCCGGTCTCAGCTCCTGCCAAACTAGCAGTTCGAAAGCACGTCAAAGTGCAAGTAGATAAATAGGTACTGCTCCGGCAGGAAGGTAAACAGTGCGCTGCTCTGGTTCGCCAGAAGTGGCTTAGTCATGCTGGCCACATGACCCGGAAGCTGTACGCCGGCTCCCTCAGCCAATAAAGCAAGATGAGCGCCACAACCCCAGAGTTGTCCCGACTGGACCTAATGGTCAGGAGTCCCTTTACCCTTTACCTTTAAGATCCCAAGACCTCCCCCAATAAATAAAGACACAACAAAATTTAGTTCAAGGTTATTGGCATAATTTTGGCCACAACTTTATTGATTACAGATCGTGAGTGGTATGTTTAGGCATTGGTTCCCAACTAGCTGCACCTGACTTTGGCAGGGCAGCACTGACGACTGGACTCCGGCAGAGGTCAGTAAGGGTAAACATCCTGGGGGAGGATTGGACTGGTCTCTGACTCAAGCTCACCCCAAATGCTCCCAGGGGTTCTGGTGTGGCCCTACCCCTGGAAGGGGATCGGACAAAAGCAAGGCGAGCCCCTGGATTCTTTTAACGGAATACCCTTTGCGCATTGGAGGGTCAGGTGTGACAACCTCCCCTCCACTCCATATTGAACCAATGCCTAACCGCCAAACCTTAAAAAGTTGTGATGATTTGCTATGCGGCAGGCGAAACCCAAGTGGCACCAGCCAATTAGCCAAATGGGAAAATTCCTACTGGGCCCCTGTCCCAACAGCAGATGACCCATGATGGCATAGCAAGGTCATAATGAACCCGAAATATAGGGAGGGTGGGCGGGTGATCCAGTGCACGAGGTGAAAAGAGGAAGCTCTATGCAATGTGCAGCAGTATATATAGATCCCTCGGTTAATGCATGGAATGATCCCATTGGCCAGAATTACCCCAGCCACCGAGGGACCACCAATTGGGTTGCTGTGGCTATCCAATCGCTCCCACCCACAACAGCGGTGAGATCAGTCTTGATTAACTCACCGCAACACTTGCTCTCTGGGAGGAGGCCACGATTTCCCAGTTATTTATATGTTTATCTGCAGCTTCTAGTACAGGGGGTCGCCAGCCTTTGGGGGCCCCATGCACACATTTGCAAACTGAAAAAAGCTGTTGTGGGCACCACACACACGTGCCACAACCAAGCACATGCTGCAAGCTGTGCTGCTGGCATCAACAGAATGCTTCTCTCAAACCTAATTTCAGTAGGGTGTGGAGACCAGTGAAGGTGTCTGCAAGCAGGTGTGCATTCACAAACTCAGTTTTGGAGACCCCTGTCCAGTATTTCAAACCTTTCTGCTTGGTGAAGTTCACAAGCTGCGTACCATTCTTGCTGACTTTGGCCTGAGCAGGTACACTGTAAGCTACCATGAGCAGCTCCCAGTTGCCAAGAATCTGCATCTTTCTCTCCAACCAAGCACTGACCCAGCCTGACCTTGCTTAGCGTACAAGATCACAGCCTGGAGCAGCATAGCTGCAGGCCGGTAGGAAAACAGATGTCAGCTACAGACACCGCTCATTGATACTTTGCTATTCCCATTTATTATTTATCCAATACTTGATCTCTGGGTCAATTGATGTTATGTTACGGTGAACTCTTCAGCCATGCTTTTTATAACAAAGGCTTCACTAAGAATAACTGTGCTGGGAAGTGGAAAGCAGGCCTGTCAAAGGAATTTATTCTTCCTCACATGATAGACCTGGGGCCTGGCATCTTGCATTAAGCGGCAGTGAGCATTTTGAGGATATTTTCAATGAACTCTTGGTGAGAACATATCAGGAGCAAGGGTATGCCTCCGGGGAAGACAGAATCACCCCCAGAATTTCCTTTTCTCAAGATTTGTTTCCCTTTCCTGCTACTCCCCTGATCAAGGGCAGTATTTCATAATATCACAAAATATATGCCGGTGTTTCCTCTGGTCCTAGTGGTCCTGTGTCATCAACCTTATAGTCTAAGCCAGGGGTGGTCAACATACTGCTTACAGGCAATGTGGTGAAATCCTGAAAGTTAGGTTAGGTTTCTAGTCCTCGTGCTTAAGAGATGTCTAAGCAGCATATATAGGGCTCGGAAGGCAAACAAGATAATCTGCCTGTGTGTGCTTTAAAAAATCTTGTTTCTCAGCTCATCTTGCCTGCTATTGAATATTTGGGGTAGTAAATACTACAGTGGTACCTCAGGTTAAGTACTTAATTCGTTCCGGAGGTCCGTACTTAACCTGAAACTGTTCTTAACCTGAAGCACCACTTTAGCTAATGGGGCCTCCAGCTGCTGCTGCACCGCTGCCATGCGATTTCTGCTCTCATCCTGAAGCAAAGTTCTTAACCTGAAGCACTATTTCTTGGTTAGCGGAGTCTGTAACCTGAAGCGTATGTAACCTGTACCTCATATTGGTCTCCTCTGGTAGTTGAAAGACATAGTTGCCGGCAACTATATTATGAAGATGAAGGCTCAGAGTAAAAAGATTCATGGCTCGAGTGGCATCAGCAGAGAAATGCTTCATGTTCATTAGCTATGGTTTAATACCTACCACATTCATCCAAATTATATGCGCATAAAAATGCAAATTACGTACAGCCCTCTGGTTCATTATGCACTTGAAAATGGCCCACATTACTAAAGAAGATGCTCACCTGGGATATAATGACACAAGACGTGGCAAAGCAGGGGCCTGATCCACTGAATAAAGGTTCAATTCCAGGTGTTTCCAATAAAAAGGGTCAGGGAGCCGGTAATAGAAAAGGCTGCTAACCGATTGATACTTGGGTTTAAAAACAAAGAAAAATAATTGATTTGTATATAGCAGAGTTAAAAGCTCGGAAGCTGGAGCTACCCTATCCCAGCCCCCTACTCACTCCTTCACACATCACCAGCATTGCTTTAAAAGGTAAACAGAACACACAGAAGTCCCATTGGTGAAGAAGAAAAAAGGTTCTTTACTTAGTGGGGTTTTTTCATATTTACAAGGTTGGTTTTGGATTCTAAGCCTACATGGTGGGAGCCAGAGACATGACTGCTCACAACTGCCTCCTATTTTATGCTCAGAACAACCGTGTCAGGTAGGCCAGACTGACAGAGCAACTTGCTCAAGATCACCCAGGAAGTTTCTTGCTGAAGTGGGAATTTAAACCCGAGACCTTCCCAGCTCTGCTCTGACACTCTGACTGCTTTTGTGTCTTGGCTCCAAACGGAACTTGAAGATGCTGAATGTCCACGTTTGAGATGCAGAACGGAAAACTGCAAATATATCATTCTAAGTGGACATCTGTAGTTTCCCTGCACTAGCATCCTGTGCGTTCATGCAGATTAAACATCCATCGCAGCACTCAGCAGTAAAAATGCTACTTAAACGTGATATATGCAAGGATACCTCAATACCTTAATAACCATGCTGTGCAACAGGTTTGCAGGCCAACGCTCTCTGCCAGGAATGTCACCAACTAACAAACTACCTGCAATTAAGCTCTTAGAAAGATCTGCCCTTAGGTGAGCTGCAGAGAAATATGGTTCACATGGAGATAATAGAGGTCTGTGACATGGAAATGGTACCAGCAGCAGCTCTGGCTGGAAATGATCTCTCTGTGGAGGTTTTGTCTAAGGGTCTGCAGCTACTTCCTCGGGGGAGAAATCTAGGGTTGACCCTTGTGCATTGTTAGAAGTGCCAGCTAATTGTTTTTGCATTAATGAAGTACTCCTTCTCAGCTTTCCCAGTCTTAAAAAAATGTATTATGTTCTATTTTTTTTATTATCTCATTCACAGGCATTGTGTTCTTTGACAAACGCTGGGCTTTCTCATTTACCCTCTTTTCTGGGGGAATGGGGTTGCCAGGGGCACAGGAGATACCTGTTAAGAAAAGGGAAATCCAGAAATACAGCTGAGTAAGAGGACCTGCTTCCAGGTGGGATGGCATTCTGTATCAGCAGCTCTCAGTGAGGCTGTGTAGCAAACTCTTCCCCTTTGGCTGAGAAAGGCTTGTGTCAAACCACAGGAACAGAACTAAGCTCTGACGTCCATCATTCAGCTGTAGTGCAGAATTACCTTTGGCTATTTTTTTTTTAAATGATTTGATTTGCTTTCATGCCATAAAGATATATTAAAAATAATTCACAACCAGATTAATGAGGAGAGGGAAAATCATTAGAAATCAAAAAATGAGATAATTCTGCTGTAGACATGACTGATGGCAGTAAATAAATCATATTTGGATGACATGACTTAATTAGTTGGAAATATAGTGCTTTTTTAAAGTTGCTTAGGTTAAGCTTTTAAGCTTTTGACACATAAATTCTGAGCTAAGTATCTCAGATGTCAAAGCAGGCAGCTATAGCTCTTCACTCACATCGTTTGAAAAACACACATATAATTCTGAAATTTGATTTAAGTTTTCTTTATAGACAGCAGGGTGCTTTTCATATTTTTAAGGAGGGTTTTCAAAGGGCACTGCAGCTGAGACATCCTAGGGATTGGTCTTTCATCCCCATAATAAGCTTGTTTACCACTCCAGCCAGTTGCACATGTCCTAATAATGGACCCACACATTACATGCTGATTTTCTAAGTGTTACATTTTACAAGCACAAGTGAGTCTGTCTTTCTGTCATACTCTAACACTACCAAGATACAGAACTAAAGTAGGCTATTTCAAGGAGAGTGGGAGAACGTGCACACTGAATTCTCACTCGGTCCTTTTGTGTTCTCCAGGGCTAAGTAAACCGACGGCAATTGGCAAGACTTTTAGAGTAGGGGGAAGCTGTTCTGCTCCAAGAAATCAGAGTAATCAGTGTCAGATACAGATGGTGTCAGAAATTGTATGTTTTTATTTTCCCTAATAGATGAGTGACTGCGATTCAACCCAGCGGTGAGGGGGAGAGAGAGAGATTCAGTGCTGCATTTGGGGACGTTGTAGCAATTGCTTTGCATTTCCCTTACACTGGGTAATCTGATGTCTACAGAGAGAGAGTCCATTGGATGTGAAAGGTCTATGTATATACACAAGCGCTTGTGCGCTCTGATGGCCCCAGTGATGTATGGTGCCCATCAATTCCATGACAACCCCAACAGCTGGGCATTTTGCTGGTAAGTAAATGATGCATCTAGTAGGCTTGTGCATATTTATTCTTGTTATTTACATTGTGAATCAATTGATTGACACACCCTGATGTTAAACTCCCAATCAGGCAGCAGATTTTGGGGTGGGTGGAGGTAAGGCAGCAGCTCTATTCTGCTTGAGTCCCTTAAGCTAAACTGCCCTGTGCTTGCCTATTGCCTTCAGATACAGCGGGAGATGCCATTTCATTGCCAATTTTGACATAAGAATCAACCACCAGGCCAATGGGATTCTGTTAGGGGAATGGGAGGGGAATATCTTGTTCTCTGATTCAGGAAGCAAAATGCCTTGGGGTGGCCCTGATTCCCATGCCAGTTGAATGCCTTCGTCGTTGGAAGTAAAGCAACAATGCTAGCAATAAGCTATCTGAACCAGGGTGGGGGGCAGTAGGCAGAAAGGCAAGCTGCTCTTCCTCCTTAGGGATTCATTCTGTTTTAGTAACTACTTGTCGGTAAAATAGATCACTTCCTCATTTGTTGCTTTCCTGCTTCTTCTCCAAGTCAGTCAGTGTCAGTATGAGCTAGCAAGATGCAGAGTTAACTTACTAGTTCCATCTTTACCACATTTAAAACTCAGGACTTTATGTGTGTACAGTAGCACCTTGGGTTAAGAACTTAATTCATTCTGGAGGTCCGTTCTTAACCTGAAATTGTTCTTAACCTGAGGTACCACTTCAGCTAATGGGGCCTCCCGCTGCCGCCGTGCGATTTCTGTTCTCATCCTGAAGCAAAGTTCTTAACCCGAGGTACTATTTCTGGGTTAGCAGAGTCTGTAACCTGAAGTGTCTGTACCCTGAAGCGTCTGTAACCCGAGGTTCTACTGTATACTCACCAGTATAAAGTACCAGTAGCTCTTTCTTGCTGCCATGGCAGCCATTTTGTGCTGACACCCATGGCACATTTATCAATACAGGAGTAGCTACATCTCATTTTGGTGAAACTTAAACTTAGGGCTTTCTTTGCCACGACAAAAAACATTTTCCTTTTCATTTCAACCAGCAGTCATACTAGACCATGTCTACACAAGGCTGCAGTGCATTTGCCAAACTCCAACATTCTTCACAATCATTGGATGAACATTTGAAAACCATGTGCATGCCAGTTCCCAGGCTGCTGCTGTGTAACTCCTAGAAGCACCATTTGCAAGATTTAACTCACAGCTCACATTGGCCAGTGCTGGTTAAAAGGCATTTCTTGTGGCCACCAGATGGCTGTGTGAACGAGCCCAGAATGCCCTGGCAATGCAAGTATAAGTGTCAGGTTGCATGGTTTTACTCTTACGGTGTACTTGTTCCCCTGATCACCAGCACTGATCAGTTATTTGATGATAAGGCAACTTTTGCTGTTGTTTGTGAGTGTGTAATCTCTTCCTGAGTCTTGAAGGATTCCAGTGGGCATATCCTCTCCTGTTACTCACAGTTGTCCACACTACCGCAGTGTTCCATCTGCAGAGGCATTTTCCACTACATGCCACTGATGCACCAAATGTCATTCTTCTTGCTTATTATGCTGTATGGAGCTCAAAAGCGTGCAATCATATTTTATTGTTAATTTAATTAATTTTATTGCAAACTGCTTCAGGGCTGTTACTGGGAATTGGTTTAGGAATGCAAGAAATAAATTCATTGCCCTGTTAAAAATAAATGTCACTCCCCTTAGAAGCAGTGACATTTGAGGGCATTTACTTTTAATTTATGTAACAGGATTTGTATCCTGCTTCATCATCAAAGCCTCTCGGTGTTTTACATGGAATATAAAATATATGTTAAATTTACTGATAAAAATCAGGTATATCTATATAAGGTAGGTAAAGGTAAAGAGTAAAGAGTAAAGGACCCCTGGATGATTAAGTCCAGTCAAAATCGACTATGGGGTTGTGGCAGTCATCTTGCTTTCAGTCTGAGGGAGCCAGCATTTGTCCACAGCCAGCTTTCCAGGTCATGTGACCAGCATGACTAAGCCGCTTCTGGCGAACCAGAGCAGCGCACGAAAACGCTGTTTACCTTCCCGCCGGAGCGGTACCTATTTATCTACTTACACTTTTTGGCGTGCTTTTGAATTGCTAGATTGGCAAGAGCTGGGACAGAGCAAAGGGAGCTCACCCCGTCATGGGGATTCGAACTGCCGACCTACTGATTGGCAAACTCAAGAGGCTCAGTGGTTTAGCTATATATGCAATTACAGTGGACGCTCAGGTTGCGAACGTGATCCTTGTGGGATGCACATTTGCAGCCTGCAGCATCTGTAATCCACAGTGGCGCATCTGCGCACGCGCAGGTTGCGATTTGGCACGTCTGCCCATGCGCAAGGCGCAATTTAGCGCTTCTGCACATGCACAACTGCCAAAACACAGAAGTAACCCGTTCCGGTACTTCCTGAAACGTCTGTAATCTGAGGTATGACTGTACAGATATATAATAAAATACAGTTATGTAGTAAAATACATGTCAAATTTACATGTCTGGGGAGACTTGCTTTTGCAAAAAAAAGTTTTTGGCAGGCACTGAGAACTATGCAGTGAAGGTGACTGCTTAATATGAATGGGCTGGAAGTTCTCGAGTGGAGGCGGCCGCCACACTGAAGGATCGGCTACTGCTATCACCTCACATCCGTATTAATGTGCTACCAATCCCCAACCACCATTTATATTGTCTTCAGTGGGTGCGATCCCGTAGGGGTGGCCTAGATTGTGGCATACAATGGGAATCAGCTGCAATAACAAGGCTTTGTGAATGCTGCTCCACTGTTTTCTTCTCCCTGAATGGAAGGCTCAAGTCACCCAATTAGCTAAGGGTTTATGGCGACAAAGGGGACGCGGGTGGCACTGTGGGTTAAACCACAGAGCCTGGGACTTGCTGATCAGAAGGTCGGCGGTTCGAATCCCTGTGACGGGGTGAGCTCCCATTGCTCGGTCCCGGCTCCTGCCAACCTAGCAGTTCAAAAGCACATCAAAGTGCAAGTAGATAAATAGGTACCGCTCCGGCAGGAAGGTAAATGGCGTTTCCATGTGCTGCTCTAGTTTCACCAGAAGTGGCTTCGTTATGCTGGCCACATGACCCAGAAGCTATACGCCAGCTCCCTCGGCCAGTAAAGCGAGATGAGCGCTGCAACCCCAGAGTCTGCCACAACTGGACCTAATGGTCAGTGGTCCCTTTACCTTATGGTGACAAATCATTTTTTGGTACAACCCATGCTGGACCATTTCTCCTCTACTTCAGCATCTCAGGGTGAATGACTAGTTCTTCCAACACAATTGGAGACTTAGGGCTGAACCACGCCTGGTCTGTTTGCAAGCCTGAATATACAGTGGAGAAGGAGAGGAATCCTGTTACACCTACCCACTCCCTCCCAACCGCATGTAGAAGTCTAGATGCAGCTGCAGCTTCTTACCTAGAGGAAGCTGGTAGGCTACAGCAGGACACAGGCTGTCAGACTGGATCCGAAGCAAATCTCTTCAGTGAGGAAAATAGACTATTAACCTGCTTGTGACTTCCTGCATTAATTTGCAAACCTAATAGTCCTTCTTTTTTTATTGCTGGGGGTGGGAGAGAGATAAAAGTACATGTGGGTCAGTTGCTGCAGACTACCGTATTTTGGATTTGTCTGGAGTGCTCCATTTCCCCCCCCCATGCACACACCCAGATATGCAGAAGCTTATTTTCTTTCCCACCTTCCTTAAAAAAGTTTAGCATAAAAGCACCTCTCACTATCCTCCTCCAGAACAAATATGAAAACCAGGCTGCTTTTTCAAGAAATGGTGCCTGCATTTCAAACATCTGTATTTCCCTAATCATTAAGCAACTGGTCTCCTAATTTATTATGGGAAGAGGGGGACTGATCTCTTAGTATGTTGTAAAATATGAAGCATTTGTTTTGGTCCCAGCAAAATTACCGATCAGAGTATATATTTCAAGGTGGGTTTGGGAAACTTGTAGGCCATGAAAAATAAACATCCATTCATGGCTTTAAAACAGTAGAGTTTGCTTTGCGATTTCTACCTGGAAAGCAGTCCAGGTCTGTCTCAACCCTTCTTGTCTCTTCACTAACACTTTAGTAGCTGCCAAATCTCTGGCCAGGGGTGCTTCCACGTGGGTACTTGTTGTACAGTTGTTCCTCCTCCTGCATGCGGTGTGTTTTTGTTTTTTGCAGAGTTCACAACAGCATTGCTATCAAAATGCCAGTTTATACTCTCTAGAGAAAATCTGGCTGATGTTTTTTAATTCAAAAACCTGCTGCTAACAACTTGATCGCAATACCTCAAGGAACTGTTTGCAAATGAAGTCTCTATCAAGAGTCACCTTAAAATGGAGCCATCCTGTTATTTTTCAGAGGCACAAAATGTTTGGGAAGCTCTTGAGACCTTGCATCACCAAAATAGAGGACATGCACCACAACACTCTCTCGGTGCAGTGCTACTGAGATCAGGGGGTTCAGAGTGAATGAATAAATGTGGGGTTCGTTCCCTCTGGGATAATCCATCTGTGCCAGCAGTTAGCAGAACCATTCCCCTTCTCTTTCCTGAATACTCCTTTTTCTTTTTCCCCTCTTTCTTTCTGCCCAGTACAGCCACAAGGGAAGGATAGTGTACTCCTGCAAGAGATCCGATTGCTTATACAGGGCTTCTGAAATTGGGCTGAGGGGCAGAATTTGTTCCAAACATCCCTGTGTAGAATATTGCTTTCTGTGGAATAATAATCCCAAAAGTAGACCTGAGAGCAATCCCTTGATCACCCATAATTGAGGGGGTTAGGATACGGCAGAGGTGTCCAGCCAGGGGGCTCCACCATCATGAAGGCTCCTACTAAAGAATGTGCAACAAAGAGAACACAAATGCTATTGGTGTTCCTGTTGCCAGTTGCCAGTGTAAGTTCCCAAAGCAAGGCATCATGGGGATGGAGCAGAGCTGACCATTGATCTGCTCAATCCAAAGCTGCTCCATTCCCCTCAGAGAGGCCGGATGAGAGCCCTTCAGTAAATAATAATGGGGGACACTTTCCATGAAAAATGGTATGGCTTTATTTCATCTGTACCTCAGAGAGAATCCATCTTCAACACAGAACGTTATGGAGAGCTCTCCTGAGGACATCTGCATCTTTATATTTCCTATACTGTGGATTTAAATTGTTTTATTTTACATGTGGCACTTTACTTCTTTATGCAAGGAGCAAGGTAATTTGTAACGATACTGATAAGAGTATGTATAACCGCTCTGTATTTCACTGTTGAGATTTGTACCAGGAGAGGGTTATTATATAAAAAGTGAAATAATACATAACATTTTAAAAAAATGAAACAGTGGTGGAGGATACGCCGTTTGCCCTCAGCAGTCACTGCACTAGTCTATCCACCACCCCACTCCCCTGACCCCAATTTGGATTCCTCTGATAGCCAAACCTTTTGTTTTGATTTCTGTTTACCCACACATTGAAAAGGAAAATGAGGTGGTCTCCATGGTTTGGTAAAATATATTTTATTTCTTCATACAAAGAAATAGTATGAATCAAAATTTCATTTTCCTAGAAACCTCTGTGTAAAATTAATTTGTGTTGTACATACCACAAAATACTCAATTTACAGTTTTTGCTTGCCATTTTGCTTTCCTTTACAAGTAGACTAGTCTAAGATGTATCATGTTACAGCAAACACACACACAAAAATATTGCTAAAATCTGGACGTATTGCTGAATGGAACTCAGCCATAAATTAATGTTACCATGTGGGGGGAAACAAGTCCAACCACACCTCTGAGTTTCAACTGGGTACCCTCTCGTGGACATTAAAAAGTTAATGTATGGAAGCTAGCTTGGACAGTTTCAAATGCCATATGGTACAAGGTCCACCATGATATGTAGGTAAGGTCTTAACTGGTTTCATAATATTTCTGCTATATAATCTGCTCAGCCAATTTTGTTCAAGATACTGAACGGTGAAGTAGTGGCAGAGTTATCACTCAACTTATTTCATAAAATCATTCGGAACAGGTTCTGTGGATACAATAACTACTTTGCCAATTTGATTTGTGCAATGGAGAGGAAGGCATCAGGCTACAAACCTACCCAGAGAAGAAGAAGAAAGTCCAAGCACTGAGTTCTGCAGTCCAACTAAGAAAAAGGTTTGGAAATGGAAAACAAAGGAGAGCTATAAAAGAAAAACCCACTACAATCTCCTTGAGCAAGAGAAGCTGCATGGCTTGACAACGTGGTTATCACATAAGCATGTCACAGATTCTATGGGGGGGGGTCCAGAAAGAAGAGGCTAAGGACACATGTGTTGCATCTCACTTTAGTAGGGAGGAGGTGGGTTCAAGCAACTTTTTCTATAGTAGCATTCCTCCAGGTGTTTTTGAAGTCCCACTCCCATCAGCCTCAGCCAGCATGGGATTGTGGGAGTTGTGGTTCAGCAACATCTGGAGGACAACATGCTGACCAACCCTGGTGTAAAGGATTGAATGAGGTCTATAGCAAGGGGTCTATTTAATGTCTTCTGTAGTGCTCAACATGTAAATCAGGAAGGGGGACCTCTGGTACTCCAGATGTTTTTGGAATCCCGGTCATCCCCCCCAGCCAAGGTGCCTAATGGTCAGGGGTGATCGGAGTTGCTATCCAACAAAATTTGGAGGGTGCAAGACTGAGGAAGCCTGTCCTAGAGTGCTGCCTCACCAGCAGGTGATAATAAACATCATAGGTCCAAAGATGGCCAACACAGAGGCTGAATGTTCATATGAATGTCTGCATCCTTAGAATAATGTGCAAGTGCTCATGGACACACAAATTGTATACAGCCCTCTGAGGAATCCCACATTCCCTATGCAGTTACTTCTCAAAATAAATCTGACAGTTATGCCCATATTGTGTCCAATGTGGGACACTTCAAGAATGTGTTGAGAACTGAAGCACACACAGAAAGAGAAAGAGATAGAGCACAGCTGAACAGAGGTTTTAATACAAGATGGTAGCTCACTCACCGCAACATTGGTCAGACATGCCCAACCTTCTCAAGTTGCCATGAAGCACCTACATTGGGAGCAATTCTCCTGGAGGTCCAATTAAATGTGCCAAGATGTTACATTCAATTCACCTTAGCATAATGTGATTGAGGGCAGGGGCAGGAATAGGCTGTTTGCTAGTCTTGGGGGGGGGGTGAAATTCTTTGGCAAGGTTCAGACTGTCTATGGTCCCTGCATGATCATTTCCAACCCCTCTCTCAAGGGTTTAATGAAGTGCATACTTTCCCCCCCACATCCCACTTGACCCCATATGAAAGTCCAAAACTTTCAGCTCAGCACCAGCGGAGGGGGGGATTTAATTAACTCTCTTAGAAAAAGGCTGATGAGGCATGTAACTCTGCATGTTCTAATCTGAGAGCACCCTGACTGCAGGGCTATCAGCAATCAGGCCTATCATTCAGTTATACATAGCAGGGAGTGGTTCACTATACAAGTTCAGACTGCATGGTCTTCTTCTGCAAGACCAGCTTTTTTAAAAGAAGAAGAAGAAGCAGCACCCCGTATGAATTGTGCCCGAAGGAAGCATTTCACATTTTCAGCAGGAACAAGTTAAAGCTGGACCAAATATGCATAGTTGTCAGTCCAGGAAATCTGCTTAAAGGTCAAGAAAGCAGAAGGAAAAACTGTAGAACATTCAGTAACTACTGTAGCAAAGCTTTCTACAAGGAGAGAGTTGTACACATCCAGGAAAACATATCTGAGAAACAGGCAGCAGCAGCTATATGGCTGGAGAGAATCTCCTTCTGCACTCATGCCATGCCCACCTGTAAAGGCTTAAGCTAGGCCTAAATGCTTTGAGTTCCACGAAATTTCATAGCCAACCAAAAACTCAGTTGCAAGTGGGTTGATCTGGAAGAGGGAAGGCAAAATATGCTAGCTGGAGGGCCTTTCACAAAAGTGTTTCAAAATGCCTAGTACCCGTATTGGAAAATAAAATTGTGCTTTTAAAAATTCTTTCTCCCTTACCCACCAACCTTTCTTTTTATATTAATTTTTCTCATAGAAGATACTTGGAAGCACTTTCCAGCACAAACTGAACCAGGCTACAAAAAAGAGAAAGAGCAGAGTAAGGATTCAGCACTGTGGAATGTTAAAAACACAGCTATGGGCTGCTACAGTGTGGTTAGGCAGCTTAGTGAATTAATTGCTTAAGAATTAAAAATAAATTATTATAAAATAGATTTCTGTACATTTTACATATAGACCTATCTACATATATAAGGGGGATAGCAAGCTGAAATGATGGGATTAACTCTGGCAAGAACCTCTGCATTAAACCATCAATCCCAGCCAAAGTCATGTCCAGTCATCTGGTAGAACTTCATGTTGAAGGGCCTGTAGAATTCCCGCAGCCTCTGGACCACTTCCTGGTCTATGTTGGGGTGGGTCCGCCCCTTGGTTTTGCCTAAGCAGTGGGGCTTGCTGCTGCCTTCAGCCTTTTTCAGGCATGGGAAACCCTTGGTTTTGTTGAAGTAGAAGTGTTTGTCCGTGATGATCCTCTTGAGGCCCAGAAAGTCCTGGACTCGGCCTAACTCGCCAGCTGGATCACTGATTAGCCTTTCCCCACTGACAAAGAGGATCTGCCCAATGGGGAAGTACAGGAGCCAGTTTTCCAGGTGCTTGGCATAAATGCCAATCTGGATGGCACTCCAGGAGGTATCAATGAGGCCCGTAGTCCTGTTTTTGAAGGTCAGGCTCTCAAAGGTGGGGATGTCAGGCTTCTTGGACAGAGTTTGTGTGTAGTCAGAAATGGCTCTGGTGACCGGGTCTCTCACCACCACAATGAGCTTGGTGCCCTTCGACATGGCAGAGATGCGAGCCGGGGCTTCCTTGGTGACAAAGTAGCTGGGAGTTTTCTCCATGGTGATCTGCCCATCGAGAGTTCTTGGCATCAAATCCCTGCCAAAAAAAAGCGAGAGGGAAGGAGAAGAAAAGCACAGAGTGGTTAAAAACACTGATGGGCATGAATTACAGCACTCTTTTACAGTTCTTGGTACTGACAATACCCAGCAAGATTACTTACTCAGCCAAGGAACAACAGAGCATCATTTCAGACTTAAGTACATCGTGAATCAAAAGGCCAAGATCTCTTCCAAAGGTCTCTTCCGTAATGGCATTGTTTATTTCATTTATGAATCACTTCGCATGAGGTATCTTAAGCACTCCTACTTCAGGAGGTTTGTCAGGAAGTTTTATTATGAGTTGTGCCACATACAGTGGTACCTTGGGTTACAAACTCTGCTAACCAGGAAGTGGTTGCTCCAGGTTAAGAACTTTGCCCGAGGATAAGAATGGAAATTGTGCACCAGTGGCGCAGCAGGAGCAGAAGTCCCCATTAGTGAAAGCACACTTCAGGTTAAGAACGGACCTCTAGAACGAATTAAGTTCTTAACCCGAGGTACCGCTGTATAACTTGCTTAAATTTTGGTGCCCACCACATTTCAACTCTGGCTGAGTTAAGCTTACTTTGGTTGGAATGAACCAAGAGTTCCACCTTCATGAATAACAGTTTGTTATAAAATGTCCACCCATCCATGGGAAAAAGCAATGATTGATTTTAGGGGAGGCAGGCTTTATGTTGGGGAGGCAGAACAAGTTATCTGCCATGCAATTGGTCAGTTAAGTATTTTTATTTATTTACTTGATCTGGGGGGGAGGCAGCTGCCCCCATGCATCCCCCCCACCTATGCCCATGCACCCATCTCCTTGTATGCACGAGAGGAGATGAGGAGGGGAACAGAGTTTATGTCTGAGGCTCACCACAGCTTATTTCACTATATGACTTTAAATGTGATTCAGGTGATCAACTGAATGATGCTGCCCATTCAAAGGATGCAGGTTCTATCAAAAAACAAACCTTTGACAATCACCAATATTTTCTAAATTGGGGGCATGGTCACAGAAGTCCAAGATGCAAGCACCCACCACACAAACCATTTCCATGCATACTGCTTCAGGTAGCAATAGAGCCCTACCTCCTAGAACCATCTCAGACAAAGAAACTCTTAGGAGCTAGAGAACTCCTTTCATAAAGATTTTCCCCACAAGGCACCTGGCGCTAGGTGAAGCAATGTATTTACCGTGCAGACAGACTGTCCCGCTTTGCCCGTTAACCACTTAAGATTTTATTACATTAGTGTTCTTGCACAAGACAGCTTTAATCTCCTCAACTCCTCCCTCACCCCCCAAAAAGGCTTAAATGCAGGATTCTGAAATAGTCATTTAGAACACACATTCCTGGAGAAAAAAACACCTCAGCCCTCTAATGCGAAAAACAGTTTGGAGACAGATACATTTACAAAGTCAGTTGACAGGTGGCCACGTGGTAATCCAATAGCTGAAAGCCTAATGCCTTTTGTGGCAGGTTTTTGTCTGCACAGAGGGATTCTCCACTAATCTGTTGACACTTCCCAATAAAGAAAATTGAGAGGGGGGGCTCTTGTTAGTGATGTGGCAGAAGGGGGGGAGGAGAAGTATTTTACATGCTGTTGCTGTCTTGGGCTTACAACAACAAGCTGACAGGTACAAACAACCAGGCTCTTGAGCTTTTATTGCAAGGCCAGAAGCTACAAAAACAGAAGTGCCAGGCAGCAGCACAGCTGAGATGATCCAGGTTGGAACACAGAAGAACCAAGATGCATAGGAATATATCAAGAGTAAAGAGCAAACACGAAACAGAAGAGAGTGATCTGGTGCCTTTGCAGAAATGCATGTGCAGAGTTTTCCTCTTAACCAATGGGGCAGCCAGAGAATAGGGCCATTTGCTTGTTAAAAGCAAGCAACTGGTCTTGATGTTTCTCCTGGTTTCCACCTCAAGAATTGCTCTGTTTCACTTCACCCTCTTCCACAGCCACTTTAGCAGTCATTGCATATTCAACAGCCTCTCTAATTTTTATCAAAGGAAAGGTGGTTGGATCTCCACAGCCAAAAATCAAGCAACTGGAGGGGGGGCAAATAAAATGGTTTTCAGCTGGAGACACTGGAAATAATGTTCTTTTCCAGCACTGGTTGCTAGCAGTTTTGCAGATGCTTCACAACTGCATCAATTGGGATGAAGATGGGGAAATTTCAGCTATTCCAATGATGGGGAAAGGATGTGCTTAAGGGGCAAATTGCACAGGAGTAGCAGCAGAGATGGAAGGACTCTTGAGAGCCTGGTAAGAGTAAGTGGATAGTTCTGGAAACCAACTGTGTGATCCCCTGTTGATGTAGGGAATCTACTGCTATGGCACCCCTGACATGACTTACAAGGTGGTGAATAATGCAGAAGTGGCTTTCAACTAGATTCAATCACCTCATGCTTTACCCTGGCGCCTTCAGAGACAAGCATCATATACTGGAATTTAGATTGCCAGGTCATCCTCTCACTTGCAGACCACCGTAAGCTTTGAGAGCCTCTTGCTTTTTTAGAAATGGCAGGAAACAACACCCTTCATAGTCATTAGCTCGTTGCTGGCCTTCAATCTTCTTGCCAGAAAGTGATAGGTCCATATGTACCTTCGAGACTCAAATAAAGCTGCTGCTAGAAGCCAGGTCATCTGTAGGTAGCCTTCACATGTGAGAAGCTTTCAGACAGGTGCAAGTTGATTTACAGAGAGAGGTAACAGCTCCTAACCAACACAGAATTGGAGCTATTTCCCACCATAGGTATATCAGCACTATAGGTGCACCAAGGATTGCCATAGTAAATACAAATTAGACGATGGCAGCCACATGGCTGTGAACCTTTCACACATTACAGTTGTATATCGCTCCTTCCTTCTAGAAGCTGAGCTAAGTACAAGGAGTTCCCTGGTAGCCTCCCACCCAAACACTGACCATACACAGCTCTGCCATACTAGCTATCCTATTCCTCGATTCATGGCATATAGGATTTCACTTCCAACCATATTCCTGAAGAGAAGGCTGTCTTATTAATATAACTGTTTGGGGCAATAGGTAGAATTAAGCAGTAAATATTCTGCATGATTGAATGACATGCTGGAGATGATTAACACAAAGCAATATTAGACTCTTTATACAGGGTATTTGTATTTGTTTGTTTCAGAAAAACCAGCAGGACACTCCTAATTGTCAGCATCATTCAAGACACACCAGTTCCACTGCCGTTTACAAGAACTCCCCTTGCTTCTCACTTGCCCAAGAGACATGAGCGCATCTGAATTCCTTTTGTCCCACTCGGCGCCCCTTCCATTGTCTGAAGGATCCCCTCAGCACCACTTTAATGGCTACAAGGTTTTATGCCTGCTAGGAAAAGGAGGTGGTGGGAAGGAGCGGAAAATAAGTGCAGATGACTGGATAGTGGTTAGATTAAAAGCTCACTGCTGTTTACGGAGCCGTTCCTTTAGACACTCTCTCATCATTATCAGGCATTCATTTCACATGGCTTGGCCAGAGGGGTAGTCGAGTAATCTGCAGCCATTTCCTGCATGGGCTTTTTGCAGGTCATGTTAAGGGAAGGAGGAGGAGGAGAAAGGTTTCTTGGAAATGAAATGACTCAAAACAGACACAGCCAATTTCGGGGGTGGGGGAGGGAGAGATAAAAAAAAAGTGGTCAAGGACTTTCCACACAAGAGGCGCTTTTCAATGTGCTAATTCCCACCACCCTTTTCTTCATTACTTACTTAGTCCTGCGACTACAGTCGCTATTCCACCAACATCCAGGACGTATGTTTCCATCTGCACAACACAACCAGGCCTGTGCTCTAGGAGAGAAATGCAAGCGCATCTCAACCACCATTCCTTGCTTGCTCCATTTTCTTGCGCAAAGTCCACAAGACGAGGCACCAATAATTATACGCATAGTTTACAGGAGTTTTCAGTGGCCTCTTTAATGTTTTCAGTTGGCAGAGGCACCCAATGAGGACTCTGCCTCCATCGGACCAAATGGGTTGTGCTTTCATTAATCCCTTCGCTCACTGAAGTTGCATTATTCATAAGCTTCTCTCTCTCTCTCTTGGTTCAAGAGCTCAGAACCCCCCACAAAATAACCAGGCACCAGCAGCTTTTTTACAGGCAGCTAAGGAAGCAAGCCACAAGTCATTAAGAAAAGGAGGAGGAGGAGGAGGAATCACTTCTACATATTTTGGTAGCCCATACCGCACTCGCACATTTTGGATCCAACATTTGATGCTTTGGATCTGCAGGACTCCTTGGAATAATGCTCACTTATCTGTGTAGGCAAGAGCTTCTCGCTGCATTGCAATATCCCCCCATGCTTGTTCACCCACCTATGGTTGTCCACCTATCCTGGCCAGGGAGTAATCTTTCAACTCCTCACACTGCCTGCTGCATGTTGGGGGGGGGAGCGGGCAGGGGGGAGAGAGAGAGGTAGGAAAGGAGGAGGAGACCAAACACTATTCCTCCTACATGGACTGCCAGCACAGACAAGGGCTTTTCGGCAGCAATCATGGTTGAGTGAATACATTTAAATTCAATAAGATCTGCTTCAAAGAAGTTAAGACTAACATAGAAGCTTTTCAAGTGGCAAGAAAGGAATGTAAAATAAGAAGCGGCTCCATAAAGCAAGAGGAGTTTGGACAGCGTGATTAATTAGACCCTGTTTCCATGTAGCCAAATTGGTTTAATCGCTCCGGTTATGGATTTAGCTCTCCTACAAGAACAGATTTAACAGGCATTCGATTGAGAAGTGCAGAAGATTTAGACCTGGGGAAAAAGATATTTCTCCTGCCCTTGAAGAGAAGATGTGTCTTCTAGAGATTTCAAAAGGCCATATAAAGTTTAGCCACTAAGGGCATGTGGACTGTACAAAACCCATACACTTTACAGGGGTACCTCGGGTTAAGTACTTAATTTGTTACGGAGGTTCGTTCTTAACCTGAAACTGTTCTTACCCTTTAGCTAATGGGGCCTCCCGCTGCTGCCGCACCGCTGGAGCACGATTTCTGTTCTCATCCTGAAGCAAAGTTCTTAACCCGAGGTAATATTTCTGGGTTAGCGGAGTCTGTAATCTGAAGCGTATGTAACCTGAAGCATATGTAACCTGAGGCACCACTGTATTATTTTTGAATGCATATGTGTAGGACTGATATATTTTAACAAAGATGCTTTGGGGGTTGTGGAGGAAAAAAATATTTTCCAAGTTCTTTGCCAGGGCACATGAAGCTACTCTTTCAATTTTGCTTACTCACTGCCAGGATGTAAGTCCCACCGTCACTATTAGAGATTTGTGGTGATAAATATTTTAGTCTGTTGAATATCCCAGCTCCAGACTACAACACCCAGGACTATGCAGCAGGGGAGAAGAGAAACATTTAAAACGGCCAATAAAAAGAAGGAACTCATCTTTGTAAAAAAGAGCATTAAGAAAAGAGAAAGGCCACAACTATTCTTTGGAGCTCTCATTTCTTTCCGGAATGCTGGACTAGGACCCGGGCAACCAGGGTTCAAATCTCCACTCTGCCATGAAATGCATCAGGTGACTTTGAGAGACACTGTCAGCCTAACCTACCTCACAGGGTGGGATTGGTATAATGGAGAGGGGGAGATGTGTGTGTGCTATTATCTTGAGCTCTTTGGAGAAAAAGCAACATTAACAATAAAGAAAAGAAAAGATTGGGGCTCACAGTGCTATCAGGTCAGTTATATTCAATACCTGTTAAAATAACATTTGTACCTGAAGAAGTTTCAGGGTGGTTTATTTCCAACCACAGTCCATCCCAGAATTTCCTGCTGAAATCCCAGAACTGTTTATAACACACATGCTCTTGTTTTATCATTGTCCTGCCGTTGTCACACTACAAGTCCCTCCAGACAGCAATAATGTGGTAGCATTGGGACAGCATCCCAAAACTGTTTCCAAATCACTCTTCACTAAAATCTGTAGAAAAATGGAAGAAATCACTACCAAGTTTTAGGTAAGAAAAACTCAGTACCGTCTACACTTAACCAAATTAGCCAGTTTTGGAAATAGACCAAAGGGGCATATCTGAGGCACACAATAACTGATTTTTTTATTTCTTTATAAGGTTCAAAGCATTCACATTAACTGGGACAACTAACTTAACCGTCAGGGTAACAATTGAGAAGACATGTTGGATCATAGAATCATAGAATCATAGAGTTGGAAGAGACCACAAGGGCCATCGAGTCCAACCCCCTGCCAAGCAGGAAACACCATCAGAGCACTCCTGACATATGGTTGTCAAGCCTCTGCTTAAAGACCTCCAAAGTAGGAGACTCCACCACCCTCCTTGGCAGCAAATTCCACTGTCGAACAGCTCTTACTGTCAGGAAGTTCTTCCTAATGTTTAGGTGGAATCTTCTTTCTTGTAGTTTGGATCCATTGCTCCGTGTCCGCTTCCCTGGAGCAGCAGAAAACAACCTTTCTCCCTCCTCTATGTGACATCCTTTTATATATTGGAAAATGGCTATCATATCACCCCTTAACCTCCTCTTCTCCAGGCTAAACATGCCCAGCTCCCTTAGCCGTTCCTCATAAGGCATCGTTTCCAGGCCTTTGACCATTTTGGTTGCCCTCCTCTGGACACGTTCCAGTTTGTCAGTGTCCTTCTTGAACTGTGGTGCTACTCTCAAGAGCCGCATATCAAAAACTGGCCATGAGAAGATGCTCTGCATGCAGTCTGCAGTTGTGCTTTAACCCACCTGTCTGTTCCTGCTGCCACTAAGCTTCTTTTGCCAGCAGCCTTCCTTCCATCTTGCAAGCAAGGCTCAACTCGGCCAAGTAAACTTCAATGAGAATTGTAAAAGCCACTGCTCTACCATCTTAAATTAAACCAAGCAAAGATTGGGCTTACATACAGCAGGTTTAAATGGAGGGGGGAGAGAGAATATAGGCTGGCATTTTTATGCCAATGACATCACGTGAACACTGCAAAAATCAAAAACAAAAATGCAGCACTAACCTTACAACAGACATCTCTGATATAGCCCAAGGTAATTATGAGAGGAAACTTTAAACACAGTAAAGCTAAAATAGTCTTATTGAAGAACTACCCGAGTTTTAGGGGAACAGACACTTTTATAAAAAATGAAGAAAAAATGTGTTAGGGCAATGGTTCATTTTGCCCAACAGCCACCTTCCAATAACAGGTGAGCATCAAAGGATATAGCATGGTCCATAAGAAAACACTCCTAAGCCAAACCCTAAATGGCCTGAACACTTTTGTTAACCTTTGTTTATTTGCCTACTTTAGCAAATAAACTGAAAAGGAAAGGTGTCCGTTGTTATTATTATTGCCAAGTCGTTTCCTTTGACAATCGCAATGCAAGGACAGGATTTGTGGTATTCAGTATTCTGATCTACAGCTTTTGAGAAATGGGCCCTTTAATTCTACCCCAAACCAGATTTCACTGGATGGGGGTGGGGGAGAGCCAGGCAGAAACACAAGCTTCTGTGAGACGTCCAAAGAATAATGGCTGGCCACAGGAGTTCTTGTTGGAAAGATTTGCTTTTTTTGTTTCCCTTCAGCAGGATATTCTTCCTTCCAGGGAGCCATGTTCAATGCCTGTGGGCTGTTTTCAAGAATGGGTTGACAAGAGCCAGCCCATATATATATATATATATATATATATATATATATATATATATATGCAGGTTTTGGTGTCTTCGGGTGTCTTCCCGTGTAAGAGTCGGGGTGTCTGTGCGACGTTTCGACGAGGTCTCACTCGTCATCTTCAGGCTGGTGCTTTCGGCTTCTTGTTACTGGAACAGAGCAGAATCTGGTGTTTGAGTTCCTATAAATACTGTTGAGGGGTGTGGTGTATAGCCTCCAACGTTCTGGGCAGAGAGGAAGTTCCTAGATTAGTGTGCCTCTTCTTCTTTTGTTCCTTAATTACTTGAGGGATATCTTGAGTGATTTCATGAGTGATATTCTGAATACCACTGGGTGGGTCATTAAGTGTAGATTAGTTGCTAAAGCTTTTGTGTCTTGACCTCTTGAGCTTGTGAAGAGTTTTTCTGAGAAGATGGCTGTGCTGCATTTAGTTGTGCTCTGGCTTGGCTTCGTGTATAGGGGCGAGCTGTGGTTTTGTGCCTTGTGCCAGCCAGATCTGTGTAGGGATTGCAGGGGGGTACAGCATCCGGAGGTGCCACTATAGTTTGGCTACTGGATGGAGTCTGTAATATGTCTGTGGAGAGGGTCTGGGTTTGGGTCTGGTGTGGTTGATTGGTGACGGCGTTCTGTGTGCCTCTGGTTCTGGTGTCGGTTTTTGTGGGGAGGGCTAATTTCCAGATGTCTGGCAGGCGGGACGTGTCGTCACGCTTGTTCATGTTGTGAGGGTGTTTCTCTATCTCGATGGCTTCCATGATTATTCTCTTGTGGTGATGTTCCATGTTAAAGAGCAATTTGGAATCTGCAAAATTAATTTCGTGTCCTGTTTCTTTCATGTGTTGGAAAAGAGAGGAAGTTTTTTCTTCTTTTTTGACGGCATTCTTGTGTTCTGCGATACGTGCATTTATTCGTCTGTTTGTTTGTCCAATGTACGTGGCTGGGCAGACTTTGCAGGGTATTTCATAGACCCCTTGGTTTTCCAGCTGGATTTTGTCTTTTGGGTTTCTGAGGATATTGGCTATTTTTTGGTTGGTGCAGAAGGCTGTTTTGATATTGTGTTTATGGAGGATTTTGCTGATTTTGTCTGTAGTGCCCTTGATATAAGGAAGGAGGGCCATGCCATTGTTTTCTTCTGTGTCTTGGTTTTTGGGGGGTGTTTCTTTTTGGATTAGCTTCGTAACCCTGTTTTTCTGGTATCCATTGGCGATTAACACATTTGAGAGATTCTGTAACTCAGTTGTCAAGTGGTCTTTGTCAGCCAGGCGTTTGGTTCTGGAGATGAGAGTCTTGGCTACGGAGTTTATTTGTGCAGGGTGGTGGTGTGATTGTGCATGTAAGTAGCGGTTGGTGTGTGTTTTTTTCTGGTAGATAGTGTGTCCTAGGGAGCCATCAGGTTTTTTGTAGATTAGGACGTCAAGAAAGGGGAGTTGGTTGTTGTCTTCTATTTCCATAGTGAATTGTATTTTGGGGTGTAGGCTGTTGAGATGTGTGAGGAAGCTATCTAGTTTTTCTTTCCCGTGTGGCCAAATTACAAAGGTGTCGTCAACATATCTGAGCCAAAGTTTGGGTTTGTGTTCTGACTTGTCTAAAGCATTGGTTTCAAAGTGTTCCATGTACAAATTTGCGATGACCGGTGAGAGGGGTGATCCCATAGGTGCTCCTTCTATCTGTTTGTATCTTTGTCCATTGTGGATGAAGTACGTGTTGGTTAGGCAGTGGTTGGTCAGGTCCAGGATGTATTTGGGGGGGTTGTATTTGTTTTGAATGGCTGTCAAGGCTTCATTAATGGGCACTTGAGTGAAGAGAGATACAACATCTATAGCCACCCTAGTATCACCCATCCACCTTCACAATTGGGTCTCTGTGCCCTCCCTCAACAAAAGCCACCCTCCCACCTTCTCAGTCAGCCTCTGTATAAAGCTTTTGAAGAGCACAAAAAGTCACACTGCTGTGGAGAGGCCAATTATAACTTTGCACAAGGCTGAAACCCCTGAACGGGATTGGCTACATGGTGGCAGAAGCCATGTGATCGGCCTGCTATTAAGCTCTTTGTTTAGGGCCCCGTCTGCACGGGAGGTACCAACACCACTCTGGTGGCAAAGCACACAAAAGGAAAGCAAGCTTTCAATGTGCCAGAAGCTGTTCTATTTATCCAACAGTGCCGTGGTGCACTGGACCAAGGCTCTCAAGGAGCAGCTGCTTGAAAGCCTTTTCACTGACTTCTCCCTATGGCACAGGCTTCCCACCTTGGAGAAGCCGTGAGAGGTCAAGAAGGGGACTTCTCTATGTGAAGCTTTTTTATATATATTGAAAAACCACCACCACAGTTGTTATGACCTTCTTTAAGATTGCATTCAGATCACCAGAAGCAGAACTGAGATTCTCCTTTCTCACTTCCTTCAGAAGATTGAGTACACAGCTTCCTGAATGCTCTTAAAACAGGAACTCACCGGAGCCAGGACAGCTCACTCGTTAACAGCAGTCGTTTCAAGTGCATGTTTTGCAGTTTGCATTAGTTGCACAGTACCTACTATTTCCTTATTGTTTGCACGTGGCTTCTAATGAGGAAGGGCCACAGCTTAGTGGCAGAGAATCTGCTTTGTGTACAGAAGGTGCTAAGTTCAATCCCCAGCATCTCTAGGTATGGCTGGGAGAGAATCTGGAATGACACCTTGGACAGCCCCTGCCAGTTGCTGCAGGCAATACCAGACTAGATGGATTGATGGTCTGATTCAGTATAAGGCAGTCTCCTGTGTCCCTGTGCAAATCAGGCAGTAGAGAAATGTTTGGAGAAATTGGGCTAATCAATCTTTAATGTTTACAATCGTAGCTGGAGTTATTACAAGTTCTCAAGAGCTTCTGAGAGGGTTTATATTTCCTAACCACATCAGAGGGGTCAGTGCATGGACAAGATGTGAGACGTGTACCCTTAACCATATCACCTGCTTCACAAGGGGGTACAAAATGGTCAGAAGTTGAAAAGGTCACTCCTTAAAACTACTTTACAGCCAGAAGGTGACCCAGACAATGTGCGCTGCACTATAATTTCCTCACGCTGGAATAAGAGGTCTAGCAAATTAATACACTGTTGATCCTCTCTGCACACTGAGCCTTAAATGCATTTTAATACAAATGGGATTGCCTTCTCCAATCTCCCATTATTGGATTGGTGATTAGTCAAAGAGATAGACAGACACTGCATCTGAAATTGAATTAGCCTGGTCATGAACAGAGAACATCAGCTCCCAGGCATGCCTGGAGAGAAAATCAGCATGGCTCCGGGTTGTAGAACAAAGCCGGTGCCCTCAGAACTGCCACCTCGACAGGAGCAAGAGCTGCAGCACAGTGTCCAAAACCTCTGGCAAGATGAGCTGTTCCAACTCGCCTCCCTTTCCTAAGATAAACAAGCATAACAGCAGCAAGGTTATTAAGTCTGAGTGGGTGGGGTGAACTGGGGTTCTCTAGAGAAGCACAGTGCCCTGTGAATAACCCAAGATAGCCAAACAAGGCACAATGGCAGGGAGGGAAGTAGACTTATCAAAATCCTTCCTGTAGACAAGGATTCACAGGAGAGCTGCGAGGGGATAAACAATCCGCTAAGAGCATAAGGTGAGGCCCAGCAGACAAACCATTTCCACCCCAGCGCTAAAGCGTTGAGATAAACAGTATAGCAGACAAGCAAGTTAGGCACTTGTGTGATTTCAGTGACAGGGTGGAAAAGGCAAAAGCCCTCAAACTCACCCTCCCGCCACCCAATCGAAACAGTTATGAAAATAGCTATACATGTGACACTACCTGTCTGCTGGACGAAAACCATGTTTGGTGCAATGAGCTCCTGGCTCTCAAGAGAAATGAGGCCAAGGTGAGACACACAGCTGAGAGACACAGAAACTGATAGAAGAGTCTTTTTGGGGATGAGATAGCAGCATCCAGGGTAATCACCTGTACTGTTAGGATGGTCTCAGGGGCAGAGGATGGTGCCCCAAGAAAGAGGAACCTCTTAGAAGGAACCTATTCCATGTGGAGGCGTGAACCAATATCCTCCTGTGACAAGGCTGTGCCTCCAGTGGGAGAGGGTTCCTCGTAGTGAATAATTCAATCAATAGAAAGAGGTTTGTGATGGGCATGTAGACTGCATGTCCACTTGCCTGCCTGATGTGAAAGTTGTAGAGGTCAACCTTTGCCTAGATAAGCTGGTAGACAGTACTAGGGAGGAGTCATCTGTCATGGTGCATAGAAGTCTGGAGTTCTTTGAATCAAAGTGTTTCCTCCCTATCTCATATACCATCATTGAAGTTACACTGTGAGCAGACAAAAGCAAATACTTTTACGCCCAAGGCAGCTCAACTATGAAATTGTGACCATAATATGCAGTTGTGGCCAGCAACTTAGATGTGTTTAAAAAAGACAAGAAAATGCTGTGGAGGGTAAGGCTCTCTTGGCTTTATATTACCTTCCATACCATATACAAGTTTACCTCTGGGAAACAACAGGAGAGGGCCATTACTGTCATATCCTGCTTCTGGGTTTCTGAGAGGCATCTAGCCGGATCCTGTAGGAAACATCGTGCTTGTTACATAGAACTTTGGTTTGATCCAGTAGCCCTACTGGATGTTACACTCTTGGTTGTGTAAGCGAGGCTTACTCAGGAGGTGAATGCATAATAGAACAGCTGCCTCCCGAACAATGATGCACTGGACGCATTTGGGAGTGGCTGGGAGGGGAAGAGTTCAGAAACTTAGAGGCTGAAAAGCTGGAACTAAAATGTGAGCACCACACTACATTCCCTCTTGGGGAGACAGAAAGGCTCTGATATCTGAAGAAAGGGGATTCTGATCACACCCCCGGCTTTAGTCAGATAGCATCAAGGTATCTTTAAAGAGAGCGACTGAGGCATGAAGGTGCTCTCTGCTGTAGGTATATATAATTTCTAATTACATAGATAAAGTTTTAATGAAAGACTCTGCATTTCCAACTCAGTAATTTGACAGGGACAGAGCAAGGTTGTAATTAAGAAAGGCTCCCTTTTCCTCCACCATTATTAAGAAACTGGCTGTTCATCAGGATGCAGGCACCGCTTCCTCTTGGCTTACCGGAAGCTGCCACTTCCAGAGAAGCAATTGCGTTCAGAAGAGGTATGTAGGAGGAGCATTTGAATCCAGTCAATGCCCCCTCTCATCTGAATCATCCAAGCACATGCCTGTGCAGCAACATATCCCTGGAAGTACACAGAGAGAGTGTCTGTGGTGTTCATCCCTTCCAGAGTTGACCAATCTTCCTTTTGCCTGAGGATCATGTTCACCCTTGGCCAACCTTCCACAGTAGCAGTGGGTGTGACCCTCACATGTACACTTCAGCTAATTACAGGTGATTATTAACATCCCCATTAGGGTGCTGAACATATTGGTTCCAAGCTGTGGAACCCCATCCCAGCTTGTTTTATTTTTATTCTTTTATTCTTTTCTTTTTGCTACTGCTGCCAAAATCAGTAGAGTCTTGGGAGGGCTCTGGGCCCAGGGGAAGCCCCCACTGCCTGAACTTCATTCAGATATTTTGGGTGCTCTCAGGCCACTTCACATCCACTCACATTTAAGCTAGACATTTGTCACCAACCACGAGACTGAGATCAAATAGCACCCAGCACATCTCTTTCAGGGAAGGACTCAAGGGAATTATGCACAGCTTTGCAACTTCCTCAAAGTTGTACAAGCATGAGCCTAATGTGCTATTATTTGCACAATACAGACCAGGTGAAAAAAAGAGGCTTTTGCATATTTAGTAGTTGTATAGAAGGGAAAACTTCAGCATAACTCACTATATTTACTGAGATTCCATCTTGCAGACAATTCATTACATATGGAGGGAGCCTGTCCTCTCTTTTCACTCTCTCTTGACACAAGAATTCCTACCAGTTGCTACAACTGGGGTAAATCTTCCCTGCCCACCTTTCCCCCATAAGAGTAAAGGTAAAGGGACCCCTGACCATTAGGTCCAGTCGTGGCCAACTCTGGGGTTGCAACGCTCATCTCACTTTATTGGCCGAGGGAGCCAGCGTACAGCTTCCGGGTCATGTGGCAAGCATGACTAAGCTGCTTCTGGCAAACCAGAGCAGCACACGGAAACACCGTTTACCTTCCCCGCTGGAGTGGTACCTATTTATCTACTTGCACTTTGACGTGCTTTCGAACTGCTAGGTTGGCAGGAGCTGAGACCGAGCAATGGGAGCTCACCCCTGTCGCGGGGATTCAAACCCCTGACCTTCTGATTGGCAAGTCCTAGGCTCTGTGGTTTAACCCACAGTGCCACCCGTGTCCCTCCTATAAGGGTACCCGTGGTCATTTCACATCCTTTCCCCCTTTAAACTCACTTTCAGATACGGTCCAGATGCTACAGCAGGGCAATGGTTATGAAGAGGCCACATGATGGAGCAGCAAGCAGGTAATGGGGAGAGGAAGAAAGGCTACACACCAGCCCCATCGCCAAGTACATTGCAAGCCACACCTTCAAACCAAGTAAGGAAATAGCATTACAATCGTGCAAGAAACTCCAAAAGCAATCTGAACCTGACACTTATTTTTTTTAATGGAGTGACATGTTGGGAAAGTGTGAGTGCAACAGTTTGAGACACGAACATCATTGGGATTCTCTGGAATAAACCAGTTAAGTGAATGGTGCCAATAGCTAGATTCACAGGTTGAAGGTGCAGGATGGGCTCTCTTTATATGCAGAGGGGCGAGGGAGAGAAGGCTATGTGGAAGCATCCCGAGGCGCTCTTAAGTGTGTGCCAACAGACTCTAAACAAGGAATGGCCTTCAACACTTGGGATGTGCCAGTACATACAAATACTCTTTGTATCCTGAATCCAGTGGCTAATGGCTTGGCATTAGACAAGCTGGCATTTTCATTTAGCCCTCACTGTTTTCATTTTTCCAGAGGAAAAGGTGGATGAGAGATGTTTGTGTCTCCTTCCCAATCATATAGTGTGCTCCACTTTTTGGGGAAAAGAGATTTGCTGAAGGAAGGAACAGCACTAAGGGAATATTCCATATATTCCCCCATCCAAAAAATAAAAATACAACCCTTCTTTGATAGCCTTGGTAAAAATGCTGGAGAAGATGCAAGACCGCTTGAGGAAAGGATGGAGAACTGTGGCCAGATGTTGTTGGACAATAATCCTCATAATCCCCAGCCGCTTGTCATGTTCACTGCAGACAGCATTCATTCTCTGGATGGCCACAGGTTCCCAACTCTTGGCATAAACCATATGAACAAGCAGTTTCCAAATTCCTTGAAATTTACAAAGCCAACAAACAACCACAATACAAATAGTCAAAAATCATGCAGCTACAAAAAGCATCAATGGAAAGGTCTGCACCTCACCTACAAACCAGGAGTAGCCAACACAGTGTGCTCCATATGTTTGGACTACAATTCCCATCATCCCCAACCACAGCACAGCACACAGAGGAAGGGTGGAAGTTGTAGTCCACAACAGCTGGACGGCTTCACATTGGCTACACCCTGCTGCAAACCCAGGGAATACAGGAGAGAGCCCTGAACAACCATGGAAGAACACAAAGAGTTCCCTGCCCCTGTCAGTTGAAATAAATAAATAAACAAACAAATAAATAAATAATTTATACCCTGCCCATCTGGCTGGGTTTCCCCAGCCACTCTGGGCGGCTTCCAACAAAAGATTAAAATACAATATTCATCAAATATTAAAAACTTCCCTAAACAGGCCTGCCTTCAGATGTCTTCTAAAAGTCTGATACAGTGGTACCTCGGGTTAAGTACTTAATTCGTTCCAGAGGTCCGTTCTTAACCTGAAACTGTTCTTAACCTGAAGCACCACTTTAGCTAATGGGGCCTCCCGCTGCTGCCATGCCGCCAGAGCACGATTTCTGTTCTCATCCTGAAGCAAAGTTCTTAAGCCGAAGTACTATTTCTGGGTTAGTGGAGTCTGTAACCTGAAGTGTCTGTAACCCGAGGTACCACTGTAGTTGTTTATTTCTTTCACATCTGATGGGAGGGTGTTCCACTGGGCGGGCACCACTACCAAGAAGGCCCTCTGCCTAGTTCCCTGTAACTTCATTTCTCACAGTGAGGGAACCACCAGAAGGCCCTCGGAGCTGGACCTCAGTTTCCGGGTTGAACAATGGGGATTGAGACACTCCTTCAGGTATACTGGGCCAAGGCCATTTAGGGCTTTAAAGGTCAGCACCAACGCTTTGAATTGTGCTTGGAAACATACTGGGAGCCAATGTAGGTCTTTCAGGCCTGGTGTTACGTGGTCTCAGCGGCCGCTCCCAGTCACCAGTCTAGCTGCTGCATTCTGGATTAGCCACATCAAGGCTTGGAGTGAAATACTAGCCTGCTATCCCACTTTATCAATGCCTGGTCCTTTCTCTTGCTGACTAGTTGTCACCCTCTGGCTCCACACCCCACCCTCCCCAACAAAGATCAGCCAAACACCATCTAGATGATGGTTAAGCTTGTCAGGCGATAGAAAATATATAAATGGAAAGAGATCAGAATTTCCCCCACCACATCTGTGCCTAACACTTAAGCAAATTAATATATTAAGAGAAAAGACAAGTGATGTGCCAGCTATTCTTCCCTCACCAGCTCTACCTAGCACCAACACCCAACTTTCCTCCTTCAAGCAGATGCCAGAGATTCAGTCTTCCTGCCTGAAGGATGCACTAGCAAGTTTAGCCATTAGCTCACATCTCCTATCATCTTCACTATAAAGTTGCATCCCAAGCTGTCCAAGTGAACGCAGAACAGAACTTTTGTTGTCCTCTTCTGCCCCTAGAGTCCCCCAAATGCCCTCAAAAGTCCCCTCTACACAGGGGGCAGAACAAGAGGAGGGTGAAATCACACTGTGCAAGTGGAAGTCCATTTATATGATACTGGGTTCCACCCAGAAACTGCAACTTCTAATGAGGGGACTTCAATATTCCAGGTAACTGTTCTTTCTTCCCCCCAAACCCACATTTCCTGTTTTCATTTGCTGTGCTCCAGCACATCAGACCATGCTGAGACATTCCCAGTCAGATCTACAGAATGGTAGAAATGGAAGGATTGCAGGTAAAATGGTAAATTACAACACGAGTCATGAATCAGGGGTGCAACATCCTATGATACGGAAGTTCCTATAAAGCAAAGTTGGAGCACAATTTTCTGGGAAACGAGAAGTGATGGGAAGAGAATTTGTTTGGGCTTATGACAGTTTGCAAAATGATGCTTTGTTATGGATGTTTAAATAAGAAATAAACCTTCTTTGGTCCCAGCACTTGTGGTCAGCTGCCCAACGTTGCTTGCATATGCATAAATCAATATAAACAATACATTGCAAGGAACCACAGCTGCAGGCCTTGCTTTTTCTACTGTTCTAATCTGGTGTGTTCACTTCACAAATAATCCAATGAGAGATTTCCTCTTCTCTCATGAGATAATTGGAGCCAAAAAGCCTGACCGAGAAAACACATTTCAGCAGAAGACAGAATGTCATCGCCAAGAATGAGAAATTAGTAACAAATCCATATTTTACCAACCAGGCTTTTAGTGTTTTTTTGCTTACACTCCCAACTGTATTTCCATCCTCCAACTGTATTTCCATCCTCCATGCCCCCCACCACTTTCTCTCACCTCTAAACACCACACCAGATATGCATTTCAACTTTGGGTACTGCAAGGTCCTCTGGATGTTGGACTCAAATCCTATCTTGGCGAACAGTCAGTGATGATGGGAGATGTAGTCCAGCGATATCTGGAAGGGGCACAGACTTCCTGACCCTGGAGAAGGGTTTTCCCACGTTGTGATTTTTGCATAGCACACACAAACACCATGATTCACAATATATTGCCAGGTCAAAAACTATAAAACGGATCTCACGACATGGATTTCAAACCAGTTTTGGATGGTATATCAATGTATCACCCAGCCGTATTTGGGGGTAAAGCCAGTGATTTATTGTCAGGAATCAAGTCAAACCTTTTGAACAGCTTCCCCACCTCCAAGGCAGCAGTTAAGATGCTAGGTTTGATTTGCTGCTTAAAACAAAAAGCAGCAAGTAATCTCATTCATCTCTGACAGCCACTTATGCAACTAATTTTTTGCTGGTGATTGATATTAATGCAAATTTATATATTCCACTGGATCTTGTTTGAAAGAGCTGCTCTCAGCTGCTCTTTTTGTCCTCAAGCAAATGGGAGAGGTTTCACCCTCCTACGCATTGCCCCAAAACAGAAGTACCTTTTTTCTTTTCTTTTTTCTTTTAGCATTACACACAAGGGTGGCCAAGTGGATGTCAGTGACTGATGCAGCCAAAGCAAGCCTGATCTCTCCAGTCATGGGGCTGCTGGCCTGTTATTGGCTTTCAAATCTGTTTGACAATCCGGAGAACTGGCAAGCAATTTCATGTACATATACATTGCAGTCATCACTTCAGTTGACAAAATGATTTCCCCATTTCTTAATGAGGCGGCATGCAGCACACATTATATATAACGAGCGCTAGTCAAAGAAGCTCATGTTTCTTGGCACAAGGATTTTAAAATATTTTTTAAAGCCAGATACAACACATTAAACCCGGGAAACTGAGCCCAGCATTAAATTGTTTCGAGGGCAGCAGAACTCGGTGCTGAGAGTGCAAACATCACACAACAGAGCAACAGAGCTCCTCAATCATTTCAGACACCACACAGTGACAACAGGTAGCAGCCTTGGTTGCTTTCCAACCCTGTAATTAGGCTACAGGAATATATGGGACCTGGAATTTGTTGTGCTTTGAGGCCATATGGTTTGCTACCCAGCAGAGCTCTGGCCTATATATTATCCCTTTGACTCACTGATCACCAGTCCTCGACAACAACAAAAGAGCAAGGATGTTGGTTATCTTTCAGCACTAACTATCGGAAGCTGCAAAGCAGAATGTCCAGGCGCTATATTCAGTAGAGGAGATTTAAGTTTCTCATTTTAGCCTTCCATCTAAAAGGGCAAGCTGGACATTTCACACAGTTGTTGGATTGAATGATGTGCAGGCCTTGATGGCATTCTTGGATACAGCCAGCATTTTCAGCGCAGGTTGCCTCTCATGCTCACAGAGATGTACGTATGTATGAACACAGCAATCCCCAAGATGTAGATGAATGCAGCCATTTTGATGGAGGAGAGGGCTTTGTTAGCAGCATACATACCCAGTCACTTCTCAATAAAGAGCATCTAGGAACAGCCTGAGACCTTTCTGCACCTGAAGAAAATGACAAAATGGTGCCTCCCTCCCCACCAAGAAAGAAGGGATGAGTGAAGATCTACATCAGATGCAAGAGGGGGTGGGAATAAGGCTCTACATTGGATTCTGCTGCCGTTGTGGATCCTGCCATCTGAGGTGGTCACCTCACCTTGCCTCATGGGTGGGCTGGCCCAGAGTATGATGGACTACACAAACGCATAGGCTTGCTTCACGAGCCATCAGAACTGGCCTGTTAAGGTCTTGGAAGTGCCACACAACTGGTTCTAAAATCCAAACTGTAGCTGCAAGGTGAAGGGAATTAGGATGGCACTTGTACACATAAATACACACCTTCATTATTTGCGCATGTTATTCAGAAATGGCACATAATACAGACATCCAGATTTGGCAAATGCAGCAGCTGAGACGGACACAATGAAAAAGTTATTTAGCTTCTGCTCATGCCTGAATAGGCCAAATAGGAATGCCCATTTTCCGCTCTTAATAACAGGTCTGCTAAAGAGCAAGAGTTGGGAAACATGGGTCTCTAAATAAAGATCTACTATCCCCGAACCACCAAGAGAAAAGCCTACGCAGAAAGTTTTCATCATCACTTTTTTACGCTACTCAGCAACGTTCCATTTCACCCCAGAGTCTCACCACAACTCAGAGCCATGAGTGGACTCACCAGCCAAATATGTCCGCTCCGGCGCATGCTCAACTTCGGGGGTGGGGGGTTGGGGTGGGAAGAATCAACTCCTCAACAGGTGAGGCTGTGAAACATGATCAGGGAAGACAAAGCAGTTCCCGTCAGCGCCGTGCTGGGAAGAACGCATCATTTGCGCCGCACTGGGAGACATGCTTGAAACAGTAGTGCACTGAAATCTCAGCAACATGAAATAATCTTTGCCATCTGTCTGAACAACTCAACGCTCCTGTTGCAATCTGAAGGAAGGCTCCCAGAGAAACACAAGGGCCTTGCTGATGGATCACAAGAGCCCGTCCCTCCTTTGGGGGCCATTTTCCTCATAACTTCATGCTGCGACTAAGACATTGTGATTTGGGGCCTGCTGGAATCAAACTGGAAGGCATTATGTGCCTTGGAGAGTGGATGAAAAAGAGTAGGGAGACCCCCATCTTGAATTGTGCTAGGCTCTTGTCTCCAAAGAGCTTCATTCATTCAAGAGGCTGTAAGTATATTCTGAAGTAGAAGTGAAGAGCCCCTGAAGCTGATGCAACATGAAATCAGATACAAAACTTTGCTCTACGGTTTGTTTCAGGCAACAGAGTTGGACAAAGTTCGGAATGTTAAAGCAGTGTCTACGATTCCACTCAATCATTTTTCAAAAACGAAGGCGGCCAGCTTTTCAGTTCAAGTATTTGTTTTTTTGGATGGGGGAGCTGTTATAAGAAATCCATTTTTTATTATTATTATTATTATTATTATTATTATTATTATTATTATTATACTGCCTTTCCTCCCCCAAAGGAGCCCAGGGTAGCAAACACACCCTCAATTCTTTTAAAAGGCATTCTTATACCAAGTTCCCTCTGTGGTTTTATTCCCAGTCCAAGGGCTTAAAAAGCATGTACGTCAATTGCTTATAGGTCCCAATGTTATCTAAGCACCAATCCTAGAAGCAGCCCAAGAGTTCATGTTGCCAGATTTCAAGGGAGTAATTGATAGGCTTTTTTCCTGATGTGACATGTCAGCATCCTACCAGTCTGACACCATATTAATCTCCAGTCCAATACACTGAGAACAGGGGTGCTACCACTACCAGCCTTCCCAAATAAAGGAACAGACAGTGCGTACAAATACAACTCTGCAAGCATGTATCAGTCCACAGACTCAGCTTACTAGACCAAGGTTTAAAGTAGGAAAGGATAGTACGTTCAGAATTCTCAAGTTACCAGAAATGTGAAAACAGAAGGTTCCCTATGGAATTAATTGTGGTGGAGAAGAAAATACAGGTCTACAACTAATGCTGTGAAGACACTATAACTTGAAAGCACATTAACAGCACATTTCTCTTTAAAAAAAATTCTGGGAATTGTAGTTTGTTAAGGGTTGCTGTGAATTGTAACTCTGTGGTACATAAACTACAGCACCCATAATTCTTTGAGGGAAAGAATGTGCTTTAAAGGTATAGTGTGTATAAAACCCAAGTCTCTGGGCCCTTCTTCTATTGGTCTAAGATGCACAAGCAACCTTCATTTGGACGCAGGGAAGGAGGGGCAGTTCTCCCCACCCCAAAAGAATGCTTTCCTCCTACTAAAGAATCTCAGTATTGGACGGTGGGACTAGCTTAGGACACCAGGAGTTTTATAAGTCATAAGGGTCACAACTTCAGCAAAGCATCCAAAACAGAGAACAATGAGCTCTTTTCCATTCTCTCCCACATATTTGCTAATCAACCTGGAAGCCATATGGAAAACCTAACAAGCACGATGGGAAGGCAGACAGGAACAATTCCCGTTACTGAAAAATGGCATCCAACATTTGTCCAAAGACTACTGGAATACTTTATTGTATCATATGTTCTTGTTTTAGCATTTGACTAAAATTTGGGAGTTCTCAGAAGTCAATGTCTGGGTGTTGTTGTTTTTACTCATTAGGAATCAAGCATCGGCATTCTAGGCACTGCTTCCACAGCCAGACATTTCTATCTACAGTAAGTAGAAAGAATTTCTAAGCAGATAAGGAGAGGCCCAAGGCCCCAAAACCAGAAACCATGCAGCCGAACATAGGGACACACACAGACAACCTTCCCTCAAAACTTACACCATTTGGTACAAAAATTCTTGAGATTGTGTAGTTTGCTATACTCTTAAATGGCCAAACAGCACTCCACATTAACCATTTTCACAGTGCAAAAACTTGTGCTCACGAGTTTGGTAAGAGGTTGGTAGACTGTGTGTGTGCATATTTCAGCAAGTTACCCACATCTCCCATTTTCACAACTGCTGCCACCCCAAAAAAATTATATTATATTATATTAGGGTAACATAGCCATGGGGAAGTTAGGTTGAAAGCATTGTTCAAATACCAGGAAAGTTATTCTGAAGGTTTTAAGAAGCCTTCGAGTGCATAAAGAAAGTGATTGCATCCTTCAAGCTTGGCTGCAAAAAGGGCCATTTTCTCCCACTTTGCTTTTGTCCACAAGGATTCCAGAGTCAGTGCCGAAGAGAGAGAAAAAACCCAGGAACTCTAGTGCTTGTAACTATTTAGCATTAATAGCTGGATCCAGTTTCCTTTCCTTTCCTACCGAAACATTTCTGTTTGAAGCCACTAAACAGAAATGGTACTTTCCAAAGACCTTCAGCTATCAGGCTGCTGTTTTTTGGAGTTGTGCAACAGAAGCAGAGATATTTTCAAAAAGAAACTTGCACTACAATCATTGCCTGGTGTGTGAAGTTCAGCAATCTCTTCCCATGACAAACAACTGAGAGGAGAGAGATCGGGGTGGCATAAGATTTTAAGATCGAAAATAAAATTATTCTAGGTTAGCAATTGCGTACATATTACAAACGCAAAATAAAGGTAGGGGGTGTTTTACCATTTAACCGATTCAGACTAAAGTTGTGCACAAATCAGAATACAAAAATGCATTCGGGTTTGAATTTTCTTGCTTGGAAACACATGTGCACTTATCTGGGGTAGGTACAAATGAGCACAGCAGGGCTCACCTTTGAGCATCCATGAAATCCTAAACATACTTAGTAGAGTAGCACCACAATCCGCACAGGTCAAGACCAGTAGGGCTTAATCCCAGGTAAGCACATTTAGGACTGCAACTTCAGTTTAATTAACTCTGTAAATGTGCTTAGGCTTGCACAACTTCATGACAACATTTGTCAGAATACCACAGGATGTTCTTCAGAGGTCCCACTACGCTCCATGTTCTGAAATAAGCCAAATCCAAAATAGATACCTCATAGTCTTAAGATTATTATAATCACCACGATCTTTGCTTGGAGCCCCATATCTGTAACTGCATAATTACTAGCTTCACAGAAGTAGTTTTTTCCAGGAGGAAAACTGCTTGCATGTCTGCTGAATTGGCCTTAGACTAATAGATACATTAATTAAAACAAGAGGCATTTTATTCTGGTGAATCATTTAAGTGTAAGTAGTGTGGTTCTGCTAGTGCAGGCAATCCCATCCCTAAAGCAAAGTGTTCTCTTAAATATTGACTTATTCCACTTACTGGATCTGGGAATCTCATTTGCAATTAGCTGCGTACCCATTCTTTACATGGGAAGGATTAATCAACCATTTTACAGTCTAATTTAGGTCGCTAATTTAATACAGAACTCAAGATGCTTTAACATAATTTCGCTAATAAAACCATGACAGCCAGTTCTTTAGCCAGCCACACATAGTTCTTTTTAAAATGCTATGGATGCTATTGAGGATCAAACTTTTCCAAAAATAGCTAAAGAGATGCTGCAGATATTGAACACTTTCTCTTCTCAGTTTTACCCTCTTTAGCTGTTGCTAACTCAAGAGCCATATATAGAGTTGCTTGCTGCCTTTTCCTAAGCAAAGTTAGAGATAACGCTGCTGTTTAGATCTCAGGAGCATTTCCATTTGAGATTACTTTTAACATTTTAACTCAGAAATTAAGGTGTAATTCAGTACACACTTATTGAGGAATGAATATCACTGAATGCAACAAGGCTAACTTCTGGGCAGATATGTATATTTGCACTGTCTGAGGCTGAAATGTTTTAGGTGTGTTATAGTGTCCGTCCCCCCCAAGTCAGTTTTGATACTGCACATATGGAAGCTTGCTTGCTTTAAAACACAACTTTTTCTCAATAGTTCAAGGTGGCTAACCTTGAAGTTAATCATAGATAACATTGAAAGCTTTGCAGTCAATATGAACAGAAAATCCCAAGGAGTCATTTCCTCCACTTCCCTTAAAGAGCCAACTGTTCTAGGCTAGGGTCTAAAAAAATTAGTTGACTAATTTAGGGGTGCTTAACTGATCAGACACACACAACCCCTACAATGCCTTGTTAGTTTTCACCAGAAGTAGGGTCTTCCATAAGAATTTTTAAAAATAGTTTTTTTAAAAAAAAAATCTCCAAAATCCACAGCAATACCTTTAAGTAGGACTAACCAAAGTATCACAAAATTTTCACTGGGAGATTAGTTTGAATGTTGACAGAAAATGTGATAAAATGAATAAAAAAAAAATTAAGCCTGTTATGGCAGTAACCAACCAACCTCATCAAAATTTGTAGATTTCAAATAGTCCAAGTGGCAGATCTCCTGCTGAAACATATTGCACAAGAGGTGAATTTGCTGACGATGAACACTTGCATCTTCCTTCAGAGGCGAGCCTTTTGATAAAAAATAATATCCTAAACTAGACCCCTAATCCTGGTCACACTTGTGGATAAATGGCTTCCTCGTGATGAGTTAGCTGCAATAAACTCATAGCCTTTGCAGAATTTGAAAAAAGACTTCTTATTTACTTCAATGGCTATATTACCACAGTTTTCTCTTCCCCATAAAATCAAGTAAGTTGAATTAAGATTTGTGGCTATTGTCTCAGTAATAATGTAATTGAGCCATAACCCAAAACTTGAGCAAATTCAGCTATTAGAGCAGAGACAGGGTGGAGGAGTCCCATAAAAATGTAACCTATAGACGTACAGTAGTCTGGTGTCAATCCAGTAAAGAGGAAAAATAGAAGCCATTCAAAGCCAAAATAAAATTCAGTAGTATACATAGATCATTAGGAAAAGTCAGTGTGGTTCTACTAACATGCTGTCACATTACATATCACCAACTCTGAAGTTGCTTTGGCAATGTGGAGAAAGATAGCGTTCAAAATCATACGTCAGTTCAAGCACTTGGCAGTGGAGTTTTTACGAAGTTGAAGTCCTATATACTTTACTTTTAGGAAAGATTTCCAATTAATTGAAATGGGGCTTACTTTTCTTTTCTTTTTTGAAAGGGAGGTGACTACTTTTGAAAAGGCACACATAGTGGTTTAGTTTCTGTTAATATTTGGTTGCTGAAGGGAAGGGACGGGACATGGTTCTGTTAAAGAAAGCATTGTTTACAACAGTAAGTTATACTCTAAGCACCCTTTCTTGGAGGGGGGGTGCTGCTGAGTGAAATTAAAGCCTACATTTAATTGATTGCAACTGTTAAAGTATTTTAAAGCAGAAATCATTAATCTGCCACTCAGGCTCTTGCCTCCGTTATAGATCCCTCCCAAATCTATTCTTGTTTACGTATCATGGCTTCCACTCATAAGTCACAGTCCCCAGCTGAACTACCATAAGGCAATTTAGTCTTATTAAAACAGGACTAACACCCCAATCCAAGAGCTTGTTAAAATCATATAGGAGACTAAGATGGTTTAGTTTCAATAATAATCAAATTGAAGTAACTCAGCTGAAAAATGGTTTGCCGTTGCTGCACGGGCAGTTTGTGTCACGTGACAACTTCACAGCAGCTTGAATTGTTTGTGAGAGAACCAAGCTACCAGTATTTCTCAGAGTTTTCGTAGACAGTGATTTAACAAAACAAAGCCCACGATTAAAGCAGCATGTTGTGCGCTGCAGCTGAAATCAAGCTGCCCTTAATAATTCCGCTTCAACACAAAGCAGTGCTAAGCTGGAGTCTGTCTTTATTTTCCAAAAAAAAAGGGGGGGGGAGTTCCTAGGAAAAAGTATACCTCAATTCAAAAGAACAAGTTTGTGTATATTGAGTTAGCTTAAGAAACTATCATTTGCCTAACTACACATTGATTTTTCTCTTGTACAGAAGTCCTTCCTTTAAATAGCAGCAGATTGACTATTTGGCAAAGTGGGGGGGAGGGGGTTAGAAGGGCTCATTTGGGCCTTAATTAGGAAAACTGTTACATCCCTGTTAAATAAAAGCCACCAGCCAGATCAGCACCTGTAACTATTGCCATTTCGACATGTCATCTCCTTTAAGGCAACATTGTTCCAGCTGACATAAAAGTGGCTTCAACTAAGCTTGGATACTATATGCAAGGCTGCCAGTCTTAAAAAGAGATGCTGCTACATACAGTGTTATTTTTATGCCCGTCTACTCAGGAGGAATCCCTAGCAAATCCAAAGTGACTTACTCCCAAGTAACTGTGCATACACTGAGCCAGTCTCAAGGAGAAAGAGTTTACCAGAGAGAGAAAGAGGAAATAAAAGGAGTAAAACTGCAGGATTGTGCTGAATATGCCAAGCAGGTAGAATCCCATGCTCCATGGCTTGTGTGGCTGGAGGGAGGAAGAGAAAAAAGCTCATAAACCCAGTGCTAAACCCATTTCAGTTTCCTCAAGGATGCTGGAATATTATTCTAGGCAATTAAGGTGGTCGTATGTTTGGTTCCCATTCTTTCAACTAGCATCTTTCCAAGGCCTGCAACAATTGGACATCCAGCTAATCTGCATAATTCATATTTGCATAACCTGCAAACTTTTTCGATCAAGTCACTGGCACTCCAGACTCTCTGAGCTTATCTAGCGAGGCCCAGCTTTTTAAAAGCCATCCTGAAAATAAGACTGACCCCGAGAAAAGTGCAGACATGCACATTTGATCAAAAGGTGGTTGCATCATCCAAAATCATGCCAAATGCCAAATAAAAATCCTGTGAAGTTGGGGTTCAATGGAGGTAATCATTACTTTAGTTACTTTAATACGGCTGTGAGTGACAAACAGCACAGACCTTCTTCCCAGCCACGTTACGTGTTAAGGCTTTTGAGTTTCGTCGTTTAACAAAATTGCACATCAAATGCACCCCTTTAAGCATGTGGCTTTCCAGTGATTAAGTTTCCGCCAAAAAAAGAGTTAAACCACTTAGGTAGAGTTGAGTTTTAAATGCAGGCTCCCATTCCATCCACCCAACCCGCAACTTCTAAGCTAGTTGAAAATTCCCCCTTAGTTTGGCCTTTAGCAACACTTAATGGTTTTCGTCTTCCTGACAGCTCTGCTCATTAGCTACAAGCTGTAGTTTGGGGAGGATCTTTTAGAAAACCTTGAAGGCCCTCGCCCTGGATAACAGAGATCCGGCTCTTCACAGCCTCGGCTAACAAAATTAGCACTAGCCTCCCTAATCAAAGGCTGTGGCGCTGGGCTGTGGGAGTGACAAAGGAGAGCCGGGGAGGAAGGAGCCGGGAAGACGGGGACAAGCACAGCCTGCCTACCAAACAAGCGACTTGATCCTCCTGCCAGAGCAGAAGGCAGGAAGCCCTTGCTTTGCTTTCGCACTCTTGCTCACTTGGCCCACAATTCCTCCAAGAAGCATTCGTGTGACCCTAAATGAGCAAAAAAGCTTGGCGTCTCCAAATACGTTTACATTGTGTCTTTCCATTTTACTTTAAAAACAAATACATCTCAAATTTCCTTTACTGAAAGCAACAACTGCATCTATTGATTGGTACATGTTAAATTGTTGCCACTGTTCTGGCTCTTCCTTAATCAAACCCTTCTTCCCTGTGAGATGTTTTAAATTGTGTCCTATTTAAAACAGAATGGTCTAAGAAAAAAAAAAAACAACAACCACAAACAGAAACTCGGCCATGTGCTTAGCATAGCACAGGTTTGGAATTTTTATTTGTATTTTTTCCATCTCCCTGCACAGATTCACTCAAAGTTCTGCAAGCTGGGGGGGGGGGTTGGGGGGGAATGGAAGTGGAAGTCACCTGACTGAGTGCAGGGCTTGGAATGTAAAATCAAAACCATTTTTATTTATAACAGACAAGGCTCTCCCTCCAAGTTATCACCACCCTATAAATCAATGGACACCTCGACAGTACAAGGATTCATTTCCATGCCCTGACACATGTTGCACAGACGACGACCGCATCCCATTACAGATGCTTCAGAGGCTTCTCTTCGCAGGTCTGCAGTCAGTCCCCATGAAGTGCAGAAGGTCAGCGGACAGATCCCTTTAAAAACTGCAGGGTGGTGGTGTTTTTAATCGCGCCATCTCCCGCTCTTCCATGCATCTGAAGGAGAGGAGAGAACCACCTGGCGCTGCCTTGATAACTGGTGTCTACAGCACTTTCCCCCATAAGGTAGCGGAGGATTTCTGCCCCCCCCCAAACAAAATTCTCCCCTTTAGTAAGAGAACGGAGAGATCAAGATCGCAAGTCAAACCACACAGGCTGATCTTAAGAAAATCCGTTGCCTAAGATCTTTCGTTCCACTCTCTGCTCTCATTTTGAACTCTGGATGATTTTCCCTGCATACCCTCAACAGGACATTTTTGTTTAGAACTTTCCCCCTTTTTTCCTCTCTAAAGCGTCATTTCAAAGAGAGAAGTCCATCGGCCAAGGACCGAGAAATGTGAAGCGCGCGAGAAGCTGCTGTTGAAAATGACAAGGAAGAAGGCGCGCAGGAGACGGAGTGGAGCCGCCGCTGTCTAGACTGGGAAGGGCAACTCTTTCTCCCAGTCCTGCAGAACTTAAACTCGGCAGGATCGGGTGGGTATGACCGCTACTACGAGGCCTTAAAACCATCCTCGCACCCCCAGAGGACGCGTGAAACTGCCCAAAGGACTCCACAACCATTCCAGATCTATTTGTCGTTTTAAATCCCAGGATCCTTAAAAAGTACCCCGTGGAGGCGCGTTTGCTCCACAAAGCAGGTCCAGGAAAGTTATGGAAGGTTAACTTTCATTAGCGTTTGCCGAGATTCAGTCGGCACAGCAGATCGCCGGGTTCCCGTGTCAAATTAAGAAGAATCCCGAGCGGGCTGGCGGAGCAGGAGCTGCAGTGCTCCCTTTCGCCCAACAGAGCTCACTACCTCTCCGCGCACGGCCGGCGCCTCCTTGCGCTGCCTTCAAACTCGCTCGCCGGCGCGCTGCTCAGATACACACGGACCTCACTGCCGTCTGAATGGGGCTGCGGGCTTTTTAGAGTGGGGTGGATCTAGAGCGAGTTCGGCTACGGCGCATGAAAGCGATTTGGAAGCGAGGGAAAGTTTCCCTTCCTGGCACTTGGCTCCCACCCTCCCAATACGCGCGCACACAAACAGCCCCCAATACAAACGCCCAGCGGAATTAATCCACGCCGGGGCTCCTGGGAACAATAACTGCAGGGCAGCCGAGTCTCACCCCGTCCATCATGAGGGTCACGGATACTTGAGGCCTGATACACTGGAGGCCACGCAGGGAGACCTTGGAGAGGCCACCGGAGCCTCGAAACAACACGGCTTGGAGAGGACCCTCGAGGCGGCGTGTGGGCAGGACCACTTATAGGCTCTAAAGGCGGCTCGGCCGGGAGGGCCAGTGGCCTCCCTTGCTTACTTCCCACCTTGACCCACGCCAGTTATTTCCCGCTTCCATCCACATCCACGGTCCCGGACACATTTTAAACGCATCCCTCTTTCCCCGAAGGGAAAGCGGGGAGAAGAGAGAACCCTCGAACAAGTCGCATCTAAACCCGTTACTTGGGAGTCAAGGCTACTCAAACTCCTAAGAGCTTCAGAGGTGGCTTTCACCGCGCGTAACTGTTGGTGCAATGGAAAAGCAGGACGATTCGGCCCGGGTCTCTCTCTTACCTTACCCGCTCAACTCCCATCAACACCCAGTAAAAGCCCTGTGTGTTTTGGGGGGTGAAGTAACCAGTAAACTGCTAGAGAATTCAGCGAGTCGCATTCTCCCTAGGAGTGGGGCAGAGGGAAATCTCCCACTTTGGGTCAGTAGAGACACGTGGACGGGTTGCCGTCCATTCACACCCTGGTGGGGTCGTGGGGTCTCCGGTGGAGGCGGGCTACGCCTTCTGACCGGCTTCTAACGGCTCGCCCGCGACGAAGAGGGCGCCAGGCTACGCTAAAGGTCCGGGACGCTCTCCCCAAGGCTGGGCGTACCTGTACCAGGTGAGTCCCCGCTCGTAGTTGCGGTCGAAGAAGTGGGGCTCGGCGCCCACGGCCCTCACGTCGGGGTGCACCCGCAGGAACTCGAGCAGCGCCCTAGTGCCGCCCTTCTTCACGCCGATGATCACCGCCTGGGGCAGCCGCTTGGTGCCGGAGCCGTTGAGGAAGCTGGAGATGGGGCTGAGAGGAGAATCCGCGGCAGCGCCCCCGTTGCTGTTGTTATTCCCCCCGTCGTCGTCCTCGTCATCGTCCTCGTCGTTGTTCTCCTGCTCGGGGCTCAGCTGGCCCTTGGAGCCCGGCGCCCGCAGCAGCAGCAGCTTGGAGAGCGCCGCGGGGTTGTGCGCCCGCCGGGCAGGAGGCGCCGAGCCGCGCAGCAGCAGCAGACCCGGCGCGGCGGAGGCGCACGCCCCGGCGGCGCACGAATAGAGCACGCAGAGCCACAAGGCGAGCATGGCGAAGAGCAGCGGCGCGAGCAGCCTCCTCCGCCCCGGCGGGGGAAGCAGCGGCGGCGAGGCAGGGGCGCCGGGGGCATCGGGGGGCAGGCGGGCGCCGCCGCTCAGGCGCAGCTGGCCCATAGGCTGCAGCCCGCGGGAGGCAACCCCGGCACCATGGCTCGCGGGGCCCGGACGGCGAGGCGAGCGCAGGAGGCGGCAGGTGGGGGGGAGGCGAGGCGGCGGCGGCAGCAGCAGCGCTCGCTCGCTTCCCGTCTAGTCCCGCTCGCGGTTGCAGCGAGTGGCGAACGCAGCAGCGCTCCTTGGCCGGCCAGGCTGGAGCGCGGGAGGGCGGAGAGCAGGCGCGCCTGACTGGCACCCCTCGGAGCCTATAAGAGCCGCTCGCCGCATGGTAATTAGCCCCCTTTGGTGGAGCAAAGGCAGCCAATGGCTAACCGCGCCGCCCCCGTGGGCGGGGAGCGGGGAAACTGCGGGAGGCGATTAGCCATTCTTATTGGCTAATGAGCCGTTAAAGAGCCCGCGGCAGAGAGAAGCGGAGAGGGGGCCGCCGAGGCTAGCGAGCTGCTTCGCGGCAGACCAGACCAGACCGCCCCGTCGGGTAGGCCGTGGTTTCCACGCGCCCGCCCCGTCCCTGCTGCAGAGATGCGCTTACGGTGAAGAAGCAGCCAACAAGGCCTGGAGGCGTCGGAGACTGCGGAGTCAAGAAGGATCTTGGAGTAACACATAGAATTTAGAGTTGGAAGGGACCAAGCAGGTCATCTAGTTCAACCCCCTGCAATGCAGGAATCTTTTGTCCCACGGGAAGCTCGAACCCACGACCCTGAGATCTACTGACTGAGCTAACTCGAGTGCAATTGACCAAAGGATGGGAAGGAATCTTTTAGACGGGGGCGGGATGGCTGTTCAGGCAGCTGCCCAATGAACGCTGCTTCCCCTCTCATCTTCCTTGCGGGAAGTAAGAGCTCTAGCAAAACAGCACGCTGGTTTCTTTACCTGCACGCACCAGCATCATCCAGACTTCCACATACACACATGCACACACACACACACACACCCCAGCATATTGTGTGGCTTAAAGGCTGCTGCAACCCAAAGCATACCAGTGGCATATAATTTGAGTAACCGTCTAACCGAGTTTGGAGGGGGGGGTGCGGTCAAGATTGCTTAAGGCCGCAGTGACTCAGTGGGCACGTCGAATAAACCAGCACGAAATCGTGTGGCTTAGTTATCTTCATCTCACGTCGATCAAAGAGCCGGAAACGGCGAGATTTGGGGACTGCGGGTGGGGTGAGGTGGAGATTCGGATTAGTAAAGGGAATCGAAGCAGCCTGCTCCGGATTCACGGAGTCGGAGCGCAAATGCTCGGCCTTCTAGTGCACGAGGTACCACTGACAGCAGGGCGTAAGGGGATGCTGTCACACTTAGGCCCTTGTCCCAGTGGGGCCGCGCGCTCCTGCTCCGCCTGTCCGGCCAGTTCAGCGCTTCGCTCCCACCTCGAACTGCGACACCTTCTGTCCTCCTGCAGCCGTCCTGTGTAGCCCTGTCCCGGCAAACAAAGATCCCTTTTGCCGACTGTCCATCCTTCTCTCTGCCTCGGTCCTCGAATCACTTCGAAACTGGGAGCCGTTTGTTTACACTCAGGCTAACCATCCCATGAGGCTAAGAAAGGGGGTTGTGCTCTTGCTAATACGGAGGTGACCATCGTCTCGAAAATGGAAATAATAACTTAGTTTCGAACCTGTTCGGAGGAGGAGGAGGAGGAAGAAAATGCTAGAAATTTTCTAAAAAGCCGGTTGAGCGCATCAAAGTCTGACCGACTGGTCTTGCTTCCTTTTTGGGGAGGATATTCGAGGGGTGCCTCGCGAAGAGCCTCCCTTCCTGGGCCCTGTCCCTTCCCTTTCCCATCCAAACTTCTTGAAGTCCTTTTCCCACACAGGAGCACTGGGAAGGAGGCCTCATCGCTGCCTCCCCATCCTCCCTCCCTCCTTCCTTGGGGCAATGAATGGCCCTCTTCCCCATCCTCATCCCTCTTCCGACTCCCTCTCCAGTCCACAGACAATGGCTTGTGCCAGACCTCAGAATAAAAACTTTGTGAAATGATTGGGGGGGGGCAGGACTTGATTTTTCAGGGCGCGCCTGCCTCCCGATCGATCTTCCCCTGGCAAACGATCTCTCAGATCCTCCCGTGTCTCCGAGCTATTTCCTCTCGAGTAGCACGACTCCCAATGCATGACGTCTCTTGAAGAAGTCGGATGCAGACATTGGCTGCCTGCAGCATCGTTGCCGGTCTGCCAGGCTTCCAGCGTTTTCCTGGGAGATCCAGGGAAGGCGGGGAGGGGGGGTCGGTGGGAATCGTCCGGTTTCTCTTCCATTTCCTGTAACTCCCACTCTCCCACACCCCCAAGGAACTCGGCCCTTTACTGTCATCCTCGGATCGCGGGGACTGCGCGGGGGCGGCTCTTTCGCACATCCTGGGAGGAGGGAGGGAAGCCCCCACAGCCACGAGGAAGGAGATTTGGAAGGTGGCAGATGCTCGGTTCAAACGAACAGCAGGAAGAGCCCCGATCCATCCATTCGAAGACGTGACGGGCTTTAGGTTGGTCCGGAACTGAAAAGTAGCAAAAAATGACCACAAACACACACAGCGCTCGCCTTAGCTCTAAGTGCGTCGCGATCCCATTGCCATTCTTACCGAACAAATCACTGCAGAACCATATTACGCCAACTGATTCACAAAGTCAAGTTACTTTTAAAGTTTCACTGCAATCCTAGGCAAAGTTAGAAGCAGAACCGTAGTGAAACTAAGGCGTGCATAACAATGTGAGACCAGTTTCCACGCCCAACGCTTCTGGAGCTGCTTCGCCCTTGTTTTTTTGCCACGTGCGGACCTTGTTCAAAACCCCTTTCTCGTGGGACTTTAGCTTTACGAAGATGCCCCAAATCTCTCTCTGTGTGTGTGCCCCCTTTCTTAAGTAAAGTAAAATAAAACAAAAAACCACAACAACACCCTTACTATTTAGTGTGCCTATTTCCAGATAAAAAGCCGTGAGCAACTCGAACGTACATAACATGGAAACGTCGGTGACACGGGACGGCGATGCGCTACAGCTGGTTTCGTGTGAAGCCGCGCTTTTGCCGCGGGAGTTTCCAAGCACTTTCAGCAGAAGTGGCTCGGGGCTAAAACCGCGAGGCATCCTTCCAAGCAGCTCGTTTTGCTCAAATCATACTTTGAGTAAAGTACTTCGGCTTGACTGAGGGGGACAGTAGGATTTTCCAGCCATGACGGTTTACTTCTGAACTCGGAGGTAGAGATCTTCCACTGAAAACTAGGAACAAGTGAGCCGAATAATTCGAACTGTCAATACTTAGGAGTAATATCGGCCCAATTTAAATCTCATTTGCTCATGTGCTTATTTAGAACTGGCGTCCAAAATAACAAGGAAGGGGTGCGGGGAATTATCAACGTGTGTTAATTGATCCTTGTTTTTATTATTTGCATCATTGTAGCATTATTTGGTTTATTCGAAATGGAGGGAGGAATATCAGAATGTAGAAAACTTTTACAAGGAAGAAAAAAACAACTCTTATTTTTTTATTTCTGCCCCTGTAGCGTCTTCCAGCGTTGGGACTTAAATCACTCCAGAACATTTTCTATGCTGCCGACGGGATAAGGAGAGACAGCTAGAAAAAAAGAAAGGAGTTTCTCTGTTCTAGAGGGGCAGAAAGTTCGCTGTTCTTTGAGCCCAACTCCTGGAAATAATTTGGATTTTATTTTATTTATATTTACTGCCCTCTTTCTTGGTCAGGTCCTAGAAGCCCCAATTTCCCTCATATTCAACTGTCATGTACAATCTAGCTTCTGATCTAAGCCGCATGTGTGTTACACAAGCACATACAAGTTTTCAGCAAAAAGATATTCGATAGTCCCCAAAGTAGTCACTGGGACTTGCTTCCGAGTAAACATGGTTAGTATCCTATAGTTAGCCGAACTTGGGCCGGATCCTAAGGACACCGGCCTCCCCATCCTTGCCACGTTTTCCCCGAAACAAATTCCCGTGACCTCAACAGGGCTTTCTTTACTTCATAGGGGAGAAAAACTCTATGCCGGCACGTTCACTGGAGTTGGAAGGATTTTCTCAGTAAAGGCGCTTAAAATGTGAAGAAGGGGCTGTGTAAGCCGTCCAAATTCTTTCGCGCAGGAGGACGCGCCGTCGTCTAATAGATTTCAGCGTCCGGGCTGAAACTGTGCGTGTGGGGGGGGGGGGGGAGCTCACGTCGAAGTGTGAAGGTTCCCGCTCCCCATGTCTTCCTTGTTTCGCGGCGCGGGTAGGGACAGGCTTAAAAGCTAGAGACAGTACAACCGATATAATTCGGATCCGCTTCAAACCAGTGTCAATGGATTTCTTGTCAAGGGGGAAAGACTGTATCGCGTCGATAGTGGCGCAACTTGCCTTCGGGGGTGGGGGACGTCTTCGGTGCCGATTTGGGGACATTATTCCAGAGCCCCCCACGCAGTAGGATGAGCAGAAAGCCCCCCCCAACTACATTTTGAGGTATAGAGGGGTGGGGTAGGAATAAGAGACCATTAAGACGAAAATCACCTCATTGCCTCACAGGGCCATCGCGGAGGACAAAAGTGCAAAAAAATTAAAAATTAGTGAAATCAATGTAAAGAAATAATAGCCTTCTCTCCGCTTATTTTTCTTCTTCTCAAAAAGTCAATTGACTGCTAGATGAGACTCGGGGCAAAAATCCCCGAAAACGATCCCGTGGTTACCGCTAGTGTGGAAGCGAAGCGAAGCCGAATCGGATTCTGTTTAAATAGAAGTCTGCTGCAAGCTCCCAGCGAACATTAAAATGAAGACAATAAATGCGCGGAAGGGAGCGAGCGGGAAGGGGTGTGTGGACATGTAGAGGGGGCTGAACCAGATTGGAAAGGAAATTCAGTTCCCTATGATCCGAATCTTCTGTGGTGGCAACATGAAAAATGACAGAAGGCTCCCCGCAAGTTTTCAAAGCGAGAGAAAAGTTTCTTTCTCCCCTCCGTCAACCCTCTTTTTGGAGTGAAAGAAATTTTATGGGTCGCCAAAGCTTGGAGAGGGGGGGGGGGCAAGCGTGAACTTTCCAACTGAGTCGACAGAAGCTGGTAATCACGAACAGACACTCTCAAATGAAAACCCCAGCGAAGTGAAGTTCTTTCAGGATATTCTAACGATTTCAGTCTTGGAAAGAAATTCCAAGAGTGCGCTCCGGAATGAAGAAACCAATCCTTGTTTCCCCGCACCTCCAAATACCACACACCAATCTTTCGCTCAATTTAACTCCATTCTCAAGATGCCCCAAAGGTGTTCCTAATTTTCACATTAGCTGCAATCCTCAGCGTATTAGCCCAGCCCTAAATCCCACTATCTCAATGGGATTTGACTCCCCAGCCGTAGCGCTCGGGATTGCAGCTCCGGTTCGCTCCCCTCCCCAGCCTGTTTAGGAGGAAAAGAACACTTCGCTTTCTTTCGAGGAATGGGAAGAGATTTGTATTTCATTGTCCAGCAGTCCTCAGTTTCTCAGGAACTTGACAATAATCCTTTAAAAGTGGGGGGATGGCGAAAGAGGCTTCTCCACTCAAAGAACACAAGGGGATGAGGAGCCCCAGAAGATCACTATTCATCAAGATCCTTTCAAAATGAGGAGATCAAAGAGAAATGGAATCCGTTGATCCAAATCTGCACAGCTCCCTCACTCATAAGGACACCGAGAGTCTCCTGGCCTAATCTTGCTTCTTCCCTTCCGGGGCAGGAAAACTGACTTTTAATTTCTTGGGGTTTTTCGAAGGAAACGATCGAGAATTTCCTCTCCTCTCTCTCCCCCCCCCCCCGACTTTATTTTCATTTTTAAAATACTGAGCCTGTGGAAAAAGCTGTGCGTGTGTATGTGAAAGAGAGATCATGTTTGAGTGCAGGGTGAATGTATGAAAGACTTGCAGGTATTCAGAATCGACATTTGGGCATCAGGGATGCGTCTGGATACGCGAAAGGGTTTGCGCACAAGTTTGCGCAAAACTTCGTCGGCATTGGAGGGGCTTTGTGCAAAAATAAAGGGCCATTCTACACACGCACTTTATGGGGTTGTTGCTGTTTTCGATGTTTTGGCGTGTTGCCACACGACGTCGTCATTATTCCGCTACTATTCCGGAATATCTTCCTCAAAAGGACGCTTTTTCTTCCCTCCCCGCCATCTGACACCTGTCAAAGATCTGGAACGGATCCTCAATATTTTCTTTAGGGTGGCATGTGCACAAGCACCAGCTCACTTTCTGTGGGGAAATTGGATGGGTGGGTGTGGTTTCGAGTCGTCTGTTTTGCGCTACTTTCCTGTGCCAGTCCTTCAGTTGGGAGGAGAGACATGGCAAGTAGGGAAGGGAGTTCGGGGATTAGCTCAGACGGACATTTCTTCTAACCTCCCATGCGGTTAGAATTCCAGTAATACTAGGCATTATATATAAGCAAAGCTAAAAAGTTATTCCCACGAAATGCTCATAGCTCCTGGTGGCTGGAGGAACACGAGGTGGTGGGACTACAGACCCAGAACTTTCCCCAACTTGAGCACAACCGACCATTAGTGTGGAAGAGAAAACCTCCCCTCATTCTCCCATAACAGCCACATGGGACCAAAGGTGCAGACAGACAGCTCCGAATTCACTCTGAAAAACATTGGCTCAAAGTGCAACGTTGCCAATGTGACTAGTAAGTGCGGAAAGACCCGAACAATTTGCGGGTGAAATGTCTTGGAGTGCGGGTTGACGGAGAAGTGACAGAAGAGGCGTTGCTGGCGAAACAAGAAGGGCTGGTAGCTATTCACTGACGTGGACACCGCTTGCCACTTGAGGGTGGCGCTTACAGATTTCAGGGCAAGTCAGTTCCCTGGAAGATCGCGGTCCTAAAACCACCTCCCAGGCAGCAGCGGTGGTGGTACCTACCCAGCCTGATCCTAGGCACCCTTACTCAGAAGTAAGCGCCACTGAGTTGTGGACAAACGTGCACATGATCGCAGCTGTTCAGCAAACGTGCCTAAATCTTAGATATAGTTGAGATTCCTGCATTGCTATATTATGTGGGAAGGGGAGTTATTGTTTTGCTGTTTTTGTTTAAATTATTTACCTGTGTTTTTATCTTGTATTTTACTCTGTGAAGCGCCCTGAGATCTTGTGAGGATGAGCGGCATATAAATTTAATAAATATATAAAATAATAATAATTGCAGGGAGTTGGACTAGATGATCCTCGGGGTCCCATAGGTCCTCTTTTTCCAGGGCATGTCCTCTCTTCCGTGGGTAGAATCGTCATAGCGATCCATAGTTAAAAGTAGAAGTCGGCAAATCATGTGTCCTCTTTTTTGCTCTTCAAAATATGGCAACCCTTGCTGCTGCCCATCACTTCAGCCTTTAGGTCTGCGAGCGCTTCCTTGCAAGGAAACCTCACTGATCGCAACGGGGCTTATTCCCAAGTAACTGTGCACAGAATCGTAAGGACGAAAGCGCCTTTCTTCCGAAATGTGTCCCCGGGAATAGTTGGGGAGCGCTTTCGCTCCCAGTACTTCGGTGTCAAAGGGGAGGGCCTTGCTTCCGCGCCAGAATTTGCGCGCCTCACCGTTTGATCGCACCGGTCCTGCCAGGAGTCATTCCCAATGCATGACGATGCTGGCAGCGTCATCAGTCCGTGGAGACTCACACAAGGCAGCTTCCAGAGGAGGAAGGGACCTCTTCAGTTTGGTTCAGCTCATCTCATCTCCTGGCCGTCAACACAAAACGAACAGGCGTTCCTGAGCCAGTTTCAACACTCTCTGCGGGTGGGAAAAACGAAGCAGAGATTCTCTCGCATTTTCCTCCGGAATGGTTCTGAGATACTGGGAAAGGGTGTGTGTGTGTGCACGGAACGGCACTCCGGAGAGGCCTCCCGGGGTAGATCAGTTACAGCCTTGCAGATCAGCAGCTGGGCTTTCTTTTCCGGCAGGAAAGTCAAGCCCAGCCCAGTCCCTGGCCAAGCAGCGCTTTGTAGCCTGGGATGAATGTGGCAGTGGTGGGTGTGGGTGTTCTGAAGTCAACTTGCAGGTGCCGTTCCTTAGCAGCAAACTCACCCTGCTTGGGCTTGGGGGGGGTGACCTTTATTTTGCTACAGCAAGTGGACGTGAGTACTGTGTTCTTTACAATATTGCCTTTATAGAAAATAATATTGGCCTTGTGGACAGTTTGTGAAATTCACTGGGGATCTGGTTAGGGGCTGTGCAAGTTGGCTCCTTCCATCCCTCCCCCCCAGGAATGATTCATGGCTAACAGACTCCCAGTGCAATGCAAAGGCTTCCTCCGCCCTGGCTCTGTTGCACAGGCTGCAGGCACAGAGACTTTTCAGATACTCCAGGCCAATTACCCAGAGCTTCAACTAGCCCTGATGACATACACCTTTTGGCTTTTGGGAGGATAACCCTCCCATCACCATTTAACAGATTTCCCTGCCAGCATCTGGATCCTTTCCTGTTACTTCTCTCTGTAGAAAAGGGCCAGGGCTCTTATTTAGACGGGCCACTTGGAGGGCAGCTTTATTCCAGGAGTTTATTGGGGCATGTGGAATCCCCTTCTGCCTTCTTTCTTTGCCTGGAAGCATTGGGAGCCAATCACATCATCTCCAAGAGGTAGGAAGTGACAGAAGAGGTCAATTTCATTTTTTCTAGAAAAGTCCAGGAAGGCTTGCCCAATACAGTGGTACCTCGGGTTAAGTACTTAATTAGTTCCGGAGGTCTGTTCTTAACCTGAAACTGTTCTTAACCTGAGACACCACTTTAGCTAATGGAGTCTCCTGCTGCCGCTGCGCCGCCAAAGCACGATTTCTGTTCTCATCCTGAAGCAAAGTTCTTAACCCGAGGTACTATTTCTGGGTTAGCGGAGTCTGTAAAATGAAGCGTATGTAACCTGAAGTGTATGTAACCCGAGGTACCACTGTATATTCAACCCTTCTGGACAGCAGTCCTACAAGAGATATGCAAAAGAACTAAACAGGTATTAGAACTCACCCCAGAACTGGCCCTACTGAACATCTTCCAAGATCATAATGACCACTCACATTATACAGAGCTTATAACCCACCATCTCTCAGCAGCCAGAAGGCTCATAGCCAGACACTGGAGAGGCCTGTCAGGAGTAAACAAGGACCAATGGTATCGGATTGTATGGGAAACGGCCTTACCAGAAAAGCTAACCAATAAACTGAAACTGTCATGGGGACAAATAGAAGTGGACACCTTCACCCCATTTACATACACAGCCCAACAAGACAACAACAAGACTCCACTAACAGCATATAAAGCAATCTAGTTTACCTGACCCAACAAAACCTCCCCCCCTCACAAATGCAAACAAACCCCACTGCAGCCAACCACAGACAACTAACCACACCCTGCCCCCCAAAACCTCTCACCACCAAGGATGTGTAATAAACAAATAGAAAGGGAACCAACCCAGTTGATGCTGACACAAAACCCCACATGTACACTGTATAAAAGAATATAAAATATAAAAGAATATAAGCCTCACCATCCCTCCTCTCCCCACCCTTATACTGTACTCAACACTAATGTCTCACAACAAATGTAACTGATTTGTAAGAAAGACTGTACAGCCTGAAAATGGCATGTGCTTTTGTAAACCAAGAAAAGCTTTAATATATATATATTTTTTAAAAAATTAAATAAAATGCCTCTGATTGAATCAAGGCTTTTCAAATCGGGCATCATCAAATCTCAAATTGTGCAACAAGAAAAATATGTGGTTAGAAAACTTTCACGCTGCAGATGGATTGAGTTACAACTGATCTGTGTATTTGATCCCAGTTGAGGTCTGGTGCAAAAAGACATGTTAAAATAATTTAAGGCTACAGTTGTGAGCACATTTACAAGGGTGTAGGTCTCCTTGAACTCAGTGAGGTTTACTTCTGAGTAATGATGCCCGGGGATCATGCAGCAAACTGGTTCCAACTTCCATGTTGTGTATGTAAGAACAGTCCCATTCTTCATGCGGCCATTCTTTTGGGTTGTGTGTGGTACACAGATGGACCTGGGCTCCCCGGTCACTTGAGGAATGATGCAGCTTGTCTTTCACAATTTATGAGTCTTTTGTAGGCATGGAAGTTCAGAGCCTAATTACCATCTATAGTAGATTATTAGTTGCTCCCCCTCCCCTTATCTCCAGTTCTTTCCTCAGTCTCCAAGTGGCTAACATAAAATCTCAATCTGGACCAATAAAGAGAAAGAGGTTGACATGACTTTGTATTTGTTTGCTTAGATAAGGTTGATTGGCAAGACTGCACTTTATTTAGTCTTTTCTGTAGGATTTGACCTAGTCTGAATGTTACTTATGGTGGCTGTTTGATTCAACATGCTAAAGAGTGAATTGGCAGCTAATTATTTGCATCTTTTGTCTCATGTCTTTGTTATTAGAATGTGAATGTGGTTTCCCCCCTTTCACACTAATGGCGGTTTGTGTCTTAACTGAGAAAAGTCCTAGGCCTATAGTCACACCCCTCACATACCCTCATGTTCCTCCAGCCAGTGGAAGAAAGAGAGAAAAAGGGAGTCTCAGGTCAGGAATCATTTACTCAACAGCCCCAGCCAAGGACTGAGTAAGTACTATAGAAGTGAGCTGGAGTTTATTACCACCCACATTTTGTAGCCCTCTACATCTCCTGGCTTCCCCAATCCATCCCTGGAGTGAGCTGTACTGTTGTTCTTTTGATATGCATTTGGACCTACTCTCAATGCTCTTAAGAATGGGTATGAGACAAAGTGCCTCTGACATTATTTCCTTTCATATGTTGATCTAAGCAGCCTAGTGCGCCTGGAATGAGCTAATTCATACTAATTTACTGAATTAATTCAAAAAATCTCTAAATTACATCTGAAAGGAGTTCTTATAATTTCTGGGTGAACTGAATGTGAATTAAGTTCCTATTGTGGTGGAACTTTGGGTAATTTTAAATTCAGTTCAACACACACACACACACACACACACACACACACGTTTCATCACACTTAACTCTTGTGTTTGACTGCAGACACTGTGCCTACTATTTGTACCAACAGTATCTGAGAACTGATGCTGCTGTTTAAGCTGAAAGAGTACAATCACTGGGAAAATAAATGACAACATTATTCACATTACACTCCATGTGCGTTCAGATGGTTTCTTAGTTTGCTTAACTATATTTTAAACTTTAGCTGGAGAAAATGCCGAGTACCACATGAATGAATTGCAAATTGAACTCAAATCGAATTAGTTCTTTTTTGAAGGAGGCAAACTTGAACTGGACTGGATTTCCTTTTGGAGCGCATGAAATGGAAATGAAACTAATTCCCTTTCAAAATGAGTTGTCCTAGCCCTGGGTTTGCTTAAAAACAGAGCAGCATTTGCTCTGATTCTGGTAGAACAAGGGCTGATATCTATGTTTCAGCTACTATGTGGCTGTTGTCCTGGATTGAATCAGCGGGCTGCCAGTGTGGTGTAGTGGTTAAGAGGGGTAGACTCGTAATCTGGTGAACCGGGTTTGCGTCTCCACTCCTCCACATGCAGCTGCTGGGTGACCTTGGGCTAGTCACACTTCTCTGAAGTCTCTCAGCCCCACTCACCTCACAGAGTGTTTGTTGTGGGGGAGGAAGGGAAAGGAGATTGTTAGCCACTTTGAGACTCCTTCGGGTAATGATAAAGCAGGATATCAAATCCAAACTCCTCCTCTTCTTCTTCAATACTCCATTTTCATTATAGCATTAGAACTCCTTTTGGACATTTGAACTGAAAATTGCATACTAATAGCTTTCCCCTTTGTGACCAACAGGTCCCAGTTCCAATGCACATTGCAATGTGGTCATTTTGGGGAGCAGAAACAAGTGGGCATCACAGAGATGCATGAAGAGAGTGGATTTGTTTCCCCATTTCTGTGGCCATTCCACACCACTTGCGGCTTTTAGTTTCATATCAGAATTTCAGGGTGTTTGTCATTTTAATTTTTCCTTCAGCTCAGTGGTTGTATCAGCCAAGTAGTGGAGCAATTTCAAGCAGTCTCCATAGTCTTATGTCTGTAATGTGTAAATCAGGCCTAACTTCATTTAGAAATGTTGCCATGTTCAGCCAAAGGGAATCATTTTCATGCTGTAACACAACTCCCTCCTTTGGGTTTCATTGGCTGAGTGGGTTCGGGGTGTACTCTTATTCTCCGTCATAAACACCCAGTCAACTCCATTTCTTCTCCCAAGAAACCGGAAGTCATTATACTTTTTTTTTTTTTTTTGCCCTGACCTGCCCCTAAAGTTTTAATCCCTCTTTCTGCAAACACCGTTCTTTGCTGGCTCAAGGCCATTTGGCTTGAATGGGGAGGAGTGTTTTCCAGTGCTCCAAGGAGAGATGAGTAGGAGTGACATGACAGAGTTGAGTCAAGAAAAAATGTGGGCTGGATGTCAAAGAACTTTTTATTTTTTTATTTTTTAGTGAGATGGATGGAGTGTGGACATTGCTCGAGGGAAGAGGTAGAAATCGAATGGCTGGAATATCTGAAACAGTGCTGAGGAATGGAAAGACACAGAGAACAATTGTGGTTGCATCAAACAAGGAAGAAAAGTAAGTAAGTAAATAAATAAAGTCCTTCACTTCCATTTCTCTTTTTAGAGCACAAATACACAGTGTGTTCACTCTAGCCAGACAGACAGAGAGAACAATGCCCTTTTATGAACTTTTAATGTTTGGGCCAATCAAACTGATGGATCTTTTCCGTATTCATTAACTATTTACACTGGAACTGATGCATCAAAAGTTATGGCGACTTATGTAGCTCAGTTGGTAGAGCATGAGATTCTTCATTTCAGAGTTGTGGGTTCGAGTCCCATGTTGGGCAAAAGAGTCCTGCGTTGCAGAGGGTTGGACTAGCTGACCCTTTTGTTCCCTTCTATTATTTTTCTAGAATTGAGGAAGGAAGCCCATTGATTACGAGAAGATATAAAACGGTGAGAGTCGCTTCCAAGTCAACAAGTGGAGGATCAAACTGCCATTGTTATATTTACTGAAATTTGTGGGACTTCTGATTTGCATAGGATCATAATGTAAAGCAACCTTCGTCAGTACCAGCTAGCCCAACTGTGCTACAGTGGTACCTCGGGTTAAGAACTTAATTCGTTCTGGAGGTCTGTTCTTAACCCGAAGCACCACTTTAGCTAATGGGGCCTCCTGCTGCCACCGCGCCGCTGGAGCACGATTTCTGTTCTCATCCTGAAGCAAAGTTCTTAACCCGAGGTACCATTTCTTGGTTAGCGGAGTCTGTAACCTGAAGCGTATGTAACCCGAAGTAACACTGTATATATATGGTGCCGATGGAATTTTGTAGGCACCAGATTTAGGAAGGCTGCTGTAAAGCCTAAGATTGGGCAGAGATTCTACAGGCATAATCGAGAAGTAATTTAACATCTGAAGCCTGTTGTTGCTGTTGCTTAAAATCACATGGAATGCAAACCTGGCTCATAGAGTACAACTGATTAAAAAAATGACTCTCTTCTGATTTCTATCTCATATCAACAGCACACAAAACTCAAGAGAGGGACTTATAGCTGGCTATTTTTGCATGTCTGCTTAGGAATAATAAACATTGGACAATCTCAGGTAAATGGGCATAAGATTCTGGCCTGATTATGTTATATATGCAAATATCCTAAAAGCACATTAGATTTCCTATTTATTAAACCAGCCCCATTTATATTTTGCTCAAAAATACTAGTACAATGTAGTGACAGACATCTAACTACCCCAAACTATATGCATTGTGCTTAGCAACATTTGCCAGTTTCAGTGTTTCCTGGGATTTGGCAACTGAGTGGAAGCCGCTTCATCCCTTTGGTTTTACCAAGCTGAAACACTCCTGTAGCCAGCAACCTCCTGCCTTGCACATTTCCCAGATAATTACAGATTAGAACAGGCTAATTTTTATTTTCACAAAGCCGCCGGAGATCTATGTTTGTTATTATTGTCTCCTAGGTTGCCACTTGCATAAATACATATGTAAAGCCCTTTGATCTGCAGGCATAATGACATAGATTTATCAAATGTTTGCCTTTTTCCATCATTCTTTTTTTTTTTAAAAAAAGCTTGATTTATTGAGTGCAATCCCTGCCGCCCTCCCTCTCTTGAAATATGAAGTGTTCATGAATAGCTAAGGTAATATTTAATATCCTCCCAAGAAGCCTTTGCACTTTCTAACAAATGAACTACAACCTAACCAAATGGCTCACATCTGTTTAGCCTCCTCTCTTTTTAACTAAACAAATTAGCATTAGAATACCTGGGAGACAACATACAAAGTCCCCTTTCTAGATGACAGAACACAGACAATTATTAGCAAGGGGAAAACAGTCCTGAAAGACGCCGGCCTGACTTGAGCAGATGTTTTCACATCTCCTGTAGTGCCCCTGAATGAGTTGTACCCCAGCGGACACACTGCCCCGGTCTTTTGAAGTGGGCCAGGGAAACCATTCACAGCCCTCTGATGAATGGAAACTTGCTCACTTAAATGTTTCATTTAAAATCCCTCCCTGCAAGACCAGCATGTTACCTTCAAAACATCAACATCAACAAATCTATTGTTTTTAACTAGTTTGTTTTTATTCCTGTGCATTTAATTATTTTAAATGTCGTAAGTCCAATTTGGGAAAAAGGCTATCTATCTATCTATCATCTATCATCTATCTATCTATCTATCTATCTATCTATCTATCTATCTATCATCTATCTATCTATCTATCTATCTATCTATCTATCTATCTATCTAATCTATCTATCTAATCTATCATCTATACCTATGTTATATAAATTGGTGTGCTTTGGGCAAAAGTTTTTTTCTAGCCATAACTAAGTGGCAAGAAAGAAACAGGGCATTAGAATGAGCTCTTAATTTGAAAGCCTAGCAATGTATCATTTCCCCTGGGGGATCTATAAGAATGCCAGTGCATAGAACCACAAGAGCTGACCTCATGGAGCCTCCCTTTAAAAGCCTCCAGAAATAAATTGCCCAACTTCCACAGTTAACTTATTCTGTGGCCCACTTCTTACAGTTAGGAAGGTAGTCACCTGATTTCAGCTCTGCTGAAACTTTAATTTGGTGCCTCTTGTCCTTTCAGTGCTTCCCTCATGTCCTTCTTTCCCTGAGGTTTTAAACCTGTGTCTTGACAGTGCCACTTGAGTTGAAAGAAAGAAAGAAAGAAAGAAAGAAAGAAAGAAAGAAAGAAAGAAAAGTTTTCTACTCATAGAAAACTAGTATGTTGGGCAGAAGGATATTCTAGAAGATTTCTCTTTGACATCTAGTTTTCTGGATCTTCCTGATGGAGAAATATGCAGTTATGAAGCACAGCTGCTTTATAACAGGTCAATTCATTGGTCTATCTAGCCCAGTGGTGTCCAGACCTTTTCCAAAGAGGGCCAGATTTGATGAAGTTAAGGGCCGTGAGGGCCGACCAAAGGGCTGACCAAAGTTGTTAACCTTTTTTTAGGATTGACGTTCTTGAGGATTTTACCCCAGGAAATTAACTGCCACAGGGGCCGGATTAAACTGACCGGCGGACTGAATTAGGCCCCCAAAATGGACTTTGGACATGCCTGATCTAGCCCATGATTGTCTACTCTACACCAACTAGCAATGTCTCTTCAGTCAGAAGTTTTCCCGAGCTCTAAATGGAGGTGCCAATGAAATTTTTTTCATGCAGAGCAGGTGCTCTACAACAGAGCGACACTCCTTCTCCAAAGAGACAGAAAGGCATGCACCTGCCAGAACATGAATCTGGGTTGCACTGTGCATGATGCCACTATACCGCTGGCACAACTGTCAGCCCTCACCTGCAATTTGAAGCAGGGCAACGCAGATGTTGGCTTACCACTTCAGTCAGAATTGGGCCTTTGGGGAGGAGCTGCTCCAGGTTTTCTTTCCCTGCATGTCTAAATACCCGAGAGCTGCTATCATTTCTTTCCATCCACCCTTCTTTCCTCTAGGCTAACTAACCACGACAAGTTTCTACAGTTTCCCCCCTCCCGTGTCATGCATTCCAAAGTGTCAGTTTTGTTGCTTCCCTCAGAATCGTTTTCAGTTTAGTCTAATCCGTCTTTAAAAGTGGTGACCACAACTGGACACAATACTGCACTGGAGACCTACTTAGTGCCAAATAAAACAAGACTATTACCCCCTCCCGTCTGGCAGGCTGAAGATGCTGTTAATACAGCTTCAACTAGTGTCTGTTGTCTTGTAAGAAATGCTACGTTGCTGGCTCAGCTTCAGATAGACTCTCATTCCTTCTTATTCCTTCTCGGTAATGCTGGAGCCCAGACAATCGTCTCCCCAGTTTGGTAATTATACATTTGCCATTTCTTTCCAATGTGTCATGCTTAATGCTTTTCTTTGTTGAGTTTCATTTTATTATTTTCCACTGTAAGACATAATACCCCGCTGCTCCCAAGTTAACTTAAATAAATCCAGATAACTTAATGTTTGATGTCCTCTTGTAACCATTTCCCTTGCTTCCAGTACAATCCCGTCTTCTAGTTGGGAACATTTGGAAGGATGATTGCCTCACATCCGTCTTGATGCCTTGTTCTGTTGAAAACATGCAGCCTTTCAAATAAATGAAAACCAAACCCGGTGGAACCGCCCCAGCAAAGTGTTAAGTCATTTTTGCAGTGTCCACATCTTGACCTTCCTTCAAAAAACAAAACAAAACAACGAGGAATGTCTTCTTTCTTCAAAAGAAAACAGGCAAGAGAAATGGTAATATGGTGCCCCAAGTGAGACCCAAATTTGACGCCTCCTCCCAGCCTTCACACTGCTTTCCCAAAGCCGAGTAAACAAAGCACTGGGCTATGGGAAGGAGGCATGAGGGCTCTAGCGTGGTCCTAGAGCCCTTCTTCATCCCTCTCAAAGCAGGGCAAGTGCTAACTAGGCTTCGAGAAGGAAGGAGACTCTAGGACCCTGCCAGAACCGTTACGTCTCCAACCCGAACTGAGTGCTTTCTAGGCTCTGGGAAGTAGGCAGGAAGGCATTGCCTTGGCTCAGTGCCCTATGTGGGGGAACTGGGCATGCTGCCCTAAATCCACCTCTGAGAGATGTCTTGAGCAACTGGCTTGTCCACTGCATATTCCCTTCAAATGAATTGTGAGGCCGAGTTCGTAGCAATCAGATTCACAGAGGTGTATATTGTGGTACACACAATGCTTGTGCCATAATCAATTAAGTCGTTAGCCTGCCACAAACAACAATTGTTTTCGCTGCAACAGGCTATCACAGCTGCTGTTCTGGACATTTGTTACAATGGGATATGATGCTCGGGTGACTGAGATGTTGGACTTTTGGGAGTTACTAGGGCAAGGTGTGTGCTTATTCTGCCTCCACCTCTTCCATCTCCTTGTTTAGAATCATTTAAAAAGATGAAAAACATGGGAGAGCCAGGTAACACATGATTACATGAGTTCCCAGCTTTGAGTATAAAAAGCTGGTTTCTGGGAATATTAATGGCCACAGGCCCTCAAGCAACGATAGATCAGATCAATAATTTCCCATTTTCTCACTTCTGTGATCAGGAGTCTTCCCCTACCCCTGAGGAAAACAAAATAATAGCCACTGGTGCAATATGGTATTTCATTAATATAAATATATGCACATTTAGAAGCTGTCCATTGACTGTCATCGATTCAGTATTAGAAAAGCAATCAGGTGGCAGAAAAAAACTGGCCAGGTGGCAATCTCTAATGGTTTACTGGGAAAGAAAAAGGATCATGGACACAATTGCCCATTATCCTACAGCTCTTTTCAAAGTCAGAAAAAAACCACTCTGGATTGAAGGTGTGGTTGCACAAAGTCACACACAACCACTGGCTACACTTTAAAACAGAGAAAGGAAGAAATCTGTTGCAGTTTCAAAATGGATAACATGATGTTTTGATCCGGCGTGGTATTTCCTATGCTTCCCCTGCCTGCCCACAACCTTGATCTCATGGGAATCTATGCGCATAAAGACAACCAGGCCAAGGAAAGCTTTATTAGCAAAACTGATAGTGGAAGCAAGACAACTCCACATTGGAACAACGAAATTAGTTGTATTTGAGAGGACCCGTGTTTCTGTTCTTCATTCGTTCTTCATTGGAAACCCCTGCTACTTAGAAGCAAGCCCTACTGAGAGATTAATCTCAGCAAGTAAGCATAGGATCGCAGCATTAGCATGTATTTCTTTAGTATTTTCGATTGTCGAGAGTACGTCACATACATTATTTCAGCAATTCTTAAAATAATCCAGTAGGTTAGGCTAGTATTATTGCAGTTGGAAGCCAGAACTTGTTCCTTATGAATTTATAGCAGAATCTAACACTGGCAGAATGGGAATTAGTCCGGCAGAAGTTATTTCCTTTCAAGAAGGCTGGTTGTCAGAAAAACAAGAGGTGAGCTGTATGCTTCCAGTGAATGGCCAGATGTTGCGCTAGGAGTCACTCCTGGGCCTACCCAAAACCTTTGAGCCCTTACCCCATGGATTTGACTGCCTTCTGGACACAACAGTTTAGATCCAGCCTACTTTGGTCCCATTGAAAGCATTGCAAATAGACAAGTCATGCCACTCATTCAAGTGGGAGCTTGGTCTGGATTCATGAAATCGTGCCAAATAAATTAGTTGTCTTCTTTGTACGACCTCTTCTACAGCTTGTTCAGCAGTGGTCTGAATTGTGTGGAAGTTCTGAACTCAGTAGGACTTACTTCTGAGTAGACACATGCAGAATTGTACTTTTAATAGTACTATTGTGTTCTGAGGATGTGTGTGTATGTATCCGTGGGGAAGTAGATCAACCTGTATATATGACAGTTAAATTGGTTGTGCAGGTTCTCCTCAACTCATTCTTGCAAATATAGATCAGAGTAGAATTGTGAATTAATTGCCATGATGCCCTCAGTTCTCACCTACAATTCTCACCTACAAATTGTTCATTCAGACATCCCAAATGTTTTCTGGTAACTCTCCATTCCCTGCAATTAGACAACAATGCAAGTAGGTAAAATAACAACAGTTTTGTCCTTGTTCTATGCTAGGTCCCTCTATCTCCAAGAAAGGCACCTTGATCTCACATATGTTCCAATAAACCTTCACATTCCAAATGAACTTAAATTATTTGGTGGGGTGTATGTGATGAAAGGAAGATGATTGTTGTGCTTTGAATATTCTTTTTGAAAGTAGTGGAAACATGAAAAACTATGATATAAAAGCTAGCGTTAAAAGAATGCAATAAACTATACGCAACTAACCTAGCATCTTGAAGCCATAAACAAGATTGGCATATAAAGTGAACAAGCTTCTGTTTCTGTGGTTGTTCAGCCACAGTAGTTACACCCTGAAGGTTATTTCCTTGTTTCAGATTGGTTCAAAATGTTTTCTCCGTGGCCAGACTGAGCTGATTCCATCCGCTCTGTATTTCCATTTCCATCAGGGTTGCTTGATGATGTGTTGGAGGAAATAAGAGTCGGAGGCACTTCTAGGAAACGGAAATTCAGACAACGAATAGCTCCTTCCTGGATGGAGGATGGCAATCATAACCTACTAGCAAAAAGGCTGCTATGAAAGTAGGATGGCATGAAAGTTGTCAAAGGTCTGATGGGGTGGAAATTTGCCGGGCATAAGTTTGTTTCCTTTCAAGCAGGCCGATTGTCAGAAAACCAAGAATTGAGCTGTACACTTCCAGTCAATGGGCAGATTTTTGTTCTAGGAGTCATTCCTGGAGCTACCCAAACTGTTGGGCCCTTCTAACCCTATGGCTTTGACTACAAATCCTACCAGGTACTAACATTCTTTATTTTAAGGGTTATTATTTATGATCCGCTTAAATGCCAAAAGGACTTCTAAGTTGGTAACCAGAGATGAGGTGAGGGCTTGTACAGAGTAAAGACCTGGCTGATGGGAAAGCAATGTATTTCGGCATGGTGGTCTGCCTTTAAACATACATTGGGGGCTTTATGTTCCATGTGCGCGTGCACATACACACACACAAAATGTATGTGTACCCCTTATTATTCATTCTCTCTCTTTCTCTTTCTCTCTCTCTCTCTCAAGTAGTCATGGCTGTTTTTCCTTTTTAAGAGCTTTTTAGTGGCTCCAGTCAAACTTCTCCGTATCTTTCCTTTATGAACTGTCTATACCATACAGGGGCGCTGACTTATAAAAAATATTGGGGGAGCCCGCAAAAGCTCATGAATAATAAATAAGCTCATGAATATGCAGATAAAGTGGCGCCGCCTCCTCGTGAGCGAATAGGGGAGAGCGTGCTGCGCCTATTAATCAGCTCCGAAGGAAATTGGGTGGAGCTTTTGCTCGGGAGGGAGGGCAGGAGGCATGCAGCCCGACCCTGTGCATTTTGGGCTGGGGGAGGGGTGGTGGTGGTGCTCTGCTGGAGGGGCGCCCGAGATTATTGGGGGGGCGGAGCCCCCCAAACAAATTTTTGAGGGGGCTCGGGCCCCCTCAGGCCCCATGGAGTCGGCGCCTATGATACCATATTCAGAAAAAGTTTAAATAAAGGTGGAAATTTGGCACCCTCATAGGTTAATAGCATCTCTGAGAGGATGACACTCCCTACTGGTTTCTTTCAGCTCCAAATACTGTTACTCCCTTCCACTTTCCATACAGAATGAGAATATATTCCTAGAACTAGGGCAGAGCGGTTTTTGCATATTGTTAAGCTAATCCTCCTGTTTTGGTGTGGAAAAGTGTAGATGCATATGAGTCACCTGTGGGAACTGTTGCCAGACTAGATTCAGCAGGCTTGCCATACATCCTTAAGAATTAGATAGAGATTTGTTCTTTCATCAGTATGCTATTAAGATATAACATGCATCTTAGCATCATCTCCGTATAGTCAACGGAAGGATCTCACATTTGAAAATCAAATCCAAGAGTCATGTGTGTGTCCCAAATCAAATTATTTAATTTGAAAAAAATCACAGAGAGTGTTCACTGGACACAAAATATTCTCTCTGAATACATCAACAGAAAACCTCCCTGCTGCATGATAACTGAAATATGTACGCCATTTTGAACGGGAGCTTCTGAAGCCAATAGTTATCACAAAGGCAACTTGAGTTTTTCAACATGATGCCTCAACTCAAGGATTCCTTTTCGTTGTCCTTTTTGTACCAAGATTTCTTGCAAGTCAGCATGAGCAAGAGGAGCATTGGCAAGTGCCACAAGCTGCAGAAAAACAACTTCCGGGAGCTGCCACGGTCAGCGTCTCTGTAGAAACGAAAGCCGAGGTAGGAAATGTACAGGTTGACGGGAAGAGAAATTATGGGGAAAGTCCACGTGGTGACATCAAGGATGGGAGCCAGTGATGAAAGTCCAATTAAGGCGAGGCAATGACGCAGAGCCACCCGCCTGCACATGTCTGGGTGGGTGACAGACATCATGCAGTAGCCGCCTCTGGAGTAATCTTCGCGGAGCCCCCAGCTGAGTGCATTGAAATGAGGGAACTGCCAGGAGTAGAGAATCCCCCCCAGCAGCAATGCTCCTGCAAACGAAGAGAAATCAAGGCATTAGGGTTTACGCCAGGGCCACTGACACAGAAATCTGGATAACTTGGCTGAAGTTTCTGCGTCTTCATTTCGTACACCCAGTAAATCACTTGCAGGTGCAGAAGTCTCATTAATATAATCAGCTTGCCCCAAGGCAGTGAAAGGTATACAGGATGGAGCTGTGTGGAACAGTTTACTCGACTCTCCACATAAACTCCAAATACCCTTTTCAGATGCAGGAGTTGCTAAATGTTACTCTTAAAAAAAGATGCTTCTATCATTCTATCATTTTTGGAGTAAGAACACTTGCAAAAGGCTCAGAACCCAAGCAATGTATGTGATACTTCCAGGGGATGCAGGGATGTTTTTTGCATTCCTTGTCCAACCTGTTTACTTCTAGTGCATTTCCGGCAAGTCATACATACACAATTTAATCACACTTCTCATCTACAATTTTGAATTCGGCACTGTTTGTATTTTCCCCCACACAATTATATGTTTGCAGAAAGCAAGAAACTGAGGCTTTCAGAACCAAAAACAGTGCCTGAGGCCTCATCTGGAGACAATAAAAAGATGATGATTTGGGGACAGGGCCCAGCTAGGACTAACTGACTATAACTTCTTGATAGGGTGGCCACATGTTCTACTTTTCAGAGGACAGTCCTCTATTGGAAGAGATGCCTTTTTAAAGATAAAGAACCATAAAAAGGAAAGCAGGACCTCTGAAGTTGCTTGACAATAGCTACCAACCTAGACAACCGACTGAGCAGGCACACAGGTCACAGTTCTCCCCACTAAGGTGAAATGCATTGCATTTCTATTAAAATTATTATTTTTAAATCTGCACCTCTACATATAAAATAGCATAATGTAAATGTTATGCAAATCTGGGGGGGGGGTGATGCATAAATGGTCACCTTACTTCTATATATATATATATATATATATAACATCTTAAACTCTTCTGTGACTAAAAAACACACACTTTCCATTTGTTGTAGAAAACACTTAAGATACATTTTATCCTTTGGTTTCCACATTTGGTTCCACCTTTTTATACTACACACAATATATTTTCACAGTCCAAACTGACTGTGCATCAGCTCTGCACAGAACCCACTCTGCAAAGGTACACATATAAAACAAATACAGTGAAGAATATTCAATAAACTTTGGCTACTGAATAGTATAAGCTTTTTAAAGTTTGCTCAGCAGAAATCTAGAGAAGATTCCAGTCACCACCTGCATGTTACCTTGCTATATTTTGCCATAGGTTTCCTAAGCAGAAATGTATGTTGCCAACCCTCTAACAGCCACATAATGTAGGGCTACAGAGGGCTGAAAATGCCTAGTGTTAAGTAACTAACTTCTCAGTTCTGTACACTCCATACATCTTAGAATTCAGTATCATAGGACCTTCTGTTGATCCATGAATGCTTGGCAGAAACCTGAAACTGAAGAGTAAAAAATTCATAGAATTATAGAATTGTAAGGTTGTTTCAGTTCTTTCAACATTCGGGGTCTCTGTGTTACCTATCCCTGTACACCACCTAAAAGTTTATACAGAAGCAAGAATTAAAGGGGGAAAATAGGCCCAGAGATCCACTGAATATAACTATGGGAATATTTCCTCACAACTGCAGTCTTTCAAAAACTTATGCTACAAGACTAGATCCTGCTCCACTGAAATTTAGCACAGATGCCCATTAGTATCTGCTTCATTCTGTTTCACAAGGGACATCTTTAGGGCCTACGCTTTAATAAAGCTTGACTGATTTTCACAGATTCAACTTCTGAAGTGATGTTGTTACAGTGGAGTTATGCCTTCTTGTAGAAGATGAATCAAAGTCCATTTTGTTTGCAAAGGGATGGATGCTAGGAACAGCAAGAAGGCAAGATGTCCTAACGCTGTCTCAGAAATAACTTCCAACTCTCACTTCCTTGTCAAAAAACAACCAACATTTCAGGTGAAACTCCCAGCTCCAAACCAGACAACTGATGTGCCAAACAAGGGGAGTTGTTTTATGAGGGGCCTGCCTTCTCACGCAATCTTTCTAAGAGATACTGCAAAGTCAACTTGATTGCAACATGCATGGCTTCGTTTCTTGCTGTGCAGTACAGAATTAGGTTTTTCAGTGCAACTGGGTCCAGACTCTACCTTTACATTTTCAAAACCTTTGTCTGACAGGGCAGACTTGTAGCGATGCTGGGATTACTCAAAGTGCTGATACAGAAATAGCCACTTGTGTTCCCACTCTGGGGGTACTTAGTAGCAACTGGTGCTATTTTGCAGGCTTAGTTGGGAGGAGCCTCCTAGCAATCCTACATTGAGATTCAGAGATTCAGAAGCAACTGGAACAGCGTTGTCTGCCTCTATCTCAATTGCCATGCAGTGGATGGTGCTTCAGTAGCAGTGGCATAAATCTTTATGTGCTCCTCTGTGCAAATTCCTTTGGATGAGGCTATAAAAAATGCACTCTAAACTAAATCTTAAGAGAATATAAATTATTTTTTTACTGTTTTTACTACACTGTGTCAGCTGCCCTGAGAAAGTCTTTCCAAATTCCAAATTACTTGGAAGTCAGTATGATTTTGCCAAATGGTTCTTACTCCCTACTGTGTTTAGGATTCCAGTTTAAGTGTATTTAGGTGTGCATTATGGAAAAAGACCCACCAAGGCTGAACTACATACAGCATGATGCTGATACTGATAATATGCCCGTATGCTTGTTTTTAAAAAAGTGATGTTAGGCGCAGGTGGTGATGTCTGATTTTGTCAGGATTGCAGAAGTAGGAAGCAGATGTTCAGCCCTTTCATACCTCATTGCAGTACTGATGGAGATCATCCCTTTCCCATGGCTGTGTTGGCCCTGAAAAGAAAGCTCCCATTTTCTTCTTGGGAGCTGGGAGACTGTCAGAACTGCTGCTGAGAAGCAGTTGGGTTTCCTATCCTGGCCATGTAATATGGGTGCTAATGATGCATTTGGTGCCATGAGAAGTTTGGCTGATAGTCAACTTCCTGTGGTTAACCTGTGCAGCTACTTAATCTAGTACTTCTGCTATTGTTGAGTGGTGTTACTGTTTCAGGAGGATATTTTCAGCAACCTTTAAGGTTCCACATGAGATTGAAGGTGCAGGATATTCGTGCTTTTCTATCTAAAGCTGTCAAGCACAATGATGTTCTTTTAAAACTCATGCTGTCCTAGGTGTATGCAAAAAGTCTTGTAATGGTAGCATGATTTGCTAAACTATGTTATCATTCACAAACTTAAGACAAAAGCCAGAAGCACTTTTATGTTAAAAACTCAGCATGGAAAACCAGGCTTATAGTTGGAGCTCCAAACTGACTTGCTACCTCTTTCATTGTCTTGGTTTTTGGCTTCACAGATGTATGACAGAGATCACCAACCAGGCATGTAAAATAAACACAGAATGGTTAAAATATCAGCTCCAAAACAGATGTTGAAGTCTTATTGCATTTCCTAAGGCCATTGTTTACTGCCTTGGCAACCCAAGAATGCTGTTTTGCTTAGAGCACAATTTTGGTAATTCTTCTGCCTTGAATAATATGAAGGAATTTTAAAATCATTTCCAGATTCTGGTAGCTGACTGACACATGAGGGGGAGGTTAAGAGTGGAGGTGGGGGCGGCGGGAAGCACCAGCTTCTTGTCTCTCTAGGAAATAAATTAAATGTTTAAGTTTATGTAAGACGTTATAGGGATTTTGAAGTCTAAGTTTAGCCATTAATGGCCTGTACTTAGAACTGTGTGTGGTTGTTTTCTTCTATCTTGGTATGGTAACAAACCAGCTACTCTTAGCTAAAAAGATGCTAAAACAAATTACTCCTCCTTGGTCCAGATGAGGGAGATTAGAGCTGGAAAACAAGAGCAAATCCAGCTGCACCCATTTGCCTTTGGATAAACACGGCTGGCGGTTATGTAGCTGTAGTTGTTCCATGTTCAACCTGGAAAATGAGATGAAGTATAACTGAACCTTATCTTTGCCTACAGAATTAGGTTTCCATCATCTGAATATGCCTGTCAGCAAAAGCTGATCCAGCAAAAACAACACACTACCTGCCCACACTGAAGCAAGGAAGATATAGCAGTGATGGATGGAGAGATCGGTTAAGACCTCCAAATTATGTGGTTAGAAAAATCCAATTTCTGCTCTACTTTTAATACTGTAAGACAGAATGCAGCAATTTGTCAAGATGCATTTTGCATAACTCAATAGGACTGAAGGTTTTGTGGTGGGAGAAAGGAAGAAATACTAGGGTACAAGAATAGATGGAAATCTAAAGTATATCTGTTTCCACAACAGGACGCCCTTTCCGTTTCTTCCTTCACCTTTGGGTTGGGGGATGCTCTGGAGCAGATATTTGGGGCACGCAGGGAGCTGCATGGGAGAGGAGAGGAAGGGGGAAGCGAGTTCAAATGGGTCTTACTGCCAAAAGTGACCATAAGATTGCAGTCTCAATCTCTTTAAACAGAATCTATATCCCTTGATCAAACCAAATGGAAACAGTCAAGTGAATTTTCAGCAAGTTTTGAGTACAAAGGTTCTCTCTCTCATAGACACATATGGAGATCAAGTGTAGGGGCAATGATGGAAAATACCTGTTTTGTGTTATTCTGTAGGGTGCCTTGTGATGTTTTGTAGGATGTGGTGCCACAAGTAAATTTCCCCCAGATGATCTAAATCTTCTTGCAGACAGGGAAGGAAGTCTTTCAGGTAACCTGGCCCTGAGTTGTTCAGGGTTTTATATGTTAGTAACAAGACCTTGTACATGACTGGCTAGCTGCACGGCAGCTGCTCCTTACGCACAGGTGTAAAATTATGTGTGTATCAAGGTCTTCCACTCAACCACCTGGGCACAGGATTCTCCAAAAGCCTCCAGACCAGTCTTAGGGGAAGTCCCACAAAGAACAAATTATAGGAGTCCAATTGTAAAGTTACCAATGCATGAATCATAGTGGCCAAGTTTAAAACATGTTTTATTTGTTACCACAACCAATTAGAATGGTTGATTGGGAAACATATGAATGAGAAAGTGAGAAACTTTATTTAAATCAACACCAGGTCCAATAGGTGGATAAGAGCACCAACATTCAGGAGGGTTCACAAGGAAGGGGTGGGCATGTGGTGAAGTGCAGAACAAGGCATAAATCTCCCGTAGAAGATGTTGACTGCATGTTACTTTGCCACGCATGCTCCTTTGAATCTCTCCTTCTCCAGCATCTGCTACATCTTAGTCGTTATATATGCTAGTGGCAAACAAGCCGTTTGCAATATTCAAAGTCTTACTTCTTCTATGGTACCCATATATCATGTTGGTGCCTCTGAATGTAGCAGTGGCTATGAAGACCAAAAACACAGTCAAAATAAAGGTTGTGAATTTGAAGCATAGAAGTTTGACCACAATCCAGTCAAGGCAAGTCTCGGCTGTTTCCAATGACCACTGTTTTGAAACCATGTCCAGGTGTAGCGAGGAAATGATGACGGCATTTAACAGTTATCATTTATACAGCACCATCAATATGCATACTTCCCTATGGAGAATTAAAAAAACACAGAGCCCTGATCAGCTTATCATCTTAAGACTTGCCGTGGGGTGGATGGGAAGAATAGAAGGAGAGACATAAACTGGCAGTAAGGGTGAACATGGGCAGGATATGCCTTGAGCTTCATTACAAGTGCTTAGGCTTGGTTTCGGCAGAGGAAGAACAGTAAGTGTCTGTGTCGAAGTTCTTCAAGGAAACTGAATTTGGGGAAAGAGTCTGAAGGAAATAAGATGCAGCATCAAATGGTTTCTGGAGGCAGTTCTAGGCATTGAAGATGTGGGGGACGGACAACGGATGGTGGAGATGGAAGAGTGAAGATTATGGGGATGGATATGCAGGCAGAATAATCAGGGGAGGCAGAGTAATGAAGGCAAGGACAAATGTTTGTGCTAGATCCAGGAATGGAGGAGGTAAGAAAGGGTGTCATGTGGTCTCAGTGATGACAGAGGTGAATGATTTTGGTCAGAGGCAAGGGAGTAGGTGGGAATGTGATCGTAGAGATGCAAAGACTGTAGCAGTTAAGGTGGGAGATGACTGGAAGTTCCAGCAAGGCTGTAAGACAGGAAAGGCCATATTTTTGCAAGGCACTAAGGGAGGTTCACCAACTTGCTTGCAAGAGGATATTTTTAGCACTTTTTTAAACTCAACACAACTTTAAAAAGTTAATTTTAGCTCTCTAAACCTCAAACACTGCCTTTTCTTAAGCCAATGCAATTTTCCTCCTACTACTCTGGTGCCCCCTACTGGTTACTTCATAATGCATATTTGGGAGGTGAGGTGAACTGGAGCAGCTGTCCCATATGGGCCATTGAATATTCTTTATTTGGAAGATGAAAGCACTTGGAACTTAACACAGCTGTGTACAGTGTGTAGGTGACAATGAATTTACTGAGTGGGCTTCGACTTTGATTGCATCAGTCCCTCAGGTGTCCCAATAGCAGAATCACTATCGTTTTTGTGTCTGCAAAAGAAAGCGTGGGTGGGGGAAGCAAATAATCGACTGACTTTTGTCTTATTAAATTTAAAACAGCTGCCTACTAGCCCTGCCCATCTGCCTCCACATTTACTACACGGAGCAACGGGGCCCTCTGCCTTTGTACGTCCTATGCTCACAGATCAATGATGACATACCTCTGTCTTTTGTACAAACTGAGTAAGAGGCTTCTTGGATCATCATTTTGAAGAGGAAGAGAAGTCTCAAGCCTCTGCTAAGGTCAATCAATGCCAGCCCACATCTCTAGGCCTCTATTTCTACAGCCAGGATAATGTGCTCCAGGCAAAAATTTGTCTTTTTCTCTAAAACTGCTCAGTTACACATTTTGCCAGCAGGCTGTTCAAAACATGATCCAGTTAATTAAAATAATAAAAAAAAAACATTTGAAGGAAATAGGAGCAAAGTTCAGTGTCACTTATTCTGAACAAAGTGAAGTCCTCTCTTTACTGCTCTCCTTCCGGGCAGACAAGGGCTATACAAATGAGGAAAGGCTCTACACAATTGTCCTTTTCCTCTCTCTTCACTGTTTTGTTGCTAAACCCATCCATCTGCCAAATGTCACTTGCTGATAAGAACTGCCCAGTTTAAAATCCCCCCCCCCCGGTTGTAAATAGATGTTGGCTGACATAATTAATGTCTAGCCCACAACCCAATTTGAATTACAAAGTCAAGGCAATTTGAAAATCAGCCTCTGCGTGATTACCGTTGGTACATACACAGGCAGTCTATAAATTCCATAGCCCCAGGAATTATTTAAATTTTCAGAAAATGAATGAAAATCAGGACAAGATGTCTTTCAGGAAAACAGAAGGTAAAAGTGGGGCATCTGAGATAAACTAAATAGTCTCTTGAGATAAACATTCTTGGGAGCAGTAATACCAATGGCTCCAGGCCACTGTGGGTCTCTAACGTCTGTTACATTTGTGAGGCTGTTATCTGCTCTGCCACCACCGCCTACCCAGAGTAAATCCCCTTAACTGATAAAGCACATTATGGCAGAGATCCCCGCTTGTCACTTCAAGCAAACTGGGTGGCTCAGAATTGGATGTGCTTTCATGGCACTGGGTTGCTATGTTCTGCAGTCTCCTGAGTACACTTCAGATGCTGGGAGCTAGCCACCACTCCTGAAAGGATACCAGACCCTATTGCTTTCATAAGGAAATGTGGTAATGCCAAGACTGAGTCCCAGGCTGTACAACACACAGTATGAAATTCCCCATTACAATATTTAAACTTCTTCTTTTCTTAAAAAGGGCATATTATTAATATTCCTCTTTTTGGCCGTGTTACTAAACACAAGCCATGATCTCCTGCCAGCAAGAGAGAAGCTTGATCTGAGTCTTACTGCTTCTGCAAAAATGAGACTGCTTTGTTCTTTTGGCATTTTCCACCAGCCTCCCATTTCCTGTCATGATAATGTTCTTCCTCCTTGAAACGGGGGGGGGGGGGAGATACTGGAGATGGGGTTCCCTTTCGGGGAGTGAAATTCTCTGTACCTGCCTTGGCAAGTGCATGCATTCGCCTTGCTGAGAGATGCTGGTCCCAGCCCATGAGCCTGATTAAATTTAACACTTGTGCAATTTCTGCTACCACAGTTGACAATAAAATTGACTCTGAGTGTTGTCAGTTTAAACCTGGCCAATTTTAGCCAACCAATGCTCACAGAGAAAGGTTCACATTTTGATCCTGAACTGTTCCCTAGGAAAAAGTTATATGATGTGGCAAGCGCTCGAGACTGGAACTGATCAAGTAAACATACAGTCTGCTTGAGCAACGGCGGCAGCATTGGCTAGATGCCCTCTCCTCCCTACCTCCCTGGAGAAGCAGGAGACAGTTTTGATAGTAAAATGAAGGAAGGATGAAGAAGTGATTCACCTTGCATGACTGGCTTTAGCGTAACAACCAGAAAAGAATTGGACTGCTTTCTTGAGAGGAAGCTCCCCAATAAAAAGTAAAACATGGCAAGCACTATGGGCAGCCTTAAAATTTCTTTCTCCCCAGCTTTATGTTCCTTATCGCTGCTCAGTAGGGTAGGCTCTTTCCCCTTCTTTTTAACAAGGTGCAAATGTATTCCCACGCTTCTACCTAAATCCAGGTTGCTTCAGCTAGTTAATTAGGAAACATTAATGGGTTCCAGAGATGTGGCTTACATGATGTGGAAGCAGATGGCATACTCAGCTTGTCCATACCAAAAGGCATTCCTAACATCTATATGAAACTATCAACCAACTGCAGGCATGAGCCTTTAATCAAAGAAATAGTTTCTGTACATGGATACCCCCCCCCCCGCCCTCCTGCAAATAAGCCTATGGTTGAGCGTTTTGAGTGGGAAGGGGCAGAGAAGATCCAATGCTTAGTTATTATGAGAGAACATGGGCTAAAAAGCTTCTTCTGAGATTGGCCACTATTACCTATTCCAGTGCTCCCCCCCCCACGGGGGTACTCAAGGGTATGCAGTACAGGGACCTCTCCCTCCTCCCAAATACTAAAAGTGTGGCACTTACTGTAATAACTTCATGAGCACTGCCATAACTACTCAGAGTTATGTATATAAATAACATGTATAATTGGCCTAGATTCAACTAACAAGTCCTGCTTGCGGAAGCCAACATTTGGTGCTAGTTTCTGACACTTGGAGAGAGACAGATAGGGTTGGGCATTTTCCATATCAAGAAACAAAATAAAATTCAGATTCTGTATTAGGGAATAATCCAAACTCCATGGTCAGAGTTATCTGTGTATATTACCAACACGGCATGTATTTGCTTAGCAAGGTATCTGTACCTTTTAACAGTGAGATTTTCAAGGAATTTGGGTTTGGTTTTAGTGAGATGGAGAACAGAGGGGAAGGGAGAGGCAGCAGAAGCCACAGGACTTGTAATTGCAGCCAGAAACACAGTGCAGATAAGTGAACATGACAACTGTACAGCAGAAGCCCTGCTTTGGTTGTTGAGCATTCACTAGTCATGTCACAGAGGACACACAGCTTCTAATATGAGTTAATCATCTGAATTAAACTTCTTTGTTTCCTTCACTGCAGAAAGGCTATAGTTATGACCTTCTTGCATTTTCATCTTGATTTTTTCTACCATGTTCCCCTGGTTCATAACTGAATCTGTTCACATTGTCTCTCCTTTCTATTACTCTGATCACTTGTGCCTAGAACAACAAATGCTTTGCAATGCTAAGAATACAACATGCCCCCCCAAAAGGCTGGTCACCTCAGAAAGCTTCATTAAGACTGATCCTGCATTTTCAGGTCTCTGTAGCCTTTGCTTCAAAAGCAGCAGCATCAATGAAGGGAGCAGGCCCACTGAGCTAACACAACATTTCTCTGATCTTGTTGCAGAAATCTGAGATCCTATCGTGACACACACTGCAAAAAGAATCACAAGAGCACTGCAAAACCGAAGGTTATGTTTGATCTTCAAACTAGGAGGAGTCACATAATCCTGGTTGACTTTTGGCTAACTCGGTGATGAATAGTTCCTGTAGAAACACAGAGCATGTGAGCACAGAAGAGGGAGAGAAGGATAAAGGCTTGCACTTACATATGCCTGAGGGCCAAACTGCACACAACACTAAATGCATCACTTGGAAGCATGGCAAGTTTTTTTAATTAAAAAAAAATAGTAATAGGTGCAGGGAGAGACCTGCAGCTTTAATCCTTCCATCCCAAGTTGTGATCTCAACAAAGTTTGTCCATTTGCAGTGTTATTAGTATGAGGGAGAGTACAAGCTCACTTTTGGACCAATGGAAAGCTTGAAAGCAGGACAATTGTTCCCTAGCAACTGCTATTCGGGGGCCACTAAGACTGACTTAGCAGCTCTCTTTAATCATTATCCTTTCACATGATTACAACTAAGAGAGGGGAGAGCAGGGCTACACTCTGTGGCCCTGCCCTGTGTCCTAAAGATCTGAGGGCTCCTTGGGTGGCTTAGAATCCTGTGCCTACATGCACAGAACCAGGCTCCCCATATTTCAGACCTTTAAGTCTTAGTCTTCAGCAGCTGAATAGGGATAGTTGTTAGGAGAATTAGGAGAATGTTTTCCCCCGATGTAAGTCACTTCATGCTGACTTACACTAAACTGCGCTTGTCATTTTATTGCCAGTTCATCCAGTTAAGAAAGATCATTTTGGAACTCCTGGAACTCTTTTTTGCTTCTACCACTTGGCCACCTCACTGCTTAGCTCTAATGCAAGTTTAATTATGAGCAAGTTAAAAAGTACTGGTTCTAATAGAGCACACTTTTCTCATCCCTCCACTGTGAGAACAGTCAATTTATTCCTACTCTCTGCCATTGTTTTGATCCTAAGTGCTAGTAGCCTGGCTCCTTTTTGGTTCAAGCGGAACCTGTCCCTTTTGTATACGCTTGGCTTATTACAAAACCTTCTCCAGTGTCTAAGAAGTCAAAAGCTGTCCTTTGACACTGCAATCTTAGGCATGCATTGAAATGCCTCAGCTTTGCCTGTCTACCTGGCACTGCAAATAGGGCAGGTAGAATTCTGGAGGAAGCAATTCTGAATTTCAGCTTCTTGCTTACCCACCTAAAGTTTGCTTCCAATACTGCACAACTACATTTCCCCATTTCACTGGTGCTGACGTGCACCATGACTGTCATCTTCACTCTGACGGTCTCTACCAGTCTAACTAGATGAAACGTGACTTCTACAACCTTTGCACCAGGTAGGCAAGTCATTATGCAGTCTACACACCCCTGTTGGCCTATGACTGAACTGAATGGGTCCTGAACCTAAGACAGTCTTGGGTTTTTTTACTGCAAAATGCCAAGTCAGTGGAAGAGAGAGTCATGCAGTACACAGTGAAATATGCAGATCCTAGATAATGCGAATGATACTTAATAGGCATTGGTTAAAAGTACATCTCTCTATTGGGAATGAAGTCATTCAATTGGCCCTAAGAGGAAGACACTCAATTCTCTTCCTCTTCATGGTTCCATTTCCCCCCCAGAGTAATTCTCACCTGCATCCAGACTGCCGGTTGCTGCTGTCCAACCCATAATTGGGGGAATAGCACCAACCACAGCTCCTACCCATGTATTGACAATGCTAATTCTTTTCAGCGGTGTGTAACAGCATGTGTACAGGATGATGTTGAAGGCTCCCAGGGCTGCAGTAAGAGGATTTACTCCGAAGGTGAGCAGAGCTATTCCTGGAACAGCACAGGAGGCAGCAAAAGACACAGCAAGCAAAGGGCTGTAAAAAAAAAGAAAGAAACAAGAAAATGTAAAAATATGTTAGTGAAAGGATCTGAGGGCAGATTTTTATTACTGTTACCTTTTTATCCAATGCTTTCCTGATAATTCTTTTTTATTAAGAAATCTTAAATCGGGCAACAGTGATAACCACAGAATAAATGTACATTTAGCAAACACCTACTAGAGCATAACTTCTTCACTGGTGTACAGAGAACAATCAGCAAATTTGACCAGCAGGCAAAACAGGTCAGGTGCAGTCCAATTCAGACTGGTCTTGACTTAGTTTTTGTCTTCTCGCTCCTGCCAGGGGATGTTGAGGGAATTTGAGGAAGCTATATAGGCAGCGGAGCTTCCCTTCCTGGGAATTTAGGCAGGTGTGTATGCAAGTTGCCATTAGGCATGTTAAAGCTAAACATTCACCTAGAGACAGACACACAACAACTATTACATTGTTTATAGCATAGTGAAAGAAACATGCCTACATATTACCCAAGCTTTAATTACACAATGTAATACTTTCAACAGAAATTTGTGTTCAAAATTTATTGCCCTGATTTAGCAGAATTTATCGGAATCCTAGAAGCTTAAACTATGGGTTTCACTAAAGTTCCAGATCTGGCTACGTCAACTCTTGACAGTGGGGAAGAAACTATTTTTAATAAAGCATCTAAATGTTTGGTGTAGATTTTTATAGCCCCACACAGACCAGTCACCTCATAGTGTTTTATACACAATTGCAAAATAAGCCTAAGCATGGATGTGCACGGATCGTGTTAGAATGCGGAGAAGGAATAAATGTCTGCCTTCAATTTAACTTTTAATTAAATGGACCAGGCCAACAATTTGATAAGCTGGAACATGATTTTACCAGCTTTACAAACCCAATTGTGGATTTTGCCGATTTAATTTAGTGGAATGCAATGTTTATCAGATTTTTCTCACAAGCTTCTGAGCCAAGAAAAAATGTTCTTTTGAATACATGCAGCTTTCAGTGAACCCATTCAAGCACCTATCTTGTAACACTTGGACCTATATTTACACAACAACATTAGTTAAGAAGTGACAGAGTTTTGTCATGTGAATCTAGCACCCTGGAAATGGAGGCAAGCTCATCACTTGATCACTTGGCTCAAGTATCTGTGTAAAGATAGCTGAATGTACTGATGATGAAGTTCAGGGGGAAGGGAAGAGAAAAAGACAGGAATTTTGTTACCACTTCAGATGAGCTATAAAGGATGCTGTACTTTGAACATTGTTGAAACAGAAAATAGCAAAAACAGGACACTGAAACATTTTTTAAAAGCATGTTCCTCAATTGTTCAGTGACACTTCTGAAACTTTTTTTTTTTTTGAAGCAGACGATAACAGTAAGTTCCCCCCTTTTCAATTTTCATGGATTAATGTGATCTAGAGTTAGGAGTGAGTAGCCATGTTTGGTGATACCAAATTGTTCACGGTGTTTAAAACAAAAAGGGATTGTGATGAGCTCCAAAAGAATCTCTCCAAACTAAGCGAACATGAAAACATTAAAATCCAAATGGAAAATCTTGTCTTGTGAATGCAGAACTTGCTTTTAAAAATATGAATTATATTTTTTATATCTATTTACACTCTGGACATGCCTTTCTTAGGTTTGCACCACTTCATGAGACATAAAAATAAGTCAAGTGTCAACTCTTTGAGGAGCTGGTAGAACACTCTGTGAAAGCCAATATTATAGGGCTTAAGAGATTTTTATGGAAAAACACAACTACTTGCCTGTAATAGGGCTGGCTGTTATTTACCAATTTTCCATATTACTAAATTGACCCCAGAAGCCGTGATGTGCAAATATCCTTTGCTATTGCAATAGGTGAGGTACAGCTAAAGGCCTAATATTAAAAGCCATGTTCATGCTAGGGAGATGTAAAACTTGAAGCACTTTCTACATGGACTAGATGTTTGCATCTGGAATTTGGAAAGGCTTCTTTCATCCAGGAAACAATATTCTGCAGTATTGACTCTGCAATATTTAATTCCAGAAGGGGAGACCTTTTTTCACAATGTGCAATAGAAAAACAGGGGCACGTTTCCCCCACCCGCCCTTGGAAATTCAATGCAGTCACACTCTGAAGAGTACCTGTGTGACAGTGACAGATCCCACGGGAGACAATATGTTCCATTTCCCTTAGTGTAACATCTGCTCTGTTGACAAGTCATAAGCAGATTTTTTCTCCTGTTTGCAGACATAGCCTGGGACCTGATGATCCAGCTGGTGTGTTTTATCCATTTCTAAAATCACTAGGGGTGGGTGGGTGTAATCGGGAGTTAGGAGAAAACTTTGATGAGGTATGAACAGGATATACGTGGTGTGCTTGATGTACCACCCTGTAAGGCAAAAGGCTGTCAAAGCCAGCTCATATTCACAAAACAAGTAAATTCCATGAAAATTTGCACAGCTGCCTTGACTTTGGCAGTGCTCTGAACCACCACCTCAAGAGTGCCCAAGGGCACACAACCAGCTTCTGCTGAAGACAGAGAATATTGTTACTTTACAGAACAGGTTATTTCACTTGCTTTTCACAGTTACCAAGCCAGGGCCCTCCATAAGCTACATACAGATGAGCCAGAGTGCAGCATATGCCACCCTACATTTTTTAAACTTCACTTCAAGAAAGGAAGCACAGAAAACACTGCACATTTTAGAACATAGAACATACCCAAAGCCATAGCAGTAATCAGCAGTCTACCTTGAGAGCTGCTTTCTGCATCGTGGACACTATTGGTTAAAAGGACATCTCTATTCCAGAAATCAAATTATGAACATATGTCCCTGGTCTATTTGGGCTGGCAGTGGATCTTTGAGGTCTCTGGTAAAGGTCTTTCCCAGCCCTGCACATTCAGCTCCTATTCAACACAATATACCAAGAACTGAATGTGGAAAATGATGCATGGGAGGCATAATAGGAACCTGCTGAAGGATAGGGTACAAAAATAAAATGGTAATAAAATGGAATTTGCTCCTCCACTGAGCTATGGGAACCATTTTCTTAGGCCTCTGCTTCTGCACAGCCAGTTTAGTTTTAAAAGATGCTGTCTGTCATTATTACTATTATTTAAATCACCATCACATTATGGCAGGAAGGAGAAGCAACCTGTGTCAAGGAAGCCCATGACCTTTGCATAGCTAAGAGCCATTGTCTGTGTATTATTTGGTGCACCATGTAATCTTAAGGAATATGCAACATGCCTCCCCCTTGGCTCTGCAAGGATTACATCTCACAGGCAGTGGGAGTGACTAAAAGCTTACTGGGGAAAGATACGCCTGAATGGAGTGAATAATCAGAGAGCCTTTTCCGTCCAAAGCTCACTGACATTTGTCTCTAATAGCGTTTGGCTGGGGCAGAGCCCCTCTAACCTCATGCCATCAACAGGGACTGCAGGACAGTGAACTAAAAAGGCTGCTTTCCTGCTCATTTAGATCAAGCTGCCACTGACACAGCAGGGCTTCCCAAAAATTGTCTGTCAGTCTGGGAAAGAACCATTCAACGATAGCTTTGGTGGGAAGGCAATCCCCTGTGAGTAAGAATCAAGTATCCATGCCTTGCACAATTGCTATGCATTCATATGGAACCCTACTCATCCTGGGCAGTGGACAGCAGTCGGTATTACAAAACCAAACCAAAACCACAGAGGCTTTTTTTTTGGCACCTAATTCATGTGAGACTATAAATCCTTTGAATCAAGGGCTTTTGTTACAATGAACTGGTTAAACTGTGTTTATATTTTATTGTTTTGAGACAGCTAAATACTGTCTTCCAGTGCTGAATAGCAACATGATCATGGACTTATTTCTGAATTTATCCAGGTCCATCACAATGTATTGCTCAGCAGCTCTCACTGTGCCATGAAAGAAAGAAAAAATCGATCTATAGGAACTGGCAGACAACACAGTTGGTGAAAACAGGCTTCCGCTGTTCTTTACAAACATAATTAAGAAATGAATTGGAGGTTGAGGGAGCTACAGATTGGACATCCATAAATTAAGCCTAAAAACAGGCATTGATTAACTTCTCAGCCCTTATTACACTTTCTCTGCTGCATAAATGGAGATGTAAGCATGCATGCACGCACACGGTTGTTGAACTCTTAAGTGCATTCAAGGAAATGCTTGTGCAATTCAACCTTCCAATATTATGGAATTTTGATTATTATTTTATTATAATAAATAATGGAATCTCACTAATGGGTACATGTATACCTCCATCTGAACAGGAGCGACAACACCAGCAGCATAAGGGGCCCATTTGTGAGAGACAAAATGCCAGAGCTCTGTGCTTGAGCACTGCTATTTCATTTGGCAGCACAGCCCTGAGCCTCCAAATGGAAGAAATGGTATGTTGAATCAAGCACTGTACATAGCAACTTGGTTGCACACCACTGTTCCAAAATGGACTCTTAATTGTCAACATGCTCAAGGCAGCTTATCCAAAACTGAAGTAAACTCAAAGTGAAGGATAACACTTTCAGAAAATCAGGCACTCTGCCCCACCTTGGGAGAACTGATAGCAAGAACATCACAAATGTCTCCTCAGAAGAATGCTGCAATGAGTTTGATGGGACTTACACCCAGGTAAGTGCAGAAAGGATTGCAAGATAAAAGGTTCAGGAAGCCATAATTGCGTAGGCTTCAGGTAACTACACAGATCACCCAAACTATAATATGTGGCAGCAGACGGTGCATTAAGGATGAATTTCCCCCATCTTGCTAACAAATGACCGTATAAATATTTTATTTTATCTAACATGGTCTTAGCTCATTTTTCCAGTTCCCAAGGCAGCTTCTATAAAAGAATTAAAAAAACTAAAAACTAAAAAGAGAGAGCATAAGGGTAAAACAGCAGTAAAAAACAAAACAAAAACCTGTTCTTTATCTAGACTCCTACCTAACAGGCAAGACAACAACCCCGAGACTGTATTCATATTCTATAGTGCTCCATGGCATACTCTTTAACACATGCATTGAGACAGCTATCCGCAATGAGACAAAATAGGCATCAACCAGGCAAATGCCCCTAACCAGCTGGCAATGCTAGTCTACACATTTGCATTTAATCAGCCTTCCTTCCTTCCTTCCAGTGGTACCTTGTGTTGCGAACTGTCCCCCTTACGAATTCTTTGGGTTACGTGCTCCGCTAACCCGGAAGTAGATGCCCCTTGTTGTGAACTTTGCCCTGGGATGCGAGCGGAAATTGTGCTCCGGCAGCGCGGCAGCAGCAGGAGGCACCATTAGGGAAAGAGTGCCTCATGTTACGAGCAGTTTCCAGTTATGAATGGACCTCCGGAATGGATTAAGTTCGCACCCGGAGGTACCACTGTACTTTTCGGTTGCAGGTACACCAGCAATGAAACACTTTTCTCCCCCAAAGCTATAGTTTCATTTTTGCTGCTGACAATGGGAACAATTTGTCCTGCGCCAACAGGTAAGTGGGAGCATGACAGTAAAGGTGAGATGGATGCTCCCCAAGACAGGAATTTCATCTGCGTACAACACTGTCAAAACAGTTTATTGTAATAAAAAGAGTCATTGTGAGCACGTTTTTTAAAATGTCAACACTGCACTGATTAGGAAAGGCAGAATCACCAAACAAGTTGTTGTGAAGACAGAACATGAATGAAAGATAGAAGCCTTAATGATGCTGGAAAGGTTTTCAATTTGATGATTCATTTGAACAATGTATTCACATATTGGTTTCTGGGGCAGAAGTGTTAGGCATATAACCTTCAATTAGTTATAAATGCAAACAGACTTCACAAGCCTATTTCCCCCCTTGTCAACATTGTTTCATATAATGCTGTTCAGACTTGAAAGGCTGGGTCCCTCCTACAGTTTCGGCTACATTCACGTAAGCAAAGCTAAACCACATTAAGTACATCTGTAGGGGATGTTTGGGCATAATTACCACACCACTGTACTGTTCACACTTGCAGAGCGGTGTTGTGGACAAGTTTTGAAAGCTCCAAGATCTTTAGAAACAACTTTTCCCAAGGTACCATTGTGTGCTCTACTGAAAGCAAAGACCTGCATCTTTGCTGTGCTCTCAATGCATTAAGTATGCAGTTGCTCTAGAGCTCTAGACACCTTCTCCACAGCAGGTCCATGAACGGTGAAACTTCAGTAATTTCTACAGATAACTGATGCCTTTACTTTTAGAAGTCATATAGGTATCGTATTATTTCAGATGTATGTATGTTTCTGTACTTAAACCTAAAGGCATTTGTGAGAGAAAAGCATGTCCATTTCCATGGGGGTTCCCCCCGTTATTTCCACTTCTTACCACACTCAGCATCACTCTGGAGGGTCTTCTAATTCTCAATAACATTTTTAAAGTCGCCCCCCCCCGGGTCTACACTGGGAAGGGGGAGATGAGAAAGCCCTGATCTATGAGCAGATGTCCACCCACATATCCAACTCCAGAATTTTATTATCTAAACTTTTTTTTTATAAGGCACCAGTCCTCATGACCAAGGAAGGCTTTTTAAAGACCTAAAGCAAATATACAATGACCCCTAATTTTCAAAATTTATGACTTTTATGATTTTGCACAATTACAGTTAGTAACATCAGGGTCTTTGCCACCCAAGCCATATAGAACACTCGCCTACAGTACAAGGAAACGCTTCCTGAAGTAACCGAATTGTTCAAATTTCAGAGGGAGATAGGCATCCACAAGGAGGTGGAATGGACTGAGAGGGAGAACCTTACCAGTCTCAACCTTTGGTAGAAATCAACATAGGAGTACTTTTGGCTATGCTAGGGTAATCTTTCCCATATCAAAATGCAACTAGGGCAGTACCCTGTCACTCGTTAATTTACAACACAAATGGCTCTTGTGCTTTGCCTGGTACAGTGGTGCCCCGCAAGACGAATGCCTCGCAAGACGGAAAACTCGCTAGACGAAAGAGTTTTCCGTTTTGGAGGTGCTTCGCAAAACGAATCTCCTATGGGCTTGCTTCGCAAGACGACAATGTCTTGCGAGTTCCTGCTGGTTTTTTCCCCTTCCCCCCTTTTTCTAAGCCGCTAAGCCGCTTATCAGCTGATCCAATCAGCAGATAAGCCGCTAAAAGCCACTAATAGCACTAATCCGCTAATCCTTCAATGGGCTTGCTTCGCAAGATGAAAAAACCGCTAGACGAAGAGAATCACAGAACGGATTCTTTTCGTCTTGTGAGGCACCACTGTACTGATTATCCCACCAAGTGCATACAACTACCTTTTAAAAGAACACACACCTGGCATCTATGGCCATTTTGCTAACAAATAAAAATCCCTTCCAGTAGGCACCTATATCCTTTGTTTTATAAAAATTAAAACTGCCTCTTGGACCCCTGGAGATAAGTTCTGCTGGCAGGCACTCAGTCTGACTCTTGAAACTCTTTGTGCCAGTACCACCTGCGGATGCACTACTGTGGTGTATCACAAGTCTGCCATCACAAGTTCAAGCATGCATGAATCTAACACACCTGAACCTACTGTCTTGAGAAATATTGTATCACCTATGTGGTTGGAAGGTCATCTCTGGTGCTGCTGAGTGGGGAAAATGTTTCCCTGAACTGCAGAGTTTCATGGTTAGAGTTACATTTTAAGGTCCAGTGTGTTTTCCTGCTTTTCCTTCATGGTTTTCATACAGGATATGTTTATATTTGAAATATTGAAACACTTGCAGATTTTGTGGGGCCTGAAGTACATCTGTATTCTTTATTTTTATTTATATTTTGGTGTATCCCCTTTACATAGAGACTGTACTGTGATATATGCAAAGTCACATTAGTTTATGCTGGGTGCGGGGTGGGGTTTGTGTAAAGTTAAAACTTTTGACGGAGAAGGCTTCCCCTTTATTTATTTTCAGCTTTGTGGTGGTAGTGTGAACATGTGTGCACAATGGGGGGAAATAAAATAAAATAAAGTAAAATCCACTTGAGTAAATATGCTTTGAAAAGACATGCAGAGTATCTGCAAGCCAATACAAACAACATAATCAGTACAACAAACTGATAATACAATACATCTACTTATGCCAAGAACACGATAGAAAAGCACAGGCAGATCTTAACTCTGAGCAAAAGAATGAGTCATTAACTAGAGGTGGAGCAACACTAACCATGACATGGTTCAAACCTAGCCACCATCAACTTTACTTTCCCACAATTCCCGTGTGGTAGGTTGGGCATTAGCCTGTCTTCACACACAGATGTATCTGCTTGCCTCCACAAGGTTTGGACTAGCTTGAAAATTACAATGAAGGCAGCATTCATAACAAATTAAGGCGTCACCACAAATAATCAAATCCTGGCAATTCCTCAGTGCTGAAAGCACACAGCAACTTGCTCAGCACATCTTTTGAGGGAGTTATATTTACATCTGGAGTAATGCAAACCACATTTACTAGTATTTTCAGAAGGGATGAATAATCTAGTAATAAAAATAATAAAAGTGAAACTAAATCTGGAAGAAATATGCCTCATACCAGTAGCTGTTTTGTGGAAGATTTTTTGTTTGTTTGTTTTGAAGAAAAATAAACAAAAACCTGAAGCCCATAAACTAACTCTTGTTATAGGTACATAGTGTCAGAATTACAACAGATCAACAGCCCATCTGTGTGTGACCACCAGCCATTCAACAAATAGACCCAAAGCTTTAAATCAACACCGTTGTAAAATTGCACATTATGTAATCATTTAATGAAGCTGTATGTGGTGCTTGTCACCTACAAAACGCTTAAACACAGAAAGAGAAAAATATCTTTTTACATTCAATTACCGGTTTTAATCAGAAATTTCCTTCTTGTCTAATGAGATATATCTTCTAATTAAAAGGGAGAAAAAAGCTATAAGCACAAGGATTACAGATTTATTGCTAAAGCTACCTTTTCTTGCTTGATGGGGGACACAGAGGCAATATCAATTACAGCCTTTAAAAGCAGGAAAGCTGGTGTCGCACTTTTTGTCACCATCTTTCCCTGGCTTTCAAGCGCTTATGAACAAGCAGGAAAACTGATGATGAGATCTGCTCTTGCAAAGACACAGAATTACATTAACCAACAGTGTAATGAAGTAAAAGGGCACTCATTTAAGCAAACAAAGTGGGCATTACATGAGGAAGAAAAAATACTAATATGCATATTCACTTATTTCCTCACTCGCTCATGCAAAAAGGTTCATGACTCATGAAAAAGACTGGAGGCTGTTTGGTTTTAAAATTGAAATGCAAAACTAAATTACAGCTTTAATTGAGAACTCAGGCTTCCTCCCATCAATCCAGGGCACTGGGAGAAGGAGTTCCTCTCGGCCACTCATGCCTAAAGCCTGAGAGATGGTGCTGCCCTTGGAGGGAGGCACAAAAATGAGAAATCCTGTCAACTCTTTTCCATGAATTATTTAACTCTCTCTCTACGTTAGAAATAAATAAATTAGGGGTATGCCTGCTCTTGGACATCTAGAGTTGTATTAATCTTCTCAACATAGTAGTTGGTGCCAGGTCAAGAAGGGCAAGATGCAGCAGAAAGCCCTCTATGCAAGTTCTTGGCAGAATGCTGAGCATTTCAGCTATAATATTTGGCTTCAAGCCACCAGGCAATAGTAAGGCAAATAAAGAACCCCAAATCTGCCATTGTTGTAATCTGTACAGACTTTTGAGTTTCTAATGTATTAAATGTAGAATTATTAAGATCCTCAGGCATTAGAGGTAAAACACACTTATAAAACGGATAAGAGATTGAGGACAGCTAGAAAAAGTATCTCAAGCAACTCTTTCCCCCTTTGATTTCTCTTTTAGGACAATGTTCCCCTTCTTTCATTGTACTTTACCATCAGCTACTTCATGCTGGCTGCAAATATTTATAACCACATGAAAAAAATATTTTGGAATATATTTTGGGTTAGAGTTCAATCAGACCTTACACTGCAGGGAAAAAAATGTCCTAGGCAGCCTGTGGAATACCTGAAAGTTAGTGTGTGGATATATAATTTTGAAAACTGCTTGGGTGGCAGGGAGTGGGCAGGGGTAATGAGGAAATTCAGAAGAATATCCTTCTAAATTATCTCTATACAACTATCTCTAAATAACTACATCTAAAATGCTTTTGCTAAAAATTTTAAGCTGGGTTGTAAACTCCCGAAATAGTACAAACATACAACAAAGATATTGATAATTGCATACATCCTTCTAGCTGAGAAGGGGGCTAGTTCTACCAAGTGGTAAAGTGGAGCTCCTAAAACTCCATAGGGACATAATAAATGGCTCCATGTTTAAAAGCACTTAAGTAAGGAATTTTGACGGTCATCATAATATTTTATCTCCTGATAAAAGGATTTAACAACCAATTGTCTGAAAAGGCAGAGTTGTCTTTGATGTGCACAGGCTTAGAAAAGAAGCACTCTTGAGCTGCTAATATCTCTTTTTGTCTACATGGCAATCCAGACTCATCAGTAATAACTTGAAGGTGGTCTTGATTGATCTTGATTGTTGGAGAGAGATGGAGAATGGACAGTAGGCCGAATATCCCAACACAATGGTGCATTTCTATTAACTTGCAGACAATTCATGGATGGCACATAACAATAACCCAAATATGATTTAGCATGAAATAGCAGATGTGCAGACTACCAAAGAGGAAATTGTGGTAGCTTTTCTCCTTCCCAGTCATTCATCTGCTGTGCTGAGATAAGGAATGTCTAATGTATAGACATGTTTAGCAGGCATGTTTAAAAATTGTCTAGTATACTAATGATAATCTGGCTAGAGAAAAATTACTAATTTAACAAAGGATACTAAACTCAGCACTCAAATCTTAAATCAGATTTCTGACATAAAGTATTATTATCATTATGTATTATATTGGTTATTGTATAAATAGTTAACCTGTGTTTCAGCAACCTATCAGTATGCATGTTTTTCAGGAAATACATTAATCAAAAACTTAGAATCTTAAAAAAAAACCCCACACAATTATTTAAATAACTTTGATTTATTTTTTTTAGTGATCCAATCTGAATGAAAAGGTTTGGAGAAACAAACTGTCTCTTGGACCCTCGAGATGGCATTTCTACTCCAAGCTATTTTACTTCAGTTGCAGCAAGTCTACTTATTTGCAAAGGAATAAATATTGGCTTCGGTAAAATATCACATAGCTGTGTGAATTTACTTTTTTTGAAGCAAGGAAATAGCTCAATGGATGGCCCCCCAGCTTTGCTGTCAACAGAGAGTATAGAAGCTGTTGTTTGAAAATGTAATTGACACTGTATTTTAACCAAATTGGAGGCAATTAGCTTTCCCAGATCCTAACCAATGTGAGTTGCAGATGTTCCATCTCCTCTGCTCAGAATTAGTGACTTGAGCAGCACTATAAACAAATCAGCTAGGTTTAAAGTAGTCACTTTGTTTTCTGAAAACAGACCGGTCTATTTTTCAAGCTTACATAATTCAGTGCTGGATCAATACATTTTCATGAATTTTTTTTTATTAGGATAGTGAGTGAGCATAAGGCAGGGAACTACAAAGAAATTTAAGGATTGGAATGATGGAACAGAAAGAACTTCTTCTAATCTGTACACCAAAGTCCAAATAAAAAAATTCCTTCCTGTAGCACCTTAAAGACCAACTAAGTTAGTTCTTGGTATAAGCTTTCGTGTGCATGCACACTTCTTCAGATATGTCTGAAGGTATCTGAAGAAGTGTGCATGCACACGAAAGCTTATACCAAGAACTAACTTAGTTTGTCTTTAAGGAAGGTATCTGAAGAAGTGTGCATGCACACGAAAGCTTATACCAAGAACTAACTTAGTTGGTCTTTAAGGTGCTACAGGAAGGAATTTTTTTATTTGGACTATGGCAGACCAACACGGCTACCCATCTGTATCTGTACACCAAAGTTAGCTTTCAATCCTACACCCCCCAAAAAAGCTATCACTAGAACGTATACTACTGTATAAGGAAACCCCAGTTCACACATGTGTGAGGTGAAAGTGTGGTGGGAAGAGTAGCCTGAGGACCTTCCCTCTCCAGTAGAGATGCTATGCAGCGAACCAACCCCCTGGGCAAACTGCCAATTGTGTGATTCTCCTCCTTGAAAAAACAAGGGAAGAATCATATGAACTAGGTCTGAGTGCAGCTCAGAGCAAACCATTCTCCAAGTGTGCAATCCTTATGTAGTCAAAATACAGAGCTATTGCATCTGTATGGTAGAAGGAAAGTGCTGCTTCTACTTTATTTCAGTGTTGGCTGAAAGTATGATCCAATGCTAAAAGACACCATCACAACCCATTTTACTTAGAGCTGAATTTGATTGCATTGTTGTTGTTTAGTCGTTTAGTTGTGTCCGACTCTTCGTGACCCCATGGACCAGAGCACGCCAGGCACTCCTGTCTTCCACTGCCTCCCGCAGATTAGTCAAACTTATGTTCGTAGCTTCGAGAACACTGTCCAACCATCTCATCCTCGGTCGTCCCCTTCTCCTTGTTTGATTGCATTACTGTATTGAAATAAGATCTGAGTGCAAATGGTACTGAAGTTTCTCAGAAGGTCAATTTTACTTCATACCTTTTGTGTCAAAAGGAAGTTTCCCCTCCCTGCCAAAAGGATTCTTTGGGGTGGGGTGGGGGAGTCCGCCAAAGGCCAATTCTCTTCCCTCTCAGGCCCCAGGCTGCATGCTGCTTTCTGCTGCCAAGGATATTCTCTGGCAGCATGCATATGCCAGCCTTATCTTCGTCCATTATTACTAACCTAACATCCTACATATACTAATTGTAAATGCATTCTCTGACTGCCCATCCTTATGTGGCCAAAATGGTACCATCCATACACATGAGGGAAATTACAATGGAAAGCCCAAGACTTGCAGGAAAGCCCAAGACTTGCATTGTGGGGTTTATTTTTTAAATGAAAAAAAAAAAACTCCCCGAAAGTGGGGTGAGGAAGAAGATCTCTAAAACAGGCCGATGGTAACTGAGTGTACTTTGGAAGTAAAAAATGCTGACTTGACTGCTGGAGAGAGAAAAAGGGTGAATAGAAAAATCATAGCTGCTTGGCTGAAACAAGGAACAGAAGCACTTCACCAAGAAACAGTGTACAGTGGTACCTTGGGTCAAGTACTTAATTCGTTCGGGAGGTCCGTTCTTAACCCGACACTGTTCTTAACCTGAAGCACCACTTTAGCTAATGGGGCCTCCCGCTGCCGCAGCGCCGCCAGAGCATGATTTCTGTTCTCAGCCTGAAGCAAAGTTCTTAACCTGAAGCACTATTTCTGGGTTAGCGGCGTCTGTAACCTGAAGCATATGTAACCTGAGGTACCACTGTATAGCAGGCCCCACTTGTTACTGTAACATTATAATATTCAAAGCTGCCCATCATCTGTTTTAAATATATAAAAATACCAATACATTATTGTTTTGGGTTTGAATGCTTCTTTCTGCTTCCCAATAGTTTTGCTTCCTCTGCTACCCTTTCCCCATTTAGGTTCTAATAGTGCCTGCATATAGCACACTAACTTTTGAAGCCAAAGGCTGGCCTATCACCATCTTCAGGTTCACAGTAATAGCTGCAGACCCTCTTAAATTCTTATGCAGAAAACCTTGAACTGAGCAGGCCATTAGAAATTCATAATGAAGGCAAACTAGCAAATAAGTTAAAACCCAAATTCCACTGCACGGACAGGAAAAGGCCCAGGGTCCCCTTTCAGCAGGATTTATAGCACAATATTCACTGTGACTTTATCAAGAAGATTCCTATAAAATGTGTGAGAGGGCTCTTTGTGTATCTTAGCCTCTGGAATGCAAACTGTGCAGCAACGGCTATTCTAGCAATGCCTAATTAAAGTGTAAGCTCTGGTATCTGACTTGCCAAGTTGATAATGTGTAAGCTGTCCCTTGTTTAAAGGCCTTATAAACTCAACCATTTATAGAAGAAATGCACTTTTTACGTGACTTACTGTAAACAGAACTCAAGGTGCAAGCCATTTACTATCCCTGGCAGTTCGGTAATGGACTTGCTGAGTGGTGTCATTTCTGAAACTACTTGGCACATGTTGAATAACGGGGCTGCTGTGGTTAAGTAAGATAAGGCCCCACTATTAAAAACAGAACTGAGTGCTAGGGAGTTGGATTGTCTTAAAACAAAATGTACAAACACAAATCTGAATAAATTTGACAGACTCCATAAGGGCTAAACACTGAGAAAATGGCAGGCTTATCCCAGAGACAAGATGTATTGCTTCACAAGGCAGGGTGGATATATTCTTTATAAAAATAATCTGGTAGCCCATAAGAAACATCATTCTTGATGTGTTTTTCCCACTATTAGTTACACTCTGCTTTTGGATATACACCTCTGCAGTCGCAACACACCTACATTCTCATCTGAACAATGCATATAGGCAGATTTATATGGGCAGCTATGAACAAGGGCAGAAATAAAGACAATGTTCAAATGAGACAGCTTATCTTAGTTGCTTATCCCTATTTCCTTGGCTCTAGTCTTCAGTTCTTCTTGGAGGCTCCCAAAACCCACTTATAGGATATATCCTGGGGATATTGCAGGCAACAGTCTTTCTTGTCACTCAGAATTCTCCCCGGTGCTGAAAACACAGACAGTTCAACTGAAGTGTTTCACTATCCCTAGGAGGACCTCCTGGTGACAAATTATCACATACTGCATTTAAGAAACAGCTCAACCATCTGGGGGGAAGGTTTGCCTCTGTAATTATTAGGACTTGACTTTCTGGAAAGCTGAATTGTTTAGTGACTGTGTTTCAGCAATAAAAGTGGGCAGTGTGTTTTGCTGAAAATCCTACGGAACTATATAGTAATCTACGCTAACAAGTATAAATGAAATGTTCTGCCAGTACTCTGTGCCTTTCTACTCCCATACACTTTCACCACAGATGTATGTTCATCCAGATTAGATTTGCAAGGGGCTTGGATATCAAGGCCACTGGGTATTTGCATGTCTACCATACTAGCTAATTATTTTGGTTTTGTGCCACAACAGACTATACTTCCCCATGGCTAGTTCAGAAGAAAAGGAAGTTATCTGCCATTATTTCTTTTTTTAAAAGAAAAAAATGGAATTGGCATAAATGGTACATCCCCAAAGGTCTGTTCATATTGGAGGTCATAATCAGAAGGATTATGGTATACAATTGCTGTACTCCTTCAAACGAACAGGGCCCTACCTCCTACTGCGCAGCTGACACAGGAGGCTAAGACAACTCCATTAGGAGTGCATATCGCTACTCAGCAGTGGTCCTCAGAAGCAGATGGAGGGCTATTTACTCAAATGCACCATGACTCCTGGCTTATACATGAGCATCTGGGATGTTTCCTAACGTGATGTGATGCATAATGCACTCAAATTTATCAACTGTCCCACATGCAATTAAAGGCCCTGATAAATAATTCCATGGCAAAGGCCTCACAGCTGAATTGAAAAGCAGCAAGGCGTGAGGGGTCAAATGTTTCCGCGGGATTTCTATTTAACAAACAGAACTGCTTATAAAGGAATGTCTCTACTGCGCTGCTGCAGAGTTTTTTCACACAGCACAACCAACTGAAACAGGGAGCTGAGTAGCTGGCAACTACTGCCGTCTCCATTTAAAGTGCAATAATTTTGTATCTTGCATGGAGAATCAAAGAAATACACAAACAAACACAAATCCACACCCAGCCACACATATGTATCTTAAAAACAGTTATCAGGTTCTGTTTATGAACATAAAACAGGAACTCTCATTGACCATAAAGGATGTAATCAACACTATGTGTGGATACATAGCTACTGCCATTCCTATTCCCTTTGGGAAAGCAAGATAGTAAGCATTACAGCAATCCATTAGTTCATCCTTTGATGTGGGTTTTATTCTCTTTAAACTGTGTTCTAGCCTTAAGGATTTTTCCTTCATTGCCTGTAAATGCAGCTATCTGAAGCAGGGGAGTGAATAAGCGTCCTGCTGCTTAAAATGCAAGGGCAACATTTTCACGAGTAATTGGACATGTCAAAATATAAAACAGCCTTATTAAAATTTCTTGTTTACAACACACAGGCAATGCCAGCTTCCCACTCTTCAGAGGAAATGCATGGAAGAAAAGGAACTCAGCAGGAAAGAACACACTTGTTTTCATACAGTTATATTAAAAGTTGCATACCTCCAGGATAAACATTATTTGAAAAGAACACTGCTGTGGTGTCGCTTTAGAACTATGTTGTTTTCAAACAGGAACATCTCTTCCTCCCCACATCACGTTAAACAAAAGCATTTGCAACTTCAGTTCTGAGCCAGTTATCCAGTAACAAATTTTTAACAAACCAGTAATGTTTGAAACGTAAGAAGCTGCATCATATTGAATCAGAACACTGGTCCTTGTTGCTCAGTAATGTCCACAGTGACCAGTGGTGGCTCTCTAAGATTTCAGACAATTGTATCTGCAAGCTCTACCTTTAGATGCTGGGGATTGAACTTGGAACCTTTTGCATGCAAAGAAGAACTCTACTGCTCTACCGCTCTACTACAGTCTTTTGCGAATTCACATGCATTTAAGAACTCAGCTCAAGGGCATCCCTTCAGTGTCATTGGCCCAGTCCTGTGGAGTACTCCACCAACAGACTTTTCTATTCCTCCAGGTCTATGCAGGCAATTAAGAGTACACCCTTCCACAATGATTAATTGAGATATGTTTTTAACTTTTTGATGGCTTTATTGTATTATTGCACTGTCGTTTTTATAGCTGTAAACCACTTAAAAAACAATTTTTATTAAAGATTTTCTTGGGTTACAAAAGTATGTGCATTGTCTCTATTTTCAGGTCATAAGTCTTTTCTATTGATAATTTGCTGTAAACCACTTTGATATTTTTCATGCTATAGCAATATACAAGTTTTAATATATATATAAATAAGACTAAATTTGGGGGAGTTCATTCTGCCAATGATGTCAGTTCCACTGGCGGGCAAAAAAAGATCAGATTTTACCATTAATTGTTATTTTCTTGTTGAATTGTTCTTCTATCCTGAAGGAGCTTCCTATAACCAGTGCTGATCATGAAATGAAATGAAGAGTAACAACTAAGCTTCCCTGGTTTTTGGATAGTATGAGAGTCAATTTAAGATGATAATCTTCAACCTAATATGGTTTAGAGCACTGGTCCCTTATTAAGTGTGAAAAGGCTCAGATTATAATATAACAAAATGCACAAAAATGTAATACATCATAATTTAACTACAAATAAGGGCTTATGTTACTGTTAGAATGTAGGGTGTGCATCTATCAAAAAGGTCTGATTTGAGAAAGTTTTAACTTTTGTTATGCCAAATAAGTTATAATATAACAACAAAGGAATCAAGTTGTTGGTTTTCCTCCAACAGGAATTTTAAAGTGTGTGACAGGTGAAAGGAGACATATAGGCATGTTGAAATGATGGATAGGTGCAAAGGAGAATGCTGTGTTTACTCTGATTTCTTTTCCACCATCAAGTTAGCTTTCTGACTGTGGGGCAGGAGCTGCCCTGTCCTCCTGGCCTGGGCACTGTCATCTGCTCTGCTCCTGAATCTGATGGGGAGGGTGGGGGAGAAGGGGGTATCTCTAGGGAGAGCAAGACAGGTAGAACTGCCACCACCACCATGAAGTTGCTGCTATTCTATACAGTCAGAATCTGCAGAGGCAGACCTTGTAAAACTATGTTTTAAGAACTGTAACTTTAAGAACTTCCTTTATTTAAAAGCATTTATAAACTGCTTAATAGTTTTTTAAATCTCTTAATTTTCACTTGACCTTGCTTTGCTGTCCACCCTCTCAGTCCTCGTTTCCTTGTGTGGGGCAGGGCCTTAGTAGTGATTTTTTAAAAAAATCACATAATACTAAAAAGTGATATTCTCTCTCTCTCTCTCTCATATAATAAAACATGTTAAAACAATGAGCAATCTCAGTGCAGGAACATTTATAAAAACACACAGTAAAGCCTGGATTGAAGAACTGCAGCATCAGTATCATAAAGCTGTCCGGAACGACTGGAATGAATAAAAACATTTTTATCTACTGCATAATTAGAGTGAAGTTGGTGCCAGGCATGCCTTTCTTTTATCACGGAGAGTTTTCTAGAGAAGGGAGTTACTATAGAGAAGGCCTGTGTCTGTCTTTCATATGGGAAGAGGTGGCCCTTTAGGTAGTAGGGTCATGGGCTGCATAGGGCTTCGTAAGGTCAAAACAAACACTTTAAATTAAACCATCATTTAAAAACTGGCAGCTAGAAGCAGTGTTGTGTGTTCACACCTTCCTGCTTTTGTTAATGCTCTGGCTGCTCAGTTGCCTCCAGGAAGGCTGGTGTAAACCCCTGGGCCGATCTGGGAGAGAGCAACAGGCATGTTTGAGGGGTGGTGGAAAGATGGAGAAAAAGGGGAAGTTATGGCATGTAAGCTGAAGTCATTCTGCTCACACAATGACTTTGTTAGTTGCAACCCATACACAGCAGGGCTAGATTTGGAGTGTAAGTAAAAACACCCAAATGGCAGAGTGCTCCCTGGACATTTGGCTATATAAACAGGCTATAGCTGATTTCAGAATCATTCACACTGAAAGAGAACTGAAGTTTTGTGAGGAGGAAGGAATATCTAGCTTGAAGACATTGAAAACTTTCACAACAGAGAAATGTAGACTGGGCTATTTCAATCTTTGGGTTGATGTAGCTTATTTGGATTGGCTTTGCTCAGATAAAGTACATATGAGCACAAGACCCTTTACATGTATCAATAAAATCCTATAGAAATACAACCAAAGCAAAGTGAAAGGAAGGAAAAATACCTAAAAGGGAGTTCCCTAAAACTGGAGGGTTGTTTTTTTCTTAATAAAAAGGTATCCAGAAATCTCTAAAGGGGATGAATAAAGATGAACATCTGGAGGAAGTGAGCCCACGGCAAAGGGCCCATTGTTTGCTGATTTGAAGATAGAATCAAAAGATATATAAGAAGTCAGCTGCAGATCTTCTGTACATCCATGATTTTTAGTTACCAGCTTTGCTGGCAATGGTTTTTGCTGTTAAGTAGCCTGTGTAAAATTTGTGTAAAAGAGCATTTCCTCTGTGAGTAGGTGACTTCAAGATTTATTGCACCAATGGGTAAAATTAAGATGATGAGAATAGAATAGACCAAAAATTAAATTTGATAAGAGTCAAATGTATCATCAAAACAAGAACACTTTTGAAGATGCTCCAGAACTCTTTTTACATGCCCCAAATATTTTTGGAATGGTGCAAGACACCAGCCTTTTAAATACAATCTGCCCATTTTTCTGCTGTTTTGATTAACATTCAGTTTAACTAGAAAAGTCTGAACCCTGGGAAAATACGTAGCAGAAGATTGCAGCTCTCAAAGTGCGTTGTTTTGGCCAGCTGAAGAAATAATGCCAGTTGACGTCTAGCTTGAAGTCTATAAGGACTTAGGCCAACATCATTCAAGGTTAAGTGACACTTTAAAGAACATTAAATTAGCTGTTGACAGTTGGATAGATAGATCGATGAGTGATTGCCTTGGAGTCCCCATAATGACCACAAAGGGCAGAGAAGAGAGTATAATAAAGTTTCAAGTTTGGTGAATATGGTTCTGACCAAATGAATTGCCATGACTTAAATGTATGCCTTTGGAAACTTGTGTCTCTGATTATTTAATCTAAATGGTCGTTTGTTCCTTCTCTTTGCTGGTGATAAACATAGTCAAATAGCGTTTAGGATACAAAAACGCTGATGATTTTTTTTTTTATATGGAAAACCCAATCCTATGTGCATACCAATGTTTCTCACAGCAAATAGGTGAACTGTGGACAAACAGGTGTGCACTTAAATGCTTGTGTTCATATCACTCTGGCCGAACATGGGACTGCTGTACCCTTTATGCCCTCTAGTATTTTTTGTGGGAAACACTGTCGTATATATCGAACAGGTTTTTCACGTAAAGTACGGTGCTGCTCTGAAGACAGCACAGATGTGGGAGAAAAGCTTTAATTTTACTTGGGGGTGAGAAAGGAGGAGGAGTTTAAAGTTTACACACACACTGACCTAAGCAAATTCAAGACACCTCCATTCAATTGAATTTTGGCTCAGCCTAGTTTTTGGCTCACTGTGTGCTCAACAGATGTTCTCATTAGAATATTCCCCATGATGTTTTTAAAATAAAATTAACTGAACTTAGAAATCTGTAATTAGCACCATCTTACAGAACAAATCAGAACAAGTTTACCAAAGTACTCTATTTACAATGAGAGTGAGTTTACCCCCAGGGCTTGCTTTACTATTTTGTTTCAATTTTCATGTAATTTCATCCATCACTTTTTTTCAATCCTCCAAAGATGATGGATAAAACACAGAAATAAATAGGACCAACTGTTCACAGATGCCTAAGGGAAAACATAATTTTGTTATAAATAATCCTTGGCACAAATCATGGAAATGCTATCTGAAAATTGTTTGTTGAATAGTTTATGAATACGGGCTTTAACTTTAAGTTTGCAAATAAGGTGTAGTGCTCCCCAACCTTCGTTAAGTTGGAACCCAATCCTATACAAAAAACTGAACAGATATACAAACAGAAATCAAGGTTGCTTTAAGTTTCTGCTCAAACAGGAGCCCCATGGGATACTGCCTTTTATTTGTATGTATACATGGAGCAGAAAGCATGCACAAAAGGTGACACATGTTTCAGAATTCTTCTTGTAAAACATCATAAGAAGTTTGATTCCTGCTTTATGATTTGTCATAAAGGGGAAAAACTAAGAAATACAAACTGATAACGATTTATACAGAATGAAAGAATGGGCATTTCATATATATAATGTTCAGTGTGTTTTTTCCTAGGTCTAATCAAAAATAGCAAACCCAACCATCTAATTATTTTCAGGAAAAACAAAGGTTAGACGTTACAGTGAAACAAACAAACAAAAAATATACAAAGGAGCTCCATCACTAAGTGTGATAAGTGGTGGTATTAGGATATGGAGAGAATGTAGGGCAAAACCCTGTTCCAGAAGGTGCCAGAAGGGGCATTTTCCCAAGCACTTCTAGCTGTTGTCATATTAGGCTGCTTTGGCTCCTGTTTGTGAGACAAGCCAAGTTGTTAAAATGACTGACATGCCCTTAGACACTCTGGGATAATGGATCTTCCCAAGGATGTCCTGTTTTTCCACAACGGTTCTAATCTGTTTGGTTGTGATTCTGTGGTAGCTTCCTTTAAAAACATGCTGTGGCTGATCCCTCCCCCCCCCCCCGCAACTCTGTATTAACAGTATTTGGTGCAAAACCTTTTGCGAATGGACCTTCTTTGTCAGTGTGAACTCTCTTAGGAGAATCTGCAATTCACAATATGGGAATTGCAATTTTTATATTATATATATTTCATCTATCAGACATAGATGGGGGGGGGAACCACCTGTAGGGTTTTTTTTTACTGTGTCCATGCTGGGAACTACAGATTTTCTGTAGGGAGTTCACAGTGACAAATTAAGCGATGCTGTTAAAAACGACATAACTTGTCTTACAAAATTATATACAGAATTTGATCTGAGTTTAAAACATGCCTGCCATGAAAGAGATTCACCCATGTTTTAATAAGGCCAATTCCCATTTTCCAATAAGCCTTTGAATGTGACGTTTTTATAACATTTGAAGTCTTCTCAATATTCTTGCATTTTCCTCATAAACAGATTAGGTATTTGTCCTTAGTTATTGCTGCTGTACTGCACAACAGTTAACATAGCGGTTATTATTTAATAATTTCTATACGTTTTCTAAGTGGTTTACAAGTATAATTTTTAAAAATAAAACTATGCTTATTGTGCTACCATCCTGTTGCAGAACCAGCAGAACTAGCAATTCTTAAAACTGCCTAGTAAGCACGGTGAGGGCAGGAGAGGACTTTCAAAGAAATACAGTAAAAGTAGCTAAAAATGCTACTAAACTGCATCCCAACAATATTATCTGCACTTGTAGTATATCCTGTAGTTAACTTAAATAATAATGTATTATTTATATACAACTTGAATGTTGTCTTAATGTATAAGCTGATAGAAATAATGAGCTTAAACTAAATATTGCAGAGCAGTGAGGTTCCTTTGTCAGATACGGGAACTAAACTAAGCTGCATAACAGGAAGTGCTGGAACTGATAGACTAGAACAAATTTATTTCTCCAGAACGTCTTTCTACTTAGTTTTCTTTTTTGTGTGCATGTTATTTTGTAATGTAATTTTAAAAATGAACATAATAATTTATCATTTTTAATGTCTGACCTTCAATTTAGATGGAAAGCTGTTAATCATGGATTTAAATTAACAGTCATTTTAAATAAATAAATAAATAAATACATCCAAATTCTACATCAAGGGAACATGGCCTCTTTGTCTGAAACGGATTAAACAAGCTAGAAAAGAACACACATATTGAAGTCCATGCACGTTATTCTGACCGCAATGCAGGCTTTGGAATTCTTGGCGAGAAATGTGGTGGTAGAAGGTGGGCAAGGTGGGAAGTAATGGTGGGCAAGTGACCTGTCATGTATCAAACTCACAAGTTCCATCCTGTCCCTTTTGCTCAAAGGAAAATCAAATAGAAGGCTAACTTAGACCTTTTAAAGACTTTAGAAATGTTTGTTGTTCTTTTTAAAGAATTATTGTGGGAGATCCATAATGATTTTCTTGGCAGAGCCACTCACTTCTAAAAGTACGGTACATGCTTCACAATTGTCTATGATATTTCACAGGAACACCTGGAATCTTGCGATTCTTAATTTCTACATCTATAAAAGCCCTTGCTGAATATGATGAGAGGGCAAGCCAATATGTTTTCCATGTGGCATTGTAAGCTTTCAGAATCTTCAAAGCACAAAACGGCAACGCTTTCACAGTCTTTTGTTCTGAAGTTGACATATTTGCTTATCTAAACATAAGGAAGGGCAGTAAGCTGGGAAATATATAAAAAGAACAATGAGATTTATTACTCATTTTGGAGAGCAGGTGTGTGCAGCCTTACCTGATTTGTCCTCGCACCAGGGGTCTGTTTTTTGTCCTGTTCATATTAGAGTCAAAAGGAACCTCAAAGAACTGCCAAAAAAAGAGAGAGAAAGGGAAAGAAGAAAGATGACTTTAAGGGATGCAAGAGAACATCCGAGCTAAAGAACAGGCTGTTTTTGCAGGTGCTTTGGTCTTCATTTCAGAAAATTCCCAAGCACAACTGAAACAGCAAATTTTACATTGATTTTGAAAGCAAGTCTACATTAAAACTTTTGGCTTTTCCTTAAAAAGGGGAGGAAAACCCTACCCGTAGGACAAACATAATTTAAACAGGTCCTTCAAGTTCTATCTTTGACAAGTTTGGCAAGACTTTGATGATGCATGTATATTATGAAAACAACCGTCTTCTTCCTTCTGTCCCCCACCTTTTCTTAAAAAAAAAAAAATCACTGAACAAACAATCCTTGCTAATCACATGCTCCTACTTTTAAAGATTAATGTTATAAATGTTTTCAAGATCACCCAACTTTGGAAACTTATGACCCACCCTACAATCAATCAATTCCGACAACTGCAAATGCATGCAACAGAGTGCACGGATAGCAGTTAAAAAAGAAGCCATGTGGAATTATTTAACATGGCAGTTCAATGGAACTTTAAACACTGTCTGTCGGATATGTTTTGTGGTACAGTGAGTCCCTCCAATACCACCCCTATAAAGCAAGACACAGCACTACAGAGACTGGCGTTTTATTCAAACATGTAAATCACACAGAGGTAATCAGTAACATATTCAGTAACTGCCAAACTTCAGTGAACGGCAACCTCTTTCGATGAAATTAAGTATTTATATGAGCTTCTAGTATGACTTTGTGACCAGTTCCAGTAATAGAAAGGATCTAAAGCAAGATGTAGAATCACATTCTCCGCTGCCTGCAAACAGCAGAAGGCAGAGTCTACTTTCGCAGTACGCAGCTGTCAACAGCTGCTGACAGCAGCAAACAGTACAGCGACATCAGCTAGTCACTGCCACCAAGTGTCTTCTTTCCCTATGCACAACAATGCACAGTCTTTTTAAATGAGTCAACTGGGACAGCAGGGCAAGTGGGTGCAGGAATTGCAGCATCAACAGCACTAACCTGTGACAGCCAGGCATGGGGCAGTGGGCAAGGTGGGGGGAAAGTAGGGCCTAGACATGTAGTGGGGGTGGAGGGAATTTCAAAATGTCTCAACACATTCCTAGTTATATTTATAAACCATCTTGCTTTCATCACAGAACTTAAGGCAGAGTACACGTGGTTCCCACATGGTCACCCATCCATGCTCTGGCCGGACCCAGACATGCATAGCTTCAGCACGTCCAGCATATTTTGCTCAGGGGTTCAGCTTGCTCTTTGCTGGAATCCTGTTTGTTTTTATGAAATGCCTTTTGTGTCACAGATTTTGCAAAATAAGAAGTAAACATGTTCCATGGTTACATCTTAAGTAACCAGGTTGTCTTTCTGTGCATTTTTTACCCCACTGTCAAGCTGTTGAGATAGCAGTCTGCGAGAGATAAGCATCTTTTATATTTATTAACTATCGCTTGCAACTATAGCTTGCAAGCAACTCCCAGGAAGAATAAAAAGGTGAACATACATAAAATTAGAAGTTGCCTATGTTGGTTAGGGCAAAACAGAAGCCACTGCATGTTTCCCCACCCATATTGTGACAGACAGTATTCATCTGAAGGTGATAGCAGAAAAGAGAAAGATTGGGAGGAGAAAAGAATAATTAAATGTGAGCAAGTTACAAAGGAAGGGTGGTAGAAGAACCAGCTGTCCTATAGCTTTGAAGTATATAAAGATTTAGGAAATTTGTATTAAATGCATATCAGCATCCAGGCCTTTTCACAATATTGTGTGTGTGTGTGTGTGTGTGTGTGTGTGTGTGTGCGTGTGTGTGTGCGCGCATATAGTTTGTGTATCTAAAATAGTCAACACAAGCACTTTTGATGCAAATATGTCAGCAAGACACCAGTTGTCATACTTTCCACATTTCCCCCCAGATGTTCAGAGGAGGGGGAATCTCATTTCCCTGTAAAAATGTGTCTCAAATACCATTCATCTGTAGATCCAGGCAGGGGGTAACACTCAGTTTTAGTTTATCTCATTACAGCCTGCAGAGTTTTGCTTGTTTTAGCAAACAACAAATTCAGTAAGAAGAAACCTGGATAAATAAATATTTTAGCTGCTCACAAGAGGCCGTTTCCTCAGGAAGTCTGAATGCATCACTTCATTTGGCTGAAAGAGAATATTGTCTTTCCTACATTTTTGGCAATCTAAACACCAGGAGGACAGGCGCAGGGTTAAATCTACAGCAACAGAACACCACCAAGTGACATAACTTGGCAGTGATTTTGAGACCATACACAACATTTTAAATCAGTAGAGATAAATATTTAAAACATGATACTGAGAAAAACCACATAAAATAGGACTCTGTGGTTGATTTTTGTTGCAGATCATTCCCCTTACATAGCTTTCATCAAATTGACAAAGTAATTACATTCTGTGGTCCTCAAAGTGTGAGATCAACTGTCATATTCCTGTTTAGTGTTATGTACAATCATATGTTTCTCATCAGTTCTCTTTGCAATGGCCTTCACTTGTTATGTTTACCAAAGCATTAAGACAGTTTGAAAATGTCAACTTTCACCATGCAAATACAAAATTGATGTTTGAGTATCAATCAGCTTTAGGTAACAGACAAAAAACCCCTCTAGTGATTATCAACTGAAGAGTAATGACTCTGACACAGATCAAGTTATAGTGGACCACACTAGCATTACTACCACAATTTTTTTTTTTTTTTGCTGTTTTCCTTTGATTGAGAGTCACTTCGAAAAGTCTCTAAAGGAAGACATACATGAATATATTAAACACAGAGAGAGAGAGAGAGAAAGGAAGAAAGAGAGAGGGGAAGAAAGAGAGACGGAAGGTGAGAAAAAGGAAGAGTTATTATAAACAATACATGGGTTGCATGTTACAGGTTGAGGTTAAAAGGCTGAAGATGACTGCTCTAATTGATACAGAGAACTGCCTTTTGGTAAATAGTTAACCATGTAAATGGAAAGTGTGCATGCAGCTGATAAGTGTTTTGTGACAATTAAATGTTTTTAATGCAAGAAATGACATCAACAATGTCTTTACAAAATCCTGAAAAAACTGTTTTCTATGTATTTTTTTTTATTATAAAGGGACAATATTTTCCTACCACCATCCAGGTGTAAGGTAGCGGTTGAGGTTGGCATCTGTCTTTCTCAGGAGACAATGGAGGAGCGTGCCTTTGGGGTGAAGTCAAACTGTTGGAAGGTTACAGCGCCTGTTACGGCTGTAGGGATGTGATTGTCTAACATAAGCTAATGAAGTAAAAAGATGTCCAGTTTCTGTATTAGGTGGTTGCGGAATCAAAATAAGCCAGGAAAACCCACCAGATAACTGAATGTTACCTCTGTAAAAAAAAGTTTTGATTTCAGAGTTAATCACTTCTGCTAAGCAATTGGCAGCCAGGCACTTAATTAAGACTGTGTGGGCAACAAAAGACGGAAGAGAGAGCTACGTAAAGTACTTCTATGTAGGGAAAGAAGTGTGAAAATTGCATATAGATTGTTGCAATCAATGATCAAGTATGTTCATTCATAGCATTTACTACATGCTGGCTTCCTTGCACATAAACAATGAATGAGCAAACTGTGCAACTGTCCCAAGCAATATTTCACATTAACCCTCTAAGACAGTGCTTTCCATATAAGTGAAACTGCATAGAGAGCAAAGATACAGCTGGTGTGACTGTCCTCAAAGTCTGTTCCTAGAACACTCCAGCATAAACTAGTGATAATGTGAATTCACAGGGAAGCTGATAACTTTACTCAGAACAGCCCAAGGTCACCAAAGCTGTTCAAACGGTACATTGTTTGCTTTTACTATTGTGTACAATTGGCTACCACGCTTTTCCAAATATCTAAAGAACTAAAGTTAGAAAATAACTCTTCTATATTAAAAGACAAATTCAGTTCACGTCGATGCATAGCTTCTCAATTCACTATTGCAAGGGTATGATATGAAAAAATATATTTAACGTCTCACTTGCAATTATCTTTCTCCCAGTTTTGAAAAAAAGGAATTGAGCAACCAGAACATTCACAGACTTTAAAAACTATCCTTGATGTAAACTCACTCAGGCTGGAACCCCAGATTGGGTGAGAAAATGGTTTGTAAGAACATAGGACACAGAAAAGCTTTACTGGAAGGATCAGCAACATGGTGCCTTTTGGTGCATATGTACCAAGAGAAGCCTTCCCTGACATCCACAGGAACCACTTACTTGTTGCCCCCATTGAAATTAAACTTGAAGGAAGCCTTTTATTGTGGCCAATAGCGAAGGCTAAGGTGTGTGCTTGGTTATAGTATAAGTGTGGTGCCCATGACAATTTATCCAGTTTGCAACTGTACCCATGAGCCCTGATTCCTACTTTACTAAGAAAACATTAAGGATATTTTATGCTTCCTGAAACAGAAACAGTGCATTTTGGAAATTCTGCTTTGTAATCCGAGTTTGGCAAAGTACCAGTCACTTTTTATTATTAAATTTGTGGACCAGAATATTTTCTGTTATAATTCTGAAACAAATATTGATTCAGAAAGGACTACTATTAAAACCTACTCTAAAAATTAACAAATGCCGATGTCAATTATTTTTCTAAAAAACCAAATCTTTATTCACTGAGGCACAGGGATATTTGTTTTAGTGTTTAAAAAGAGCATCTCCAAAATAATAAATTATAGTTTAAAACTACAATTGTAAAACCTTAATCCTTGGTTTAAACTGACTAACTCTCAATAGGTTTCTGTCCTCTCTCTTTCAGAGAGTGAAATAATTCTCTCTGCATTCTATGCTCAGACCTGAAGTGTCAAAATGGCACCACCCAACCACAAGAGGGAGAACTGAGGAAGACCCAGGGTTTATCTAAGTATTTATTTCTCACCTGCCTTTTACCACAAGGTTCTAGTAGATATGTAATTTGAAATAATATTTCCCTCTGAAAATTTTATGTTCATCTGCACAGTCATGTTTATACAATTCAATACTTTCTCCCAAAACTTAGTAAGCAAATGGCATGGTCAACAAAAACATGAACACTCCACATTGCAACATTTTCTTGTGTTCCAAAAACAATAGGATAATCTGGTGGAGCTCTATTGACCCTGTATACCATTAATAGTTAATTCTTTCTATCTATCAGAGAGCAGAGCCAGAGTAAATCTAGAAACATCCCACACAATTTTAACAGAAGAAAGGCTTGGGAGCCTTTGGGGAGTACGGTAAAGGGAGGAGATCTTTTGATTTCAGAAAGGGCACATAGCACCTGTCTGTCTTGAAGATGTGAACATGAAGCAGAACAAATGGGATTAGAAGCTGTTCTTTTGGAATCTTATAAGCAGCTAAAACATATTGCCCCATGAATCTGGATTGCTACTTACAGATCCCTTCATAATTCCCCACTTCAAATTAGTGTCAAATTAAAAACAAGACCACACTATGTTATTCTGTAAAACAGTGTCACATTGCTAATTTTGTGCATAGCAGATGCTTGTTCACTTGAGCTACAAAGCCACGTAGTCACATTCTGAAGATGATAATAGATACAAAAAAGTGTTGATATTGTCAATTCAAAAGGAAATGCTCTCATATAGGAGTACTGAAAAAGTCACAGACTTTAATTAACACATTTTCTGTCCCAAAAGCATATTGATATTCACTGTGGCCTCAGCTTTTATAAAATTCAAGGAATCACAACCTGCTATTTTGCCAACAGTAAGATCAGTAACACCTAACTCATTGCATACTATGACTTTGTGGTTGTTGCATCTTGCTTTATCAGGCTAAAATGTCACAATAAAGGACAAGCAGGGCCTTGTGCCTACAGTAAGGGACATAAATTAAATTCTACAACATACTGTTCAATAATAAATAATAAAAACTGCAACAACTCTACATAGATGCAGATCAATCCCTTCCACAAAAGAGGCAAATGCATTTATTTTCTGGCAGGCAGATCAAGCCCTGCTTGGGTCTCCACCTCTATGTTTTGTTCATTATAAGGTATATTTTGATTACACGGGGCAGCAGGAAATTAAATAAAGCAAAACGCCATGCAAATAAAAGGAACAGAAAAGTTAGAAGCCATTTCCTTTCCCAAATTATCTAATTGCTTTCAACAGAGTGGCTGACTTTACAAGTCAACGCATCTGTACACATATACTGTATTTTTCACTTTAAAACTCAAGTGTTCTACGGCAGTTGGGGGGCTTATTTCTCTCTTAAATGTTTGGGTCACACCACTTCACTGGAACTGCCCCCAAAAGGCAAATTCCATCAACTGAGACCTCATCTGTTTTAACCATCTCTGCTGTCACCATGCAGTAGCATCTTGCAACTATCAGATCTATATCAAGCCATAGGGAAGACAGACATGCTGACGATTATTTCAACAACTCTGAAATGTCAAAGTGATATGGCTGGAATTCAACAGGGCCTTTAAACTAATGGTCATGACAGAAACAAAACAGGGACTGCCCAGAAAGTATGTGACAGTTAAAACTACTTTTCATTCCACCAGCACATAAGGAAATCTGTACAGCTCCTGCGACACATATCCAGTACCCCATTATAAAGCCTGCAAGGTATAAATATTAATTAGAGGTAAAGCGTGCCTTTTTAGTGACACAGAAGTATACTGAACATGAATAAAAGAAGTATACAGTGATACCTTGGATTACAGAAGCTTCAGGTTACAGACTCTGCTAACCCAGAAATAGTACCTCGGGTTAAGAACTTTGCTTCAGGATGAGAACAGAAATCGCACTGTGGCAGTGGAAGGCCCCATTAGCTAAAGTGGTACCTCAGGTTAAGAACAGTTTCAGGTTAAGAATGCCAGAACGAATTAAGTTCTTAACCCGAGGTACCACTGTACTGAACATGAATAAAAGATCTATACGTTTTCTAAACCATGCAGAGTCCAATAGGAGGTCATGTGAAGATAAAGAAATGTACCTATTGGCACTCTGTAACAGTGATTAAATGATTGCTTCTCCAGCAAAAGCAAAGGAGTGTGGCAAAACATTTTTGCTAATACTCCATTCTCCCCTTGTCACAAAATGTCAAGCTTTGCTATATTCTCACCTCCCCAATGTGTGACTTAATTAATGACCTCACAGATGCTCAATAAGATAGAAGGCTACAGATCACAGTTATGCCATGTTTAGATCTATTTGTGGCATTAATATAAACTGTGGTGAAAGGATTAATGTCTCAATTAGGATAACTTACAGATTAAATTAATGTGTGCTGGGGCAAACAGTTTTCTTCTATTAACCAGACAAAGATCCACAACATTTTACCAAATAAGGAGCATTCTGGAGGGAGGAAGGACAGGGAGAACACAGGGGTTACTCTTGTACCGAGTTCAGATGCTGTTTCTGTTTTTCTGCGACTTTAAACTCAAATGGTAAATCTGAGTTCCTGGGAAGACATGGGATTCTATTCAGTGTTAGTTATAATCAAAGCATACCTATTTAAATTCATTTACATACACAGTTCCATTAATTTCAATAGGTCTAACTGGATACAAGCCATGATTTCCTCCAGTAAGTATTTGTAGTGAAATATTGGGTGGTTACAAGAGTGTCATGGACAACTATTGGAAGTCTGCACCATCACTCTGATGAGCTAGACAGTTCCCTACTCTGCATAATTTTAAGGCAGATGATAGATAGATAGATAGATAGATATAGATAGATGATAGACAGACATATGAAATGCAGCTTAATCTAATCAACACAAGAGATTATAAAATGTGCTGCCCCTTCAATACTGGGGGTCCCGCCTTCATTCTTCTTCCTGAAATAATAATAAAATAATAATAATAATAATCCTTTGTTACTACACCACCTGTGTGCAGTGAAATTAAACGAGCCCTTCCCCCATACACTCAGTCTTGTTGGCACTCTGTGTTCTTGTCGGAAGTCAATTGCACCACTATTTTTTTCCAACAGCCCACGGATAAAAACTGTTCTTTAACCTGTTGGTGTGGCTGAGTATACTTCTGTATCTCCTGCCTGGATGTAAGAGATTAAAGAGGTGCTGGCCAGGGTGTGAATTGTCCCTAAGAATTTTCTTCGCTCTCCTGAGGCAGCGGTCTCCCGCGATGTCATCTAGCGAACTCTGGGGACAGCCCATGATATCATGAAGCATGATACCATGAAGCAACAGTCAGTCATGCTAATTACTTCTGTGAGTGCCTTTCAGCACCATGGCATTTTTTGCTGCAGTTGAACCGCTGGGTAAAAGCGGCTCACAGAAAATGGCAGTCTCTACATACAAACTTTAAAGTACCATATTTTTCTGTGTATAAAACTAGGCTCCCCCCCTAAAAAAGTCAAAAATTAGGGGGTGTCTTATAAACGGAAAAATATGGTAGTTCATGATACAAGTCCTATCTTCGCTTTAAAGAGGATCAACAGAAAATTCTAATTAGTTCTAAATCTCCACAAGGGAAACGTGTAAAGTGGGGATGCATGCCTCTCCTAATGCTATTGTGAAACACACTTAGACAAAAATAATTTTAGAAGAATGGGGGCAAAATACTTTGCCTTGTTTGCGAAAACTTATTTAATTAAGGGTAAAAACAGAGGGTGGGAAGGTGTGTCGGGTGATTCCAAGCAAATTGCTTATTGACCTCCTGCTATAAGTTGTAAGAGGAATGACTCTCTACACATCAGCTGACTTTCTAAACTATCAGGGAGAAAGTGGGTTTGGGGCATTTACATCTTGGTATCTCCTGTTCACACTAGTGGATGAAACCTAGTCATATAGGTTGGCAAGAGAGAATTCATCCCCTCTTCTTTTTTCTTTTTATTATTATTTATATCCTGCCCTCCCCAGCCGAAGCCGGGCTCAGGGCGGCTAACAACAATAAAATAATACAACATTCTAAAATAATTTCATTATAAAATTAATTCAAATCAAATTAATGGCAACCATTGGGCTAGAGTTCTGTGAAGATCGCCAAAAGGAGGGAGTCAGGCTGTGCCCTGGCCAAAGGCCTGGTGGAACAGCTCTGCCTTGCAGGCCCAGAGGAAAGATGTCAAGTCCCGCAGGGCCCTAGTCTCTTGTGACAGAGCGTTCCACCAGATCGGAGCCACAGCCGAAAAAGCCCTGGCTCTGGTTGAGGCCAGCCTAACCTCTCTGTGGCCTGGGACCTTCAAGATGTTTTTGTTTGAAGACTATAAGTTCCTCTGTGGGACATACCAGGAGAGGTGGTCCCGTAGGTACGAGGGTCCTAGGCAATAACGGGCTTTAAAGGTTAAAACCAGCACCTTAAACCTGATCCTGTACTCCACCGGGAGCCAGTGCAGCTGGTATAGCACTGGGTGAATGTGATCTCACAGCGAGGACCCCGTAAGGAGTCTCGCCGTGGCATTCTGCACCCGCTGGAGTTTCTGGGTCAGTCTCAAGGGCAGCTCCATGTACAGCGAGTTACAATAATCCAGTCTGGAGGTGACCGTCGTGTGGATCACAGTGGCTAGGTCAGGGCAAGAGAGGTAAGGAGCCAACTGCTTAGCTTGGCGAAGATGAAAAAATGCCACCTTTGTTATAGATGCAATCTGCACCTCCATGGAAAGGGAGGTGTTGAAGATTACACCCAAACTCTTAACGGACAGTGCTGGCACTAATTGCGACCCCACAAGAGATGGGAGTTGCACCCCCAATCCCATATCGTCCCAACCCAGCCAAAGGACCTCTGTCTTCGAAGGATTTAACTTCAACCGGCTCCCACATAACCATCCAGCCACAGCTTCCAAGCATCTGATCAGTGTGTCTGGGGCCGAGTCAGGATGGCCATCCATCAACAGATAGAGTCGGGTGTCATCAGCATACTGATGGCAGCCCAACCCAAAACTCTGGAAAAGCTGGGCGAGGGGGCGCATAAAGATGTTGAAAAGCATCGGGGAGAGTATCACACTCTGAGGCACTCCACACACCAAGGAGTGGCCTGATGACAGTTCCCCCCCAAGCGCCACCCTCTGTCCCTGACCAGAGAGAAACGAGCGCAGCCATTGACGGACTGTGCCCTGGATCCCCACATCGGCAAGGCGGTGGTCCAGGAGTTCGTGATCGACCATGTCGAAGGCTGTTGACAGGTCTAGAAGAGTCAGCAGCCCCGACCCGCCTTGATCCAGCTACCTGCAGAGATCATCTGTTAGGGTGACCAGAGGCATCTCGGTCCCATGACCAGCGCGGAAGCCAGATTGGATCTTTCCCAATGAACTCTGAGGGGTGAGCTGCAGTGGAAAAGAGACTGCTGAGCTCTTTATCAGAGAGTGGCTCTGCTGGTTTTTTTAAAAAGCAAATTACTTCCCTATGATACCGTCTTCTTATTTTTAATTGCCCTTTTGACTGAATATTTAGTCCAGCAAAGTGTGTGTGTTTTTGTTCAAACTTCCAAAAACTTTTGTGGGAGGAAAACTGCAGAAAGCACGTATTGAAAGTCAGAGATATCCAACAAAAGTACTATCAGATACCATCTCTATATAGTTAAGTCCCTGCACCATAACACAATAATGCCGAATAAATTTTCATATTTTTTTAGTTTAATTTGTCAAACATGTCCCCAGTGTCAGATTAGTACTTTATTTTCAAAAGGTAAGTGGATTTAAGCTGCAATCCTATAAACATTTGCCTGAGGGTAAGTCCCAAAGAACACAATAATGGGGCTTATTACTGAGAAGACATGAACAGGACTGCACTCTAAAGTTACTTTTTCAACATATTCTACTTCAGGATCTTGTCCATAATTGTTCATCCAGCTTCCTATCAGTTTGGTGTCATTAAAATATGGAGAGCATTAAATCACCACAGCTCATTTCCTCATGAAGTTAGAAACCTCAATACCAATCAGTACAAACTACTCGACTGTATTAATATGCAAATGTATTCTCATTGCATCCACACTGAGTTGATACTTTCTGCTACTTTTATATTTTCTGTTAACTGTATTATTAACAGAACAATTTCAGATTTCAGATGGAATAGACTGACATAGGCTAAGCTGATAATTAAAGAATATTATAGTTGCACATGCCTGAGCATGCCAAAATAACAGCAGGCAATTTACATATGTAGAAAAGCTTGTATACTTTTTACATGCTGAAATTTGACAATGAACTTGCTCTGGCTGAAATGAAGGGTTGACTGAAAATGATTTCTTTCTATTAACGTATGTTGTACAATAGGGTTTTTTTCCATATAATTTTTCTATTTAAATTACTGAACATTAATGCAGCCATTTTATCTGTTAAGCAACATGTTAACTGTTGGAAAACCAGGCAATGAAAAGCTACATACTCCCTTAGAGATTACTATAATTCAACCAATAAAAAGCCTGAAACATAAACCAAGGTGTAAAGTGACACTGGCATTTATTAATATTTAGTGCACCTCAAAGCAAGCACAGAGCGGAAATATGGTCCAACAGTTCCAAGGCAGAACATAGCAGGAAAAATAAATTTGATTTACAACAATCCCTACCTTTTAAAAATAATAATAAAAGCAGACTGTAGGCCCTTTCCCTTTAAAATATTTAATAGCTGATATCATTAGGAGGGTCTCAAATCACATTTTTAACATATGGGAACTTGAGGAAACTATCATCTGCAATCCATAGTTTAATGGATGATATTATTTTAACTACCTTCCGCCATTTCAAAAGCCATTCAGATGGCTTTTGAAAAAGTATGATGTGCATTTTTCAGTGGGGTTTTCCCCATTTCTACCATGAAGCAAGATCTAAACGTTTTCACATTCTCTTCCTCAGGCATCTGTGCTTCTCAAGAGCCAAGATGTTTAGTTTCTTATAATCTAAGACACTACAATGCTTGAAAGCTGACACCATCATCCATGGCATCTTAATCATCCTCCTTTTTAAAACTCTCCAAGGAGTAAACTTAAAAGCAGCATCTCATCTTCACTTTAAAGGGAACTAACAGAAAATTTTAATTAACTTGAAATCTTTGCAGAAAACATATCAGACCCTTCTCTTTGAAACACAGACATCAGAAGTGAATGAAAGCAAAAGTTGTTGTGCGCTTGCTACTAAATTTAATTCAATGATCTTGACACAGATGAACATAGGAAACATTTCCATGATTTAGGAAGGTTATTTTGTACAGACTACTACTGAATGTATGTAGAATTTCTGCACACTCCCTTTCCTATTAAATTCTGAAAGAAAGCCTATGATTAACACCACATTTGGCTCACTTCTTTTAGGATACCATTAGGCTTATAAGCTAAAAAAATCAAGAAGCACAAGAGGAGAGCAGAAGGAAGAGGCAGAGTAGGGAGATTAGTTTTGCAATGCTAGAACATAATGCTGGATTGTAAACAGGCATTTATATAATAGTACACCAAGCTGTTTCCACCCCTTGCTTGGACATAAGTGGCTCTTCTTCCTATGGCCAATGACAGGGGCTACAGTTTTTCTACACAAAACAGTAGACCTGCAACTTACATGGGGGTTATGTTCTGGGGTTAGTGCATAAAGCCAAAATTGCATATAGTGCATATAATGCAATGGGGGGGGGGGGTAAGATCACCAAAGTCTTTCCCCCCAAACACCTGCTCCCATTTATTTAGCTGAATGTGCACAAGTTAAACATAAATTGTGGGTCTACTTTACTTCAATCCCAGGGCAACTGATAGAGCAATGGTCTTTTTCACATTTCCTTGCAGCTGCTCCTTCTATAGCACATGTCTCGTGTTTCTCTTGTGGTGATCTTCCTGAAAGGTGTGGGAGATGCAACCATCCAATGCCTTTGCAACTCTGACCAGTCGTAGAGGCATAAAATTGGTGCCAATGGATCAATACTTAAAAGGGAAAAAAATGGAGAAGCTTTCTGTTTTATTTCATAGTTCCTATACTATAGATTTAATAGAGTCGGTATAAAATCTCCCTTGTTCAAGTTAGCTAGTAGGTAAATTGTACTTCTACAAGTCATTATAAAGATAACTGAACTAAACAAAATAGGTCTCACTTTTCTCTCATCTTCATTATGTCAGAAATGCAAGCTGACAACTTCACAGAGACTCATTTGTTAACACATGCATACAAACCTGTTGCTGGGGATCTGAAAGCTGCCAAGAGGTGTTTGTAATTCCAGCATTGCTGAAATCCCCCAAACGCAAAGATAAAAGGGCAAGATAAGGTACCCATCAATCTTACAGAAAAGGTAAAGGAAAGATTGACAAATAAATACCACCAGATCCACTTTCCTAAACAAAAGATATCACAAACTATTAACTTCATCTTAGAAACCACTTAGGATAACTATCTCTGGTACAACTCCCTCTATATAAATACAATGAAAGACATACTCTTTTAAAAGCCTTAAAAATTCTTAAAATCGATTGCTTCTGGAAAGCAGGAAAATAAGAAAAGGTATTTTCATTAAAGGACAGCTTAGATGAAGAAGAAAAAGAAGCATCAGACTGACAAATTGTCGTCATGTTTTCCAGTGTCACCTTCTGAAGAAAAAAAGTATGGGGAATATCAGCAATTTCCCTATTGATTCCAGTGTGACATGAAGACCTGATGTAACATAGTGATCCAGTTCACAAGTAGCACTAAGTAAAACCATGGCTTAGAGTGAGTGAGCAAAAGTGCAGGTTCCTGGATTTAAGATAGTTTCATATTTCAAATTTCTTCTTCCAGGAGTTTAGAAGTTTGTTACTCACAAGTAGCAAGCTGTGCCAGTGGTTTCTGCATTAAGGTTTCTCTACAGCCTTGTTTGGCTTACCTCTACCTCACCCTGTCCAACCTATTTGTTAAAACCTCTGTCACTTATTGATGCATAATTGAACTTTTCAATAACTTTAATATATGAGTGTTTTTCTTACAGGAGGGAAAAGTATTTACATTATGTGTGAAGTGAGCTGCAATAATTTTTTTTTTCAAGTATATGGAATGGGCAGCTCCAACACAAAACACTCACTGTATGGCTGTCAATGGATGAGATCATAGGAAATGGGGAAAATGTTGTTTCAAGTTGTTTTAAACTTTTTTAGTATTGTAACATTGCGTTTTAAAACTAACTGTTGCAATCTGCCCTGGAATCTTAGGGTAAAGGGTGGATAATAAATAACAACAACAACGTAACATAGCAAGCAGCTGCAAGGGACATTTTGTTTGTGATAGTCTTAACTGAAGCAAACTAACCAGTCTACTGCCATGGCTGCAGTCATTTCTGATGAATTCTCATCTAAATGTACATTTAGTATTAATTTAAATGATTCTACTCTGAGGAGAATTAACACTGTGTGCCACCCCCTTTCTCTCTCTCTCTCTCTCTCTCTCTCTCTCTCTCTCTGTGTGTGTGTATGCCACACACACACAAACACACACACACACAAACATGGCATAACCTTCCTGACAGCCACAAGTAACTCAGTCCTGCCTTCTTAATAGTACACAACCAACAAACGTGATTTTAAAAAAGAGCAGAGGAAGTTATGGAATAAAAGTAAACTCTTTCTCTGCTCCAACCACTCATAATTAATCTTCACAAGGAGCAGCCACTAAGCCCATTTCTATCACCCAATGTAGCTTTTAAATTAACTTATTCTTAATTTTTAAAACTCTTGTAATACACTTTACAAAGCTGCTTTACATGCTGCATACACTTATAAATATTAATTGTAAAAGAACAGTGTGCTTCAAATAGTGGAATTTTCTTCTGGGAAGTTGTCCAGAATTTTTTTTTTTATCATCTGAAAAATCCCAGAACTTTTATTTCAAAGCTTTTGAAGAAAGAAATCTACTTTGACAATTAAAAAGCACTAAACAAAGACGAGTGGGGAGGAAATGAATATTGCTTAAAAACAAACAGCCCCAACAAAAATCTAGTTTGTCTAAAAAAAAAAGTAAGAAGGTACAAATGCATATGTTTCATGTTTAGCAACAAATAGAAGGTGGGGGTGTTCTTACAGTCTGTCCCCAAACTTCATAGAATTTCCAAGTTGAAATATATTTCAACTGAAATGGAATATATATCATATTATGCCAGCTTTCACTACTGAAATGAGACTGTTCCATTTGGTAAATCGTTTTGGAAAGTAGCTGCTCCTGTAAACCCCACTTTTTTTAAAACTTCGGGGTAGGAGGGTGAAAATGGCTGAAACCTCCGGAGGAGGTAATCCACATACTCAAATGTGCAAGAACTGACACTGTATGACTCTCATACTTCAGGTTTCACATCTGGAGGATGATGCTTTGCTTGAAAACATTGGTGTGTGAGTAACTTACACTTCAAAAGTGAGAGCCACTATTCACATGGGAACCCTTCAAACACACACCCTGGTCTTCTATGTGGAATCTGAGAACATATGTGCACATCACTTCCTGCGCCACTGAGTAAGCCTAGAACAGGGGTAGGCAACCTAAGGCCCATGGGCCAGAAGCAGCCCACGGGGGTCATTTAACCAGCCCACGAGCCGCCCCCGAACCGAGCCACCCACTTGGCGAGTCCCCGTGCGCGGCACTAAACCGGCGCGGGGACTCGCTTCTGCGGTGCCGGAAATCGCATCTGTGAAGACACAGACACCAGAAATCGCAGGTGCACGTGCTCACACGCGCACAATCCAGCGCACGGAGGGATCTCCGCTGGAGTGAACTGGCCCAGGTGAGGTAAACCTTGCCGACCCCTGGCCTAGAATCTTGTTTCAGGATTGAAATGAAAAGAGAGAATATGGGGGAGGTGGATATTCAACTCTAAAAAGCGTAAGAGTGAATACAGACTTTGTTCTAGAGACATGCATGCATGCTTCATACATAATTCATACAAACTGTATATTTATTTTAAAAATGCTGAAGCTGGGTGCCTTATTCTTCAGATCTGTTTTTCCCTATTAGCTTTTTTAAACTAGTAGCTCTTTCTAAATTACCACATTTCCAGATGCTTTGCTCATACCCTCTTGACAGAGGAACAGTTGTAATTATTTGCAGACAAGTTGTTGACAATTCATCTAAGCTTATAAAACTGGCAGAGAGGTACCCTGGCACAGATATCTGACACTGCAACTGACTGCTCTTCTATCTATGAAAAATATTAAGGAATCCAATAAGAATTTAATTGCCTACTCAAGCAGATAACATCAAATTCAGTGAACTCTGTACATGGAAATATAGATGAAAAATAAACTCCCATACTTCCTTATGATATTATAGGGAAGATGCAGAAAGTTAACCTCCGCACATACACAAAGTCCTCTCCCTGTGTTAACTGAAAAACAAAACATGATTTTTAAACCAAGGGGAAACTAGTTCTGCATGTCCAAGGGACTTTTGACTTTTGTTTCTTGGCAGAATACCCATTCTGGATATCAAGAGAATGCTTGCCATATCACGTAGCAAAACACTTTGGAAGGGGATGTTCCAAAAGCAGCTAGTGCTAAAGTGAAGAGCTCCCACTGACCTCCCAGTGGACACTCCCAGGCTCTTGAAGTACTTATTTGGATCTCAGCCTATAACAGGATTTCCGGTCTTTATAAAGAAAACACAGGATACTTCCTTTGTGGGAAATATTTTTGTATTTTCAAGGCTTGAAAATACTCTACATGGTCACCTAAGCCAACCGTGCTGATAAGGAGATGCACAGCCTTTCTTAAATGGTGTTTATCTGAGAGGTAGATTACCTGTTCACACCACTAACCACTCTGGTGACAGGCAAAGAGCTGATGGGCTGCAATACATGGTATGTGCTAAGTGGACTTTGCATATACTGGTGTGAGTTTCACCCACAAGGTACTCCTGCTGGCGAAGCTGAGGGCAGGAAGAGAGGGGATGTAGCTCTCTGTGCCTCTGGAAATCCGCTCTGGAAGATTGTGGGATGCAGGGGAAAAGGAAAATAGGCAGAAATCACCTCCTGTTTCTGCCACTGAGAGCCTCCATTGGATCAGAGTCCCTGGGGGCAACTCAGAGTTCAAGTCAAAGTACTTAAGGAAGGTGACATCAAGCCATTGGTTTGAATTAGTACATAAGGTTTCAGTTTACTTCTCAGCTAGGGTGACAAAGGACCAGAAATCCCAAAAATCCCAAATGGAACAAGGAAGTGCAATAAACAGTGAACAGTACCTAGCATTCCATACAGACCTTTCTGCCTCTAATGCAGAGATATTAAGTTCCTGATAAAATGAGCCAACAAAAAAAGTTTAATGTTATTAAGGCTAGCAAATGAAGGTTTTCACATTTCAATGCTAAATTCAGGAAGACAGACAGTCATTCAGAACTCCTAGATAGGTAATGTTGGTGTGTTTAAGAGGGATATTAGACTTGTAATTATATAAAAATGCTTTTCTACTTAACAATCAGGAATATAGTGAATTCACTCAGAGACATATTTATTGATATGTTAAGATGGGTCAGTGAGGAAGGATACATTTTAAGGGAGGACACATATGTGTTAAGTGCTCAAGTCTAATTGTAAACACCAAAAACAGTTTCATGTTCCTCAGTGTGTAAGAGGTAAATGCCTTATTCTTTAAATCAGTAAAGATAGACACAGAGACCTATTAACAATTATTCCTATTTTCAAAACTACACGCAAACATTACCAACATTAATTCTGAGTACACTTGTGGGGGGTTAATTATTCCAATTTCACAGATGAAGTAACCAAGACACACAGAGAGAGAGCAAGATTAAGTGTTTGTTCAAGTTGAGAGTATACCTTAATACTGACCCATCTAAAAGATGGTATCTCTGTAAGACAGACTGATACAATGTTGACTCTCAAAGATGAAAATTCAAATCAGACAGTAAATTGGCAAGCAGAATATGTTAGGTCCAAAGAAAACATTAGTCTTGGTGGCTAAGAGTATTTTTCACAGGCTTCAGCTAGTAAGACAACAGTGACGGTTCCTGGACCGGGGCTGTTTGACTAGTGGTTCAGGCACTGGTAACTTCAAGACAGGACAATGGCAAAGTACTCTACGTGGGGACTCCTTTGTGTTTGGTTTGGAAACCACAGTTAATGCAAAATGCTGCAGCACAATTGCTGACAGGAGTGTCAGCATTTGTGCTCAAATATTTGCACTGCCAGCAAGGTCATTACTGCACTGAGATCCAGATGTTATTAACGGTATTTCAGGTGCTCACCACCATGCAATCAGTTTACTTAAGATATTGCCTGACTCCATACATCCTAACTCACTCACGCCAATCTGCATAACTTGCACTTCTACAACGGCCACTCAATGTCTATTCCACATTTGTAAGGAGTCATTCCTTTAGTGTGACGGCACCTGTACTTTAGAACTTCTTGCCACTTGACATTAGGCAGACACCATTACTGAACTGTAATGCTGAAAATCTTCCTGTTTCAGTGGGTCTATCCAGCCACATGATTAACATGTGTTCTTAAATCTGTTACGGATGTTTTATTGTGCTTGATTGCATTAAAGTGCTTTCAAACGTTTTAAACAGGTTTTTAAATCTTTGACAAAGAAGTGTTTGCCACCCTGAGTTCCTTTGGGAGGGAGGGAGAGATATTAAATAAACAAATAATTAAATAAATAAATAAATAAAATATTGAGGTAATGGTGATGACTAGCATAGTTGAAACACTGCTATCCATTGGAGGCTATAGTGTTTACTAGCTGGAAACTTGCCCTGAGTTCCGAGTTCAGTTGATTGCTAGATTTATTTTATTATTATTATTATTATTATTATTATTATTATTATTATTATTATTATTATTATTATGGCTATAACAGTAGGAGCTGCTTCCCTGGTGCCTACAGCTGGTATTATGTAATGGGGTTCCAAGGCCATTGACTGTTGCTGGATAAAGCTTCAAGGAAGAAGACTATGTAGCCTTAGAAATTCATGATGGACAGGCCAGGTCAAGAAGATGCCTTGTGTCAGGGGAACTGCCTGTGACGTAAGCCCCAAATTCAACACAGGTACTGAAATGGTAACAGCCACAGCTGATGTTGAGAGCAGACTGACTCCCACAGAGAGCGGTGTCTTAGGCATGCTAAAGGAGATTGCCATTGCATCAATAATGGCCATATGAATGTACCATAAGTTACATTTATGAAAATTGTAGCAGAAGCCAAAAGGTTCTTATCTTCACAACTAGGGAAGCCATATTACAATCATCATGAAGATGGGAGGCAAAAAGACAACGACCTGTAAATAACCTTCATTAACGTATCTTGATTCCTAAAACAAATCTCAGTCTTTCCCAGCTTGAATCACGTCAGATTCTAGAAATCCAATTGCAAAACTCCCAGAATATAACAGGGCCTCTAAAGCAAAGGAATGACATAGCAGACAGAAATAAAGGGATATACCATATGTTGAGTAATAAAACTGGCAAACCTAGAAAGGTTCAAATACAGCTATTATACACACCTGGGCAAAAAGGGGGGTGGGGTGGCGAGGAATCATTAAGCAATCTGAGAACCTGCAAACAAAGAAACTGTAAAATTCTTAACTGTAAAGCAAAGGAAACACATCTAATCCCTCAGGAGTTTAAGTATGTATTTCAACCGGGTTATCCCATCCCTCAAAAGGACATAGAACGGCACAAAAACCTACAGACATACAATATATCCACTGTGCGACTGTAGGCATTGAGCCAAATAGCGTCAGTACCCAACAGCCCTGGCACCTGTTGGTTTTGTCATCAACAAATATATTACCACTTTGTGGCACAGAGGAAAGGAAAACACTATATTAGAAATGCTCGCCTACCTCCAGAGAAGGCAAGAGAGGCAACTGGCATGTGCTTTATGGGAATTTAGTGTGATAGGGGAATTGGTTATGAGAAGTAGCATTGCAGGAGTTTGAACTTTTGTATATTTCAATTTCCTGTGCACCTCAAACATATGTGAACTGAACACCACACATTGTAGCTCGAGTATGCAGACTTTAGGCTGTTCTCTCTCCCTCTCTCATACACAAACACACACACACAGAGGGGGGGGAGTGAGAGAGTTGCATTTATAACAACATTTGTGCACCTACACCCTCCAATTGGAAACCTAGAACCAAAGATTTGCATAACACTTGCAGGATAAAAGCATAAATATTCAGGACACAGTTATGTGGAAACCTCACATAGTGAATGTACAGTATAATTAAGAAAAGGCAGCAAGAGAAAAAGCCTTTAAGGAATCAAGTTTCTATTTTTGTTTTGTCTGATGCATGTAGTGTTTCCAATATAAAAGGTAAAGGGACCCCTGACCATTAGGTCCAGTCGTGACCAACTCTGGGGTTGCAGCGCTCATCTCGCTTTATTGGCCAAGGGAGCTGGCGTACAGCTTCCAGGTCATGTGACCAGCATGACTAAGCCACTTCTGGTGAACCAGAGCAGCGCATGGAAACGCCGTTTACCTTCCCGCCAGAGTGGCACCTATTTATCTACTTGCACTTTGGCGTGCTTTCAAACTGCTAGGTTGGCAGGAGCAGGGACCGAGCAACGGGAGCTCACCCAGTTGCGGGGATTCGAACCGCTGACCTTCTGATCGGCAAGTCCTAGGCTCTGTGGTTTAACCCACAGCGCCACCCACGTCCCTGTTTCCAATATATTTATACCTATATATCCTCTACCAGAAATGACAAAGAACATATGCCATGGTTCAGAAGTGGAACTCAAGCTTTGCATGCAGAAGGTCCCAGGTTTATTCAGGCATGTCCAGGTAGGGCTAGGAGAGATCCATTTGAAGCCCTGCAGAGCTGCTGCCAAACAGCAGTACCAATGGTCTGATTCAGCACAAGACAGCTTCCTATGTTCCTAACAACAGGAGGAAGGTTGCTTACCGATACAGATCTCATCCACTCTATTCTGGTGCCATCAGATTGGCAAGTCTAGCTGAATTCAAATATTCTATGATTTTTTCAAGAACAGAATATGAAATCAAACCTTTATTAGGCATTGTACAAATAAAACCATAAAAGAGAAAATAACATGTAAGTGACTTGAAATATATATAAAAAGGCAGCGGTTGGCTACATACATATATATATATATACATATAGAGTCAGTGGTTTTCCTTGTTAACCTGCTCCTTGGAGGGCTGCTACCAAAAACTCAGCTACCCCCGCCGTTACCCTTTGGTCAATGTCGGATAGGCAGAATCCCACACATTCACCTTGCTGGGGTTCCAGGCCACCCAAAAGAGGGGACAGCACGCGTTGACGGAGCGTACTGTACAATGGGCAATGAAAGAGAATATGCTCTACAGTGTCCGGGACATTCATAGAACATCTGCAGAGTCTCTTGTTTCTAGGGATGTTTTGATATCTTCCCCAGACAAATGCTGAGGGAAAAACATTCAACCGGGCCAGCATAAAAGCCCTACGTTGGGCTGGAATTATTAATTTAGTGACGTAATTGGCTCTGCTATCTAAGATATTTAAATCATAGAATATGGGGGAGCAAATTTTGTTTACAGCTGCCATAATATTTTGTCTCTCGACATCCTTTAGTCTAGTTAGGATATTATGGAAAATGTATTGCTCATTAGAATTGTACAGGGGCTCCAGCTCGATGCCTAAAGATTCAATCTTTTTTTCCAGAATATACTCAGAAAGCACATGGGATTCAAATAAACAGGGACAATAAATCCATTAGTGCAAGGCATCATAATGACTGTGTTGCTAGGAGGAAAATGCCTCTACAGTGGGGTCGGCTGGCCATCCAGATGTTCAGACTCCAACTTCCATCAGCCACACCCAGCATGGCCAATGACCAGGGATGATAGAACTTGTACTCCAACATCATCTTACCTTCAATCTTCCTTAATTTTCTTGTATTCTTTGTTTTAGATTGTGTGCTTTTGAGATAATGTATAACCACTGTGATTGAGAACTCCACAGAGTTCCTATGCACTGTGAGCAAGAAGTGTTTCATTCACTCGAATATCAATGATGGACTTCCACATGCATCACAACTGTGAGCCCCCATCTTTCTCCAGCATGAAATGAATAGAAAAGGTATTGCACTTAATTGCTTCTTGTTGAAATGTTGCAGGGAAGAGTACCAAGAGTACAGGCTATATGATGCACATATTCCCACATCTAAATAGCCTCTAATATTTTTTACTGTAGTTCTTCATGGCACTGTTTGTCTAGGAGTTTACAATCCAAGTCAGAAGTTCTCATAGCACATGACATGAGACTTAACTGCTGGAGTACTACTTTGTACACACAAACCAACCAACCAACCAACAAACAAACAAACACAAAAACACACTGTATATGATAGGTGAGAAGCATGTTTTGGAAGAAAAGACAGGGATGATATTTACTAAGATATTTTGCAAGCAACAGAAATCCCACAGAAACCCACAAGGGAAACAACTGGGAAACCAAGCCTAGAAAAGTTGGATAAGTGTTAGCAACATGGAGTGAACAAAGATTCAGGGTGTTGAAGGAATAAAAGCACAGATGCTTGCATGCAAAGCATAAAAGTTCAAAATCTTGGTCATGCTTTCAGAGAAAAAACTCACATGACTCTGAAAGGTCTCCAGCTATGAAGGAAGACAATCTAGGAAGATCATCTAAGCAGGAAAAAAAGGCAAGATTCTGACAGCTTTCAACAGCTGTACCTGTGGTCTCTACCATTTGTCTCTAATCATGCCAACTGCTGAGATCATCATCAATCCCCTGCCTGCCACTCTATGTCCATATCAAATGAAGACAACACAGGAAAATCCTGTTAGTTCACATTTTAGATGGACATATGTGGGGCCATGGAAAGAGCCGCTGAACAATTTAAAAACTCTTGCTTTGTGCATTCTCCTTTCCCTACACATCTTTTGCAAAAACATATGATGGCTGGAGTATTCTACATTTAGCAATATCTCAAGAGACTTTATCATTCATCAGGTGTTCTTAAGAGATTCATACACACATCCCAGGACTTGTGACGGAAGAATAGCTATAATAAATTAACTAATATTCCAAATTATCACTTAGCATAAAGACACAAATATGATGAGCAACATATAAAGTGTAAAATGTTTAGCAGAATGTTTTTCTTCTTTCAGGTCCAAATAGCAAATGTTTAAATGCTGTAAGCTCAAACAAAAGGTTTATTTATCAACTAGTTGCATTAGTTGCACTAATGTGAATCCTTGCATGTGCACAACTATTTTGCTGAATACTGCCCACAGCTAATATCATATATTTATTAACATATCTGTAAGTGTTCCACATGTCTATTGGAATGACATTTTGTTCTTTAAAAAAACACAAAGCAGTTGGGGAGAAGTGAAAATCTATCCCCCATCTCCATAAATTCTTTGACATTGTCCCCCTACCCAAACATGTATGTTTAGTTTACATGCTGCACAGGACAGGATATGGTTTTGGCAACTACCAAAAATCAATTTTCCTCAGTGTGAGAGTGTTTGTCTATGTTTGCATTATATCCTACGGACATAAGCCTCAGAACGGAACATCTACACAAAAGATTTCTACTAGATACTGAACAGGCTCATAAACAATACAAAATTTATAAGGGAAAAAGATGTAAGAATGGGATGGAAGAAGAAATAAGTTAATTTAATTATGTACAATGACTTAAAGCAACACAATGAAGTACAATGGAAGAAATGACCAATGGCCTTCTTAAAAACCGGACACTGGAGTAGAGTGGGGACGGTGGCATATTAAAATTGCTAAAGTTACTTGAGAATTTAGTACACAGACATAGCTTCCTAGCTTGCATTATAAGCACAATTCCTCTTCCCAACAGCAAACATACAACTGGATAACTTGTGAACAGCTCCAAAAGAACTAGTAGCTACCAGGTTTCTTCTATAAATTCCAACCATATACTCTGATGTGTATTCTTCAGAAAATATCTGGCAAATTCCAAAAGTCACATAAGAACACAGCAGGTCCGTGGAATTTTACACCTACTTGTAATCAAAGATTTTCCTGAAATTTCCAGAGACTTTTTGCAGCGTTTCCCAGCTTCCTGTATATGCATGTGGAAACAGGGGGGAGGGGGACTGCCACAGGAAACATTAAAAAGATTTTAGGATAAATTGGGAGTATATAGCCAAATCCCCTCCGGCACAACCCTCTCCCCCAATACACAATGAAAGTGCTGTGGGTTAGAGGGTATACTGTAAGGGTGATTAAAAACAAACGGTTATCAGATGTTTAGGGAAAAGGAAAGTGAAGGAGGAAATAATGTTGGTTTCCTTGAATATACTGAGAGAAGAAATATTGCTGCAGTAAGAGGGGGTGGGGAACCCTACATGTTTGCTGAGAATTATACTTCTAATACCTTGTTTCAAATAACCAGTACTACTTTTCTAGAAAAAAGGTGCCAGATCGATATTGATTTCAATGGGTCTGTCCCAAGTATGACTTAGTGAGAATGCCACTCTATGGTTACAACTTCGGAACAAGTAAGGATCTTAAATGAGCTGAAGATCTTGGGCTTGTTTCAAAGCTGGTAACAGATACACTAATACAATCTTGCAGATAGTAAATTAGTTTCACTCTGAAAAACTCAAATCTTTATTAGTTTATTGGACGTTTTTCTTTTACAAACTCTTGTAAATATAAGGAAGAACTCAAGTCCTTGAACAATATGGCAACACCTATTATTGTCTATTAATAGGCAGTTTAATATTTCAAAATGTGACATGGGAAATTTATTTATTGTATACTACAGTTCTTCATACACAGTTGAGAGCAACTAACATTTATATAATACTTCATTAAAAATATACTTAAAACACTATTTACTATAAAATACAATTAATGAAAATTGAGCAATACAGTTGAACAAGTTGAGCCACTCCTGCTATGATCCAAAGGGCAAAAATTGGTAGGTCTTCAGCTATTTGCTTAATAAATATAAAATGTGGGACAATCAAATCTCATACTGGGGAAAAGTTCCATAGATAGGGGAGTAAAGTGTTCTATTGTTTTCAGTTACTTGATTAATGAAGCCTAGACTTAAAGCAATAGCTTCAATTTGAAAAGCAATATATGCATGGATTTAACCAGATTACTCTCAGGAACCAGATAATTTCTCTCTAACAAGACTACACATACATCTCAAATCACAGATGCAACTACAGAAATGCTGCTAAGGAGATAGTGCACCTGAATACTAGGTCAAAATTCTAGTTTGGGGGTTATGATAGAAGGGGGATCCTTCATAAATTGTAATTGGCTTTTAACAGTGTTATGCCATTTTAATCAGTGAATATCATACCAGGAAAAACGAAAGTGGGAGAAAATAATTGATTCTGTAGACATTCTCCCAAAGTTTTTAAATGCCCCTTAGAAAATATATTTTTTTGTTTTAGTAATAAAAATAATTTATTTTGCTACATTTCTATTTTTGACCGATATATTGTTCAATTAGTAACATATTGTGTTAATTTATTCAATTCCACTAATTTTACAAACTGCATACATAGGCTAAATGTATCTCATTTTAAAAGCACTTATTTTCTAATTGCATGAAACAAGGATTTGCTTATTTATTTTCTCCACTTTCAACAAATCAAGTGATTCTAGGGTGGGGTATATCACACACTCCATAAATAGTACAACTACTCTTCTCTTGAAATATTAGTGGCTTAAAGGTAAAGGTAAAGGTACCCCTGCCCGTACGGGCCAGTCTTGACAGACTCTAGGGTTGTGCGCTCATCTCACTCTATAGGCCAGGAGCCAGCGCTGTCCGCAGACACTTCCGGGTCACGTGGCCAGCGTGACAAGCTGCATCTGGCGAGCCAGCGCAGCACACGGAACGCCGTTTACCTTCCCGCTGGTAATCGGTTCCTATTTATCTACTTGCACCCGGGGGTGCTTTCGAACTGCTAGGCTGGCAGGCGCTGGGACTGAACGACGGGAGCGCACCCCGCCGCGGGGATTCGAACCGCCGACCATGCGATCGGCAAGTCCTAGGCGCTGAGGTTTTACCCACAGCGCCACCCACGTCCCAATTAGTGGCTTATTGAATTATTATAAACCTGGCTAAAGAAGTAAGGTTTTATACTTAAAGAGATACAGATCCAAGGGATATTTTTTCCCCCAAAACCAACAAAAGTGGGCAATTTTTATCAGTCAACCAATGTTAGAATATACAGTCAACATAGGTAATCCCTTAGACATTTTGCTCATTGGCCTTAAAGTCTAATAGATGTAATTCATAAGAATTCAGTTGCTTCAAATTGTTTTTAATGGTGTTTTAAATGTTGTAATCCGCCCTGGACTATGGTGAAAGGCAGGTAAGGAAGGAGGAGGAGGAGAAGAAGAAGTTACCTTAGTGATTCCTGTTAAACAGCGGGGCAAATATTCAAACACAGAAGCTACGATTTGGCACAATGAAATATATTATAATGTTGTAAAAGTTGGAACACTGGTACCAAGATGAATCAGAAATGTATCAATCTGTTCTGCTTACTTTGGACAATTTTAAAACCAATATTATTTAAACAGCTATTGAAAGAAAATCCAGGAACATTAATGATGTTGCTTTTCACAAGCAACGATAGATTTTCAACAACTAAGATATTACACAGGATCTTCATAAACTACCTAATCAGAGTGACTGTGTTTAACAAATAAACCTCCAACAAATACATAAAAGACTGTATTATAATCACTGGAGCTTAAACAATTTAATTATTAAAAATTTCTATA